>NC_073382.1:73587552-74950052 GCF_028641065.1 Leucoraja erinaceus
ATTGAAAAGTTGGATTCAGGGAACGGCTGATTGATGACAGGGACAAAGACCATTGATGAAAAGAAGACAAAAGGGTGCACAATAAAGAGTGAAGAAGCATGAAATGTGAAACCAGAGGAAGCAATGTAGGTAGAAAGGGATTGGTGAAAGTTGAGAGGAGGTGGGGTAGTGGGAGAAATGGGTGCTCATTCAGTTGGGGCATGAGGAAGAGTGGAGTCGGGTAAAGGAGGGGAGCGGTTGCTGGCTCGTTACCTAAGCTTGGATAATTCAATATTCATACCATTATTAAGTAAGCTACCCAAGTAAGGGTGATATCTTTCTGTTTTTTTTTGTTGTTTTAGCAAAGAAGAAACAAAAACTCTTTTTGCCTTATGGTGAAATGGCTGCTCAAAACATTTCAAAAGGCCTGGAGCAATTGGTTCTTAACTCTGAACATTGTTTTTTTTTTAGCTGATTAAGTTAAAATATGCTTTCGTTTCAAAATCATAAGATGAATATGTCCCAATTCTTACATTTATTTGAGTACTCAGCTCAATCCTTTCTGAGGTTCGTGGGTAGAACTCGGGGTACCCTCCCGGTATTGTTTGTTGATATGGAGATAATAACTCTTGCCAGCTACTGTGTGTCTGAGTGACCATAACTTTCAATTGCTCTGGTAGCTCCTTAATTAAGAAGGAAGGGTTGATGATTGCCACAGTATGACGTACAGAGTGTTTGCAGAATTACCCAATTTGGATACTCTTAACGAAGATCCAATTTAGACATTCCCCAGGCTAAACTTACATCCAGAAATGCTCATGAATCACATCTGTTAGCATGGTCATAAAGGAATAAACTGTTCCTGGACCTCATTGGCGCTGATTTTTGATGAGAAGGCATTGGAAAATTATATGTCTTTCCTGTGTGTTTGAAGGTCGTCAGTGTTTAT
The DNA here is from genome assembly GCF_028641065.1 of Leucoraja erinaceus. NCBI lineage: Eukaryota > Metazoa > Chordata > Chondrichthyes > Rajiformes > Rajidae > Leucoraja > Leucoraja erinaceus. The sequence goes on from NC_073382.1 coordinate 73,588,481, forward strand.
ACGAACTGACTTCCCACCATCACACATTTCTCAGACAAAATCACCAAAATACTGGGTTATTTACCACTACAATTGACTGATTATTTTATGAATGATTATGTATATTCATCGTGGCTATCCCTCGAGGTCGAGAATGATGGTCTACGTTCCGTTGTTTTTCAGCTCACAGAACTAAGACGCCTGTGCGGGTGTTTGTTTAACGTGTATTTGATGTTGCACTCCAAGAAGCACACTGTCCTTCACAACTAATTCCAATGGCAAGGGAACCAAGACAATTGCAGCTGATAGATCTGTTGCATCCTTTTTTTTCTTCTTCAGTTTTTCAGTTTCCTCCTCAAGATTCAATGAAATTCTTGATTTGCTCCAGCACAACAGAATATAGTAGGCATGACTACGAACAGATCAGTGTGTCCATATACCATTGTATAAATATATACACACATGAATAAACAAACTGATAAAATGCAAATAAACAGATAATGGGCTATTAATGTTCAAAGTTTTGTCCGAGCCGAGTGTAATAGCCTGATGGCTGTGGGGAAAGTAGCAATTCCTGAACCTGGTCATTGCAGTCTTCTTCTACCTGAAGGTAGCGGGGAGATGAGTGTGTGGCCAGGATGGTGTGAGTCCTTGATGATGCTGCCAGCCTTTTTGAGGCAACGACTGTGATAGATCCCCTTGATGGATGGGAGGTCAGAGCTGATGATGGAATGGGCAGTGTTTACTACTTTTTGTAGTCTTTTCCGCTCCAGGGCCCTCAAGTTGCCGAACCAAGCCACGATGCAACCAGTCAGCATGCTCTCTACTGTGCACCTGTAGAAGTGAGAGAGAGTCCTCCTTGACATACCAACTCTCCGTAATCTTCTCAGGAAGTAGAGGCGCTGATGTGCTTTCTTAATAATTTCCTCAGTGTTCTCGGTCTAGGAAAGGTCTTCAGAGATATTCACGCCCAGGAATTTGAAGTTTTGGACCCCTTCCACTATCGACCCATTGATATAAACGGGATTGTGAGTCCCTATCCTATCCCTTCCAAAGTCCACAATCAGTTCCTTGGTTTTGCTGGTGTTGATAGCCAGGTTATTGCGCTGGCACCATATGGACAGTTGCTCGATCTCTCTTCTCTACTCTGACTCGTCCCCATCAGTGATACGTCCCACAACAGTGGTGTCATCAGCAAATTTGATCATGGAGTTGGCACTATGACTGGCTATGCAGTCATGAGTATAGAGTGAGTACAGCAGGGGGTTGAACACACAGCTTTGACGTGCTCCCGTACTGATTGTTATCGAGGCTGACCCATTTCCACCAATACGAACAGACTGTGGTCTGTGAATGAGGAAGTCGAGGATCCAATTGCAGAGGGCGGGTGAAGGCGGCATTCACCCGCCTTCACAGCCGTTGAGTTCAAGATAACTTTGTCTGCCTGGTCCGCCGTTGAGGTCTTGTAGGTTGGATCATTCTTAATCTAGATCCTCATCCTCGACCTTACCGCCCTGGGTGGCCCTACCAGAAGCTGGTGATTCTGATGGCATCGCACTCGGAATCATGGGGGCATGCAAACCTCTTCACCACGACAAGGGAAATGATCCGAAGAGGCAAGATGCAAGAATTAGAGGAATGGATGCATTAATATTTTGTGAATGATCCATGTATATCACTGTTGCAATAAATAGAGGAATACATCCATTTATAATAATGATAGACAAAAAATGCTGGAGTAACTCAGTGGGACAGGAAGCATATCTGGAGAGAAGGAATGGGTGACCTTTCGGGTCGAGACCCTTCTGCAGACTAGTTTGGGGAAAGGGAAATGAGAGATATAGACGATGATGTAGAGAGATAAAGATTAAAGAATGAAATATATCCAATAAAGTAACGATGATAAATGAAACAGCCCATTGTTAGCTATAAATTCAATATTAAAAACTATGAAAGTATCCAAACTCTTCAGAATAGCGAGGTGCCTACTGTGAATGTGAGAAGACATCGAAAGGGCCTGCCTACTGTGCCTGCTTCTGCATTCAGTCAGATTCCAGGTGATTAGTAGCTCGAACCGATTAACTTGTCTTTTATCCAATTGGCAATAAGATCTTATTCAGCAAGAATTTATTTATCTTGACCTTGAAAGCTTCCTGACTCAAAATCTATGCAGGGGACCTCCTTGTGCAATCCTCATCAAATGTTTCTTGTCTTTCATTTGATGTCTCAGAATACAATTGTTTTCAATATTTTGAAGGAATTATTGGGGATTAATGGACATCTTTTAAAACATTTCATTAATGTGTGAGGGAAAAAGATGCCACAATGATTAAATACTGATGTGCCTTTTTTAGCGCTTTGGCTCCATTAACAATTGTGCTATCGTGAGTCTAATTATTCAGTGACTGTGTATACTGGTTTAATTTTTATCCCATTTAAAGTTAAATGCAAGTTGTCTACTTATTAAGGAATTATGAACTAAATTGACTGATTATTTTTACATTTTCAAATGTATTGAGCTTGTGAGCCAAAACTTAAAACTTAAACAGATTTAAATGCCTACTAAATCAGCATTAGTTAAATCTGACATCTTAAGTCGCTGCAGATATTGGTCAGTTGGCGCTTTCAACGCAAAATCAATAAATAGTGGTTGGAAATGAGTTATTTTTTCATAAATCTTCAACAATGTTATTTTTTAATTAACTTTGGTTAGAACCTGGACTGATTACAGATATTTGGGAATAGGCGTATCTTAAAACAAGTCTGAATATTTCATTCAGACACAATGATGCAAAAACATCAATGCTATTAACCATCCCATACCATAAAACTTTATTCATCCCTGGAGGGAAACTGAATGCCAACAGTCACAACACACAAGAACTTGAAATTAAAAGTGAAAACAAAAAGAATAGGACAAACAACAGTTGGCTGCCTGCCATGTGCACAGTGCCTTCACCGGAACGAACCGCAACGAGCAACAAACAAACAAACGAACGCAGTCTTATCCCCAGGGTAGAAGATTCTAAAACCCCTCCCCCACGCCGTGTCCCCCATTGTTCGGCACGGTGGTCCTCCCTCAGGCTCCACCGCCACCGAGGTTCCCACTGCCACCCAGGTTCCCACCGCTGCCGAGGCTCCTGTTGCCGCTGCTGAGGCTCCAACACTGTCGAGGCTCCCGTAGCCGTCGAGGCACAAGCTGTGCCGAGTCTCTTGTTGCTGCTAATATCTGGGTATGTATATCTGGATTCTGTATATCTGGGTTCTGTATACCTGGGTATGTATGTCTGGGTATGTAGGTTTGGGTATGTATGTCTAGGTATGTATGTCTGGGTATGTATGTCTGGGTATGTATGTCTGGGTATGTGTAATCCGGGTATGTATAATCTGGGTATGTATTATCCGGGTATGTAATATCCGGGTATGTCTCATATCTGGGCATGTCATATCCGGGCATGTCGTCGTATCCGGGTATGTCGTCATAACCGGGTATGTTGTCATATCTGGGTATGTCGTCATATTCAAAGATCCTATAGCAAGCAAGATAGATCACTGGACGAAAAAGACGTAGTACGGTCATGGGCAGATTCATGGGTAATTTTCGGCCCCATTTCTGTAACCAGCTTCCATCTCCACACCAAAGATCCCATAGCGGAGTAAAAATCTCCGGGTATGTTGTCGGGCCCGTGCGGCTCCCCGGGACATTCACGCAGTGTGCACGGCTTACCAGGGCACTCCCACTGCGCGCGCTGCTCCCTGGGACTGCCTACAGGAATCAGTGCTATTGCCCACAGGAAGCATTGCAGGAAGTTTCTTTGGAATCAGCTCCAAAACCCATGGTGTCTCCCATTAGCAGTCAAACTAGCAGGTGCATGGAAATACCAAATCCACATCATGAATCATTGTGCATTTCAATACCAACTCATGCACTTCACAGTTTAGATCCATTTCATTGCTCCTTCATTGATCCAAGGTCAAAGTCCGGAAAAAGCACAAAATAAAAAAGACCCACACCTCCACCATTGGGTTTGTCACGTAAGAGCCCATTGCATCTAAGCAGGAGTGATAATGTCCTGCAATCCGCTATATGATCTTTGGTCATATCAAAGGTATGTCGCCATGTCCGGGTATGTCGCCATCTCCGGGTACGTCGCCATGTCCGGGTATGTCGCCATCTCCGGGTATGTCGCCGTGTCCGGGTATGTCGCCATATACGGGTATGTTGCCGTGTCCGGGTATGTCGCCATCTCCGGGTATGTCGCCGTGTCCGGGTATGTCGCCATATCGGACCTGTTTTTCGTGTCCTTTATGTCGCCGTGTCCCGGGTATGTCGCCAACCGGGTATGTCGCCATTTCTCCGGGTATGTTGCCGTGTAGGACCGGGTATGTCGCCATATACGGGTATGTCGCCATGTCTGGGTATGTGTCGCCGTGTCCGGGTATGTCGCCATCTCCGGGTATGTCGCCATCTCCGGGTATGTCGCCATCTCCGGGTATGTTGTCGGGCCCGTGCGGCTCCCCGGGACATTCACGCAGTGTGCACGGCTTACCAGGGCACTCCCACTGCGCGCGCTGCTCCCTGGGACTGCCTACAGGAATCAGTGCTATTGCCCACAGGAAGCATTGCAGGAAGGTTCTTTGGACTCAGCTCCAAAACCCATGGTGTCTCCCATTAGCAGTCAAACTAGCAGGATGCATGGAAAGCCCAAATCTACATCATGAATCATTTGGAGCATTTCAATACCAAGATAACTGACAGTTTAGATGCTGGTCCTTCATTGATCCAAGGTCAAATGTCGAGGCGAACTCCCAGCCTGAAAATAGATTTGTTGAAGTACTTCCACATGGATTTGTCAAGTAAGATGCTTCATAATCTTATTGAGAGTGTGAAGCATTCTGTCTCTAGTCAGGACCAATGGCTTCATCAGATTATGCATTGCTGGTGCTAACTCGTGTTGGTAAAACATTCTTTTCATTGCTGCTCCTATCAGAGACTGGGACACATAATCAAGGAGAGAGCAGAACTGAGGAAGTGCTGCCCCATTTGGAAATGGCACATTGGTGAATCTGATGGAGTTGCTACCTTATAGCTCCATTGGGTTCGATCCTAATCAATGATTTCTGTGTGGAGTTTGCACATCATCCCTGTGAATGCATGGGCGTTCCAGTTTCATCTCACATGTCAAGGATGTGCTGGGTTGGGCATGTTAATTGATTATTGTATATTACTAATCTGAGTATAGATGGGTGGCAGGAATATCAGGTTGCAGCTGATGGGCATATGAGAGAGAAGAGTGGAATTGATGGCTTTCCTCTGAGAGCCAACATTGATTCAATGGGCCAAATGGCTCTTATGACAGAATATAAAATCAATGGGATTAAAAGTCAGAGAATTTCATAAATGGTGGATGACCAATTGTATATCATTGTGCAAAATCAAAATTAACTCCAAATAATTCTCTTCAGGATTACAAATCATAGCTAGTAACTTCCCAAAATAAAATCTGGATATTTTTACCTCAGTTTTTTTTAGATTTAATGGTTAGGCCAAAATAAACCCCAATCAGAGAGTCAAATGGTTCATTTCTATTTGCTTTGGTGACTCATTTGTATGATTCTGCTCACTTCACTATTAAATTGATTAGTTCACCACAGGCAGTAAATTACTATGGAAACAACACGCACAATCTCAATTGCTTTAGCAATCAGTTCACCTGCTTTTGAAAGTGCCCTCTGCACCTCAATGCACCTAAAAATCTATTTATGAAAACAGAGAAAACAAATTTATGCTGAAATTATTAATTATTTTGAGGTTATATAAATGGTCAAACGCCTTTATTGAAATAAATATGCTGAGTTCTTGCTGACACCGTGAGAAATGTTGATATTAATAATTAATGGTATCAAACAATTCACGTTTTAATACCCGCCCTAAATTTAGAGGGAAAAAACTATGGTCAAGGGTTACTGAATCTCATGTTAATTCAAGTGTATGCCCACTATCCAGATTCAGCAACATTGATTCAGTTACAAAGCATCATTCTGTCAGAACTAGTACAAAACCAGTACCATTGTAGATCTTCATAGAATTTATTGGGCTAAAAAGTAACTGTAGTAATACTATTCCAGCAGTAATAAGTTATTACCCTATGGCCTCAAAGGTGTTGTGCATAATAAACAGGCCATATGGATATGTGCCATAATGTCATTTTCTTAAAAAAAACATAATCTGCCTTGGAGATATCACAAGAGGCATTGTTTGGGAGAGGTGGGAGGGCAGATTGGGTGTCAGGTTGGTCTGAAGCCTGGGATATTAATTAATGAGCCAACATTATGAAAAGGGAGACTAGGAGACCTGCGGGATATGGAAGTTGTAGATTATACATATAATTAGGTCAGGGTTCAGGAGAGGAAATGAATGAACTATTGTGGTAGCATAATGGGCATTCACACTCCGAAAAGTTCAGAAGAATCATAAGATCATTAGTGATAGGAGCAGAATTAGGCCATTTGACCCATCAAGTCTACTTCGCCATTCAATCATGGCTGACCTATCTCTCCCTCCTAACCCCAATCTCCAGCCTTCTCCCCATAAACTCTAACACTCGTGCTAATCAAGAATCTATCTATGTGTAGGAAAGAACTGCAGATGCTGGTTTAAACAGAAGGTAGACACAAAATGCTGGAGTAACTCAGCGGGACAGGCAGCATCTGTTGAGGGAAGGAATGGGTGATGTTTTGAGTCAAGACCCTTCTTCAGTGTCTCGGGGAGTGGTCAGTACAGAGATAAAATGTAGTCGGAGACAGTAAGATTGGTGGGAGATCTGGGAAGGGGGAGGGGATGGAGAGAGAGGGAAAGTTAGAGAAGACAATGTTCATAATGTTGGGGTGTAAGCTACCCAAGCAAAATATGAGGTGCTGTTCCTCCAATTTGCTCTAGGCCTCACACTGACAATGGAGGAGGCCCAGGACAGGAAGGTCAGTTTGTGAATGGGAGGGGAAGTTACCGTGCCATTTATCTCTGACAATGCACTGGAGAACCTACTAGGCAGAACATTAAGGCCTTGGTCTTGTTGGCCACAAATCACTCAAGGCTGGACTTTCAAAACTAACTTGGAAGCATTCAAGACACTAGTTAAGGTCTACTTCTGTATAAAAAACCCAGACAAAATGCTGGAGTAACTCAGTCGGTCAGTAGTTGTTGCTGTACCTTTGTGTGAGTGGCCTTTACTGGGTCTGGCAGCCTAGGACACACATTGGACATTTATTTGTAAAATCCATATTGTTTTACTTCCAAGATGGCGCCCAAGCCAGGTGACTATTTGCGTGTTAGCCACAGAAGCAGGTCTACAATTGCTCCACACTCTTAAATCTCTATTCTTACAGCAACATTCCTTACATTAACTATTCCTTGATCGGACTTTGCTGGCTTTACCTTGCACTAAATGTTTTTCCCTTATCTTGTATCTATATATTGTAAATGGCTCGATTGTAATCATGTGTTGTCTTTCTGCTGACTGGATAGCACACAACAAAAGCTTTTCACTGTACCTTGATGCACGTGGCAATAAACTAAAGTGTAAACTGTAAAATATGTAACCATTTAATATAATCATGTATGGCTGCAAGCACTATGTATTTATGCATGGGTGGCCTGTTACTAAGTTTTGAAGTGGTGAGACCTGCTGTCAAAGGTCCCAATCATCTTTAGTGATCATACTCTTCTACAGTCAAGTGAGTGAGGAAAAAGGATCTTGACTCTGCATTAGCCATCAAGCATCGATTTACACTAATCCCGTTCTATTCACCCTACATTCCCATCATCTACTCCCAGATCAGCAATACAGCTACATATGAGGGGCAACTTACAGTGGCCAATTAGTTTACCTACCAACATTTCTTTGGGAAATTTCTTGGGCAGGAAATTTGGGCTTCTAGTGGAAACCCATATAGTCACAGGAAAAGCATGTGTGTGGGTGCCTGGAGCTGTGAAGGCAGCACGCCTGTTTCATCGTGGCACTGCTCCAAGAAAGTTCCTCAATCTTGTGAAACGCAATTGGGATTGGAAACTATAGTCGATTTACGATACGATAGAACTCATACATCCCAGGAGGGAAATTGATCTGCCAACAGTCATTAAAACACAAAATACATGAAACATGAAATTAAAATGATGAGTGGAAAGGATTGGGGATGTGCAAAGGTGGGGATGAGGGTTGGGGGGGGGGGGGGGGGGGGGGGGGGGTGGGGTGGGGGGGGGGTGTACAATTCACCTTGATTGTACAGTTTATAGCCACAAGAAAAATAATCTCCTGTGGTGTTCTGTCCTGCATCTTGGTAGAACCAGTCTGTGGCTGAAGGGTGACCAGCGTGTCATGGAGGGGATGAGCTGTATTGTCCAAGATGCCCCACAGTTTGAGGAGCATCCTCCCCTCCATGATTTACTAGGCTGCTATCATTGAAGTCATTCCCTGTCCTAGTTCTATCTTAAGAACCTATGGTCCATTAGAAATCATGAGGCTAAGTGTCATGATCTAGAGGAAACCACCAACAATTTGGATATGTAAAAGTATACAGCAATGATAGAAATATTTCTGGACATCTTACTGGCTCTATGACTGAGCTGTCGAAACCTTCCCCTTGTCAATTGGCCTGCAATCTTTTTCCTTCCTCTCTCTGCATAATTCATCTTGGTAAGATACATTGAATGTATTACCAATGAATGTATCAAGGACCAACATCCATGACACGCCCACAATGCTCCTCACTTGACTGTAAGCTGGAAGACGGGGGTACGGGTGGGACAAAGTCTGGATAGTGATAGGTGGATACAGGTGAGGAGATGTTGGATTGGTAAATGTTTGGACAAAGGTCTGAGATGAAAAGACAAAAAAGTGGGAGATAAGGATAGAAGAGGCGCAAAATCTGAAGCTAGAGGAAGGAATACAAGTGGAAGGTGACGGGGGGAGAGGAGAAATAGATGCACATCCATTTGGGGCACAAGAAAGAGGATAAAAAAAGGAGGGGGGATGTGTTACCTAAATTGGAGAAATCAATGTTCTTACTTTTAGGTTGCATGTTGCCCAATGGGAAAGCGAAGTGCTGTTCCTCCAGTTTGTATGTGGCCTCACTCTAGCAATGGAGGATGTCCAGGACAGAAAGGTCAGTGTGGTAATGGGAAAGATGGAGTTCTTCTAGTGCTCACCTTGCATCCCACCTGACTTAATAATTCCCCTCCACCTATGTCCATTTACATTTGGCAAGTGTTTGAACCACTGTCGCCTGGGCAAGAGTCCAACCCAGGAATTTAATAAACTGCAAGATGCCAACGTTCCCTATTCTAGAAAAGTACAGCATAAGAACAGACCCATCAATCCACATTCTACAGTGATATGCTTTTACCTGGGGTCAAGAATTTGCAATAACTTTCATGTAACAGCAATATTATCTGACACTCTACGGAGCTCTGTCTGCTCAAGTGCGTTTGGTGTACACATGTGTGCTCCTATGTGTGCACATGTATGTGTGTGTTTTGTGAGCGCATATGTGTGTGCGTGTTTGTGAGGTTGGGGCGAGGAGGTCAATCCATTCTTGCTGCCGGACTAGATGCACCTGATATCCTGGGCTTTAAACTTGCTGTTCTGTGTTGGTGACTTATCAGGTCAGGTCATCCCTCCCAAATGTCTGTGTAACTGAGAATTTGTACTTTAAAACAAAACTCTGCAGCCTATGAACAGCTGGAAAGGCAGCTTACCTTCTAATTTCAAACTTGTACGCCATCTCCACCTTTATTCCCCCCCCCCCACCCTTTGCTGAAGTATGTAAATCAGTCCACAGAATAATTGCCTTTGTCTACCATGTACTTTGTGTCAAATTTATATGCACAATTTCAATTCATTACACCTTCGCAATTAATTTGCACTTCACATCATGTGGTACACAGAATGTTTCTGCATATCATCCTGCACGCATCATCTTTCCCCTGTTTGTTTAGTGTAATTCGTTGAATTAACAGTTCCCAGTCATTAATACATGTCTTTGATGTCTGCCTATTTTCACAGCAAAGATGTTTTGACGTGCAACGGTCTGGGTGACTGAATGTTGGTGAATGGATTTTATGATTCAGATATGTAACCCTTTCAAAGGTTGAAGGAAACAAATCCAGATCTGTGGCACTCATGGTGGTCACTCTGCTGGGCATGCTGTGGATGTGTGGGTCAGAAGTACCCTTTTACTGTGGATTCACCTGGCTCTGTTAGTGTAAAGGGCCTGTCCCATTTGCCGATTTTTTTCGGCGACTGCCGGCATCATTGCTGACGTATCAGCTCAATGAAAAATACGCGGCGTGATGCGGCGTGATGACGTATGACGTGCGGTGTTTTTTGAAGAATCGCAACATTTTTGTTTTGTTGCCGCTGGATTTTGAAATGTTCAAAATCTGTTGGCGACTGGCCCTTAACTCCAAGAAGACCAAGGAGCTCATTGTAGACTTCAGGAAGTATAGGGGCAGCACGCACACCCCCATCCACATCAACGGGACGGAGGTGGAACATGTTTCCAGCTTCAGGTTCCTGGGAGTCAACATCTCCGATGACCTCTCTTGGACCCACAATACCTCAACTCTGGTCAAGAAGGCTCACCAGCGTCTCTTCTTCCTGAGGAAACTGAAGAAGGTCCATCTGTCTCCTCAGATCCTGGTGAACTTCTACCGCTGCACCATCGAGTGCATCCTTACCAACTGTATCACAGTATGGTATGGCAACTGCTCTGTCTCCGACCGGAAAGCACTGCAGAGGGTGGTGAAAATTGCCCAACGCATCACCGGTTCCTCGCTCCATTGAGTCTGTCCAAAGCAAGCGTTGTCTGCGGAGGGCGCTCAGCATCGCCAAGGACTGCTCTCACCCCAACCATGGACTGTTTACCCTCATACCATCCGGGAGGCGCTACAGGTCTCTCCATTGCCGGACCAGCAGGTCCAGGAACAGCTTCTTTCCTGGAATGTCACACTACTCAACAACGTACCTCGGTGACTGCCAATCACCCCCCCCCCCCGGACACTGCTCCCACAGGTAAAACACTATGTCTGTATACATGTAAATAGATTTATTTATTGAAATCATTTTGTATGTCGCTCTTCCAGGGAGATGCTTACTGCATTTTGTTGTCTCTGTACTGTACACTGACAATGACAATTAAAGTTGAATCTGAATCTGATATGACGCCAGCAGTCGCCGAAAAAATCACCAAGTGTGACAGGCCCTTAAGTATAGTGTGGCATACTCTTGCTGCAGCTGCCACATTCAAGGCAGACTATAATTGCCACCACCGCAAGGCACAAATTACCCATCTTTCCACACTCAGCATTCTGGAGAGACCCTCCCCTCTTGCATGTTCCTAGTTCACTGTTTCATTTCCATTACCACCGCTCCATCTCATATGGAACCTTCCCATTCCTGCAGCAGTTACTGCAGCTAGCCTTTTATCTTTTGCCTTCCCACGATCCAAAGACCAAGACAACTCTTTCAGGTGAATATTCTTCCAATATAATAATTTGCATTTGTTGCTCACAAAAGTGCAGAAACCAAACACAGTTTGAAACTTACCAAATAGTGAAAGGCCTGGATAGAGTGGATGTTGAGAAGATATATTCACTAGTGGGAGAGTCTAGAACCAGAGGTCATAGTCTCAGAATTATAGGACATTCCTTTAGGAAGGAGATGAGGAGCAATTTCTTTAGTCAGAGGTGGTGAATCTGTGGAATTATTTGCCACAGAAGGCTGTGGAGGCCAAATCAATGGATATTTTTAAGGCAGAAATAGATAGATTTTTGATTAGGACGGGTGTTCGGGGTAATGGGGAATAGGCAGGAGAATGGGATTGAGAGGGAGAGATAGATCAGCCATGATTAAACTGCAGAGCAGACTTGATTCTTCTCTTATCACCTATGAACCTATAACACCTCCCTTCAGTTTGCAAGAACAATCCTAAATCTGAGCTTTCTGTTTTTCATTACTTTATTTCTCCCTCCGTCTCATTCTAGCCTCACTGTCTTCAGCCAGGTACACTATATTCTTGAAAAAAGTCCCAGCACAAGCATTAGCAGCTTATTTTCTGACTAAGCATGCTGCAGCTCCCACAGCTCAACATTGAATTCTACATTTGCAGTCTTCCCAGCATTTAATCAGATGAGCTTAAATCTATAGCATTAACCCTATATTACTCACTCCACGGATGCTGTCTGGCCTGCTGAATATTTCCAGCTATCTCTTTTAATTCACCTCCTGCTGTGTTTTGTATCTCACAGTCCTACCATTGATTTTCTTTTGTCACTCTTCTCTGCTCTCATCCATTGTCAATTTATATTTCCTGCAGACAGATCAGCTGTAAATGATAAACCTTTACCAACCTTATTCAACCAGCTCCACCACAGTTTGTATGGACACCACGTCTCACTTGGTGCCCATACTCTCATAGACATTTAGTTTGTTCTCCACTCCCTCCATTTCCCTTCTCTGCTGTTTAAAACATTTGATTTATAATATTTCTTAGTTCTAATGAATGGTCATGAACCCAAAATATTAAATCTTTTTCTCTCTCCACAGATGCCACCTCACTGGGTACTTCTAATACTTTGTGTTTTCATTATTGAATCTGCTTCCACTATCCCTCCAGGATGCCAATTCCAAATCACATAACATCAACACATGTATAAAAAATGTCTTCACATCTCCCTATTGATTCCTTTTTCATCTCAGGTTACTGATTCTCTTATTTGTGTCAATTTGTCCTTTTTATATATTCTGCAAAAACCTATCAGAATTTAGAGCATAATTATATTTTAGGTTAGGCATCAGATTTGATTAATTTATTTTCATAATCAACAAGAGTGCTATAACATTCCTTATTGGCATGAACCTTAGAGAGTAAATGGCATACATGATAGTGATAAATATAATAATAAATACAAGTGCAAACTAGTAAAGTGATGCAGATGGTAATGAAATCTGAACTAGTGCAAAAATACTACAGAGCGATAATGGGATAACCTAGCAAGGGAGAGTCAAGGGCCTGTCCCACTTGGACGACCTAATCCACGAGTTTAGAAGACCGTAGACCAGTTGAAAAAACGTCAAGGTCGTGTTGACTCGCCGAGTAAAAGGCCTCCTACGACCTCCTACGACCTCCTGCGACTATGTTTATGACCTCCTACAACTATGTCTACGACCTCCTATGACCCCCTCGACCTCAGTCCTCCACACCTAAGACCAACTACGACTAGCTACGAGTGGAAAATGATCACAAGATAAAATGATGTAATGTTTGCATTTTTTTCTCGGGCCAGTTGCTGACATACGACTACCCACGACTACCTACGACTGACATCACAACCTACCTACGACCTACCTACGACCTACCTATGAGTAAAAAGTATCAATTTTTTCCATGCCGACCTTTTTGTTACTCGTGGACATTTTTTATCTGGCTTGATAAAAAGCCGTAACCTACTTGAGGCCACGAGTACGCGGTGTAGCGGCAGATTTTTCAGATCTTTCAGGAAATTAACTCCCTAGCCACTAATTGGGTGAGAGGGGATAAGGGGAATATCTTCGGTACGCATGCAAGCTGCCTCAGAGACTTTCAGAGCTTCTACTTTATAAAGCTTCAGCACACAGTCTTTTAATGAATATTTTCTTTATTGTAGATATAAAACAGTAAGATACATCCAAGGTTTTCCATTGCCAGCAATCCTTTTTGTTACTAGAAAACGTGGACATGACATTTGACATGCTTGACATGATTGACTGGCTTGATGGTCGAAGGAAAGCCGTAAAACGAATACCAACTAAACTAACACGAGGCCACGCGCCCCAAGACACGTACCCACCCACATTATAACGGGATGGCTAAAATTTAAAGGAACATGCCATCCACAATGACATGCAAAACAGGCCAAATGGCCACTACACGCGGAGACCACTCACGCATGAGGAAGAGTTACGAAGACCTCCTACAACCTCCTACAAAATTGTGGCGACCGTGCTGCGAGTATGAGTCAAGAGCAAACTCGGTAGAGGTCACCAATTAGTTCGTGGAAGTGGGATAGGGGCTTTAAGTGTAAGAATATATGGCAGCACCTCTGGGAAGGGGGTGTGAAAGAGATTATTGGCCCAGGAGTCTGTTTTTAATTTTGAACACCTGGGGTTTCAAGCTCCTGTACCTTCACTCAGAAGGTCGTTAAGAGAATAGGAAATGACCAGGGTGGAAGGCATCCTTGATGATTCTTCCAGTCTTCCTCATGCTTTGGCACATAACTAAACTCACCTTCCAGTAGAAGCAGCATGAAAGCTTAGCAGTCCTTCCAATCGTATGCCCTGTGTTTAGCAGACAAATGGCAAATGGCATAATGGCATAAGATTATTCTGGGATTTGACAGGCTAGATGCAGGAAAAATGCTCCACTTGTTGGGGGAGTAGAGAACCAGGGGTCATAGTTTAAGAATAAGAGGCAGGCCATTTAGGACTGAGATGAGGAAAAACGTTTTCACCCAGAGAGTTGTGAATCTGTAGAATTCACTGCCACAGAAGGCAGTGGAGGCCAATTCACTGGATGTATTCAAGAGAGAGTTGGATATAGCTCTTAGGGCTAACGGAATCAAGTGATATGGGGAGAAAGTAGGAACGAGGTACGGATTCTGGATGATCAGCCATGATCATATTGAATGGCGGTGCTGGCTCGAAAGGCTGAATCGCCTATTTTCTATATTTATATGTTTCTAAATGCCCTCCAGTATTATGATCTTTGAAACAATGTGGATCTTAGAAAAAAATGGCAGTGCAAATTAGACACAATTAGTTAATAAACAATCCTAAAGCTGAATACTTAATAATTCAGTGTTCTCTAATTCACACATTGAGTATGATCTGGTTGTGATATTTTGCTGCTAGATTTTGTTTAGTTTGGCCAGTTTCTTTTACAGAATCGATTCAAAGTTTAGCACAACTGAAGTCAATTGAATAACGGTCTGAGAGGTTTCTGTTTGCTGGTTTTAAATTGTGAATGTTTGGCTCATGTCCTTGGAGAAGCCATTTTATTAGAGTGAGGAAAAACGGTATGAAATGGATTTTTTTTATTATCTCTGCTTTGATACAGTTTTTTAGTTTGCTTGGTTACTCTGTCATTCGAAGTACCCATGACATTTTATTTGCCGTTGTTGGAGGTTTCATCAATGCCTTTCATTTATTGAAAAAAAGCTTTTAATACCGAAGAGATTTACAGCAGTCTCCCTGTTGAGAGATCATGATTTGAAAGTTTCATTTTTGCCCAAACTAACTTGGATATTTACATTTGTTTCTTAAAATGAGGCCTTTTTAAAACAATTTTAGAATCAATTTACCATTTGAAAATGCTTACAAAATTCAACACGACATCAGGATCAATAGTAAAATTTAGATCAATGATGTTCTGTTATCTTTCAACTAAAGACAACTACACCCAAAACGTCACCTATTCTTTTTCTCCAGAGATGCAGTCTGACCCGCTGAGTTAATCCAGCTTTTTGTGTCTATCTGTCCCACTTGGGCGACCTAATTGGTGAGTTTAGAAGAGTTTGAAAAAATGACATGTTGAAGACCTCCTTCGACTATGTAGAAGACCTCCTTCGACCTCCTTCGATTATGTTGAAGACTAGCTTTGACTAGCTACGACTAGCTACGACTAACTTCGGGAAAATTGGACACCGAATAGTGGAGAGTGAAGACGACCTCCTTCTATCTCCTTCGACCTCCCTTCGACTATTACGAAGACTCTCTACGACTACTTTCGACTACTTTTGACTACCCTCGATTATCTATGACTAACATGCCGGCCTACTACGACCTACTATCGTACCTACTACGAGTAAAATGTATTGATTTTTTCCATGGCGACCTTTTTTTACTCGCGGGCATTTTTTAACATATTGAAAAATACGCCGTGACCTAGCTGAGGCCTCGAGTACGCGGAGACCACTCTCGAGCATGAAGGAGAGTTAGGAAGACCTCCTACGACCTCGTGTCGACCATGCTACGAGTATGGGTCAAGGGAAAACTCGCCAGAACTCATGGATTAGGTCATCCAAGTGGGACAGGCCCTTTAGGAAATCTATCTGTGAATCTTTTTTTTTGCCAATCTACTGGGTTCAGGGAAAGTCATGCAGTTTCCCTCCTGTTCTCCAAAGTAATCAAAGATAACTACAAAATCTATATTTATCTTCAACATTTTCTGCTAGTTCACAAATCTGGATTCCAGTCTTTTGACGGTGCTGATGGGTGTTCAGGAGAAAGTCATGTCTTTAGTCAAAGAATATGATTTCTCATTTGCCTGCGCATGTAGACTTCACGGGAAAGGCAGCATCTCTGGAGAGAAGGAATGGGTGATGTTTCGCGTTGAGACCTTTCTTCAGACTGGTTCGGGATAAAGGAAACGAGAGATGTTGACAGTGACGTGGAGAGGTAAAGAACAATGAGTGAAATATGCAATAAAAGTAACGATGATAAAGGAAACAGGCCATTATTAGCTGTTTGTAGGATGAAAATGAGAAGTTAGTGCTACTTGGGTGGGGTAGGGATAGAAAGTAAGGAATGCCGGGGCTACCGGAAGTGAGAGAAATCAATATTCATATCACTGGGCTGTAAGCTGCCCAAGCAAAATATGAGATGCTGTTCCTCCAATTTAATTTTACTTCGGAGTCACGTGAGTGACTACATGAAGAACCCGCTCAGTGCGCAGGCGCGGCATTACGCCAGCAGCGCAACAGCGGCCCAGACGGGAGTCGGGCGCTCCCGCAACTAGCCTGAAAGAAGGAACGTTAGGTAAGTACCTACCTTAATCGGGCCTTGTGTTTTTTGCTCCAGGGGGAGCAAAGCAGCAGAGGAAGCGGCCCCCGTTCGACTCCAGCGAAGGAGCCGACAGTGGAGGGGGAGAGGCGGCAACGGGACCGCACACGCTGCAGACCACAGACACGGGTGCTGCGCTGATGCCGGTCCAAGAGAGAGAGAGTCAATTTAATTGTCATTTGGACCCCTGGAGGTCCAAACAAAATGCCGTTTCTGCAGCCATACAGTACACACAAATAGACCCCAGACACAACATAATTACATTTAACATAAACATCCATCACATAGCTGTGATGGAAGGCCAAATAAACTTATCTCTCCACTGCACTCCCCCCCCCGATGTCAGAGTCAAAGTCATAGCCCCCGGCTGGCGATGGCGATTGTCCCGCGGCCATTTAAGCCACGCCGGGTGGTGCGAGGTCGCACACCGGGTCTTGGTGTTAGAGCCCCCGGTGTGCGCTCGCAGAGTCCGCGGCCATTCCAGCCGCGCGGGGCAGTGGTGCTAGGCCCCGCTCCAGGAGCTCTTCGACCCCGCAACTCGGGCGGGAGAAGTCGCCGTTGCAGAGCCCCGAAAAGCGGTCTCTCTCCAGGGAGCCGCGGGCTCCCGGCGCCGTCGTCCGCAGACCCGCAGCAGCAGCCTCCGACTCTCCGGTAGCAGCAGCAGCAGCAGCAGCAGCAGCAGCAGCAGCAACAGCATCAGCATCAGCAGCAGCAGCGCTCCTCCACCGCTCCACCCGCTCCGAACCCGGCCAGCTCCGCGACGGCAACGGTGAGTCGGCACCTGAGTCCCCGGCTTCTTCCTGTTGGAGGCCGCTCCTCGTTGCGGCCTCAACGACACCTGAGACCCGACGAGAAAAGGTCGGGTCTCCAGTGCAGGGAGAGATTCAAAAAGTTTTCACAGACAAAAAATAATAAAAACGCGGACAGGCTGCAGAGGCCGCTGCTGGCCAGAGCCGCGCCGCCTACCGGGTGAACAACTGTTTGACTAACAGCAGCGGACCGGAGGGAAATTTAAAATCCGGCCGGCAACCCCTGCAGACTCCCGACAAGGAGACTCGCCGCCCGAGAACCGCAAAAATGCTGCCCGAAAACGGCAGACAGCCTCTATCAACAGGTAAGACCAAACCTTACCAAAAATACAGGTTCTACAGAATCAACTTTCCTCAAGCTCTGGAAGCAGGCTGGAGACAGCAAAAACAAGTATGTCTGTTTCCCCAAGCCAGAGGAGGTCATGGAACTAAAAAACTCCAGAAAAACGAGGGGTCACTGGCTGAATGCCAAGGGAGCTAACACTCCCACCCCAGTGCTATTGCACTAGCCATCTCCCTTGTCGAGGGATTGATGGGACCAGAGCTAGGCTGGTCAAAGAGGAGGGGTATAAGACCAAACCTCAGGGAAAAACGATCTCACGGAGGTAGGGTATATGCCTCCTCCACAGTATCTACAGTACCCCTCTGCTCCCTCTTTGAGGCTAGCAAGGGAGACCAGGGCTGGGCTGGTCTACAACAAGGCAGGCGGACGAGAGCAGGAGTATGCCAGGGGAGCAGGATCATGAAGAGCTGCTGGGTGTCGTGGGCCACTATACGGCACCTCCACGCGCAGGAAGACTACTGGAACCCAAGATGGCAGCCAGTATCAACCATCTCTCCAACAAAGCCCTGCAGGAGACGGCCCTTCTGGAAGCTTTAGAAGAGTACACAGCGCCAGAGAATTGAGAGGCACTAAAAGTAAAGAGTGTCAACGGTCAAATCGGCAATCACCGCCTTTGCTCGTTCCACGGAACATACTAACATGACCACCTGCCAACAGGAGTATTAGCACTAATGTGCAATACACAATATGAGATCAACAATCTAAGGCAGGACAATATAAGACCTGCCCTCAACCCCAAATATGCGGGGCTATGCAAACCGCTGCAGCGGAAAGAGAGGCAGCTAAACCTGTGGGCCTCATGAGGGTAGGCCCGGGAACGAGCAGGACATCTCATCCGACACCCAGCTGGCAGCACCCCTCGACATCCACCAGTCGACACCCACATCCAAGGACTGGTGAAAGCTCGGGGACCGCTGCTTATTACCCCCAAAGGTCTTTTTTAAACATGGGCCCGGAGCGGGCCCCAGGGAAAATGTGCCGCCCCACTGACAGCACCAGCATACCAGCAAAACAGAGCCTTCATGAAGAAACAATGAACATGGAGGTAGGTGGTCTGGTTCCTGCCATCTTACACAAAATAAGGGTGCCCTACTAACTGGGGGGCGATTACACTTGTTTAAAAAAGCATGGGGTACTGTCACAAATAACAAATATATACTCAACAGTATTAGTGGATACAAAATTGAATTCAAATTGGGCATATTACCGCCAGTTCAGCATGTGCCCCAAAGGGTATTTTTCCCTCTAAGAAAGAGAAGCGAGAAGGACAAGCTGAACTAGAAAGGCTCATTACAAAAGGGATCATTGAAAAGACCAAACATGAACCATTGGAATTTGTATTGAATATATTCACTAACACTAAAAAAGATGGTGGATGTCGCATCATCATTGACCTAACATCACTAAATAAATCTGTTGAGTATATACACTTCAAGATGGAAACGTTTGTCACTGCCAGACGTCTGATCTCCAAAGGATACTTTATGGCAAGCATCGATATTAAAGATGCTTACTATCTAATACCCATACACAAGGATCATTGTAGATACCTAAAATTTATCTGGATGGGGCAAAATGGGAGTATAGAGCATTGCCCAATGGTCTAACCTCAGCCCTAGACTATTTACAAAAATACTAAAAATAGCCATAAAAATATTAAGAAAACAAAAGCATAGTCATGGCATATTTGGATGATATCCTCATATTAGGAAAAACAAAGGAATTAGTTGTGGCAGCAGTTCTAGCTACGAAACAGCTCCTTGAAACACTGAGGTTCGTCCTACACCCAGATAAATCAAAATTGAAGCCGTTAACTACCATGGATTATCTGGGCTTCAATATCAATTCAATCCATATGACTGTTACTTTGCCAAGGTGCTCGGGTCACTATAACCAAATCATGAATTTACCCACTGAAGCTATATCAGAACTACAGTGGTGGGCAGACAATGTTTGGCACAGTTTCAGCCCTATTATTATCACCAACCCTAACTTGGTTATTAAAAACCGATGCCAGTGCTTTAGGCTGGGGAGCAACTAACTCCATATCCAGCACAGGTGGCAGATGGACTAATTCAGAATCATCGTTACTACACACACTGGGCATCAACTATTTGGAAATGTTGGCCGCCTATTATGGGTTAAAAGCATATGCATTCAAAATGCAGCACGTGCATGTGCGGTTACGGATTGATAATACTATGGTGGTGGCTTATATTAACCATATGGCATAAAATCATTATTGTGCGACAAATTGGTCAAACAGATCTGGCAATGGTGTGTCGAAAGACATTTTTTACTATCGGCTGCCTATCTACTAGGTAAGCTAAAACATAGTGGCAGACACCAGGTCACGGGGGACCAAATTTATGATAACATCGAATGGATGTCAAACCCAAAATATTTGCTAAAGTTATTAAGCAATATGGAACGCCAGATATCAATTTGTTTGCAACAAGACGGAATCACCAGTTACCTATGTATGTGACTTGGGAACCAGATCAGAGGCAGCAGCAGTAGATGCCTACATGCTGGATTGGGTGAATTTCTGCTTTTTGCTTTCCCTCCCTTCTGCCTCATCAGTCGGGTACTTCGCAATACAGATGGAATCTGCCTCTGGGATATTGATGGTGCCCGACTGGCCTACACAGCCATGGTTCCCAGTTCATCACGACATGGTGGTCGAGTCACCTATGGATTTCCCTAGTGGACCACGGTTGTTGACTCACCCAGTATCAGGCATAAGCCACCCATGCCATGAAAACATCAAACTCCTGGGTTGTAGGTTTGAATAGACCATACCAGGGACTGGGATTATCCAAATGAACCATCACCACCATGTCGGCATCCCTGCGAACAGCCACCAAGAAGCAAAAATGGGAAAAATACTGCCAGGACGCAGGGACAACACACAAAACTACTCAACCACTGACGTGCTGGAGTTCCTGGGCCATCTACACCATGATGAAAAGATGAGTTACAGTGCCGTAAATACAGCACGAAGCGCCCTGTCTGCTTATCTAAAAACAGCAGGACAGCAGAGCATGGGATCCCATCCACTGATGATAAAACTTATGAAGGGCATTTACAATAACAAGCCCCCAAAACCCAGGTATAGGATATCAGTGTGATATTGACATATCTCAGAGGATGGCCACCAGCTAGATCCCTCAGTCTTGAGCAATCTACGTTAAAAACGCTCATGCTTATGGCTCTCGTATCCGCTCACAGAGTCCAGTCACTCCATAAAACTAAGACTGGATAACATGGTGATCACCCCAGACCGCATCACGTTCATCATTCTAGGTCTGGTAAAAACAAAGCAGGCCAGGAACGCCCAATTCACTGATGGTATTCCGGGCCTACCCACCAGAGCCAAGGTTGAGTGTGGTGATCCATCTACAACAATATATAGACACAACCCACAATCTCAGAGGGTCAGCCACAAGAAACCTCATGACGGGGTAACGAGCCAAACCACTTCAAGGTGGCTCAAACAGGTACTGAAAGCTGCCGGAATAAACACTAATACATTTAAATCCCATTCCACTAGGGCAGCATCGACATCAGCGGCTGAACGAATGGACGTCCCGCTTGACCACATTCTCAATACGGCAGGATGGTCGAGGGAAACGACGTTCAGAATATTTTTATTATAAACCGTTGATAAAGCCTGACTTAATTGCAGACAGAATATTACAAACTGCAAATATTTAATTTAAGCTCAGTGGAGCTATTTATGTTGTTATTGTTAATAAATACCTTTCTGTTTCTTGAGAAAGCAGATCCATTGGTTGATTACGATAACACTTCCTCCCTCAAGAACTTCGGCAGTGAGTGAAATAAAAACTGTTACACGGTTTGAAATCACAGACCTTTGAAGTCTTCACGTAGTCACTCATGTGACTCCGAAGTAAAATAGTAAGATTAAACGAGTACTTACCAGTACGAAGTTTGATCTGTATTTTATGAGGAGTTACGATGAGGGATTACGTGCCCTCCGCTCCCACCCTCATTACATAGATCAAACTAGTAAACTGATGTCTCCTTTCTTTACTATTACTTCAAATATTGTGTCTATCTGTGATTCCACACCACTGCTTGGAAGTATGCCACGCCTGCGCACTGAGCGGGTTCTTCACGTAATCCCTCATCGTAACTCCTCATAAAATACAGATCAAACTTCGTACTGGTAAGTACTCGTTTAATCTTACTATTATTCTTTATTTCTCCACAACACTGTCTATATCTTTCGTTTCCCTTATGCCTAACCAGCCTGAAGAAGGGTCTCGACCCGAAACATCACCCATTCCTTCTCTCAAGAGATGCAGCCTGTCCTGCTGAGTTACTCCAGCTTTTTGTGTCTATCTTCAGTTTAAACCAGCATGTAGACTTCATGTTGTACTTTATATTGCAGTGCCTTGTTTTCTGCTTTTCTCACCTTTGGGAAAGTTGAGACCATGCAGTGAAAGTAAAAAAGATTCATTTATTATATAAAAGTATGTGCAATGATTTTTGGCTCTACAACCAAGCAACACCTTATTATTTTTTACTACAACGGTTAAACCATAAGATTAATAGTCATATCACAATGTTACCTATAGTGGTTATAGGAACATAACAAGTGAAAGTATCAAGGATGTGTAAAAGCTTTTAGATTGAATTTGCCACATAAACTGTCCGCATAATGGTTTCAAAGGATGGAGACAATTATTTTGACTGCTAGTTTTAACCACTATGGCACCAGAAGTCTATTTATAATTGTTTCAAAGCAGGAAATTACATCTAATAAAAAATGAGCAGAAATTTGCTGTGTCAAAGAAATAGATTTCTGAAATTAAGTTTAATCTTTTTTTCTTTTAAAATAATATTTAACTGTTTCTGTTGCACTATTCGAATATCACAGAATCAATTTCACTATAAAGAAAGACAGTTATGGGCCTGTCCCATCCCTGTCCCACTTAGGAAACCTGAACGGAAACCTCTGGAGACTTTGTGCCCCACCCAAGGTTTCCGTGCGGTTCCCAGAGGTTGCAGGTGGCTGCCGGAGGTTGCAGGTTGCCGTGGAAGCAGGTAGGTAGACTGACAGAAAAACCTCCGGGAACCTCTGGGAACCGCATGGTGGGGCGCAAAGTCGCCAGAGGTTTCCGTTCAGGTTTCCTAAGTGGGCCAGGGGCATTAGGTGACTTTTTAGGCGACAATAAGAGAGTATGCCACATGGTCGCCACATGTTCGCGGGTGGTTGCCGGGGAGTCACCTTCATGGCTATGAGTAGTTCCTGCATTCTTGGAGCTAGTCGCGTGGCTTCATTCTGGTCGTCTCTAATTTTGCAAAATGTTGAGAAATTAGCGGCGACCAGAATGAAGCCGCCATGGAGAGTAGCGAGAATTCTCGTGCCGTAGGTGCAGTGGTAGTGAGTCACCAGGAGGTCGCAGGTTGTCGTAGGTTCTTGTAGGTTGTCGCCGGTGCTGACCGATGAATTTCATTGGCTCATTCAGGAAAACAAAACGTAAACAGTAGTTTTCAGAACCAAGAATAACCGACCGATAATGTTAATGTCCGCCGAGCTTCACAGCCGTGTATCTCTGGCTTCTTAAAAGTTGCCTCCACTCTTTCTCTCCACCCTGTCTCCCCCATCTCCCCTCTTCTCCTCCCCCCCCCTCCCCCCTCTTTTAAAGGACTTAAGTGACCCTTCCCGTACATTGGGCTTTCACCGTCTTAATTACAGCGCCAACCTTCCTGTTCATCGTGGTTTGTGGCTGTATCACCTTGGCTTTGCACCGTGTTAATTTCACTCAGACAGCGCTCCCCCCGCCTGCATAACCAGCTGGTGAAGGAAGCAATGTGTGTGTGTGTGTTCCACTCTGACAGTCGCCATTCCAGTCGCCGGTTTTTCAGCGACCTGCTACGACTTGACAGTTGCCGGCAGTCGCCTGAAAAATCGCCTAAGTGGGACAGGCCCTTAAACCCTTAAAACTCTTACAACACTCCTCAATCCCCTCCTGATTACTTACATGTTCCCATAAGAAATTAGCTGCATGCTTGTCTACCTTGTAATTGAGCATAGTATCCACTCTGGATAGAAGGGGAAAAAACAATTTAAAATGTGATAACTTAAGTTACAATAACTATATCTAGTGCACAGATTTGAAGTTCAAGTGACACATAACACAATATGCATATTAATATATAGTCTTTATCTGGAAATGCTGTCAGGGCAGTTGGATAAGTGAATTTTGTCCTATTGACTATTTCCAGGAATCATTTAAGTACATGTAGGTTTCATCCTAAATACCACAATGTCCAATCAAGATTCATTCTCTCACAATTAATTCGTACAGGAACATCATTTTCACTGGTGGAGAAAAGGCCTAAGGTCAAACTAGTCTTTCGACTGCTATCCTGGGTTGGCATGATACAATGATTGTGGATAATCATAGCAGTCAATTTCACTCAACTCGCTTGAAGCAGATCCCTGATGCATTGAAAACCCTCGTAATAAAGATATTTTCAATTATGTTACATATGCTTTTTATGCAACCTGCACTGGTGTCATGTCCCAAGTTGCTTATATATTAGGTTGGAAACTCCTTTATTGTTTTTTTAATGGCATGAAAACACATTTATGTCTCACTTCTGTGCTGTACTTAGACGTTCTGTGAACATCATAATCTTCTGTTATGTGTTCCCAGAAAAACCGTGTTGAGTTTCTGAGTATACTATTCAATTGCTATTCAAGGAAATCTGAGCAGTGGTTGTGGCGGCCTGTTTTTAAAGGGACACCTATATACTATTCATAACATTTACTGATTACTGGAGAGTGCTGCTGCATCAGGAATTGATGTTGTCATGATGTAAGAATTCAGGGTGAGTGCTTCCGGGGATTAGAGGCACCTGGCTAGGCTGATAGAGAGGTATATCTGCAGGAGGCATAAACTTTGTGCAAAGGGACCAGAAACACCCTTCAAAATTACTGGCAAGTGTTTCTGATTGAAGATTGTTGGGATATCATGGAAGTGGTAATATTCCGTGAAATTTGGAGAAGCCGGCAATGGCATAAATCCCGACACCTGTAAGAAAAGAGGGCGAATACTTACTTCATTGGGTTTTGGAGCGTGGGTGCTGGAGTTAGTGCTGAGTTAGTGGTAACAAAAGATGTGGTAGAATCAGCCCCTTAAATATCATTTAAATGTTATGGTGAATAGGTTTATTAAAAGATGGTTGGACAGTGAGCAAATAAATTGTTTTTAAGACCGGAAAGGCTTAAAAATCCCAGTCGAGAAATGATGGGCATTATCATATGGTCATAAATATTTTGAGTAGAATTAGGCCATTCGGCCCATCAGGTCTACTCTACCATTCAATCATGGCTAATCTACCTCTCCCTCCTAAACTCATTCTCCTGCCTAAAAATATCCACTGACTTGCCCTCCACAGCCTTCTATGGCAAATAATTCCACAGAATTCCACCCTTTGACTAAATAAATTTACCCTCATCTCCTTCCTAAAAGAACGTCCTTTAATTCTGAGGCTACGACCTCTAGTCTTAGACTCTCCCACAGGTGGAAACATCCTCTCCTCATCCGCATTACACTGTTGTTAACACACAGTATGGAAGAGTTTTAATCTGAGAAAATATTATTAACCTCTCAGTACTCCATTCCGAGGTTCCCACCTGCTTCAAGAAGACCACTAGCATACCGGCCCTAAGAGAAAGTAAGGTAGCATGCCTTAGTGACTACCATGCAGTAGCTCTGACATCCACCTTCATGGCGCACATTAACTCCAGCCTCCCAGCCAATCTTGGTTGACTGCAGTTTGTTTACAATCGCAACATGTCCACAACACTCGCCTTCTCCCTGGCCCTAGACTTATCTCTGGAACACTTATCAAATCAAATCAAATCAAATTTGTTTATAAAGCACATTTAAAAACCAAAGTGCTGTACAGAGAGCAGGTAGCTAAAATCACAAAAAGAAACAGACTTTCACAGGAATGCACACAGCACACGGGTACAAATAATCAGCTCAAGGACACAAAACAAAGATCAGCCACATCAGGGGGATTCAAATGCGAGTGAATAAAAATAAGTTTTGAGCCTGGACTTAAAAGAGTCGATGAAGGGGGCAGATCTAATAGGGAGGGGATGCTGTTCCACAGCCTCGGGGCTGTAACAGCAAAGGCACGGTCATCCCTGAGCTTTAGTTTAGATCACGGGACAGCCAGGAGCCTCAAGTCAGCTGACCTGAGGGACCTGGAGGTAGAGTAAGGGGTAAGGAGGTCTGTGATATAGGGGGGAGCAAGCCCGTTTAGTGCTTTATAGACAAACAGGAGAAAATCAACTCTGAACCTTAGACAACAAGGACTCCTAAATTAGATTCATATTTATCGACTGTAGCTCCACCTTCAACATCATAATCCCATCCAAACTCTGGGACCTAGGATTCAGCTTCCCCCTCTGCCACTGGATCCTCGACATTTTGACCCACAGACCTCAAATAGTGAGGATAGGTGACAACACCTCCTCCACAATAACTCTCAACACCTGTGGTCTGTAAAGATGTGTATTCAGAGCCCTGTAATATGCCCTTTACACTCATGACGTGGTGTCAGGACAATGCTGAGAAATATATTCTGTACTCTGTATCTAACCGTTTGCTCTATCTATTGCATCTGAACTTGAACTAAGTGTATCTATGTATGTAACATCTGATCTGTTTGGATAGCATGCTAAACAACTCTTTTCACCATGCCTGCGACAATAATAAACCTAATGCTAATGATAATATAAAGTCAAAGTCAAAGTCAATTTTATTTGTCACATGCACCCGAAGGTGCAGTGAAATGAATTTGCCAGCAACGATACACTTAAAAAAAGAACACACAAAACACAAGAAAATTTAACACAAACATTAATCCGCTACGGATGGCCCGATGTACAGGCCCTCTCGTTGGGATGATCAAAACTCCGGCGTTGGGACGGTCAATCACACTCCACGGCTTGGAGGTCGCGACTCGGCACTTTCTTACCGGAGACCACGGCTTTAGGATGTTATAGGCCACAGACCAGCGTTTGGAGCTCTTCTCCGGCGATCCCAGGCAAGGGATCCCAGGCTCCCGATGTTAAGACCACGCTCCACAGACCACAGCCCCATGATGCCAAAGTCACCAGGCTAGCGATCGGAGCACTCCTTTCTGGTGACCCCCAGCAAGGATTCGCCCACTGCGCAATGGAAAAGTCCACGCTGCGTCTACTGCTGAAGCTGTTGGCCCAACTCCGGGAAAGGCCGCTCCAATCCATGCTGTTAGGCCACGAGGGAAGCAACATGGAAAAGGTCACCTCTCTGTCCCCCTTTTCCCACCACCCCCCACAAGAGACACCTAAACTAACATTTAGACACACCAAAAAAACAAAAAATATCAAAATAACAAACACGCTGCTGGCAGGGCAGCCGACTCGCAGCACCCTCACTGACCAAGAAGTTGAGGGTTGAATTCCCCATTGGCTGCAGAGGCATAGAAATGTAAACAATATTGTTCTACTTGGGGTTAAGCCTGGTTTTAAATGGAGAATACCATTTTATTTCTGATTCATGAGAAGGATTATCCAGGCTTCTCTGATCTCTAAGATATTGATTTTACTTCGGAGTCACGTGAGTGACTGCGTGAAGAAGAACCCGTCCAGCACGCATGCGAAACATTGCGTTCACACAGTGCAACAGCGACGCAGCGGGAGTACAGGCGCTCCCGCTACAAGCCTGAAGGAACGGACCGTTAGGTAAGTACTTACCTTCAGATTAATATCAGGACTTTGCTCTTGTTTGTTGCTCCAGGGGGAGCAAAGCAGCAGAGGGAAGCGGCCCCCGTCCGACTCCAGGGAAGGAGCTGACAGTGGAGGGGGGAGAGGCGGCACCGGGTCCACACATGCTGCGGACCACAGCAGGGTACTGCGCTGATGCCCAGTCCGCTAACAGCTGTCTGACCAACAGCAGCGGACTGGAGGGAAATAAAAAAAAACGTCCGGTAATCCCTGCAACTCCCGACAAGGAGACTCGCCGCTCAAGAACCGCGGATGACGCCCGAAAAACAGCAGTTAGCCTCCAGAGCAAGTCAGCAAGCAAATCTCGGGCTGGATACAGACACAGAAGACAGAACCAGCAAGTGTCTGCTCTCCAAGCCTGAGTAAGGTCATGGAGTATAAAACTCCAGTGAGACTTGCCTCAGGAGCAGTGGCAAGTCCACCAAGGGAGCATAACACTCCCGCTCCAGTGCTACAGCACTGGTCATCTCCCTTGTCGAGGGATTGATGGCGACCAGAGCTGGGCTGGTCAAGAAGAGGGGTCACTGGCTGAACAACATCAGGAGTATGCTTGAGGTACAGGATCAGGAAGAGCTGCTGGGTGTGGCCGCTACGTGGCTTCACCACGAGCGAGATGGCCTTTCAGTCTCACTGACGGCCAGCCTACTACCTGTCTTTTACAAAAAACCTCTCCAAGACAGGTAGTCCTGAGGCGTTGGATTTCATCACGCCTCCCCTAAATTGCATTTACTCAAAGTGCCCACCATTATTGGGGGACACATTGAGCAAGGCATTTTAAAACCCAAATATCTTAAATTGCATTTGATACCCTGACGTTAGCTATCATGTTCGCATGCTCATTCCAGAAGGGCAGGGTAGTATGGCAAAACACCTGACCCTACTGTTCACAGTATGCTCCTCAACTTCTCAAGGAAAGTCGCAAACCTGCCCTCAACCTATAAAATTCACAGGACTGTGAGAACGCCGACCTCACAACCACAGATCCTGCTATCTGGCAAGTTACCAAACCAAGCCTAAAAAACTGGACGAAGTGTCCAAAAATATTCGGCTCATGAGGGCAGGGTCTGGAATGAGCACCACACTAAACCAGACAGCAGTACCTCTACGCAGTCCACCAGGAGGCGTCTACGTTGGTACTGGTGAAAACTCGGGGCCTGCATGCCAATCCCGTAAGCCTTTTAGGCCAGGGCCCAGAGCGGGCCCCATGGAAAATGCGCCATCCCCCAACAAACACCATCCCGACAGACAAGGAACCAGAAACTGAAGAAATGAACACACCACCAAACAACAGGGAAGACAGATAAGTATGGTTCCTGCCATCACATAAAGGTGAAGGGTTTGTACTAACAGGGGGGGGGGGGGGGGGGGGGGGGGGAATCACCTGGTTTGGAAGCTATCACTCTTGGTAGTTATATACCAAAAAATATTCAAGGGGGAATAGAATTAATATCTTGCCACCAGTCCAGCATGTACCCCAAGGGGTCTACCCTTCCACAATAAAATCATGAGGGTCTAGCTACTGGAAAAGATATACCAGGGGTCTTAAGAAATCTCATATGAGCCTTTGGTACCAAAAAACCCTAAGATGGTGAATGTCGCACCATTATTGATTAAAACTACTTGAGTATTCTTTCTTTTTTTTTTTTTTGTTTTGTTTTTGTTTATTTTATTAGAAGTTAATACAGCACAAAACAGTACAGTGGCACCTAATTTTAGGTGCCAACTATGTAATACCGTAATCCATTCTATGTACAACCTCTAGTTTTATGTTATAAGAAGGAAGTAAGCAGAACAAAAAAAAGAAAACAATAGAAAGGGGAAAAAGTGGAAAAATAGATGGTAGAGAGTAGAAAAACGTGAAGTATGTATATAAAAAATAAAAAAAGGAAGAGAGAAAGTGGAAAGTAGAAATAGAAGAGAAGGCCCCTTAAAAGAGAATTTTTCAAATCTGTATTCGGAGATGTAGCTCTATCCACGTCATGAACTGAAATCAGCAATCCTTACGGCACCGCTGCATCACATGATTCCAAAAAGTCGATGAAAGGAGACCAACTCTTTAAGAATTGGTCATATTTATCTATTAGTCGGAGTCTCATTTCTTCAAGGCGTGCTATGTCCATCATATTCCTAATCCACATTTTAACAGTTGGTGTGGTTGTATTTTTCCAAAATTTAAGTATCAATTTCTTTCCAATTATTAACCCATAATTAAAAAAAACATTTTGATCTTTATTTAAATTGGTATCTTCTCCTATTATTCCAAATATAATCCATTCCGTTTTGGGTTCTATTCTTGACTTGAAAATCTTTGTAAATATATCAAATATATCACTCCAAAATTTATTCAACTTTGTACATCCAACAAATGAGTGTGTTATATTAGCGTTTTGAAACAAACATTTATCGCATCTGGGAGAGACACCACTTGAGTATTCATCAGGTATACCCACTTATGGAATTTGTAACTGCTACCATGGATTCCAAGGATACTTTATGGTAGGCATCGACTTTAAAGATGTGTACTATTCAGTACCCTCTCATATAGATTTCAGATATACCTCAATTTACCTGGATGGGGCAACCATGGCGAGCATTGCCATTTTCATTCACTGCACATCGCATGTGTATGTGACAAATAACTTGACTTGACTTGATTGAGTTGACTTATTATTGACTTGGCTAATATGAGCCGAAGCTATTCCAGAATTTCAACCAGCCCTGACATTTTAAGGAACATTCGTAATGGCATGTCTATATGTTAACTACAGACCATCCTTGGATATAGGTGTATCAGCAGCATTAGCTACTAATTTATTTAACCTGGGCTCTGTCATATTATCCAGATCTACATTGACCCCATCCACAACATTGTCTATCTGGTATTCATTAATGCTATCAGTTACGGTAACATTAACCACCTATCAACTGCGTGGCAAGAGTAATTGGGATTAGTAGCAGCATTACCAGCTACTGAACATTGTACCTTTCCAATGAGCTGAGATACTAGTGTTCAAACTATATCCCATACCTAGAATATGGTGGCAAATGGACTAATCTGGAGTTGTCATCACTATAGACACTGGGCATTAAACTTAGTCAGAAATTTGAGTATGTTCTATTGAGTATATTCATCGGACTGGCTACAAGGCCACAAATGGGCCTGACCTTGGGGGTTTTCAGAGGAGGAGGACAACATTCTTTCCCCACTTCTGCTGTGGGGGGACGTTTGTGTTGAACTCTATATGTGTTGTGTCCATTTTCCTTATTGTTAAACCTTTTTCTATGGTATACAAACGTATTATCTATTTTTTGTAATGCACTTTGGTGTCAATGCGAGTTGACTTAAAACGTGCTATATAAATAAAACGTACTTACTTACTTACTATTGGTAAAGCATATTGTTCAATAGTGCACCATTTTGCATGTTCGTTTATAAATTAACAACATCACAGTGGTGGCATATACCTAACCACTTGGGCGGAATAAAAATCGATATTATGTGACAAATTATTTAACAATTGGTAACCGTATGTCGTCAAACATATTTGACCATCAGCAACTTACCTATCAGGTGAGCTAAATACTGTAAACGAACATTTAAACCAAAAGTATTTGCTGAGATTACAAAGCAATATGGACACCAGATATCGATTCCTTATATTCCAATTGAATCGCCACGTACCAATGTATGTTGCATGAAACCAAACTCAAGGCAGCGGCATGGATACATTCCCGTGTATTGAGGGGGGGGGGACCTAATCTCTATGTTCTCCCTTTCTTCTACCTCATCAATAGGTACTACGGCCTCATCAGTCGTATACTACGCAAAATACAGTGGACTAAACCCACAGTCTTGGTTCCCAGTGGTCCTCAACAACCCACCCAGTTCAGGCATAAACCATCCATGCCACGATAAACCACTGGGTTGCAGGAAAACCCCCCCCAAAAAAACCCACTGCTGGGCCTGGATCAGACAGCACTATCAACATGATGACAGCATTCCGTCGCATATCCACTAGGGAACATACCTGGGAAGATACTGCTCAAACTCAGGAACTACACATTCAACTACAACAAAACCTGTACTGGAGTTCCTGGCAGGCCTTCACCACAATGAAGGACTCAGCTACTGCGCCATCAATATAGCCAGAAGTACTCTGTCAGCCTACTCAACTTTGGCACCACGACAAGGGCAAGGGTACCACCCACTGGTGATCAAATTCAGGAGAGGTATATTCAATCCCATTCCCCATGGGGGGGGGGGGGGGGGGTTGATACAGGGCTTGCTGTCTCTCCCTTTGGGGGAATGCGACTTTTTTGTCATATCCCCCTTCTCTGCCTCCGTCGGCGCTGAGGCCTAATGGCAGAGCTGGTGACCTCGACGCTCCGGAGGCAGACTGTCAGGACTCGCCCTGGGCTCGCTCCCGTGAGGGCGGCCCAGCTCGGGGCTGGAACGGCGCTCACGTGAGGGGCTGTGACGCTCCCGTGAGGGTGGCCTGGCGAGGGGCTGAGATGCTCCCGTGTGGGCGGCCCAGCCCGAGGGTAACGGCGCTCCCGTTGGATCGGCCCAGCCCGAGGGAAACGGCGCTCACATGAGGTTGGCCCAGCTCGAGGGTGGAATGGCGCTCCCGTGAGGGCGGCCTAGTGCGGGGCTGAGACGCTCACATGAGGGCGACCCGGCTCGGGGCTGGAACGGTGCTCCGGTGGCTGAGACGGCGTTCTGGCGGCGGCGGCCTGAGTCCGGGGTTTGGCCGCGGGCCAGTGCACTTCCGTCAACAGCTGCGTCCGCTGGACTGCAGGGCGGCAGCTTCGACCACCGCGGTGTTTGAACCGGCCCGTTAGCGGAGCTCGGTGAGCCGCGGGACTGATTTACCATCGCCCGGTGGGGTATCGCCTCAGCGCAGAGTGAGAAGAGGAAGGAAGGGACTGCAGCCCTAAGATTTTGCCTCCATCACAGTGAGGAGGTTCTTGGTGGACTCACTGTGGTGGATGTTAATTTGTGTTTACTGTCTGTTCTGTTGTTTATTATTGTATTATTATATGTATGACTGCAGGCACAAAATTTTGTTCAGACTGAAAGGTCTGAATGACAATAAAGGAAATTCAATTCAATTCAGAACTAGGTACACCCAAATTGGGATGTCAGTGAGGTCCTGACGTACCTTAGGGGATGATCACCAGCCAGGTCCCTCACCCTGGAACAGCCTACCCTGAAGATGGATATGCTGATGGCCTTACCTCAGCATAAAGAGCCAGTTCTTCCATCTACTGCGGTTAGACAACATGGTTATAACAGTGTCACATTTTCCACTCAAGGGCTGGCCAAACAGAGCAGACCAGGGACATCAGGTCCAGTCATGGAATTCCGGG
The DNA here is from genome assembly GCF_028641065.1 of Leucoraja erinaceus. NCBI lineage: Eukaryota > Metazoa > Chordata > Chondrichthyes > Rajiformes > Rajidae > Leucoraja > Leucoraja erinaceus. The sequence continues at coordinate 73,621,676 of NC_073382.1, forward strand.
CATACCCACCTGAACCACGGTTATGTGTCATGACCCACTTAGTGAACTACATCAACACAATAAGAAATACCCGAGGGAGAGGAAAAAGCCTTATGGGTCAGCCACTGGAAACCTCATGGTTGGGTGACGAGCTAAACTATCTAGTGGCTCAAGCAGGTACCGGGAGTTGCTGGAGTAAATACTAACGTGTACTAATCTTATTCCACCAGAGCAGCTTCCACGTCAGTGACTAAGAGGATGGACGTGCCTATGGACCACATCCTGGCTACAGCGGGGTGGTCTAGGGAGTATACGTTCCAAACTTTGTAACAAGCTGCTGGCAGAACCTGTATCAGTTGCAGAAATAGCATTAGAATCTGTAAATATATAATTTAAGCCCGGCGGAGCATTTTTTGTCTTGTTATTGATAATAACACAATTACTTGTTTTACAAACAGATTCATGGTTGATTACGATAACATACTTCCTCCCTTGAACGACTTCGGCAGCGAGTGAAGTATGAACTGTTACACGGTTTGAAATCACAGAGCTTCAGGAATCTTGCTGCGGCATTTTGGACCAGTTGCAGGCTGGACAGGGAAAATTGGCTGATGCCAGTGTAAAGGGAGTTGCAGTAATTGGGCGGGAGGAGATAAATGTGTGGATGATCTTTTCAAGGTCATCAAACTGGAGGAATTGGTTAATTTTAGCTATCGTCCGAAGCTGGAAGAAGCTGGCTTTTATCACGGCATTGACTTGTTTGTCAAATTTCAATGCCGAGTCAAATATCACGCCAAGGTTTTTGACATGAGGTTTGAGTAATGGGGTAAGGCTTCCAAGGCTGCCCGCTATAATTTTGATTGAGTCCGAGGGGCCGAGAAGGATGACCTCAGATTTACTCTCGTTTCATAGAAACATAGAAACATAGAAATTAGGTGCAGGAGTAGGCCATTCGGCCCTTCGAGCCTGCACCGCCATTCAATATGATCATGGCTGATCATCCAACTCAGTATCCCGTACCTGCCTTCTCTCCATACCCCCTGATCCCCTTAGCCACAAGGGCCACATCTAACTCCCTCTTAAATATAGCCAATGAACTGGCCTCAACTACCCTCTGTGGCAGAGAGTTCCAGAGATTCACCACTCTCTGTGTGAATCATCATCCAATTGCTCACTGAAGTATTATTTTCACAGATTAGTTTAGAATTAATTTAATTTATTTCTCTTTATGTGTAGAACGTGACCAAGCATCTGTAAAGGTCCACCACCAACTTTCTGGCAACTGGTGATCTGGCCCCTCCTTTAATCCTTACCCCCGAAAATGTTATATTTAAGTATTTTCTTTGCCAAAATGGAAATAAGGTATCTGGGTAACAGAGAAAATGTCTGCATTCAGAATTTTATAGAATTGCATATGATTTGCAGCAAAATATAAACATTTGTCCTTTCGAGTGTTTGATCCACAAAAGCCTTCTTCCTTGTATCATTCCTCTTTGCCCTTCACACATGCCTACCTTCCCCTTCATCAGCATCCATGCTGATGACTTCAGCAACCCCCATATAGCACTAGTTCGACATTGCAACCATCTAAAGGTAAAGAGAGTGCTCCTAAATTCTTTTTTAATTTACTAATGACAGTTCTAAACATAAGACTCCTAGATTTGACCTCATCAAAATGGAATCATCTTTTCACTAGCCTGTCAATTCCTTTCATCGCTTTGAAGACCTACATTAGGAATAGGGAAGGAAATTCTTAAAACAGATGTAGTGACAAATTATTTTCAATAATGCTGTTATTTTTTGTTATGATTTTGACTGAATTAACTTTGACATATAGCTTTATATTCCAAGATGGAAGTTGTAGCACCCTGCCCTACAACAAAATTACCAAACTATCATCCTGAAAGTGAAGTCTTTCTCTATTACTTCAGTCCTGTAAATGCCTAATGCTGCACAAAGACTATTTCCTTTCAATTCAGAGCAAAATGTTTAAATTCTTGTTGAAGCATATTTTTGTACATCTGAATACCTCTGGTGAAAGTATTCCAGCACTCTGCTCCTGGTACAGGCACATGTGTGCACCAGGAAAACCTGGCCAGGATCCTCCATTTTGTAAAAACCTGCCCAATGAACACTCCTGCAAATAAAATAATGCTTTAAATTTCCACGGAAATAGAACTTTGAATGGATGAGATTCAGAAAATGTGCCTCCTTCCAAAACTCTGGAGCAGTTTAATCAGTTTTAGAATGTAAATGTTTGGCAATTTCACTAACAGCGGCAAATTTATCAAATTTCTCTCATTTCATGGGAGAATAAATGGTGTATTTTCTTATTACCAATAATCTTACAAAATTGAAGCGAATAAATAATTTATTGGCTGCTGCAAGGTAGACTGTGCTATTAATAGGTGGAATAAAAATTCATTGCTCTAATCTGATTTTCTGGGTTTACAAAACAACTTATTTTTAATGTCAAACATGCGGAAACATACACACATTTATTTCCGGTCAGGTATGCGGTACATCAATTTCAACCGTATATTTAAAAGGAGTTCTGATCTTATTTTGTATCTTCTTTTCTCCTTATCCTTTCTTGTATATTATCTTCATCTTAATCAGATCAGTTGGCCACTATTGACTCCATGAGGAGCAACCAGTTGAAGGTTGTGTGTCCAAGCCCGCTCTAGGTACCTTTGCTTGTCATCTACAATGATACCTTGTGCAGTACAGGGAGTTCTATTGGAGGTAAATGTTCTAAAATGACACAGAAATATCTTAAAACAGCATGCTAATGGAGTACAGGCAAATCCCCGTTTGATCAGCACACCAGGAAGAATCACTATATAATGAATAATGTTGCGCAACATTTTTTCATCTCACCTGAGAGAGTTATCGAGGCCTCAGTTAAAAATTTCATCTGAAGACAGGTTGCATCAATTTGATATACATTCCTTTGAATTAAGAAGGGTAAGCAAAGGTCCCATTGAGAGCAAAAATATTTGATGAAGTAGGAACAAACAACATAAAGGGAAAAATTGCAATTGATTTCCTCAATGAGGCAAATATCAAGGGGGGAAATGCATCGTATTTCCACAACAGCAGTGTGATAATAATCCGATGATCTGTTTTAATGATACTAGATGAGTGGAAAATAACCCCTCTAGAATGCAAACTATTTGTCCAGATTCCAAACAATTTTTTAACGCTCAGGCTCAATTAACTTACACTTATCCGCAAGACAGTACCATCACCATCATATTAGAACCATAGGTACTATTTTTCGGATGAGGTGTTAAATTGAGGTTCAGTCAAGGACCCAAACATGTTATTTGCATAATTATCTTCATAAGTTTTTCATGAATTTGATTGAGTATTTTGAAGAAGTAACCAAGAAGGTTGATGAGGGCAGGGTAGTAGACATAGTCTATACAGACTTCAGCAAGGCCTTTGAAAAGGTTTCTTATGGTTAGCTGCAATGGAAGTTTGGAATGTATAGGATTCCGGGAGAGCCAGCTAACTGGATACACAATTGGTAGGAAGCAGAGATGTGTTGGTAGAAGGTTGTTTTTCAGAATGCAAGCTTGTGACTACCGGTGTGCATCATGGATTGGTGCTGGGCTAATTGCTGTTTATCATTTATATCAATGGAATGCACAAAACCTGATTAATGCATTTGTAGATAACACTGAAATAGGTGGTATTATAGTAAATGAAATAAGACACAAAGTGCTGGAGTAAAGGTCCTGTCCCAATTGGCGTTTTTTTCAGCGACTGCCAGTGTCATTGACTGACGTATCAGGGTCGCCGAAAGATTTAAAACATTTCAAACTCCAGCGGCGACAAAAAAATGTTGCGACACTTGAGGAAACAATGCGTGTCAATATGTCATCACGCCACGTCACTGCCGCGTCACGCCGGAATACCACCTTTTTCGGTGACCTGATACGTCAGTCAATGATGCCGGCAGTCGCCGACAAAATCACCAAGTGGACCCTTAACTCAACAGGTCAAGCTGCTTCCCTTGAGAACATGAATAGGTGATGGTTTACATCGGGACAATTTGTCAGACTGATTGTAGGTGATGAGGGTGGGGGTGTGGGGTTAATGGAGGTGTGGGGTTCAAGAAAGCTAGGAGGGGCAGGACAAAGCACGGCAGGTAATAGGTGAGGCAAGGTGAGGGGGGGTTGGGGGGGGGGGGGGTTAATGGGCAGATGTTTGGACAAAGGCCAGAGATGAGGAAAACAATGTGAGTAGAAAATTAGGTACTCTTCCTCCAGTTTGTGTGAGGTCTCACTTTGGCAATGGTCAGGTCAGTATCGGAATGGGACAGGAAGTTAGAATAGTTGACAACTAGAAGATCCAGTTGCCCTCGGTTGACCAAGCGTAAGTGTTCAGTGAAATGCATGCCGAGTCTACGCTTGGTCTTGCTGAAGTACATCGGCTGGGCAAATGAGATGAGGAATGGCTAATGGAGTTTAATGCAAATAAGTGTCAGAGTTTACATTTATGAAGTTAATTCAGGGCAGGACCGTCATGATGAATGGTAGGATCCTGGAGGCTTGACGAGCAGAGAGATCTCAGAGCACAATACATAGTTTCCTGAAACTGGCATCGCAGGGCATTGAGCGGTGAAGAAGGTTTCTTGGCATATTGGCCTTCATTAGTCGGGGAACCTAGTTGTAGAGGTTGTGGAATTATGTTGCAGTTGTACAGGATATTGGTGAGGAACTCGCTATCGAAATATGGAGGGGATCGGGGGGACAGGGAACACACATTTTCTGGCGGCCCTGCGTGCATGCGCACACACACACACATGCACGATGCTTCGGAGGCTCAATCCAGCGCTAAATGCAGCTCAACTCTGCCTGTCTCGCCGGGTTAACTTACAGCCCTGACTCGACTGACGGGACACCAGCGCTGCTTCTCCGCACTGGCTATATGTCACGCAAGCCCAGGCAGGTTAACCTGGCGGGACAGGCAGAATTGAGCTGGGTTTAGCACTGCTTCTCTGCGCTGGCTGTGGGCCTGGGGGTACAGCTCGCGCCTGACTCCCGACCTCTCTGGCCACCCCTGGGTGGGGGGGGGGGCACTCGGGACAGCACCGGAGACCCGGCCGGGATCTATCCTGGTTGCGTATGAAGCGCAGGTCTATGCCACTCCTCCCTCCTCCAATCATCGCGCTGAATCATCATGTCCCGCCCCCATTGCCTGCTGACCGTCGTCTCTCTCGTCCAATCGGCGCCCTCGATCAGCAGTCCCGCCCCCATTGTCTCGCAGAAAGCGAAGATTTTAAAATCCGGATGATAAAAACTTGGGGGGGATATCCCCCACCTCTTAAAACATGGGGGGGACATGTCCCCTCTGGCCCCCCTGGGTTTTCTGCCCCTGCCTTCAAATGCAGGAGGCTGAGGAATTATCATATGAAGGTTTATAAAATCATGAGTGGAATAGATAGGCTGATTGCAGTTTCTTTCCCAGGGTAGGAGAATCAAGAATCTAGAGGGCATCGGTTTAAGATGAGAGGGGAAAGAATAAATAGGAACCTGAGGGGCTGTATTTTCAGATAGATGATGGTGGGGATATGGAACGAGCTGCCAGAGGAAATAATTAAGAGAGGTACAATAACAACTTTTAAAATACGTAGGAAAGATTTGGAAGGATTTGGGCCAAATGTGGGTAAATGTGGGTAAAACATTAATGAAATTATGAAGAAATCCCATCAAAGACTCTATTTCCTAAAGTAAAGAGGAGATTCAGTATGTCGATGAATATACTCTTGAACTTCTAAAGATGGCATATTGATTGGTTACATCATGGCCTGGTTCGGCAATACGAAGACAATTACAAACACCTGTAACCTGGTTCGGCAATTGAAGACAATTACAAAAACTTGTGAACACTGCCCAGTCCATCATGGATACTGACCATCATCAAATAGATCTACAGAGCTGCTGCTTCAAAAAGGCAGCCAGCATCATCAGAAACCCGCACCACCCTGGCCACACTCTCATTTCACTCCTGCCATTGGGAAGAAGGTATAGGTGTTTGAAAACTGTAGTCCAGTTCAGGAGCCACTTCTTCCCGACAACCATCAGGATATTAAAACTACAACCTCCAAATAAGCTCCAAACTACATAGACTTGGGAGCATTGTTTTTTGTCTTTGTACTATGTTTACATATCTGTTCCATTTCAGGGCAATAAAACCCTCTTGACCCTTGACCTGGACAAGCTTAGACTTGGCATCTTGATCGGCAAGGATGAGGGCCTGATTCCAAGCGGTATGACTCTCTGACACTAAGTATCCGGATGAATACTTTTTTTCCTTGGTCAACATCATTAAGACAATGCTTTATAACAGATCTTGTTGTGTGCATATCGGCTGCTACAATTCTTACATTAGAGTTGTAACTCATTTCAAAAGTAATTGAAATGCAATGTTTTGGGAAGTTGGGAAACATTCTGTGTCGGGAATTTCTTTCTTTCTTAGAAAACCTTAAGGGCCTGTCCCACTTATGCGATTTTTTCAGCGACTGCCGGCAAATGTCGCGGGTAACGCCTGTATGGTCATGAGTAGTTGCACAAAGAGTCGTACCTTTTTCTGGTTGCTGCTGGATTTTCAACATTTTGTACATTTTCGGCCACCTGCTGTGAATATGACGGGTGCCAGCAAGTTGCCGAAAAATATGGGACAGGCCCGTTATGTTCCTTTTGCTTTGACTGTAATTTCAGTTTTTTGACCATACTACTCTGTAATCTCTAATGTTGTGGAATATTATCCGTCTTAGTTCATGAATGACTCGGGGGACTCGGCCTTTATTCCATCTGTTCTACATGTAACTCCAGCCTTCCACTGATTTTGTAGATTCTAAAGGGCCTGTCCCCCTTGGGCGACCTAATTGGTGAGTGTAGAAGAGTTTAGGAGAGTTTGAAAAAGTGTAATGTTGAAGACCTCCTTCGACTATGTAGAAGACCTCCTTCGACCACCTTCGACTATGTTGAAGACCAGCTTCAACTAGCTATGACTAACCAGGAAAATTGGACACCGAATAGTGGAGAGTGAAGGCGACCTCCTTCGATCTCCTTCGACCTCCCTTCGACTATGATGAAGACTATCTATGACTACCTTCGACTACCCTCAACTACCCTCGATTACCTATGACTATCATGCCGACCTGCGACGACCTACGACGACTAAACCAACGAGTAAAACAAGTATTGCTTTTTTCCATGGCAACCTTTTTTTATTCTCGGGCATTTTTTTACATTTTGAGAAAATGCCGCGACCTGACTGAGGCCTCGAGTACGCGGAGACCACTCTCGAGCAAGAAGGAGAGTTACAAAGACCTCCTACGACCTTGTGTCGCCCATGCTGCGAGTATGAGTCGAGGGCATACTCGCCAGTACTCGTGGATTAGGTCGCCAAAGTGGGGCAGCCCCTTTAACTGCTTAAAATCTAATTTGACCCAGCCATCTCAGCTGTAGCAAATCCAATTCAAGAAGGCTGTGGCCCCCTCCCTCCTCAGCACATGCTTAGGGCAACTGGACATGGTCAATCAATGTCACCCTTGGCATGAGATATCAAAACCATGAAAATACATGGCGGAATGATGGCCATTTAACGAATGGATAGTTTGAGATTAAAATGGGCATGAATGGATTTTCATTGCAGCCTCCTACACAGGACCATCTATCCCAGTGGTTCTCAAATGGGGGTACGCGTACCCCAGGGGGTACGTGAAGGCACTCCAGGGGGTACGTGAGATTTTAAAATATAGGCCTACATATATTTAAAAAGTAGCATCCATGCAAAAATCCTTTAAAAATAATTATTTAATAAATATTTCAGGAAAATATAAGTATAAGTTCATAAAATGAATTTTATATTCAGTAGGCTATTCAATTTCATTATCCTAAATACCCAGCGTCTCCCCCATTCCAGGATGGTTCGACCCAACCTGTCATATGCCACCCGGCATTATCTGTCAATCACAACTCAAACGATGGAGTCGTGTTTGAAGCGTAGCAGCAATTCGTTTGAAAACACGGAGGGACAAGTGGCAACGAAAGCCAAACCAGAGCCGGAAAAATTCCGGCTGTATCTTGAAGATTATGTTTTAATTGGATTTACGTCCACAAGTTGCAACCCACCCAAGGCACTGTGTTTTTTCTGTGGGGAGAAATTAGCTAACAGTAGCATGAAGCCAACACATCTGCAGCGTCATCTTAAGACAAAACATGGATGTCACGTTGGTAATCCACCTGACTTTTTTAAGAGGAAACTGTCTGAATTCAGATCATCTCAAGACATGATGTGGAAGCCCTGGAGGCTTCTTGTGCAGTGTCTTTGCTCGTAGCTAAAGCCAAGAAGCCATTCACTATCGCTGAAGACCTGCTCCTTCCAGCGGCTGTAGTGCTGGCTGAGACTATGCTGGACAAAAACGCAGCGGAGAAATTAAAGACTGTACCGTTGTCAAATGACTCTGTTTGCCGCAGAGTAGATACAATGGGAACAGACATTGTCGAGCAAGTTGTGGGAAAACTTAGCGACTCCTTTTCACTCCAGCTGGATGAATCCACAGATGTCAGTGGAAATGCACAACTTGTTGCTTTTGTGAGGTACGTTGATACTGACGACATTTATGAGCACATACTATTCTGCAAAAGTTTGAAGGGAAAAACAACAGGAGAGGACATATTTGATGTTGTCAAGGCCGCTTTCTGTGAAAACGGTTTGCGCTGGAAATCCTGCAGCAGCATCTGTACAGACGCAGCAGCATCAATGACGGGCAGCGCGAAAGGACTAATAGCGCGCATTAAAAAAGAAAACCCCGACATGATGTGGACTCACTGTGTCATACACAGGGAGGCAAAGGCGTCCAAGAAAATTAGACCTGTGTTACATGACGTTTTGAACAGCAGCATTAAAGTGATCAACTTCATTAAGTCAAGGCCACTTAATGCACGCCTGTTTCGCCGCCTCTGCGAAAATATGGGAGCTGAACACACACAACTGCTGCTGCACACAGAAGTGCGCTGGCTCTCTCGAGGGAGAATACTCAACCGGCCGTTGGAATTAAGATCCGAAGTACACGCCTTTCTGATTGAGCACAGATCTCCCCATGCCACCTTGTTCCAGGACACAGACTGGCTTGCAAAGCTGTGCTATCTGGGAGATATATTCAGCAAACTGAACAAACTGAATATGTCTCTGCAGGGCAAGGACACCAGCATTTTAAACCTGTATGACAAGGTGGGTGACTTCCTGAGGAAAGCAGAGCTGTGGAGAAGAACCTGTGCACAGGAGGATTTCACCTGCTTTCCTCAGCTGGATGATTTTCTATCTAGTGAGGATGTGGACAGAGCTCCAGTCAAGTTGGTCATAGTGGGACATTTGACCAAGTTGATACAGGATTTTCATTCATACTTTCCTGACATGGAGGAGAAATCTGCACAGCTGGATTGGGTGAGAAACCCATTTCTCTTGTCCAAAGCAAACCGAAGCAAGCTCCCTGTCACCTATCAGGAAAAACTCTTGGAAGTGTCATCTGATCGTGGCCTCCAGATGAAGTTTGCCATGTTCACACTTACACAGTTTTGGGTGTGTGTGAAGCAGGAGCACCCTGACCTGGGACAGAAAGCTTTGGAGCAGCTACTACCCTTTGCCTCCACATATTTATGTGAGGCCTCCTTCTCTGCAATGACTGTGATCAAAACAAAGCAGAGAAACAGAAGAGCTTGATCACAGCAATTGCCTCCCTGCCACCAAGAATGAAAAAGATCCTCAGTGAAGCACAAGCCCAAGTGTCTCACTAAAATGTCTCACTAAGTGCAAAAACACTCAGTTCAGTGCAGCAATGCAATATTCAGTGTTGACAGTTTGTAATGTTAAGATGTCAGTCTTCTTTTTGATTCTTAAAAAGATATTTTAAGATGATAAATATTTTTATTTTTTATTTTTAGCAATTTCTGCTTTTATTTAAAATTAAGTTAATGATTTCTTTTTGAGCTCAGACCTTTACTATGATCCCAAAGGAGGACACTTTATGTTGATAATTATTTTTATGTGCACAAATCTTTATTTATAATTAAGTTAATTATTTCTTTCTTTTTTTTAGTTATATATTTTTATTTCCAAATAGTTCAAGAGAGACCACTACAAATGAGCAGTGTTTTGCACATTTATGGAGTTTTAAATGGTTCATTTTATAGTTTTAAATGGTTATATGGTCACTGTTTTCACTACATTAGTTTGAATCACTACATTTTAGTGATGAGAAATATTTGCAATAAATTTAGTCATGGATTATTAACATTTAAAATGTTCAAAATAGTTTTTTTTCAAATGTTTGAATTTTGTATGTGTTTATCAGTCACAAAGTTTAATAAATCAGACACTGATGGCACAGTGCTCTGTTTTAAGTCTTTTTTTTTTCAACCAAAAATACTTTGCGCTGGTTAGGGGGTACTTGGCTGAAAAAATATTTCACAGGGGGTACATCACTGAAAAAAGGTTGAGAACCACTGATCTATCCCATCGTGGGATATAAATGGAACACTGAATCTTGTACTGAACAATGAGATACCAAATAACTGCTTAATTAGAGTCTTGAGGAGTCAAACTAAATTAAAACTAATAAACTTAGTCCAAGTACCAGATGAAATTAGGATTAATTGCCTGGTGAATTAGATTGAAGTTTAATATGATAACATTGTACATTGACTTTTCTGATTCGTTCTGTCTGGAAGGTGATTTGTTTATCTTCCTGCAAGCCTGTAATTAAAATGTGGTGTTGGAGGGAAAGGGGACAAGACTAATGCCTCACTATTGGCAGTGAGCTGAGACAATGTATCGGTTGTGGAGTGAGCTTGCTCCAACAACATTGGCAAAGATCAGAAATAATGAAATAGACACAAAATGCTGGAGTAACTCAACAGAACTGGAGGTATCTCTGGAGAGAAGGAATGGGTGATGTTTCGGGTCGAGACCCTTCTTCAGAATGAAGAATGGGGTTGTGCCTCATTGGTGATATATTGGTGATGCTTGACTTGTTGGTGGCAGCATGCCAATGGGAAGAAGTGGAAATTCCATTAGTTTATCCATCGAACATAACCACATCAGTTAGGCTGAAAGGGTAGGGGAAAAGCATTTGTGGTATGGAGTTAGACGCTATCAGAGGAATTATGTTTTTTTTTTGTGTTTAAGTATTATTTTGGTGGAAGACCTTATGCTAGACCTGCCGAGGTCACTTTAAATGCTAAATCCGGGCAACTCAATCCAAAACACTAGTGCTTGGACATGACGACAAAAGTCAGTTACTGGCATTTGGAACACAAACAAAGCACTGGATGAACTCAACAGGTCAAGCAGCATCGATGGAGGCAGAAAGTGTATGTCGGCATTTCAGGTCATTAGACTACATGAGATCTGTGATCTGAGGCAGGTTCTTGACCTGAAATATTGATGTGCACTTTTTGTCTTCTTGGATCATAAGATCATGTGATAGGAGCAGAATTAAGCCATTCAGCCCATCAAATCATTACCATTCAATCTCTCCCACCTCTGACACCTGTACTAATCAAGAATCTATCTATCTCTGCTTTAAATATATCCATTAACGTGGACTCCACAGCCTTCTGTAACAAAGAATTCCACAGATTCATCATCCTCTGATTAAATAAATTCCTCCTCATCTTCTTCCTAAAAAAAGCACTTTAATTCTGAGGCCATGACCTCTAGTCCTAGACTCTCCCACTAGTGAAAACATTTTCTCCACATCCACTTTATTCAAGCCTTTCACTATTCTGTATTTTTCAATGAGGTCCCCCCTCATTCTTCTAAACTCTAGTGAGTAGAAGCCCAGTGCCGTCAAACGCTCAATATATGAACCTATTCATTCCTGGGATTATTCGTGCAAACCTCCTCTGGATCCTCTCCTGAGCCAGCACAACCTTCCTCAGATATGATGCCCAAAATTGCTCATAATATTCAAGCCCTCTCGAAATAAATGCTAGCATTGCATTTGCTTTCTTTACTACCGATTCGATTAGCAGATTAACTTTTTGGGAATCTTGCACCAGCTCCCAGGTTCCATCTGCCACTTCTCTGCCCACTCTCCTAACAGATCCAAATCCTTCTGCAGAGTCCCTGCTTTCTCTACACTACCTGCCCCTTCACCTATTTATGTATCATCCACAAACTTGGCCACAAAGCCTTCAATCCCCACATCCAAATCATTGATATACAACGTGAAGAGTATTGGTCCCAGCATCGACTCCTGCATAATTCTGCTATTCACTGGCAGCCAACCAGAAAAAGCCCCCTTTATTGCCACTCTTTTCCTTCTGCCATCCAGCCAACCTGATATCCATGCTAGGTATCTGCCCTTTGATACCATGGGCTCCCATCTTCCTTAGCAGCCTCCTGTGTGGCACCTCATCAAGGATTTCTGAAAATATAGGTAAACAACATCTATTGATTCTCCTATGTCTGTCCTGCTATTTACTTCTTCAGAGAAAAAAAAAAAAAGAGAATTCCAACAAATTTGTCAGGCAAGACCTCCACAAAGCCAGCTGACGGGCTATTTTATCGTGAACTAGGTACTCTGAAACCTCATTCTTTATAATGGACTCTAAAATCTTACCAACCACAAAAGTCAAACTAACCGGCCTACAGTTCCCACTATTCTGCTTTGCTCCCTTCTTGTGCAGCAGGGTAATATTGGCAAATTTCCAATCATTTGGAACCACTCTTGACTAGTGATTCTTGAAATATCACCACCAATGCCTCCACAATCTCTAATGCCCCCTTTCAGAACCCTGGGGTGCAATCCATCTGGTCCAGGTGACTTATCCACCTTCAGCCCTTTCAGCTTCCCAAGCACCTTCTCCCTAGTAATAGCCACTCCACTAACTTCCACCCCATGTCTGAAGCAAAAACGTTATTCAACTGCTCTGCCATTTCTTTATTCCCCATTATCACTTCTCCTGCCTTATTCTCCAGTGGAGCAACGTCCACTCTTGCCTCTTTCTTCTCTTTATATAAATGAAGAAACTCTTGCTATCCTCTTTTATATTATTAGTTATTTTACCTTTGTATTTCATCTTTGCTCCCCGTATTGCTTTTTTAGTTACCTGTTGTTCTTCAAAAGCTTCCCAATCCTCTGGATTCCCACTAATCTTTGCTTTGTTATATGTCTTCTCTTTTAGTTTTATACTGTCCTTGACTTTTCTTGTCAGCCACGGTCACCTCTTCTTGGTTCTTGGTTTCTTGGTCCTCCAAAATATTCCAAATGCAATTTAAACTGGAGGTGGTGGAGGAAGGACTTAAGCCAGAAAGGGTTTTTGGGAAGAAAGGGCTACCTTAAATTTAGTTGCATCTGGTTGGGTAACTATGGTAGGGTGAAGACTATTCCATGCTTTAATTGGGCAGGGGAAGAATGAATTGCTGTACACATCTGTCTTGGTAGCTGGTATCTCAAATTAGATCGAATGCCCTTGTCTACTCCAAATTGGTTTGGGTTTGATGTAGGTTTTGTAATCTTCCCCTAGAATCTTTCTTCCTCTTTGGAATGAAAAGATCCTGCATCTTGCAAATTATTCCCAGAAATTCCTGTCATTGCTGTTCCACCGTCATTCCTGCTAGGGTCCCTTTCCAGTCAACTTTGGCCAGCTCCTCCCTCATGCCTCTGTAGTCCCCTATGTTTAGCCACAAAACTGACACAACCGATTTCACCTTCTACCTCTCAAATTAAAACTTATCATGTTGTGGTCGCTACCTCCTGGTTGTTCCTTCACCGTGAGTTCCCTTATCAAATCCGATTCATTACACAACACTAAATACAGAATTACTTTTTCCCTGGTGTAGGCTCCACTACAAACTGCTCTAAAAAAAATCCATCTTAGAGGCTCCTTGACCCATGAGTTCTCCCAGGCACGGAGAGTGTGTGTGCAGATTATTTTCTGTCATAAGGTTCATGACAGATTTATTGTTGGATACTGGGCAATATACATCCACAAGTGGCATTGAAGTTTGCAAAAATAGCAATGTCACCATTTTGCTTGCACCATTCATTGTCAGCAAAGGTCAAAAATTGGCCCTGAAAATCTTTTCCCCAAGTAGTAATTGAAGCACTTCAAGATTTAAGAGGTGAAGATATCTAAGGTCATCACTCCCACTGCTTTAACAGTTAGCAGCCTTGCTTACGTGATCTGCATTTATCAGGTAATCACATAGTTTTTCATCTATTTGCTTAGAATTGAATCGTGCATCATTTACCATTGGAGGCTGCAGGTAAACCTCTCCTAATAGCTAGTGTTTAGCATATTGGCTCCGAGCTTCAGTTGAAGGAAAGTTAACTGGGCGAAACCATTAACAGCTGTAAATAAAGATACAGTATGATTCCTTTGCTTCACTTCTTAATCATGATGCTGGCAATTGTTGTCACTGATTAAGACAATACATTGAATTCTGTCAGTGTTCGTGGACAGGTAGGAGAGAATCAAATTATCAGCAGATGGTGTATGGCAAGAATTTGCCAAAGGGACTTTGCTATCATCCTTGAAACACTTCTGTCCAAAGTAATTCAAAGTACTCACTGCCAAATCTTATCAGTGCAACATTGCCGACCTTGTTTGTAATTCAGGACGACTCCACCACCATCTGTGCTTCAATCTCACAGGCACCACACAACATGGCCGGGGGATTGAAGCAAATGTATTTCCTATCTGATCAGTTTTGAGTGGTGCACAGACATTAATTATGTCAGGATTGCTTGAAATTGTTATTCCAGAAAGAGGTAGACTGGAACATTTGTGGATTATGTAAACATTTTGTCAATGAGTGGAAATAAATGTCAGATACTACTACTCAGGACTGCCCATATATAAGATCTGGATCCCATTTCAGATGATGCACTGACCGGCATATCATTGGTCTTGCACCAAAACCTCCACTCAATGGGCTCCTTCATTGTTTCCTTTACATCCTTCCTCCCTTCCACCCACTACCATCCTTCTGAGGCCTTGGTCTATCTTCTATTTGTTGGCACACAGTGCAACCAGCAAAGGTAACATACCTTTGGGCCTGAGGTGCTGTTGGATTTTATTCTGGTGGCTTAACACAAAACAGTCACAATGTTTTATGTAGAGATCCTACAAAATTATCCCATCAGTACCAATGAATTTCTAGGCCAAGGATCTTGTAAGGCTCCATGCTCGGATCACATGGGTAATGAAGTCTCAGGCAAGGTAAACTGTGGCGGATATTGAGTGCTGGCTTTAAGAAGTCAGGTTTGTAATCACCTGCCCATCTGTGTGGGAGTAAATGTATATTTAATGTACATGTATATTTAATGAATTTTGTAAGGCCTCTAAAATGCCTCTGACCATCTGTATATGATAAATAAATACTTAATGAAATTGAAAGGAATTATGGTGGGATTGGCCAAGCATTCTATATATAAGTTTGTAATTAATAGCAACAGCAATCTTGCTATATCACAAATTGTGACTTAAAGTCCAATTATGTAGTGTAATGTTTCATTGCGGTGCCTGAAAATGTCAAACTGGGAACGATGTAAAGATGTAAAACAAGCTTTGGGAAATGGCAATACACTGGTGTGTGAACCCACTGGTTTCCATCAGTTTTATTTTTCATTTTTTATAACACAAAATGCTTTCATTCAAAACAAACAAAAATACAGAGTAGTAACACGATCAAAGACTGCCTATATTGGCAGTTTACAACAATACACTCGACTCCCCACGGCGACCAATGTTCATGGAAGGCCTACAGCACCCCCGTGGACACTGCGTGTTCCCTCTCCAGGGACACGCAAGCACTGGTTTCCATCATGGTGGTGATATTCGTTGACATGCAACACCTGGTTGGCATCACTGTTGTATTAATCTAACATGCTTTAAATGGCATGGATAGGTAGTGCATTCCAGGATCTAATAGACGTTGCACAAAAAAAATATTGTTGTCATTCAGTGAATAATTATCTTAACTCTGGACTCTGCAATTCCCTTCACTCGTGGAAACTGGTTCTTTATACATACTTTCAACTTGATCATTCAGGATCCTTTACACCAGATATCCTCTCAAAGATTTGTGTTCCAGGGTGAACCACAGTTCCAGGCATTTATGACATGGACATAGCTGGTTTCAATCGGAGATTTATGGGTCTGTCCCACTTAGGTGATTCTTCAGCGGACTGCCGGTGAATGTGCAAAGCCAAGGTGATACAGACACACACCGCGATGAACAGGAAGGTTAAGACGGCTCGTACAGTGCACGGTAAGTCCTTTAAAAGAGGGCGGGGGAGGAAGGGTGGAAGAATGGGGGGTGGAGGAGGGGAGGATGGGGGGGAGAAGGGGGGGAGGGGGGAAGAAGGTGGGGGAAGTAGGGGGGAAGAAGGGGGGGAAGAAGAGGGGGGATGAAGGGGAGGGAGGAAGAGGGGGAGGGAAGGGAGGGGGGAGGGAGAGGGGGGGGAGGGGGGGAGGGGGAGGGAGGAGGGAGGAGGGGGGGGAGGAGGGGGGAGGGGGAGGGGGGGGAGGAGGGGAGGGGAGGGGGAGGGGGGGGAGGGGGGAGGGGGAGAAGAAGGGGGGGAGGAGAAGAAGGGGGGAGAAGGGGGGGAGAAGAAGGGCTGGGAAGAAGAGGGGGGGGAGAAGGGGGGGGGGGAGGGAGGGAGGGGGGGAAGAGGGGGGAGGGAGGGGGGGAGGAGGGGGGGGGAGGAGAGGAGGGAGGGGGAGGAGGGGGGGAGGGGGAGGAGGAGGAGGGGGGGAGGAGGGGGAGGGAGGGGGAGTGGGGGGGGAAGAAGGGAGGGAGGGGGGGGGAGGAGAAGGGGGGGAGAAGAAGGAGGGGGAGAAGAAGGGGGGGAGAAGGGGGGGGGGAAGAAGGGGGGAGAGGGGGGGGGGGACACACATATAAGAAACCAGACAACTTTTAATAAGTCATACACAGCTGTGAAGTTCGGTGGGCATTTAACATTACCGGCCGGTTACCCTTGGTTCTGAAAACTCGTGCTTACGTTTTTTTCCCCCAATGAGCCAATGAAAATGACCGGTCAGCAAAGGCGATGAACTAAAGCTGCCTACAACTACCATGACAACCTATAACTACATGGCGACCCCACTACAACTGCACCCACGACTACAGTATCCATTTTCTCCATGGCGACCAATTTTTGGTCGCTGTAAATGTTTCAACGTTGAAATATTTGCGGCGACCATACTAAGGCTGTGACTAGTTTCCAGAATGCGGGAACTCCCCGCGACCATGAAGGTGACTCACCAGAGACCATCAGCGAACATGTGGCGATGCAGAGTCTCCTGCACTCGCCTAAAAAGTTGCCTAAGTGGGACAGGCCCATTAAGGACTTCCTCGTTTAATTTCATGGGCTTCTGCTTCCTGAGCAGTGCAAGTGAAATGGGAAGTGAGGTGACGTCAAAAATCTTCAAGGATCCTCCGGATGATGTCTACCTCTCGTGGAAGTTCTCCATTGAATGGCGGGATATGGTGGTGATTACGCCAATTTACAATTATTCGATTATGAATTTACCTGCGGTCCCCACTCTGATAGCCAGGTCACATCAGCCATTTAAAACATCAGGCCTATCCCTTCCCCCTTTGGCCACAGGAGAACAAATTCATTCCAAAGCGCTTCCTCTGCCTGAACCACAGTTCTCTTCGAAGCCTCCACCGAGGTAGGAGATTGCATATTGTTGAAAATAACACGTTGGTTTTTATGTACATAGGCGGTCTGACATTTTGGATGTTTTTATACACGAAATATAATACCCATACTGTGAAGTTGCACAGACCTTTGTGCAATGCCAATTGGTGAGTTTTGGCAGTAGAACAATTTCTAATTTCTCCAGTTATTACACATATCAATAAATTGGGATATTGTGATAATGTAAGTAGAAAAATCTGTATAATTTGCCAAATTCGAGCTAATATGGTTCTTTGGATCGCACTGATCTTCATCTGGCAATTCTATGAAGACCATCAGGCTAACAACAAGGTGCTTTGATTGATGCACCTTCTCATTACGACATGGAAGTCAAAGTAGCTGGAGGTCAGACACCACAAAACTGACTCCTGCTTCACCGCTGGACTCTCCACTGTGTAATCCTGAGCTGAGGGACTAGATACACATCATCTACCCACCTTCCCATGTGAACATTGGGTCAGCCATTGATCCACATGTTGGACGGCCCCATTCGTTTGACCTTGATTGGTTTCTGACCATGACGAATAAGCGTATCTCTTTTCTCTTTACTTAGCTTCGTCTTAGTGTTTGCAATTGATTTCCAGCATCAAAGTAAATTTATTTTTCTTTAACATTGGGAAAGGTTATTTTATCCCATTTGAGCTACTTTCATCAAATCAATGTAAATCTGTTCAAAGGCCTTCTGCGGCTTCCAATGGTCCATCAGGTGCAGGAACGTGGGATTCATTGCCTGCGGCTAAATAACCACTTGCTCTCTGTGCTCCCATGACATGCAGGCCTCCAGCTTCATTAGTCTATGAGAGTAGCATAAACAAAGCTTAACAGCGGGAAACATGAAGGGGGCAGACATGGGCTTGGAACCTGAGCAAAGCAAGTTCTGGCACTATAAATCTTACATGTCCGCTGTGCCCCTGCTTCGCACTTCCTTTCCAGTTTGGACATTTTTTTGCATCACAGTAGATGGGATGGTGCTATGGGTGAGTTTTGCTGTGCCCCCGGGAGGTGAAATTGCCCTCGATATCTGTGGCAGTAGCCTCGTTCCATTTTGCAGAGAGCCGCGCAGAACAATCGCCTGGATTGTGGACATATGAGATCAGA
The DNA here is from genome assembly GCF_028641065.1 of Leucoraja erinaceus. Taxonomy (NCBI): domain Eukaryota; kingdom Metazoa; phylum Chordata; class Chondrichthyes; order Rajiformes; family Rajidae; genus Leucoraja; species Leucoraja erinaceus. The sequence goes on from NC_073382.1 coordinate 73,640,490, forward strand.
TCCTCCTGTCGTGACGTTTTGTGAGGAATAAAGAAAGACAAGGAGGGTGATGGGACACTGAGACCCCAGTCCTCACCTGCTGTAGTGCCTGGGATGTTGTTATTAATGTCAGGGTTGCTTGAAGTTGCACCAGTAGACCTCTGTCAAATGGGAATCCAATGACCAATCTTTCTACTTTCTACATGCATTTGACATAAACCAACTACACCTGAGCATTCAGCCATACAAAAATACCCATTCTACTACTCACTCCATTAGACCAGGCTGACTTCCTTGTAGTCACTATTGTTAATGCTAAAAATTCACTGATAGTCCTTCTCAAAATTCTTCTGTGTTTCCCATAGGAAATTAAGTTGTCTGTTTCCGGCACCTCCTAGTTAATACTGTTGTCATTACAAACATAAACTGCAATATCATTTAAAAGATGCTAGAGCTGTGATAATAGATGTGACAAAGACCTTACAGTACATGGTTATAGTGATGTTGCCTCATAACTTTAAAGATGCAGGTTCAATCCTGACCTCTAGTGCTGTCTGCATATGTAAAAGAATATGTGTGTTATGATTGTGTTTATAATTTGTTTGGTTGTTTTGTTGCTTGTCTTTTGCACAAAAGTCCGCGAGCATTGCCACTTTCATTTCACTGCACATCTCGTATGTGTATGTGACAAATAAACTTGACTTGACTTGACTTGACTTGATATAGTTGGTACATTTCCCTGTGACTGTATGGATTTTCTCGCAATCTCTAGTTCTTTCCCCACTTCCAAAAATACATGTGTTGATAGTTTAATTGGCCCGTATCAATTACCCCAAGTGTCTCAGCGGATGGTCGCATTTGAGGGAAATTGACGGGAATGCAAAGAGAATAGAATGGGATCTGTAATGGGTGCTTGCTGGTCAGACCAAAGTAGATCAAAGGTCCCATTGCAGTTTAGTTTAGTTTAATCTAGAGATACAGTGCAGAAGCAGGTCCATTGGCCCACCGAGTCTGCGCCGACCAGCGATCCCCAAACACTAGCCCAATCATACTCACTAGGGACTACACTACAATCTTTATCAAAGCCAATTAACCTACAAACCTGTAAATCTTTGGAGTGTGGGAGGAAATTGGAGCACTCGGGGAAAACCCACGTGGTGACGGGAAGAGCATACAAACTTTGTACTGACAGCACCGTTAGACAGGATCGAACCCTGGCACTGTAAGGCAGCAACTGAACCCAAGAGCGGAACTCGCTATCAAAACATGGAGGGGATGGGGGACACAATTTTTTGGCGGCCATGCGCGCATGCGCACACTCACATACATGCGCGAGACTTCGGAGGCTCAATCCAGCGCTAAAAGCGGAGATTTTAAAATCAGGATTACAAAAACTTGGGGGGGATGTCCCCCACCTCTCAAAACATGGGGGGGACATGTCCCCTCTGGCCCCCCCCCCCCCGGGTTTTCCGCCCTGACTTAACCGCTGCGCCACCGTGCCCCTTGTATGTTTGGAAGTGGGGAAGACTCTTAAAACTATGGTTTGCAGCCAGTAATATTGATTATGCAGTGGATGTCATCTGCTATCTGTCTTTGCAATCCAAAGTCTCCCGAAGCCACATGTTTGTTGACTTAGAAATATATAGGTGTTCAGTAATTGTTGCAGTTGAAGATGAGGAAGTTGCACTGGTCTTGTTGGTCATAGCTATAGCTCAAGAATTGCTTTTATCAAGTGACTTTTATGTTATCTGTTCAAGTGAGTGATCATATAACCATATAACCACATGACAATTACAGCACGGAAACAGGCCATCTCGGCCCTACAAGTCCGTGGTGAACAACTTAGTTTTTGAACAATAGTCATCTTTTTTAACCACGGTTTATAAAATGGCCAGGTGAATCATCATGTCTGGGCAAATGTTAAGTTCATCTTAATTGTGCAAAGGAAATGTATTGTGCGAGATTGCCAATTCTAATTAGTGACTCCCAACCCATCCAAAATTCACAGATGTTATAAACTCCCAACTTCTGGATTTAGGACTTGGTACCCTTTCTCTGCCACTGGATTCTTGACTTTCTGACCCATAGACCACAATCACGGTGGCATGGAGGCGCAGCGGTAGAGTTGCTGCCTTACAGCGCCCGAGACCCAGATTCGATCCAGACTATGGGTGTGTCTGTATGGAGTTTGCACATTCTCCCCATGACCACATGGTATTTCTCCGAGATCTCTGGTTCCCTACCACTCTCCAAAAACGTACAGGTTTGTAGGTTCATGGGTTTGGTATAAATGTAAATTATTAAGAAGGGTCTTGACTTGAAATGTTGCCTATTCCTTTGCTCCATAGATGCTGCCTCACCCGCTGAGTATCTCCAGCCTTTTTGGCTACGTTCAATTTTACCAGCATCTGCAGTTCTTTCTTAAACCTAGGATAGAGTTAATGTGTGGGGATTGTTGATCGGTGTGGACTCGATGGGCCGATGGGCCTGTTTCCATGCTCTAAAAAAATTAGTGAGGGTAGGTGACAACACATCCTCCACAACAATTCTCAACACCAATGCTCTTCAGGGATACATCCTCAATCCTCTACATTCTATATAATTAAAAGTTTAAACTTGACCACTTCCTGTTTGCACTGTATATTGATTTTAGAAAAAACTCTACCTCTTACAGCTGGGATTTTTGGCCATCTTACTCAGAGTCCCCGTCAGCTGTCAGGGCCAATTGATGTTTCACATCGATAAAATATAAAAGACTTATTAATGTTTAAAAAATGTTGAGATTCTCTCTCCTGTCAATCACGCCATGAAGGCCACGCCCGTTCCAGTGGGAGGGGGAGGGACTATTAAATCCGGAGGTGTGGACGTGCCTCAGTTGCTGCAAGATGGGGGAGCGAGAGGTCACAGCTCTCTGTCTGAGCAGTGAATCAACTGAACACTGAACACATGTCTACTAAACTGTGAGTGTGGTTTTACTGACCTGTGAGTGCCCTTAATGTGGTTTGAAAATGAAGTTTGAAAATGAAAATGTGGTTGGTTTGAAAAGAAAATGTGCTTGGTTTGAAAAGGCAAATGTGGTTGGTTTGGAAAGGCAAATGTGGTTGACTTGAAAAGGCAAATGTGGTTGGTTTGGAAAGGCAAATGCAGTTGGTTTGGAAAGGCAAATGTGGTTAGTTTGGAAAGGCAAATGTGGTTAGTTTGGTGGCCTTGCACCCTGCTTGAAGTTGCAGGGAACTGCACTCGAGTTTGGTGGCCTTGCACCCGGCTCGAAGTGGCATTTCAAGGAATAGCCGTGAGTCAACTGCCAGCCCACCAGCTATGAGTGAGTGAGATGCCAGCACACCAGGCTTGAGTGACTGAGCTGTCAGCCCAGGAATCCATTCGGCCCACAATGTCCATACTAGCCCTGTGGAAACCAGTCCAGCCCACAACACCCATACTAGCATTCCAGAAAGCCCCCCCCCCACCCCACACACACACATACTGGCCAGCAATCTTGGAATTGGTGGAGAGGAGGAATATTGTTTTGGGGGACCAGCCCTCCCGTGTGAAGCTGGGACCCAACGGGTCCCACTTAGTCTAGTACTCACTATATACTCATGATTGTGCTGCGAAATTCTGCTCTAACTACAGCCACATGTTTGTGCTATGCTTCACTGATCACAAACAAAGTTGAGACAGGATATTGGAATAACATAGAGAGCTTAGTAACATAGTGTCAGGACAACAACTTCTCTCTTAATGCGATCAAGATGAAAGAGCTAGTTATTCACCATTGTGTGGTGGGTCACATCCTTCAATGGTGCTGAAGTGGAAATGTCCGAAAGCTTCCAGTTCCTTTGAGTCAATATTACCAATGATTGTCATGGATCAATCACTTAGAAGCAATAGCCAAGAAAGCACACCGATGCCTTGGCTTTCTAAAGAGATTGGAGAAATTTGGCATTTCTCAATTACTTTTACAAACTTCGAAAGATGTACTCTAGAAAACATTCTGTTGGGTTGCATCACCGCTTGGTTTGGGAACATCTCTGCCATCTCTGAACATTGCAAGGAATGACAGAAAGTAGAGAATGTAGCCCAATCCATCATATAGAGCAGAGTCCCCATCATTAACTCCATCTACACTTCACTATGCCATGGAAGAGCAGCCGAGATACTGAATTGAAATTTCCAACCCTGGTCATTCCTTCTTCTCCTCTCTTCCACTGTGCAAAGGATACCGAAGATTGAAAGTACACACCACCAGACTCAGAAACAGCTTCTTCCCCTCTGTTTTCAGACCTGAATTATTCCTTCCGAAGGTAGGGTACAGTCCTGATCAAGAATGAATGAATGAATAAGTTTATTGGCCAAGTATTTGCATACAAAGAATTTACCTTGGAGCTCCGCCTGCAAGTGACAACATGACATACAGTGACAGTTAGGAACAACACATAAAACATTAAACATTAATAATAAAACATTATTGATTAAACATATGAATTAAATTAAATACCAGAGCAAAAGGAGGCTACAGATTTTTGGTTATTGAGTAGAGCAACTACTCGTTGAAAAAAACTGTTTTTATGTCTGGCTGTGGCAGCATTGACAATCTGGAGTCGTCTTCCAGAGGGAAGTGATTCAAAGAGTTTATGGCCAGGGTGAGAGGGGTCTCAGATGATCTTGCCCACTCGCTTACTGGCCCTTGCAGTGTACAGTTCGTCAATGGAGGGAAGGTTACAGCCAGTAACCTTCTCAGCTGATCGAACGATTCGCTGCAGCCTCCGATGTCGTGCTTGGTGGCTGAGCCAAACCAGACCATGATGGAGAAGGTGAGGACAGACTCTACGATGGCCGTATAGAATTGGACCATCATTGCCTGTGGCAGATTGTGCTTCCTCAAGTGCTGCAGGAACTACATCCTCTGTTGTGCCTTTTTGACTGTGGAGTCGATGGTGGCCCCACATTTAAGGTCCTTGCGGATGATGGTTCCCAGGAACTTAAAAGAGTCCACAGATGTGACTGTGGTGTTGTTGATGGTGAGTGGGGTGAGGAGAGGGGGAGCTCTCCTAAAGTCTATAATCAATTCTAATTTAAAAAAATCGTGAGTTGTTTTAAACTCATTATATCATACCATGATTTCTCAACACACACAGTCCAAGTGTCTCCAATCATCCAACCTACCTCTGCGGGCTCTGGGCTTTTTCGCTGGAACTGTTACACTACAATGCTAACAAATGTATTCTCAACTCTATCTTTCTCTTCATTCGACTTTTTGTACTGGATTGTATTCATGCACTATATTGTCTGAGTTGATTGGAATCATATAAAACAAAGCTTTTTTTTTACTGTACCTCAGTACCCGTGACCATAATAAATCTAAACCTGAACGTGTCTAACTGGACATATTCACCTACAGCCAGCTACCTAGCTGATGAAAGAATCACATTATGAGAAATACATAGCTCTCAGGAGGCATTGTCATGAATGAGAGTGCTAATGGAATCAGCACTAAAAGGGGTCAATATACTGTAGCATAATAAATAGAGATGTGCTATTGATAGTGCTGCTATTCTGGTAAGCTACTTGAGGACTTAGTCGTCCATTGGTGCCACCACATAAATTAAACAACTAACTTATCACGATAGACACAAAATGCTGGAGTAACCCAGCAGGACAGGCAGCATATCTGGAGAGAAGGAATGGGTGACGTTTCGGCAGGAGACCCTTCTTCAGACCGGTTGGGTCACGTCCAGAAATGTCATCCTTTCCTTCTCTCCAGAGATGTTGCCTGTCCCGCTGAGTTACTCCAGCATTTTGTGTCTATCTTCGGTTTAAACCAGCATCTGCAGTTCCTTCCTACACCACTAACCTATCATTGCGTGGCAGAGTTTGTAGTAGATTTTGAGGCAATGTGCATGGGCAGCCTGGTGTTGGGCAGAGAGCATGTGCAATCTGACTGCTTGGTGCTGAGGTGAAGAGCTTTGGGTGAATTCTGGCCGTCTCAGTGAGCATGGCTCATCTGTGGAAGTTTCTCAGCCCTTTCTCTCAGTCTGAAGAAGGGTCTCGACCCAAAACATCATGCATTCCTTCCCTCTACAGATGCTGCCTGTCCCGCTGAATTACTCCAGCATTTTGGGTAAACCAGCATTTGCAATTCCTCCCTAGATACCCATCACAGTAGGAAAGGGAGGAGGCCGCTCCAGGTTCAGGACAGGTGTGTGCAGCCAGAACGTATATTTTGAGGTGCAGTGGAGCAAGGGAGCTGCAACCAATCACCGTTCTGTGTGGTAGCGCTAAGCAGAATATTAAAGCACTGAACTGAAAGAATAAGAAGAAAATCACTGCACTTTATTAATGTGATTGTGCAGCTCTATTTACATCACTGCTATGCAACTGAGAAAGGGACTTTCTTGCAGTGAATTCAATAGATGTGAGTTGATTCCATATTCAACCTGATATCAAATGATGTTCTTTCCCATGAACTATTGCTTTGGAGTAACTGTAGAGACAGCAGACCACACTGTTCTGAGCAGTAGTCAATTGTTCACGTGGACTTGCAAAGGCAAGTACCTTCCACCCTTTGAAACCCCGCATTCACCTGTGGATCTCATCATGGACATTATGATCCCCATAATTGGAAGCAGCAGTCCTCTGAGACCTCAAGTGTGTCATTGTGGTTCAGTAAAGGGCCTGTCCCACCAGCATGCGTCTAGCATGACCAAACGTGGTGGCTTGCGGCAAACGGCCTCGCGGGGCCGGTCCCACTTCTGACCGCGGAGCTGTCTGGAGTTGTGCGGGGCAGGTCCCGATATCATACTCAACAATCAACTGGGCAGGAGCCGGGCCGACTGGTCAGTGTAGACGCGGTGGGCCAAAGAGCATCTTTCCACTCTGTATCTCTAAATTAAACTAAACTGCGCCACAGGGGTTTATTGTAGTTTAAACACCAAGCTGCGTAGCAAACATATGGGCCTTTTTACTCTGCACAATATCTCTGACCCTTTCTTTGAATGATCATATAATCCTTCTCTTGATTCATTGCAGCTGTGTTTAGAGCATTAGTCTATAATTACCAGAAAGCCCAGGGCAAGGTTAAAGGCTTTGCTGTTGTCAGGATCACACCCGATTGCCTTCTCAACAGAACATTGCTCTTCCCATGGTCCAGAATTTGAAATGGACCAAGCATTGTGACTTTATGGGGATGGCCAGTAATCTAATTTGTGAAGTAGCTGTACCTCGGAACACATGACAATAAACTAAACTTAAACCCAGGTTAATGTGAGGTGAGAGGTCAAAAGAGGAATAGATGGCAATTAACTTGGAAACAAGTGGGAAATGTTTAGAGACAAAGGTTGAAATCAGAGGATGTGAAGTTGATCAGTGGATGACCAAAGAAAACAATGAAATGATTTTAGTGAGTGGGCAGCAATATATCAATGAAGGGTGCCTGTAGAAGGTGAGATTCCCAAAGAGGTAAAGTACAGCACCGTAAAGGGCGGCATGGCAGCGCAGCGGTAGAGTTGTTGCCTTACAGCATCAGAGACCCGGGTTAGACCCTGATACAGGTGCTGTTTGTACGGAGTTTGTACATTCTCCCCGTGACTGCGTGGGTTTTCTCCGGAAAGCTCTGGTTCCCTCACACACTCCAAAGACATACTGTTTTGTAGGCTAATTGGCTTGGTATAAATGTTAAATTGTTCCTAGTGTATGTAGGATAGTGTTAGTGTGTGGGGATTTCTGGTTGGCGCGGACACTGTGGGCCGAAGGGCCTGTTTTGGCGCAGTATCTCTAAACTAAACTAAACCTGAGGGATGGAGGGGCAGATGGAGGTCTGATTTGATGATGAGAAGTATTAGCCAACAAGCTTGTCAGAGAAGGGAACATAATATAATGTTTAATCAAGCATGGATGTGTCATATTGGGGGATAGGTTTTCAGACAAGTTTATATTAAAGCCTGTATGATATCACCCATAAAAATAAAATGGTATGTAAGGGTCTTGTTTCAAGTGAACTGGAAGGAGATGGGTAAGGATGCAGTGAAAGCTGATTGACAAGACTCCTGTCTATAGCATCACCAACAAGTGTGATGAGTTGAAGAAGATGAGGATAAGAAAGAATCCTCAGTGGACACGCTGGCTTTGTGAGTCAGCAAGGAAGGAATGTAGCAGTTGGAGCTTCTGCACGTAGGAGGCAGCAATGATTTGGCTCTTTGCAGGATGCCAAGAGGGGAACATTACAAGGAAGTAGCAGGCAATTCAGCAAGGGAGTCAAGAGAACATCAATGTAATATTAATATGGAATTCGTCATCATCAACCTATAACAGATGCCTGTTGATATTAGAGCATCCTTTCATGGAGTTTTCAATAGTACCAATCTACAATAATAACGAGAACAACATCAGAGATTTTCAACTTTTCACAGCTTTAATACGATGTTCTCCCATATTATGTTTTGCATTATACAGAGATCTTTTTTCCATATTTTAATGCAGTGATAAGTATTCATGCAGCCAACATTTCCACGTTATTTTCAACCCTTCTTGATATGAAATGCCTCAGCAGGAAGTAACCTCTTCCCATTAAAGCACTGTTGCTGTAGATGAGATTATCACTTTCTTATGAAAATCTCTGAAAGTAGCAGCATCAAATGCTGCATGGCTTAGCTTGAAGCTCCTAATCAAATTTTCTCTCATTCCTTGTAACAATAAATCATAATGGAATATCAATATCCAAAATGACCAGTATCTCAAAGGACATCATGAAATAAATGAAACTGAAACACAAACCTGATTTTTCAAAATAACACATAAATTCTCTGCACTCATAGGGTGCCCTTCCTCAAATCCACATACACACAACGAGAATACTATTTTTACAATTCATGTTTTACATGCCTAAGAACACATTCCTATTCTCTTAAAACCTATCAATTTTCATGAATAGTGAACACGCTGAAACAAAAGCAGTCCTCCAGATTTGTGAATATATTCCCTTGCCTCCTGGATTGAGAATTATCTAAGCATTGTTCCCTATTGTGTCTCATCAAATGTGCATTTTAAACATGTAAATGAAAGTCGCTGTCAAATTTAAATTGAATTCTTCCCCTAACAATGATTGCTTTCTCATTGTTAAATGCAAATATAAAGCAATCTTGTGCTTTGATTTGTTTTGTACACGATGGTAAATTGGAGCTCCTTTTCTGAAAAAGCATTCTCTAAATCTGTATATAAGCAATCCATTGCCTGGAAGTGAGCTCACCCTACTTCCTTGTAGATCAGGCATGAGTTCAGTTTGACAGTGAGCTTATTGTGTCTGTCATAGTAACGGAATTTCCTGTGAAATGAGGTCAAACTGCAGACGGATATGAAGACATGACTGCAATCTTCAGTTAAATGACCATCTGGGCAAAGCAAAAGTGATGGAGATTATTGTATCTATTAATAGCAGAACAAAACAAAATATCTTTGAATACTGACTCTCAGTCTGAAGAAGGTTCTTGACCCGAAACGTCACCCATTCTTTCTATCCAGAGATGCTGCCTGTCCCGCTGAGTTATTCCAGCAATTTGTGCCTATCTTCAATATATTTTTGAATGTATGTGTGTTATTGTCAGTGCATGTGTGAAGGTAGTTAGAACTCGGTGTCACGGTGGTGCAGCAGTAGAGTTGCTGCCTTACAGCGAATGCAGCACCGGAGACCCGGGTTCGGGTGCTGTCTGTACGGAGTTTTACGTTCTCCCCGTGACCTGTGTGGGTTTTCTCCGAGATCTTCGGTTTCCTCCCACATTCCAAAGACGGACAGGTTTGTGGGTTAATTGGCTTGGTAAATGTAAAAATTGTCCCTAGTGGGTGTAGTTTCGTGTTAATGTGCAGGGATCGCTGGTCGGCGCAGACCTGGTGGGCCAAAGGGCCTGTTTCCATGCTGTATCTCTAAACTAAACTAAACTAAAATAAACTAAACAAAACTAAACTAAACTCTGAATGCTCAAAGCTTCTAAGTTGTTTGCTTTCATTCATCAATTCATGCTTGGAAGTTCCTTATCATTACAGCACCATTCAACACAGGCAAAACATGAATAAAAGCAATAGTCATGGTTCATCAGTTTTACCATGAACTTCTATTTGTACAAAGCCAATTTATTTTGTGTCATTATCTGACCAATGGGAGTTACTAACAAAGGAATCATCTTATCGCTTAAAGGAACCTCTCCTAGTAAGTTCGCCACACTTCTGTTTAAACTGAGAGAGGATGGAGTCAAAGATGGTGATATGTTTGGCAGACCTGTGATTGATGCCAATTTGTGCCACTTTCATCGAAGGGACACATTTCCGTCTAATCCCTGGCTACGGTTAGGTTCGGATTGGCTTCCTTAGTCAGGGAGCTGAGAATCTGGAAGCTGGGAAAAGAAGAGGGTCAGGTCTTAAAGCCATGATTCAAAGTCAGAGAAAAGCTTGGAGACTGAATGGATGATTAAGAGTGGTCATGCACTCAAATATGTCGCAGAAGTCATCGATAACATTAATGTCACTTGGTTGTAACAACCGCCAATCTTCATCTCCTTCACACCAAAGTCTGATTTCACCAGCAACCAAATTTAACACCGTTGATGAGCAGACTGTATGAAATGAAACGATCCTGAAGAAAACTGTAGCCGTATCATCAGGTGAGTTTGAAGCTATATCTATGGACACCATATAAAATCCAACTGTGATAAAACATGGGAGTTGCTCAGCATCCATGTGGAGTGAATGGAAATATTTTCAAAACACATTGTGGAAACAGCAAGTGAAAATAATGTTGCTGATATCAATATTATTCAGGAATGGTAACTTAGGTAGCAACAGGGTTGGATCTCCTACTCAACATTAAGCAACTTGCTCGTACCTCGTATGACAAGTGATTTTGTATTCAGTAGAGCTGTTATTACGCTATGGAGTCATTTAAAATCAGCACGATCTGAGGTCTTTGAGAATGATAAACTTGGTACTTGCAATCAAAAGTTTGAAAAATCAGCAGCAGAACAGTAGGGTTGAAAATGTTGGTGCAATGCTGTAACTTTGGGATGTTTTTTACTGCCTGGTGCTGAAGAATCAACATTTGCATGAGTATAAAAACGTTCAGGCAAAATCTTTCAATGCACAGGATCTCAGTTTTGATAGATCGTGTAAAATCACTGCAGCAATGAAAATGACATTGAACCATTTTCAGTAAAGACAGGATATAAATGTACATGCAATATTTATGTTTGCAGTAACACTGAGGTTGTCTTCATTAAACTATGGCACGTGGGGGCAAAAAGCAGTTTTAAGGAAAATCCTGCTATTGTTGTCAGGGCAACCATTCAGCACCACTTTATCTATTTAGGATGATTTGTTGTCTGGTCTGAGAGAAGATAGGATGCACAACATCAGCATGCAAACCCAGACGAAACGTAATGATTGCAAATAGAGACAGTCCCAGCAGCAAGGCAGTAAATCTAATAAGCAATCAGAGAGAGTACTCTCCACATGCATGAGATGATTGAGGACCATAAAAAATGCACTTTAATAGCATATATTCTATGGATAGCGTCAGGCAGACTAACTATGATGATTTTGAGACCACTTCAACAGTGAAAGGTCAAAACCTTTGAAGAAGGAATAGTTGCTTGTGCACCTCTCTCTATTATTGGAAGAGATGCATGCAGTCACAAATTAGACAAGATCCTCTTAATGAGCAGTAACATAACACTAGGTACAATTTTTGGTGGCACTTTGAAAACATTGGTATTTATCATGTGTGCAGTTCTTCATAATGGCCAAGCATTTAGCTCAACAATATGGTTGAAGACATTCTAGCTTGGCTGAAAACAAGTGTATATCTTTAAATACAGTACAATGAGTTCTCAGGAGTTGATTATACCGTGAACAAGTGCAGGAAATATGAGTAGGAGTTGTCATCTGCATCCCAAGTCTACTCCGCCATGCAGTAAGAACATGTTTGATCTTCTACTCAGCACCATTTGGTTTCCATACCCCAACATGCCTTGACTAGAATCAGAAGATATAGAATCCTTGTGGGTAGAGTTAAGAAACTACAAGGATAAAAAAAAACCCTGATGGGAGTTATATACAGGCCTCTGAATATTACTCAGCATACAGGGCACAAATGACATCAGGAAACTGAAAGACAATGCTACAGTGGTCATGGGGGATTTTAAGAAGTAAGTAGACTTGGAAAACCAGGTTGGCACTGGAACACAAGAAAGGGATTTGGTAGAATGCCTACATAATGCCCCTTCTGAAGCAGTGACTATCTTCTATATTACTAAAACTCTGTTCTTGACTGGTTTTGGCGATCTGTGCTGCGATTTCCGAGAGAACGCCGCCACCTACGGCCGTCATTTTTGGTCACCTCGCTCAGAGCCCCCCTCCGCCGCACGTGTGCCGAGGATTTTTCCCGTCGATGAACTATGACAGAGATATTAATGATTTTACAAAATTCCCCATTCTCTCTGCTGCCCCTGCTGGCGGCAGGGGGGAGGACTATAAAACCAGGAAGTGGTGTGCCTCAATCAGTCTCTGCAAGTGGTGTGCTTCAATCAGTCTCTGCAAGTGGTGTGCCTCAATCAGAGCTTTGAATGACACTGACAAATGTCTACAGCACTGTGAGTACCCTTAATTTGGTTTGAAAATGAAAATATGGTTAGAGGTAAAAAAGCACTGCCTGCAAATGGTTGTTTGGGTTTGGGTTGAAGTAAAAAATGCACTCTCTCCCCCCCCCCCCCTCCCTCCCCCCCTCCCTCTCCTCTCCCACCCCCCTCCACCTTCATCTCCTCTCCCCCCTCCTCCCTCCCTCTCCTCTCTCCCCCCTCTCCCTCCTCTCCCCTCCCCCTCTCCTCCTCTCCCTCTCTCCCCCCCCCCCCTCTCTCCCCCTCCCCTCTCCCCCCCCCTCCCCTCCCTCTCCCCCCCTCTCTCGCTCACCCTCTCTCTCTCTTCCCCTCTCTCCTCTCCCCCCCTCTCCCCCTCCCCTCTCCTCCCCTCCCCCCCTTCATCTCTCCACTCCCTCCCCCTCTCCTCTCCCCCCTCTTCTCCTCTCCCCCTCTCCTCTCCCCCATCTCCTCTCCCCCCCCCCTCTCCCCTCCTCTCCCCCTCCCCTCTCTCACTCTCTCTCTCTCTTCATCTCTCCCTCTCACCCTCTCTCCCCCTCTCCTCTCACACTCTCTCTCTCTATCTCTCCCTCTCACCTCTCTCTCCCCCTCTCCTCTCTCACTCCCTCTCTCTCTCTATCTCTCCCTCTCTCACCTTCTCTCCCCCTCTCCTCTCCCCCTCTCCCCCTCCCCCCTCCCCCCCGCCTCCTCTCCCCCCTCCCTCTCTCCCCCCTCTCCCCCTCTCTCTCCCCCCCTCTCTCTCTCTCTCCCCCTCCCTCTCCCTATCCCTCTCGCTCTCCTCTCCTCTCTCCCTCCCTCTCCCCCTCTCCTCCATCCCCCTCTCCCCTCCCTCTCCCCTCTCCTCTCCATCCCCTCCTCTCCCCTCTCCTCTCCTCCCCCTCTCCTCCCCCCCTCTCCTATCCCCCACCATCCCTCCGGAAACCCCCTCCTCCTCCTCCCCCCCCCCTCCCCCCCTCCCCCTTTCCCCCCTCCCCCCCCCCCTCCCTCCCCCTCCCCTCTCTCCCTCCCCTCCCCCCTCCTCCCCCCCCCTCCTCTCCCCCCCTCTCCCCCCCCCCTCTCCTCCCCCCCTCTCCCCCCCTCTCCTCTCCCCTTCCGGGAAGCTAGAGGATTAGGAAACTTTTAAAAAACAACAGAAGGCATCTGAAGAAGCAATAAAGGGAGAAAAGATGAAATATGGTAAGTTAGCCAATAATAAAAAAGAGAATACCAAACATGCTTTTCCTGATGGTACACAAAAATGCTGGAGAAACTCAGCGGGTGCAGCAGCATCTATGGAGCGAAGGAAATAGGCAACGTTTTGAGCCGAAACGTTGCCTATTTCCTTCGCTCCATAGATGCTGCTGCACCCACTGAGTTTCTCCAGCATTTTTGTGTACCTTTGATTTTCCAGCATCTGCAGTTCCTTCTTAAACAAATGTTTTTCCTGATAATTAGTGAGTAAAAGAGAGGCAAGAGTGGATAATGGACCTCTGAAAAATGTTGCTGGAGAAGTAGTAATGGGGAACAAGGAAATTGTGGATGAATTGAATCGGTTTTTTGCATCAGTCTTCACAATGGAAGACACCAGCAACGTGCCAGAAATTCAAGAGAGTTAGGGGGCAGAGTGAATGCAGTCACCACTACTAAGGAGAAGGTGCTTGGGAAGCTGAAAAGTTTGATAATGGATAAGGCACCTGCATTGGATGGACTACAACCCAGGGTTCTGAAAGACTAACCTCTGTGGCTGGTAACATTTTAGAGTATTATCAACGATTGGGTTTCAGGGTACTTGGAAGCGCATGATAAAATAGGCCAAAGTCAGCATGGTTTTGCTAAGGGGCAATCGCGCCTGATAAATCTGTTGGAATCTTTTGAGGAAGTAACAAGGAGGCTAGGCAAAGGAGAGTCAGGGGATAGAAACAAAATGTTGGAGTAACTCAGCAGGACAGGCAGCATCTCTGGAGAGAAGGAATGAGTGATGCTTCAAGTCGAGACCCATGTTGTTTACTTGGATTTCTAGAGGTGCCACATGCTGGTAAACATCATCTCGCCAGCTTCACAATATTCCTTCACCTCATCTGCCTGTCCTTCCTTTGAAACTTTTTGGTTCTAACCTTTACCTTTCTATCACTCTTGCTCATTTTTCATCTACTCCTCCAGCTCCCATCCCTCTGACTCTCTGGTTTTAACATCCTTTCGCCAATTTATCGTCCTGATGGTACACAAAAATGCTGGAGAAACTCAGCGGGTGCAACAGCAAGATGATTGTTGACTTTAGGAAGGGAAAGCTGAGGATCCATGAATCTGTCTTCAGCACATTGTTTCAATCACAAGGAAAGCTTATCCAATGCCTCTACTTCCTCAGAAGGTAGAAGGTACAGGAGCCTGAAGACTGCAACAACCAGGTTCAGGAATGGCTACTTCCCCACAGCCATCAGGCTATTAAACCTGGCTTGGGCAAAACTCTGATTAATAACCACTTTCTGTTATTTGCACTTTACCAGTTTATTTATTCATGTGTGTATATATTTATATCATGGTATATGGACACATTTATCTGTTTTGTAGTAAATGCCTACTGTTTTCTGTGTGCTTAAGCAAAGCAAGAATTTCATTGTCCTATACAGGGACACATGACAATAAACTCACTTGAACTACCCTAAGGTTGTAAGCCAAACAGTACATGCAGTATCGAATTTGCATTAGGTTTGGACAGCAATGATAATGTGAGGAGATTCATTGTGAATTATTCTCATGTCGTCAGGCTACACATAGAAGAGCCAAAGAAAGTGGAACATCATGGAGTTCTTATGAAAGTATATCAGAGGGGAAAATGGAATGGGTGACATTTCGGGTTGAGATCCTTCTTCAGACTCAATGCTCCCAAAACATCACCCATTCCTTCTCTCCAGAGATGCTGCCTGCCCCGCTGAGTTACTCCAGCATTTTATGTCTATTTTTGGTTTAAACCAGCATCTGCAGTTCCTTCCTACACATCCTTACTCAATATTAGCAAGATTAAGGAGATGATTGTTGACTTTAGGAAGGGAAAGCTGAGGATCCATGAATCTGTCTTCAGCACATTGTTTCAATCACAAGGAAAGCTTATCCAATGCCTCTACTTCCTCAGAAATCAGAAGAGTTTCAGCATTAAAAAATATACTACATGGAAACAGGCCCTTCAATCCACTGAGTTCACACTGACCATAGATCTCCCGTTCACACTAGTGCTATGTTAACCCACCTTCTCACCTGTTCCCCACACACTAGTGACAATTTACAGAGCCCAATTAGCCTACAAACCACACACTTTTGGGACGTGGAAAGAGATTGGAGTATCTTAGGGAAACCATCAGGTCACGGGGAGAACATGTAAACTCCACCCAGGCATCAACCAAGGTCAGGATTGAACCCAGGTCTCTGGTGCTGTAAGGCACCAGCTCTACCAGCTGCACCACTGTGCCACCCATTGGGAAATAGTCTATCAAACTTGGACAGGTATAACATTGAGAGCATATGACTGGTCGCATCACAGCTCAGTTTGGCAACTTGAATGCCCAAGGAACAAGAGGCATGCAAGAAGATATTTCCTCAAGAAGGCAGCTAATATCATCAAAGACCTACACCATCTTGGCTATGCTCTCGGCTCTCTGCTATCTTTGGGAAGAAGGTAGACGAGCCTGAGAATGGTTGTATTCAGGTTAAAGAACAGCTTCTTCTCATCAACCGCAGGCTCTTAAACCACACTGAAATTCCCTATCCACTATCTTACTTCAGCACCAAACAACAATGGACTTTGTGACAGGTTATTCTGTGGACCTTGGTCTGGTTATCGTGTATATGTAATAATTTATTGTATTATTGTTTATTGTATATTTATTTGTTGTGTTGCTGAGTTAATGTGCCTGCCAAGCTGTAACAAGTAAGAATTGCAATGTTCCAGTCCCGGTTCATATGACAATTAAATACTCTTAACCCTTGACTCTTGAAGTTATCCAAGCTCGTGCATGTTTAGATGAGTGGAGATCAGGTAAGCCAACACTACATGATGGAGAATACTCATAAAGACTTGTCTGCATATCCAAAAGTATTGTTTGATGTGAAATCATCTCCAAATCATTTCAAGCCACTATGGACAAGATATTACAAAGCATTTGATCTTGTCTCCGTCATCAAGAAAATATATTGTTCAGTAGTGTTCTGCTGAAGTGTTCTTTTGCTCATCTTTGACCCTGCTTCTGTCTGTCAGCTGCTAAAAGTTTCATTTGTGGCCTTGTCACCTCTGATTACTATTCTTTAGCTTTTCTGGCTGGCATCTCGTCTTTCCTTCTTCCCCTCCATAAACCTGAACGCATTCTCGGTTTTGTCAATCTTCTATGTTTCACTGGCACATTTCATGTTCTTTTCATATTTCCCAATATCGTAGAAGAAGGCTAATCAGGCTATTGACTCCATGCTAGCTGTCAGAGTAAACCCATCACCCTGTCCCCCTTGCTTCTCTGTAACCTATTCTTTCTCACACACGCATCAACTCCCGATTCACACATCCACAAGGTGCAACTTACAGTAGCAAATTAATCTATCACCATATCTTTGGCATGTTGAGGAAACCAGATAACCTAAAGGAAAGCTCATACAGTCCAAAAGAGAAAGTACAAAATTATTCATGGGCATCTCCCAAAATCAGGATCAGAATTAAATTATTGGCATTGTGTGGTAGCAAACCTGACTACTGTCCCTCATTTCTTCCATCTCCTCTTTGATAGTTGATCTATAATGTGCACATTTAACACTACAGTCCTCATGTGGAAACCCTCCCGAGATAGATCAATCCTGAGAACGTATTTGTAAGTCTGAGTCATGAGCCATCAGTTTTGGAAGCACATGTGGTCCATGGAAAAACTTACATGCTGCTCCCAATCTAGTTGTTGTCTCCCACAGCCTCTTACGTGCTGCTCCCAATCTAGTTGTTGTCTCCCACAGTTCTGTCCATTCTGACTTCTCAGCATCGCCTGTCCTGTTGCACATTTAACAGTTGGTCCCAGAAACTACCAGTGCTGACATAGACACTGTGGAACATCAGTCATGCTGTTCAGTGATTGAAACTGGGCCGACATGAATTACAGCTCTTAAGATTTATTTGATAGTAGTTTGAAAAATACTTCTTGTGAATTGTTTTGCAGATTCTTGGTATTTGTTTATTATTGCCACGTGCACCATCAAAAGGATTTATAAGAGGTACTTGCTGAAAAAGGCAGCTAATATTATCAAAGTCCTACAGCACATTGGCCATGAAATCCTTTTGCTGCTGCTATCACAATCACATCACATTAATACTTTATTAGCCAAGTATGTTTTGCAACATACGAGGAATTTCATTTGCCAAGTCAGTTAAACAAATAAAAAGCAACAGAACACACAAAACACATTTTAACATAAACATCCACCACAGTGACTCCTCCACATTCCTCACTGTGATGGAATGCGAAAAATAGTTCAAATCTCTTGCCTTCATTGTTCTCCCGCGGTCGGGGACCTCAAGCCCTCCGTTGACGGGACGATCTTGATTCCCTTAGCCGGCGGTTGGTCCGTCCGCATCGGGGCGATCAGCTCCTGCATCGAGGGGTGTCAGCTCTCCCGTTCGGACTGGGACTGGTCGAACCTCTGCGTCGTTGGAGCTCCAGACATCCACGGCCTCTCTTGAGACTGCGAGCTCAGGAGTAAAGTCCGCAAGCCGCTGTTGGACATCCCTTGCCTGTGATCGGCTCTGATGTTAAGTCCATGCCCCACGGTAGGGCTCAAGGTCAGTCCGAGGAGGCCTCCTGCTCCATCGTTGGTAGGCTGCAGAGCAACCGGAGATACGATCCAGAAAATAATCGCATCTCCGGCAAGGTAAGAAACTGAAAAAAATATTTCCCCCCGATCTCCACCCCCAACCCCCACATAAAACAAACTGGAGAACATTTACACAAACTTTTAGCACACATTAAAAAATTAAAAAAAGATGAAAAAACAGATAGACTGTTGGCGGGGCTGCCAATCGTACGGTGGTAAGAAGAAGGTACAGGAGCCTGAATACCATGACCAGCAGGTTCAAGAACGGCTCCTTTGCATCAACTATCAGGCTATTGAACATGCAATAACACCATCTTGATGCAATAACTGAACATGCAATAACTATGATCTTCTGTAGGCTGTCTTTGGTTGAACTATGGACTTTTATTTTTGCACTATGATGTTTATCTAGTATTGCAGTTATTAATTTAGTGTATTTGAAACTTTTATATATTATCTCTGTTATTGCATTTGCAGGCCCGTTAAGTCGGTGCAAGTAAGAATTTCATTGTTCCATTGTCCGCACTTATGACAATGAAACATTTTTGATTCTTACTGAGATGCAGTGAAAAACTGTGTTACCATACATGAGTCCAACAGGTAGTGCAAAGAGAGAAAGGAAATAGAATGCATAATATGGTGTAGACACAAAAAGCTGGGGTTACGCAGTGGGATAGACAGCATCTCTGGAAAGAAAGAATGGGTGACGTTTCGGGTCGAGACCTTTCTTCAGACCAGGGTCTCGACCCGAAATGTCACCCATTCCTTCTCTCCAGAGATGCTACCTGTTCTGCTGAGTTACTCCAGTCTTTTGTGTCTAACTTCAGTTTAAACCAGCATCTGCAGTTCCTTCTTATGTTGCAGGCATAGAGAAAGTGCTAATCAATAAAAGTTTGCAAGCCCCATCGAGGTGGATTGGGACATCGGGAATTTATCGCCAAAACATGAGAGGTCGGTTCAAGAATCATATAACAGTGGGAATTTTTTTTTCTTAATCTGCTGAGATGTGCTTTCAAGCCTATCGACAGCGGGGACCTCAGAGCCCGGGAGGGAGGCAGCTGGAGAGAGCCCTGGCAAACTGCTTGAAATTTACCAGCAGAAAGAATCAAGTAATTTCAGCATCCTCTCCCAATAGTAAAAGAAGGCATTACTTCTCTGCTTGGTGATTCCATTCCCTTCTAGGTTCAATTTATTTTATTGCCGTATTAATGCTTGACACGCTCTTGTCATTTCTTTCTGTTACTACTTCAAAGAATTTAATGAAACTGTTGAAACCTGACCATCTGCTTTTTTTGAATAGAGGAATAACTTTAGCGTTCTGGCAATCTGAGGGGGAGAGTCTGAATATTAAATCATCCAAGCCAGCACAAAACTCATGGTCTAGTTGACAGGAGTGATGTCCATCTCTGACAGGGACTATTCCTTTTCTACTTTATTTTTGTTATTTCTATTGAATAGCAACATTGCAAATCCTCAAACTGTAAATTCTGACTGTACCAAGATTTTAAATTCGCTCAATTTGTATTGGTGTTTCAATTAGCTCCTATTTGTATCTTTAAAATTGTTGTCATTGCCTCTAGTGACCCTATCTCTGGTTGAATTGCTCTTCCTTACATTCCTGTAGAATATTTTGGAATTGTTCTTTGATCATTTAATAGCAGACCATCTTGTCTTCTTTTTCCTAACCTCTGTTTTCATTTTTCAACCCTTCCCTCGCAACTTCACTCACTTCCACTACAGCTTACAAACGATATGTTTTTCTAATCTGTGGTGTATTGAAGTTAATAACAAACTTGTCACACACAGAATGCTGCAGATCAAAGCCGCTTAATACTATAAGATCGGTATTTAATATTTTTGAAAATAAAGCATCATCTTCAAGGCTGTGCTTTAGTTGATTATGTTAAAATGAGGTTTATCTTTGTACTGGTATTCAAGAAGAAAGGTAGAGATGTTAAGATAGAGATATCAAAGACCATCTCACGGATGTTCCATCATCCAAAAACATCACAGCTGATTTGTTGCGGTGGCACCACTTTCCTGTACTGCATCCCTTTTGCATGATCCCCACCCTCAGCCAAAAATAAATAAATATATATCACATCCCCCTTTGGTTAGATTCAGTGACAAACCATTTATAGCATCCTTGGGGAGAGATTTCCAAAGATTCACTACCCTTTAAATAAATACATTTCATCCAATCTCTGAGATCATAACCTCTGTTTTTGGCATCCCAGCCCGGAGAAAATCAGCTCCACGCCCATCCTATCAAGCCCAATATGAAATTTGTAAGTGTCAATGAAATTGCCTTTCAAACTTCTTAGTTCAAAAGAATAAATGGTCCAGATTGCTCAATCACTCCTCAAAGATAATGCCTCCATCCCAGGAAGCATTTTAGTGAACCTTCCCAGAATTTCCCACTTTTGCAGGTGTGTCCTCCCATAGGACAGGAGACCAGACCAGAGAGGGAGACACAAAGTGCAGGAGTAACTGCGGATCAGGCAGGTTGTAAGCTACCCAAGAGAAATATGAGGTGCTCTTTGGCATGTGGTGCTGTTGATCCAATTTCCAGGCATCATTCACTCCTCTTTACCATGGACGTTCAGCCCCTCTACGCCCCCATCCCCCACCAGGTGGGCCTTAAGCCCCTTCATTTCTTCTCGAACGAAGACCCAACCAATATCCCTCTACTGACACTCCCCTATGGAATATGTCCTCCTCACCCTCAACACTTCTCATTTGGCTCCTCCCACGTTTTCTAAATCAAAGGTGTAGCCATGGGCACTCACATGGGCCAGAGCTATACCTGCCTTTTTGTCAGGTACGTCGAACAGTCATTATTCCATGCATACAATACCTCTATCCCCCAACTATTTCTCCGCTGCATTGACAACTGCATCGGTGCTACCTCTTGCACCCGTGCAGAACACATGGACTTTACTAACTTCACCACTAACTTCCATCCTGGATTATCTCAGGCACCTCTCTCCACTTTCTTGATCTCTCTGTCTCTATCGCTGGAGACAAACTATCGACAGATGTCTATGACAAGCCTACCGACTCCCGCAGTTATCTGGACTACACTCTTCCCACCCTGCCTCTTGCAAAGATGCTATTCCCTACTCTCAATTCCACCATCTCTGCCGTATCTACTCCCGAGATGAGGTGTTCCATACTAGGACATCCAAGATGTCCTTATTCTTCAGGGATCATGGGTTCCCTCCTTCTGTCATGAATGAAGCCTTCACACATGTCTTCTCTATGTCCCATAGTGCTGTTCCACCTCCCCAGGCACAACAAGGATGGAGTTTTCTCGATCCTCACCTTTCACCTCACTAGCTTCCACATCCAACACATTATCTTCCGATATTTCCATCACCTCCAACAGAATCCCACCACTAATTGCATCTTCCCATTTCCATCCCTTTCCACCTTCCACTGAAACTGTTCCCTCTGCAACTCCCTGGTTAACTCATCTCTTCCCACCCAAACCACTGCCTCCCCAGGTACTTTCCCTTGTAATCATGGGAGATGCTACACCTGTCCCTCTACCTCCTCGCTTGAATCCACCCAGGGATCCTGAAAGTCCTTTCCCATGAGGCAAAGGTTCACATGTACCTCCTCCAGCCTCATCTACTGCATCTACTACAATTTTAAATAACTTCTATCTACACTCCCTTCCCCCCCCCCCCCCCCCAACTGTCCCTTTACTCCACCCGAGTTGTTTAACTAATACCACAGTTATCAGATTGTATCCCTCTCGAGATCATACCTTACTTAGTCAACAATGTGCCTGCCAGGGCACCACCCTGCTTGAGGTCAATTGTTGCCCCTGGTCTTTCCTTGCTTCTAGATTCTCACCCTCCCACCTGAGCCAAGAGTCAAGTGTCAAGTGTCAAGAGTGTTTTATTGTCATGTGTCCCTAATAGAATAATTACATTCTTACTTACAGCATATGTAAACATAGTACACTGTAACCAATATAATAAACGGGAGAGAAAACAAAGTTCAGTGTGAGTGTATATATATATATATACAAATACTCACAAGTGCTCACACACGCACACATACGTACACACAAAATATACATATATTCAATAGTAGTGAAATAATAATAATAATAATAATACATACGTACACACAAAAAACAAACAATAGTAGTAAATAATAATAATAATAATAATAATAATAATAATAATAATAATAATAATAATCAATAGACAATAGATGCAGGAGTAGGCCATTCGGCCCTTTGAGCCAGCACCGCCATTCAATGTGGTCATGGCTGATCATCCCCAATCAGTACCCCATTCCTGCCTTCTCCCCATATCCCCTGACTCTGTGATTTTTAAGAGCCCTATCTAGCTCTACCTTGAAAGCATCCAGATAACCTGCCTCCACCACCCTCTGAGGCAGAGAATTCCACAGGCTCACCATTTTCTGTGAGAAACAGTGTTTCCTCGTCTCCGTTCTATATGGTTTACTCCTTATTCTTAAACTGTGGCCCCTGGTTCTGGACTCCCCCAACATCGGGAACATGTTTCCTGCCTCTAGCGGGTCCAAACCCTTAACAATCTTATATGTTTCAATAATAATAATAATAATAATAATAGTTTATTGTAGTTCAGAGTTTATTTGTGGATGGCGTGTTTAATAGCCTGATGGATGTAGGGAAGTAGCTGTTACTGAACCTCGACGTTACCGTTTTCAGGCTCCTGTACCTTCTTCCCGATGGCAGGGGTGAAATAAGTGTGTGACCAGGGTGGTGTGGGTCTTTGATGATGCTGGCTGCCTTTTTGAGGCAGCGACTCCGATAAATCCCTTCGATGGTGGGGAGGTCAGAGCCGGTGATGGACTGGGCAGTGTTCACAACTTTTTGCAGTCTTTTTCGCACCTGGGGGTTCAAGATGCTGAACCAGGCCACGATGCAACCAGCCAAATGTTCTCCACTGTACATCTGCAGAAGTTCAAGAGAATCTTCTGACATACCCAATCTCCGTAATCTTCTTAGGAAGTAGAGGCGTTGATGTACGTTATTTATAATTACATCAGTGTGCTGGGTCCAGGAAAGATCTTCAGA
The DNA here is from genome assembly GCF_028641065.1 of Leucoraja erinaceus. Taxonomy (NCBI): domain Eukaryota; kingdom Metazoa; phylum Chordata; class Chondrichthyes; order Rajiformes; family Rajidae; genus Leucoraja; species Leucoraja erinaceus. Next base: position 73,663,998 of record NC_073382.1, read on the forward strand.
AATATGCACGCCCAGCAATCTGAAGTTTTTGTCCCATTGATATAAACAGGATTGTGGGTCCTCATCCTTCCTCTTCCTAAGTCCACAATTAGTTCATTGGTTGTACTGATTTTGAGAGCCAGGCAATTGTGCAGGAACCATTTGGTCGATCTCACTTCTATACTCTTGACTCATCACCATCTGTAATTCATCCCACAATGGTGGTGTCCTCGGCGAACTTGAAGATGGAGTTTGCACTGTGTCTGGCTATACAGTCATGAGTATAGAGTGAGTGAGCAGGGGGGCTGAGCATGCAGCATTGAGGTGTTCTTGTACTGATTGCTAATGAGTAACCCTACCCCTTACTTTCAGTCTGAAGAAGGGTCCTGACCTGAAATGTCACCTATCCCTTTTCTCCAGAGATGCTGCCTGATCCGTTGAGTTGCTCCAGCAGATTTGTCTATCTCTGAACACCAGTACCTTTAATAAATTTGGAATTCTTTGCCACAGAAGGCTGTGGAGGCCGTCATTAGATATTTTTAAGGCAGAGATAGATAAACTCTTGATTAGTACAGATGTCAGAGGTTACGGGGAGATGGCAGAAGAATGGGGTTAAGAGGGAGTGATAAACCAGCCATGGTTGAATGGCACAGTAGACTTGATAGGCTGAATGGCCTAATTCTATTCATATCACTTATGAACTTATGAATATAAATCTCTCACCATTTTACAAATTCTCCATTATTTTATTTTTCTACTACAGCGGACAACCTTATGTTTTCTTCATGACCTGCCATCTGCTGTGCTCTCACCCATCCATTTCCCCTGTCTAGGTTCCTCTGCCTTGTATGTTTCCCATGCAAAAGGTGGGTAATTCCTCTTGTCAACATTTTTCATCAAAGGCACTGTCTAAAGCAAACAAACTGGTAAAATAAACAGCTTGTTGTTGTTTACATCTTCCCACTGATCTCACATCTCACATCAGTGTGAAGACATCAGGGCAGTTATTGTTGCACAGCGATAGAGTTGCTACCTTACAGGGAATGCAGTGCTGGAGACCCAGGTTCAATCCTGACTACGGGTGCTGTCTGTATGGGGTTTGTACGTTCTCCCCATGACTTGCGTGGGTTTTCTCCGAGATCTTTGGTTTCCTCCCACACTCCAAAGACGTACAGGTTTGTAGGTTATTGGCTTGGTAAATGTAAATATTATCCTTAGTATGTGTAGGCTTGTGTTAATGTGCGGGGATCGCTGGTCGGCGCAGACCCGATGGGCCAAAGTGCCTGTTTCCGCGCTGTATCTCTAAATTAAACTAAACTAAACTAAACTAAATCCTCCAGATTATTCATTTTATATTCAGCATTTTGATATTCTACAGTGGTATAAAAATCCATTGTAATTATTATCATTCTTTTTTCACAGGCCAACGGATATTTGGACAAGAATTTAGTGTAGTCAAACATTGGGTAATTGTTCAAAAGAATTAAATTCAAATAGAATCAAGTGTAACTTTGCCCCTCAAAGCTCAAAGCAGCCAGCAGAGTAAAGTCTGCTACAGTGCAGCTTTCGACCCCTGGGTCAGAACTTTTGCTCAGGCTCATCCTGAAGCTTCTGACATGAGCTGTGAGGACAGGAGGTCTGGCTCAAGGGTCGTAAGCTGTGCACTAACACACTCTACTCAGCTGGTGCTTGGAGCTGACCAAGAAAAGCTGCGGGTCCCGAACAGAGTTTTTCATGAGCCATGGCTTCCAAACTTAATTGTGCGAAATACATGATGAAATTTGACAGCCTTCCTCAAAATAGCTGTAGAGCATCTAAATAAGTCAATGGCCAGCGTGCAGCTGTTGTACCATGAGTGCTGGCTAGAAGCTCATACACCATTCCACATGCTTCAGCGTTCCATTCTTGGTATCTTCTGCTTGTGTCTGGCGTACACAGCCTAAAGTTGTAAGACAACTTGTTCTATTTGATCTTATTTGATTGTGCACGCCAGGTTGATTGCATTCGTCGAAACAGGGCAGACCACGTCTTCCACCCCACTCTTTGTATGATCCAGTGGGTGACAGGATCTGCAACATTTTTATCTCCAAACAATTACCTGAAATCAACAGCAAGCATTCACAGCAATAAACTCTATTTGCTACCAATCTGATGTCCAGGGTATCCTATCAGCTACGAATGACCGGTGATGAAGTTAGCAGACACTTTTCATTTGAGATCCCCAGCATCGGCAGTTGGGTTTTAATCTTCCTGCACCTCGTCAAATCCATTTCTGAAGTAACATGAGCGAAGGTCAGACAAACCAGTAGCCCATTGATCAAGACATGAAGAATAATTGAATCTCTTTGTGGATCGGTGCCAATGGCTGGACCCTCAGCAGATTGATAGGCTGCAGGAAAATAGAAGGGAAGTTAAAGAAATAAAAATAAGATTGGAAAGCTCTTTCTGCTCTCTCTTCCCAGATTACCCAGGCTAGAAAATTAAACAATTTCTCTGGGTAGAATGGAAGGGCTTTGTGTGTTGTGGTGTTCAGGACTGCAGAGCTAATGTTGCCATGGATCAGGGTGATTCATGCATTATGGTGAAAATGCAGAATTTTACCAGTCTGCTCATGTATTTTGGTGCAAATGTGTTTCGTCAACTACTCAGTTTTCCAATCACAAGGAAAACATTATCTTTAACATGTTCCAAATCAAACTACTGAAACATTTGAACATTATCCATTTCTGTCTGCCTGATCGGCTGAACATATCACACCCACTTGCCCTTACTGTTATTGCTCAATCTCGTGTGGCAATACGACACTTGTCCCTCTAAGTCTTGCTTTTTTGGATTGTAGCATATTCAAGGAAAAAATCAGTGAAATTTTAAGAAGTTTTAAGAAGATATTTTATCAGGAAGGAGCTCTCAGTTTCTAAAGTGAATATTTATTACTGTTTTCTCGCCTACATCTTTACTTGTAAGAGCTTTGGTTTGTTAACCACCTTCAGTGCCATTGTGCATTTATAATGCTCCCTAACTCTTCTGTCTATCCATTTGCAACCTTTGTGGACTATATTCAGAACATTTCTACATGGGCAGTCCTTCACAATTGACAATGACATGCTTCCGCTTGTAGGGTGTGAGGTGGTTGATGAGGGCTGGCGAGGACTGCAGGCTCATCTTTAGGTGGGTTTGTAGGTACAGTATTTGATTAGACTGGTGGGCAGATAATTTGTGTCGTGGTGTGTGGCCTCAGACACTTTGCTAGGGCTCCTTGTACTCTACATCGGCGAGACCAAGCGGAGGCTTGGCGATCGTTTCGCCGAACATTGCATTAACCAACCTGACCTCCTGGTGGCTCAGCACTTCAACTCCCCCTCCCATTCCGTATCCAACCTCTCTGTCCTAGGTCTCCTCCATGGCCAGAGTGAGCACCACCGGAAATTGGAGGAACAGCATCTCATAATCCGCTTGGGGAGTCTGCATCCAGGGGGCATGAACATTGAATTCTCCCAATTTTGTTAGCCCTTGCTGTCTCCTCCCCTGCCTATCTCTCCCTCAGCCCTCGGGCTCCTCCTCCTTTTTCCTTTCTTCTCCCCCCACCCCCCATCAGTCTGAAGAAGTGTTTCAGCCCAAAACCTTGCCGATTTCCTTCGCTCCATAGATGCTGCTGCACTCGTTGAGTTTCTCCAGCATTTTTGTGTACCTCCTTGTATTCCTGACTGGTCCTGACTGGGCATGGCTCTGTTGTAGGCTTTCCATGTTTGTATCAGTGCCTATATGTCATCATGCAGTGAATGTAAAATGGGGACCAATATCTGTGGACATCTGAACATGAGTAGTGTGTTCCATAGATCCTACTGACTGATAGCCACTAAATGGCTTTGTGAGATCAAAAAGTACCACATATCAGGTTGGTGCTGCTTTCTGCATTTTTCTTGGCATTATTGCTGGGTGGACCCTGTTCATTGTGCTTCCAGCATTAATAATGCAAACTCAGTAGCAATAAGCGAGTTCGGTATTCCGAAAAACACAAGGAATCATGGGATTTGTCCAATGTCACTTGCTATAAAGAAAAAGCGAACAAAACGCTGGCTGCATAAACTGTGTATAAATTCTTATCTTTATTCATGAATTATGTGTAAAAATATATTTAATCTGAGGAACGGGGTTGCCAGGTAGTAGGAGAGAGGGAACAGATGTGAGTGGGAGACGGGGGGAAGGACTGGACCGGCCCCAGACAGTCCTGGAGTTGTTCCTCTGCCCCCCCTGACCAGCTCTGTACTGTCCTCACTTCTGGGGGTGCGCTCTTTCATTGCTGCCTGTAGGCAGGAAGAAGCAGCACCGCGGTATGGTCGGATTGACCGAAGTGAGGGCGAGGGATAGAGAGATCGGCATTCTTGATGGTGATGTAGCAGTGGTCGAGGGTGTTTGGTCCTCTGGTGCAGCAGGAGACATGTTGGTGGAAGTTAGGGAGTGATTTCTTGAGGTTTGCCTTATTGAAGTCCCCAGCAATGGTGGTAAATGCCTCGGGGTAAGACGTCTGGTGTTTGTTGACCATGGCGTGCAGCTCATCCAGTGCCAGCTGGACGTCTGCTTGGGGTGGGATGTAGACCGCGGTCAGGATGATGGAGGTGAATTCCCTCGGCAGGTAGAAGGGACGGCATTTCACCGCCAGATGTTCGAGGTGTGGAGAGCAGGAGTTGGACAGGACTGCCACGTCTGAGCATCACGCAGAGTTGTCCATGAGGCAGACGCCGCCTCCTCTCCCTTTCCCAGATGCCAGTGTACAGTCCATACGGTGGATGGCGAACCCTCCAGGCTGGACCGCTGAGTCTGGGGAGCTGGGGGTGAGCCATGTCTCTGTGAAACAAAACACAGAGCATTCCCTCAGCTCCCTTTGATAAAGCAGCTTTGCCCTTAAATCCTCCACTTTATTTTCAAGTACACTGTACATTGCGAGGGTCCAATGACCTGGGCATGTGCAGTCGGAATACCAAACTCGCTTATGCTTCAGAGCAGGGAGGAGGCATTTAAAGAGGACTGCAGTGATGATATCTCCAGAGGTAGAACGCTGCAGTTATCTAATTTGTCTCGTTTCTTGAAGACAGTTATGATCACAGCATTGCGGATGACCTCTGGTGAATCCTCCTTCCCAGATATGCCTAATGAAAAATTATAGATTCATGACTGATGCTGTCCACTTGCTGAGATTTTGAACATCAATGAAGATAGTGTTTGCTCCTGCGGACTTGATACTTTTATTCGCGATATGATCTTTTAAGCATCTTGACAGTCAGGAGTGATGCTCCAAATAAATTGCTGTGGAATGGAGTAGCAGTGCTCAAGCAAAGAGTCCTGGTTGTTGCTCTCTTTAGTGTTCTTTTCTGCAGGCTTTGACTTCCTCTCTGTTCCTACTAAGTCTTGAACCAGTTTCGGTTCTCATTTGGACAGGGCCTTGAGTGTTTGGGATGTAGAAAATCTGTCTGAAGAATCCGCATGTGTCATGTGTAATGTAAGGGTTAAACAGCCTGTGTCAGCTAAAATGAAGTTGCCAACTAACACCCATATCCATGCTTTGCGGCTAAATCAGTAGCACCAGATGTCAAGCAAGCAGGCTCACTCAGAAAGACAATTAGATGTTTGGGAAATGCTTGGGCTAAAGTGGAAGAACCAGTAAATCATGAAGCCTTCTGCAAGGTCATTAAAATAAACTTTTATCTTCTCAAAGACATCCAAGACTAGTTCAGTGTCTGATGACAAATAACTCTTGTTTTTGATTCTAAGGAGGACAGCCAGTTTTAAAATATAGTTAACAGTTGTTCTTGGGTTAGGGTAGAAGCACGGGCCTTTTAGGTATGAAAATGCTCGTGAACATGAAGCATAGGGCTTCACCTCTGGTCAACTTCCCGGAACAGCACCTGGACATACAGGTTTTCCAGCAATCTCCTGTCCAAGCTTTTAAACAAACAAGCTTTTAAAGTTACAATCTTCGAGACTGAAGAACGCATGGGATTCAATGTCTCTTCACGATTTTCTGCTGTTATTTATATCGTTGCTTATTTGTGTTTTATTGTTGCTTTACCTGAAATTGTATTGCTATTCTATTGCTATCTTCTCCTTGTTTTATATTGCTTGATTAAATGTTTGTGCTTTAAATTATATATTGCCTGAGAGTTCTTCCTCCATCATTGATCTGTATCCTCGAAGCCTAGTGGTGTTCCTTTACATCATGACAGTGAAAAAGAAGCCGAGCTCCCTGCTCTCTTTCCATCCATCATCTATTCTTTAGTGCAACATTTCAGGGGTTGAATTCGCTGTAGAATTAATGAACTTTGGTTCATGAAAACACACATTATATTCACTGGATTTTAGAAGGATGAGTGGGAAACTTATAGAAACATATATAATTCTTAAGGGATTGGACAGGCCAGATGCAGGAAAAATGTTCCCCATGTTGGGGGAGTCCAGAACCAGGGGTCACAGTTTAAGGATAGGGGTAGGCATAAGGGATGGGCCATTTAGGACTGAGATGAGGAAAAACTTCTTCTCCCAGAGAGTTGTGAATCTGTGAAATTCTCTGCCACAGAAGGCAGTGGAGGCCAATTCACTGGACGTTTTCAAGAGAGAGTTAGATTTAGCTCTTAGGATGAAATCAAGGGATATGGGGAGAAGGCAGGAATGGGGTACTGATTCCGTATGATCAGCCATGATCATATTGAATGGCAGTTCTGGCCTGAAGGGCTGAATGGCCTAGTCATGCACCTATTTTCTATGTTTTTATGTTTCTAACACATGGTCGTCGGTGCACATTGCCTCACCCTGGAACTTTCAGATGGGGGCAAAGGGGACTCCTATTCCGTTCTCTGCTTGTGTGCTGTACCTTGGTCCTCAGGTGCATTGGAGAGCAGTTTTCTCCCTCTGTAGACCAATAATGGCTTGCTTCCATTCCAGCATTGTCTTATGCCTGGTGTTAATTAGCTCTCCTTGAAATTCCATTGATCCTGGCCAGTCCTCATTCTTCTTGAAAGAGAAGTCTTTCTCCCCCCCCCCCTTTGCGGGGGTCTTCAAAGCTGCAGATTTGATCTTCATGTGGCAATGTTTTGGCCCATGTTCATGGAGAGAATAATCAAGTAAATTCAAGTCAAGTTTATTGTCATATGCACAAGTCCGGTGAGGTACAACTACAATCAAATCTTGCTCTTCATTAATAGAATGGATTTGGCATCTGTCAGTCCAGCAGTCGTCCCTACAAGTTACACCCTAAGAGTGATTTGGATATCTTTGAGGTCCATTGCTTGGAAAATGATAAAACCTAATGGGAGTCAGTAATTCTACAGGGGGTTGGCGCTGTTGTTTATGCAGGTTTTATCACTCAGATGTCAGACTGGTGAATTCTTGAAGAATCTCACTCTGTGAAGTCTCTATGTTGCATTTTCAATTTTCCCTGCAGAATAAGTAGCTACCAAAGCTTTGTTCTTTAAAACTTGTCATCTCACCGTCTGACTTAGGGCAGCAATCCTGATGTCAATACACCTGCATTCCTAAACAATGATAGCAGGGTGATGCTCAGGTATGTCGTGGTTAGGAATGTCCATGAGGGACCTGACATTCCAGGTCCTGAACTTCATTTTGTGGAGTGACGGTGGCTTGTGTGCAGCTTCTCTTAATGTGAGGTAGCTGTGGTATACCTGCTACCACATGGACTTCACAGGGCAAGGTCCTCAACCAGTGGCAATGGCGACCAAGATGATGCAAGAACAAACTCTGCTGCATGGTGAATAAAGTCAATTAGCAGCTCACAGTCACCTGTCACAAAGCAATAAACATGGGCCAGGTGTGCACTAAGCCAAAGGCCAGAAACGTGGGCCATACGTGCACCAGAGCCAGAGGTCAGGAATGTTGGCCAGATGCGTGATGGAGACAGAGGCTGGGTATGAGGACCAGATGAGGGCTGGAGCCAGAGGTCAGGAGCATTGGCTAGTGTGCATTTTGAGCTGGGGTTTCTGCTGGTGCACCTGCAGTTGGGTCTAGGAGCTGGTAACTAGCGTATAGCTGTGAGAGTGGGTGGGAATTTGGGGAAGTGATAATGAAGTGCGTATGGGCACAGTGGGCAGGATTTCTTGTTCTTAAACCCACGCCTACTGTATGTATGTGATTGAGTGACGTGCACACAGTGGGTCCTAAGCATGTATGTCCCTATTTGGGATATATACCCAGGAAATTGATACTGACAAGACTTGGGCAGGCTGGGTTCAGTTGTGGGGGTAGGTAACAATGTTAAGTTCTTGAAAGTTTATTAGATTGATTTAATAAATGTGTACCTTTGGTACCATAGATGTTGAATGTTCATAAGTTCACGTGATAGGAACAGAATTAAGCCAAATGGCCCATTGTCTACTTCGCCATTCAATCATGGCTGATCTTTCTCTCCCTCCTAACCCCAATCTCCTGCCTTCTCCCCAGGATCCCCGACACCCGTACTAATCAAGAATCTATCTTTGCCTTAAAAATATCCATTGACAGCCTTCCACAGCCTTCTGTGGCAATGAATTCCACAGATTCACCACCCTCTACCTAAAGAAATTCCTCCTCATCTCCTTCCGATAGGAACGTCCTTTAATTCTGAGGCTATGACCTCTGTTCCTAGACTCTCCAGATCCATGCTATCCAGGCCTTTTAATGTTCGGGAAGTGTCAATGAGGTTCCCCCCTCATCCTTCTAAAAACTTCAGCGAGTAGAGGCCCAGTGCCATCAAAATCTCATCATATGTGAACTGACTCATTCGTGGGATCATTTTGTAAACCTCCTCTGGGCCCTCTTCAGCGCAGCACATCCTTCCTCAGACATGGGGCCCAAAATGGCTCACAATATTCCAAATAATTGATCAGGCCACGACCTGCATATTGTGTAAGTTCTGGTCACCACACTGCAAGAGAGATCTGGCAGCATCAGAAAGAGTGCAGAAGATCTTATCTCAAATGGTGAGCATTATGTCGAAGGAGGGATTGGACAGGCTAGAGTGAATCTCTGTGAACAGAAGGGGGTCTGGAATTAACTAATGGAAGTTTACAAAATGTAACATCATTCCAAAGACGTACAGGTTTGTAGGTTAATTGTCTTGAGTTTGTATACTTGGTATAGGCATAAATTGTGCCCAGTGTGTGTAGGATAGTGTTAATGTGTGGGGATCGCTGGTCGGCGGGGTGGGCCAAAGGGCCTGCTTCTGCGCTGCATCTCGAAGCTAAACTAAACTAAATACTAATGAGAACACAAGAAACTGCAGATGCTGGAATCTTGACCAAAAAACAAAGTGCTGAAGGAACTCAGCAGAACAAGTTGGATTCTGTTTCTGTGTTGTACAACTGCACGACTCAAAAGCAAAACAATTAAAGGTCAGTGGCATGGAAAATGTCTATTCTTTTAATAATTTAAGTTTAATTTAAATTGTAAAATAGTCAATGATCAGAATAAATGATAGGTTGTTGATTTGATATAGACTCAACGACAATTGAATTTTCGGGCTGATGACGACTAAAATAGTTTTCAGGCAAACATTTGAAACTACGTCATTATTTCCTGCATTTTAAGTAAGGTACATTATTTCCATTGTTTGGTTGCAATTTCAATGGAAACTTAAATTGTTTATAAGTTCAATCTTTTGTGCCTTCAAAAATGTTACATAAAATATGTAGCTGGTTATACATGATTAACGCGCAATATTTCACATGGGTGAAACTCAGAAGTGATTTGGTTTGTCACTTAACCTTCCTGGAAAAATTATAGATTGCTGGTGTAAATGATTTTGTTCCCGACTGGTGTGTGACGTCTTGCTAACTATAAACATTCATTATTCTTTGAATAAATGCGTTTTTTCTCAGTGTATGTCTTGAAATTATTTCACACCAATTAAAAGTTGTGACTGAATTTTTGTATTATCTTTGTCAAAATTTTGCCCTGAATTTCGAACATTTCATACATTTCGAACAAGACACACTTAACATATTTTGGAAAGAACATAATGTTCAGGTCTTCAGCTTGCCATTTAGTGCTCCTTATTGTACACTGACAGTGTTTGTACAATTGAAACCATTATGTGTCAATCACAGGTAATGCCAAGGAAGGTACAGTACATCTAGCTTTTAAATGGATTTACCTAACAAGTACATGCCATTGAGAAGCAAACCTGTGTTGTGGGATCTTCAGATGTGGCCTTCTCTTCTGCTGCCCTTTCAATTTTGGATGACTTGGTACCAGTCGACAGGGTTCTAGGGTTGCTGATGTGTCCTATGCAGGATTAGAACCTGTCATGGATAGGGCAGGCGATAATACAATCAGCTCTAATACAATTAGTAAAATAGTTGCATGATGAACATAAAAGATTGTGCTTTAATGCCTTAACCTAACAACTAAAATAAGAATGAAATACACCACAAATGATTAAAAAAAATGCATGATAACTGTTCATAAAACCCTGATGGAAAATGGATACGTCATGAAGCAAAATTGAACTTTAAGATGAGGATCGTACCAACTGCAGGAAGTCTATAGTGAGCATCCAGAATACACCTTGTGCCAGGCGAAATCCCATGACTTTGCCAGGAAACATGCCAGTGTTTACAGACTCGCCACATTTCTGGTGGTGGAGAAAGAACCATTGCCACAGGTCAGTGACATGCTGTAGCATCGGAAGAAGGGTCTCAACCTGAAATGTCACCCATTCCTTCTCTCCAGAGATGCTGCCTGTCCCTCTGAGTTAAGGGGCTGTCCCACTTGGGCGACCTAATCCTGGAAAGCCTCGAGCTGGATCGACCGTTCGCGTTGAAACCACGAGCTGGATCGACCCACTGCACACACACATACACACACAAACACATCGCGAAGGCAGGGGCAAGGGAAAGCGGGGGAACGCTGTCTCCGTGATAAAGAGGAAGATAAAATGGCTGCCACAGTGTACAGTAAGTCCTATAGAGAGGGCGGGGGGGGGGGGGGGGGGGGGGGGGGGGGGTGGTGGGTGAGAAGGAGAGAGAAGGGGGGAGAAGTGGGGGGGGGGGGGGGCGAGGAGTGGAGACACTTTTAAGAAATTTAATAAAGTTTAGCGGGCATTTTACCTACCGGTAGGTTTTCCTTAGTCCTGAAAACTCCAATGAGCCAATCAAAATGCCCGATCAGCGAAGGAGATTGCCTACAGCTGCCCTCACCTGCCTGTAAGTAAATAGCGACCCCACTCCACTGCATTACAAGTCAAAAAGAACCATGCCGACCAAATTTTATGGAATTTTTCAACAAGCTGAAACATTTTCCACGACCTAGCTGAGGCCACGAGTAGTCAGGAACTTCCCTCGACCATGAAGGAGAGTCCCAGCGATCCCATAGGACCTCCTAGGACCACGTGTCGACCATGCTGCGAGTTTGAAGGTCGAAGACACTATTCTAAACTCGCAGATTAGGTCGTCCAAGTGGGACAGCCCCTGTACTCCAGCACTTTATGTCTGGTTTTGGTGTAAACCAGCATCTGCAGTTCCTCCCTACACTGTCTTGCCTTCTGCTGGTAAACAATAGAATTCCCTCCAAATCTCCTAATTATTCTTGGTTTCATTCTTCCTCAGAGCCTATCTTTTTTTGACCTACTGTTTGGGCACCTTTGCAATTATTAACTTGAACAGCTTGCAATCACGTTTTGTTTGCTAATACTCCTGCAATGAGCTTTTGGCTCCTTCATTACTTTTGACCATGTTATATCCCATGTTGGGTTGCAGAGAGCCCTGTGGCCCTTGTACTGACCCAATAGGTAATTTTGGCAGCTTAATTGTTGGGAAAAAATCTACTTACTTCACCTATCACCATACATTGCATCTTATTATATTTTTAAAAAAAGCGAGTCTGGTACTACAATCTTTATTCGTAGACTAACGGCCTGCAACTTAAAAATTAGAATACTAATCTTAGTTACTTTTATTTTTATTGCAGGTGTGAAGAAGTAACAGTTGGATGAATCCAAATTTAGAGGGTGACAGCCTATTAGTGAACAATTTGTGTGGGATTTGAATTAAATATTGTGACTGAGGAAATTATTAAATTTTGACTTTTCTGGAAATCATGAACTATGAAAGGTTTTATTAATTGTTTAAACAACCAAAAGAACAAGGAATAATATTCTAGAGAATTTCAATTTTGCACCTTGTTTTGTGCTTCTGGAGCATGCAGAATTATATTTTATGCTCTTGTGCTATTGCCAAGGGCAATTTTATGTTGCTAAGTAACTTCCTGAGTTGGATTATGTAGGCAATACAGTTAATATCGATTAAAATATATAGACACAATTAAAATGTGCTTATCTTTTTACAGCGTCTGGGGGAAGAACAGTTATAGGGCAAGGAATAGATATTTTCAATACATAGACATACTTTGAAGATAATCTAGACCAGGGGATCCTTTTGATTCCACAACATGAAATATCTAACATAGTTTATGTAAATTACATTAATGTTCAAGCGAGTTTGAATTTGTTATTATACTGTTGGTATCCTGGCTAACGATTATCTGTGAACCATTATAACTTAAACTATTTATACCCTTATCTTGTCGTCTAGCTTTTCTTAAAGTAACTGCTGTGCTTCCATTCTTTTCCACAACAGCTGCATTTCAAAGTGTAAAGGGCCTGTCCCACTTAGGCATTTTTTTCGGTGACAGCCGGTGACTGTCATATTCGTAACAGGGCGCCAAAAAAACGGCAACTGGATCCCCCTACGACAATGTCTACAACGACCTACCACCTAGTCAATGTCAAGCTATGGCAAGCTACCGACAACCGGAGACCCATTAGGACATCCACCTACGACCACACCTACCACAACCTACATTCAGTCGCCGGTACCTGTCGCCAGTTGACGTAGGTAGTCACCAATGGAATTCACCGAAGTCAGCACCGATGGCAACCTACGTCATCCTAGCGACAGCCTACGCCATCCTGGCGATAACCTACCACAGCATCTACATCAGGAGATGTTAAGCTACGCTCATTGGCGTCAAGTCAACTGTCGCTGACTGTCGCCGAAAAGTTTTGAACATTTCAAAATCCAGCGGCGACCAGAAAAACGCCACAAATCTTTGGGCGACTGAGCGGACTACTCACGACCATATAGGTGACACCTCGGTGACCTTGTGGTGACAGCCTAGTCACCTGTAGTCACCTAAAAAATCACCTAAGTGGGACCGGCCCATTACTCATCCCATGTGAAGGAATTTCTGATTTCATGAAAGGTGATGTACAGGTCTAACTTCTCCATTTCTAATGAATCATGTCAACCAGCCAAGGGGGAGTTGAGAGAAATGTCGTCATGAAAGACTAAATACACATCATGTTCAATCACTGTAAAATAGCAATCTGCCGAGCCAACAGTACACTGAGCTATATTACCGAATCAATAGAGTTTAATACTGTGAATGTCACGATGAGAGTCGTTTAATACTCTCATCAAATTTTAGCTGGGGTACAACATTTAAGTTTGGCCACCCTAGACGCATTACGATCAAAGCCCAGTACATGGTGCGAGGGAGAAGATTGCTGCCTTCTTTTATGTTTGAAAGGGGTCAGATTTCCTTCAATTTATGTAAAGTGGAATAGGAACGTTTAATGTAAAGCTCCTTTCCAAGTCAAATCATGGGAGGGAAGAGAACACGGACACAATCTGATACGTCAGATGCAAGACTGATCTCTGTGAGCACTGGATATTTCACGAGATGATCTTGTGGACACTGTAATTGGACTGAATTTCTGGGGTGGGTTGAGAGGTGACAGGATGCAATAATAAGTATTATTATACCCGTGAGTACGGGTGACAGGATCTTGGGTGGAAGGATGTAATCAGTGTGTCGTGTTGAATTCCTTGCATGGCAGATGCAGTATAATGTGGATAAATGTGAGTTATCCACTTTGGTGGCAAAAACAGGAAAGTAGGCTATTATCTGAATGGTGGCCGCTTAGGGAAAGGGGAGATGCAACGAAACCTGGGTGTCATGGTACACCGGTCATTGAAAGTAGGCATGCAGGTGCAGCAGGCAGTGAAGAAAGCGAATGGTATGTTAGCATTCATAGCAAAAGGATTTGAGTATAAGAGCAGGGAGGTTCTACTGCAGTTGTACAGGGTCTTGGTGAGACCACACCTGGAGTATTGCGTACAGTTTTGGTCTCCAAATCTGAGGAAATACATTCCTGCCATAGAGGGAGTACAGAGAAGGTTCACCAGACTGATTCCTGGGATGGAAGGACTTTCATATGAAGAAAGACTGGATAGAATTGGCTTGTACTCGCTAGAATTTAGAAGATTGAGGGGGGATCTTATAGAAACTTACAAAATTCTTAAGGGGTTGGACAGGCTAGATGCAGGAAGATTGTTCCCGATGTTGGAGAAGTCCAGAACAAGGGGTCACGGTTTAAGGATAAGGGGGAAGTCTTTTAGGATCGAGATGAGAAAATCATTTTTTACACAGAGAGTGGTGAATCTGTGGAATTCTCCGCCACAGAAGGTAGTTGAGGCCAGTTCATTGGCTATATTTAAGAGGGAGTTAGATGTGGCCCTTGTGGCTAAAGGGATCAGGGGCTATGGAGAGTAGGCAGGTACAGAATACTGAGTTGGATGATCAGCCATGATCATGTTGAATGGTGGTGCAGGCTCGAAGGGTCGAATGGCCTACTCCTGCACCTATTTTCTATGTTTCTATGTTTCTATGTTTCATATGTTTGTTGCATGTTTATGCTTAGTGGCACTGGCCATTCCTGGAGGTGGCTTAAGCTGTTTATAGTTGGGTATATGTCCAATCTATTTTTTATCTATTTATATATTATTATTATTATTATTATTATTATTATTACCAAGCAAGAGAACCAACTTGGATAATGTATTTCTCAGATGTTCTTCCGTGGTGCTGTCCAATATTTTTGAATGGTGGCCAGGGAAACATGGAGATAAAAAATCCAAATGAACATCAAGCAACTTAACTTCACATGAAGTATGTAGCTCATTGTCCTCCTCTTTTAAAGTAAATTGTTTAATCCTATCACACATGAACTTTCCAGAATATTAGATTCAGGACCAGTTCCTGTGGATTGGAGGGTAGCTAATGTTATCCCACTTTTTAAGTAAGGCAGGAGAGAGAAAACAAGGAATTATAGACCTGACATCGGTGGTGGGGAAGATGCTGGAGTCAATTATAAAAGATGAAATAGCAACACATTTGGATAGCAGTAACAGGATCGGTCCGCGTCAGCATGGATTTACGAAGGGGAAATCATGCTTGACTAATCTTCTGGAATTTTTTGAGGATATAATTAGGAAAATGGACAAGGGAGAGCCAGTGGATGTTGTGTACCTGGACTTTCAGAAAGCATTTGATAAGGTCCCACATAGGAGGTCAGTGGGCAAAATTAGAGCACATAGTATTGGGGGTAGGGTACTGACATGGATAGAAAATTGGTTGAAGGACAGGAATCAAAGAGTATGGATTAATGGGTCCCTTTTAGAATGGCAGGCAGTGACTAGTGGGGTACCGCAAGGCTCGGTGCTGGGACCGCATGCTATTTAAAATATACCTCAATGATTTAGATGAAGGGATTAGGAGTAACATTAACAAATTTGCAGATGACACAAAGCTGGGTGGCAGTGTGGACTGTGAGGAGGATGCTATGAGGGTGCAGGGTGATTTGGACAGGTTGGGTGAGTGGGCAGATGCCTGGCAGATGCCGTTTAATGTGGATAAATGTGAGGTTATCCACTTTTGTGGCAAAAACAGGAAAGCAGATTATTATCTGAATGGTGTCAAGTTGGGAAAATGGGAGGTACAACGAGATCTGGGGGTCCTTGTGCATCAGTCACTGAACGTAAGCATACAGGTACAGCAGGCAGTGAAGAAAGCGAATGGCATGTTGGCCTTCATGACAAGAGGAGTATAGGAGCAAAGAGGTCCTTCTGCAGTTATACAGGGCCCTAGAGAGACCACACCTGGAGTATTGTGTGTATTTTTGGTCTCCAAATTTGAGGACATTCTTGCTATTGAGGGAGTGCAGCGTAGGTTCACGAGGTTAATTCCCGGAATGGTGGCTCTGTCATATGTTGATAGAGTGGAGAGCCTGGGCTTGTTGACTCTGGAATTTAGAACGATGAGAGGGGATTTATTAAAACATATAAGATTATTAAGGGTTTGGACATGCTAGAGGCAGGAAACATATTCCCAATGTTGGGGGAGCCCAGAACCAGGGGCTACAGTTTAAAAATAAGGGATAGGCCATTTAGAACGGAGATGAGGAAAAACATTTTCACACAGAGGGTTGTGAGTGTGGAATTCCCTGCCTCAGAAGGCAGTGGAGGACAATTCTCTGGATGCTTTCAAGCGAGAGTTAGATAGGGCTCTTGAAGATAGCAGTCAGGGGACAAGGCAGGAACTGGGTACTGATTGTGGATGATCGGCCATAATCACAGTGAATGGCGGTGCTGGCTCGAAGGGCCAAATGGCCTACTCCTGCATCTATTGTCTATAATATTACAAATAATTCAGAATTGTGTCTCCTCATTAGTAGCTGTCAATCTTTACTTTTACCTACATTCATCCTGATGCCTTGAGTTAAAGTGAAAGCACTTCTTTCTGTGTTCAACCAGGCTCTCTAGCATTGATTTTTGGCGTACACAAATTGAATGGCGACCCTGTGCTGAGTGCCTGGACAACGATTGCAAGATGTATCCCTCTGTGCGACTTCACATCAAAAGGCACAGTACTGGAGAAACTCAGTAGGTCAGGCAACATCTCTGGAAGATGGACTTCACATCGCTGCCCTTTTAGATCATTGATTGCCTTTAAAGTAGTGTTCAGTTTACAGAGGGCTATCTTCCAAAGACACATAACCCAAAATGGCCTCAAAATTCAATCATACCCTGCTGTTTTTATTATCACTGCCACATACTTGAAAATTGACTGTAGTCTGACAGAGACCATGATCTCTATGGACTGAAAAGGTCATTAACACAATTGGATGCACTGGAATGTCTCGGCTCTGGAAAGTTATTTAGAATAACAAGGTTACATCTTGGTATAACCTCAGGGGTGCTTAAACAGAGATTATATACAGACCATTGTTTCTACATGAGGGGAAGCAAATTTTGACCCTGCTCATTCACATTTTGTTTTTACAGCAACTCAGTTCATTGGCTTTAATCACAATGTGAGACAAAGGAGTTAAGAAAACAAGGTGGTAGACTGACAATGCATTCTCATGCATGACTTAACTCCCAACCTTATTGTTGTGTTAAAAGTGTATCTGTCACATCCGAACAAGAGTCTTCACTTTACTGTTCCTTGGGTTCAAGGAAGACTTTCTTCAACTCCAGTTGTTGGGTGAGAACGTGGCTTTGATTGTTTATTTTCACTTGCTTTCTCTATGCTTTCCCAATTGCTCCTTCTCCATTTTGAGTGGACAAGGCCCTTAAATCAACAGGGATGCTGAATTTCTCTAAGAAAGGCTTTTAAAATATCCTTGAGGCCATTTTTTCTGACTACCTGAAAATTGTTTATATAAATGCTCCATGTGAAGTGCCTGTTTGGATGGCCAGTGCACTGGAGCGGACAGAGGATGATTTGGCCTCTGACTCATGGTTTAGGCTTGGGAACAAACACTGATGTTGGTTCTCCTATTTTACCTGTTGATTTGAAAGGTTTTAACGAGGTTGCTGGACACAGTGGTGCCGTGTTTTGAGGAGCCAGCCTATGGTTGTCCATGTCTCTAAATCATACAGAAAGGTGTGGATCATTGGAGCCCATCAAACCATATCCTTGGTGCTGGTTTGAGCACAGAAAAGGAGATGTGGACTGAGGCAGGGCAGCCCGAGGAGAGAACGGCCTACTCCTGCATATGTTCTCTATTAATCTAATATCCTAATGCTCCTTTCTCCTCTATCGGTCAAAGGTTGTGAGGGTGCACTGGAGCTGGTGGTGAGTTTCATATCTATGTCTGGCTCTGCTGAGAGGTAGCTCCCAGGATATAGAAAGTAATTGACTTTTTCCAGGGTTTTGCTGTGAAACATTGTTGTGGGGATGGTGGATGGTGGAGGGGGGGGGGGGGGTGGGGGGGGGGGGGGGTGGGGGGGGGGGGGGGTGTGGCAGAGAAGGGAGTGTGGCTGGTGTTGTGCATTATTGGTAAATTGTAGAGGACCTTCGCATTCTAGATATTTAAGAAAGAACGGTGGATGCTGGAAGGTAGATAAAAAAGCTGGAGAAACTCAGCAGGTAAGGCAGCATCTATGGAGTGAAGGAATAGGCCACTTTTCAGGCTCTACATCGGTGAGACCAAGCGCAGGCTTGGCGATTGCTTCGCCCAACACCTCCGCTCAGTTGGCAATAACCAACCTGATCTCCCGGTGGCTCAGCACTTCAACTCCCCCTCCCATTCTGAGTCCGACCTTTCTGTCCTGGGCCTCCTCCATGGCCAGAATGAGGTCCCACTGCATATTGGATGAACAGCAGCTCATATTTCGCTTGGGTAGTTTATACCTCAGCGGTATAGACATTGACTTCTCCAATTTCAGGTGTCCTTGCTTTCTCCCTCCTCCCCCTCCCTTTGCATCTCTCCCACAGCCTACTGTCTCTGCCTCTTCCTTTCTTTTTCCCGCCAACACCCCCACCCCCCACCCACCCTGACATCAGTCTGAAGAAAGGTCTCGACCCGAAACGTCGCCTATTCCTTCGCTCCATAGATGCTGCCTCACCCGCTGAGTTTCTTCAGCATTTTTATCTACCTTTGCATTCCAGATGGTGACTTGGTGCAAGGCTTTGAATATTCACACACAGAAACCATCTGCACACTTGGTTCTCTGGGGATCAGTGACCTGTCTGGGGACTGGATATTGAGATTTAAAGGTGGAGTTGTGGGAGAGAACATGATGAACGAGTAAAGTTTCAGTTTGAAATAGCAGAAATAAAACCTGGTTGTATCCTCATGAGTGCCCACTGCGGCTGCATTAATCTCGCTTGCTGATACTTAGTTTAGTTTAGAGAATACAGCGTAGAAACAGGCACTTTGGCCCACCAAGTCCACACCACCCAGCGATCCCCGCACACCAATGCTATCCTACACACACTAGGGACGATATCTATCTATCTATCTATCTATCTATCTATCTATCTATCTATCTATCTATCTATCTATCTATCTATCTATCTATCTATCTATCTATCTATCGATCGATCGATCGATCGATCTATCTATTAAAACTGTGTGCCTGCCGCCTGCCGTCCATCCGGCTGTCTTTCTGCCTTTTGATTTGTTCCATCGTGTGATGTCACAATGCCCAATACTTGCAGATGTCCAATCGGAATGGATCCATTTACATGGACGGCTGACGGCCGCCTTTCTTCCTTTGATTCCCTGCAACTCCGAAACCAGACGCAGAATCGCCGACATCTTTTCCATTTCGGTAGAGATTTCACTTTTCTTTCTAAGTATCCACTCCTCATTAAATTTCGTCGTGTTTAAGTGCCTATTTTAAATCAAATCCTTCTCTCCCCCCCCCCCCCCCCCCCCCCCCCCCCCCCCCCCCCCCCCCCCCCCCCCCCCCCCCCCCCCCCCCCCCCCCCCCCCCCCCCCCCAATTTTCACAATGCCCTAATGTTCAAAGACATTGTTGCCATAGAGGGAGTACAGAGAATTTTCACCAGACTGATTCCTGGCATGTCAGGACTTTCATATGAAGAAAGACTGGATAGACTCGGCTTGTACACGCTAGAATTTAGAAGATTGAGGGCGGATCTTATAGAAACTTACAAAATTCTTAAGGGGTTGGACAGGCTGGAAGATTGTTCCAGATGTTGGGGAAGTCCAGAACAAGGGGTCACAGTTTAACGATAAGGGGTAAATCTTTTAGGACTGAGATGAGAAAAACATTATTCACACAGAGAGTGGTGAATCTCTGGAATTCACTGGCACAGAAGGTAGTTGAAGTCAGTTCATTGGCTATATTTAAGAGGGATTTAGATGTGGCCCTTGTGGCTAAAGGGATCAGGGGGTATGGAGAGAAGGCAGGTACAGGATACTGAGTTGGATGATCAGCCATGATCATATTGAATGGTGGTGCAGACTCGAAGGGCCGAATGGCCTACTCCTGCACTTAATTTCTATGTTTCTATGTTTCCCTCTCCTCACCCTGCTCCCTCTCCCACCCATCCCTCTCTCCTCCACCCCCCTTCCCTCTCTACCCCACCCCCTTCCCTCTCTCCACCCGCCCCCTTCCTCCTACCCCTCTGTCCCTCTTCCATCACTCCCCCCTACCCCTCTCCTCCTCCCTCCCCACTCTTCTTCACCCTCTCCCCCTTCCCCCTCCATTCTCCCTCCCCCCACTCTTTCCCCTCTCTCCTCCCACCCCTCTCCTCCTCCCACCCCTCTCCTCCTCCCTCCCCATCCCCCCCCCTCCCCCACATCTCTCTCCCCATCCCCCCTCTCTCACCCCCTACCCCGCTCTTCTTTCCCTCCCAAATCGTCCCGTTTCCTCCTCCTCCTCTCCCCTCTTCTCACCCAACGTGTGAGTTCTCCTTCCCCCACCTGTGAGTTTGGGGGGTGGTTAATTTGAGTGTGATGCCGCAGCCCCTACTCCCCCCCCCCTGCAAATGCCGTTGGGGAAACAGACCCAACGGGTCTGCACTTGGTCTAGTACTAAATAAAATTATACTAAACCAATTAACCTACAAACCTGTATGTCTTTGGAGTGTGGGTAGAAACCAAAGATCCCAGAGAAATATAATGGCAAATATATTCCACTCCAGCAAAAATATCTTAGTTCTGCTATAAAGTGATTGTTGCATCATAAGAAATCTTGCATTATAGAAATTGGGGTTTAAAAACAATTGTGTCATAGATACATGCTGCATGGAAACAGGCCCTGTGGCCTAACTCATTCATGCCAACCATGATGCCCCATCCAAGCTAGTGCGTCCCATTTGCTTGCATCTTCATCCCAAAACTTGCCCTATCTATTTTCCAGCCCAAATGTTTTTTAAAATGTTGTTATTGTACCTGCCTCAATTACTTCCTCTGGCAGCTCTGACCATATACCTTGATCCTCTGTGTGAAAAGGGGACTCCTCAGGTTCCTAATAAATCTCTCCCCTTTTACCAATGCCCTCTTGTAGCAATGTTACAAAATTTTGAGATTTTAAAAATCAAGTATTTAATTTATCCCATCAGATAAAGCACAAAAATAAGTTTAATTTGACACCTAATTCACTTTCATATCTTCAGTATTAAAAACGTTATGGCCATTTTCATACTTCGAAATTGGCATCTTGTTTCCTATTGCTTTTTCATTGACTTAACACAAAAGCTGTGATCGAAAACATTTAAAAGCCGATAACTTTCTTAAAATTTAGGAGAACTGAAAGAAATTTTCAGTTATTATAGATTGAAGCATTCTGAAACAAATATGAAACAATCTTACTTAGATGACTTGAAATTAAAGCATATAATTAGTTAATTACCTAATTGTAGCTAATTACAAAATTCAATTACTAGATCTATCCATTTCTTAAGAATAGATTAACATTTTTAAATAGTCTAAGTGTCCAAATAACATTCACAAAATAATTCAGAATATAACATAATTTTAAAATCTCATTGTCATGGGTTTATAGGCCAAATGGAAGGAATTTAATGCTTAATACCTGTAAATGAATGGCCATTTAAATCAGCTTGCGAGTGGGTTTTACTGGAACGGGACCATTTAGAACATTCAGGTTGCGGTGAATTTAGTCCCCATATCTGCAGCAAATACACTAAATCACCGTTTCGCAACTTAAAATGTGAATTAAATACATCTTAAGAAACACTTTTATACGTAAAAATAAACTACTTTCTTTTACCTGGTCCTCCATAAAATCCGTCCCCGTTATCGGCATTGGCGGCTTCAGAAGCTGATTTTAAAATCATTCCAGCGATTAACTTGTCGGGTGAATTTTTTTTAAAAACACACAGAACGGCCGTAGGAACAATTTTTTAGCAAAATCTTGCACTCCTACAAATATAATCCAGGACCAGGTCGGAAAAAAAAACCCGTTGTAACCCCGCCCCCCCCCCCTCAAATGCGCCAAAATCGCCAGTAGCAGAATTGCAGCGCCGCTGAAGGTAAGTTTTGTAACATACCTACCTCTTGATACCCCTTCCTGTGCATTCATCCTAACTATTCCCTTCATGATTTTAAACACCTCTATAAGATCACCCTTCAGCCTCCTTCGCTCTGAGGAATAATATCCTAGCCTGTCCAACATCACCCATAAGCTCAGGCCCTCGAGTCCTGACAGCATTCTTGTAAATGTCCTCTGCACACTTTCCAGCAAATGGCATTTTTCCTGTAGCAGGGTGACCAAAACTGAATACTTAATCCAAGTGCGGCCTCAGCACCATCTTATACAACTGTAAGATGTCATCCTAACTTCTATACTCAGTTCCCTGCCTGATGAAGACCAGGGTGCCAAAAACATCTTCACCACACTATCTACCTGCCGTGCTATTTTCAGGAAACGGTGTACTTGTACCCCTAGATCCCTCTGCTGTTCAACACTCCCCAGGGCCCTACCATTCATGGTGCAAGCCCTGTCCTGGTATGACTTCCCAAAATGTAACACTTCACATTTATCTGAATTAAACTCCATTCCCTATTCCTCAGCTCACTTCCCCAGCTAATCAAGATCACACTCTAATTCTTGATAACCATCTTCACTGCTGATCATACCACCTATTTTATTGTCATCTGCAAACTTACTAATCATGCCTTGTACATTCTCATCCAAATTGTTGATAGAGATGACAAAAAGCAATGGATTGGAAGGAAATGCTGATACTGGTTTAAATCGAAGATGGACACAAAATGCTGGAGTGCTGCCTGTCCCACTGAGTTACTCCAGCATTTTAGTGTCTACAAAAAGCAATGGGCCGAGTACCTTCTCCTCCGTGGATTGTCACCTTGTCGTGGTGGAGAAGCTTGTGTAGACCTGAGATCCTGAGAGTGATGCCGTCTGGAGCTATGCTCCTGGTAGGGCCACCCATGGCGGTAAGGTCGAGGGGGAGGTCTCTGACAAAGAGAAATCCAAGCAAGACCTCAATGGTGGAACATCGGAGGTTGATGGCTGACCTTAGTGGAGCATCACAACGGCTGGGAAGGCGGATGAAGGCTAGAGCAGAAAAGGGTCTCCGGTCGTCTTGGACTCCATGCCACTGGATCCTGACCCAGATCTGTCAAGGGCCGTGGGGTGGCTGTCTGTGCACCAGTCTCCCCACATTAAACAAAGTCATGCACAGGCGTCCCCCATATAGGGAATAGCACCCTGGAGACACCCCATGGTCAGCCATGACCGAGAAGGGCCTAAGAGGAGTACCTACGAAGCAATGGATCACACGGCATTTGTGAAAGGAAATGGGTAGATGATGTTTTGGGTCAGAAACCTTATCGGAAGTGCCTGAGTCTGAAGAAAGATTGTTGTTTTGAACAGAAACATTGTTTATTATAAATTCTTTCCTTTACTCATGAAAAACTAAAATGATAGAAGCTGATATCAAAATTAACTGTCCAATCTCTTTTGAGGTTGCTTTTGCAGCCATTTCAAAAGCCAACGTGTCTATACGTGCTGACTTAAGTCTTGCACCTCATCACACATACCTCTTTCTGTTGGTTATCTGATGTTTCCAGCCTGGCTTTGTGCTTTTCCAGAGCTAACTTCCACAGCAGCTGTTTCCTCAGGGCTTCCTGGTAGTGTACAATTCTCATTGATCGTGACCAATGAGATACCTAATATAACAAAACTTTAATCTGTTCTTGCACATCCACCTGAGCCAGATCAATACATGGTGTAAACCTTTTCCCTTCACTGTCTCCATTCTTTAGAAAAGCTACTTGCATGGAAATCCAATGGTTCGAGCAGCTTCATTGTGTACGATCCCAATGGAACACTCAGACTGCTGGTTGATGTGAGGCCATCAGAAAGACATGGGTGATTTGTGGTCAGAATCACCTGGTTTATTTCCTGGAATTGTTGTAAATCCATTCCACAAGCTTGTGGTATTATAACACAAGCATTGCTATTCAGCTGAATAGATATATCTTGATTTTAGTTGATGAAGTCATTGAGTTGTGTGTGGGTGCAGGAGGTAACACCAATGCAATCGTCGATGTAGCAGAGGTTGAGGGCAGGGATGGGGCCCTGGCACGTCTCGAACAAGGATTGTTTGACGTACCCTACAAAGAGGCAGGTGTAGCTGGGGCCCATGTGCGTGCCCATAGCTACGCCTTGTATTTGGAGGAAATGGGAGGAGTCAAACAAAAAGTTATTAAGGGTAAGGACCAGCTCCGCTAGGCGGAGGAGAGTATCTGTAGACGGGGATTGGTTGGTTCTCCGGTCGAGTAAGAACCGTAGGGCTTTGAGACCCTCCTGGTGGGGGATGGAGGTGTAGAGCGACTGGACGTCCATGGTAAAGATGAGGGGATGGGGGCCTAGAGAATGGAATGCCCGGAGACGACGGAGAGTGCCTGAGGTGTCTTGAACATAGGCGGGAGGGATTTAACCAGGGGGGATAGTATGGAGTCGTGGTATGTGGAATGGTATGGAGTCGATGGCTGTGTATTCAGGGGGGGAAAGGTCTGAAGAAGGATTTCAGCCCGAAACATTGCCTATTCCTTCGTTCCATAGATGCTGCCGCACCCGCTGAGTTTCTCCAGCACTTTTGTCTACCCAGCTGAATAGGTAGGTGGATATCTTTGAAAAAACTGTTTGGAAACAGTAATTCTAGAAAAGAGAGTGAAAGGTCCACTTTCACAATATATTTTCAAAGCATGGAGTCCATGTCTTGTCTCAATTGGAAGTCATCATGCCCAGCATTCAGTGGCTCAACTCAGACACTCAGTCGTAATTTAAGATAAACACAAAAAGCTGGCATAACTCAGTGGCTCAGGCAGCATCTCTGGTGAAAAGGTATAGGTGACGTTTCAGGTCGAGACCCTTCTTCAGACGCTACAGTATGTCGCTTACCTGTTGCGACGGTTCGTTCTACACCACCAGAAATGTAGCGAGTCTGCCAACACTGGCATGAGTTTCCTGGCGAAGTCGTGGGATTTCAACTGGCGCAAGGTGTATTCTGGGTGCTCTCTATAGACTTCCTGCAGTTGGTACGATCCTCATCTTAAAGTTCAATTTTGCTTCATGACTTGTATCCATTTTCCGTCAGGCATTTATGAACAGTTATCATGCATTTTTTTAAATCAATTGCGGTGTATTTTATTCTTATTTTAGTTGTTAGGTTAAGGCATTAAAGCACGATCTTTTACGTTCATCGTGCAACTATTTTACTAATTGTATTAGAGCTGATTTTACATGTCCCTTGCATCATTGACCTATATTTTTTGTGGCTAAATCTAATTCCTAGTGTCACATTGTTGTTCTCTGTGCAGTTATTCATTTTGTGATTTTAATGATATCACACTGTTGCCAGGATGGATGTGGCAAGGATTTTCCTCTTGAGGGAAAATATAAAATTAGGAGTTGCTGTTTAAAAATATGTGATCATCTATTTAACAGAGATGAGATTATTATTTGTTTCTCTGAGGCTTCTGAATCTTTTTCACAAAAAAACTGTAGAAATAGAAATTGTCATTATATTTAAGGCAGAGATAAAGAAACAAGGGGATAAAGGCGTAATCAGATCAGTAATGATCTTCTGCAATGGTGAAACAGACTCGATGGGCTGAGTGATCTGTTTCAGCTAATTTGCACATTTGTAGTAGATGTGGGAAAGGACCAACAGACACAGGGATGTCACTGAGTCTGGGTTGAAAGCAGTCGTTTTGCTGTTTCTGAAATACGAGAATGGTGGGCGTTGCAGGGTATGGTGGATAGAAACATAGAAACATAGAAACATAGAAATGAGGTGCAGGAGTAGGCCATTCAGCCCTTCAAGCCTGCACCGCCATTCAATATGATCATGGCTGATCATCCAACTCAGTATCCTGTACCTGTCTTCTCTCCATACCCCCTGATCCCTTTAGCCACAAGGGCCACATCTAACTCCCTCTTAAATATAGCCAATGAACTGGCCTCAACTACCTTCTGTGGCAGTGAATTCCACAGATTCACCACTCTCTGTGTGAAAAATGTTTTTCTCATCTCGGTCCTAAAAGACTTCCCTCTTACCCTTAAACTGTGACCCCTTGTTCTGGACTTCCCCAACATTGGGACCAATCTTCCTGCATCTAGCCTGTCCAACCCTTTAAGAATTTTGTAAGTTTCTATAAGATCCCCCTCAATCTTCTAAAATCCAGCGAGTACAAGTCGAGTCTATCCAGTCTTTCTTCATATGAAAGTCCTGCCATCCCAGGTATCAGTCTGGTGAACCTTCTCTGTACTCCCTCTATGACAAGAATGTATTTCCTCAGATTAGGAGACCAAAACTGTACGCAATACTCCAGGTGTGGTCTCACCAAGGCCATGTACAACTGCAGTAGAACCTCCCTGCTCCTATACTCAAATCCTTTTGCTATGAATGCTAACATACCATTCGCTTTCTTCACTGCCTGCTGCACCTGCATGCCTACTTTCAATGACTGGTGTACCATGACACCCAGGTCTCGTTGCATCTCCCCTTTTCCTAATCGGCCGCCATTCAGATAATAGTCTACTTTCCTGTTCTTGCCACCAAAGTGGACAACCTCACATTTAGCCACATTATACTGCATCTGCCATGCATTTTCCCACTCACCCAACCTATCCAAGTCACCTTTCAGCCTCCTAGCATCCTCCTCACAGCTAACACTGCCCCCCAGCTTCATGTCATCCGCAAACTTGGAGATGTTGCATTCAATTCCCTCATCCAAATCATTAATATATATTGTGAATAGCTGGGGTCCCAGGACTGAGCCTTGCGGTACCCCACTAGTCACTGCCTACCATTCTGAAAAGGACCCGTTTACTCCTACTCTTTGCTTCCTGTCTGCCAGCCAGTTCTCTATCCACATCAATACTGAACCCCCAATACCGTGTGCTTTAAGTTTGCATACTAATCTCTTATGTGGGATCTTGTCGAAAGCCTTCTGAAAGTCCAGATATAACACATCCACTGGTTCTCCCTTATCCACTCTACTTAGTTACATCCTCGAAAAATTCTATAAGATTCGTTAGACATGATTTACCTTTCGTAAATCCATGCTGACTTTGTCCAATAATTTCACCACTTTCCAAATGTGCTGCTATCCCAACTTTAATAACTGACTAGCATTTTCCCCACCACCGATGTTAGACTAACTGGTCTGTAATTCCCCGTTTTCTCTCTCCCTCCCTTTTTAAAAAGTGGGGTTACATTAGCTGCCCTCCAATCCTCAGGAACTACTCCAGAATCTAAAGAGTTTTGATAAATTATCACTAATGCATCCACTATTTCTGGGGCTACTTCCTTAAGCACTCTGGGATGCAACCTATCTGGCCCTGGGGATTTATTGGCCTTTAATCCATTCAATTTACCTAACACCACTTCCTGACTAACCTGGATTTCACTCAGTTCCTCCATCTCATCTGACCCCCGGTCCCCTGCTATTTCCGGCAGATTATTTATGTATTCCTTAGTGAAGACAGAACCAAAGTAGTTATTCAATTGGTCAATGTTGCAGGGAACGGTGAGGGCAAGCAGCCAAATTACCATCAAATTTTTGCCTCCAATTGTGCAAATATCCAGAACACCCAGATAGTGTTGAACACTGTTCCCTGACCATGCATGCAGGGTTCTGAGATTGATGTACTCTGGAGGTCAGAATCTCATGCTAAGACAGCTTGGAAACTGGAATCCACATATGCTGAACAGGTCACGGCCAAAGGCTGGGTTTTCATCTCAAGTTCTAGGCTGATATAATTCTTAGCAATGATAACGGACCCATGGCCGGATAGTTTGAGAGTGCTATCGCAGTGAGAGTGGTACCATTTCTGCCCCAGCTGACATAAACACACAGTTTGAATGGAGCCCTGTGGTGCACACACTTGGACTCAATCACCTGTAATGCGTGTGAGAGGAAATTAAATTAAAAACCAACTATTCAGTTTTAGAGACTCATCTACTACCTTCATCACATTCGCTAAAGGGGGACTTCACTGAGAATGGGAATGGTGGGGCATGGGTCAAAGATCCATGGGTACAGAAGTCACTATTTAGATGGATTGCAGCAGCAAGAGCAAGACTGTGGAAATAATTATAGTATTATAACTATGGCCTAGGGTGGCCATGGTGATGCAGCGGTAGAGTTGCTGCCTTACAGCACTTGCAGCCCCGGAGACCCAGGTTCGATTCCGACTATGGGTGCTGTCGTTATGGAGTCTGTACGTTCTCCCCTTGACCGCCTGGGTTTTCTCTGAGATCTTCAGTTTCCTCCCACACTCCAAATATGTACAGGATTGTAGGTTAGTTGATGTATGTGTAAATTGTCCCTAGTAAACATAGAAACATAGAAATTAGGTGCAGGAGTAGGCCATTCGGCCCTTCGAGCCTGCACCGCCATTCAATATGATCATGGCTGATCATCCAACTCAGTATCCCGTACCTGCCTTCTCTCCATACCCCCTGATCCCCTTAGCCACAAGGGCCACATCTAACTCCCTCTTAAATATAGCCAATGAACTGGCCTCAACTACCCTCTGTGGCAGAGAGTTCCAGAGATTCACCACTCACTGTGTGAAAAAAGTTCTTCTCATCTCGGTTTTAAAGGATTTCCCCCTTATCCTTAAGCTGTGACCCCTTGTCCTGGACTTCCCTAACATTGGAATCTTCCTGCATCTAGCCTGTCCAACCCCTTAAGAATTTTATAAGTTTCTATAAGATCCCCTCTCAATCTCCTAAATTCTAGAGAGTATAAACCAAAGATCTTATAGCGGAGCAAGATAGGCTACTCCTGCTAAATGCAATGGACTGACGTGTAGTACGCTATGGAGGGGGATCATGGGCATTTTCCACGCCCATTTTAGCAACCTGAGCCTACCTAACCCGACCCGACTCGCACTGTAATCAATGTTGCGGGGCAACAGTTTGTGTGGGTCAGATTCATAAATCTGTCAGTTCAAACTTCTTGTCAAGAATAAAATTTGATTCTGGTAATTGTCTTTTTTAATGTTTTTTAAATCATTTCTTTTTAAATGGCTCACAAGCAGTGTTTGAGTTGATTTTGTAGTAACCGGAACCGACCGACTCGCAGGGTGATTGACAGGGGGGGACTTTTTGTGCGTGATTATAGGGTTAGATTCATAATTCAATTAGTTCATAATTCTGTTGATTCTTGTTAAGGAATAAAATGTTTATAAACACACATACATGAAAATTATATAAATGTATATAACACACACCATTATATTTCTTCTAAACCAATAATGAACTTTATTTCAGACTAGACAAGGGACATTAAATAAGAAACATTGTAAATAAGAAACATTGTCTTGGGGCACTCTCTCTCCCCGCTGCCCCGGGCCCCGCACTCCTTCTCCCCCGTACTCTCTCTCCCCGCTGCCCCGCACTCTCTCTCCCGCTGCCCCGGGCCCCGCACTCCTTCTCCCCGCTGCCCTCGGGCCCCGCACTCCTTCTCCCCCGCTGCCCCGCACTCTCTCTCCCCGCTGCCCCGGGCCCCGCACTCCTTCTCTCCCCGCTGCCCCGGGCCCCGCACTCCTTCTCCCCCGCTGCCCCGCGCTCTCTTCTCCCCGCTGCCCCGGGCCCCGCACTCTCTCTCCCCGCACTCCTTCTCCCCGCTGCCCCGGGCCCCGCACTCTCTCTCTCCGCTGCCCCGGGCCTTGCACTCCTTCTCCCCGCTGCCCCGGGCCTTGCACTCCTTCTCCACGCTGCGGATCCAATCTTTGGCCGGAAGCAAGAAGGCGGGACCAAGAAAGCGGTGCAAGATGGCGGAACAAGATGGCGGAGTCAGCTTGCTAAAATGTGTCCTGTAATCACCCATGAATCCGCCCATGAGCGTACCTCACGTTTGCGTGAGAGTAACCTATCTTGCTTTGCTCTAAGATCTTTGGTATAAACCAAGTCTATGCAGTCTTTCTTCATAAGACAGTCCTGACATCCCAGGAATCAGTCTGGTGAACCGTCTCTGCACTCCCTCTATGGCAATAATGTCCTTCCTCAGATTTGGAGACCAAAACTGTACGCAATACTCCAGGTGTGGTCTCACCAAGACCCTGTACAACTGCAGTAGAACCTCCCTGCTCCTATACTCAAATCCTTTTGCAATGAAAGCTAACATACCGTTTGCTTTCTTTACTGCCTGCTGCACCTGCATGCCTACCTTCAATGACTGGTGTACCATGACACCCAGGTCTCGCTGCATCTCCTCCTATCCCAATCGGCCACCATTTAGATAATAATCTGCTTTCCTATTTTTGCCACCAAAATGGATAACCTCACATTTATCCACATTATACTGCATCTGCCAAACATTTGCCCACTCACCCAGCCTATCCAAGTCACCTTGCAGTCTCCTAGCATCCTCCTCACAGCTAACGCTGCCCCCCAGCTTAGTGTCATCCGCAAACTTGGAGATATTGCCTTCAATTCCCTCATCCAGATCATTAATATATATTGTAAATAGCTGGGGTCCCAGTACTGAGCCTTGCGATACCCCATTAGTCACTGCCTGCCATTGTGAAAAGGACCCGTTTACTCCTACTCTTTGCTTCCTGTTTGCCAGCCAGTTCTCTATCCACATCAATACTGAACCCCCAATGCCGTGTGCTTTAAGTTTGTATACTAGTGTGTGTAGGATAGTGTTAATGTGTGGGGATCGCTGGTCGGTGTGGACTCGGTGGGCTGAAGTGCCTGTTTCCACACTGTCTTTCTAATCTAAACTAGTACATAACATAAAATGAATTTTACAAAAGATGTAAATGCAGCACGTTCATCATAGCATTAATCCAGAGAACTCATCACAGTCACAACATATACTGCCGCAATAAATAAGTGCATGTTCTAGTGCACATCTGGCTTGCCCATTGCTCTCAGTTAGGCAGCTGCATTCACAGTGCCATTAACATTGCACCCATTGCCTGATTTATCCCAGTTTAGTTTAGTTTAGTTTAGTTTAGTTTAGTTTAGTTTAGTTTAGTTTAGTTTAGTTTAGTTTAGTTTAGTTTAGTTTAGTTTAGTTTAGTTTAGTTTAGTTTAGTTTAGTTCAGTTTAGTTTAGTTTAGTGATACAGCGCAGAAACAAAAGCCCTTCTGCCCACCGAGTCAGTGCCAACAAGTGAACCTCGCATACTAACACTATCCTACACACACTAGGGACAATTTACAATTTTACCAAGCCAATTAACCTACAAACCTGTACATCTTTGGAGTGTGGGAGGAATCCAGAGATCTGGAGAAAACCCATGCAGGTCACGGGGAGAACGTACAAACTCCATACAGGCAGGCATCGGCAGTCAGGGTTGAACTTGGGTCTCTCGCGCTGCAGGGCAGCAACTCTACCACTGAACCATCGTGATGTAGTGTTATGCCTCAGTTGTGGCATTGATGCTGGAAGTTTGTGGACTTGCTGTCTGTAGTGACCAACTCCACATGCAGCAGCTCAGCTCTTGGATTTACTGGAAGGCCTGGTTGTGGAGCTGACACCAGGCAATCATGATACATGCAAACCCCCCCCCCCCCCCCCCCGATACAGACAACACTGCCATGTTCTGCCAGACCTGTCCAAGCAATGGAAGAGTGGACACAAGAGCCCCATTCATCTCTCGTCAGACCTGGACATCAGTAAAATTCAGCCCACTGAGTTCCCGCCGACCAGCGATCCCCGCACAATTTTTTATTTTTATTTTATTTTTTTAATTTAATTCTTTATTTCGAACAGAATAAAAGAATAAAAAGCAAGTGTGAAACAGCATACAAAAAACAAAACAAGAATATTTATAAAGTGTCATAAACAATATCTATAAATAAATGAAATCGTATGTGTCCGAAAAGGAGCAGGAAGAAGCCAAAGCTTATTAATTCCCACCCCTTATTCAACTGCTTATAATTATCTTATACAAATTTAGCAGCTATATGTACACCATGTGTACACCAGCAGCTATATGTACACCAAATTATTTACATTTAAACACTAAACACTTTACCCCCTGCCAAAGTATCGCGCACCAACCACCAACCTGGACACACTGCAGCAGAGCCACTGTTGTGCCGCTGCCGATCGGAACGCCTGTTGAATGTTTAGTAGAGTGTTAAATTTGTTCATGATATATGTATTTTTATTTCTATTTATTTTTAATGCACACTGAATGGACACTGGTTGAGCAACGGTTTTTTGTTTCCTCTGGGTATGTGAATACTCAGGAAATGACAATAAAGATATACAATACAATAATCAAATATTTACAAAGCCATACAAGAAAGAGAGAAAAAAGAAAAAATAAAAGAAAAAACCCTCATATACTATAATCTTAGTCATATATACAACCCATCACCCTATAATCACCCTTCGCAATACAATAGCACACACTACACACTAGGGACAGTTTACAATTTTTACTGACGCTAATTAACCTACAAACCTGTATATCTTTGGAGCGTGGGAGGAAACCGGAGCACCTGGGGAAAACACAGGTGGTTACAGGGAGAATGTACAAACTCCATACAGACAGCCCCCATAGTCAGGAATAAACCCAAGTCTCTGGCACTGCAAGGCAGCAACTCTACCAGTGTGCCACCCTGCTGCCCTATCGCTCCTGCTCAGAATTGTCTTGGTCCTGCTCAGAACCATTCACTTGTCATTTGGTAGCAGCAGCTACAACATCAGCAGAAACCTTTGACTTCCTGATTCCATCCTGCTCCTGGCCACATTGGACTTGGTCCGTCAACCACATCTAAACAATTGGACACCAAAGCATCAGGTGCCCTACCCAGGTCGTTTATCTTTATGCACTCGAGGCAATCATTTACAGACCGTCATCACATTCTTGGAGTGTACTACCTTCTGATTAATAAAGGAAATGGTGCCTTTAAAGAAACATGCATAACATCAACTGTACCAATAACCGTCAGGTACTCAACAATCCTTTCGAAAGTGGTGGGCCTGTCTTGCAAGTTGCTGGGGACAAGGAAAATCAAAATAATCTTTTCCAATTTACTCAACAGTGTAGGTATTTTGAGTCTAGTGATAGACACATGCTGGAGTAACTCAGCAGGACAAGCAGCATTTCTGAAGGGAAGGAATGGGTGACATTTCGGGTTGAGGTCCTCCTTCAGACTGTAGTCAATAGGTGCAGAATATAGGTGCCGTAGCATTATGGAGAGATAAAACCTGAAACATCACTGAGTTCTTGCCGATCATCAACCACACACTTCCACTAATCCTACATTACTCACGTTTTTGTATATAGTCCCTGCATTCTCATTGACTCCACCTAAATTCTACCACACATCTACACACTAGACAACATTTATAGTGCACAATTAAGCTAACAATATGTTGTTGGATTCTATTTCCAATACATTATTGGAAATACTAATCAATTGTGCAATAGACTTCTGGAGATTTTTAATAAAAAGAAGGATTTTCTCCACGAACTGAAAGAACATCTTAGTCACAGAGTCATTGAATCATAGAGAGATACAGTGTGGAAACAGACCCTTCGGCCCAACTTGCCCACACTGGCCAACATGTCCCAGCTGCACTCTTCCCACCTGCCTGCGTTTGGTCCATATCCCGCCAAACCTGTCCTATCCATGTACCTGTCTAACAGATTCTTAAATGTTGGGATAGTCCCAGCCTCAACTACTTCCTCTGGTAGCTTGTTGCATACACCCACCTTTGTGTGAAAAATATCTTGTGCAAATTTGATGGAATTATAGAAACATAGAAACATAGAAATTAGGTGCAGGAGTAGGCCATTCGGCCCTTCGAGCCTGCACCGCCATTCAATATGATCATGGCTGATCATCCAACTCAGTATCCCGTACCTGCCCCTTCTCCATACCCTCTGATCCCCTTGGCCACAAGGGCCACATCTAACTCCCTCTTAAATATAGCCAATGAACTGGCCTCCACTACCCTCTGTGGCAGAGAGTTCCAGAGATTCACCACTCTCTGTGTGAAAAAAGTTCCCCTCATCTCGGTTCTAAAGGATTTCCCCCTTATCCTTAAGCTGTGACCCCTTGTCCTGGACTTCCCCAACATCAGGAACAATCTTCCTGCATCTAGCCTGTCCAACCCCTTAAGAATTTGGTAAGTTTCTATAAGATCCCCTCTCAATCTCCTAAATTCTAGAGAGTATAAACCAAGTCTATCCAGTCTTTCTTCATAAGACAGTCCTGACATCCCAGGAATCAGTCTGGTGAACCTTCTCTGCACTCCCTCTATGGCAATAATGTCCTTCCTCAGATTTGGAGACCAAAACTGCACGCAATACTCCAGGTGTGGTCTCACCAAGACCCTGTACAACTGCAGTAGAACCTCCCTGCTCCTATACTCAAATCCTCTTGCTATGAAAGCCAACATACCATTCGCTTTCTTTACTGCCTGCTGCACCTGCATGCCTACCTTCAATGACTGGTGTACCATGACACCCAGGTCTCGCTGTATCTCCCCCTTTCCCAATCGGCCACCATTTAGATAATACTCTGCTTTCCCGTTTTTGCCACCAAAATGGATAACCTCACATTTATCCACAATATACTGCATCTGCCAAACATTTGCCCACTCACCCAGCCTATCCAAGTCACCTTGCAGTCTCCTAGCATCCTCCTCACACCTAACACTGCCCCCCAGCTTAGTGTCATCCGCAAACTTGGAGATATTGCCTTCAATTCCCTCATCCAGATCATTAACATATATTGTAAATAGCTGGGGTCCCAGTACTGAGCCTTGCGGTACCCCACTAGTCACTGCCTGCCATTGTGAAAAGGACTTTTCACAATTTATCTTTTGTTGTTGTGCAGCGTGGAATGACAACACTTGATTGGAGAGGAGATCCACAGAGAATCATTGTTTATTTCAGTTTGCACTTAAGTGCATTTTGGACTCGATGCCAACGTGTTAGAGTATTCAATGGGGGTCATCTCCTAGATCTTAGCATTCTTTCACGGTGAGCTGAGGGCTAGATGTATTTCATGTCCTGTCTTTCAACAACACACAACCATAGCTTATGTATCTGATGCCACTGAATTCATTTGACTGGCATACCCAAACTTTATTAACGAGGTAGGCGCTTTAATTTTAATTAATGTTTTAATTTATTCATGCTAGTTGAGTGTATTTTTAAATGAATGTTTATTTTTAAGTAATGTGTTACTAATTATTTTAAATTTTTAATCTTTTTCAAATCTTTCTGAATGTGAAGACATTGGAAAGGATGAATTGTGTTCAGTGCACTTATCAGAAAGCTATTAGGATGTCCACAGGCTAAGCCTCAGTTAGTGCTATCTGAGGTCTAACTGCTGTCCTGGGGAACTGCTGTACCACTGGTCTTGAGGCTTTTGAAGCCATGCAGCAGCAAAAGTTTGCAAGAGAGACAATTCGAGAGAGATCCTAAGGTTTGGCACAATCCCACCTATTGAATAATTATTGTTCCAATAATTTTATTGTGTGAAAACGATTAATACCAAAACAATTTTGAGCTTTTAGCAAAATATTGGACAATTATGGATCAATATTTACCCCAGCATTCACATATGAACCATAAGTTGATATTTTCTAATGTACAGTATATGTAACAATCATATTTGGAGGAGGGTTATTCATAAGCTACTTAGCAATAGCATTCACCTCTTTTCATTATTTACTTTAAGTGATGACACAAATTGCTGGAGTAACTCAGCAGGTCAGGCAGCATCTCTGGAGCACGTTTTTTTAGGTGATGTTTCGGGTCATGGCTTTTCTTTTACATACATTACATCTTAATGATGTGACCTCAAACCTTTCCTCCCACATTCTAAAGACCTGTTTGTAGATTCATTGCCTCTTCTCTAAATTGTCCTTAATGTGTTGTATAGAACTGGTATATGGGTGATCGCTTGTCCCGTTTCCATGCTGTATTCCTAAAGGAAATTTAATTTGCCTTATTAAATTACCACAGTTTACTGGGATTCCACTTTGAATGGTGAAATGCAGTATGCATTAGGAAATATGCTTTTAGCAAAACAAACTATTCAAAGCCAAATCTGGGATTCACGGATCTAATTAGACTAAACTGTGACTTTCAGTGTTAATATTCTCCTCGAACACATGCAAACAGCTTGTTTGGCCATGTAATGAGGCAGATCTATCTTTGAACCCTTGTGTAAAGGTTATCTCAGAAAGATGTGTACTGTAAAAGACTGAAGGATGGATGATGCCACAGAGGCACTTCTGCATCTGCGGACATTACCAGATTGTGAGATCTTTTAGATAAGTCTTTTGATAAGCTGTTGGGAGCAACTGAGATAATCATCTCCTGTTGCAGGCCTGCACTGACTGAATAAAATACTGAACACAGAATATGTACAGCTGCCTTTGTTACTGTTTTTCTAGTGAACAGGTAGGAGGATAATTTGGCATTAAACTTACTGCTGCTGGAAAATAAATACTGCCGGTGTGAAATACCAGAGTCCACATTAATTCACCTATTCTCACCGGAAAAAATAATGAAAAAAATAATCCTAGGGAGTAATAACAATTTGAGGTAAAAGTTAGAATGGGGCAGAGTGTTGCATTTATAGGAGGTCTTTAAATGAGCTTACGATATGCCAAAGCATTTAATGGAAATATTTTACAACATTGATTTTAAGGCAAATGTAGGAAATGCAGTTGCCTATGGCGCATCACCAGTTTATTGAAGCCATCACTTGTAAGCTACACAACTAACAAATCCTCTCCTGCTAGAGTGAATTTTTTAAAGAGGTAACAAGAAATGTTGATGAGGATGGTGCATTTGATGGATGGATTTCAGCAGGTCCCAAACAGCACCGATTAAGGTAGTAAGACCTCATGGGATCGAAGGGAAAGTAGCAAGTTGAATTCAGAATTGTCTGAACCTGGTTAAAAGGCAGAGAGTCACAGCTGATGGGTGTTTGTGCCAAAAGGACTGTATGGAATGGGCTCTTCAGGACTTAGTACTACATCCATTGTTTTCTCAGTTATATACCAATAATTTAATGCAGGGTTATGAGGTCCACACTCTATTGAGAACCAGATCTCAGGTATTTGCTGAAGGCAATACAGGGTCAAATAAGAGGTCCAAGTTTGACCTTAAAAAGGCCATCAAGAAAGTGAAGAGACACTTTTGGTCTAAATTAGATGCTCGGAAACTGTGGCGAAACTTGCATGCCATCATTTCCTACTAGGTAAAAATGAGTAGCTCACGTTACAATGAAACGTAATTCCCAGACAAACTTGATGCTTTCTTTGCTCGCTTCCGAAGGGAGAAAAACGATGTACTTTCACAGCACCTTCAGTCCCTGATGACACTGCGATCTCAAATTCTGAGGCCGAGGTCAGAAGATCTTTTATGACGGTGGTCCCGATCATGTACCTGGCCACATTCTTAAAACCTACATGGACAAAGTGGCTGAATTTCTGTGGACATGGAACATAGAACATAAAATATGACATGGAGTTATGGACCTGGGCTCCAATATCCCTCTGTACGTCAATGTTGTTAAGGGTCTTGCTATTATTTGTATGTATTTCCTTTACATAGTGCAATGCCTCACACTTGCTTGGATTAAACTCCATTTGCCATATCATTGTCTATTTCTGTAGCTGATCTATATCTTGCTGTACATTTTGACAGCCTTCCTCACAATCCCAGCATTCTTGGTGTTACCTGAAAACTCTCCAACCAACACATCTACATTTA
The DNA here is from genome assembly GCF_028641065.1 of Leucoraja erinaceus. NCBI lineage: Eukaryota > Metazoa > Chordata > Chondrichthyes > Rajiformes > Rajidae > Leucoraja > Leucoraja erinaceus. The sequence goes on from NC_073382.1 coordinate 73,701,834, forward strand.
TGTCCAAGTTATTTATATATATTACTAAAATTCAGAGGACCCAGCACAGGTCACTGATACCAAAGTCATCTTCAACCTCTCACTATTATTGTTCCAGGTCCCCACCTGCATTAAAAAGGCATCTATAATATCAGTGTCCAGGAAGAGCAAGGTGAGACCCCTCAGCAATTACCGACTGTTGATACTAACATCCATTGTGATGAAGTATTGTGAGAGGTTGTTTATGACACATATTGATTCCTGTTTTAGTAAGAATCTGGATCCACTTCAATTCATCTCTTGCAACAACACAGAGGGGATTTAATCTTGCTGACTCTCTCCTCTGCCCTGAACCATTTGGACAACGAGAACACTTTTGTTCATTGACTACAGCTCGACGTTCAACACCTGCTGTGATAGACAGAGAGATCGAGAAAGGGGAGAGTGGTGGCCGAGTTAATCCAGGTGAATTTGAAGGCAGAATGCAGGAGGTAGCCTCAATGCAGTTGTCAATGTAGTGGAGTTAGGGGATAGGGCTGGTGTATGCCTGGAATAATGGCTGTTCGACATATCTGACAAAAGGGGGCATTGCTTGGGCCCATGCGAGTTCCAACGGATATGCCTTTGGAGGGAGTAGGAGGTGTCCATGTAGAAGTTGTGAAGGAGAGTGTTGTGGGGGAGAGGGAGATTGGTTGGGTCTTTGTTCGAGGAAGAAGTTTAGGGCTAGGCCCTCCTGGTGGCCTTAGAGGTGGAGAGGGACTGAACATCCAGTGTAAACACGGGCAAACCAGGGGACTAGAAATCAAAATTTGTTAAAGAGTTGAAGGGCATACCAGTTGTATTGGAGGTGGGTTCAAATGGACTGGACAAGGGGGGATGGGGTAGAATTGTGGGACGTGGAGTTCTGCTCAGTGGGTCAGTGGCAGACATAAATGATCAATCTGTCTGGGTATTCCTGCTTGTGGATTTTTGGGAGGAAGTAGAAGTGGGCTGTGTGGAACTGGGGAAGGATGAGCTTGGAGGCTGTGGAGGGCAGATTGCCAGCGGTTATGAAATCAGAGATAGTCCTGGAGATAATGGCCATCTGGTGCCCAGCAGCATAATCAAGGACGAGTCACACCCTGGCCACTCCCTCTTCTCCCCTCTCCCATAAGGCAAAAGATACAGAAGTGTGAAAACGCACACCACCAGATTCAGGGACAATTTCTTCCCATCTGCTATCAGGCAAATGAATCATCCTACCACAACCAGAGAGCAGTGCTGAACTACTATCTACCTCTTTGTTGTCACTCGGACTATCCTTGTTTGGACTTTGCCGGCTTTACCTTGCACTAAACGTTTTTCTGCTGACTGGTTAGCACGCAACAAAAAGCCTTTCACTGTACCTCGGTACACGTGACAATATATTGCACTGAACTGATCTGTGAGGTCATGGTAAGAGGAGGCATCCGAGAGCTGGCGTCTGCATCAGCATGGGAGAAGTCGGCGTCTGGCCCCAGTAAATTATAGTCAGGCTACAGTAAATACCCGGTGGCTTCTGTCTCCGATCACTTTATCTGAAACCACAGAGGCAGTCTTGGCAATCTTTCAGATATTGATCACCTTGGTCAATTTGAAGAAATTCCAGCATAAGTAATTCATATCAAGAATTCATTTCAGCCTGAAGAAGGGTTTCGGCCCGAAACGTTGCCTATTTCCTTCGCTCCATAGATGCTGCTGTACCCACTGAGTTTCTCCAGCATTTTTGTGTACCTTCGATTTTCCAGCATCTGCAGTTCCTTCTTAAACCCAGTAAATTATAGTCAGGCTACAGTAAATACCCAGAAAAGCTGGAGAAACTCAGCGGGTGCAGCAGCATCTATGGAGCGAAGGAAATAGGCAACGTTTCGGGCCGAAACCCTTCTTCAGACTGAAGAAGACTTAAGTCTGAAGAAGGGTTTCGGCCCGAAACGTTGCCTATTTCCTTCGCTCCATAGATGCTGCTGCACCCGCTGAGTTTCTCCAGCTTTTCTGTGTAACCTTCGATTCTCCAGCATCTGCAGTTCCCTCTTAAATACAGTAAATACCCTGCAGGGATGTGGTCACCAAGCAGTAGGAGGCATGTAATGGTGCTTGAGAAGGTGCAAATTAGGCTTAGTGAATGTTGCCAGAGCTTTGAAGTTTAGTTGCGTAGGACTGGCTAACTTTTTGGAACAAAGGAACTGAAGGGAAGATTTAATTAAGCTGAGAGGCTCAGACATGGTAAGTAAGAAAGACCTATTTCCCTTAGCAAAGAGGTCAACAATTAAAAATACATAGATTTTAATTAATTGGTTAAGGGATTAACCGGGATTAAAAGAAAAGGAAATGATTTCTCCACTCACATGGTTGTGGGATGTGAAACATGTTGTTTGAAAGGGTGGTGGAAGTAGCAACTCTCATCACATTTAAACTCTCATCTTGATGAGTACTTAAGTAGCTAAAACCTACAGACCGAGAACTGGGAAATGGGATGAATTTAAATAGCTAATTTCTAGGACAATAAAGATATGGCCGGCTAGCCTTCTTTCTGTGCAACAACTTTGTGATTCTTTGACAGCAGAGAGTCTTTTTTGGTCGATGGCATCTCTACAGCACAGCACTTGCTTGTACTGCGCAGAGGCCCAAATGACGTGAAGAGGGTGCAAAGGTGATCCACTGGGATTTTGCCTGGGATGGAGCTTTTCGATTATCTGATGAGACTGGAGAGCATGTGTCTGTTTTTCCTGGAGCCTCGAAGATAAAGAGGGGACATGATTGAGCTGAGTTAAATTATGAGGGGTTACAAAGGATAGACTTTGCAAAACCCTTTACAGAAGTAGATAAAACTGGAGAACATAGATTTAAGGTTAGAGATTTAGAACGGATCTGAGAGGGTACTCTCTCTCTCACCCAGAGAGTGGTGCCTATCTGTAATACACTGAAATAGAGAGCGTGGGTATGCGGGGAGGATAAAATGCGATTAGTAGAGGAGTGGTGTATAAGGGTGCTTGAGGACATGCGTAGATTTGGTGAGCTGAAGGGCTTGTTTCTCTGCAGTATCCCTCTATGACTCATGGGTCACTTGCCTTCATTTTAAGCTCAGTTTGGATCATTTCTTGACTTGACACGGCAGCTGTTGGAATCCAATCTAGTTTGGGCTGCTGAATTATTTAGATCCAAAAACCACGGGGTCTCTTCAGTATAAAAAAGATGATGGTAAACTCAGAGACCAAGAAAACAGTACAAGAGAAGAGACATAACTTCGTGAAGATTCTTGATATGAATTACTTATGCGGGAAATTCTTCAAATTGACCAAGGTGATCAATATCTGAAAGATTGCCAAGACTGCCTCTGTGGCTTCAGATAAAGTGATCGGAGACAGAAACCATGAACATTCTAGTAGTGCCGAGCCTGAGGCAATTCCATTATTCAGCAAGTTAGGTGCATGCTTATTCCTTTATTCTGTCTTCCTCCTCATTCCTGCCAGTGCTGAATGCACATTTTATGTGATCGTGATGAAGGCAATTGATCTTTCAATGAACATCTCAATGTCTCTGCGGTCTGGGTAACGTTGACCATACCGTGCATCTTTAATGTTTTTCCACTGTTGTTGATCTTTGTTAGGTTGCATTTGGCTACTTCTATTGTTGTTTATCCATTTAAAGCCAAATAATTCCCTGCGATGGCTTCTCTGTCTGCTCCTGCAAAGTTACTTCTAGTGACCCTCAACGATTCCCTCTTCCTGTCCCAAGCGCACCTTAGTGTACACCTATCCACTGTTCAGAACCATTTGCTGTATGCCTGCTGAGGACAGCTGCCTTACTTTACAATTACATCCCTTCCATTCTCTCCCATCATTTTCAAAATACTTGTCTGATATCCAGAAAAGAAAGAGCAAAAAGGTTCTCCAACTAATGTTTCTGCCAGAAAATCGAACTCGTCCAAATTCCAACATACTCGGCGTCAACTGCTGGAAATGCAGCCTGACTGCCTTCCATCTCTGGAATATCTGGACCAATTATCTGGACCAATTATCTGGAAAGGAGGCTACCTCCTATTCATAGCATTGTGTGATTCCACAAAGCTCATCGGCCTGTGGCATTAGGTCTATTTTTTTCTCTCCACAGATAGAGTCATTGAGTCATACAGCACGGAAACATGACGTTTGTGTTTAAGAAGGAACTGCAGATGCTGGAAAATCGAAGGCACACAAAAATGCTGGAGAAACTCAGCGGGTGCAGCAGCATCTATGGACTGAAGGAGATAGGCAACGTTTCGGGCTGAAACCCTTCTTCAGGAAACATGACCTCCAGCCCAACGACTCCAGTCCATGTCGACCAAGATGTCACATCTAAAATAATCCCATTTACCTGCAACAGCTCCAGTCTCTCTCCCATTTGTCTATTTCCCATCTCCTGTGTCAATGTACCATTTACCTGTATTTTCCCCATATCCCTCGAAACCTATCCTATCCATTGCCTAATCCGCTGAATATCTTTGACATTTTAATTTCCAATTTATTTTTGCTTTCTGATTAATATTTTTACAGTTGTTTTCTATTCCCTCCTTGGAATTATACTTCTATCTCTGTAATCTCCCAGATCTCTATAATCCTCCAAACTGTCTGCTTTGGATTTTGACAGCCTCCAGCTGCTTAGCCCTGAATTTCCTCTTTCTTCCTTTAAAATGCACCTTAAAGTCTACCTATGGTCAAGCATCTGCCCATCTTTTTTTAATAGAATAGCTTGCTGCACCAAAGCTGTTATATAGTCACCAGGCAGTTCTAATCCATTGTAATCCACGCAAACCTTGGTTACCTCATTGACTAGCACATTGTTGCCAAAGAACATAACCGATTTTAGAGTTATTTGATGTAATTACATTTTTAAGATGTGGAGGGAAAAAAATCACTGATTCTCTTAAAAATACTGTAGATATTAATATTGCATGGACCCGTCATGTCTAAAACAAACTGATTGAACTTGATGGATTACAAGCAACTTGCACTGAAAGTTGCAATCAAAGGCTTTGAAAAGTTCATCAAATTCCTGTGAGAATGTTTTAAAGGGAATGCAGGAGTCTCATATTTCTGTTATGCACCACCTGAGATCCCAGGTGAAATATCACAGCTACATAAACATGTGTTGCCTTTGTTCTTCTTTAGGAAGTTGTTTACTTATCTGAGAAAGTAGATAGGTAATCCTTGGATTGTTGGTGAATGAATATGTGAAATGCAATGTTTGGATTATATATAATCTTAAACAAAGATAATACATTTGTTCAGTTCATAGAGGCTGTTAACTGTTTCATTTATACTAATTTAGATTTTGTGGAGCTGCAGAACAATATATTCATGGCCAATACGTAACTAATCAGATTGAGTAAATTCACTTACAAGTGTCAGTCTATATTTGATTAGTTTAAATTCAAAGGTATAGCATAGAGACGGAGCCTTTAGCCCTCCGGGTCCATGTTGACCATCACACTAGTTCTATGTTCCTCCACTTTCACATACATTTGCTGCACATTAGGGACAGTTTGCATGGGCTAATTAACCTACAAATCCACATGTTTTTGAAATGTGGGAGAAAACCAGAGCACCCTGAGGAAACATGCGTGGTTACAGGGAGAATGTGCAAACTTCACACAGCCAACACCCGAGGTCAGGATCAAACCTAAGTCTCTTGCCCTACCTCTGTGCCACTCATTTTTTTGTGCTCATGGGAAAGCAGAACAAGTTTAGGCCTTTCTACATTAGCCCTCTGAACTCTTGTACTATTCTGATCAATGTATGTTGAAGCTTTCTCAGGCCGGTTGATCCTTCCTGAGGTGCAATATCGTAAACTGAATAAAGTACTGGAGATAAGGTCTAACCATAGCTTCATGCATTGAAGGACATTGCAGTAACATCTTGCCTTGTATTAGCCTGCTCTGACCACCCACGACTTTTTCTCCATTCTAACTTCTTTTTCTCATATATATATATACCTAGCTTGCTTTAAAAATAATTGAAGTATTGCCTCTTATTTCTTGTGGCAGTAGCTTTTTATTTTCTCGCTAACTGGAGAAACGCCTTTATTGGATTGATTAGTGATAACTACTATTTATCACATCTGGATTTATACTCCCAGCATGGAAACATTTTCAATGGGGATCACATTTATAAAAAATTATAAATGTGTAAAAATGGGATCAGAACAGTGCACCAAATCGTAGTTAAAAAGATTTCAGTGTTAGTACAGGGGTTTCCTCACTGTGTGTGGAAGGGACGTTGAAGGACGAGAAGCCAAAGCCAGGAAGTGGAAGCCAAGATACCGACGGACACGACGCCAAAAGGATATGAACCCAAATGGACACGACGCCGAAAGGTCAAGACGCAGAACGGACATGACGTCCCCGGGGACGGGATTTGGCCGAGACTTTGTCTGCAATTGGTCCAGACCCCCGCATCCATCACATCATTGGCCAGGGGAGACGGGATGGTAGGGGAGAGCTTGAGCTTGCGTTTGTAAAATAGTGGCAATGACTCCAAGCTGCTGCGATTGCCACAGAGGCTTTTCAACGTTATGTTGGTTCCCCATCAGATTTAAACTGAAAAACAATCTGACTCCGAACGGACTTGACGTCGAAAAGCCTCTTTGGCAATCGCTGCAGCTTGGAGTCACTGCAACCATTTTACAAATGCAAACTCAGGCTCCGCCCCACCCTCCCGTTTCCCCCCAGCCAGTGGTGTGATGGACGGGGGCGTCTGGACCAATCGCTGACCTTTGTCAATGACTGACAAGGTGTTGGACCAATCCCGTTCACGGAAATGTCATGTCCTTCCGGCGGCTTTACAACGTCATGTCCGTTCTGTGTCTTGTCCGTTCGGCTTCATATCCTTTCGGCGTCGTACCCGTTCGGCTAAGTGTCCGTTCAGCTTTGTGTTCTTTCGGCGTTGTGTCCGTTCGATATCTTGGCTTTTCGGCGTGATCTACGTTCGGTATCTTGGCTTCCACTTCTTGGTTTCGGCTTCTTGTCCTTCGATGTCCTGTCTGGGTACCTTCCTCACAGTTCAGCTCTATCCCTCTGGAAATAGCACTTGTATTCCAGCTTCCTTGAGATGTGGTTTACCATTCTATAAGCCCTTTGACTTTTGTTTAACTTTCAGCCAGTTTTAAGTAGATTTATATACTTGGAAGCAAAATATCTTTGCTCTTTCAAAGCTGCTGATTTAGAAAGTACTGAAATGGAATGCATTATTGGGCTGGCCTTACCTTTGCTCACATTAAACACTGCTATTGTTTTCCCAGCTCATAATAAATTTGTGCTTCAGAGCAATTCCCTCATTCACTGTCCTTCTTAAATTAGTCTCTGGAAAGAAGGAATGGGTGACGTTTCGGGTTGAGACCAGTTTTTGTTGCTCAGATAGTCATACATTGCTTTACTCTATTGAGACTACATTGATGTAGAGGTGTGAATTTTTTATGCACGGAACTTCATAATCAATTGTACATGAACTAACAGAAACAATAACATAATGTAACTAATTTGCGTTTTTTAGGAAGAGGAATATGGTTCAATTGTGAGCTAATACAATTGCTTATACACAAATGAAGATTAGAAGTGAGAATGTTTGCTGCTAATTACAACAGATTCCATTTTTTTCACGCCTTGTCAGCAAATAAAGCAACTCATGCCAGCATATAATAAGACAAAGCCAAAATCCAGATCTGGGACTGTTAGGCAGCAAATCATATATCGGCTCTGGAGATCTAGATGATGGCCATTTCCAACTTCAGACAGTCTAATCACCGACCCTTAACATTCAATGGCACTGCTCCCTGGAGTACTACACCACCAGGATTTATATATATACTGTTGCGACAAGAAAATCTTTTTTAGAGATACAGCATGGAAACAAGTCCTTCGCCCCACTGAGTCCGCACCGACCAGCGATCCCCGCACATTAACACTATCCTACACACATTAGAAACAATCTTACACTTATACCAGGCCATTGAACCTACAAACCTGTACATCTTTGGAGTGTGGGGCAGAAACCAAAGATCTCGTAGAAAACCTGCGCGGTCACGGGGAGAACGTACAAACTCCGTACAGACAGCACCCATAGTCGGGATCGAACCCAGGTCTCCAGCGCTGCAAGCTCTGTAAGGCTGCAACTCTACCGCTGTTCCACCGTGCCACCCTAAGGTGGCTTAGAGCACCGTAGGGCACCACCATGCCGCCATAGGGCGGCATATTCTGGTTATCATTTAGTGACCAATGGATCTCCTTATCACCCAAATCCATTCCACCATCTACTAGTAAGTAGCCAGGTGTGTGGAGGAGCCTGCTACACTTGCTTGACTGCAACTCAAACACCACACAAGAAAATTGACCTTTTGCAGGACATAGTCACTCATGTTTCAGTGCTATTCGCCCTAAATGTTTTTTTTTTTCCTCTTTACTACACATGCACAGAAGCTGCAATGTGTACCAAATTGAGTATGCACTTCAGTTACTGGCTTAGGCTATTGTGACAACACCTCCCAAACTTGCAACCTCTATCAGTGAGAAGGACAAAGGCTGCTGCATGGGAACACCATCATCTCAGAACCACACGCCATCTCAACCTGTAGATTTTCTACTGTCCATCGTTGCTGTTGCTCTCAACCATTTGGTAGATGTTGGAAGCTGTTGTTATATTGTGAGTTCTGGTGATCGCGACCAAACCTTTACCCTTGTATCTCACTGTCCCATGAATAAAATATCTCACAGGAATTCAGAACTCATCATAGAAAATTTCATAAGTCAATGTAATAAATCCGGTAACTTGCGGGCTAACATAAGATTATTCACCACCGCATTCACAAGGGCAATTAGGAATGGGCAATAAATGCTGACCTTGCCAGCAACATCTCATAAATATTTAAAAAAAAGACTTAATTTCTCTCGAATTGCATTGGTAGCCAGGAGAGCTAAATTTGAAATGATTTGCAAAAAATCCGGGTAGTAAATGAGATAATTAACTTTCCACAGAGAGGCCCTGCAAGCTCACATGCCCAACACAGAGGGCAATGAAAGCTGATTTAATACAGAATGTTAAAATAGAATTTATAAACATGATTGGAAACAGATAACTTGCAGGGGAGGATCAGGTGAGTTAGAGGCTAATTGGATGATTTTTCTAAAATGCCATCAAAGCTCGATTTTACTTCGGAGTCACGTGAGTGACTACGTGAAGAACCCCGCCAGGACGCGTGCGTGTCATATCGCTACACGCATTGCGAAACGTCAGGCGGGGTGGAACGATGTTCCCCCGCAGCGGCAGTTTTAAAAAGCCGGAGCCAGCAGGTAAGAGTTACTCTGCAGTATTTTTGTGTGTTTCCTATACCAACTTACAGGTGGGAAGCATGGACAAGTCTAAGAAAGCAACAAGGGCTGCGACAAATCTGTTGGGGGAGGACCGCGGAGTAGCGGGCAGCCAGCAGCGTCCAGTGGCACTTGAATCACCTATAATGGGATCAGCTGTGCCCGATGTCGCCTCCGCACCGGCCAGATCCACTCCGCGGCCGGGCGGTAAGGCAAAACAAAAAACCAACAAAGTCGTGGACTCAGAGGAGTCCGACTTTGAGCAACCGCGGGCGGCCAGCGACCGTGAGCGCTGGAGCCGGATGGAGCGGTGTGTGGAGCATTTGCTCCAACGTGACAGGCTCCGGGAGATGGAGTCGAGTCACTGTGGGCTCTATGTAAAACCCACAGCAGCACCTCTTGTAGGGCTGCACAGTGCATCTCCCTCGTCAGAGGGGAGCACTGGGGGTCAGTACTGGGCTGATCCTGGAGAGGGGTTTGCAGAAGAAAAATCAAGTGTGCAGGGGATGCAGGAACGTGAAAATCTGCTGAACATGGTGTCCAACTTCATACAGCCAGACCAGACTGGCCAAAACCTGGAGCAAAAACTTGCTGCCAGTATAGACTATATGTCTTTTAACCAGCTACAAGAACAGGCTGTATTGGACACCATGTCAAGACACCTGGCACCGGGCAACTGTATATCCCTGAATGTTCCAGTAGTCAATACTTGTATATGGAAACATATTGGAATAAGAGTTAGAGGCATGGATGTCAAACTCCAAAAGGTATTAAAACTCCTAACAGCAGGGATAACAGCTTTCACCCGCACAGTGGATGAGAAGGACATATCCCAGGACCAACAGGATGCACTGGCATTGCTTTGCAACACTCAATACGAGATAAATAGCATCAGGAAGAATGCCATCCGACCCATTTTAAATCCGAAATTCGCGGGTCTGTGCAAACCTGGGAACATAAAACCACCAATACTATTATTTGGAGGTAACCTATCGAAGCAAGTCAAGGAGCTCGATGAGGAAGCAAAAACCCTGGGACTCATAAAAGGGACTTCATCAAAAACGCACTACAGCCACAGACAGCATCCCTACGCACCCACCATTAGAACAAGACCGACCGGTGAAAGCTCGAAGGCCCAGTACACCAAACATCAGTCTTTTTTAGGCCATGGCCCAGGCCGGCCTTCTTGGAAGATACACGAACCTCCAACATCAACCAAACCACAAACCCAGACACCACCGCCTCAACATCAACGAAGGATTTATAAAGAGAAGTAAACCTGCCACTGGTAACTATGGAGGTAGATGGGTCTGGTTCCCTACAAAATACAGGGAGCATGGAGGTTGGGGGGAGATTACACTCCTTTCTGGATGCATGGAGCATGTTAACTACCGATACTTATATTTTAAGCAGTATCCAGGGATATACAATAGAATTTATACACAAGGAGAGCCCTCCAGTTCAACATATACCGAACCGAATGTTCGTACTTTCTGGTAAAGAGAAATCAGAAGCGCATGCTGAACTGGAGAGGCTTTACGCAAAAGGTGTAATTGAAAAATCCCAACATGAACCGCTAGAATTCGTGTCCAATATATTTACCAAAAACAAAAAAGATGGTGGTTGTCGCATCATCATAGATCTGACCAAATTGAATACATTTGTACAATATATTCATTTTAAAATGAAAACCTTTGTTACTGCTAAACAATTGATTTCCAAAGGTTACTACATGGCTAGCATCGATTTAAAAGATGCTTACTATTCAGTGCCTATACGAGGTGACCACAGATGTTTCTTAAAATTCAACTGGATGGGACAGTATGGCAGTATAGAGCGTTGCCAAATGAGTTAACATCAGCCCCCAGACTGTTCACAAAAATTTTGAAACCAGCCCTAGCGTTTCTACGGAAACGAAAACATATGGTCATGGCACATCTAGATGACATACTTATTGTGGGCAAAACTTTGGAATTGGCCAAACAAACTGTAACAGCCACAAAACAGTTATTTGAAAAACTGGGGTTTATTATCCATCCAGTTAAATCTAAATTAACGCCTTCCACTACAATGGACTATTTGGGGTTCACCATTGACTCAGTTCACATGTCGGTGACTTTGCCAAAGGGAAAGGCTATAGACTTAATAGAGGCTTGCAATAACCTCATTGACATCAGTAAACCATCCATTAGATTGGTAGCAAAAGTAATTGGCAAAATGGTGGCTGCCTTTCCAGCCACACAATTTGGACCTTTACATTACCAAAATTTACAGAGAGCAAAAATACAAGCACTCAAAATCAATGCTGGTCATTTTCACAGACCAATGAAGCTACCAATCAAAGCTATAATAGTAAGATTAAACGAGAACTTACCAGTTTGACGTTTGACCTTGATTTTATGAGGAGTTACGATGAGCGATTACGTGAAGAAGGGTCGTCCATCTGCGTTTGCATCAATCTTCAAAGCAGCGGTGTTAAATCACAGATAAAAAGAAGACCTGAGAATAGTAAGATTGAAGAAACTAGAACTTCCATGTGACCTTGATAGTATGAGGGTGGGAGCGGTGGGCACGTAATCGCTCATCGTAACTCCTCATAAAATCAAGATCAAACTTCAAACTGGTAAGTTCTCGTTTAATCTTACTATTTTGCTTCGGAGTCACGTGAGTGACTACGTGAAGATTTCAAAGCTCTGTGATTTTACGCCGGTTATGAATCCAGGCGTCGCACACTGAATGGATTGACCATGGATGCGTGTAATCATTAAAGCATTCAGACATTATGTAGTTAAGTAAAGACACTGATGCTTTAAATGAAAGAAAAGTTTTAAAAACTTGTTCCCCCTCCCAACCTTGGGGGTAAACTAACGGACAGAACTTAAAATGGTACGTGCAAACACCCCCCCCGTCTGGTAATAGGTTTGTTATCAAACCGATGGACTGTATTTCATTCGTCCATCCTGCAGCCACTAGGATGTCGTCAAGAGGCACGTACATTGCTCTTGCTGCCAACGTAGATGCAGCCCTGGTGGAGTGAGATTTAGCCATATGAATGTTCACTCTGTTACCGCCATTACCCCCTTTGACCATCTGGAGATGGTTTGTGTTAACACCTTCTGGTCTGTTCTGAGCCTCTGTGGTTCTCCGTAACTCTCAGATAGTGGTGTTAGTATGTTACCACACACACAACCGTAGGTCCTCTGGATATGCCAAGAGCTGGATCTCCATCCCTGGCATTCCTGGCCTGCTATGTTTTATCAGATTCCTGATTACGAATGTTATGTTGTTCATATTGGTGGTCATGTAGTCCAACCGTAGCTTCTGCAGAGTCTGGACTCTTTGAACAGCATACCACCTTCAGGGTTAATTATGGGCGGTCCCCACTGCCAAAGTAGGGTTAGTACCACGCTCACATCCCATGTGTCCGTGTACCTTAGTCTTAGAGGTATTAAATTGTAAATTCCCTTCATGAATTTTGTTGTAAAGGGGTGCGTTCCTAACGACCCATGCCCTGCTTCCAGCATCAGATAGGAGAAGAGTGCGCCTCTGGCACTATAGATTGCACTATAACTTTGTTTATAGTTTAGTACAGAGTTGATAGAAAACTCCAAGACATCTGTTATCCGAACTGTGTTGTATTTGTTCGGACAGTCCTATGCCTTGAAATGGCCTCCTCAGAATCTGCAGACCAACAAGTTAATACGTTCGTGTAGTGGATGATTACTCCCTGTAACTGGGTTCACTAGGAGGTCCCTGCTCTTGGGTACAGCCATAACTGGCTGGACTATAGTTCCTAAAAATTTTGGGAACCAGGCTTGAGTAGGCCAATCTGGCACTACCAATATGCCTGTGGCTTAGTCTTGCTTGATTTTGGTCAAGCATCGGTTTGTGAGACAAATTTGCGGAAAGCATGCATAAACAATCCTCCCCAATTGAGGGAGAAAGCATCCACTGCCTTAGCTCCCGGATCCTGCTTGCAGGACACATATCTGGGTAACTGATGGTTTAGTCCAGATGCAAATAGATCAATATCTGGTATGTCAAATCGTGTATTTATTTTGTTAAATACTGCCTGATTCAACATCCATTCTGTGTTGTTATTAAGCATTTGTGATCCAGCATCTGTCACCATGTTATATCTACCTCGTAGATTTCCCAAATATTCCTCTTGATACACCAGTGCCAAATGGGGTTCGACAATCTGTCGTAAAATACAGATTTTACACCACCCTTGTTAATGGATATGTGGCACCACAGTGGTGTTATCAATCTGAATTTGAACAAGCACCAGTTGCATATCGCTACAGAGCACCTTGAGTCTGGGTAATTGATTCCATGTGTTGGGGAATTACAGACTCCTGCTCATTCCATCTGCCCCCACAGATCTAGACTGTGTTGGTGGCTCCCCATCCTTAGCCGCTTGCATAGGTCTGAAGAACCCTCGATGGCTTTCAAGCAAATTTTACTTTTAGTTTCCTTACGTTCGTTATCCACCATAGTTATTCAACAATGGCCTCTGCTGGCAATCCATAGTTTTGCCAATTTGGCCTGCATGGAATCTGAGTGTTTGTTCCTTTGCTCGCTGTAAATTCTGGTAATGCAAAGGCCCGTACGTTCTGCTGGAAATGCTACTATTTGCCAATTACACTCGCTGTTTGCCTGATGATAGCTAGTATTTGACTATCAGGTCATAGCAGGCTTGATTTATATTGTCGTTTGCCCCTAGGCAAAGTCACAAACATATTTACTGTTTTTGATAGTAAATTCTAGGGAATCAATTACCCTTGTAGGTGTCAATTTTGATTTAACTGGATGGATGAGGTAACCAATTCTATCAAACAGGGTTTTGGTTTGCTTTGACTGATGCTTCTGCCAATTCTTGGTGACACCAAAATGAAATAGTCCAAATATGCCATTACTATGTGGTTCTGAGACCTTTGTAGGCCTAGAATTGGTTTCCGTAGTTTTGTCAATAGTCTAGGAGCTGATGTCAACCCATTTGGCAGATCCATACCATCCAGTTAAACTTCAAATATCTCCTGCGCTTAGTGAATAGACACCGAATAGTATGCATCTTTGAGGTCGATGCATGCCATGTGACCATTTTATAGGAAGCTCCTATAAAACAGTAGTTAGCCCGTAACAAAATTACTGTTTCTAAAAGTTTGTACTGCACAAATGAGTTAAACCTGGATGAAGTGACAATTCCAGTCCAAGTTCCAAGTCTGCTTGGAACCTGTATATGTTGTGCAGTAAAAATAATCACATGTTATTATCTGTTTTAAAACCAGTTCTGAAAATTCATGTTATTGTCATTTTGAACAAGAACACAAGAGTAAATTACCAACATGTAACTGGTCCACAATCCCTTGTTTCAGTAAACCCAGACCCACCTACCTCCATGGCTACCGGTGGTCTTGTGGTAAGCCCAAAGGCCCCTGATGCGGGTTCCTTTTCTCTCCTTGATTGGGAGTAGGACCGGTAAGGAAGTGTGGATTCCATGTTTCTCCTGACCTCTGTTTGGGTCTGGTCTGAACCTCATCATACAGAACCTGCCTTGTAGGACAATTCTGGCCATTATTTTTAGTCTGCCTTGAAAGACGACTCTGATCATATTTCCGTGCCCAGCTTTCAAGCTACCACCGGATTCAGTGAACCGCTTACCCCCAATGGAGGTGTGGGGTGTGTTGTCGCCTGTGCGGATATCCTGTCAACTGCTGGCTCTTGAAGCCATATGCATGCTTCAGTATGTTCATACTTTAAATTCGAGATCAGTTACCTACTGATCATTCACACTCCCCTCCACTGAGAGTCAGGTTCGTAGGCAGCCCTGAAAACAGGTGCTGCCGCAGGCCCCTGAGGATATCTGTGCTGACATCACCCTTCCAATGGACCTAAATGCGATTCTAGCTTTGGTCAGACTGAAATGGACCATGAATGTTCCTCTCCTCAGAGCAGGAGGCATTTGTGCAGCCCTGAAAACAGGTGCTGCTGCCTGCTGGTTCTCCATAATACCCGGGCTGTCAAGTGCTAGATTCCATCCAGGGAAGCACCCAGTTGAACCTGGATGATTGCAGAAGCACTTATTTTCTGTTTGTTTATATGGAAGCTTATTATTCCTTTTATGTAAAGCATTTTGGTGTTGACTTAAACAGTGCAATATAAGTAAAACTTACTTACTTACTTACTTCTTCTGCTTGTCCCTGGGAAGGTTTCCCCCCCTCTTCTTTGTACTCTGATTCAGAGTGGTTTCTTCCACATGTAGTTCCCCCTCCAATGGGGAAGACATTGGGCTGCCCCATGTGTGAGGCTCCCGGCACTGGCACTGCTGTAGGCCCCGGGCTGATACTGCTCCCTCCCTTGGAGCAGGTCATTGTTGGAGCAACTTCTCCTGCCGATTTTGCTGTCGGAGCTAATGTCGGGAAGCGTTGCTCTATGTGGGAGAAGTCGTCCTCAGCCGCTCTCCGTTGAGGGAGGGTATCCCTCTTCCCCGGACTCATCTGAGTCAACGGGTTTGTTAGACTTGCGGGTGGTATTACGTCCCGCAGGACAACCACGGAGCTCCTGCTCCCGCGCAAAGTCTTCTGCCGATTCTGCTGTCGGCGCTAATGTCGGGAACAAGACCATCGCCCGCTATTTGGAAAGCTGCGGTCTTCGGCAGCCGACATCCCCGCGGGCCGTCTCCTCGACATCTGGGCTCTGAAAAAAAACTTCAAGCCCAAAAGAACGCAGGTAAGTGATTTCAACTTTCCTTACCTCCTCATCCCGACGGCTGGGAGGACACAGTGCCTGCCAGTCCGTCGCGCGTGTTGCGTTCAGACGTAATGACGCGCATGCAGACGGATGGCCCTTCTTCACGTGACTCCGAAGTAAAATGGAACAAAAATGGTGGATAGATAACATTTGGCTTTGTTTCAATCCAATCATTATCAGCAACCCTTCAAAGGTGCTACAAACTGATGCCAGTGCACTTGGTTGGGGTGCCACCAATTCCATCTCCAGCTGTGGAGGTAGATGGACTGCTCAGGAGGCATCATTATTACTCACACTGGGCATAAACTACCTGGAAATGTTGGGTGCATTCTATGGCCTAAAGTCGTATTGTACTGGGTCATATCACCAGCATGTTAGACTACAGATTGACAATACCACCGTGATAGCATATATCAACCACATGGGTGGAAACAAATCGACATCATGTGACAATTTGGCTAATACAATTTGGCAGTGGTGTATCCAGAGAGATATTTGGATATCAGCTACTTACCTACCAGGTAAACTAAATTTAGTGGCAGACACTGCGTCAGGTATTTTGGTAGTACCCGATTGGCCTACTCAACCATGGTTCCCAGTGATACTGAACATGGTATTAGAACCATGTATCACCATCCCGAATAGACCAGATTTGTTGGTTCATCCCGTAACAAGGGATAGCCACCCATGCCATAACTATTTGAATTTATTAATTTGTAGAGTTTAAAAATACCTCTACTACATCTGGGACTGACGGACTGAACAGTGAACATGATTTCGGCGGGCCACAGACAGTCCACCAAAAAACAGTATCTGGTCTATATCAGGAAGTGGGAGAGTAATTGTAACAAAAACAGCATCACCTACAGAGATATGAACATCCCGTCTGTTCTGGAATACCTGGCAGGCCTCCATTATGATGAGGGGCTCAGTTATAGTGCCATCAACTGCGCCAGAAGTGCCCTATCAACTTATCTATGGCAAGGAACAGAGCGTCACTCTGTTGGAACTCACCCACTGGTAACAAAACTTATGAGGGGAATTTTTAATACCAATCCCCCAAGAACCAGGTACTCCCAAATATGGGATGTGAGTATTGTCCTGAAGATGCTCAGGAATTGGTCTCCAGCAACGGCTCTGTCCCTACATAGACTGACATTAAAAACAGTCATGCTAATGGCATTGGTCACGGCACAAAGGGTACAGTCATTACATAAATTAAGACTGGAAAACATTCTTCATCTGAAAATATTACGTTTCGTATTTATGAATTAGTGAAGCAGAACAGACAGGGATCAGCGGGCATCAATATAGAATTTAGTTCTTACCTAACAGATGATCGTCTCTGTATAGTAAGACATTTGTTGTTATACATGGAGAAAACGAAAATCATCAGAGGCAATGAGAAGGCACTTTTAGTCAGCCATAAGCAACCACACAAAAAAGTGATGGTCCAGACCATCTCAAGATGGCTGAAACAGGTTTTAACACAGGCTGGGGTGGATACTAATATTTTAAAATCTCATTCCACCAGGGCTGCAGCTACATCGGCAGCTATGCAGTTGGATGTACCAATGGACTAAATCCTCAAGGCAGCAGGATGGTCAGGGGAAAAAACATTCCAACTATTTTATTATAAACCAGTCATGAAACCTGGAACGTTTGCAGAAACAATTTTAAGTTCTGTAATTTAATTTACCCCATAAATAGGGGTTATAATTTGTGTTAATAAATTTCATGGATTTTAATGTCGGATTCATGTCTAAAGTATGTTGACACAATTCCTCCTACAGTCATTAAGGCAGATGTGATGCATGGACTCGTTTCCACGGCATGAAATCACAGAGCTTTGAAATCTTCACGTAGTCACTCACGTGACTCCGAAGTAAAATAGTAAGATTAAACGAGAACTTACCAGTTCGAAGTTTGATCATTAATTTATGAGGAGTACGTTGAGGGAATACGTGCCCTCCGCTCCCACCCATGATCATATACTCAACTGGTATTTCTTTCTCTAATCTTACTATGTTTAAGTCATTACAGTTATCTGTGATTTCACACCGCTGCTTTGAAGAATGACATGCATGCGTCCTGGCGGGGTTCTTCACGTATTCCCTCAACGTACTTCTCATAAAATAATGATCAAACTTCGAACTGATAAGTTCTCGTTTAATCTTACTATTTTTGCTGCATGAACCAATAATGATCTAGTAAGCCTGAAATAGAGACACAAGAGACTGCAGTTGCTGGAATCTGGTAGAGCACAAAAACAAACTGCTGAATGAACTCAGCTGGTCAACCAGTATATATGGGGCAAAAGGAACTGTCGATGTTTGATGTCGAGACCCCATATCAAGTATAAGAGAAGAGAGGAACAATAACCGGTATAAAGTGAAGAAGAGGAAGGGGGAGGCAAAGCAGGTAGGTGATGAGTAGACTGGGGAGGGGGTAAGAATGAGGGACAGATGATGCCAGGTGGTGGACAGGGAGGGGTGGGGTTGGGAGACAGAGGCAGAGGAGTGGTAGGTGGAAGCTGACAAAGAAAAAAGGTAGATGGTGTCAGGTAAAGGGAAAGGAGAGTGAAGGTGGAGACAGCTTGATAATTTCCCAACAGAAATTCCTCTTATTGACATTAGGAGAGATTACATTTACAGCCGAGAATGGACCTGAATATTATTCATTAAGAGAGTGAAAAGAGGGTGTTAATTGAACGTTACTTTATAGTACCAGAGGTGATATAGACGTTTATGCAAAAGCTGACTTTCCTTGGTTAAAATCCAGTGCTCTGTGTCTTGCATTGTAATAATCATGGACTAACTAAGAGCCAGCAAAATTATTATGATAACTAGAGTTAATGCACAGATCAACTAAGGCCAATGTGAATACCAAAATTGACACAAAGGGATTCGTAGTAATAGTCGCTCCTTTGTTCGAAAGTAGTTGGTTCGTTTGTGAAAAAACAATTTCAAGGTAAATGGAAAAGGAACTCGAGTAAATTGGAAGGAAAACTGATCAATAAAGAAGTGGATGAGCAATAGAAAACATTCAAATTGAACTTAGTTAAGGTTGCAGACCAGAAACATTCTCACAAGCATCATCAATGCAGAAATTGGAAAGCTTCAAATAAAATGATTAAAGCAAAACTTTAAATAAACACAAATGTTATGAGAATAACAATTAAATGAAATAAAACATAAATGTAAGAGGAAAGCAAAGAAAAGTCTAAGAAAGACAGCAGTGAACAATGGAATATAGGAATTTTACAGATTTATTTAAACATTCTAATGAGGTGTAAAGAAAATAATTAAATCATTATTCATTGCCAGACTTTTTGTGAAGGAGTGTAATAGTGTGAAAAATGGGTTAAACAAATAGATACATGACATTTCAATAAAATACTATAGGAAACAATAATTAAAACAAAGTGGTTCATTTGTAACTGTGATAAAACTCACCAGACCTTGCTGGAATTACGGATCGCTGCGGGACATCAGTGTGGAAATAAAACCCTGATTACAATCTTTCAGATGGCTGCAGGCCTTCCAATTTAACATTCTGTTTAAGAAGTAAAAGTGTATAAAGTAAGCAGCTAAAGGCAAAAAGTTAGTGAAACTGCACCAACTTCCACCGTGCGCTTAGATGCATGGCAACTGAGTCAGAGGACATCATCCATAATCCATTTAGGATCTGCAAATGGCGTCAGGTCATCAACATATGAGCAGGAACTCTTTGCCAGTAGGATCGCTGCTGCCTATTGCACCAGCCGGATTAATTTCTGGATAAAATCTTGCACTTTGTCCAGTTTTGGGGCAAAATATACACTCTCATAGACCATGGACATGAGTGCAATGGAAATGGCACAAACATCATCTTTCGTGTGTATGTATAGTTTTGGGGTTAATCTTTTGTGCATTTGGAGCTCAATTGTCAAAAGAAAGGATAAAGGGAAAATTTAGGGAAGAGGTTCAAAATCATGAGGAGTTTGAAAAAAAGTGTTGGAGGGCAAATTGTTATCATTGGTTGCTGAGTTTATAAAACACAGTAAAAAAAAAATAGCACAGCACAGGAACCAGACACCCTCAGCCGACAATATTGCCATCAACGCTGAATATAGTGCCTACTTAAACTAATCCTTTCTGCCTGCACGTAATCCATATACTTCCATCCCTGCATATTCATATGCTTATCTATAAGCTTCTTAAATGCCACTATCGTATCTGCTTCCACCACCACCACTGGAAGCTCATTCCTGTCACGTATACGCTCAGTGTAAAAAAGTTGCCTCGCAATTCTCCTATTAACTCCCCCCCCTCCCATTAAAGCTGTGCCCTCTAGTATTTTACATTTCTATCCTGGGACAATGATTCTGATCCTACCTATGCCTCTTATCACTTTATGAACTTCTATCAGCCTCCGATGCTCCCAAGAAAGCAATCCAAGTTTCTGAATGTCTCCTTACAGTTAATACCCTCTAAACCAGCCAACATCCTGGTAAATCTCTTCTGCAAAATCTCTAAAACTTCCACGTTTTTCCTGCAATGTGGTGACCAGAACTGCGCGCAACAGATAGAGGTTATAACCATGAGATCATCAGCAAGGAATTATGGAGCAGAGATTTACCTTTTAACATTGCTGTGAATTTACCTGGAGTTTCCATTAACATTGAAAAAATATCTAACGTAGACAAAAATGCTGGAAAAACTCAGCGGGTGAGGCAGCATCTATGGAGCGAAGGAATAGGTGACCTTTCGGGTCGAGACCCATCTTCAGACTTCGACCCGAAACATCAACTATTCCTTCACTCCATAGATGCTGCCTCACCCGCTGTTTCTCCAGCATTTCTCTCTACTTTCGATTTTTCCAGCATCTGCAATTCTTTCTTGAAAAAATATCTGGTATATTTGCTGTTACTGGCAGTTCCATTGACCTATGACCTGGGCAGGTGAATGTCTACTGTTCCAAGATTCACTAATTTATATTTCATGGGAAATAATGTAGAGCATTTAAAGATATGAGAGTCCTAATGCTTTTTGCAAAGTTTCGCCAGTTGAAAAATATTTGAAATCTAAAAGAGCTTTCTATAATTTAATACATATATTGCTTTACAAAAGTAAAGGATTAAATAATATAGTAAGCTTAATCAATTACTGATTGTAAAATTATCTTCACAAATTCAATTGATTTATGAATGAGACAATAGATTCTATCTAATCTATGCCTGAGTGCTCAGAACTATTATTTTTTTGTGAAATTCAACTGCATTGGAGCACATTTTCTCTTCTGAATGGCTGTACTGTGAAACTGTTATAAATATAGCCTTACGGCTGACCTACAACAATAAGCAAATGTCGATCTGTATAACCCTGCACTGAACAAAATAATGAATTGTGATGAGAGTTTAAAATTCATTGTTTGGTTGTGAATGAACAGATATAAAGACAATCTGCATGCAAAGGAAAGATACGTAATTTGTATGGTTTTTTGGCATCCTGAAGAGTCTCACAAGGTATAATTTTCAGAAATATAGACAGCGTTATAAAAGTGTCATCAGTCTCTGCATTGCAATCTTGTTACTTGAGAAGGTTAGCTATTAACTTCGGCAGTCGCTGAAATGGTGTAAAGATGCATTTATTTTACTTTTATCAAATAATCTTAAAAATATAGAATATTTACAACATAGAAGGATGCCACTCAGCCCATCATATCCATGCCAGTTGGAAAGGGGGTCCTGCATATCATGACTTTTCAAATACCTTTTCTACATGCCAAGGGTTTCTACAAACCTTTCCTTTTTAGTCAATACATTTTAGGCAGTAAATTTCCTCTTGGACGTCAAAGTTTTCTCATCTTCTATCTAATCTTATAAATTACTGGAAATCTTTGCGTGGACCTCCTCGTGAATTTTGGTTCCTCTGCTAAGGAATGCAAGTACTTCCTATTTATACTATCCATAGCCTCCATAATAGTACACCCTTAAATTAAGTCTACCACTCACCTCCGTGGTTCAAAATCGAGCAAACCCAACCTTGTAACCTGGTGCTAAGACAACAAACTCTCCCTAATTATCAGCAAGACAAAGAATATTGTGATTGACTTCAGGAAGCGACACACTGTGCATTGATGGTGCCAAAGTTGAGATGCCTGAAAGCTGCAAGTTCTTAGGAATAAATATCACCAGCAATTTGTGCTGGACTTGCCACATCGAAGCAATGGCACCAAAGCATCTACTTCCTTAGAAGGCTTTAGAAGTTTGGCATGTCCCCAACAACCCACTCCAACTTCGACTGGTGTGCTGCAGAAAGTTTATCATCCAGATGCATCATAGCATGGTTTTTCTGAACAGCTCCATCCAAGACCACAAGAAATGGCAGTGTGTTGTGAATGTAGCCCAGACCATCACACAAACCAACCTCCCTTCCATTGCCTCCACCTACACATCACGCTGCCTCCAGCATAACAAAGGCCACCAGCACAACAAAGGAGCAGTTTCACTCTGGTTACTCCTTCTTCTCCTCTCTCACATCAGACAAGAGGTGAAGATGTTTGAAAACACATACCTCCAAATTCAGGGGCAGTTTCTCCCAGCTGTTATCAGGCAACTGATCTGTCCTCTCACCAACTAGAGAACGGTCTTCACCTCCCATCTACCTCATTAGAGGACCTTCGAATTATCTTTAATCAGACTTTACTGGACATTATCTTGCACAAAACATTATGCCTTTTAACCTGTATCTGAACACTGTGGACGACTTGATTATAATCAAGTATAGTCCTCTCTCTGACTGAATAGTATGCAACAAATACATTTTCACTGTACTTTGAATAAACTAAACTAAACTCAAGTAAACTTTGCAAGAATTAGACCTATGGAACATCCGTAACAATCCATGTTCCATCTCAAAAGCAGCCTTAGAGTAACAATTATCTTTTGGGTCCAGGCACTGAGTCAATTTCAGATCCAATTTGTCACTTTCCCCTGCTGTGGAGCCTTGTTCAGAGTCTAGTTTACATCGGTCTACACTGCAACAAAAGCACTGCCTTCCTCGAACCTCCTCACAAAAACTCAATCGTTAGTCAATCTCAATCTTCCCATAACGACTCCCTTTCTATATCTTCCTGTACTATGCTCACTGCTGGCATTAAGGTGTAGTTCCTCAATGAATCTCTTCCTCCCTTTTTTAACGATGGTGCAACCTTCATGAGGATCAAAGATAAGGGATAAAAGATATTTATGGAATTATTTTCTCTTTTGCAATCTTCCCAGGGTCTTAAATATTTTTTTTATTAGCTCTTATTGACAATAATGGTTTTCTTAATTGCCACTCTCTGATAATGTCCAGAGAAAATAGGAGAATTTACTATCAATTCAGGCATTCATTAACCATCCTTTGAAATCCCTACGCCGAGAGGCCAACCACATGTATAGTTCAGTCATACACAGGACTGACTGGTTAAGAATCCTGATTTATTTCCCTGAACAACATTTATCATTTTATTTTGCTATAAATTTGCTATAAATCTTAAGGGATTGGACAGGCTAGATGCAGGAAAAATGTTCCCCATGTTGGGAGAGTCCAGAACCAGGGGTCACAGTGCAAGAATAAGGGACAGGCCACTTAGGACTGAGATGAGGAAAAACATTTTCACGCAGAGAGTTGTGAATCTGTGGAATTCTCTGCCACAGAAGGCAGTGGAGGCCAATTCGCTGGATATTTTCAAGAGAGGAGACATGGGAGAGGGATCCATTCACTGCAGTGAGGAAAGTGCAGGAAGAAAGAGAACATCCCTGCTGTCCTAGAGTGTAAAGCCTTATTGTGGGTGCAGATGCGGTGGAGATGGAGAAATTGAGAAGGCGGGGTGGGAGGAGGTGTGGTTCAGATAGCTGTGGGAATCAGCTGGGTTTATAGTAGATGTCAGTCGAAAGAATGCCCCCTGTGATGGAGAGAGAGAGATCGAGAATGGGGAAGGAGATGTCAGAGTGCCGGGGTTTGAACTGGTGTCTCTGGATCAATCATTCAGGTTACTACTTACCAGATTTGTAGCCTATCTAATATGCTACTGTAGCCTTTAACTGCTATTGTATCTTTGTAAGCAAACATCGCTCACCTGAAAGATGGAACTCAGACTGAATGTGTTTCTCAATGCCTGTCGAAATTTTGCACTCAGGTCTAAAATGGGATTAAAAACACAAAATCTTCAAAACTCAAAAGTTAGAATTTATGAGATAATTTCAGGAATTATTCTTTGGCCTGCAAAAGGCGCAGTTTACGATGGCAGTTGGATTTGAAATAGACGACTGTAATATTTTTTAAAGTTCGTACAGATGGAGAGGCTTGCAGAGAAAGTGAAGGGCACATCATGGAGGGATTTCATCACCAGAATATACATCTGATAATAAGGGCTTTTGTGGACAAGGCTGACATCAGCAACTGACAGACAGAACTAGAGCGCTCCATCATTTGTTGTCAGATTAACAGCTGTATTTTTTTTGTGTGATTTTATCTTTATGTTCACCACCAAGACTTAATGTCTGCCCATCTATTTTGGAAAAGCCCATGAGTGCATTTTGACAGCTTTTATGGCTCTTCAAATGCTTTCTGGATTTGTTCCTAGTACGGCGGTGTTTCACAATATTGCCTAGAAAGTCCAAAGTACACGTTTTGGTTATTGGCCTTTGGTGAAAACTTTAGGCGCAAGTCATTGTGCATTGAATGTTTTCAGATTCAACACTCTTTTCTGGTGAAGATAGACACACAATTCTGGAGTAACTCAGCAGGTCAGGCAGCATCTCTGGAGAAAAACAATAGGTAATATTTCGGGTTGAGACCCTTCTTCAGACAGGAAAACAGGATAGGAAAGAACTCCTCCTGCGTCACAATAAATAAGTAAGATAAGTAGTCCTAATTCCAACCAATATAAATCATTGTTGCATATTTCCAAACAGTCCAATAATTTGTTTCTATTGCTATAACTACATTTCACTACTCTCTGTCCATTCACATTTATTGCAGAACCATACAATTGTTATGGCACTAAAGGTTATAGGTCAGTCCATCAAATCAATTAAGCCTCTCTGTTGGACAACCATGGTCTCACCCTGCTGGAGTAACTCAGCGGGACAGGCAGCATCTCCAAAGTGAAGGAATGGCCGATGTTTTGGGTCAAGACTCTTTTTCAGACTGAAGGGCAGGGGAAAGGAAAACGAGAAATATAGGTGATACTCCAGCTGTTTGTGTCTATCTTGGGTGTAAACCAGCATCTGCAGTTCCTTCCCACACTTTTCCAAAGGTGCTGTGCTTGGGGGGGCTGAGGTGAGAATGGGGGGGGGAGACTGGGGTTGTGGGGAAAGGTGAGGGGTTGAATCCCCACATACTCCAGTGTTTGTGTCTGTGCTTGGATTAGAACCAGCAGAAAGGGAAACTGATAATTGGAGATTGATGCTGCCATTGCTTTTGAAAAGGGGAACACAGGGCTACTCAAGTGGAAAGGGTCAGGGGGAGGTGATATTCAATGCGATCCCCACAAGGAGTGACAGTGCGGCTGAATATTGGTGCATGGATAATAGTGGCTCATTGGAAAGGAAATGATAATTGGAGATTGGTGCTGCCATTGCTTTTGAAAAGGGGAACACAGGGCTAGTCAAGTGGAAAGATCAGGGATCAGGATATTCAATGCGAATGATCGCGGAGTCTGAGCCGGCTGAATATTGGGTGTGTTAATAGTTGCCTTGAGGGTGAATTTAGTTACCTGCCAGGCATCCAGGTTCAGCTCTGGTAATAGTCCCAGGAGTGCCTCATCGTGTCAACTCCTAGAATATTTCGCAGTTCAAGTTTCCCTGCAAAGCTTCAATAGAATTGTTTCACAGAGAATACAATATCCCACGCGTCCCTGGTGTGTCAGACGTGTAAAGACGATTGAAGCCTGGAGATAGGCACTCACATTCAAGAGTCATGTGAAACAACCAAAAATGGTCATTCGTATATTTCACTCCAGGAAGGAAAAAAATGCTGCACAATAGTTTCCAGGTGTATCTCCTTCTAATTTAAATGTATAAAATCATGAGGGGAATCGATCGGGTAGATGCACAGAGTCTCTTGCCCAGAGTAAGAGAATCGAGGACCAGACAACATAGGTTTAAGGTGAAGGGGAAAAGATTTAATAGGAATCTGAGGGGGTAACTTTTTCACACAAAGGGTGGTGGGTATATGGAACAAGCTGCCAGTAGAGATAGTTGAGGCTGGGACTACCCCAATGTTTAAGAAACAAGTTAGACGAGGACATGGATCGGACAGGTTTGGAGGGATATGGAATAAACGCAGGTAGGTGGGACTAGCGTAGCTGGGACATGTTGGCTGGTGTGGGCAAATTGGGCTGAAGGGCCTGTTTCCACACTGTATCTCTCTATTACACCACATTTCATTTGCTGGTAATTTCTCTCTCATCTCCAGTATCCTCTCCAGATTCCCCAAAGGTGGCACATACCTGATAATACTTATAATTATGTAGATGCTTCTACACTTACGAAGTGATGACATTTTTGTGTGGCATTTACATCAATTCTTAATCATCTTAATCACATGGAAATCTATTTTGATTACAGATTTGTTAAGCGTGAAATCTCAGTCAAGTGTTGGCTGAGCAGTTCAATGGGAAATGAGTTACTATCCATATAATTTGCTTCATAAAATGTCCATGGAATGTTGCAGGTATCAAAACCTCTGCTTTCTGCAGTAGTTATAATACCACAACTTGACTTTGTCCACCTTTCCAAACAATTAATACGAGAGAACTGATTAACAAAAAGTGAAAAGACCCCAGAATAAAGGTTATTATATAACCAAAGGTCTTCTTATGAGGGTGGAGTTCATTTTCTGCCTTGTATTTTGGGATGCAGGATGTGCCTGTAATCTCTAAATACAATTATATCTATCGGTCACCTTGAACTTTCAAACAGGGTTGTGTACTTTGTTTTACTCAAAATGGAAGGCAATTTAATACATGATAAATAAGCTGTATATACATGATTGATGTCAATACATTCTATGTCCATATGTCTGCTTTACATATTATTAAAAAATACAGCACATTAATTTCCCTCACTTCACACAGATCCATAATCAGAGTTATCTGTTGACTGGATTTCCATGTTGGTTTGATCTCCTCAACTGTGTTCTTTACTTCAGAAAAACATCAACTCCTTGAACAGAAGAATCTGCAACCCCTTGACTTGACTCACTGCTGTATTTCTTGTCTTCAATAGTGGTTTACTCAGTGTTGGCATCAGGAATTATCATCCTACATCTTTCCAGTACCTTTGAGGATGTCTCTTCCTGTGATTTTCTGATTGATGTGAACATTTCTGTGGCTACATGATAACATTTCAGACTACAGACCTAGATGACTTTGCAGAGGGCCTGCATCTGGATCTTGTACTTGATCAGGTGACTCACCCTCTCAGTTGTTCAGGATTACTTTTGTTTACCTGGAGCTATTGTCAATTGTTTCAATGGTCCTCTGCCTAATATCCTTTCCAGATTAAACTATAAACTCTAAGCCTGCATTCTCATCCAAGTTTGAAGTCTGAAGTCTGAAGAAGGGTCACGACCCGAAACGTCACCCATTCCTTCTCTGCAGAGATGCTGCCTGTCCCTCTGAGTTACTCCAGTATTTTGTGTCTATCTTCAATTTAAACCTGCATCTGCAGTTCTTTCCTACACACTTCTCATCCAAGTTGACGCATGCTCTCAAAATGTTATCATAGATTAATTTCAGTAATACACCTTGCTAAAACCCCGGAACATCTCGATGGCTGTATCAAGGAAACCTCATCCACAAGTTGTTGTGTGAAAATCAAATTTGCACTATCAATCAGGTGATTCACACATTGTTCAGACCATAACAGTACTGCATACGAACATGCCCTTTAGCTCACAATATCTGTGCTAAACATAACACCAAGTTAAACTAATCTCCTCTGCCTGCATGTGATTCATATCCATCGGTTCCATGTGCCTGTCTGAAAGCCTTTTAATGCCACTAGTGTATCTGCTTCCAACACCACCCCTGGCAATGCTTACCAGACTTTAACCACTATCTATGAAAAATATTTACCCCACATATCTCCTTTAAACTTTCCCCCCTCTGACCTTAAAGCTATGCCTTCCTCTTTAACATTTATTATGTTTTGCTTTGATGAATGACATTCAATTGTATAATAACACTGTAAAACTCCCTATTCTTTGTATACTAGAAGCTGCCATTGTTGAACTTGCTGGTTTAGGAGCCAGTATTATCAACAATGGTTTGTGATTTGTCACAAGAACTAAATGTTATTCCAGTCGGAAATAATATAATTTATTTCACACACAAGATCAGTGCTAGTAATTTATTCTAAATCTGCATGTGGTTACATTTAACTTTTGTTAAGAATTTGTGAAACAAATGCTGTAGATTGTTCCCTGTCTTTCTTTCAAAACATGGCTAAAGGCAGTTTCTTGTGCCATTATTGAAGCATAACATGCTTGTTTCATTGTTCTTGTATAACAAGATTCCATAAAGGTTCACTCCTCCACTGCGTTAACAGGTATAGAAGAAGTGCATATCTCTTTAGGGTCTAGACCTTGGATCAATTGTACTCATGTACAGTACGATTTGATGGATAGCATGCAGAACAAGGATTTCACTGAATCTCTGTGTGCATGGCAATTGAAATGATTAAAACCATTGAGACCAAACACTTTCTGTGGTTCCAAGATCGAATTTCATTTCTCACTCATCTTAAGAAATTGCTACAATGAAATGAACACCACCGGTAGATCAAGCTAGAATCTAGAATAAAACTGTGTATCACTCACAGAAATGAATCAATCTCTCGGTAAAGGTATCGTTTCTCTAAAATGCAACAATTTGTAGCTGACTCAAGCTGCCACACCTGTCCAAGATTCTGTTTGTCTCATAGTATAATTGTTTGTAACATGATGCTAAATTCAGTAAACACCGTGCCATGTGCTGCAGTTCCAATACTTCGCAGATTCACTCTTCATAACTTCTTATGATATAGAAACATAGAAACATAGAAATTAGGTGCAGGAGTAGGCCATTCGGCCCTTCGAGCCTGCACCGCCATTCAATATGATCATGGCTGATCATCCAACCCAGTATCCCGTACCTGCCTTCTCTCCATACCCCCTGATCCCCTTAGCCACAAGGGCCACATCTAACTCCCTCTTAAATATAGCCAATGAACTGGCCTCAACTACCCTCTGTGGCAGAGAGTTCCAGAGATTCACCACTCTCTGTGTGAAAAAAGTTCTTCTCATCTCGGTTTTAAAGGATTTCCCCCCCCTTATCCTTAAGCTGTGACCCCTTGTCCTGGACTTCCCCAACATCGGGAACAATCTTCCTGCATCTAGCCTGTCCAACCCCTTAAGAATTTTATAAGTTTCTATAAGATCCCCTCTCAATCTCCTAAATTCTAGCGAGTATAAACCAAGTCTATCCAGTCTTTCTTCATAAGACAGTCCTGACATCCCAGGAATCAGTCTGGTGAACCTTCTCTGCACTCCCTCTATGGCAATAATGTCCTTCCTCAGATTTCATTATATGGCATGTAATGTCGGACATTTCTTGGCATTTGCTGTTGCCTCCATGTATATCAGGATTTAAGAATCCAAGAAAAATTTGAGGATTTTTGTGCCTAGTATTTTAGAATGAATAATTTTGTTCCATTTACCACACATGAACTTGTGCATGCTTTATGGTCCCTCGCATGTTTATGGATTATAGACAATAAATAATAGACAATAGGTGCAGGAGTAGGTCATTCGGCCCATTGACCCAGCACCGCCATTCAATGTGATCATGGCTGATCATCCACATTCAGTACCCTGTTCCTGCCTTCTCACCATATCCCTATATTTAAAATCTAACTTTCTCTTGAAAGCATCCAGAGAATTGACCTCCACGGCCTTCCAAGGCAGAGAATTCCAAAGATTCACAACTCTCTGGGTGAAAAGGTTTTTCCTCATCTCCGTTCTAAATGGCCTTCTTAAACTGTGGCCCCTGGTTCTGGACTCCCCCAACATTGGTACCATGTTTTCTGCATCTAGCATGTCCAAGCCCTTAATAATCTTATATGTTTCAATAAGATTCCCTCCCATCATTCTAAATTCCAGATTATACAAGCCCAGCCGTTCCATTCTATCAACATATGACAGTCCTGCCATCCCGGGAATTAACCTTGTAAACCTACACTGCATTCCCTCAGTAGCAAGAATGTCCTTCCTCAAATTTGAAGGTCAAAACTGCACACACTACTCCAGGTGGAGTCTCACTAGGGCCCTGTACAACTGCAGAAAGTACTCTTCTAACTCTTGGTCTACTTCTGCAAAAGGGACACGGTTTGCCTTCAGCAAAGCTACAAAGTTAGTAAATAAGTGATGCATGTCAGAGAATAATTCTGCGAATAAAATGCCATGAAAAAGATTTTCAACCTCTCCCTATGGGATGTGATAAATTCACAAGGTTTGTTCCAAAGGTTGAGGTTGTGTTTCCTTGTCACTGCTGTGCACACTGCACTTGGATCTCTTGCACGGCACTGTACGCTTTGGGATTGGAATTACATATTGGCGGCATTAATTAGAAAAAGAGTGACACTAATAAATTCTTCTTCTTCTTCTTGCGTATGCCGTGGACAGCCTAAAGTTGTAGAACAACTTGTTCTATTTGATCTTATTTGATTGTGCACACCAGGTTGATTGCATTCGTTGAAACAGGGCGGACCACATGAAGGTTGCAATCTCCCACCCCACTAATAAATTAATTGCTCATTTCTAATAATTCAGTAATGCCCACAATTATCTACTGTGCTTAATCTATACACCATATTTATTTGTTTTAACCTTACAAATTCCAGTGATGGGATTTGGCCTTGTGACCCATGTTTGCCGTCCATTACTATAACGACAAGGCAATCATATCCACCTATTGATTGGGATCATGCAGAACATAAATCCCTGGCTTCCCATGACATTGTGATAACGCCTTTGCTGTGTTTCATAATTTGTTCTTTATTAGTGAAAGCTGACGTGTTTTATAACAGTCCGATTTCTTTGAAATATTTTTCTTTGGTGTGAAGGAGGAAGAGTCCTTCTTGTCATTATAACTCAGTACTACAGTAAAAATCACAAGATCATTTCCTAATCTGGTATATAGAAAAAATTCAAAGATAATCTATTTAGAAATAGCAATCAAAGGATGTCTTTCTGGCAGATTTACAGTGATGCTAATATTTGACAGCCAAAGGAAATCATTTCCCATGTTCCCTATGTTGACTCCAAAAATGCTGATGCTATCACTACCCTTCTGAATTGATTTAAAATGTATAACTTTATATATCGTGGACAATTTGTTTTATAGTTTGATGTTCAACAAAATGGTCTCAAAGGCAATGCTTAGTTCCTTCTAATAAGAAGATAAGGTTTTAGTTCTCTAATGTACAATAAATATGGGTTTATACGCTCGTGCTTAAAATGGTACACAACAGTTTAACCATTTGCTTTGAGTCATGCATTTGCCTGGAATACATGACCAGAATAATACAGTGCCTATTAAATCATCAGCAGCACACGGATGAGTGTTTTACAGAGGATCTGCAGCAAGATGGTTTATCTGAGGACAGTTCTACCTTATTGTGCAGATATATGGTTCAGCCACAAAGCACATCCCTCTCCAAGCACGGCTAACACTTCAGTGCAGCACCGAGAGTGCCGTATTGCATCAGGCACTGTCATGCATACGAGATATTAAACTCAGGTTTCAGAGAATTGGAAGTTGCAAGATGGCGCCGTAACATGGGAACTCTCTGCATACTGTTTATTTTACATTTTTTAAGTTTAGTTTAGTTTAGTTTAGTTTTGAGATGCAGTGCAGAAATAGACCATGTGGCCCACCGAATCCGCCCCGACCACCGATCCCCGCACACTAACACTATCCTGCATAAGCTAGGGACAATTTACAATTATACTGAGCCAATTAACCTACAAACCTGTATGTCTTTGGGATGTGGGAGGAAACCAGAGATCCTAGAGAAAACCCACGCAGGTCACGGGGAGAAGGTACAAACTACATACTGACAAGCACCCATAGTCAGCATCAAACTCGGGTCTCTGGCGCTGTAAGGCAGGGACTCTACCAGTGCGCCACCATGTCTGAGAGTTGTTTGTAACGTGCAATTCTAAATTGCATATGAAAATGGTTATTAGTCTTAGAACCACAAGCATGGAACCAGGTCCTTCATCTGTGCAAACAAAATGCTCCGTCTAAGCTAGTCCCATTAACCCATGTTTGGTTCATATACCTCTAAACCTTTCCTATCCACGTACCTGTCCAAATTACTTTTAAATGCTGTTATTATACCTGCCTTAACTACTTCCCCTGACCGCTCACTCCATAAACCCACCATCCACTGTGTGAAAAATTTCTCCTGCTGGTTTCCATTAAATCTCTCCACATTCACCATAACTCTATGCCCTTTAGTTCTTGGTTCCCCGACCCTAGGAAAATGACTCTATGCATTTACCTTATCTATTCTTTTCATGGTTTATATACCTTTATACACTCACCTTTCAATCTCCTGTGTTCAAAGGAATAAAGTCCTATCCTACCCAACCTCTCCTCTTAGCTCAAGTCGTAGAGTCCTGGCAACATCCTCCTACATCTTCTCCACATCCGTTCCAACGTAATGGCGTCATTTTTATGGCAGGGTGACCAGAACAGAAGACATTACGCCAAATGTGCCTTCATCAACAGCTTATACAACTTGAACATCAAGTCCAAACTTTTCTAATCAATACCCTGACTGATGGCCAATGTGCCACAAGCTTTTTGCACCTTTGTCGCAACTTTCAGGGAATGATGTACTTGTACGCCTAGATCCATCTGCTCTACAACACTCCACGGGGCCCTATTATTCACTGAGAAGGTCCAGACCTGGTTTGTCTTCCCAAAATGTTATAGCTCACACTTATCTGCATTAAACTCCATGTGTCATTCCTCAGCCCACTTATCCAGCTGGTCAAGCTCCCACTGAAAATGATAACCATGTTCACTGGTCTACTTTAGTGTCATCTGCAAACTTACTTATCATGGCTTGTCCATTCTCGTCCAAATCATTGATATAAACCTCAAACGTAATTAAACCGTAGGTATGGTTCCAGCATTGAGTTCTGAGGTACACTGCTAATCACGAGCCACCATTCCAAAAAACAACTTTCCCCGACCATCCTCTGATTGCTACCACAAAGCCAGTTCTCTATCCAGTTATCTCACTCTGGCTGAATCCCATGTGATCTAAGCTTCCAGTGCAGCCTACCATGCAGAGATTTATCAATCAGATTTATCAATTGAAAGTGTCTTAGGTAATGCATCTTATAACTCTGACTCTTTGAGCAGATAATCTCTTGTTTTGATGAAGATCAATAGTTTCACAATCAATCACAATCACAATCGCAATAATACTTTATTAGCCAGGTTTTTTTGCAACGTACGAGGAATTTAATTTGCCAAGTCAGTCATACAAATAAAAAGCAACACACAAAATACATTTTAACATAAACATCCACCACAGTGACTACTCCACATTCCTCACCGTGATGGAAGGAGAAAAAAAGTTCAAATCTCTTCCCTTCTATGCTCTCCCATGGTCGGGAGCCTCGTGTCTTCCGTTGACGGGATGATCTTGACCCTCGTATCCGGCGGTCGAGCCCTCCGGATCGGGGCGATCAACTTCTGCATCGGGGGGGATATAAGCTCCCCCTTGCCAGCGATTGGACCCCGCGTCGGGGCTGGTCGAGCCTCTGCGTCATTGCAGCTCTCGACTAGCCTCTCCGGAGTCTGCGAGCCCGTAATGTTAAGTCCGCAGGCTGCTGTTGGAGCGATCCCAGACAAGGGATTGGCACCAATGTTAAGCCCATGCTCCGCGTTGGGGCACAAAGTCAGTCCGAGGAGGCCTCCAGCTCCATCGATGGTAGGCCGCAGATCGGTCAAAGATGCGACCCGGAAAATAATTGCATCTCCGGCAAGGTAAGAAACGGAAAAAAAGTTTACCCCCGGCCCCCTCCCACTCCCCGTTCCCCTCCCCCACATAAAACAAACCGGAGAACATTTACTCAGACTTTTAACACACACTAAAAATAATTAAAAAAAGACAAAAAAACAGACTGTTGGTGGGGCTGCCAATCGTGCGGCACCCCTGGTGGTAGTTTGAATACTCTGCATGTTTTCTATCACCTGC
Source organism: Leucoraja erinaceus (assembly GCF_028641065.1). Taxonomy (NCBI): domain Eukaryota; kingdom Metazoa; phylum Chordata; class Chondrichthyes; order Rajiformes; family Rajidae; genus Leucoraja; species Leucoraja erinaceus. The sequence goes on from NC_073382.1 coordinate 73,736,213, forward strand.
TCTGTTGGAAAGGTCCTTTTGCAGGGTGATGTTACATAAAATGAAGCAATTTGCAAAATGGAATACTTTTTCTGTGTTGCTCTGACTGCAACTATCCACACGATTGGCTCTGCCAGTCTTCATGCTGGGCTGCTGTTGTGTCCAATCAAAATCTCAACTTTATCATTCTTCACTCTAGTCTTTGGCTACATTTAGTTTAGTTTAGAGATACAGCATGGAAACAGGCCCTTCAGTCCATCAAGTCCGCACCGACCAGCGATCCCGGACATTAACACCATCCTACACACACTTGGGACAATTCTACATTTACACCAAGCCAATTAACCGACAAACCTGTATATCTGTGGAGTGGCACCAGCAATGGCTGCCTCGCCAGCAGCTGTTGGTCCTTTCATCCTTTTTGTTAGTTTTAGTGCGTCTAATTGTATGTTTTAAATCTTTCTTAGTATGTCTTATGTGGGTGTGGTGGGGGTAATATGGGGAAACCGTTTCTTAGTCACTTACCTGGACGGAGATGTGTATTTTCTTCTTGTCGTATCTTACCAACTGGATTGGCGGGGCATTTCCTACCGGAGACGGCCCAGAGCTTCAGCAGCGGCGCAGCACTGAAGTATATAACGGAGCATGGCGATGCCTTGCCGGGGATCGCCTGTGTTGGAGCTCCAGAGTGTTGGGCCTGTTGACTTTAACACCATGGAGCTGTGGTTTGAGGAGCTTCTAGCCGCCGGCGCGACGTTGACTTTAACATCGCGGATGCCTGAGATCTTTAGCCGGGGATCACCAGTGTTGGAGCTCCGCCCAGCTCGGCTTGTGGACTTTGGAAGCCGTGGTCTCCAGTAAGAAGTGGCCGATTCGGAAACTCCAAGCCGCGAGTGTGATCCGATCCGTTCCAACGTCAGAGTTCCGATCATCCCGGCGAGAGGGCCTGTACATTGGGCCATCCGTAGCGGTGACTGCGGAGGGTTGAAAGGCCCCAATGAGGAAGGTGACTAAACTTTATTGCTTTCCATCACAGTGGGAAACGTTGATTCCGCTGTGATGGATGTTTATGTTAAACTCTATCGTGTATTGTGTTCTTTTTATTTGCATTGCTGCATGGTAACGGAAATTTCACTGTACCAATTGGTGCATGTGACAATAAATGTGAACTTGAACTTGAACTTGAGTGTGGAAGGAAACTGAAGATCTCGGCGAAAACCCATGCAGGTCACGGGGAGAACTTACAAACTCTGTACAGACAAGCGCCCATAGTCAGGATCGAACCCGGGTCACTGGCACTGTAAGGCAGTAGCTCTACCACTGCGCCACCGTGCCACTCTTTGCATACTTTGTTGAAGTCTACGTTATTCCATATTAGCTACTTCCTGATTCTTCTGCTAATGCAGAAACTGTTCTTATGGCGCTAGATGCATTAGATATGGAAATGACCGATCTGAGATCAGCGGGTCACCATCTCAATATAGGGGGGCTCATCTTTCAGGGTAGAGATCAGAAGAACTCAATACTGGAAACTTTGGCATTCACAACTTGGAGCACAGTCTTTGCCACTGAGTGCACACAAGACAGAAATCAATATTTTGGATATTAAGTGATTATAGGGATGGGCAGGAACATATCACTGATGTAAAGGATCAGTCATGAGAGCAAGAAGGGACACAGTAACCTCCTTCAGCTTCTATGCATATGCTTTATGCTTTAATGTAATTAGTGTAAGGTTTGGTAATCGTGACAAGGATTGCAGGCAGTATTTTGGTTGATTTGATACTAAGATATCTGAGTTCATACATGTATTTATAGGATGGACCATCTTAAGCTTCATAGAAGGAATGAGATGGTGATGTGGGAGCCTGTAAGGCTACATTACTGCTTGCAACATTGCCTTGCAATTCAGTGAATGCTGAAATGTTGCTACATATTTTCCATGTAAGAAGTAGATGATGAGGGATATCAGCAATCAAGGGATCTGTGACCTCAATGAAGCAAGCTAGGGTATAAGCTGAATGATTCTCCAGATATATCCTATGGTTGCTTGAAACAACTCCATTACTTAAAAGCTAAGGGCAACGATCACCATCACTCTGAATGACAGGGTTGTTACTGCATTTGAAGTGATTTGCAGTTCTGGCTGCAGTAAATTCCAGTGACAATCTGCTTGGAAAAGAGCACGATCTTTGCAAAAGGTTTCAACCAGCCTGTGAGCATCTGGGTCTGTGTGCAAACAGTTTAACAATGGATTCAGTGCTGTGCTTCTTGTCATCTTTCTCCCCAATCCAAAATGCAAAAACGGAATTTTTAGAATTCCAGTCCAATTCCATGTTCGATTTCCTGGATTGAAATACACATTGCAAAAGTTAGAAACCGTAAGGGTACTTCCTGGTCATTTCCCAATTATATGTAATGGTTTCCACTGCTTATGTTATTGACATAAAAAAGCAGTCTGGATGAGAGTGCAGGTATATGCAGGTATATATAATCACATGGGTACTTGGGCAGGGAATTTATAATTCCATCTCTTTTTAGGCTGCCAGCCAAGAAGAAATTCTACCCCTTAGATGCTAATTATATTTATTTCTAACTCATTTCACAAATGTAGTGCAGAATATTTAAAGTGTGAGGGTAAAATAAAACAAAAAAGTGAAAGGTTATGTGCAAATCATGGGTTAAAGAGGATAGTTTTAATTAGGAGAGATGCAAAGAAGATTTTGGAAGGGAATTATGAAGTATAGGAACCAGACAGCTATCAATATGTGAACCAATACAGGGGTCAAAGGGGGTGGGAGATTGCAACCTTCACGTGGTCCGCCCTGTTTCGACAAATGCAATCAACCCAGCGTGCACAATCAAATAAGATCAAATAGAACAAGTTGTCCTACAACTTTAGGCTGTGCACGCCATACGCAAGAAGAAGAAGAAGAAGGAGTCAAAGAAGAGGAGTGCATAAGAGACTATAATTGGAGGAATGCAGAGTTTAGTTTAGTTCAGTTTAGTGATATAGCACGGAAGCAGACCCTTCGGGCATCCGAGTCTGCACCGACCAGCGATCCCTGCACATTAACACTAGCCCACACACACTAGAGACAATTTACAATTCTACCAAGCCAATTAACCTACAAACCTGTACGTCTTTGGAGTGTGAAACAAAACTGAGATCCAAGAGAAAACCCCCGCAAGTCACGGGGAGAACTTAAAACTTGATACGGACAACACCTGTGGTCAGGATTGAACGCGGGTTTCTGACGCTGTAAGGCAGCAACTCTACCGCAGCACCACTCTGTCACCCGTTGCTGATGGGTTGTAGGTGGGCGCAGAAGTGGAGAGGGGTAGGAATAAAAACATAGACTGGGAGCTAATAAATTTTTACAATGATGTACCATGGTCCCTTATCTTATTCTGCGTACTCTTCATTCCTATGAAGTTAAGGACTGTGCTTTATTTCACACTCAGTGCTTTGATTGGGCTTAATTTAGTCCTTTAGGCTGATTGACTTATTGGCCTTGTCTATTTAACTGACGACCTCTGGGAAACCCCGGAATGATCTTTGAGCTATGCCTTTAATCCACTATCATCTTATCTCAAGTTTAGACAACCTGTTTGTATACCTCCCTCAATGTTGCTACACTACAGCTAATCCACATGCTGTTTGGTGATGTGAGATCAACCATCACGTTAATCCACTTCATAAGTTTAATGCTGTAAAGATTAACTTCTTTTAACCTTACATATTTAATGCCAACTTCCTTCAAATTTCCATTGAATAATCCAAAAAGTTTATTACAACTAATCAAACTAAAGAAACGTCCCAAGAATGTCTGTAGAAGGCCATTTCTTAATTTCTTTCTTTCTTTCCTTTGATTTGATTACTTGAGCTGCTCTCTGGCTGGCTTGAACTGATTACTGTCGTGCCTGACAGACTGAGAAGGAAGAAAGTCTGCTTTCTATATCACTGAGACTGAACTCTCCTGCAGAATTAATTGTGCTGCTCTCTGCCCTCTAAATGCATTATCTGCTCAGGCCAGCCCAGAATCAAGTGTGGATCCCTTAGAATACATCAATCCATTGTAATAGGCATATGTCAGAAAATTGACAGTAAAATTCTGTTGATCAGGTGGGCGGCACGGTGGCACAGTGGTAGAGTTGCTGCCTTACAGCGCTTGCAGCGCCAGAGACCCGGGTTTGACCCCGACCACGGGTGTGGTCTGTATGGAGTTAGTACGTTCTTCCCGTGACCGCGCGGGTTTTCTCCAAGATCTTCGGTTTCCTCCCACACTCCAAAGACGTACAGGTATGTAGGTTAATTGGCTTGATACAAGTGTAAATTGTCCCTAGTGTGTGTAGGATAGTGTTAATGTGCAGGGATCGCTGGTTGATGTAGACTCGATGGGCTTAAGGGCCTGTTTCCGTGCTGTATCTCCAAAAAAAAGAGGTTGAAGGCTAGTTTCCATATATCAGTGAGACTCTCATAGCATTTAGTCTCTGCCAGCAGCTGTTTTTCTAATTTAATTTCCTGTCAAACCATCCCTGTTTATTTTGTGGATTTTAACATTCTTCAAATTAAGTCCCCCCCCCAGAGATTCATCATATATGCTAAATACAGGGCTAGAGGCTTTTGCAGAAACTTTAGGGGGATAAGATTCAGAAAGGACAGCAGATTGTGTTTAAAATAGATTAAAAGTGGAGGTAGGAAGGATTCTAGATATTAGGGGCAATTTTTCAAAGTTGTTGATGATGGATAACCGTACCCCGATGTGAGAACCATTTTTGCATATGAAAGATGTGTAGAGGTACAATTCATAGATGATATATAAGTAGGTTGCTGATAAATGATTTGAACACTAACATTGTAAGGGAATCTTGTTCAAATGGTGGAACTGGCAAATAATGGCAGATAGCTTTCACTGTCTCTGTCAAAAAATGTGAAATGAAATGCTTGGGTTAAACAACATTGATGACTTTATTATGGATAAGGCTGGTCAAGGTTATGCATGTGTATTTTTATTGCACATGTATTAAACGTTGGGCTGAATCTTAATGTCCGGTCCTTCCCTGAGTATTGGGAGTCCCCAGTAGATGATCACGGGTGATGAAAAAAAGCAGGACTTATGATTCAAATCCGCAATAGATTAAAATCAACTCTTCAAGGTGATGAGCCTATTGAAAAAAATAGTAAAAACCTGGATATTCTTAAAGAGGACCACTGCAGAGAAAAGTGCTCACATTTCATCTGGACTGGGAAATATTTAATGTGCAATAGGGTAATAAAGAAGGAAGGAGAAGGAATAGAGAATAAAAGTACTGATGGCGTCATGCCAAACTGTATGCTAATGAGGCATAAAGAAACCACAGAGACGTACAGAGAGGAACAGCAGAATTATCAGCTGACATGGCTTTGAGTCTGGAAGGCAGGAGGTATCTGGGCAAAAGGTGTGGCGCTGCCCCTCCAGCTTATGCTAAATGTTATTGGAACAAGGTAGGAGGCGGGGGAATAGGGGTAAAACAAAGAACGAAAGCGACAATGGGAAGGTTCAAGTTGAGATAATGAATTGAATGGATGTGCTGCCCTTTTAAACATTAGCTGAACATAAAGCCGCAGACGCCAACAGGATTAACAAACTCATCAGGAAGGCTGGCTCCTTCCTGGGGGCGGAGTTGGATCTATGGGAGGTGGTCTTGGAGGGGATGATGCTCCTCAAACTGCGGAGCATCTCCAATACAGCTCACCCCCTCCCATACCTGAGGAGTACCTTCAGCAACAGACTGGTTCCACCAAGATCCTTTCCACTCGTCACTTTAATTTCATGTTTCATGTATCGTATGCTTTATGACTGTTGGCAGATCAATTTCCCTCCTGGGATAAGTAAAGTTCTATCGTATCATATCGTATAAGTTCTAGACACCAAACGCTGGAGTAACTCAGCGCGGGACAGGCAGCATCTCTGGAGAGAAGGAATGGGTGACATTTCGGGTCAAGACCTTTCTTCAGACTGAGGGTCGGGGGGGAAAGTGAAGCAAGAGATGTGGATGGTGATATAGAGAGATGTAGAACTAATGAATGAAGGATATGCAAAAAGGTGACGATGTTGAAGGAAAAGTGAAGCCCACAATGGTCCATTTTTGGCTGTGAGCAAGTTATACAGACAATGAAACTCAACAGGACAACAGTAAAGTTAGTACAACGACTGGGGTGGAGGAGGAACAGAGTGAGAGCAAAGTTTACCTGAAGTTAGACAAATCAAATTCATACCGCTGAGGTGTCAGCTGCCCAAGCGAAATATGAGGTGCTGTTCCTCCAATTGCCGTTTGGCCTCACTCTGACAATGGAGGAGGCCCAGGACAAAAAGGTCAGTGTGGAATGGGAAGGAGAATTAAAGTTTGGTAACTCGGAGATTAGGTAGGTCGAGGCGGACTGAACTAAGGTGTTCAGCGAAACAATCACCCAGCCTACGCTTAGTCTCGCCGATATATAAGACTCCACACCTGGAACAACAGATACTATAGATAAGGTTGGAGGAGGTGCAAATGAACCTCTGCCTAACCTGAAAGGGCTTCCGGGGTCCCTGGGCAGAGTTGAGGGAGGAGGTATAGGGTCAGGTGCTGCATCTCCTACGGTTGCAGGGAAAGCTCCCTGGGGAGGGGGTGGTTTGGGTGGGAAGGGATGAGTTGACCAGGGAGTTGCGGTGGGAACGGTCTCTGCAGAAAGCGGAAAGGGGTGGAGATGGGAAGATGTGACTCATGGTGGGATCCTGTTGAAGGTGGCAAAAATGTTGGAGGATTTTATATGCTGTAAGCAACGGTCGATGTGGTGAAATGTGGGAGTTTTGGACGTTACGGAGAGGAGAAATGCTGGCAGTGGGTGACTGACCTAAATGTTGTGCGCTGTGATATTTTTAGCCACCTCATGTTGCCAGAACATAAGTATTTAATTTTTAAGCTTTTCATTATCTAAATAAACCAACTTGACTCAACTTCACTGCTGGCATTTAAAGGAATAGGGCTGGAAGTGCTATCATGGATCCTGGTATTAGCTGTGTAACCACACTCATTGACAAAGTGTCTGCAATGGATTACCTTGCTGAACATCTCAATGAGTCTGTGGGATATTTCATTCACTGCTACAGCTCACCGTGGACCTGTAGGGTATCAAATTTCTTGTTGGAGTTTAAGGTGGGCCGACAGATATCCCATAATGGGTCAGAAGGAACTGCAAATGCTGGTTTAAACCGAAGATAGACACAAAATTCTGGAGTGACTGAGAAGGACAGGCAGCATCTCTGGAGAGAAGGAATTGATGAACTGAAACGTCACCCATTCCTTCGCTCCAGAGTTGCTGCCTTTCCCGCTCAGTTACTCCAGCATTTTGTGTCCCATATTGGGTCTATGGATATTTATGCTTGAGTTCACGGTGAACTTATTTTCATGTTCGTTTTCTAGGTCTGCACAAAACTTGAGTCTTTAATTTACAACAGAAGTCTTTAATACTTTACTCAATGCTGGCAGCAAGACAACTCAAAAATTGTTGCACCCTCACACACTACAGACAGGATAAACTATATACATAAACATCTCCCTTTGACCTGTGCAGCGCCACCTGCTGCACGGGAAGAGAAATGTGTCCTCCCACCCCACACAGTCCACCAAACATCACACTCCAGGATATCCCATTCCGCGCTGGAGGGAGGAAGAAGTTAGTAACCGGCAGAAAGAAGGCACAGATCCACAAAAGAAAGCTGCAGGAGTGTGGATTTATCTCTTGTATTCAGTGTAGCAAGAACTTTAATGTGCTCATTAGATCAAAATAAAGTGAGTGAAAAAGTACTTTAATTTCCATCCTGATGTGCCAGTATTTGACCGCGTAATTCTCCTGTAGAAACAAAGGACTGCAGATGCTGGTTTATGAACAAAAAGACACAAAGTACTGGAGTAACACGGCAGATCTAGCAGCATCCCTGGAGAACATTGATAGGTGTTGTTTCTGATTGGGACCCATCTTGGGCCTGACCCAAAGCGACATCTACCCTTGTTCTCCAGGGATGAGGCCTGACCCACAGAGTTACTCCAACACCTTGCGTCTCGTAATTCTATTCCTGGGCATCATCCTGCATATCACTTTCTACTCTATCCGTCATCATTAGCTGCTCTACTTAGGGAATCCAGTGCCTTAAAAGACACTTGGACGGGTACATGGATAGGAAAGATTCAGGGGAATATGAGCTAAATGTGGGCAAATGGGGACTAGCTTAGGGCATCTTGGTCAGCATGAATGAGCTGACCTGAAGGGCCTGTTTCTGTGCTGTATGACTATGACCACTTCTGTTGAGCCACCGCTGATATTTAACCTTTTTTAAACTTGCAACAAATCTTTGGAAGCCCATGCCCTTGTTGATTTAATCCTTTGAATGCCCTTGTAAAATGTGTTATCATAAAAGTCCTTGCCAACTAAGTATACCACATGCATGACTTTGAGACATTATTCTTTTAGACACTGAGATTTAGTTGAGAGTTATTGCCTTCAATAAAGGATGTTCTGTAAACCTCTGTCTAATTGCTTTTGCACTCAGGAAGCTGCAGAATGCTACTTTGGAGACACGTTTGGAATGTAGCAGCTTGCAGGGGAAGCACAACAGTGAAGTATGACAATCGTGCCAACTGTCTGTCTCGCGTTTCACTTCTTTTCTGTTTTGGTCTGTGTTTACTTGTGTGTTTTTAGTGTACCTGCAGTTTTTGTATTATGTGGGGTTGGGGGAAGCCTTTTTTATCTCTTTCCTCGATGGACATTGTCGAGTTATGCTTGTAATAAGGCTCGTACCACGACGTAAACAGAGTATACCTTTAATCTGTACAATAACAACAGCAACTGCAACAGCCTCGTGTAAGCCCAGGCCTCTCTCTCTAACTGCCGACACCCTGGGTTTTTCCAGACACCCCCGGTTACTGGAGCCTGGCTTCTGGCAGGGTCCTAGTGTCCCTCTGCTCAGCCTTACTCTATTATTGCATAATACCACATCTCCCTTTCTTTGAGAACAAAGGGTGGACTACCTTTGTCTCTGCAGGTCTTAAGGGGTTTATTCTGCCCTTTTGCTGGAAGACCTGTCCCTGATCTAAGCATGCAAAATAGAAATAAAATAACTTACACGTTACCATACTGTGAACTATTCTTTCAGGTTTCAGGTAAATGTAACAGGTTTACAGAACATTTTCACATCACATTTCACTCTCTCTTTTTCTTTATTGTAGAAAACAGATCAATAAATCACAAATCAAGTCTCTGCGGCTTTCTAACCTCTCTCCCACACCTAGTCCGCACAGTCTCTGTGGTGGGGCCCTCTCCGCTGGGTGATGCTGTCACTGGTGGAGCTGGGTCTGGTGGAGCTGGCTCTGGTGGAGCTGGCTCTTCTCCCACCGGTGGCTCATCAGCGTCGACTACCTCACTGTTGGTCTGCAGCGGCACCAAGTGCTGCCGGTTCCTCCTCAGTGTGCCCTGAGGCACCTGGACGATATAAGAGCGAGGTGCATTGTGTGTAGATAGCACTTTGCCCTGGACTCGTGCATCGGTGATCCACACATCCTCCCCAGGTATTAGTGGCTCCAGATTTCTCGCTCCGTGCCTCTTGTCAAAGGATCTTGCGTCGTTCCACCTCTTCTCCCTTTCTTTGGCCCCCAGCGCGTTGTAGTCAGGCAAAACTGGATTCAGCAGGGTTGGAAGGGCAGGAACTGTAGTGCGTAGGCGGCGCCCCATCAACAGCTCGGCCGGGCTATAGCCGTTCCGTAGAGGGGTTGCTCTGTAGGCCAGCAATGCAAGATATGGGTCTGACGCCTTTGTTAGCAGGTTTTTCACGGTTTGTACAGCGCGTTCCGCCTCCCCATTGCTCTGAGGAAACCTGGGGCTGCTCGTGATGTGCATAAAGCCATACTCTGCTGCAAAGGCTTTAAAGTGGCTACCTGAGAACTGGGGCCTATTGTCACTTTTAAGAAATTCACAAATTCCATGACGAGCAAATATGGATTTCAGGTGCACCACCACATCTGTGGACCTTGTCGGTGATAGCAGCGCAACTTCCACATATCTTGAGAAATAATCTACGACTAGCAGATAAGTCTTGTTTTTCAGCGTGAATAGGTCAGCTCCCAAGGTTTGCCAAGGCCTGTCTGGCATCTCCGTTGGCATCAGTGGCTCTTTGACGTTCCTTCTCTCTTGGATGCAGGTTCTACATTTCAGCACCATCTCATTCAGCTGGCTGCTGAGTCCTGGCCACCATACCGTCTGTTTGGCCCGGCCCCTGCACTTTGTCACCCCCAGGTCTCCTTCGTGTAGTCTCTGCAGCACATCACCTTGTAAGGCTGATGGGATGACGAGCCTCGTGCCCCGCAGCAGCAGCCCATCGTGCACAGTCAGCACTGCTCTATCAGCCCAGTAATGTCTCAGCACTCCCTGCAGTTGGCTTTTGTCGGGCCAGCCGTCTGTGCAGTACTCCATCAGTGCAGAGCATGTGCTGTCTGCCTGTAGGTGCTCCCGTAGGCTGCTCAGATAATCTCCACTGACAGGAATGTTGCTGATGACAGAGTCTACATAGATGTTGGTGTCCTCTAGTCCCAAGGTGATGCCGTCAACCCTGCACACAAGCTGAAGCCTTTCTATGGCAGGTCTTCCCAACAGTGCAGTGTGGAGGTCTTTGACTACATAAATGTCCTCTATGGCTGTCTTGTTGCCTCTGCGCAGTGTTTCTCTGGCTACGCCCAGGACAGAGAGTGCATTGCCCCCTGGCCCAAACAATGGTCGTGTCGACACTGCCAGGCACTTCACATCATGCCCCCCTGTAATGTCATGGTACACCTCCGCTGGCATGGCGGTGACATCAGCACAAGTGTCTATTTTAAAGCACACTTTTTGTTGTCTCACTTGTAGCTGCACCGTCCACGGGTCTTTTCCAGCATCCACGGATCCCAGGAAAAAGCTCTCTTCTTCCTCTGTAGTGACAGCATTGAGAGATTTTGCACTGTTTCTGCACACTTTGCCATAATGTCCCTTTTTGCCACAGTTGTGACACACAGCATCTTTAGCAGGGCATTCCAATTTTCCATGCGAGGGCATTTTTCCACATCTATAGCAGGCCTTTGAACCTGGCTGTGGCTGTGTATTAAATTTATTTTTGCCTGGTGTTTGTGCTTGTGGCTGAGGCTTTGAGGGAAATTTGGGTTTTCTGTAGCTTTTAGCATGCACAGCATCAACACTTGAGCACTTGCTAGCACCGCTATTTTCTCCTCTTAAGTCAAACCGCTGTCGTCTAACTTCTTCAGACTGCCTTGTCTTTGTTATAGCAGTTTCAAGGGTTAGGTCTCTGTCTAGCTGTAGCTTTTCGGACAATGAGACGTTTCTCAGCCCAACCACTAACCTGTCGCGGATCAGCTCGTTCTGTAACTGTCCATAGTTGCAGTGTTCGGCTAATCCGTATAGAGCAGTGATGAAGGAATCCACCATTTCTCCTGGCAGTTGCACACGCTGATTGAACTTGGCTCTTTCATAGATAACATTCTTTTTAGGCACAAAAAATGCATCAAAGCCCGCCTTGACATCCGTGTACACCCTCCTCTCATCTGCAGTTAGCGTTAGCCCCTTTAGCACATCATCTGCTTCATCGCCCATGCAATACACTAGCGTGTTCACCTGGTTTTCTGCCGACGTCGCGTTTAAATTGCTTGCAAGCCTGAAGCGGTCGAATCTCCTGATCCAACGCTCCCATTCTTGAGGCTTGGTAAAATCGAATGGCTCTGGAGGTTGTATTGTGAACGTAGCAGTTGGTGTAGGTTGCCCCATATCTGCCAGCTCGTCTCCTATTTCCCGCCAAAACGATACACCGTCCTCTTCTTCTTTAATTATTTTCTTGCTTACAAGTCTCCCAGTTCTGGCACCATGTCGAGTTATGCTTGTAATAAGGCTCGTACCACGACGTAAACAGAGTATACCTTTAATCTGTACAATAACAACAGCAACTGCAACAGCCTCGTGTAAGCCCAGGCCTCTCTCTCTAACTGCCGACACCCTGGGTTTTTCCAGACACCCCCGGTTACTGGAGCCTGGCTTCTGGCAGGGTCCTAGTGCCCCTCTGCTCAGCCTTACTCTATTATTGCATAATACCACAGACATGTGACTTTTTCACCGTATCTCCGTCTGCACGGCGGCCTAACATCGTGGAGCAGGCGGTCCCTTTGTTAGGGATCGACAGCGGGAGCTCCAACCGCAGGAGCTTTGACCTACCCGATCGCGGGAGCTTAGATCACCCATGATCACGGGAGCTTAGATCACCCATGATCACGGGAGCTTAGATCACCCATGATCGTGGGAGCTTAGATCACCCATGATCGCGGGAGCTTAGATCACCCATGATCACGGGAGCTTAGATCACCCATGATCGTGGGAGCTTAGATCACCCATGATCACGGGAGCTTAGATCACCCATGATCACGGGAGCTTAGATCACCCATGATCACGGGAGCTTAGATCACCCATGATCACGGGAGCTTAGATCACCCATGATCGTGGGAGCTTAGATCACCCATGATCGTGGGAGCTTAGATCACCCATGATCGCGGGAGCATTGGTCGCCCCAATCGCCCCAACTGCGGAAGTTTCGATTGCCCCGCCCGCGGGAGAAAAGGAGGAAAGAAGGTATTTTATTTGCCTTCCATCACAGTGGGGAATGTGAGGTTGCCGAAAAAACAAGATGGACATGCTGCCTGCACTGGTGAGGACTCGGAGGGAGTGCCGTGAGTGCAATGATCTTGGTGTTTGCGGGGACATCGCTCCATGAGGACATCCTGGAGTCTAGTGCGAGTGTGGACGGCTTTCTGACTGTTTGGGCAGACAGGGACTGCAGAGGGAGTGACAGTGGTCGGTACAAGTCTGGCCACATCACGGTGAAGGAGCGTGTGTGTGGTCCATGCATTATACTGATGGCTGTGGGTCTCCACTTATGCTGTGTGCCCTGGGGATTCTCACACACTGTGGTGGCAGTTTAAGTCTATGTTTAATTTTTATCTGGTTATGTATCATGATGCTTTTTTGTATGACTGGTGGCAAATCAAATTCCTTGTATGTTTACATACTTGGCTAATAAATTAATTACAATTATTATTACAATTACAAATAGTCTTCTTCTCTTCTTCTTCTTGCGAATGAAACATAAACCAAAGGAATAGTTAGATCTCAAGCCGGGTGTTGAGCAGCCAGGTTGTTGTCTCTGCGTCAATGTCTGCCAGGCCCTGAGGTCCTTTTGGTGGGTAGTAGAGCGGGCACCCAGAGATGACATGGTTGGCTGTCTGTTGTTCTGCTCTGCATTCACAGGCTGGGCTCTGGCGGAGTCCCCATCTCCACATGCTGGCATTGAAACGCCCAACTCCAGTACAAAGTCTGTTGAGCTTCACCCATGCTCCTCTGCAGAGGTCAGACCCTGGACAGCTTTTATCTGGTGAAGAAATGTAACTGTGTAATGGAGATGAGGTTGCCTTCCACTCCTGTCACCACTCGGTGACTATCCGGTGTGCTTTTGTCTCAGTTGGCTGGATGGATGCTAGGAGTTGTTTTCCATGTGGAGCAAAGGGGTGACGGGACTTCAGTCGGGTGGCCTCTGCTCTCCACTGATAGCCTGATGGAGGAGGTGATGTGGGTCCAAGACGAGATGATCTGAGGGAAATAGAGAACAGCATTCTCTAGGTGGAGCAGCTGACAATGGCAGGAGGTGCCTGTGCCTGGAACAGGGATAGTTTGAGAGATCTGAGGGGTTTCAACTGGTTCGTCCTGTGCATGCAAATAATAGAAATGTTTCTGAGAATAAATGATATCAATGACGCCCCATATGAGGAGACAGAGCAGAACAATACCGCTGTATGTGGGCCCGGGAAGGTGAATTTCCTTTCTGGTGGTGGAGTCTGAGACACATGACATCCTGGTGAGTCTAGAGCCGACGTGGAGTGCCCAGTACACTGAGGAAGAATGGAAACACAGGATAGTAGCATGGAATCATAAGATCATCATAAAAGATTCGGCCCATCAAGTCTACTCCACCATTCATGGTTGATCTATCTCTCCCTCCTAATCGCATTGTCCTGCCTTCTCCCCGTAGCCTTTGATACCCGTACCAATCAAGAATCTTATTTCCTTCGCTCCATAGATGCTGCCTCACCCGCTGAGTTTCTCCAGCATTTTTGTCTACCTTCTAATCAAGAATCTATCTATCTCTGCCTTAAATATATCCAATGATGGCCTCCACAACCTTCTGTGGCAATGAAATCCTCCGATTCACCACCTTCTGATTAAAGAAATTCCTCCTCATCTCCTTCCTAAAAATCTGAGGCTATGACCTCTAGTCCTAGACTCACCCGCTAGTGGAAACATTCTCTCTACAGCCACTCTATCCAATCCTTTCACAATTCTGTACGTTTCAATTAGGTCCCCCCCCCCATTCTTTTAAACTCCAGCGAGTACAGGCCCTGTGCAGTCAAACGCTCATCATATGTTACCTATTCATTCCTGGAATCATTCTTGCAAACATGCTCTGGACCCTCTCCAGAGCCAGCACGTCCTTCCTCAGATATGGTGCCAAAACTGCTCACAATATTCCAAATTAGGCCTGACCAGCGGTTGGCCTACTTATGTAGCAGTGCTTGTGGGCATCCTGTTGTGCTTCTGTTAGGGACTATCACAGTTTTAAGGCCATTATTTTTGTTATTCTCGGGAACATAATTCTACCTCATCCAACCACAATGTATACGACACTCACGCACATAGAGTCGAAGTGAGCAGAAAATAACAAATCGGACCAGCAAACCTGCACATCTGTAAAAATTTCTTAAAAGTTTGAACTTATGTGTATGCATCTGTCCGCAAAGGATGTGTGGCTGTAAATGTGCCCACAAATCAACATTTACTGCTGATTATCAATGCTGATCGATCACTGTCACAAAATGTTAATGGTTTGGAATGCTTCTGATGGGCCATTATCACATACATAGTTGTGGAAGTTGACACAAAATGCTGGAGTAACTGAGCGGGTCAGGCAGCATCTCTGGAGAAAAGGAATGGGTGACGTTTCAGGTCAAAACCCTTCTTCAGGCTGAAAGTCAAGGGGGAGGAAAACTAAAGGTATGAAAATGTTCAGAACAAATCAGAGCAAAACAGGGAACAGATGCCTGATGTATAGAAAAGTGCATTTACTGAAGATCATATTATCAGCTAATTTACAGGAGTCAAAGCCACAGAAGTTTAATGAAATCTGATATTTAAAATAAATCCCATATCACAAGCCTCATTCAAGTATAAAATAACTGATGAGAGCAGTAAACATGTATGAATGACATAGGATTAAATTGCTCCTTGCTCTCGATATTGAACGGTATTTATTTCACACATTAACTAGAATATGCACTTCATGTTAATAGTTTTAAAAATGCTATTTTCCTGACATTAGTGCCTTATGTGCAGGTTTTGCAAATTGCCTGTTTGCTTTCCCCACCATGTCCACGTACAAATTGGATTCATATTCAGTTGGTGTGGTGAATGAAAATTATTTTACAAGTCAGACACAATTTTGAAAGAAGCTAAAATAGGCCTAAATGACAGACTGCAGTACCAGTGAATGAGGTTTCAGATAGGTCAAGAGACTGTCAAACATGTGACAAAGGAATTCTAATTTTCTATTCCTTTAAAATGTCTTGACAGTGAAAGCAAAGAGCAAAAAAGCAAATTGTCTTATTTAATCAAGATAAAATAAAAGTCTCATGCTTGGGATTGCCATTGTTTTCTCTATTTAATAAGCCTTTAAGAGCACAATAGAATGAGCCTCTCTAGAACCGAGATTGCATTGATGTGTTTTTGCTATCCTGTTGTATTTCTCTTTCCAAATGTATTAATTTGGAAAATTAGTAATTCCACGTTCTGCGCTGTGCAACCAATGATGAAAGGTGATGCAGTGCCAGTTGAAAATAGAAAGGAACAAGACCCAAGACAACATGTGCTAGTGCAATTATCTAACAATTTATTTTCAGTTTGTTATGTGCAACACATTTCCTCAATGATTAATTGTTATAAAATTACGTTGGTTGCTCAAACACAGATCTACAGACATTAACGTAGGTTCAATACATATATAAAGTCCACATTATTGACATTTTGAAATACAGGTTATATTGGCCTGAAAGGGAAATTTGATGCTTTTTATATTATTGTTGGAGCCGTGAACCCGTTATTCTCTTAGTTGTTTGCATTCTGTTTTTATAGTTTGCCAGTCTACCATTTAACAACATTATATTTCCTGTCAAAAATATTTTGATTTTGTTTCTGAAACTGAGATGCAATTTATAAAAAATAAAGTATATACTCAACCAATCAGGGCAAACTATTTTATAGTCTGAATATATTTTCAGTGAATCAGGATAATCACTCTAAAGCAGAGAAGATTTTGTTTCCATGACAACTTCTCACTAGTTGTTCAGTGCTCAATTTAAAAGTGCCACCGGAATTGCAGGCCATTGGTTCCCCCATTTCTGATCAGTTTTATTTGGAGTACAAATAACGCTTACAGAATGGCTAAGGCTGTCCCAAAGGTAGGCTCATTAATTAATAAGTTCTAGGTGCAGAATTAGACCATTTGGCCTATCAAGTCAAGTCACATTTATTTATATAGCACACAGTTAAAAAACAACTCTCGTTGGCCAAAGTGCTTTACATTTGTTATAAGAATAGTATAAATAAACAAACTACATATATAAATACATATAGCCATCGCTCAGTGGACGTCAGGAAAGGCTTGGGAGTATAGATAAGATTTTAGTCTTGACTTAAAGGAGTCGATGGAGGGGGCAGTTCTGATGGGAAGGGGGATGCTGTTCCACAGTCTAGGGGCTGCAACCGCAAAGGCGCGGTCGCCCCTAAGCTTATGCCTAGACCGCGGGATATTCAGCAGCCCCAAGTCGGCCGATCTGAGGGACCTGGAGGTGGAGTGGTGGGTGAGAAGACTTTTAATGTAGGAGGGGGCAAGCCCATTGAGGGCTTTGTAGACAGAGGAGGGTCTTGAAATGTATACGGAACCGCACAGGGAGCCAGTGGAGAGAGGCCAGGATCGGGGTGATGTGGTCCCTTTTTCGGGTGCCCGTCAGGAGTCTCGCTGCGGCGTTTTGGACCAGTTGCAGGCGGGACAGGGAAGATTGGCTGATGCCAGTGTAAAGGGAGTTGCAGTAATCTAGGCGGGAGGAGATAAATGTGTGGATGATCTTTTCGAGGTCATCAAAGTGGAGGAATTGTTTTATTTTAGCTATCGTCCGAAGCTGAAAGAAGCTAGCTTTTACCACGGCATTGACTTGTTTGTCAAATTTCAGTGCTGGGTCAAATATCACGCCAAGGTTTTTGACGTGAGGTTTGAGTAGTGGGGTAAGGCTTCCAAGACTGCCTGCTATCATTTTGATTGAGTCCGAGGGGCCGAGAAGGATGACCTCAGACTTACTCTCGTTTAGTTGGATGAAGTTCTGGGCCATCCAACACTTTATATCCTCGAGGCAGTGGATAAGGTTAAGTAGATTTGATTGTTTTTTGGGCTTCAGGGGGAGATAGAGTTGTGTATCGTCTGTGTAGCAATGGAAGGAAATGCCGTGCCTTTGAATGACTTGGCCTAAGGGGAGCATGTACAGGGAGAAGAGAATGGGGCCAAGGATGGAACCTTGTAGAACCCCACAGCAGAGATTAGCTGGGGAGGAGAAAGAGTTGCCTTTGTTAGTCGAGAAACTTGTACCTTTGAGGTAAGAGATGAACCATCTCAGGGCAGTGCCATCAATACCAACCCCGTACCGGAGACGCTCAATTAGGATGGTGTCAAATGCTGCGCTGAGGTCAAGAAGGAGCAGGATTGCACAGTTGCCGGAGTCAACGGTGAGAAGTAAGTCATTATGTACCTTCAACAAGGTAGACTCTGTGCTGAGGTGAGCCCTGAAACCTGATTGGAAAGTTTCCAGGATAGTGTTTTGGTGAAGGTAAGGCATAAGTTGACTTAAAATTACCTTTTCAAGGGATTTTGAGAGGAAAGGCAGTTTTGAAATGGGTCTGTAGTTGCTTGGCAAGGTGGGGTCGAGGTTAGGTTTTTTCAGGAGTGGCTGGACCACCGCATGCTTGAAGCAGGTAGGTACAGTGCCAGTGGCCAGAGAGCTGTTGAAGATGGCGAGGATGCTGGGACCGGCTGTTGTAATGACATCCTTTAGGAGGACTATTCCACCATTCAATCAAGACTAATCTATCTCTTCCTCCCAACCCCATTCTCCTTGCCCTCTCCCCATAACTCCTGACACACTTACTAATCGAACATCTTTCAATCCCTCCCTTTAAATTATCCATTGACTTGGCCTCCACAGGCGTCTGTGGCGATTTCTTCAAATGATGCAGAGTTATCAAATGACGACAAGATAGAAGAGTCAACTGTAAAGTTTGGAATAAACATGGGGAGAGAAATACATCTTTGGTCACTAAGTATATTGTGTGAGTGTTGCATGATACTCTGTAGGATACATAACCAATGTCAATTCATTCCCAAAGTTTAGAATCATAGTGGCATTGTTTGGTGGAGATATGGTGCAAGAATAACAAGGACCTATACAAAGTAAAGAAAAGTGATTGCTTTGTGATTGATGGAGGGTACTGTAAATATTAGGAACTAAACTCCTGTGCTGCATAGTTCAACAAGTTGCAATTTAAGTCGCAAAAATTGTAGGTTGCCCTGTTTCAAGTTAAAAATGTAAAAAGTCTGAATATATTCACTCTTAATCCAAATGGAAGTGAAAGAGAATAGAGGGGCAATCAGTTTAACTGTCGACCAGTTATTTAAATAAGATTATATTTGCTCATTGCCCTTGAGATGGTGATAGTTAGCTCCTATCATGAAATGTTGCTATCCTTCTGGTGAGGATAACGGGTTTCATGGAATGGGTTTGCTACAAATGAATGCTGTACTAGATTATATTCCAAATAGACCACAACCATATTGCTGCGGGGCTGGAGTAAAATATCAACTAAATTGGAATCTTGCACCAATCTGACATTTTCATAGACACCATTTCTGAGATTAGTTATGAATATATGGCTCCAGGTTATTCATCCAGTCCATAGCTCAGCATGACCAGTTTGTTAACCACTGCATCACTAAAGTTGCCTGCCTACTCTCTCAACGTCTCCATTTCCAATCTATTCAATTCTTGATCACTGTCTGGTTCTCATGTCCACATCTGTCCTCACCCCCCCCCCAAACTCTAATTTATCATCTAGCCACACCTCTCCCCCAAGACCTTTTCTGCTTTCCCCCAGCTACCTGACCAGTGTTTGCTCCTAGTCGCTATTGGATCCTCCTGATAAGTATTTCATTCCCAAATCATCACCTAACTCATGGTGACCACCAATGATATCCCAGACCTACATCAAAATTGCACTCTTCCTGATCTTTGAATCCACGTGGCAACTATCATTTAACCACCTCTCACAGTCAGAATCATCTCCTTCCTTATGATTAGAACAACCACCATTATTCATGCTCCACCCATTATTGATTGATTGATTGATTGAAAGATACAGCATGGAAACAGGCCCTTCGACCCACCAAGTTCCACAGTGGCGGAGCAGTAGAGCTACTGTCTTACAACGCCAGAGACCCAGGTTCGATCCTGACTATGGTTGCTGTCGGTACGTTCTCCCCGTGACCTGCGTGGGTTTTCTCCTAGATCTTCGGTTTCCTCCCATGTTCCAAAAAAAGTACATGTTTGTAGGTTAATTGGCTTGGCGTAAATATAAATTGTCCCTAGTGTGTGTGTTGGAAAGTGTTAATGTGTGAGGATCGCTAGTCGTTACGGACTCGGTGGAGCGAAGGGCCTGAATCCGCACTGTATCTCTAAACTAAACTAAACTAAACTATTAATTGCCTGTTCACATAGAACTAATGTTATCCTACTTTCGCATCCACTCCCTACACATTAGGGGAAATTTACAGTGGCCAATTAACCTACAAATTTGCACATCTTTGGAATGTGGGAGGAAAGCTGAGCACCCAGAGGAGACCCATGTGGTCACATGGAGAGCGTGCATCTCCCACAGACTGCGCCTGAAGTTTGGATCGAAGCCTATTCTCTGGCACTGTGGGGCAGCAGCTCTACCAGCTATGCCACCGTGCCACCCAGGAACTGCAGCAACATTGCTCCTTCTTCAACCCCATTAGACCAGTTTCCACCAGCAGAGCTCCTTCCCACCAATCAGGGACAGAAAATGACAGATTCTTCTAAATGTACTTTGCAGTTGAAAAATACAGGAGAACGCACTCTGCTGAGGTTTTAATCCTCAAACCAGCCTCGCATGAATGTCTAGTAAGTCAAAATGTAGAAATAAGGAACTGCAGATGCTGGTTCCCCAAGGGAGGATACCAAATGCTGGAGTAATTCAACAGGTCAGGCAGCATTTCTGAGGAACATGGATAGGTGATGTTTCGTGCCGGGATTCTTCTTCAAACTCAAGAAATTACTGAGTCTGAAGAACCCGAAACATCACCTATCCATGTTCTCCAGGGATGCTGCCTGACCCACTGAATTATTCCGGCATTTTGTGTCTTTCATCACTTGAATGGGGTTTGACACCAAAAAGAAAGAACAACATTTGATTAAGAGCGTATTTCAAAATGTTCCTTTTTCATCATGAGAGAAAATCCTGCACTTTCCTCAGCTGCATAGAAGATATGAGCTTCATGCCCGGCATTTGCACACAGGTTCACTGGGATTTATGCTAGGCACCACATCAGGTTATGAGGCCTGAATGAAAACTTACAGCCAGTGGCCCAGATGGTTTCATATCCTTCTGCATTTCGAGGTTTAGGGAAGTTTATCAAGTTCTTCTGTTGAGTTGCGTGCCTTTTCTTTATCCAGGGATTGTGTAGCATCCCTTCTGCCTTTCATTAGGCAACTTTTTAATGGCTGAACACCTAGAGTAAAGGGGAATACGATATTTGGTTAAAATACATCTTATTAAAATGACAGCTCAAGGCTTTTGCTTAAATGTAAGGCTCAAAATGCTCTTGGAATGTTGGGACAGGGCATGAAACCAATGGAAAGGTGGGCTGGTCATATCTTTTTAAAGGTTATCTTAGACAATGTCTTCCCAGTTGTTATCAGGCAACTGAACCATCCTACCACAACTTACCTGGAGCGGGGCCTTACATCATCGCCCGCCGCGGCTTTAAATGGCCACGGGACTTGCTAGCGCACGCCGGGGGCTCCAACACCAAGACCCAGAGCGTGGCCTTGCATCACCCGGCGCGGCTATAATGGCCGCGGGACACTTACCATCGCCCGCCGGGGGCTTTGACTATGACATCTGGAGGAGAATGAGGAGAGCAGGGGAGAGATAAGCCTTCCATCCCAGTGAGGAGGAGATTCACTGTGATGGATGTTTATGTAAATTGTGTTGTGTCTTGGTTCTTTTTCTTGTGTATATGACTGCAGAAACCAAATTTTGTTTGAACCTCAATGAGGTTCAAATGACACAAATAAATTGTATTGTATTGTATTGTAACTAGTGATCAGTCCTGAACTACGATCTACTTCATTGGAGACCCTCGGTCTATCTTTTATCGGGCTTCACTGGCTTTATCTTGCACTAAACGTTATTCACTTATCATGTATCTATACTCTGTAAATGGCTCAATTGTAATCATCTAATGTCTTTCTGCCAACTGGTTAGCATGCAGCACAAGCTTTTCACTGTACCTCGGTACACGTGACAACTAAACTAAGCTAAACTAAACTAAGTATCATGTTCAGCACAGACATTGTGGGCCAAAGTGCCTCTTCCTGTGCTGTGCTCTCCTATGTTCTATGCTCCATGTTCATGAGGGTGCTACCAGAGGTTTCCGTTCAGGTTTCCTAAGTGGGACAGGAGCATTACAGCGCTTACATCGCCAGAGACCCGACTACGGGTGCTGCCTGTACGGAGTTTGTATGTTCTCTCCGTGACCTGCGTAGGTTTTCCCCGAGATCTTTGGTTTCCTCCCACTCTCCAAAGAGGTACAGGTTTGGGCTTGGTGTATGTGTAAATTGTTCCTAGTGTGTGTAGGATGGTATTAATGTGCGGGGATCATTGGTTGAGGCGGACTCTGTGAGCCGAAGGGCCTGTTTCCATGCTCTATTTCTAAACTAAATTAAACTAAAAGACGTAACGTTTTTTGGGACATTCTGAATTTGTGAAAGGTGCTTGGCGAATGCAGCGGTTTTCAAGATTCGTTGCTTACACCTGTTTTTTTTTAGCCCTGCTTACTATTCTTCTTCAGTCATTAAGGCTTCTACACATTGTTACTTCATAACAAACTGATATTGGCTTCAGTAAATGAGCCTCATCAACCTGCTCTTACAGCAGTCCAATGACAGGTAATATACTGTGCAGCTATTTCCAAAACTCTTATGAAAATACACTCAGAAACACTGGGTCTATGCAATTTTACAAATGTCAACATATTGAGTAAAATTTAAATTAAGAGGATAAATCTTCTTTCACAGTATTTCCTATATTTTATTAGCTTCACTTGTTCCAATCGATGCCTTTTATTCACCAAACATCCATGGGAAAGTAGATTTGTGCAAAATTGCAATTTTTAATGATTGTTTGAAAGGTCTGTTGTGTATCCTTTAGGAGAAATTGATCCGATTTTTTTTTTAGCAAGTAATCTGTGTTTGGTGGAATTGTTATTGTTGCTTTGTAATCTATTCCTGCATCAAATTAACTGCAGGCACTGTAATACATCAGGTATGTTTAGGACCCGGGTGAAATGTGCAACAGACCTTGGGTGTCCTGCAGCTTCCTGACATTAATAAGGGCCAAGAGAGCAGGCTTTATACCTGAGGGAACGCAGTTGCGTGCATGCTAAGAGGATGTTTCACTTCATGGGGAATTCTGGAGCCATGGAATAGTTTCAGAATAAAGAGTCAAGAGAGTCAAGATCCAAGAGTATTTAATTGCCATATGCACGGGAAATGGAACAATGAAATTCATACATTGCAGCTTTATTTGTTAATAAGTTCAGAAGTTCAGAAGTGATAGGAGCAGAATTAGGCCATTTGGTCCATCGCCATTCAATCATGGCT
Source organism: Leucoraja erinaceus (assembly GCF_028641065.1). Classification (NCBI taxonomy): domain Eukaryota; kingdom Metazoa; phylum Chordata; class Chondrichthyes; order Rajiformes; family Rajidae; genus Leucoraja; species Leucoraja erinaceus. The sequence goes on from NC_073382.1 coordinate 73,759,355, forward strand.
GATCTATCTCTCTCTCCTAACCCCATTCTCCTGCCTTCTCCCCATAATCTCTGACACCTGTACTAATCAGAAGTTCTGTGACAGCATCCACTTCCTACCCCCACCCTCACCCTCACCCGCACCTTGTAAGTTTCTGAAACTTCTCCAGAGATACACTTGATCCCAATCGCCTATACCAGCCCCATGACTCCTTCTTATTCTTGACCAGAGCCTCAATGTCTCTCAACATCCAAGCTTCCTTATACCCACCAGCCTTGCCCTTCACTCTACCAGGAACATGCATGCCCTGGACTCTCGTCGGCACAGTTTTAATAACATCCTGCTTTCTAAATGTTCCTATTCCAGCAAACAACCTGCTCCAATCAACTTGAATGAGTTCCTATCTAATACCTTCAAGGTTGGCCTTGCCCCGATTTAGAATTTTAACTTGCAGGCCTGCTCTGTTTTTATCCATGACTATCTTAAAACCAACGGTTAAGCTATTGAGCTTCCTTCGTAATTGCCCAGGGCAGATCTTCAGAGCTATGCACACCAGGAACTTGAAGCTATTGACTTCCTCCCCCACCAACTGGCGTAGGTAAACTGGGCACTGTTCAAAGACTTGATTTGATTTTGATTTGATTTGATTTGATTCAATTTATTCAAGATTCAAGATTCAAGATTTAATTTATTTGTCATTTGGACAATTGAGGTCCAAACGAAATGACGTTTCTGCAGCCATACATTACAAACAAATAGACCCAAGGCACAACATAATTTACATAAACATCCATCATATCGCTGTGCTGGAAGGCCAAAAAACTTATCTCTCCACTGCACTCCCCCCCCCCCGATGTCAGAGTCAAAGTCAAAGCCCCCGGCTGGCAATGGCGATTGTCCCGCGGCCACCAAAGCCACGCCGGGTGATGCAAGGTCGCACACCGGGTCTTGATGTTAGAGCCCCCGGCGTGCGCTCGCACAGTCCCGCGGCCATTCCAAGCCGCACGGGGCGGTGCTGTAAGGCCCCGCTCCAGGAGCTCTTCGACCCCGCAACTCGGGCGGGAGAAGTCGCCGTTGCGGGAGCCCTGAAAAGCGGGCTCCCTCCAGGGACCCGCGGGCTCCCGGTGCCGCCGTCCGCCAGACCCGCAGTTGCAGCCTCCGAATCTCCGGAGGTCGGGCCACAGCAGCGCTCCACCACCGCTCCACCCGCTCTGGACTCGGCCAGCTCCGCGACGGTGAGGTGAGTAGTCGACACCAGAGCCCCCGGTCTTCCTGTTGGAGGCCGCTCCTCGTTGCAGCCCCAACGACAACGGAGACCCGACAAAGAAAAGGTCGGGTCTCCCGTGCAGGGAGAGATTAAAAGTTACCCCCTCCCTCCCACCCCACCCCCACCCCCCCACACACACACCCCAACAAAAAATAACAAAAACTACATAAAAACATAGACAAAAAATAATAAAAACGCAGACGGGCTGCAGAGGCCGCTGCTGACGAGAGTCGCACCGCCTACCGTTATTGTCATTGGCTTCAAGTAAGAGACAATAAAATGCTATTTCCCATACAGTGATCCGAATAAAAAAACTAAAACACAGAACACAGTGGTCCACAACACAAGCATCCCCACAGCAGCACCAAAATTCTCCACAGAGGGGGAAGGAACCAAAGTCCAGTTCAATCTCCTCACTGATGCTCCCCGAAGTTCACCCGTGGTCGTGGCCTCCCGAGCACCCTGTAGTCGCCGCTACGGGCAGTCCGATGCTCAGGCCCTCTCGCCGAGAACGATGGAACCCCGACGTCAAACGGGAGAACATCCTCAGCAGCCTGGACCTCCGAATCGGCCACCTCCCACCGGAGTCCGCAGCTCCCGAAGTCCACAGGCCGAGCTGGGTGGAGATTCAACGCTGGCAGCCTCCAGCAAAGGGTCCCATGACTCCGCGATGTTGAAGTCAGCGCCGCCCGCACTGGGAGTTCCGCAGACCACACCTCTGCGATGTCGATGCAGCAAGTCCAACACTCCGGAGCTTCAAACGGCAATCCCAGGTAAGGCATCGCCTGCTCCGCGATGTATCCAGCGCTGCGCCGCCGCTGTTGAAGCTCTGGTCTGGTCCCGGCAGGAAAGGCCGTGCCAATCCAGTTGGTAGGCCACGAGGAAAGGGGCGAGGACGCGACTCAGATAATAGTTGCATCCTCACCAGGAAGTGACTGAAGGACAGTTTTCCCCCTACCCTACCCCCCTCCCCCACATAAAATACAAAAAAAAAACTAAACATACTTTAAACATAGTGAAACTAAAAAAGATAAAAGGACAAACAGGTGGAGGCAGCCATCAACAGCGCCACCGGATGTCCCTGACTTGGCAACATAACGATGAATATGCCATGGAAGTTACTGACATCCGAAGGAAATGTGTGGAGGAGTGTGTTCCCCCCTGATGCCATCTAAGTTTTTCCTGACCAGAAGCCTTGAATGAACCAGGAGATCGCTATCTACTGAGGACCAGATGTCAGGCAGTCATAATGTAGACTCTTGAAAACACTTCTTAAACTATACTGCCTTTGTTATTGAGGGCATTCTTTAAAATGTCTTTTACTGGAGTTCTTGTCATTTATTCTAATATTTCCTCTGTGTGTTGGTATCTATTAATACTCCAGAAAACAGCTTGCAGTGTTTTATTCGAGTTTCCATTGAATGCTGATAAAATATTAATGTTACCAAGGACAGTGCCCGAAATTCCAAAGCTATTATGTAACATTGTCAATTACGTTTCAAGCTGCACTTTTTTAGCCAATATTTAAAATATGTTTCTGATGCCAATAATTGCCTTTGGGCTATAAGAAATCGCCCATGTTTTTAAACACGTCATTTATTGAATGAAGATGTATTGTCGCCTTGGTTCAAGAGAGCCACTTTTTGTGCCAAAGACTGTTTTCAGCAAATTGTTGTCTCACACAGCTTTTAGAGGTGGTATCGGTGGGATCAGGATAGACCAAAAAGGGCTGCTGGTGATGTCATATGGCCTCAGAAGTACAGTCTGCAAAAGTCTGTTCCATCAGACTTGGACACAGGCAATAAGTGAGTGCTACTCTCTCTGGCTTCACACAAGAGACAATCATGTTTTCTGTTCCAAGAAGAGTTACAAACAAATTCACGTGAGGATGGAGTTTACAGTCGCTGCCAAATTTTGGTGCCCTTAATTGAAATGTCACCAGCTCCATTGAAACTGCCACAGGTTGTTGCTGCATTGTTGGCTGGGTTTCCAGACACAACTGTTATTAAGGAAGCTCAGTCAGAGACGGAACACGTTTTGTTCATTTTTATCATTGGCCAACACAGTAATTCTGAAGAGCTTCCTAGTTTTTCCCGATTGGTTATTGTCGGCAGGTATATTATCATTCATGTTCCTGGCACCAGGCTGTGATCTCAAATTCCCAAAGATTCATTTCTTATCCAAGATAAGAGGAATACTTCAGCAACAGCAAGCAGAGAGATAGATGCCTCACCCTCGGTCTCCTCCACTATCAGGGTGAGGCCAAGCACAAACTAAAGGAACAGCACGTCACATAGTCTGCAACCCAATGGTATGAACCTTGAATTCCCAAGTTTTAGGTATCCCGCACCATTCTGTTCCCTTGTGTGCGGAGAAGTTGCAAATGCTGGTTTATAACTGAAAATGGACACAAAAAGTCTAAAGTTCATCAGTCTGAGGAAGTGTGTTGACCTGAAACGTTACCTGTTCCTTTTCTCCAGACGAAAAACTCAGCCTATCCCGCAGAGTTACGCCAGCATTTTTTGTCTATCTCCTCTGTTCCTTGCTCTTTTCGTCTGTTCCACACAGGTCCACTCACGCAACCACCCACCCCACCCTCTCCACCCCTCTGTAGAGTTCATTCCTCTACCTCGCTTAGTTCCACCTGCCTTTCACTGGCACACTGAATCTAGTTCTGTTCTCATCCTTCCTTCCTTCGTAGTGATAGTAAGATAGGCGCCATCGTAGTGGCAGGCTCGCCAGCAGTTGTTCATTCTTTCACCCTTTTTGTTATTTTTAGTGTGTCTAAAAGTATGTTCTAAAGGTTTCTTAGTCTTTTTTATGTGGTGGGGGGAATAGGGGGAAACCGTTTCCCAGTCACGTACCTGGACGGAGATGCGTCTTTTCTCTGTCGCATCTTCGCCCCCCCCCCGCGGTCTACCAACTGGATTGGCGCGGCATTTCCTACCGGAGACCTGCCAGAGCTTCAGCAGCGGCGCAGCACTGAATTACCATCGTGGAGTGGGACGATGCCTTGCCTGGGATCGCCTGTGTTGGAGCTCCAGAGTGTTGGGCCTGCTGACTTTAACACCATGAAGTTGTGGTTTGTGGAGCTTCTAGCTGCGGGCAGCGCTGACTTTAACATCGCAGAGGCCTGGGACCCCTTGCCGGGGCCGCCAGTGTTGGAGCTCCGTCCAGCTCGGCCTGTGGACGTCGGGAGCCGCGGTCTCCGGTAGGAAGTGACCGATTCGGAAACTCAAAGCCGCTGAGTGTGTTCAGATCCGTTCCGACGCCGGAGCTCCGATCATCCCGGCGAGAGGGCCTGAACATTGGACCAACCGTAGCGGTGACTGCGGAGGGTTCAAAGGCCTCGACCACGGATGAACAAAGAGGAAGATGACTGAACTTTATTGCCTTCCCTCACAGTGGGAAACGTTGATTCCGCTGTGTGGGGATGTTCATGTTAAATTCTATCGTGTGTTGTGTTATTTTTATTTGTATGGCTGTATGGTAACTCAAATAAATGTAACCTGAACTTGAACTTCTCTGGTTCTATCATCATCATCCTTTTTCTATCAGATTCTGTCATCTGCTGTCCATGCAATCTATGATCTCCACATCACGTCCCAGCCTCTGTGACAATGTCAGTGGATATTTTTAAGCCAGAGATAGATAGATTCTTGATTAGTACAGGTGTCAGAGGTTCTGGATAATGGGGCGAGGAGGGAGAGATAGATTGAATGGCGGAGTATTGATGTGCCGAATGGCCTAATTCTACTACTATCACTTATGACCTTATGACCTTACAACAATCCTCATCCCTCCCTCCCCCACCTGGCTCCATCTGCCAATCAACCCCTCCTGAGCTCTTTCCACCAATCTCTTGCCCCATCCCTCACCCTCACCTCTTTATACTGACTATCTGCCCCCAACACTCTCAGTCCTGATGTAGGGTCTAGAGCCGACACGACCATATCTTTGCCACCTCAGATAATACTTGACTCGTTGAGTTCTCCCAGCACCTTGTGCTTTGCTGAGAGAAACTGATTCTCAATCACTGACTGATAATACCGAGTGGTAATATTCACTGAAATCATGTCATGAGCAAATTCCGGAACAGACTTGTGGTTTAAATGTTAGTATAGAATTCCATAATTCCATAATTCCAAAGCCATATCCCAAGCCAAACAAGGCCGCTGGATGACGTGGGATGGTGCTGAGAGGAGGAATATCACATGGAGAGAGCTGTGGACCATGGAGTCAAATATGTTGAGCTTCATTATCAGAGCCACATATGACATCCTTCCCTCTCCCACAAACCTAAATCTTTGGCTGGGAGAGGATCCAGCCTGCCCCCTTTGTGCAGTTCCAGCAATCCTCAAGCACATCCTGATCGGTTGTAAGACCAGCCTAACACAAGGCAGATACACCTGGCGACACAACCAGGTGCTGAGGTGTTTGGCAGCTGAACTCGAGTGCAAGAGAGTTACACCAACGCCATGCCTATCAATGCCCAGATAACATTCCCGCAAATACCATCCTTCATCCGGGAAGGAGAGAAACGGAGGACTAACCCCTCACCTCTCAACTCATGCCCACTGAATGCAGCCAGGGACTGGGAAATGCATGTTGACCTAGGCCAGAGGCTTTCATTCCCAGCTGAAATCGCAGTTACCAACCTGCGACCAGACCTCGTTCTCTGGTCCAACACCTGTCGGCGTGTTTTCATCATTGAGCTGACGGTCCCATGGGACGAGGCTTATGAAAGAAAAAGGCTTCGATATTCATACCTTGCAGCAGAGGCAGCAGAGAGAGGTTGGAGTGTAAGGGTGTGTCCAGTGGAGGTGGGGTGCAGGGGCTTTGTAGCCAGTTCCACCGCAAGACTCCTGAAGGAAGTAGGAATCAGAGGGCAGGCACAAAGGAGGGCAATAAAAGAAGGTACACAAAAATGCTGGAGAAACTCAGCCGGTGCAGCAGCATCTATGGAGCGAAGGAAATAGGCAACATTTCGGGCCGATAAAAGAACTTGCCAATGCCGCCGAATGGAGCAGTCACTGGCTGTGGCTGAAGAGGAAAGATGCTGTCTGGGCTGCCATGTGACCATCTAGAGGCTAACAATAAGACACACACCCAGGTCTGATCACCCTGCGGTGGGCCTGCCTCGACTGAGGGTTTCTTGTGATGAAAGGCTGAAACACCCAGTGACGCTGAGGTACACAACTGAAGATGTGTCTGACTGGTCGCAAAATCACCTAGTGGTCATCCCCAAGAATACCAAATGTCAATTGTAGTGAAAAACCTTGGGGATTGTAACATCCAGTCCTACTAATCAATATATAGCTATTTCTTTGTGTGCGTACATATATAAATCCTTGATTTCTTCATATGCATGTTGGCCTTGACTTCATGGAAGGGCACTACATGCAGGCCTTGCCACCAATACCCACATCCCATAAACAAATTAAAAAGTGGCTCACATCAACTTCAGCTGAACTAAATGACTTAGTCTGCAATTCTTAGAAGGGAAGCATGTTGCCTGTACATTGTTTGAAATTCTGTAGCAGCATTTGAAGTTGTACTATCTGGAGACAGATCAGCAAGCTATGGTGTGGGTAATTGGTGTGGGTAAGACACAGGGAGCTGGGCGATGTTGATGGAAGACAGACAAAGATTGCGGAGGTAATGGAGCTATTTTCTGAGAATGACCCAGATTGGAAGTGCAGCTTCTCAATGAAGAGAATTGTGCTCGACAGACGAATGCCCTGTGAATGGACAAGGCAGACAAGTGAGTTAATCCTGGATATCTTCTTCAGAAAGAGAGTCACGACCCAGCCTATTTGCCCAGGATGAGCCACTCCCCAGATTATTCACCCTGCTGCAGCCTCTTCCACATCATGTCTGACTCCTACTGCTGCTCTAATGTGCTTGTGAGTTCATCATTGCCAGTTTATATATCGCATTTGTAATAAATTTCATCAGCCTTTGCAGAAAATCAACACTATCTGTAACGCCACAGATTAATTATGAATAATGGGGGAATCGGAGGAAGGCAAGTTACAACACTATTGTAGTCTGAAGAAGGGTCTCTACGCGAAACGTCATCTATCCTTTTTCTCCAGAGATGCTGACTGACTCGCTGACTTACTCCAGCTTTTTGTGTGTGTCTTTAGTTTTGCAGTTCAATTCTTGCACTATTATACAGGAGCTGGGGAGAGACAATTAAAAGCATATTCATTGGATAAGTTCCATGTGAGCGTCATTTAAAAAACAACTGATCAGGGATCAGGACTGGCATGTTCCAGTAAGGAGGAGGGAGGGACAAGGCAAGGTAAAGGGGCTTTTTGATGCTGAGAAAGGTTGGAAATTTGAGCAAAGAAAAGGAAACATATATAAGGTTTTGCAGGATTAAATCAGAGATCCTTTTGAGCTGCATAAAGAAAGCAAGAACTCAAGCAGGAAATTAGGAGGCTCAGAAATGGCCATGAAATATGGCAAGTTGGATTAAAGAAAATCCCAAGGCATTTTATATATACATTAAAAACAAAAGGGTAACCAGGGAGAGGATAGGACCACTCAACGATAAAATCAACTCGGCGTGCACAAACGGAAGATCAAATAGACCAAGTTGTCCAACAACTTTAGGCTGTGCATACCACACGAGGGGAGGGGGTGGGGGGGGGGGAGGTATTAACATGCTATGACATTTTAAGGTCAAGAAAGAGATAGTATTGGGTCTCTTGGTGAGCAGAAACATGGATATGTCTGCAGGGTCTGATGGGATTTATCCCAGATTATTGAAAAAGGGACTGCAGATCTTTGTATCATCTCCAGTAATGGGCGAGGTTCTACAGGAGTGAAGAGTAACCAATGGTGTTAGTTTGGTTAAAAAGAGAAATAAGGATGATCCAGGAAATCATAGGCTGGTGAGCCTTGAATCAGTGTTAAGGAAACTATTACAGGAGATTATTTTGGATAGGATTTACTTGCATTTGGAAGAGAATTGCATTATGAATGAATGGATGCTACTTTATTATCACGTGTGACATGTCACAGTGAATTTCTTTCTTGGAGACAATCAGTATGACTGTCTCTGGCAGATCATGTCCTATACCTTTGTTTGAGTAGGTGACAATGGTGATTGATGTGGGTAGGACAGTGGATGGTGTGTACATGGACGTTAGTAAGACATTTGACAAGGTTCTTCATGGTAGGTTGATCTGGAAGATTAAGGTACATGGGATCAAGGGTGACTTGGTTGATTGGATTCAGAATTGGCTTACACAATGAAGAGAGGTGAGTGTTGGAAGGGGGTTATTCTGATTGTATGTCTGTGACCAATTGTATTCCACAGGGATCAGCTGTCCATATATAAAAATGGATGAAAATGCAGACGGGTTGGTTAGTAACTTTGTAGACATTAATACATTGGTCGAGTTGTCAAAGGATACAGCAGGATATAAATCAAATCCAGATATGGGTGGAGAAATGCCCGATGGAGTTTAATCTGGATAAGTGCGAAGTGCTGCATTTTTGGAGATCGAGTGTAAGGGGGAAAGTATACAGCTAATGGCAAGACCCTTAACAGTATTGATTTACTGAGGGATCTTGGGGCCCACGTCCATGGCTCCCCGAAAAGAACAACACAAGTAGTTGGAGTGGGAAAGAAGGCAAATGGTATGTTTGCCTTCAACGTTCAGGCATTGAGTATAAGAGTTGGACGGTCATGTTACAGCTTCAAGAAACTTTGGTTCAGCTACATTTGGGGCATTATGTGCAGTTCTTGTTTCCCATTGCTGGAAGGATATGCAGGCTTTGGAGAGAGTGTATATAAGGTTTACCAGGATTTTGCATGGATCAGAGGCTATTAATTATAAGGAGAGATTGGACAACATCAAAGTGTTTGTTTCTGAGTATCAGAGGCTGAGTGGAGAGCAATTTGATGTTTATAATGTTATGGAAACCACGGATAGGGTTGATGTGTAGGAAGGAACTGCTGATGCCGGTTCACGTGGAAGATAGACACAAAATGCTAGAGTATCTCCAAGGGACAGGCAGTGTCTCTGGAGACATAATGGGTGACGTTTCAGGTCGGGTTAATCTTCAGATAGTTAGTCTTTTTCCAAGGGGGGAAATGTGAAATACTTGAGGGTATAGATTTAAGGTGAGAGATAGAAAGTTTAAAGGAGATGTGCATGACCAGATTTTGACACAAAGTGTGGTAGGTGCCTGAATTCAGCTGCTTGGAGTGGTGATGGAATCGGTGAGTACTTACAGGTGCAACTATTTTGTGTTTTGTCTTTACAGGTCGCTGGACGAAACCAAATGTTTCTCCCTCCTCAGAAGAGGAGGAGAAGGAGCAAGAATGGGAAGGGACACTGAGGTGCTGTTGCTGATGATGATGATAGTGATGATAAACACAATTCCATGCGGTGTCTGAAATCCCATAGCAGCACCCCAGTAACTGGAGCAACTTGCAAGGAATAAGCAACAAAGATTAGAGGGATGCATATCATTGCGATGTACACCAGAGGAGTAGCCATCAACAGGCTGGCATACAGTGTGAAATCGGCAACTGGGGAAGCGAAAGAGAAGCGGGAACCGGAATGTAAGAAAAACAAAGAAAACTTCTTCCACACGCAAAGTTGAGTGAAGAAAATCGGCAATTAATTTATAAACCGAATAAAGGACCAATAAAGAGATAAGAAGTGTGCAAAACTTTGTGCAAAACAAAAAAAGGGCGGCATGGTGGTGCAGCGGTAGAGCTACTGCCTTATGCCCCTGTCCCACTTAGGAAACCTGAACGGAAACCTCTGTAGACTTTGTGCCCCACCCGAGGTTTCCATGCGGATCCGGAGGTTGCAGGTGGTTGCCGGAGGTTGCAGGTAGTGGATGCAGGTAGGGAGACTGACAAAAGTCTCCCAAGGTTTCCGTTCAGGTTTCCTAAGTGGGACAGGGGCATTACAGCGCCAGAGACCCAGGTTCCATCCTGACTATGGGTGCTGCCTGTACGGAGTTTGTACGTTCTTCGTGTGACCTGCGTGGGTTTTCTTCAAGATCTTCAGTTTCCACCCTCTCCAAAGACGTAAAGGTATGTAGGTTAATGGGCTTGGTATAAATGTAGAATTCTCTCTCGTGTGTGGGGATCGCTGGCTGTTTCGGACTCGGTGGACCTAAGGGCCTGTGGCCGCACTGTTTCTCTAAACTAAGCTAAACTAAAGCAGCTGGCGGGGTAAGATTGTGCACATCTGTACTGCCTCAGAGGACCAAGACAGGCAGTGAATCATCCGGAGAAAGTAGGAGCCAGCACCAGTTCATCTCTATGCAAGTCTTTGCTGGGAATCAGTATCAATTCTGTCACAAGTTCAGCTCACAGCTGCTGTGGAGGCACATGATGGTAGCCACACACCCTTGCTACTTCTACCCTCATCCATGTGGAGTTCTGGTCTTTGTCACATGGGACCAGCTTGAAGCTTTGAAGGAGTAATAGCACATCACCATAGAAAAACTTGATATCTTTGTTGAACAGAAGGATGCCAGTCATGAGCAGATTGCTGTTCTCAATGGAAATATGTTGCTGCCCATGAGCAGCTTGCACAGTATAGGAACAGAGGGAAAAGAAAATATGAAATCTCCAGTACAGCCGGCTTCTTCCATGCATGTCATCACCATATATTGTAACTATTTGAGGCTACAGCACTGATCCCTGTGGTGTCCCATTAGTGACTGATTGCTGATCTGAATTTTTTCCCATTTATCCAGATTCCTCTTTTCTGTTAGTTTGCCAATCCCTTGCCCATTTCATACTTCAACCCAACTCAATGCAGCCTCATCTCATGCAGTAGGTGACAATTTATCAAATGTCTTCTGGAAATCCAAAATTTACAAAAAACGTTAGAAGGTTTGTTACGGATGGCACGGTGACGCCGCGGTTTAGTAGCTGTCTTACAACGCCAGAGACCCTGGTTCAATCCTGACTCCGGGTGCTGCCGGTCCGGAGTTTGTACGTTCTCCCCATGAACTGCGTGGGTTTTCTCCGAGATCTTTGATTTCCTCCCACACTCCAAAGACAGATTTGTAGATTAATTGGCTTGGTATAAATGTAAAGTGTTCCCAGTGTGTGTAGGAGAATGTTAGTGTGCAGGGATCGCTGGTCGGCTTGGACTCGGTGGGCCAAAGGTCCTGTTTCCGCGCTGTGTCTCTAAACTAAACCAAAAGTAAAATGTGATTTTGCTTTCAAAAGACCATGTTGATTTGGCTTGACTGTCTAATCATCCACTAAATGCCCTGCTATTACCAATGTAATATTGGATTTAAGTATTTTCCCAATGACAGGTGTTAGAACAGCTAGGTTATAATTTCCCACTTTCCATTTCCCTTCATTATGGTTCTAATTGTGTTTTTTTCCAATCTTCTGGGACTTTTCTAGAATCTCAGGAGTTTTGGTTGATTATATAGACAGCCTCCATTATTTCTGAAGGAACTTCTTCTGAGAGCCCAGGGTGCCAGTTGTCACGGCAGGGGCCATGTTGGATTTTAGCTCTGACAGTTTGCCTAGTCATTTTTCTCCAGTGACAGGGATTGGTGCCACTTTCTCTCTCCCTTTGACAGCTTGATAATCTGTTATTATCAGCTTGTTTTTAGTGTCTTCCACCACAAAGCTACCCAGAAGCAGCCAGCTGGTCTTTATAAATACAGATGCCACGCATGGCCCACAGTGAACACAAACACATCATTGGCACAAGGGGATGCACAACTCTTCTGCAGCAGTAGAAACATATTGGTCTTCACCCTCCAACCCCTACAATCCACTGCCTCCTACCACACTCACTCCTTTAGATTGTGGAGGGAAACATAGGTTATGTAAATCTCTGAACAGCTGCTACATCACAGCAGCTTGGAGTCACTGCCACCATTTTACCAACGCCAGCTCAAGCTCCCCCCCCCCCCCCCCCCCCCCCCCCCCCCCCCCCCCCCCCCCCCCCTTCCGTCTCCCCCCGGCCAGTGATGTGAGGGACACCGGGGTCTGGACCAATCACTGACTTTTGTCGATGACGGACAAGGTGTCGGTCCAATACCATCACTGGAGACGTCATGTGTGTATAGAAGCTTGGATGTAATGTTAAAATTGTACAAGGCATTGGTGAGACCAAATCTGGAGTATGGTGTACAATTTTGGTTGCCAAATTATAGGAAGGATGTCAACAAAATAGAGAGAGTACAGAGGATATTCACTAGAATGTTGCCTGGGTTTCAACAACTAAGTTACAGAGATAGGTTGAATAAGTTAGGTCTTTATTCTCTGGAGCGCAGAAGGTTAAGGGGGGCCTGATAGAGGTCTTTAAAATGATGAGAGGGATAGACAGAGTTGATGTGGACAAGCTTTTCCCTTTGAGAATAGGGAAGATTCAAACAAGAGGACATGACTTCAGAATTAAGGGACAGAAGTTTAGGGATAATATGAGGGAGAACTTCTTTACACAGGGAGTGGTGGCGGTGTGGAATGAGCTCCCAGTGGAAGTGGTGGAGGCAGGTTCATTGGTATCATTTAAAAATAAATTGGATAGGCATATGGATGAGAAGGGAATGGAGGGTTATGGTACGAGTGCAGGCAGGTGGGACTAAGGGGAAAAAAATTTGTTCGGCATGGACTTGTAGGGCCGAGATGGCCTGTTTCCGTGCTGTAATTGTTATATGGTTATATGGTTATATGGTGTGTTCGGTGTCATGTCCATTTGGCATCAAGGCTTTTCAGCATCATGTCCGTTCGGCGGCTTTTTGACGTCATGTCCGTTCAGCTTCCTATCCTTTCAGCATCGTGTCCGTTCGGCTCAGTGTCCTTTCGAAGCCGTGTCCGTTCGGTATCTTGGCTTTTCGGTGCGATGTACATTTGGCATCTGGGCTTGGGCTTCTCATCCTTTGACGTCCTGTCCACACACGAGAGGCCACACATGGCCCATAGTGAACACGAACACACCATTGGCACAAGGGGATTCACCTCTCTCTGCTGCAGTAGCAACATGTTGGGCTTCACCCTCCAACCACAACAATCCACTGCCTGCTCCCAATCCTACCACACTCACCCCTTTAGATTGTAGAGGGAGACATGTAAGTCCCTGAAAATCTGCTGATGTGCTGGTTCATGCTATTGCTGTCCCTCTCATTTAACTCCCACTACATCTTCTCCTGCTCGGCCCCACAGACAGACATCACACACTGTTCTTCACTGACAAACCTACCACTCTGTTCCCTGTGGACACACATCTCCCTCTGTTCCCCACACACACACACTGTTCCCTGTGGATGGACATCCCACACCATTCCCTGCTGACAGACATCTCACGCTCCCTCAAGCAGTCAACCCATGGTGTTCCCCTCAGATGGACATCCCACATTGTTCCTTCTCCAAGGACAGGCGTCCGACACTGTTCCCCGCTGAAAGGCATCTCAAACTGTTTCCCACAGACATTCAATCCACGGTGTTCCCAGCGCACAGATATTGAACACTGTTCCTCTTGGAAGGACATCCCAGACTGATCCCAGGCATCTCCCAACGTTCCTCATGGCCAAACATCTTACATTGTTCCCCACACACAGACATTGCGCAATGTTCCCCATGGACAGACAACCTCTGGTGTTCCCTACCGACATCCATACCATAGTGTTTGTTTAACTGACCAGTGCAGTCTGATACTGGCCCAGTTAAGGTGAAGGCTTCCAATATGTGATCAGGGACTCAAAGGAAAGATGAGCAAACCTCCAGCACGCAGAAACAGCCACAAAAGGGACACAGTGACATTGAAACCTATGCACCAGGCCATGAGAGCAGCCCTGAACTAGAGAGCAGAGCCAGAGAGAAGTGCTGAACTACTATCTACTACTATCTACCTCATTGGTGATCATTGCGTTATACTTGATCAGACTTGTCTCTGTACTGTACATAATCAGACTTTGCTGGCTTTACCTTGCACTAAACGTTATTCTCTTATAGCGCTGTAAAATTTATCTTCAAGCCAACATGCTTATAAGGAAGTTTTATATGTGCTCTGACCATGTGAAGTGTTCCCTGTTCAGAACCTACATCACACCGTTATATACTGCTCAATTGTGGTCTAAGTATAAGAAAAAGAGTATGCAGAGGCTTAAGGTAGCATACAATGATGCAATGAGGTTGCTACTTCGTGTCCCTAGGTGGCATAGTGCCAGTCAATTGTTTGTGTCGACTAGAGTGCCAACCTGTGAGGCACTCTTAAGACAGCTGATGTTTAGTTTTATGTGTCGCCTGGACAAGTCAGGGAACCACATAATTGAAGCCTTAGTCAGCCCTCTGAAAAGCTGCTATAGATTCACTTCTAGGCTAAGATGGCATTGGTGCAATAGCTTATATATATTTTAGGCTAATATGAAATTTCTTAATGTATCTTTGTAATTCTTTGTACTGTTTGATGTGTATATGGACCTGTGTCTGAAATAAAGCTTTAATTATCATGTATGCATACCTTATAAATGACTCGATTGTAATCATGTATTGTCTTTTCACTGATTGGATAACACGCAAAAAATGATTTTCACTGTACCTCGGTACACGTGACAATAAACTAAACTGAACTGTAATGGGCAAGACACAAGATGTGTAAATTTGCTGGAAAATGTCATGATTTTTGATATATTTCATTTTTCTATTATAAGTAACTTTGCACAATGTAACAAATGTTCAAATGTTTCCCAAAGTATGGCAAATAACATCCATCAAAGTCAGAGAGAAATGACACTGAGGTGGCTGCTGGCATGGTGATAAACCCTGCATGCCTGACCCAGTGACATGGCTGTTAGTTTAGTTTAGTTTAGCGATGCAGCGTGGAAACTGGCCCTTCAGCCGCTAAGCCCAACCTGAGCATTGATCACCCATTCACACTAGTTCTTCATTACTCCACTTTCTCATCCACTCCTTGCGCACTAGAGGAAATTTACTGCAGCCAATTAATCTACAAACCCACACGTCCTTGAGATGTGGGAGGAAACCAGAGCACCTGGAGGAAACCCACCAGGTCATAGGGAGAATGTGTAAATTCCACACAGACAGCACCAGAGATCAGGATCAAACCTGGATCTCTGGGGCAGCGAGGCATCAGATCTACCACTGTGCTGCCCTGTGTCAGACCTCTGCCAATGGCATCACTAATCAAGCACTCCCTGCTAGTTATCAGCAACTGGTTACTCAAGAGAAACACCTGCTATGAGCTTAATTGTACTCTGCAAACTTTGGAAGGAGTTTGAGTTTAATGCATGGGTGCAGTTGTGCATGTGTTTTGTTGCAGGTGACGCCCAGGGTGGAAAGTAAAAAGGTACAATATGACTTGGGGTTCAGACTAAAGTTGTTAAGGTTGCCAGTACTTTCAATTCAAGCAAATAGAAACAAAAAAGAACAGTAATAAAAGGAAATATATTGAAACCAAAACATCCAATTAATTTCTGCGGAGATGAGACGAAGTTGGTAATGTGAAATTGTTGGATTCAATATTGAGTAGCAAAGTCTGAAAGATAAATAAATTGAACATGGATGTTATTCCTTAAGTTTATATTGGGCATCATTGTAAGAATGTAGGAACCAAAGGCAGTGGCCAAGTAGGATTGCAATAGAGAATTAAAATGACTAGAAGTTTAGGCTCACCATTGCAGACTGAAGATAAGTGACCCAATCTATATTTCAAGATTCAAGATTCAAGAGAGTTTGTTGTCATGTGTCCCAGATAGGACAATTAAATTCTTGCTTTGCTTCCACACAACAGAATATAGTAGGCATAAATAAATACAGAACAGAATTGATCAGTGTAACCATATACCAATGAATATATATATATACACACATATATAACAGATAAAGTGCAATGGGCTATTAATGATCAGAGTTTTGTTTGAGTTGAGTTTAATAGCCTGATGGCTGTGGGGAAGTAGCTATTCCTGAACCAGAATGCAGCGGGGAGATGAGTGAGTGGCCAGGATGGTATGTATGGGTCCTTGGTGATGCTGGCAGTCTTTTTGAGGCAACGACTGCGAAAGATCCCCTCGATGGTGGGGAGGTCAGAGCCGATCCAAATGAAAAGAGACTGCATTGTAAGCACGGAATGGAAGAAGTACAGTAAATTTCTGCTTTACCTGAACAGACTGGTCCACGAAATGCAGGAAGAACAAAGGTAAAAAGGCAGGAGTTGCTTCTCCTCTGGTTGCATGGGAAAGTGAGAGTGAATGAATGAAGATGAAAGAGTCGACTAAGGAACTTTAGTTTAGTTTAGAGGTACACCGTGGAATCAGCACCTTTGGCCCACCGAGTCCGTGTCGATTAGCACTATCCTACACACTGGGGACAATTTACAATCTTTACCAAAGCCAGTTAACCTACAAACTGTACATCATTGGAGTGTGGGAAGAAAGTGGAGCACCCGGGGAAAACTGATGCAGTCACTGAAAGAAAGTACAAACTCTGTGCAGACAGCTCCTGTAGTCAGGATCCAACCCGGGTCTCTAACCATGTAAGGTGGCAACTACCAACTTGCAGTTTATAGAAATTATAGATAGATGATTTGTTAAATGTGGAAGCCCAGTGGGGTGGAAGATGAACCTTACGTGTAGGAAGGAGCTGCAGATGCTGGTTTACAACGAAGAAAGACACTAAACACTCGATTAACTCAGTGGGATAGACAGCATCTCTGGAGGGAAGGAATGGGTGATGTTTCGGGTTGAGACCCTACCTCAGCCTGAGAGTCTGGCAGAGGGAGACACAAAGATATAGAAGGGTAAGGTGTGAAAACAAGATATCAAAGGGGACAAAGTTGGAAGAAAATGTAGAATAGATCATTGTTGGATAGGGGAAGACCTGAATTTTAATGTTGACAAGTATAAAAAGGTTTTTGTCAGTCTCCCTACCTGCTTCCACTACCGGCAACCTCCGGCAACCACCTGCAACCTCTGGGAACCACACAGAAACCTTGGGTGGGGCGCAAAGTCTCCAGAGGTTTCCATTCAGGTTTCCTAAGTAGGACAGGGGCATTACTCAGCAGGTCAGGCAGCATCTCTGGAGAACATGGATAGGTGATCTTTTGGGTCGAGACCCTTCTTCAGACTGATTGTAAGGGAGAAGAAAACTGGAAGGGGGGGAAACGGAACAAAGCATGGCAATAGGTGGACGCAGGCAAGGGAGCGGGGCTGAGGTTGATAAACTAAAGATGGTTGGAACAAAGGTCAGAGATAAAAGCAGAAGATCAGAGACAGGATTGAAGAGGATTGTTGAGAACTGAGAAGCCAAAGGGAGGGGTGGGGTGGAGAAATAGGTGGGGCACTGAGGTTTTGACATTGCAGTCAGACAGAACTGATTGACCAATATTTACTGCAGAAATTTCCTATAGCTAAATATTGGGAAGAGCAAAGACCTGAATTTTAATGTTGACAAGTATAAAAATTTGGAAGTTATATTCCACAATGTCGCAAAATATCATTAATTCAGCACATTTGTCTTGCATCTTAAAGCTCTTCTTCCAAATGTCAGGGTGTGTTTTGGACAATAGACTTGCATTCTAGCTGTTTCCTTTCTTCAAACCTACCCAAGCCTCAAGACTGGAAGCCATCATCTGTGGCAACCGACTCACTGTTGCAGCGGCCCCTACAGCCTGTCTGTCTTTTTTTATTTTTTGTCTAGTTAAATGTAGTTGTTTGTGTTTTTTAATAGTGTTTTTAACTGTTTATATGTGGGGGGTGGGGAGAGGGAAACTTTTTAAAATCTCTTCCCTGTACGTGAGACCTGACCTTTTCCTTGTCGGGTCTCCGTTGTCGTTGGGGCCTAGCACCGTGGAGCGGCCTCCAGCCTGAACGACCTGGGGGCTCCAGTCACGGAGCCTGCGGAGCTGCGGACTTACCATTGTGGAGCTGGCGGGCATCGGAGCGTGGGGGGCGGTGGTGACTCGCTGCTGCGGCCCGACCACATAGCTCGGAGGCTCCAGCTGCAGCCGCAGGTCCTGTGGACTGACGGGACATCGGGAGCTCGTGGGTCCGGGTGGAGAGACCGCTTTCCGGAGCTCCCGCAATGCGACTTCTCTAGCCCGTGTTGCGGGGTTGGAACGACCCGGAGCGGGGCCGTGCATCGCCCGGCGCGGCTTCATGGCCGTGGGACATTCCAGCGCCCGCCGGGGGCTCCAACTTTGTGACATTTAAACCGGGAGCGGGGCCGTACATCGCCCGGCATGGCCTAAAATGGCCGTGGGACTTATCATCACCCGCCTGGGGATTCGACATCAGGAGAGAAATGGAGAACAGGGGAGAGAAAAGACTGCCTTCCATCACAGTGGGTTCACTGTGATGGATGTTTTTGTAAATTGAATTGTGTGCATGTCTGTATGATATTGTCTTTGTTTGTATGGCTGTGGAACTGAGGTTCAAATGACATGTAATAAATATTGATTGATTGATATTGATCTTTTTCGATCTCCTGTACAAGTTCTGTTGTAAAAAAAAAAATCTTACTTCTTCGATGGTCCTAGTATTTTGACACAATATATGTTTCATGTGTTTTAAATGATCAATATCATTAATGTAGTTTGCCATGTATAGGGATGTTTAAAATTGTTCTGACTATTGTATGCCTTGGTAGATTCCTAACTGAAGTTCACTTTAGCTTGTATTCGCTCGCATAAACCTGTTTATTTTAAAGAATAACATCCTGAAGAAAAGATTTATAATAATAAGATAGTTCCCAAGAAGTCGTGTTTACTGCATGCTGAAAAAATCACTGATGATGATCAAATGGGAAAAAAATACCTTCTAGTACCAGCCCAATTTGTATTGCAGGCAGTTATTACAGTTGTGGAAGAATAAGTCTATGGTTTACAAAGCATCTGTCAGTGTGCACCCCAAGCAGTTAATCTTTTAATACATTTGTGAATTGGTGTTTCCAGTTACACTGCTACATCACTGTGTCATTGGCAAA
This sequence comes from Leucoraja erinaceus, assembly GCF_028641065.1. NCBI lineage: Eukaryota > Metazoa > Chordata > Chondrichthyes > Rajiformes > Rajidae > Leucoraja > Leucoraja erinaceus. The sequence continues at coordinate 73,778,554 of NC_073382.1, forward strand.
CTTGCGTATCTGATCAGATATAGATGTTTAGTTTAGTTCAGAGATACAGCAAGGAAACAGGCCCTTCGGCCGACTGGATCAGTGTCGACCAGCGATCCCCGCACATTAACACTATCCTACACACACTAAGGACAATTTTACAATTATACCAAGCCAATTAACCTACATTCCTGTACGTCTTTGGCGTGTGGGAGGAAACCGACGATCTCGGAGAAACCCCACGCAGGTCACACGGAGAACGTACAAACTCCGTACAGACAGCACGCGCAGTCGGGATCGAACCCGGGCCTCCGGCGCCGCAAGCGTTGTTAGGCAGCAACTCTACCGCTGCGCCACCGTGCCACCCTGTGGTGAATAATTAGGAACAATATGCAAATACTTTTGTGTCACCACTTGGTGCATCACTCAATTTGTTTATCTTATCGTATCATTTTCTAGATTACTGGCACTTAGCCTAATTGCCTCAAATGCTAATGAGCTTCAGATCTATCAAAGAGTCTCTTCTGAGAGATTTTTTATCAAATACTTTCTAGAAATCCATAAATAAAATCCATTGATCCTGTCCATCTGTACAAAAAATTCAATTTGGTTCGCCAGGCCTGACCAATCATTTATAAATCAATGCTTGGTTTCCCTGACAATTTAATATTTTTGTGGAGTTCTGACATTCTTTCCTAGTTACACACTTTGCTCATATCGTGACAGGCCTAATTGGTCTATAAAACGCTGGTTTATTTCTCCTGCCTAACAAGGTAACTTGCTCAACTTTTGAATCTAAAATAATGGCTCCATAATAAAGGAATGTTTGGAATTTTGAAGGTAGGGCAATAACCTCCTTTCAAAATGATAGACGGCACTTATCTGGTTCTGAAGGCTTGTCACACTTCCATGCCTTTTTATTCTTTAATGATATTATTTTGCTAAATTTAATGTGTTCTTGTTCATAATAATATTAATTGCACTGTATCTAAAAGGTAATTTGCTTCCTCCATAATATTAATGGAAAATAATTATTCAATAGGTCTGACATCTATTTATTTGCATTTACAATATTGCTTTTAGCACCTTTCAAGGCCAATGCATTGTTCCTGACCACTCACCTATTCCCAATTAATATTATTGTTTTTGTAATGTCCTGTGTCGTGTATGGGAAGTTGGTAAAGGATAGGTAAAGGATAAGATTAAGGGTGAAAGAGAGAAAGCAGTAAGAAAATGTTTTAAAAATTCCCCGGTAATAACAATTTTTGTAATAGGATTCCTCTTCTACAATTGTAAATTTTCGATGTATTGATTGTTTGTTGGCAATTCAGTCTTATGATGAAGCCTAACTTTTCTGCTATCCAATCAACAAAAAAATAATAATGTCACAATATATAACCTATTAATGGGAAAGCTTATCTTGGGCTATAAGTTTATGTGATGAAGCAGAACAGCTCAGATGTATTAGAAAAATTAATGATGACCTTGCTGTTCTGAATACTGCAAACTCCGTGTATTGTTTTTCACTCCATTGTAGCTGGATGATCTTCTGAAGTCGTCCGTATTTTTATTTAAGAGCTTGAGCACAAGTAGCAATTTTGGTTCAGTTATCGTAATTCAAAGGTACGAACCGACAATTGAGAGAATTAATAATACCAAAATAAATTCAAGGAAAGTATCTGTCTAGGCTATCGATTGTAAAAATATTGTCAGAAGAAAAGCCAAAAAAACTCTAGAAACCTGTGATTTACCACAATAGCAAAGGAATAAGATCACAATTCAGTATAGATGAAGTGTATTTGGAATGCCAGCAGCTGATTTATTTTATGGAATGAAGCAGTTTTGAAGTATAAATGGGACACAAGGCTTTAAACATCCACCCTTGCCTACAATGTCAAAAATAAAATAGCAGACCATTGTTTATTCCAAATTGCAGCATTTTTTATTTGAGTTGGAGAAAAATATTACTCTTCTTACACAGAAGACAAATAAATAGTTCTCTTTTTTATATTACACCTGACTTGTTGATGGAAACTGGCTGGCCACATCATTCTGAGATTTGCTATACCAGCTGCAGAATAGGTGCAGAACTGACATGAATCCTTAATTATGATTCTCAATGATATTTCTGTTGCACAATTTAAATGCGTGGCTTTATCTGAAGTAAAGTGTTGGACTGGAGGCAATCAACACCAAATCTATCCTACTTTAGTTTAATGCACTCGCATTCATCACTTAATATTTCCTTAATGTTGAATATCTTGAGTAGTAGATAGGTAGAAATAAAATGCTGGAGTAACTCATTTTGGATCGAGACACTTCTTCAGCCGATGACATTGAGTAGATAATGTTTGTCTTAACCCTTCAACTGCTGGCTAGGATTATTTGTGTGAAAATAAACAATATTAGAAATGCAGGATTTATATAAATAATCTAGAAATATGTTCATTGATTTAAGACCATATTGGACATGTGTTTTGGGGGAAGGACATAAATTTCATGGGAGGTGCAACTGGCTTTGAGGTTGAGCTTCGTTTTGCAACACAGAAATTTGGTGAAAGGAGGAGGATTTATTTTCACCTTAAGATAAGGACTCAAAAATGCTGGAAGTAGTTAGTTCTGATATTGGATCATTAACCCAAAACGATAACTCTGTTTCCCTCTCCACATATGCTGCCTTCCCTGCTGAATATTGTTTTCTATTCTTATTTCAAATTTCCAGCTGCCATTCATTTGCACTACAATTGATGTTTTTTTGTCCCGTCCGTTTTCCTCTGGTTATTTATTCCCGTGATATAGGCATCGCAAAGCAAAGCCAATATTTATTGCACCTTCCTAATTGCCCTGGGAATGGTGGTCAGTGGGCACCTTCTTAAATCGCAGCAATCTATGTGGTGAAGAAGATTCTGCATGCTCCCAGATGGGCGATGCAAGATTTTGTTGCAGTGACAATGAAGCAATGGCAATATATCTTCTTGTCAGAGCAGTGCGTGATATGAATGGGAATTTCGGATGCTTCTGCTTGGGAAGCATCTGCTTCCCTTATCTTTTTAACTGATGAGAGCCATGAGCTTAAGAAGTGCAGCAGTGTAGGTGATGCACACTGCAGGAATAGTAGCCTGTTGTTGGAAGGACTGGAGATTTAAACTGGTAGCTGGGGAGCTGATTATACAGTTAGCACAAGTAGCTTTACTTTATAACATTTATTCTGAGTTGAGATGTGTTCTAATAACCACAGCAGAGGTACATAGTTAGCATCAGTGCTGCTCAATCATGTGCGCATTAAACAAATCATCATAAAATGACATAAAAATATATATAATATAATTCTAATCTGGCGTTCAGTGGGGCTGGTTGACAGATTTTCCAGACTATTGGTTGTTATTCCTATTACCTCAACACACTTTTACTTTATTTCTTTTGAATGTGATATAGAAGTAAATTTTCCAGTGAAGTCAGTGAGCTTATACGAAGGGTGTGCAGGAAACAGGGGATTAGATTGCTTAACCGGAACATGTGGTGTAAATGTCCCTAAACTGTTCTTTCAAGTTCACCTATTTGAAATGTATTGTATAATGCAGTATATAAAGCACACTCCAACCTTATCTTGTCTGGTATAATGCATCCTATACTTTTGTAGATTAAGGAGGCCTTGTATGATGACTGGTGATGGGGTCTCATAAATTAAATCCTTCATCTCCAAGGTGAAGGTTATATTGAAAATATTAGACAAAGGTTACACAGTGAAGCTTGTGACTTGAATTTAAGCCGAAGGCATGTCGTGTGGATTGCAAAGTGTAGGATTTTCAATTGTGTTCTTCACTTGGTGAACACATTAATGCACAGAGGAACCTGACACTCATGTTGTATGCACCGAGCAGAGGCAAATGATGTGTTGTGCTTATATTTCAGAACTGTTTTTTGCAGAGAACTAGAGAATTTAGTGCAAGTATTTTTTTAAAGTCCAGCAGAATGCTCCAACAATGAGTATGCATTGCACATAATTGTGTGATCATGCCCATTGGTGTTCCGTAGGGATGTGTGCTGGGACCTCTGCTGTTTGTGATATATATAAATGACCCGAATGTAATTGTGGATGGGTTCATGCCCCTGTCCCACTTATGCCCCTGTCCCACTTAACCTGAACGGAAACCTCTGGAGACTTTGTGCCCCACCCAAGGTTTCCGTGCAGTTCCCGGAGGTTTTTTGTCAGTCTCCCTACCTGCTTCCACTACAACCTCCAGCAACTACCTGCAGCCTCCGGGAACTGCACAGAAACCTTGGGTGGGGCGCAAAGTCACCAGAGGTTTCCGTTCAGGTTTCCTAAGTGGGACAGGGGCGTAACGTTTGCAGATGACATCAAGGCTGCCGGCATTGTGGCCAGTGGAGAAGGCTGTCCAAGTATACTGAAGTGAGTGGAGTAATAGCAGACGGACTTTAATCCGAGCAAGTGTGAGATGCTACATTGATAGTCAAATGTAAAGGGAAGGTGTATAGTTGAGGCAAGACCCTTAACAATATTGTTGCACACAAGGATATTGGGGTCCTGGTCCATTGCTCCCTGAAAGTAGCAATATAAGTACATAGAGTGATAAAGAAGGCGAGAAACAAGGAATTGTATATGATATTTTTGCCTTCATCGGTCAAGACATTGAGTATACAAGTCAGGAAGCCATAATGCAGCTCTATATGACTTTGGTTAGGCTGCATTTGGAGTATTGCATGCAGTTCCCCTATTACAGAATGGACGCGGAGGCTATGGAGAGGACATAGAAGAGGTTTACCAGAATGTTACCTAGGTTAGTGGGTATTAGGTTTTAGAACCGAATGCATCAACAGCCACTGAAGAGTGGATTTTTACATTTAATGGTGAAAGAGCAGAAGATTCAGACTTAGATTTAGATTCAAATTAGTTTATTGTCATTTACACCAGGGAGCAGTGAAATTCCTTGCCCGCCTGTAATTCAGAGAGAAAACAAACTGGTAATGAAGATACACCAATAAATACAATGTCTAATGTAAACCAGAAGAATGTACAATTAGTGCAAAAAGAATACCTAGTTTACCCATCCCAACCCTGCTCTTAGCCTGCACCCCGATCCTTCTGTCTACCAGCCTCTACCAACAAATCGCCCATCTATTTGACCAATCGGCTGCCCAATGCCATTCCCAAACAGTTGCCCCAACCCTACAAGATGAGGTTGGACAAACGTGGATTGATTTCTCTAGAATATCAGGAGTTGAAGGGAGACCTCATAGAATGATATAAAATTATGAGCGGCATAGATAGGGTAGACAGTCATAACGTTTTACGCAGAGTGGAATTGCCCAAGACTAGAGGGCATTTAAGTTGGGAAGGGCAGTGTAAAGGAGATGTACGGGGCAAGTTTTTTGATATGGAGGGTGGTGGGTACCTGGATCATACTGCCAGGGTGATGGTAGAGCAGATATGATAGTTGCGTTTAAGTGGTTTATAAACATGCACATGGAAATGCAGGGAATGGGAGGGTTTGGATCATGTGCAAGAAGATGAGGTTAGTTTATCTTGACATTATGTTTGGCACAGACATTTGTGAGCCGAAGGCCTGGTTCTATGGCTATATCTTTCTATCTTCTATTAAAGGTGCGTGAATAAGTAGTTGGTGTTTCCTCAGGAACACTGCAACAATCACCTAGAATTAAAATAAACTTCACATTTCCATTGGCCTATGCAATACAATATTCATGGCATGGTCACAAATTGCATTTGCAGTGAGGTTAAGAACCTTGTTGGTGAATATTTTAGAATATTTCAAGAGAATATTAAACTTGCTTCAGTCAATTTGAGGTAAAGCAGTACATGAAGCCTCCTGTTGAGATACATTAAAATTAGATGAGAATCAGAGACGGAAGATCAAAGTGGGTGACTGAACAAATAACTTGAAAATAGTTTGCTTGAAAGAAGTGGAACAAAGAGAGAAAAGAATGTGATAATGACATTAACAAAGCTAAGTATTGAAAATTAATTGAACAAGAATAAAGAACAAGGTTTTAGAACCAGATGCTCCTGCAGCTACTGAGGAATGGAGGTGGGGGGGAGGTGGGGGGGGGGGGGGGGGGGAGTGTAAGTTACTTAATGTTAGAGAATTAAATGTTCAAAATTTGTTACAATGTTCAATGCAAGCTAAGAGGTGTTCTTCCTCCAATTTACACGTGGCCTCACTCTGGCAATGGTGGAAGCCCAGTGCAGAAAGGTGTTGAACTGTCTGAAAGGTCTGAATTGCTGAACTTGGAGTGCACAATTTATTAATGGTATTGCTATGTTATTTGAAAATGGGAATGAAGGATGTCCAGTCATGCTGATCACAAGAGTAAGTGCTACTTGCTTTTTTTATAAGATTTATTATCATTGACTGGAGTCATGTAGTAACATGGTATACTGATTCAGTTGGATTGCAACAACTCTGCCTTCTGCAACTGCAACAATTGTGTTAAAGCATAATAGAAGGCAAGATAACCGCAAATTATAAGAAGGGTCTCAACCCAAGCCCGTTCCGCTGAGTTACTCCAGCTTTTTGTGTCTATCTTCACAAAATATACTAGTCATGCATAAATATCACAGACTAAATGTCGGGTTGTCAACATACCTACGGATTTTAGATATATTCCTGAAAAAAAGTCATGATTATAGCAAATATACATTCAAAGTAGCCTGAAGCAATTCTCATCTCCAGCATCAATTTTAAAGTTGAAAATATTTTCTTGATTTCATGTGGTCTTCCGAGAATTGTTTATGACAGGCAATGGAAGCAACTTCCCTGCCATTGAATTGCCAAGTTCATCTGAAGGAATGAAGTCAAATGCGTTTTCTCAGCTGCAATCCACCCATCCTCAAATAATTTTGCAGAAAAAGTAGTTCAGACTGAAAAAGATGACACAAAGTGAAATTGTGGCAAATATTCCACAGTTGTTGTTTCACTGCTGGAACAGACCACCACAAACCGCAAGACACCTGTTGTGTTACTGATGGGCAGAGACATTGCAGTGCATTTGGATTTGCTGAAGCCAGGGCTCTGCATGACTATTTCAGACAAGCAAAGCATAGGAACAACATGACCAGAATTAGTGGCCACTCGTTTGCAGTGGTTCAACCTGTAGTCATAGAATCATAGAGTGAAACAGTGTGGAAAATGGCCCTTCGGCCCCAATTGCCAACATGTCCCAGCTGCACTAGTCCCACCTGCCCATGTGTGGTCCATGTCCCTCTAAGCCTATCCTATCCATGTACCTGTCCAACTGTTTCTGAAATGTTGGGATCGTCCCTGCCTCAGCTACCTCCTCTGGCAGCTTGTTCCATACACCCACCACCACTTTGTGAGAAAAAGATACCGCTCAGATTCCTATTAAATCTTTCCCCTTCACCTATAACCTATGTCCTCTGGTCATCGATTCACCTACTCTGAGCAAGAGACTCTGTGCATCTACCCGATCTATTCCTCTCATGATCCTATACATAGAAACATAGAAACATAGAAATTAGGTGCAGGAGTAGGCCATTCGGCCCTTCGAGCCTGCACCGCCATTCAATATGATCATGGCTGATCATCCAACTCAGTATCCCGTACCTGCCTTCTCTCCATACCCTCTGATCCCCTTAGCCACAAGGGCCACATCTAACTCCCTCTTAAATATAGCCAATGAACTGGCCTCGACTACCCTCTGTGGCAGAGAGTTCCATAGATTCACCACTCTCTGTGTGAAAAAAGTTCTTCTCATCTCGGTTTTAAAGGATTTCCCCCTTATCCTTAAGCTGTGACCCCTTGTCCTGGACTTCCCTAACATCGGGAACAATCTTCCTGCATCTAGCCTGTCCAACCCCTTAAGAATTTTGTAAGTTTCTATCAGATCCCCTCTCAATCTCCAAAAATCCAAAGAGTGTAAACCAAGTCTATCCAGTCTTTTCTTCATAAGACAGTCCTGACATCCCGGGAATCAGTCTGGTGAACCTTCTCTGCTGCACTCCCTCTATGGCAATAATGTCCTTCCTCAGATTTGGAGACCAAAAACTGTACGCAATACTCCAGGTGTGGTCTCACCAAGACCCTGTACAACTGCAGTAGAACCTCCCTGCTCCTATACTCAAATCCTTTTGCTATGAAAGCTAACATAACATACCATACACCATACACCCACCACTCTTTGTGTATTTCTATGAGATGACACAGAAGGCAGTTGTTTGTTAGAATGCATTGTTAATTATACAGGACCAACTTTGCTGGATAATAGTCACATGATGAAGCCTCATTAAGACCTCATTGTGTTGAATCTTCAGCAGAGGACTAATTATCAAAAACAGCCATTGACATTTCAATTCTGTGCCTATAAAACACACCCATATGGGTGAAGTAGAATTTATGAACTGTTGGTTTACTTTCTGAAGAATAGTGGCCAAACTAAAATGTTAACTCTTTCTCCCTCCATTGATGGAGGCTAACATGACACATAGTTCCCGCATTTTACATTTTTAATCAGCATCTCCATAATTCAGAGACAGCCTGCCTCCATAAATAGATCCCTTTTTTTATCCATGGCCTCCCTCCCCCACTCCAATTTGAAAGGAATTTATTGGTGATTATCATGTAATTTAATTTAGAAATACAACATGAAAACAGGCCCTTCAGCCCACCAGGTCCACACTGACTATTGATCCATATGTTCCATGTTATCCTGCTTTCCCATCAGCTCCCTACACACTAGGGCAACGATGACAAATTGGGAGTATTAAGATGCAGTTAAAGGGGAAGTGAGTGCAGGATAAGTTACAAAAGACTCTGGAATTGATGGGAAGGAAAGTTCAAGAAGGGATAATAGAGTAAGGTCAGGGCCAATAGTGACTGGTGTGAGAGGTGAGGTGAATACGGAAGTTAAAGTGTTGTATATGAATGAGTGAAGCATATGAAATTAAGTGGACAAGCTTGAGGCTCAGTTAGAAATTGGCAAGTATCATGTTGTGGGAATAAAGGGCCTGTCCCACTTAGGCGATTTTTCAGCGAACTGCCGGCGAGTGTCAAGAGTGAAACAAACAAACAAACACACACACACACACACACACACACACACACACACACACACACACACACACACACACACACACACACACACACACACACACACACACACACACACACACACACACACACACACACACACACACACACACACACACACACACACACACACACACACACACACCGCAAAGGCGGGGCCAGGGAAAACAGGGGTGCTCTGTCTGAAATTCACACGGTGCAAAGCCAAGGTGATACACACACCGCAATGAACAGGAAGGTTTAAGACGGCTAGCACAGTGTACGGTAAGTCCTTTAAATGAACGGGGGGGGCAGAGGAGAAAGGGGGGATAAGGGGGGGAGAGAAGGGGGGGAGAGGGGGGGGGGGAGAAGGAGGAGGAAATAATGGGAGGGGAGGGAGAGAAGGGGGGGAGAGGAAGGGGGGAGAGAGAAGGGGGGAGAGAGAAAGGGGGGGGAGAGAAGGAGAAGGGGGGGGGAGAGAAAGGGGGGGAGAGAGAAGGGGGAGGGGAGAGAAGGGGGGTGAGGGAGAGAAGGGGGGGAAGAGAAGGGGGGGAAGAGAAGAGAAGGGGGGAGAGAAGAAGGGGGGGAGAGAGAAGGGGGGAGAGAGAAGGGGGGAAAGGGGGGGGGGGGGGAGTGGGGAGAGGGAAAGAAAGGGGAGGGGAGAGGGGGATAGGGGGGGGGAGAGAGGGGGGGGGGGGGGGGGGGGGGGGGGGGGGGAGGGGGGGGGGACTTTTTAAGAAGCCAGACAACTTTGAATAAGCCAGAGATACACAGCTGTGAAGTTCGACGGGCATTTAACATTACCGGTCGGTTTTCCTTGGTTCTGAAAACACGGGCTTATGTTATTTTCCCCCAATGAGCCAATGAAAATGCCCGGTCAGCAAAGGAGATTAACTAAAACTACCTATGACTACCTCGAATACCTACAACTACATGTCGACCCCACTACCACTGCACCTACGACTACAAAAGTACCGATTTTCTCCATGGCGACCAATTTTTGGTTGCAGAAAATTTTCAACATGTTTAATATATTTGCTGCCACCATGCTGAGACCGTGACAAGTTTCCGGAATGCAGGAACTCCTCGCGACCATGAAGGAGACTCACCAGAGAGCATCAGCGAACATGTGGCGACCATGTGGCAATTATGAGGCGAGCGCAGAGTCTCCTGCACTCGCCTAAAAAGTTGTCTAAGTGGGACAGGCCCTTGACAGAGACTTGGCTGCATGAGGACCAGGGCTTGGGAACTGAATATTCAAGGGTAAACCTCCTATCGAAAAGACAGGCAGGTGGGCAGAGGGGGTGGCGTAGCTCTGTTGGTGAGGAATGAAACCCTTGCGAGGGGTGAAATAGAATCAGGAGATGTAGAGTCAGTATTGATAGATACTGATGAATTGTAAGGGTAAAAGGACCCAAATGAGACTTATCTACAGGCCCCCAAACATTAGCATGGATATAGGGTGCAAGTTGAATCAATAGTTGAAATTGGCATGTGTAAAGGTAATACTACGGTTATTATGGGGGATTTCAACATGCAGGTAGACTGGGTAAATCAGGTTGGTACTGGACACCAAGAAAGGGAGTTTGTGGAGTGCCTCTGTGATGGATTCTTAGAGCAGCTTGTTCTAGAGCCTACCAGGGAGAAGACAATTCTGGATTTAGTGTTGCGTAATGAACCGGATTTGATAAGGGAACTTGAGGTTAAGGAGCCATTAGGAGGTAGTGAACACAATATGATAAGTTTTAATCTACAATGTGAGAGGGAGAAGGGTAAGTCGGAGGTGTCAGTGTTACAGCTGAACAAAGGGGACAATGGAGCCATGAGGGAGGAACTGGCCAAAGTTGACTGGAAAGATACTCTAGCAGGGATGACAATGGAACAACAAAGGCAGGTATTTCTGGGAATATTACAGAAGGTGCAAGATCAGTTCATTCCAAAGAGGAAGAAAGATTCCAACAGGAGTAAGGGGCGACCGTGGTTGACAAGGGGTGTCAGGGACAGTATAAAAATAAAAGAGAAGAAGTACAACATTAGTGGGAAGCCAGAGGATTGGATAATGTTTAAAGAGCAACAGATATGTGAAGAGGAAAAGATTAGTTAAAGTAAAGTAAAGTAAAGTAAATTTATTTATATAGCACGTTTAAATCAACTCGCGTTGAGACCAAAGTGCTTTACATAGAAAAAAATAATTAAGCTTCCGTACATCCATAGAAAAATTAAAATTAAGAAAAATGACACAACATATTGTGTAATTCAACACAAACGTCCCCCCACAACAGAATAAAACATTTCCACTGTGGGGAAAGGCATCAGAGAGTTCAGTCCTCTCCCTCTGTGATCACCCGAGGTCGGGGCCTATTTGTGTTAAGAACAAAGTTGGACCCTTGAAGACTGAGAAGGGTGAATTTATTATGGGGAACAAGGAAATGGCATATGAGTTGAACAGGTATTTTGGATCCGTTTTCACTAAGGAGGACACAAACAACCTTCCTGATGTACTAGTGGCCAGTGGGGTGACGGAGGAACTGAAGGAAATCCACATTAGGCAGGAAATGGTGTTGGGTAGAGTGATGGGACTGAAGGCTGATAAATCACCAGGGCCTGATGGTCTGCATCCCAGGGTACTTAAAGAAGTGGCTCTAGAAATCATGGATGCATTGGTGATCATTTCCCAATGTTCTATACATTCAGGATCAGTTTCTGTGGATTGGAGGGTCGCGAATGTTACCCCATATTTTAAGAAAGACGGGAGAGAGAAAACAGGGAATTATAGACCAGTTAGCCTGACATCAGTGGTGGGGAAGATGCTGGAGTCAATCATAAAAGATGAAATAGCGGCACATTTGGATAGCAGTAACAGGATCGGTCGGAGTCAGCATCGATTTATGAAGGAGAAATCATGCTTGACTAATCTTTTGGAATTTTTTGAGGATGTAACTAGGAAAATGGACAAGGGAGGTCCAGCGGATGTAGTGTACTTGGACTTTCAGAAAGCATTTGATAAGGTCCCTCATAGGAGATTAGTGGACAACATTAGGGCACATGGTATTGGGGTTAGTGTGCTGACATGGATAGAAAATTGATTGGCAGACAGGAACCAAAGAGTAGGGATTAATGGGTCCCTTTCAGAATGGCAGGCAGTGACTAATGGGGTACCACAAGGCTCGGTGCTGGGATTGCAGCTATTTACAATATATATTAATGATTTAGATGAAGGGATTACAAGTAACATTAACAAATTTGCAGATGACACAAAACTGGGTGGCAGTGTGAACTGTGAGGAGGATACTATGAGAATGCAGGGTGACTTGGACAAGCTGAGTGAGTGAGCAGATGCAGTTTAATGTGGATAAATGTGAGGTTATCCACTTTGGTAGGAAAAACAGGAAGGCACATTAATATCTAAATGGTGTCAAGTTGGGAAAAGGGGAAATACAATGGAATCTCGGGGTCCTTGTTCATCAGTCAATGAAAGTAAGCATGCAGTTACAGCAGGTAGTGAAGAATGTGAATGGCTGTTTGGCCTTCACAACAAGAGGAGTTGGGTATAGAAGCAAAGAGTTGTACAGGGCTCTTGTGAGACCACACCTGGAATATTGTGTGCAGTTTTTGTCTCCGAGTTTGAGGTAGTGCAGCATAGGTTCACAAGGTTAATTCCCGGGATGGCGGGACTGTCATATGCTGAGAGAATGGAGCGGCTGGGCTTGTATACTCTGGAATTTAGAAGGATGAGAGGATATCTTATTGAAATATATAAGATTACTAAGGGTTTGGACACACTAGAGGCTGGAAACATGTTCCCGATGTTGGGGGAGTCCAGAACCAGGGGCCACAGTTTAAGAATAAGGACGGAGAATTTATTTACGAACGGAGATGAGGAAACACTTTTTCACACAGAGAGTTGTGAGTCTGTGGAATTCTCTGCCTCGGTGGAGGCCGGTTCTTTGGATACTTTCAAGAGAGAGCTAACTTGGGCTCTTAAAGATAGCAGTGTCATGGGATATGGGGAGAAGGCTGGAATGGGGTACTGATTGGGGACGATCACATTGAATGGCGGTGCTGGCTCAAAGGGCCGAATGGCCTATTCCTGCACCAATTGTCTATTGTCTATTGATTCAAAATCACGTGAATATCATTCAGGCAAACTACAAATGAAACTGATCCTGTGCAATCAACAACACATTATTTAGCTGCAGGGTAACTTTGCACAACACAATTGGGACATTGCCCTTATGCAATGTTAAATATTTAATTTTCTGAAAACTATCATGTTTTGAACGACAATGTTTATTTTGGAAAATTAGGTGAGGCATCATTATTTACAGCGTAGTAACATTGTGAAGCTTAAAAGCATAGATCCACTTACAAGAAGACAGACACAAAATGCTGGAGTTACTCAGCGGGACATGCAGCAGCTGCTCTGGAGAGAAGGAATGGTTGACGTTTAGGGTCGAGACCCTTCTTCAGACTCGACCCGTAACGTCACCCATTCCTTCTCTCCAGGGATGCTGCCTGTCCCGCTGAGTTACTCCAGCATTTTGTGTCTATCTTTCATTTAAACTAGCATCTGCAGGTCTTTCCTCCACTTACAGGAAGCCATATAACTAAGTGTGAGGGGGGTGAAAGAAATTTAGAGTGAGATGGGGGAGGTGGAGGGGAGGTGGGGGGTAGTGGTGTGGGGTGAGGAGGGGGAGGTTGGCACTTGCAGAGCATACACAGCAGCAAAGACCAGTTGGGCAGAATGACGTGTATTGCGTGGTAAACTATTCAATTACTGCATCCGTGCCCTTTTCTGCTTCACCGCAGTCAGCATTTCACCATTCCACAAGGTGACAGGAACTGCAAAATGTTCATCTGTTTCACCAGCCTGTTATTGAGAACAGTTCCACCTGTCTGAAAATAAGAGTAGCAAACATAGCGATTAGTGGGGGAGAAAAACAGAATATTTCCTAGCTTAATATATGAACATGGATGAGATTTACTTAGTTTGAGAAATTGAGAGATTTACTTAGTTTGAGAAATTATTTAGCTACAGGGTAACTTAGCACAACACACCTGGGACATCGGTGCAGTTTTGTGTTAAATATTTTATTTTCTGAAAACTTTCATGTCTTGAGAAACAATCTTTATCTTGTCACGTGACTATTTCTGACTTGCAGCAAGCAAAACCAGGAATTGTAAAACCAGGAATGTGTGGAGCGTGTGGTTAAAATCTCAAGAAGCCACACCACTATTAGCACTCTGAGGTTCCTGATGTGTGATTTTTACAGTTACACTGACTGATATTGTAAGCCATTGTTTGCTCGTGACTATTGGGTTCACTATGTCATTGAGATCCCACTTTTTTTCTTAATTTAACAAGATGCAAGCAGCCTCGTGATATGACCTCAAAACCTGGCTGGCACAAATCCTCAGAATCTTTCTACACCGGGATATTCACTCAGTGATACTGTGGTGACTCTACTAAAGAGTTTTTTTATTTAGTCCTGTCAGCTGCTCTTTCCTTGTAGTTCTGTAAATGATATCCTTTTAAATACGCAAACAATCCTCTTTCTGCCCTTTCTGACAGTGCAAGCTCACTGAATGCCTCAAATATCCTGACTGCAGGTGAAAGGGGGGCAGATGAAGTGGGGGGGGGCAGGTGAACTGGGGGGAAACCGGTGACGGGGAACAGATGAAGGGGAAGACAGTAAAGGGGCCAGGTAAAGGGAGGGACAGGAGAAGGGGGAATGTGAAGAGGGGGACAGGTGAAAGGGAAGTGGGGAAGGTGAAGGCAGCGACAGGTAAAGGGGGGAGGGGTTAAGGGGTGAACAAATGGGTTCTATTTGCTAAGGTGAAGGTGAAGGCAGGGACAGGTAAAGGGGGGAGGGGTTAAGGGGTAAGAACAAATGTTGGTTCTATTTGCTAAACCTGGTTAAGGACTGATTAGGGTTTGATCTTTTGTGGGTTTGCAATTGTAACTGTCTGAGTGACATGAAATCAAGTATTATTCTGTTGGACATCATTGTACATATCTGGCAGGCTCCACATGTGCGTTTAGGATCCTGGTCAAATATCTGCAAATTGCTGCTGCCATATTAAATAATTGAGTCTAGCAATTGAGGTTTAGATAAAATCCTCGTGTGATAAATCTATGAATGAAACGGTGTTTTTCAACATTGTGTTTTCATGTTTTTGTCTTATTACCTTTAATGTCTAAAAAACACATATGTCAGGCTGTTGTTCATAAACTACAGCTCGCCATTAAACACCATCATCTCCTCCAAATTTGTTACCAAGCTCAGGGAACTGTGTCTCTGCACATCCTTTTGCAATTGGATCTTCATCTTTCTCTTCAACGGACCACAATCTGTAAGAATCAGCGACACCACGTCCTTCTCGATAACCATCAGCACAGGGTACCTCAAGGCTGTGTGCTCATCCCCCTGCTCCACTCACTCTATATCCATGACTACAGTAGCTGGACACAGTTCCAGCTCCATCTTTCAATTCGCTGATGACACCGCCATTGTTGGACGAATTATGGATGATGATGAATCAGAGTGTAGGAGGGAGATCGATCGTCTGATTGAATGGTGTCAGAAAACCAACTTTGCTCTCAACATCAGTAAAACCAAATAACTAATTGTTGACTTGAGAAGAGGAAGGCCGAGGATCCACAAACCAGGATTCATCAATGGGCCGGTGATGGAGAGGGTCAACAACTTCAAGTTCCGGGTCGTGCATGTCTCTCTAGATTTGTCTTTGACCCAACACATCATAAAAACAGCCCAACACTGCCTCTACTATGTTATGAGGTTGATGAGCTTTGGCTTGTTGCCAAATACTCTCTTCTACTTTTACGGTAGAGAGCATATTGACTGATCTCATCACAGCCTGGTTCGGTAACTCGAACACCCAGGAATGAAGGTTACAAAAAGTGGTGAACACTGTCTGGTCTATTCTGGATACTGACCTCCCCACAATCGGAGTTTATAGGAGGTGCACTCACAAAAAGGCAGGCAACATCTTCAAGGACTTACACCACCCTGGCCACACTCTCAATTCATTCCTGCCATTGGGAAGAAGGCTTGAGAGACTAGAAACTAACATCCAGATTCAGGAACGGTTTCTTCCCAACGACCATCAAGCTACAAACTACCACTAAACTCCTAACTATTACTGTCCACCTGGGACTTCAGGCTCAGTTTTGTTTTGTTTGGACTATATTGGACTTTTTTATTTATTTAACAGTTTTTCCATCTATTTCTTTTATTATCTATCGAGTAACTGTGATTACAAACCTGTTGTTCTGCTGCAAGTAATAATTTTATTGTTCTGTTTTGACACATATGACAATAAAATACTCTTGACTCTTGACGTTTTTTGTTGTAAGCCCCTGTTTCTCCCTTAAAAATAGTATCAATAGTTTACATTGGGAAGGGGATTAACCTCCAGCATGGACTCTATGAATCAAATGTTTTTCTCATTTGTCATAAGAAAATATATACGTGAGAACTTAGAATCATAGAGTCATAGAGAGATCAGTGTGGAAACAGGCACTTCGGCCCAACTTGCCCACACTGGACAACAATGTCCCAGCTATGCTGATCCTACCTGCCTGTGTTTGATCCGTATCCCTCCAAACCTGTCCTATCCATGTACCTGTCTAACTTTCTCTTAAATGATGGGATAGTCCCAGCCTCAACTACCTCCTCTGGCAGCTTGTTCCATGCACCCACCACCCTTTGTGTGTAAAAGTTACCCCTCGGATTCCTATTAAATATTTTCCCCTTCACCTTGAACCTACAGTATGTTCTCTTGTCCTCGAATCCCCTTTAAAGCTTGACAATATCTTTCCTATAACATGGTGCCCAGATCTGAACACAATATTCTAAATGTAGTCTCACTAATGTCTTATATAACTGCAACATGACCTCCCAACTTCTGTACTCAGCTGGTAGAGCTGTGGCCAGCAACAGGCTTCAATCCTGACCTCGGGTGGAGTGTGCATGTTCTCCCATGTGGGTTTCCTCCATGTGCTCCTCCAGTTTTCTCCCACATCCCAAAGATGTGCGGGTTTGTAGATTAATTTGCCTCTGCAAAACTGCCCCTAATGTGTACTGAATTGACAAGGAAGTGGGATAACATAGAACTAGCATGAATTGGGGAGCGATGGACTTGGTGGCTGAAGGGCCTGTTTCTACATCTAAACTAAACCCTCAAAATAACCGTGGAATCAGGAGTTATGTCAGGGGTTATGGAGAGAAGGCACGAGAATGGGGTGAGGAGGGAGAGATTGATCAGCCGTGATTTAATGGTGGAGTAGACTTGATGGGTCGAATGGCCTAATTCTGCTCCTAACACTTATGACCTTATGATCATGAGCTACGTCGCAGTGACTCCTTCAAAGCCCCAATACATTTCCTCCATCCATCTCTCTGAAGCTGATGCCTGTCCATTCACTGTTTTGGCCTGAGTAGTCTTCAGAGCTACCACCAGAGCTATGAAGTGTGTAAATCTGAAGGACTGATTTAGCCTCCCAAGTAACATAACATGTCAGGACTTTCTTCAGATGCTACAGCGCAGAATCTAGACTGACACTACAATGTTGAGCTCTGCCAGGGTTGAACCCGCAGGTACCAACTTTATCGGACGATAAGCCTAATTGTGTCAGCTTGTTCAGGTGCATATAAAGGATCCCTGCTATTATTCCAATGAAGAGCAGGAAAGCTGAACATGCTGCACTGGGCAGTATTGATCCTCAGTATAACAGAAGTAGATTATCATCTACATCTAAATCATGTTTCAGAATGAAGGCATCACTAGCAAGGCCAGCATTTATTATCCTTCTCAAACTGGCCTTGAGATGGTGGCAGGGAACTGTCCTTTTCAACCACTGAGGAGCCAACCACTTTTCAACCATTACAATTAAACCACTGCTGAAATTATTTCCTCACGGCTGTTGGGGAGTTCTGGGATTTAGGGATCGACAAGGAAGGATTTTGTGATACATTTCCGACTGACAATGGTAGGAGTCAGTACACTGCCCTGAGTAACATATGTACTCAGTAATCCTGGAGCTCAGATAATTGCTCTGAAAAACCATAATTGATGCTCGCCGACTTCAGTTTTACCAAGACTCCTCAATGCCAAGTTCAGACACATGCTGTCTTGATAGCAAGGGCAGTCATTCTCACCGTACCACTGGTATTCAGTGCTTTGATCCATGAAAGGAGATGAGTGCTTCCGGTCAAAATCAAACTGCATATCAGTAAGCAGGTTATTGGAGGGCAAATGCTTGATACCACGGCAAACACTTTTCATTGCGATGATTAGAAAGTGGACTGAGTGGCAATTTGAATGCTATTTGTGAGCAGGAGACACATGGGCAATTCTTCACATTGTGGAGTAAATGACTACTGCAAGTATAATGGAATATTTGGCTAGAGGCATGGTTATTCTGGAGCACGGACCTTAAATACTCCACCTGGGATGTGATTGATCCCAAAATCTTTGCTATATCTGGTGCTCGCAGCTGTTTCTTGGTATTATGGGAATTAATCAAATTGAATGAGGACTGGATTCTCGATGTCATGAGGACACCCAGATGGATGAACTCAGGGGCATTTCTGGCTGAAGGTGATCGTGTTTCAGCCTTATCTTCAATGCTCACATACTGGGCCTTGCCATCACTGGGGATGGGGGTGTTTTTGAAATCACCTTCTAACCATTAGCTGTTTAACTGTTTGCCACCATTCAGTAACAGATGTGGCAAGTCTATAGAGCTTTGATCTGTTCCAGTGCGGGATTGCTAGCTCTGTGCATTGCATTTGCTTTTAGTCATCTTTATCACCTTGACTTTCTGGGTGCTTATTTTGCACAAATTTGGCTGCTGCTTCTCCCATATATCTATCTTACAATTTAACAGCTTGGCTGTAAAACACTCAGTGATGGGCCTTTCTCTTTGAAATATGATGCACATGTCACATGAAGATATTCTAATCAAGCTGAAAGAACTATTCTACACATTCTCTGTTTTTCCTTGGATTCCCAGTGTTTGCATGGTTATTTGTGCAAGGACAACAGCTTTCTTTATTACTGAATCCCTGGCGGCTGAATGTCTGTGTTGCAGTAGATCTGGGAGAGGTACTTACCCCTTGTGAAGCTGCCTCCTCGGTTGCTTTTACCACCAGCACCTCCTGCTGCTCTCGGATGCTTTGGGATTCACCATGTTGTATCGGAGCAAGAAACCCATCAGGAAGGCAGGCTTTGTCCTGGTGGCGGAGTTGGATTCATGGGACGTGGTCTTGGAGGAGAGGATGTTCCTCAAACTGTGGAGCATCTTGGACGACACAGCTCACCCCATCCATGTCACACTGATGCACCTTCAGCAACAGACTGGTTCCACCAAGATGCAGGACAGAATGCCACAGGAGATCCTTCTTCCCTGTGGCTATCAAACTTTACAACTCCTCCCCCTTCTGTCGTGGGATAGACTGAGACTGACTCCGCTCCACCCCCCCCCCCCCCCCCTCGCCTCCCCCCCACACCCCCTTCCCCACCCCCCCCCCCCCCCTCCCCCTCACCTCCTCAATCTTTGCACATGCCCAAAGCCTTCCCATGATCTGGAAGTGGTGGCGCAAGCCGCTGCGGCTCGCCTGCAACCCATATGTCTTTTCTGTTTATTTTGTTTTCTTTTGGCCTGGTGTTTTGTTTATTTAGTCTATTTTAGTTGTTTATGTATGGGGGGGGGGGGAGAGAAACTGTTTTTAGTCTCCTCCTTCGTGGGGGGATGCAACCTTTTCTTGCGTTCCCCCGTATCTGTCTCCGTCTGTGCTGAGGCCTAATCGCAGAGCTGGCGGCCTCCAACTGGGACCGACCTCGAGGCTGCGAGATAACTCCGAACCAGGACTTTCCAACAGGACTGGCCGAGTTCGGAGCTGTGGTGGCGTTGCGGCGGCGGCGGCCCGACTTCGGTGCCTCGGAGGCTCGGCCGCGGGCCCAGTGGATTCGGCCACGGGCCCAGTGGACGACAACGTCGGGAACTCGCAGGTCCCAGGTTGGTGACCGGTTTTCTGGAGCTCCCGCAACGACAGCTTCGTCCGCTGGACTGGAGGGTGGCAGCTTCGACCGCCCCGGTCCGCGGAGTTTGAACCGGCCCGTTCGCGGAGCTCAGATGCGGCCGCTGGACTTGCCATCACCCGGCGGGGTCCCTATATCGAAAGCTGGATCGCCTCAACGCAGAGGGAGACGAGGAGGAAAGAGACAAGGACTTTAAGACTTTTGCCTTCCATCACAGTGAGGAGGTGCCTGGTAGACTCACTGTGGTGGATGTTAAACTATGTTAACTGTGTGTTTTGTTATTTTATTCTATGTTATGACTGCAGGGTATACAATTTCGTTCAAAATGAAATGTCTGAATGACAATAAAGGATACTGTGGTGTCAGCTAATACACAGGCCACTTCTGGTCGAACCCTCGTCAGTAGCTACGAGGGCTGGCACGTGACATCATGGCCTGGGGGAGTGTCCTGCTACTTAAGCTTATCTCACCTTGAGATGAGGGGAGTCAGCAGGTAACTGAGCCTGAGAGAACAACCTCGCTCAGCTACAGCAGCAATGATAATGATGTTAGCGGACCAACTTAACAGGTAACACCTGAATTAAACTACTGTTTGAACCTGCCTGACGTCTGGCCTTATTCACCACGTTTGGTGCCGCTACAAAACTTTACTTTACTTTCCACTCGTCACTTTAATTTCATGTTTCATGCATTTTGTGGTCTTTATGACTTGGCATATTAGTTTCCCTCCTGGGATAAATAAAGTTCTATCGTATCATATTGTATGTACAGGCAGCTTTCCCCTGCTCTGTGTCCAGCTGAGTGCACAAACCTCTTGGCTTGGGGTGGGGAATAGGAGAGTGCTGGATCCTGGGGTGACTAAAGTGAGCACAGGCTCTTCACCGGGACAACGTCTAACATCGGTGAGAGGAATGGTAGCTAGTGAAATGGGTACTGGGAAGAAATTAGCGTGTGTTTGTAATAAATGAGAAGTGGTGAAATGATGGAGGGAATCACAATTCTTAAAGATTCTTGGAAATGTTGAGAGAGGACCAATTGACTTGTAGTTTTAAGAATGGGCATACATGAAGAACTTTTCTATTCTTGGTCATCGTGAACTTCATCGATTGCATCTGAGTTTGTTGATTGAGTCTCCTGAAGATGAGTTCTACAATCTATATGAAATTAAGGTGAGAGGGGCAAGATTTAATAGGAACATCAGGGAAAACTGTTTTGCTCAGAGGATGGTGACTATGTGGAACAAGCTGCCAGAGGAATGAATAAATGAAAGAATACTTTACAGGAAGTAATTGGGGCAGGTATAATAATAACATCTGAAGGAAATTTGGGCAGGAACATGGATAGGAAAGATTTAGAGGAATATGGACCAATTTCAGGCATACAGGGTAGCTTAGATGGGGCATATTGTTTCCGTGATGAATGACTCTGTGACTCTAAATGAACAACCTCTGTAAACGAGGTGATGAGAATCTTGAATTTGTTGTGCCTTATTCTCAGAAAATCCTGCCTGAACCATGAACATAAAACAAACTCCACAGAAATGTAATGCCATATCAGCAGGTGCCTCCCATGTTAAAATCTGTTGGAAATGTTGCCCTACAAGTGTGGGGGTTCCTGATTTGTTAGCCAGTTCAAAATACCTGAAGTATTTGAATAATCTCGCAAATGACAGCACCTGGGGAAAGTGATCATAATACCTCAGGAATCTTTTGGATGATGTAGTTTAAAAAAACATGGGAGTGGGCTTGAAGTCATAATTTCAGGAAAGAGTTTAAGGGACACGTGTAAGAAATTATTATGCAGCCTGGCCATAAACTAACAGTTAAAAATCAGGGGTCTATAATTCGTATATTTGAGAGGTTTCAAGCATTGGTTATCTCCAGTGATTGCTTTTGAACACTTGAAACCAGTTTGTCTGTCATACTGTCAAAATGTTGGAGAAACTCAGCAGGGGTGCAGCAGCATCTATGGAGCGAAGGAAATAGGCAACGTTTCGGGCCGAAACCCTTCTTCAGACTGATGGGGGGTGGGGGGGAGATGGCAGGAAATAGGGGGGTGGAGGAGCCCGAGGGCGGGGGGGAGAGGAGGAGACAGCTCGAGGGTTAAGGAAGGGGAGCAGACAGCAAGGGCTAGCAAACTTGGGACAATTCAATGTTCATGCCACCCGGACGCAAGCAACCCAGGCGGAATATGAGGTGCTGTTCCTCCAATTTCCGGTTTTGCTCACTCTGGCAATGGAGGAGACCCAGGACAGAGAGGTCGGATTGGGAATGGGAGGGGGGGGGGGGGGGGGGGGGGGTAGTTGAAGTGCTGAGCCACCTGGAGTTCAGGTAGGTTATTGCGGACTGAGCGGAGGTGTTCGGCGAAACGATCGCCCAACCTCCGCTTGGTCTCCCCGATGTAAATCAGCTGACATCTAGAGCAGCGGATGCAGTAGATGAGGTTGGAGGAGATCCAGGTGAACCTTTGTCGCACTTGGAACGACTGCTTGGGTCCTTGAATGGAGTTGAGGGGGGAGGTGAAGGGACAGGTGTTGCATTTCTTGCGGTTGCAACAGAAAGTGCCCGGGGAGGGGGTGGTACGGGAGGGAAGGGAAGAATTGACAAAGGAGTTGCGGAGGGAGCGGTCTTTGCGGAAGGCAGACATGGGGGGGGAGATGTCTGTCATACATGCTGTCCTCCCGCCCAATGTTTTGATAGGTGGGGGACAATCCACCCCATGTTTTGTGAAACATGTTGCAGCAAAACCACCACCACAGCCTCACAAGTCAGCCAGTTCCGTGATGGTAATGGGCCTGTCCCACTTCGGCGATTTTTCAGGCAACCGCCGGCGACTGTCAAGTTGGCAGCAGTCGCCTGAAAAACCTGCAACTGGAATGACGACTGTCAGAGTGGAACACACACACACACATCACTTCCTTCACCAGCCCGTTATGCAGGTGGGGGACAGGGCAAGTGGGGGAGCGCTGTCTGAGTGAAATTCACACGGTGCAAAGCCAAGGTGATACAGACACACACCGCAATGAACAGGAAGGTTGGCGCTGTAATTAAGACAGTGAAAGCACAGTGTACGGTAAGTCCTTTAAAAGAGGGGGGAGAAGGAGTGGAGAAGCCAGAGAAGCTGTGAAGCTCGGCAGGCATTAACATTACCAGTGGATTATCTGTGGTTCTGAAAACTATTGCTTACGTTTTTTTCCCCCAATGAGCCAATTAAATTCACCGGTCAGCACCGGCTACAACCTACGAGAACCATCAACCTCCTGGCAAACCACTAGGACCTCCTGGTGACCCACCTATGGCACGAGAATCCTCGTTACTCTCCATGGCGGCTTCATTCCTGTCGCCACTAATTTTTCAACATGTTGAAAAATTTGCAGTGACTGCAAAAATAATGAGGCCATGACTAGTTCCCAGAATACGGGAACTTCTCACGACCATGAAGGCGACTCCCCAGCAACCACCCGCGAACATGTGGCGACCATGTGGTGACTGCATAGTCTCCTGCAGTCGCCTAAGTGGGACAGGCCCATGTCCACAGAGTCTGCCACCAGAGACCTCAAGGTCAATTCCAGTTGGAGACGGGCAGCTCTTAGAATCGAGCAGCCCGGGACTAGCTGGAGTTCCCAGGTCGTTTTGCCCGCCCCAGGACTGGCTGTAGCGCCCAGGTCGGCTCTAAAGATGTGCAGGTTTGTAGGTTAAGTGCTTTGGTAAATTGTAAATTGTCCCTAGTGTGCAGGATTGTGCTAGTGTACGGGGTGATTGCTGGTCGGCGTGGACACGGTGAGCTAAAGGACCTGCAATTCCCAGGTCGCTTGCGCGCCCAGGTCAGCTCGCCTGCCCCAGGACTGGTTGTAGCGCCCAGGTCGGCTGCATGCCCTGGGCAGGTCTGGCTGTAGCGCGCAGGTCGCCTGCATGCCTCGGGAATGGCTGCAGTTCCCAGGTTGCGAAAACTAATTGAAAAAAAATACGCCTGCGAGCCGGATGATTTCGGGTTACGGTCCAGATCTGGCCCACGGGCCGTAGGTTCCTGATCCCTGTCCTAGATGTCAGGCCTCATTGTGTCCCCCCCATGTTATAAAAGCAATTTCCACCCATGGAGTATTGTGGTCATTTTAAGTTTCAAGCTTAATTCTGCTTCTCCATGGTGCTACCAATAAACATTTCTGTTTTAATTAGTGAGTTTTGAACATTGTATGTCAAGGTCATTATAAGCTCTTTCTCCATCCCTCATTGCATATCCAATGCCAGGCGTTGTCGCTAGATGAACAGGTCCTGTTTAATCCAAATAATTCACAATTGTGAAAAATCAACCTTTTTCCATGAACATCTTATTGTTCATCTGGGTGATTCGAGCAAATCACTAGACTGTGTGTATCTGTCTCATGATAAGGACATCACGACTCTTACTGTAATGATCTGCTGTTTTGTAAACTCTTTGTTTCTAAATAACCTGATCCTAAAGTCTCAGGAATTGACGGCCACTTCATCCAACTGATGGCCAATGTTTTGCCCCTAAAGGTTGGGCACTCTAGTGCTTATATAAATCACAGCATTTTAGTATCTTCCAAGCCTCTTTGAGGGAAATGACCTCAGCAGAAATGATAATCAGAATCTAAGGGAGAAATATTTAATGTTTTTTTGATATTTGCTGGTCAAATATTTGGAGGTCAAATTATATGAGCATTTTGTTTAGGGTTCAATAACTAACCCAGGCATTTAATGCTTAAGTATCACCATTCATGGGGGAAGGTATGGGTATAAAACTAAAGGCACACTTCATGACATGTTGCTGCTGCTCGACATGTTGTTTGGGATGAGCTCCAAATGGCTAAACACCAGAAGCAAGATTTCAAATTTGAACACTGGTTTATTGATGGAAATTGTCCCCTCTGAGAACTGCACTTCCACATTGAGAATTCCACACCAGTTAATATCTCAGATGACTTGGAAGTAAGCACGGCAGCACCTTTACTTTCTTAGAGGTTTAAAGAGATTTGGCACATCACCAAATACTTTAGCAAACGTCTAGATGCATTGTGGAAACTATCTTGATCAGTTGCACATTGCCTGATACAGCACCTCCAATGACCAGGAAGGCAAGGCTGTAGAGAGTGGTAGACTAAACCCTGTCCATCGCGGACATAACCTTCTTACCATCAAAAGCATCTACATAAGGTGCTCCTTCAAGAGGTGCCATCAAGGATTCCCACCATCCAGGTCAAGCCCTCTTCTCATGGTTTCTATTGGTGAGGAGTTGCAGAGGCATGAAGTCCCACACCATCAGGTTCAGTAACAGGTGCTTTCCTACAACTATCAGATTATTGAACCTACCTGCACAATCCTAATTCTCCTCAGGCACAGAACCTCTTACAATGCCAGAGAGTTGCATTATTAATGATATATTTTTGCATGAGTGTCTTGTTTTTTTAAATTATCTTGTAGAATTTATGTGCAATTTATGTGTACTTTATATTTCTTTACATGGTCTGAATCTTTGTACCTGTGAAGCTCCTGCAAGCAATATTTTTGTAGCATCTGTACCTTACCTTGTGCATCACCTTGGCAATAAACTCGACTTTAAAAATAAATCGAAGAGAAATGTGCTGATTTCCTTTGTGTGGAGATACAAATGTAGCAAATGTTATAACCATAAAAATCTTGTTACATGAAGCTAGTTATAAATGAACCGTATTGGAGACAGTGATATTTTTTATTGTCCTTGGGATCTTTTTGATATTTTCTGCTCTTAAGATCATACTACTTGAAGGTAAATGTTACTATGTGTATTAGTAATATTGCTGAAATGAACCGATTTCAGTCTCAATATATTTTAACCCCTCAACCTCTTGTTTCAAAACCTCTACCGTTTTTGTACACTGGGTTTTTACCTCCTGTTAAAATTGATGTGCATTGTAGATTGGTTGGCATGTTTATTTTGCCCTGGGCACTTCCAATAGAAAAATGATAGATTCCTTGAGTTTCAGACACATTTTTTTTCATTTTCTTGCTGTTAACCTCTAATTCAGTTCAGGTTATATACACTTCAAAATTGCAATGCAATTAAATTATGGAAATATTTTCTTAGTGCTATTTTGTGATTTGCTGGACATCTGACTACTCTCCTCTGAAGGTTCCTCAACTATGATTCCTTGATTTTTGTTTGGCAAGCCACATTTTTGTGACCATTACTGCAAAATAAATGTTACCTTATTCTGTTTTGTAGTTTACCATTACTCGGAAGTTCTATCACGTTGAGTGTTTTTGTCCCATGCATTAGAATGTTTTATAAGCTCTGGGCGACATGGTGGTGCAGCGGTAGAGTTGCTGCCTTACAATGCTGGAGTCCTGGGTTCGGTCCCGACTACGGGTGCTGTCTGTACGGAGTTTGTACGTTCTCCCCGTGACCGCGTGGGTTTTCTCCGAGATCTGCGGTTTCCTCCCACACCTCCAAAGACGTACAAGTAGGTAAATTGGTATTGGTTTAGGTATGTAGGTAAATTGAATGGTATGAGTGTAAGATTGTCCCTAGTGTGTGTAGGATAGTGTTAGTAGTAGGATAGTGTTAGTATGCAGAGGTCACTGGTTGGCGCGGACTCGGTGGGTCGAAGGACCTGTTTCCGCGGTGTATCTCTAAAAAAAAACTGCTAACCATGTGAGGAGGTTTGTGCCACAGCCTTGTTCTCCATATAACACAATCGTCAATAGCTTTTTGCTGTTGGGCCCTTTTGCCGATTTTTAATTGACAAGGATCTCACAGTTGACCCCTTTTTAGTCATTTTCACGTTTTGAATAAAGGAGCCGTTAAAGATAATTGAAACCTGAATTAATTAGAGTGTTGGAGACACAGGAGACAGGTAGATTGTGGAATCTTGAGCAAAAAAAACAAACTGCTGAATAAACTCAGGGGGGCGACCACTTTGCTGAAAATCTGCACTTTTTTCTGCCAGGGTCAGCACGAGTTCCTGTCACTAGCCATTTTAATCCCCCTTCCCAATTCCACGCTGACCTTTCTGCCCTTGGCCTTCTCCGGTGCCAGAGTGAGGCCGCACGCAAACTGGAAGAACAGCACCTCAAATTCCGCTTTGTTTGTCAGCAAACAGTATGAACATTCAATTCTGTGATTTCAGGTCAACCCCCCTCCTTCTCATCAACCTAGCTTCACTATTCCCCCCACCCCCATCACCTACTTTCTTTCTCCTCCTACCTTTGCTCATCAGCCACCCCTATCCTGGGTGCCCCATTTAACGTCCCCCCTTCGCTTCAACCCACCACCCTCTCTATAGTTCTACGCTTCATTCCCCACCTTCCTTTCTTATCCGATTCCGCCACTTACACCCTTTTGGCTTCATCAATTATCACCTCCAGCTCTGATTACTGTCTCTCTCATTTCACCCATCTGTTAATCAACCCCTCCTAACTTGGAGTCATAGAGGATACAGCATGGAATCAGGTTCGTCAGCCCAACTTGCCCACACTGGCCAACATGTCCCAGCTACCCTAGTTCCACCTGCCTGTGTTTGGCCCAGATCCCTCCAAATCTGTCCTATCCATGTACCTGTCTAACTGTTTCTTAAATATTGGGATAGTCCCAGCCTCGACGACCTCCTCTGGCAGCTTATTCCATACACTCACCACCCTTTGTGTGAAAAAGTTACCCCTTAAATTCCTATAAAATCTTTTCCCCTTCACTTTAAACATCTCCTGGTCCTCTATTCGCCTACTCTGGGCAAAAGACTCTGTGCATCTACACATGATTTTATACACTTGAAATTATTTTTATTTATACACCCTCCTTACTTGGATCCACCCATCATTTTGCCGGTCCTTGTCCCAGCCCTACCCCTCACCTGTCTCTGTTAGTAATTTCCCCTCCATTCCATCAGTTTGAATGAGGCTCCCGACCTGAAACATTTTCTGTCCATTTCCCTCCACAGTTGTTGCCTGACCCACTGAGTTCCTCCAGCAGTTTGTTTTTTGCTTTTAGTTGAAGGGTTGTGGAGAATCTGGTGACAAATATGTGTTTTCATTTCTCAAAGATATTCCTAAAATCATTTTTGTTTTATTTCAAGGTCGGGGGTTGGGAGCGGGAAGAGGAGCATATCATCAACCTCCCTGTGGCTGTTTAGTGAAGAAGCAACATTAGTGAATGCAAACGTAATCTTAATATTCTGTAATATAACCAATTGCATGACTGACATTACAAAATCCTCCATTTCTTGTGAGATGTGGGTTTATTCACTGATTTAGATCATACACAGGACTCCAAGATAACATCTAGTTATTAGCAATATACACAATTTGCTCAGCAATTGTAGAATTTAATTATTTTTTGGAATAGATATTTTAAGCTGTTTTGTTTTCATCAAAAACAGGGAAGCCATTTTAATATTTAATCATGGCGCCCATAGATTTCTTCAGCTGAGACACTTTCAGTAAGATTATATTTTGGTCTGATCTGCTAAACAAGGGCTGCAATTTGTTGGCAACCAGATAACTGATTTTGACAGTTACAATACCTTGCACTACTCACTGGAGCCACTCATCTGTAATTACAAAGAGGTGTCCTGTGGAACAGACAGCTCACCATACTTCCGTGGCTTTAATGAATGCAAAGGCTGGTAGCATTGATGTTAGTAATTGGTTTAATTCTTTGTCCTTGTTTTCCAGATAGATCACATTAAAACACAGCCATTTAACAATAGCAGTTGAGTTATTCCATACAACATATGCTTTTCTGTAACACCAGTTGCCCAGTGTAGCTCTGAGCCCTATGGGATGACAGGGACTGATAAATGCAGAGCATCAGTCCAAGGACCAAGGGGGGCTGGGGAAGTCAGGACCTCAATCAGGCTTCTTTCAATTACATTTCAAGTCAACAAACCTTGATAGCAAAAATCCCTCTCTACTACTTCTCTGATTAATGTTGCATGATGCCAAAATAATGTAATTAGGCATTAATGAATGGGAGTGTGTAATGTTGGCTATCAGGACTAGCTGTTGACCTGAGTGACTTCTACTCAAATTAGAAAACAAATAGCTGAAAGTATATCTTAATGAGGCTGTGAAAATATTTCACTGCTGCTTAGCCTCATTTTTTACTTTGCTGTTAATTAAAATGTTGAGGTTATGTTTTATTAAGCTGATATAGACTTAATGGAAAGCTCTTTAGAGAAAATGGATGGTGAAAAGACTAAATAATGAATAAGCAACAAAGTGTCTAAATAGGGTCATTGATGAGCTTTTAGCTCCAGTTATTATTCTTAGTTTTCATATCTAATGTGAGCATTATTAAGCGGGATTATTGTTATTTTTAGCTATCAAGCTGAGTTAACCTGATATTGTTCAATCTAATAAAAACTGCAGCGCACACAAAAAAAACTCAACAACGTTGAAACATTTCAAAATATGGAGACAATTTCAAAACAATACTGATAAGTATACATTTCTAATTTGGTCACCATACTTTGAATGATTGATATACTTGAGGGGTTAATTTGATGTATACATTACTGGCTCGTTAAACAGAATCTGCTTGTGTACACTGCTTCCCACATTCCAAAGGGAAAAAGGGGAAAATAGTGAAATTAAACTCATAGAGTTCGACAGCTACTAAGGCAACATTTGCCAAATACAGTATAAGCCCAAATATTTTGCAACACAACTATATATTAATTTAATAAAATACACAATATAGCTCTTAGTACAATTAACAAATTTGGCTCATATGCACTGATATTGCAATAAAAATTAAAAAGCTAGATTCGATGTAAACACTCCATGATTTTTCCATTTGCACATTTATGTTTTGTTTTGCGAGTACTTCATAGGTATTCCCTTTCATGAGTCATTTTAGTGTCCATTTTGAATGCAACATAAATATCTACAAACATGGAACAGTGTTTTTTCTTACACAACATATTTTTATCATCTGACAATAATATGATGACAACATTATGATAGCTAAAATGTTGAAGAGGAATTCAAACAACTGGACACTAAAATGTCGCTCTTTGGTAGAACAGCTCAGAGAATACCCTTTTGTATTTGTTTTCGCTTTGTGGCTGTGGGGCGAAACTTTTTCCTCCGCAGGACCCATTTAATAGGAATATTTTAAAGCGGGTTTGTACAAATGGTTTAGATGTGCATTGTTGCATAATGATCCAGAAATGCCCAATGTGATGACAATCAATGATGCACTGTTTACTGCAGATAAATCTAGTTCATAAGGACACCTACATCGGCCAACTATAACTGTACACGCTGAATTAGACTCAATGTTTTCTGCAAAGCTGATACTTGCTTCTTATAACGCTGCCCTTTGTGGATTTAATTCTCCTAATGCAGAGCTCTTCTGCATAGCTTATCAGCATCTGCACCCGCACTTTATTCTCGGGAAGGGCACATTTTGAGATTGTCAAAATTCAATTCAGTGAATGAAGCACATCAATTTTCATAACTATCCTGGTGAAAACACATGTAGTTTGTTTCCTAAGACACACAAAAAAAACAATGATAAGTGCACAATAGGCACTTTGAATTCTAGCTCACAGAATCAACCAGCATGATCTTTCCTTTTATTCTGTCACAGTTCTTCATATGATAAAACAATGCTGCCTCAAACTTTTTGAGTGTTTGTCCTTTAGAAGAAAGGTAGTGAACTGTTTCTAGGTACTCTTAATTCATTTTCTCATCGTTGAAGGGTCACTTCCTCGACAATCTTGTAAAAGCTTGTCGATTTCTCGAACTACCTGCTCAGCATCCACTCCATCCCGTCCTTGGTCCCGTGTTGAGGATTCATACTGATCCAAGACAGTGTCTACCTCACTGTATTCTCGACCAACTCTTGAGTGCACATCTGCAAAGACTGTAGCCACTGCTTCAGGTGTAATAAAATGGCTGTCACGTCGTTTATCAGGAGATGGGAAGTGGCCATCAGATGTTAGGTATTGGCTGCTTGACTCTGCTGACGTGTCGGCCATTTTTGGCTTCACCTCAAATCCACTCAGGGATTGTTTACTTGATTTGTTGCTACCTGCAACTGAAGTCTTGTCCGGACTGCTTGCAGCTGAAGAGACCTCTTGCAAGAGAGGACTAAGAGCACGCTTTGCTTTTAAATAGGGTTTTACATTTGCAACAAGAATGGTGTGCTCTCGCTTGTCTTTCCCAAAAGTACAGAAAGTTTTTTTCCCAGAAGGAATTGTGTTTTCTTGAGATTCAGATTCAACTGCGGCCTCCACTGCTGGTACAAAAACATTCCGACGATAATCTGAACATTCAGCTTGGTTTGGAACAGGGAACTGAGGCATCCAACACTTATCTGAATGACCCAAGACACGGCATTCATCTGTACAATTGACACAGTCCTCCTTCTCTGTAAAAAAACAAAACCTATTATGCCTTGGAGAACAAATCACTTTAGCCACAGAACACTCACATTAACAGCCAAGGCCTATAATTAGTCCAATTAGCTCTAGGTAGCGGAAATGAGGAGTATCAAGGATAGAGAAAGTGTCTCTCCAGTCAGATAACCAAGGCTATAATAACTCATATGTAAATGATATTAAATTATTTTCTTCACATTACACATATACCTGTTGTTCAATATCAATTTAATCAATTTAAATATCAAGATATAAACATGCCAACTATAATGTATTAAAATGATTCGCAAAATGTGTGAATTCATGAAACAGCAATTTTCAAATTATCATCTATTTCATTTTACAAATCAGATACGATGTTTTCATTTCAATAACACTATCAGATATTTTTAAGAACAAATTTTTGTTGTAAACTCATTCTGAAAATATCTAGATTTTACAGTTTGATAAATGTTAATTAATTATAAAAGCAGTTTCGGCTTTCCATTATGATTATGAAAGCAATTGTTTGAACTGGAATAGGTGACGTTTCGGGTCGAGACCCTTCGTCAGACTATCTCAGTGCATTCAATGGCAAGTTCGAAGAAATTTTTCAGAAACATATTTCTGGGACAAATACAAATAAATACGTCCATTTCTTAAAGTTATTTTGTTGATTTGTTAACATTATATCTTGATGTAATTCTATGTTACTACCATGTTAGCAAGATTTTATTTATCTTTACACATCTTTCATGAGATCAGGATATTTCAAGGGGCTTTATATCCAATTAAGATACTAATTGTGCTCTGCAGTAACTTGTAACATCGGAAATGCAGTAACCAATTTGTACTCAGCAGGGTCCGGTGACGACCAATGAGATAAATAACCAGAAAATCTTTAATTGGACATTAAAGCACAGAAATTTGGTGTACTAGACATATGCTGTGTTCAATGCAAATGCTATTTGGATCTCTTGAAAACAATGTCAACAAAAAGTCATTAAGGAGTCACATGACACTTTTATGTGCTAATATGATTTTTGATGGGAGATGCATGTCGCATTCACAGCTGTTGCATCATTACTGTGTTTATAGTAGGTGGGTCACCACCTAATTAACTAACCCTGTGATGGCCACAGGGTAGCTGAAGAAAAGAAACTGCAGTGCTGTGAAAGTGAACATAGAGGAGGCTCTTAGATAGATACAAAATTCTGGAGTAACTCAGCGGGACAGGCAGCATCTCTGGCGAGTAGGAATGGGTGACGTTTCGGGTTGAGCCCTTCTTCAGACTGATGTCAGGGGTTGGGCGGTAGAGATAAAATGTAGTCGGAGACAATAAGACTGGTCGGAGAACTGGGAAGGGGGATGGGATGGAGAGAGAGGGAAAGCAAGGCCATCCCCTCCCACTTCCCAGTTCTCCAACCCATTTCCTCCCCCTTCCCAGTTCTCCCACCAGTCTTACTGTCTCTGACTACATTTTATCTCTGTACCGCCCAACCCCTGACATCAGTCTGAAGGGTCTCGACCCGAAAGGCACCCATTCCTTCTCTCCAGAGATGCTGCCTGTCCCGCTGAGTTACTCCAGCATTTTGTGTATATCTTCGACTTAAACCAGCATCTGCAGTTCTTTCCTACACAAGGTGGAATCTCTTCTTTGATTCTAGCCACCCACTGTATGACGGGCTGGCACGGACAACATCTGTGCTTTGAATGGACTGAAGCAAAGCTGAGATGTGGACTCATCAAATTGCCAGTAACAACAGCAAACAGAAGTGATTCAAACAAAGAAGCTGTGATCAGTGAAAGGACCACCGCTCATTCATTTAACACAATGCTGCCTGGAAAACTGAGGCTGTCAGATGCCAAATATAAGACGTCGATGAGACAGTGCGTATTTATTTTAAGTTATCTCATTTTCAATTCCTGCAGATAAACTCCTAGTTTTCTTCCTTGAGTGAGCAGGAGCGGTTGTTGGTCACAAACTAGAGCTCCAATTTCTAATCATGCGGAGCAAATGATTGCTGTTTGACTTGGAACAGCGTTAAGTATGTTACTCATGCAGGGCTAACGTCAGTTGTGCCAAGGTGGATTGCTGAAACCAATTGTGTGATGACTAGTTTCATTAGGAAGGGACTCATCGCATGATCTTCCCCAGATAAAACTGGTTTTACATGCTATTTACACAAAGTAAATCATACACAAATAAGCTT
This sequence comes from Leucoraja erinaceus, assembly GCF_028641065.1. Lineage (NCBI taxonomy): Eukaryota > Metazoa > Chordata > Chondrichthyes > Rajiformes > Rajidae > Leucoraja > Leucoraja erinaceus. The sequence goes on from NC_073382.1 coordinate 73,812,237, forward strand.
AAAGATCCCAGATAAGGTGAGAAATGGTTCTTCTATTGAGTATTAATGATATTGTTATGAGCAATACAGATTATGTTATCATCATTACTGACAGGTAGCTTTGCCTTTGCCTGCCATGGTACATAATATAACTGTACACTCGAGGTATACTGAAAACTACAGGGAAATGCTTGGCAGGGCACAAACACACACATGCTGTGGCCAAGAGCAGACGTTACCATATTTTCTGGTCACAAGTGGGCTGCCATATGGATTGCTGACCTCGGCACAACATTCCAACTACATAGAAGGATGCCATTGCTGCAGTAAAAGCAACAACACGTCCATAATGAAGCAGCCTCACACTTGCAGCATCGTGCCTATACTATGTTGCGGGTTAGATGATTTGGTAAATGTACAATAGTCTAAAAGAAAATCTATATTCCTCTTTCAACATCGCACAATGTTGGATAGAGTGGATGTGGAGGGGATGTTTCCACCAGTGGGAGAGTCTAGGACTAGGGAAGGGGACGGGATGGAGAGAGAGGGAAAGTGTAGAGGTCATAGCCTCAGAATTAAAGGAAGTTCTTTTAGGAAGGAGATGAGGATGAATGTCTTTAGTCAGAGGGTGATGAATCTGTGGAATTATTTTCCACAGAAGGCTGTGGAGGCAAAGTCAGTGGATATATTTAGGGCAGAGATAGATAGATTATCGATTAGTTGGGTGTCAGAGGTTATGGGGAGAAGGCAGGAGAATGGGGTTAGGAGGGAGAGATCAGCCATGATTGAATGGCCGTGTAGACTTGATGGGCCGAATTGCCTAATTCTGCTCCTATCACTTATGATCTACAATATTCCAAACTGCTCTGCGTGTGTTGGAAAATGAAAACTCAGGACAGATAACCATAAAGAGACAGTTTTTAAGAGCAACTTAAAGGAAGAAAGCTAATGGAATGTTGGCCTTAACAAGAAGATTTCAGTATAGTAGTAGAGGTTCTTCTGCAGTTGTATAGGGATCTGGTAAGGCCACATCTAGAGTATTGTGTACAGTTTTGGTCTAATTTGAGCAAGGACATCCTTGTGATTGAGACAGTGCTGCGTAGGTTCACGAGATTGATCCCTGGAATGATGGGACTATCATATGAGGAAAGATTGAAAAGACTAGTCTTGTATTCACTGGAGTTTAGAAGGATGAGGGGTATCTTATAGAAACATATAATATAAAAGGTCTGGACAAGCTAGATGCAGGAAAAATGTTCCCAATGTTGGGCGAATCCAGAACTAGGGGGGCACAGTCTTAGAATAAAGGGAAGGTCATTTAAGACTGAGGTGAGGAAAAACTTTTTCACCCAGAAGGTTGTGAATTTGTGGAATTCCCTGCCACAGAGGGCAGTGGAGGCCAAATCATTGGATGGATTTAAGAGAGAGTTAGATAGAGCTCTTGGAGCTAGTGGAATCAAGGGATATGGGGAGAAGGCAGGCACGGGTTATTGATTTGGGACGATCAGCCATGATCACAATGAATGGCGGTGCTGGCTTGAAGGGCTGAATGGCCTCCTCCTGCACCTATTTTCTATGTTTCTAAGACTAAGATCTTTCTTGTTCAGGAGTTAGTGTTTGCTCTAACTCAAGAGAACTGAGCATGTCAATACTACCGACATTTCAGTGCAGTGCTAGAGTGCTCCCTCTTTCAATTAATTTCAAGTTAGTAATAACAGTGCCCTTTGTTTCGGTATTAATAGATAAGTGACAGCAGGGTGGTACATTAGCTCTAGGGCAGGATGCTGCTTCTTCTATGCTTTTCTAATAACCAAAGATTTTTCTGAAAGTTGTAGTTAGCTTGCAAAGTGGCGAGGCAAGTGGAAATAAAGTTACTGTGGAGAGGCAAATGGAAATAAAGTTAAAAAACCTGAGTGTGATTTATGCTGGGGTATTTGTGATATACATTTGGAAATATCTATTTAGAAATTGTATCATTCTTATTTTCAAAAAATAGTGAGGATATGACAGCAGAAGTAAGAAAGGGGGAAATATGTAAAGTACAAGCAGTCATAATTCAGATAGATGGAAATTTCTAGCAGCTTGTGTATACCCAATTTTATTTATTTTTCACTCCAGGTATACAGGCTGTAAAATTGGGTTTGGCTCATTAATGTGACCGGATTCCCTTTCTGTCAGATCATCAATCGGGTTTCATTTAACATCCCCTTTTCATTATAGAAACTATTATTTTTAGTAACTAATGAGTCACATCTGATTTCCTTAATAATGGACACCATAAATGAAGGGTGGCACAGTGGCATAGCTGGTAGAGCTGCTGCCGCACAGTGCTAGAGACCCGGGTTTGATCCTGATCTTGGGTGTTGTCTTTGTGGAGATTCCATGTTCCCTCTGTGACATTATAGATTTCTTCCGGGTGCTCCGATTTCCTCCCACATCCCAAAGACCTGCGGATTTATAGGTTAGTTGGCCTTTGCAAACTGCCCCTAGGGTGTGGGGAGTGGATGAGAAGGTGAGATAACATAGAGCTAATGAGTGACTGATGGTCAGTTTGGACTCGGTGGGCTGTTTCCATGCTGTATCTCCAAACTAAACTAAACCTTCCCATGTTAGTTGAGGTGTTCCTCACTCAGACTTTAAAATTTGATTTCCTTTATGACTCTGTAGTTGCACTATCCAAAAAAGGAGGTAGTTGCTGTATGGCCAGCAAAACAAAAACTGTGGATGCCAGTGACTGCATCTTTATGCTCCTGATCATGACACACCAAGGAACAAGTGATGATTTATGAAATCTAGCCATAACTCTTATTAATTTCCACATATAAATATTTAAACTTAAAGTTACCTGCAATACTTGATGTTATTCTTTGTTACTTTTTAATGTTCATTTTAGGAACAGTCATATTTGAAGTATTTGTACTCTATCACCCTTTCCCACAGGGACCATTTATACAAATGAATTTTGGTGATATCAGAAAACATGGAGATACAAGGAATGAACTAAATAAAACTTGTTCTTGAAAACAGACTGGCTCCGACAGTACTCTGCAAAAACATGCTAAAACCTGACATCAGATATCACTGCTCTGCAGAAGCAATGCAGGATAAACAATGGAAATATTTAGAAATATTTAACTAAAACCAGGTGTCAATATTAGGCATATTAATAAAACTGGTTTATATTGGGGCAAAGAACCTTATGCCTGAAGCCCCAATATGAGAAATTTAGCATGACACAAGGTTCACTTCATCAAAGCTACCGAATAGGCCTATTCTTGATTAGCACCCTGCAGTACTTTAACAAAAGGAAGCAATAGACAGAAAGGAGTTTTCTTGTAAATGAGGAAAACGTGTTTTTCTTTCAGCTCTCTGTGATGGAATTTCTTACTTCTCTGGTATAAATATTTTCAAATTGTACTCAGAAAAGGACTTATTTTGTTCACTGTGTAGAGCATATCTCAAATACCCTAAAACAAGCAATAACTCAATTTTGACAAAATTGTCAGTTGATTCCTTTTGTCAAAGTAGGGCAGTACAGGTGTCAGAGGTTATGGGGAGAAGGCAGGAGAATGGGGTTAGGAGGGAGAGATAGTTCAGCCATGATTGAATGGCAGAGTAGACTTGATGGTCCGAATGGCCTAATCCTACTCCTATTCCTTTATGACCTTATGACCATGCAAAGTAAATCTGGCAAGTCCAAAGAGTCCTGTGAAAGGGGGAAGATGGCTGTAGACCAGAATAGAGGTGATACTGTAACTTAGATAGAAGGGCAGGGCAGAGGATTGGTAACTGGTGTTGTTGGAATATTTTGGTTGAGTATGTGGGTGGGTAGATGGTGGGAATTTGACAGTGAGAGTTATGATAACTAGTAAGGGATTTGTGATTGATGGTCAGGGAAATAGGGCAGGGAATAGTCATCAGATTGAGTGGGTGGTATCGTTTGGGAGAAGGAGCATAGATTTTTAAGGAGAGGACGATGCGTGGGTGACTTTGCCAGACTGGTAGATAAGTGTTGGGTTAGGTTAGGGTATGTCAGAAGACTGGAAATAGAGGCTTCTAAATGGTATGGGGTTGCTAAGGCAAGTCCCCTTTAAGTACCAATGAAACAGGCCTCACGAACAATGTTTCTGCTTCTGCTTTGAGCAAACGTTGCATGAGAGAAAACCATCATAACAAGTTGTTTGGGACAGTGAAGTGGCAACAGCTCTGGGGAAACTGTAATACCTTCAACAGAAAGCATTGGTTAATTTTCACCTAATGTAAACCCTTAATCCCAGAGGTGTCTGTACTTCATGGATGCACTTATTAGGTGTACTACATGCTGTAAAGAACAAAGCAAGATAATAAATCTTTGGAAATCTGGCCAGAAATTACAAGGCAGTAATTCAATTAAGCATTTCTCATAATGTCATAAACTGCAAGGGCGGTTTAAGGAGAACCCAAAGAAATGGATTACTGCTTAACCTTATTGCTACATATATATCAAAGGGGGACAGATTTGTAGCCTCCTGCCTATGTTGAATGGTGTTCCTCATTTATAAAAGCTGTATGGCAGCTGCACCAAATGCAATGGAGGCAGTACATAGAAATGATAGAATAAAAATATAGGGACACATAGCTGAAGGTGCAGGCACCTGCTGTATGTAATTGATTCCGCATTAGCACCAATTTCTCCCCAGCAGGATAGTGGCATTTGTAACAAACACCATAGAAATAGATAAATAAGTGGAAAATAGATAGAAATAGATGAATATGTATTTTAAACAGTTTGCTTTAATCTTCTGTCCCTGTGACTTCTTTATTGATACGAGGAGTTTAAAATTCAAGGCAATTTTGGTCCTTTTTATGACAGATAACATTTTAAAATTACAAACTACAGGAGGACATTCGTTCCGTTGTGGCTGTGCCAGCTCTTTTTGAAACAGCAATCCAATAAATCCCGCACTGCTGCAGTCTTCTTCTATGCTGTTAGCTGTCCTCACATCACATACAATTATGGAAATGTGGTTTAATGAATCAAGATTGATTCCCTTGCAACTGCATTGAGTCTCACTGTGTCTTGCTAATTCTCCATGGTCTGTCTCAGGATTTGTATTTCACTTTGCCTCTCTAATTTCAACAAATCTGAACACAAAGAACATCTCTGAAATGATAGCGTTGATCTCCTGCAATGCGACTAACAGACTTAAATTCAATGTCCAACTGATCTGAAGCAAATTACATCTCCATAACAATTGGTATGTAAGGGATCAACTGGCCTGATTTGATATATATTTGTTAATTAACATGTTTCTTCTCAAATACTTTACATTGTCCCCGTGCATGGGTGAATAGTAGAATCTGGGGAGAGATGATGAGAATATAAGGACAATGGGGAAAGTTATTTAATTGAGGTAAAACAGATTACTGATGTTGCATTGTTCTTGGTAAATCCTCATCTGACAGTTGTTTAAGGGCCAGCACATCGGAGTTCAGGACCAGCATGGTCCAATAAGGGGGGGGGGGGGGGGGGGGGGGTTAAGAATGGCAAGATAAGGGAACCTTGGATGACTAAAGAAGTTATACATTTGTAAATTTGTTCTTTAAACAAAAAGTTGTAGGTGTCTGTGACATGGTGGCAGTGGTGGTAATAGTGCCATTTAAGAGGGTTTTAGATGGGTACATGGATATGCCAAGAATGGAGAGATATGGATCACGTGCAGGCAGAGGAGATTAGTTTGGTATATTTGGCATAGACATTGTGAGCTTAAGGGCCTGTTCTTGTGGTGCACTGTGCCATGTTGCATGTTCTAAGGAAAATAAAATAAAATTAATGTAGTGTCACTATAAAGTGGTGGATGGTGTGTGGTGGGTGTGGATTTGGTGGGCCAAATGGCCTGTAGCCATGCTGTATGACTTTCTGATTCTAAAAGTAAATCCTAAAATCTATTTGAATAAAGAGGACATGCAGCAAACTTTACAATCCAGCAGGTAGCACTTGATATTAATAAATCTGATGCCAATTAACCTTCGAACCTGTACGTTTTTGGTGTGTGGGAGGAAACCGGAGCACCTGGAGAAAACCCACATGGTCACAGGGAGAAGGTACAAAGTCCGTACATACAGCATCCATAGTCAGGATTGAACCCAGGTCTCTAGCGCTGTAAAGCAGCAACTCTACCGTTGCACCATTGTGCCACCTTGATAAAATTCTTCCTAAATATAACTCAGCACTTAGACGCTCCAGCCATCTGCAGTCATGGATTCCACAGTTTCATCACTCTGATTGAAGACATTTATCTTCCTCAGTTGAAAATTGCTTGGGCTAATGCCTGAGATACCCCAGCCAGCAGAACATCCTCTCTGCACCTTGTGTGTCCAGCCCTGTCAGAATTTTCAATTGCCTCAACAAGATCACCTTTCATTTTTGAAGTTTGACTGTATATATATGTCTTGAGATTGGAAGCACACGATAATCAGGAGTCATGGGCATACACATTGTAAAGTTACATCTCAGTGAATGAACATTCCCTATTTTTGCCTCCTTTAAATGAGGTTAAGATTAGCTGAGGAATTAAGGTTGTGCTTGCAATACCTTTCATCTATGCAACATCTTTGAAATAGCATAATGTCCTGTGTCGCTTTACAGGAACATTATCAAACAAAAGCTAATGCAAAGCCGCAAAAGAAGGTCTTAGGGCAGGTGGTTAAAAGCTTGCACCAACACATTAGTATTAAAGAAAATCTTAAAAGATGAGAGAAGGGTCAAGAAGAAGTTTAGAGAAGCCGTTACATTGAGCCTTGGTGGTTGAAGGCACAGTTGTCAATGGTATAGTGATTAAAGTCCAGGGCAACCACGAATTAGAGAAGTAGAGAATTAGAAAAGTAAAGATATCTTAATTGCACTGGAGGAGATTATAGAGAATCCTGGCTTCCTGGCCTTCAGTCGAGAAGGTTGTTGGCTACAACCTTCCCCCCATCAACGAACTGTACACTGCAAGGGCCAGGTAGTGAGCTGGGTAAGATCATCTCTGACCCCTCTCACCCTGGTCACAAATTCTTTGAAGCACTTCTCTCTGGAAGGCGACTCAGGACTGTCAATGCTGTCGCAGCCAGAACATAAAAACAGCTTTTTTCCACAAGCAGTAGCTCTACTCAACAGCCAAAAGTCTGTAGCCTCATTTTGGTCTGGTATTTTATTTAATTCTTCACGTGTTTAAATTATAATGTTTTATTTTGAATTGTTTACTGTATATCGTGTTGTTACTTGCGAGCACAGCACCAAGGCAAATTCCTTGTATGTATACATACTTGGCTAATAAAACTTATTCTATTTAAAATTTCATCACCTCGAATTGGAAAATTACCAAACATTGAATGTCAGTTAGTAAAAAAACTACACATATTAATTACATTAATCCGCCTTTTAAGTGCCAATAACTGAAAACACTCAACAGCATCAAGCCATGAATTAATCTTTGAAGTTTCACTAAGTTTGGAGAGGGGGAAGTAAAATTATCACCAAGGATGAACCATTACGATTGATGTGGCAGTTAAGCACCTTCTCTGTAATCGGTCAATAAATTCTAAAACAGATCGCGTAAACAATGGTTCACAAAGCTACACAGAGAAATTGCCAGGTAAGAAAGCCATAAACTGAATGCCAGAGAAAATGGATACTGTAATATTGTCCAAGGTAGACACAAAGTACTGGAGGAACTCAGCGGGCCAGGCAACATATCTGGAGAGAAGGAACGGGTGATGTTTCAGGTCGAGACCCTTCTTCAGACTGATGTCAGGGGAGTGGGCGGTACACAGATAAAATGTAGTCAGGGACTGTATGACTGGGAGGAGAACTGGGAAGGGGGAGGGGATAGAGAGAGAGGGAAAGCAAGGGCTACTTGAAGTTAGAGAAATAATAATGTAATAATGTCCATTGCTCAAGAACAGTCCAAAAACTCAGGGAAGCTCAGTACTTTAATATCCCAAATGGAATATTGACTGCTGGTCAGTTGGGTGGACTGTTTTGTGGGAGGCAAACTGTCTGCTTCCTCCAGGCTTGTTAGTCAGACATAAAGATCTCCTAACCTACCTGGAACAAGCAGCAAGACAGCTGGCATTGGCAACCTAAGGCATAATTATGCTATTCTGGGTATATTGATTGCCATAATTAGCAGAATGACCATTTCTCTGTTTGATTGGTATATTGAAAATAGCTATTGCTTTTTTTTTAGCTAATGTTAGTCTCTTCATATATGCAAACTATTCTTTGTTGCTGAATTAAGAATAAAGTGTTACATTTGTTTGACTGAAATGCTACCATTATAGTTCTTGAAATCAAGTTGCTCCACTTGAATCCAGCTAATAATTCACGGGATTCATGGGGCAGACAGTCATGTTTGGAAATCCCAGTACCCAAGATGACAAATGTTCCCCAGTGAAATAGGAGCAGGATATATTTCTTCAACGCGACTGGGTGACCTCGCTGATACACAACAAAATACGAAAATTGGGTACCATGGTAGAGATCTGCTGCAGTCACTTCGAACGATTCTGCAGTGAGAAAGTTAAGAGTCAATGTGATCTTAGCCTCAATGAAGAGAGAAACCCGGCACAGGAGAATGGTGATCAATCTTTCCCTAGCATTTCACATATCTCAGTGATGATAGTTTTTGAATGCCCGAGCCTGCGTTGTAGTACATTGAGGTCCAGGTTGAATGTGTTGCCTCTGGGAGTAGTGTCTTTGCGGATGAGCATGTCTGAGTCTCTAGACCCGAGTTCCCAATCACCATGAGTGGCCAGCTACGGCCAAAATAATGCCACCAAGCCATGGCCAATAATGGGGACTATCAATGCCACATTGGTATACATTATAAGAGTCCATCGACCCAGTGGCTGCACTTCCTATTGGTTGTAGCGTGGACTATGAAAGGCACTGAGAGTTTGCAGGTGTGTCTTCAAATGTCATCAATGTCCATTTAAAAAGCCATTTACAGATGATGAAATAGTTTCCACGTGCTCTATGGCTTCAGGGATGATGCCAGGTTCGACAGTGACCACACCAACACTCACACTAGGGTGAACTAACGCGATGTGTTCTATCTACAGTGTTAAGAAAGTCCATGACCACACGGGGATGCTGGGCCTCATCGTCAGGGCACATGTATGGTGGCGCTGGCTATCTCGGGTTGTCCCAGCAGCTCAGTCCTGGTGTCAAAGGAGGGGACGTGGTGATCTCTGGCTTCTCAAGAGGAGGTGCTGGCAATCTCAGGCTTATCTTGGTGGCTCAGCTTTGGGCTTGAGGAAGACACTAGCAGTCTCAGGCTTATCCTGGCAACTCAGTCTTTGCCTCTGCATGAGTGAAGTTCCTCACTGTCCATGGGCAGGGAGAGGCACTGACATCTCCAGCTTGCTGCGGCCATTTTCCACAATAGAGGTGCTGGCTGTCTAGTACTTCCCAGCAGCCCATTCATGACCACACAGAAGCACGGGTGGTCTCAGGTTTGTCCCAGTGGCTCAATCTTTCACAAACCTACAACGGGGGCACACACCAGTTGTACTCCTCCCTTCCCCTCTCTCTCCTGCTTCTTCTGTCACCCTCTCCCTTCTCCTCTTTGACTGGAATGCCCGAGTAGGCTAGAGAGGTTCAGGCGGGCAATCCGATGTCTGTTAATTGCACCCGGCTGTCAGCTAGTGATGGAGATCAGAGGGGCCTTCAAGGCAGGGGGTGCCGTCACCGCTCCTAGATTGTCTAAGCTTGAAGCAAAACAATCATTGGGCCCTCTTCTAGCGTCAGGAAACATCCAACCTCTGACCAGCCTGCAGAGTTACTCCAGCACCTTGTGTCTTTTTGTGTATTAACTTGCATCTGCAGTTCTTTGTTTCTACTACTTACACAATGATACTCTATTACCCTGTAATCTCTTACTTGGTTATAGCAGACAATCAGCAAAAATGGACACCACCACCATCTGTCCCCTGACCCACGGTCCGTTATAACAAGGGTTTACTGTACAAGCAATACTGTTGTGGGGGGAGAGAAATAGGACTACTACGTCTACACAGGTGAAACAATGAGTTGGGGAATGGGCAGAGTGGGGCGGATGCACAGCAATCCCAGGAGACTAATGGATATTTGTTATTTGATATCACACACGATGGTGGACAAGATTTAAGTTGGTATTTCATTATCTCCGAGATCCGCATTAAGGGCCTGTCCCACTTAGGCGACTTTTTCGGTGAGTGCAGGAGACTCTGCACTTGCCACACGATCGCCACATGGTCGTCACATGTTCGCTGGTGGACTCTGGTGAGTCTCCTTCATGGTCGCAAGGAGTTCCCACATTCTGGGAACTAGTCGCGGCCTCAGTATGGTCGCCGCAAATTTTTCAACACGTTGAAAATGTTTCCACGACCATAAATTGGTCGCCATGGAGAAAATTGATAATCCTGTAGTCGTAGGTGCAGTTGTAGTGGGGTCGCCATGTAGTTACTGGTAGTCGAGGTAGTCGTAGGTAGTTTTAGTTAATCGCCATTGCTGACCGGACATTTTCATTGGCTCATTGGGGGAAAAAAAACATAAGCACGAGTTTTCAGAACCAAGGAAAACCGACCGATAATGTTAAATGCCCACCAAACTTCACAGCTGTGTATCTCTGGCTTATTCAAAGTTGTCTGGCTTCTTAAAAGTGTCTCCCCCCACCTCCTCTCTCCCCCCCCCACCCCACCTCTCCCTCCTCTTTTAAAAGACTTACCGTGCAGTACTAGCCGTCTTAACCTTCTTGTTCATCACGGTGTGTTTGTATCACCTTGGCTATGTACCATGTGAATTTCAGACAGCGCTCCCCCGCTTTCCCTGGCCCCCGTCTTTGCGATGTGTGTGTGTGTGTGTGTGTGTGTGTGTGTTCACTCTGACAGTCGCTGTTCCAGTTCCCGGTTTTTCAGGCCAGTCGCCGGTAGTCTGCTGAAAAATCGCCTAAGTGGGACAGGCCCTTTATGAGAATTAAATTAGGTTACCCTGAGAATCTCCCTTGACAGATGCTACAGGACAACATTGTTTAAATTCTATTGCAGTGATCCTACATAAGTGTTGCACAGAGAATAACATCATGCAATGCGGTCAGATGAGTTGTTAGTGTGGATGGGCTGTTCACTGCAAGGCTGGCCTACCATATTTTCTATATTAAGCAAAATGGCCTAGAAATAGTCATTATAATGTTTTGCAATCAATTTTTATTTATGTAACAGTGGCAGATTTCTACATCAGTGTGTGGCCAGGAGCAACGTGTGCTCCTTGAAAATCAATGATAATGAAATAAAAATATGGAAATGGAAACCTGTTGAGTAGCTGTTTCAGACTGGAATTTGAAATAGGGAAAGATGATAGAATTCCAGGTAATCTAAGGAAGCTAACTAACATTGGATTATGTTCAAAGGTTCGAAGATCTGTTTATTGTCACGTGTACCAATTAAGGTGCAGTGAAACTCGAATTACCAGGATTAGGGGAAATAATTCACCAAACTAATAGCAACGGAATAAAGATTGACAGGTGAGAGCAACATCAAGATCAAATAATTTGCACTGCAGAGGGTTGAAATAAGTGGGTGGAAATACTGCATGTGGCCTGACATAATCATCCAAAGCTCTTTTGTTTCAGAAACACTTTATTAAGATTGTAAAATTACATAAATTATTTCACTGATAAAAGAAGTTAAAACAATCCTGGAAACCACAGGATTGTTTCTTGGGGATTACTGGTTGTAGAAATGTTTTGTGTGGTGTAACAATGTTGTGCATGATGCAAAAACATTTAATCAAAGTTGTTGTGAGGGGATACTTAAAGGCCTGTCCCACTTGGACGACCTAATCCACGATTTTCGAAGACCCTAGACGAGTTGAAAAAAATGTCAAGGTCGTGTTGAATCGCCAAAGTAACAGACCTCCTACGACTATGTCTACGACCTCCTACAACTATGTCTACGACCTCCTATGACCCCCCTCGACCTCTTTCACACCTAAGACCAACTATGACTAACTACGAGTGGAAAATGATCACATGATAAAATGATGTCACGTTTGCATTTTTTTCTCGGGCTAATTACCGACCTACGACTACCATCACGACCTACCTACAACTAAAAAGCATCTTTTTTTTTCCATGCCAACCTTTTTTTTTTACTCGTGGACATTTTTTATCAGGCTGGAAAAAATGCCGCAACCTACTTCAGGCCACCAGTACGCGGAGACCGCTCACGAACATGAGGAAGAGTTACGAAGACCTCCTACGACCTCGTGGCGACCATGCTGCGAGTTTGGGACAGTGGGACAAGGGCTTTACTAGACAAGTCCTTCTAGTGCGTGATCTGCTTAAACACTGAGCCCTGTGACAAAAAAAAAATCACATGCAATCCATGCCACTTAGGTCAAGGTTAATAGTGCATATGTTGGGTGCATATGTTGGGTGCATATGGTAGAGGTGTTCACAAGGTAGGTGAAGATTGCTTCTGTGAGATGTATAGGACCCACCATGACTTGATCTACAGCAGTAGAGTCACGCACATAGATCGTCCTATGGATTAAACCTTTGGACCCCATATTAGAGGACAGGGCCGGCCTTAGGAAGTGCGGGGCCCAATTGGGAACAATTTTGGTGATCCCCAGGTTCCCACCCAAGATCAGTAGCTTCATAGAATTATCTATTATAGACTTTATATCTCTATGGTAGAATGGAAAGTAATCAAAATGTGCGCTTAAAAAGTGCTTGCGACTTAATGGACCAAACAGATCTAAGCTACATTTTAATATAAAATTGCATACATGTAAGCCTACAAGTAACAAACAAAATGTGTAGATCACCTCTGAAAAGTACATGGTTACAATACCACTTGTTCTAGTGACTGAAATGAAAAATATTTTTTTTAATTAAATAGATCCTGGAAAAGCAATAACCATTGGTGAAAAAACAGTCCAGGCATTACATTTTGGGCTTCAGCCTCATCCTACCCTTTCGGCTTCCTACCCATCCTAACTTAGTTGTGCGTGTTAGTTGTCTGTGCGTGAGGTGTGAGTGTTAGTTGCCTGTGCGTTATGTTTGTGTGGGAGGAAAGGAGAAAAGGGAGGGTGGGAGAGAAGGAGGAGGATGGGAGGGAGAGAAGGGAGGGAGGAAGGGAGGAAGAGGGAAGGAGAGAAGGGGAGGAGGACGGGAGGGAAGTAGAGAAATGGGGGAGGAAAGGAGAGAAAGAAGGGATGGAGTGAATGAGAGACGGGAAAAGAGAGAGGAAGGAGGGAGGGAAGGAGAGAAGGGAGGGAAGGAGAGAAGGGAGGGAGAGGGCCGGCGGCGGGTGCGGATGCCGGGGTCCGAGTGGACGGGTGTGAGCTGAGGCCGATGTTTGTAAACGTTGCTCCAACCCCCGGCCCTGGCCCGGCCCTCCGTGTATTGTTCACCGCGTCTCCCCTGGGAGAGGGGTGGAGCCGGGGCTGCGTGCTTGAAGCACGGCGACTGGAGGGGCGGGAGCGCTGCCGTGAGTGAACGACCCACCTCCCTCGATCCTCCTTTTCCATTCCCCCTCACACCCACCTCCCCGTCTAATCCTTTCTTCCCCCTCTACTCTCTCTCCCCCCTCCACCCGGGGTAGATCTACCCGAGCTGAGAGTTGATTACTCTGGCGCGGGGCCCCCTTACTCGCGGGCCCAATTGGGAGCAATCAGTCCAATCGGCTTAAGGCCGGCCCTGTCAGAGGAAGGATGTGCTGGTATTGGAGAGGATCCAGAGGAGGCTTATGAGAATAATCTCAGGAATGATTGGGTTAATGTACAAGGAGCATTTGATGACTCTAGGCCTGCACTCACTGGAGTTTAGAAGGATGTAAACTTCTAAACTTTACATGGAGAGGATGTTTCTAGTAGTGGGGGAATCCAGGACCAGAGGGAACAACCTCAGAATAAAACAACATACCTTCGGTGCTGGCTGGAAGGGCCGAATGGCCTCCTCTTGCACCTATATTCTATGTTTCTATTTTCTATGTTTCTGAATGGACACGAGGAGGAATTTCTTTAGCCAGAGAGTGTGGAATTCATTGCCACTGATGATTGTGGAGGTCAAGTCAATGGGTATTTTAAAGCGGAGATTGAGGTTCTTGATTAGTAATGGGCCTGTCCTACTTGGCGATTAGTAATGGGCCTTGTCCTACTTGGCGATTAGGCAACTGCTGCTGAATGTCATAGTCGTAGCAGGTCGCTGAAAAACCCACGACAGCACCTATATCAAGCTATGCTCATTGACGTCAAACCCACGTTGATGAAAAATTTTCAACATGTTGAAAATTTAGCAGCGACCAGAAAGACGCTACATGTGTGACTGAGGAGACTACTCCCGGCGACCACTGGCGAACATGTGGCGACAAACTGGTCGCCTGTGGTTGCCTAAAAAAATTGCCAAAGTGGAACAGGCCCATCAGGGTGTTGAAGATTACAGGGAGAAGACAAGAGAATGGGGTTCAGAGGGAAAAATAGATTAGCCATGATCGAATGGCAGAACTGACTCGATGAGCCCAATGGCCTAATTCTGCTTCAAAGTCTTATGATACTTACTCTGTGGTTCCACTGCACCTTGCTCACTATGAATGTGCATTAGATTTCTTTGGATCACCCTGGCTCTCTTCCTGGGGTTTCCCTAAACTGCACCATCCTGATATGCAATCTGTGACATTATTGTTTAGTTTTGCTACATTGTTACACAATGGTGAAACACAGGATGTGAGGTAGGAAATGTAAAGCAAGGCCTGACATCACCCACACTAACCTACTACCTTGCATGAACATGTTGAGGTATGGAACAATTTCTCACTCCCAAGTTTTATTTATGATAGTGTGCGTGGACATGTTCATATTATAGATATCAAACATGAATTAAGGGTAGGTCATGCCTGAAGAAATTGAATTCATTTCTTAAAGAAATGACAGAAGCAGTGGAGCTTCAAAGATACTTGGGTATCCTAGTAAACAGACAATTAAAAAGTGACTGCCAGATGAAGAAATGATCAAAAATGAGAATAGAATGCTGGATGGATATAAAAGCCAGCAGTCTGTTGTCTTCTGTCTAAATGTAAGGGTCCAGAACACAAGTTTTCTGCAATTGTAGTGAGACCACAATTGAATGCCAGTGAACAGATGTGACCACCACATGTGAGTAAGGATAGAGTTTGTAACAGGATGGTTAATTTCCAAAAGGGTTAAATTCCAAAAAGGGAATATAGAGGTGCATTCTGTAAAGTTTACAAGGGTGTTTAGTTTGAAGTGTTCAAGTTCTATGTGACAAGTGATAGGGCAGGAAGATAGCAATTATTCAGGCACCTTGAAACACAATGCATAATCAAAATAGTTATTCATTCAGGATTATATTTTGCTCTGAACCATAGATGCACATAAATGGGCAGTACTGTAACAAACCCCTAATGGAATACTACATTGCCACTGCACACTAAAACCAAAGAAAGGTTTCTGGATATGCTTGTGTTTTATACATTAAACAACTCATAATTCACTTACTAGTACAGAGAGAAGATGCCGTATAAGTGTTAACTTATAGCCAACACCAGTTATAGGTGATTCATTATGAAAGATAATTGCACCTTAACGAGGTGCAAAATACTCACTGAACAGCTGCTTCTGCCCAAAACAGCTGGCACACATAACTTGCAGGAAGCAGTGGCTTCGTAATTTACAATAATTGTGATGGAAATTACTTGAAGAATTTGCTGGAATTGAACAATTTCCCAATTTAAAGGCAGAAGTTCAAGTCGGGGGGGGGGGGGATTATAATAATTATTTCACTCTTTTCGACTAAATGCTGAAATGGAGGAGTTAGCACTGAATGAATGAACAAGCCCCACTATGCAAGAAATTCTGATTGCAGAAGGGAATTTACCAGGAAAGCTGATTCTTGGTATTTTTCAACAAGGCGTGTGCCCAAGTTCTATTCCAGAGATGAATGCATCACTTGGGAGCAACATCCCATTGCAGTAAGAAGGAGAGATGCACTGATGAACATCCCATTTTTCAGATCACATGTTAAGCAGTGGCTCTACTTGCCTTCTCAAAAACATGTAAATGATAGTATGTACTATTTTCAAGCTGAGAGCAGTTGAACTACTATCTAACTCTTGGGTGGCCCTCGGACTATTCTTGATCGGACATTGCTGGCATTACCTTGCACTAAATGTTATTCCCTTGTTATGTATCTGCACTGTAAATGACTTGATTGCAATCATGTGTTGACTTTCTGCTGACTGGATAGCAAGCAACAAAAGCTTTTCACTGTACCTCGGTACACGTAACAATATACTAAACTGATGCACAGTGCATGTCATATTTAGTGCCTGTCATGTCTCAAAATATGCAGGTACCTGATACCAAAATGATATTTTCTGGAATAAAACCATTTAATATACACATGAATAAATTATATCATCCACTCCCAGTCCTGCCGTGTTCCACAGATTAACCAGCCACTTATTAAAATTGTTTCCACACATTAGATTTGAAACTGCCTCTCATCCTGCACATGCTGTGTCCTCTGGACAAGATGAAACAGCTTGTCATTGTTTATGTCATGCCGTGCATCTAGAATCCTAAAAACAGCAATCATTCCACCTCCAAACCTGCTTATCCCATGCCCAATTTACATAATCATATTACTTAGAAGGAACCATCTGCCTAACAACGACGCTGCTTAAAATATACACTATAATGGTTACAAGAAATAAAATGAAACTATTAAATGCACTGATAAATTAATCACATCTATTTGAATTTTGCATATTTTTATCATTTCCCATTAGATTACTTGTATTTTATGTATCAGTAAACATATATCGATTTTTTGCCTCTTGCATATTTACAATTTCTGGAATTGGGAAATGGATCATAAATTACTTTGATCTGAATTTCCTATTTTGTTTAATCTTCCATTGTCTATTATCTTTTGAAGCCAAACCTTGACCTGATTTTATTTCATCTCGATTCGCTTTTCACAGTTGCTGTGTAACTTGCTGAATGTTTCCATATTAGTAATTTCAGGATAGCCATTTCATCTATTTTCCCTGTGCGAAGCATCGGCTCATGTATTCTTTGCTCAGTCAACCGAATGCCCCTTGTTTGTGAATACATTTTGGATGGCATCAAATATGTGTTCAATGATTCAATACTTCCAAATCAAAGTCCTTTATATTTTAACCATGAAACGGTTGACTCGTCTGCAAACTGTAAATGGAGTTTCTGATAAAAATCAGTTTCCAATCAGTTTCCTATCAATATCTTGTTGGCATTTGACTTTTTGCAAATAATCTCTTTTGGGATTGTCCTAATACTCTCTGGGTTTTTAGAGCAGTTGTAAATGTTTCAGACTTTATGACAAGCTGTCAGCCCTCTGTCATTTCTTCTTTATTGCGTGCAGTGGATCTCCCATGCAACCATCTGAGCTGGAAATGGTGAATCTTTGATCTTCATCAGTGATCCCCGCACACTAACACTATCTTACACGCACTAGGGACAATTGACATTTATATTAAGTCAATTAAACTGCACATCGGTACGTCTTTGGAGTGTGGGCAGAAGGCTGTGGAGATCAAGTCAGTGGATATATTTAAGGCAAAGATATATTTAAGGCATAGATAGATAGATAGATTCTTCATTAGTACAGGTGTCAGAGTTTATGGGGAGAAGGCAGGAAAATGGGGTTAGGAGAGAGATAGATCAGCCATGATTGAATGGTGAAGTAGACTTGATGAGCCGGATGACCTAATTCTACTTATATCTCTTATGATCTGTTATGAAATTGCTGGAGTAACTCAGCGGGACAGGCAGCATCTCTGGATAGAAGGAATGGGTGATGTTTCGGATTGAGACGCTTCTTCAGACATTTTTAGAGACTTTATCGTGAGAAGACTTTGACCAGGATACTGAGTTGGATGATCAGCCATGATCATATTGAATGGCGGGGCAGGCTCGAAGGGCCGAATGGCCTACTCCTGCACCTATTTTCTATGACCATTAGAATGTTGACCCATTAATACCAATTGACACCTTCACAACACAGTCGGTCAAATCTGCCTAAATGTCAAGAGTCATAACTCTCACATTGCCTCTGGAATTGAGCTTTCTGACTAACTTTGGGGTAAAGTTGTGTTGAGATCTGGAACTGTGTGATTCTGATAAAACCCAAACTGGCTGTTGGTGTGATTTGATTGCATTGTCGACGTCACTGCCCATCAATCTGCCAATGACTGCTGGCAGAGTAATTAGCCAGACTGTATGTGTCTTGCTTTGTATGATCAGGACATGCCTGGGCAATTTTCCACTTTGGCAGATGGATGTCATTGCTGTAACTGCACTGCAACAGCTTGGCTAATTCTGAAGACCAGGTGTTTAGTACAACACCAGCATGTTATGTGATTCCATTGACTTTGCAATATCCAGTGTTCTTAACTATTTTTCAATATTGCATAGAGTGAAATGAATTGGCTGAAGACTGGATATCAGCATCTCTGATATTGGAAGTCTCAGGAGGAAGTTGAGATTGATCACCTATTTAGCACTTCTGGCTGAACATGGTTGTGAATACATCAGTTTTATCTTTAGCAGCCACCTGCTGAGCCTGGTATTACCGTCATAAAGTCATCCATCACAGAAAAAGGTCCTTCAGCCCAACTTATCCTTGCTGACCAATGCCCCATTCAAGATAGTCCCATGTTTCCATGCCTGACCCCTATCCCTCTAAATCATTGCGTCCATGTACCTGTCCAAATGTCTTTTCAAGAGAGAGTTAGATTTAGGTCTTAGGGCTAAAGGAATCAAGGAATATGGGGAATGAAAAGGAACAGGGTACTGGTTCTGGATGATCAGCCATGATCATAATGAATGGCGGTGCTGGCTCAAATAGCCAAATGGCCTACTCCTGCACCTATTTTCCATGTTTCTAAATGTTGTTATTGTACCAGCCTCATCATCTGGCAGCTTGTTCCATATACCCACCATACTCTTTTCTATAGAAGCTGCCTCTCAGGTTCATATTAAATCTTTTCCCTCTCACCTTAAATGTATGCCCTCTAGTTCTTGATTTCCCTCCCCTGAGAGAAAGACTCATTCACCATATCTATTCCTCATGATTTTATACACCTCCATACGATCATCCCTCAGCAGTTCCAAGGAATAAAGTCCTAGCCTGCCCACCCTCTCCCCATAAACTAGGCCTTTGAGTCCTGGCAACATCCTCATAAATCGTCTCTGCACTCTCTCCAGCTTAATAGCATCTTTCCGATTGTCAGGAGACCAAAACTGAACACAATACACCAAAGGTGGCCTTAGCAAAGTATAGTACAGCTGTAACATATTGTCCCACCTTCTATAGTGATGAAGGCCAACATGACAAAAGCCTTTTTTATCAATCTATCTAGATGCAGTGCCACTTTCAGGGAACTGTGTATTCCTAGATCCCTTTGTTCTACAACACTCTCCTCGGCCCAACTGTTCATAATGAAGGTTCTACTCCGGTTTGACCACAAAATGCAATTCCTCACACTTACCTGAATTGAACTCCATTTGCCACTTCTCACCCGCTTACCCAGTTAATCACGTAAGCCCAGTGCTTACGTGGATATCGGAGATGCAGCAATCAAAGAGAAGCAGGGAGAAGAGTTTATTGGCTGAAACCCGTGGGAAAGATGAGTCAGAGGGGAAAAACAGTTTAAAACTGAGGAATTTGATTTGTAAATTGGCAAATCAGGCAATTTATCAGCCAATACAAGCAAGGCTGCTCTAGGGGAGTGGCAGTGACCTTGTGAGGGATGTGCCTCATGAGTAAAGTGTGAGTCTTCGGAGAGGAGAGGAGACTACGCAAAAAGCTGGAGAGGACGGGACGCGGTGAACACATGAAGGGTAAGATGAAGCAGTGTGATGCTTGCCGAATGTGGGAGGCCAGGGACACGGATGGAGCCTCTGGCTACTACAACTGTGGCAAGTGCGTCTAGGTTCAGCTCCTGAAGGACGGTTTTGGGGCACTGGAGAAGCAGCTGGATGACCTCAGTGCCATCTGGGAAACGAGAGTTTCCTGGACAGGACCTACAGTGAGGTTGTCACGCCGAGGATACAGGAAGAACGAAGGTGTGTGACTGAGAGAAATGGTGGTAGCCGTGGAGTGCAGGAGACCCAGACAGCTGTGCCTAATGAAAACAGGTACACACTCTTGGGAACTGTCAGGGGAGACGACGCTTCCAATCCGAGTGGCGGACAGGTCAGTGGCTCCAATCCTAGAGATGGCACTCGTCTGGCGAGACTGATGTTGGGCAGAGCCCCAGTGATGGGTGACTCCATTGTCTGACGTGCGGACTGGAGATTCTGTGGAGACAGGCGAGATGCGAGGATGGTCTGTTGCCTCCCTGGTGCCATGGTTCAAGATGTCATGAACCGGATTTAGAACATCCTCGAGAGGGAAGGTGAAGAGCCAGAAGTAGATTTGCACGTAGGCACAAACGACATCGGGAAAAAGGGGAAGCAGGTTCTGCAACGTGAGTTCAGAGAGTTAGGAAGAAGACTAAAAAGCAGGACTTCTAAGGTTGTTATTTCTGGATTGCTTCCAGTACCTTGTCCTAGTGAGGACAGGAACAGGGAGATAGAGGATCTGAATGTGTGGCTGAGGGGCTGGTGCAGGGAGCAAGGATTTAGATTTATAGACCACTGGGATCTCTTCTGGGGTAGGGGTGAACTGTACAAAAGGGACGGGTTACACTTTAACTCGAGGGGGACCGATGTTCTAGCAGGCAGGTTTGCTAGGGATACACGTGTGGGTTTAAACAAAATAGTGGGGGGTGGGGAGGGATTGACAAATTGGGAGTATAAAGATGGAGTTGAAGGGGAAGTGAGTACAGAAAAAGTTACAAAAGACTCCCGAATTAACGGGAAGGAAAGTTCGAGAAGGGATAAGAGAGTAAGGTCAGGGCCAATTGCAAGAGTGGAGGTGAATACCGAAGTCAAAGTGTTGTATACGAATGCGCGAAGTATAAGAAATAAAGTGGATGAGCTTGAGGCTCAATCAGAAATTGGCAAGTATGATGTTGTGGGAATTACAGAGACATGGCTGCAAGAGGGCCAGGGCTGGGAACTGAATATTCAAAGGTAAACCTCCTATCGAAAAGACAGACAGGTGGGCAGAGGGGGTGGGGTAGCTCTGTTGGTGAGGAATTAAATTCAGTCCCTTGCAAGGGGTGACATTGAAACAGGAGATGTGGAGTCGGTATGGATAGAACTTGTAAGGGTAAAAAGACCCTAATGGGATTTATCTACAGGCCCCCAAACAGTAGCCTGGATATAGGGTGCAAGTTGAATCGGGAGTTAAAATTGGCATGTAGTAAAGGTAATGCTACGGTTGTTATGGGAGATTTCAACATGCAGATAGACTGGGAAAATCAGGTTGATACTGGACCCCAAGGGAGTTGTGGAGTGCCTCCCTGATGGATTCTTAGAGCAGCTTGTATTGGAGCCTACCAGGGAGAAGGCAATTCTTGATTTAGTACTATGTAATGAACTGGATTTTATAAAGGAACTTGAGGTTAAGGAGCCATTAGGATGTAGTGACCATAATATGGTCGTTTAATCTACAATTGGAGAGGGAGAAGGGTAAATTGGTGGTGTCAGTGTTACAGTTGAATAATGGGGACTATGGAGCCATGAGCTGGCCAAAGTTGACTGGAAAGATACACTTGCAGGGATGACATTGGAACACCAATGACAGGTATTTCTGGGAATAATACAGAAGGTGCAGGATTAGTTCATTCCAAAGAGGAAGAAAGATTCCAAGGAGTGTAAGGCGCGACCATGGCTGACAAGGGACGTCAGGAACAGTATAAAAATAAAAGAGACGTATAACGTAGCAAAGATGAGCAGGAAGCAAGAGGATTGTTTCTATGTTTCTATGATTGGGTAATGTTTAAAGAGCACCAGAAGATAACTAAAAAGGCAATACGTGGAGAAATGATGATGTACGAAGGTAAGCAAGCCAAGAATATAAAGGAGGATAGTAAAAGCTTCTTTAGATATGAGAAGAGGAATCAATTAGTTAAGTTTGATCCTTGAAGACTGAAAAAGGTGAATTTATTATAGGGAACAAGGAAATGGCAGATGAGTTGAACAGGTACTTGAACAGGTGTTTAAGAAGGAACTGCAGATGCTGGAAAATCGAAGGTACACAAAACGGCTGGAGAAACTCAGCGGGTGCAGCAGCGTCTATGGAGCGAAGGAAATAGACAATGTTTCAGGCCAAAGCCCTTCTTCAGACGGGTCCGTCTTCACTAAGGAGGACACAAATTTCCTGATATCCTAGTGGCCAGAGGATCTGGGGTGACAGAGGAACTGAAGGAAATCCACATTAGGCAGGAAATGGTGTTGGGTGGACTGATGGGACTGAAGGCTGATAAATCCCCAGGGCCTGATGGTCTGCATCCCAGGGTCCTGAAGGAAGTGGCCCTAGAAATCGTGGATGCATTGGTAATAATTTTCCAATGTTCTATAGATTCAGGATCAGTTCCTGTGGATTGGAGGGTAGCTAATGTTATCCCACTTTTTAAGAAAGACTGGAGAGAGAAAACAGGTAATTATTAACCAGTTAGCCTGACATCAGTGGTGGGGAAGATGCTGGAGTCAATTATGAAAGATAACGGCACATTTGGATAGCAATAACAGGATCGGTCTGAGTCAGCATGGATTTACGAAGGGGAAATCATGTGTGACTAATCTTCTGGAATTTTTTGAGGATGTAACTAGGAAAATGGACAAGGGAGAGCCAGTGGATGTAGTGTACCTGGACTTTCAGAAAGCATTTGGTAAGGTCCCACATGGGAGATTAGTGTGCAAAATTAGGGCACATGGTATTAGGGATAGAGTGCTGACATTGATAGAAACCTGGTTGGCAGACAGGAAATAAAGAGACGGGATTAACGGGGCCCTTTCAGAATGGCAGGCAGTGGCTAGTGGGGTATCACAAGGTTCGGTACTGGGACCGCAGCTATTTACAATATACATCAATGATTTAGACTAAGGAATTCAAAGTAACATTAGCAAATTTGCATATGACACAAAGCTGCGTGGCAGTGTGAACTGAGGAGGATGCTATGAGAATGCAGGGTTACTTGGACAGGTTGGGTGAGTGGGCAGATGCATGATGGATGCAGTTTAATGGGGATAAATGTGAGGTTATCCACTTTGGTAGCAAAAACAGGAAGGCAGATTACTATCTAAATGGTGTCAAGTTGGGAAAAAGGGAAGTACAACGGGATCTGGGAGTCCTTGTTCATCAGTTAATGAAAGTAAGCATGCAGGTACAGCAGGCAGTGAAGAAAGAGAATGGCATGTTGGCCTTTATAACATGAGGAGTTGAGTATAGGAGCAGATAGGTCCTTCTGCAGTTGTATAGGGCCCTAGTGCGACAACACCTGGAGTATAGTATGCAGTTTTGGTCCCCTAATTTGAGGAAGGACATTCTTGCTATTGAGGGAGTGCAGCGTAGGTTTACAAGGTTAATTACCGGGATGGCGGGACTGTCATATGCTGAGAGAATGGAGTGGCTGGGCTTGTATACTCTGGAGTTTAGAAGGATGAGAGGGAATCTTATTGAAACAGATAAGATTATTAAGGGTTTGGACACGCTAGAGGCAGGAAACATGTTCCCGATGTTGGGGGAGTCCAGAACCAGGGACCACAGTTTAAAAATAAGGGGTAGGCCATTTAGAACAGACGAGGAAACACGTTTTCTTACAGAGAGTTGTGAGTCTGTGGAATTCTCTGCTTCAGAGGGCTGTTGAGACGGGTTCTCTGGATACTTTCAAGGGAGAGCTTGTCAGGGGATATGGGGAGAGGCAGGAACGGGGTACTGATTGGGGATGATCAGCCATTATCAAATTGAATGGCGTTGCTGGCTTGAAGGGCCGAATTGCCTGCTCCTTCATCTATTGTCTATCAAGATCCTGCTGTAATTTTTGATAACCATCTTTGTTCTCTATGATCCTGACTAATTTGGTGTCATCTGTAAACTAATCCGGCGTTGTACAGTTTCATGCAAATGGACGATATACAGCAAGGGTCCCACGATCAATCCCTGAGGCACAGCATTAGTCAAAGGCTTCCAGTCCAAAGAACAACCTTACAGTATTACCCTCTGTTTCCTACCATTAGGCCAATTCTGTATCCAATGAACTAGCTCCCCATGCATAACATTATGGCAGGTCTTGCTGAAGCCCATGTACATTACCACATGTAAGACCTTTTCAACAACCTCTATTGTTGGCGATGTGGCTGCTTTTGGAGCCTCCCCTTCCAATTGGTTGTTTAATTGTCCAACACTATTCAGAATTATATGTCAGGACTGCCGGGTTTTAAATTGATTAGTTAATTGTCAATGAAAATTTCAAACGTCTTATTGTGAGGACATAAGGCCAAAGGTGTGCCAAAGTAAGTCAGATTAAATCACTCCTTGTTTAATTCTTCACATTCCCAGCTTCTCAGTTCAAGATAATTGGCAGTTGGAGTTGTCTGAACAAAAGGTAGCCCTGGAGATCAAGAACAAAAGGTCGTCTTCTTGGGTGGTACTTGGAGATCAAGAATTAATCGCTTCCTCTCTGGTCATGTGGCTTTTAAGGTAGCTGATGATGCCACTGCAGAAACCAGTGATACTGCCATGGAAAGGGCACAGGGTCATTGCTGGGGTGGGTGGATGGTTAGTTTGTGCACTGATGCTGCCCTTCTGTTGCTTACTTACGCATGGCTTCTGTGTGTTCCCATAACCTGGATTCAATGTTTTCCGTATCATCCCGTGTTCCTTCCACACATGGAAAATCCACGGAATGGAATTTCAAAGTAGCTGGAGATATAGTTTAGTTTAGTTTAGAGATGCAGCACAAAAACAGGCCCTTCGGCCCACCGTGTCTGCACCGACCAGCGGTCCCTGCACATTAACACTTACTACACACACTAGGGACAATTTACACATACACCAAGCCAATTAATCTACATACCTATACGTCTTTCGAGTGTGGGAGGAAACCGAATATCTCCAAGAAAACCCACGCGGTCATTGGGAGAACGTACAAACCATGTACAGACAGCACCCGTAATCGGGAATGAACCCAGGTCTCCGGCGCTGCAAGCGATGCAAGGCAGCAACTCTACCGCTGCGCCACCGTGGCCGCCCCAAATATTGCACTGCCCAAATGTTGATATTGCATGTTTTCATGGCTTTGAGCACACCCTTATATTGTATCTTCTGTCTACCTGCTAATCCTTTCATGACAGATCTTGACGAGGATCTGGGAGTTGAGCAAATGAGCGACATGCCCTTTGTAATCAGTCTTTCAATTGCTAAGGGACGTTAGCTTGAGAGAGGTTGCTTCAGGGAAGGGAGGGATTACTGTTATCCCATCGGCCTTTGATATAGACATGGCATGACATATTTTGTCTCACAGCTGCATGGAGGGTGACATACTTCCAATTGGAAATATGCTTGACACTTGCTAGGTTCAGATAGTGCCCTAAAACTGACAATGCTCAGTGAAATTAAAGATCAATATATCAGATAATACTATATCGTTATTAAAAATGTCCCGTTCTTAGCAAACATCTGCACTGCAGATCTACTGGAGTTTTAATTAAAACATCTAATTTCCCCAAGCCATACCTTTAAAGGAACTTGGAACCAATTCCATAGTTTAATACAATGGTAATCAAACTATATCCTGTTATGATGAAGATTTGCAATGCGATGGTCATGTTGAAAATTAATTCAATAAAATCCCAAAGCAAATATGTCCCTTTTAAAACGTATGTAAGACTTTTAAATATCGGACATAAAATTCTATTCAAATATTCCTTGCCTATACTTGGCTACATTATTTTATAAAACATCAAGAGATGTATATTCATGTAAATCCACGTTCTTCTCAAAATGAACTGGATTAGCTCAGCGAGAAATAATCCTTCTAAGAAAAAAAGCGGATACATAGTAAGATATATCTACAGATGAGTATTGCACAGTAATGAGATGAAAGAAGGATTAGCACTTCATGAATTCAGATGAATTTAGATCAAAATGGACATCTTGGCATGTTTCAGTATTTCAGATGATGCTCAGGTGCACAACCTTTTAGAAAAATCCTTCCATAAGAAAAAAAGCTCGATTGGCGCCAAACATAGTAAGATAGGTCTGTACTACTACAGATGGAGTTATTGTAAATCATTGCAAATGTAAGTGAGGGCTTTTATGTGAAGGGGGGTGAAGGATTAGCAGTCCCCTACTGGTCATGAATACCTTAACAGATGAAGTTTAGATCATCTGGCTGGGCGCTAAATGCGCGGCCATCTTGGGACACACTCAGTGTTTCAGTATTTCAGATGATGCCTGTATCTGCGCACACACACGTCTTCTATTTTATTTCTGAATATTATATTTAATATTTTTATTTAAATTTATTGATAGGGTAGATTTCTTAGCACTTCCTCTGGGATAATGTGTCCTAACAGCTGCCCGATTGCTATAATAAAACGTTGAAATATATTAAAAAAATTAAGAGATTTCATTTGATAATCTGTAACATTCCAGGATTGTAAATCGGTGTTTCCGGTTAATGAGCGCTACCATTTATCTCCCCAACATAAATTACTTTTAATCAAATAGATTGATCACTCTCTAGATTTTTAGTTCACAAATGTAACTAAAATACAGGTCCATCCACCATTTCTATTTTTTTTTTTTTTTATTTTTATTTAAATTTATTGATAGAGTAGATTTAGCACTTCCAGGGAGCCTTGCTGGATTGCTATAATAAAACGCTGAAATATATAAAAAAAATTAAGTGGGACAACAAGGATTGTCAAATCGTAATAATGATACAATTATCTCTCCCAACAAAATTACAAAAATATTGATCATATCTTTCAGATAGTAACTAAAATACAGTGCACCAATTTTTTTGTTTTGTTTTTTTTTTTTGGCAGGCTCCAGAGCCTTGCTTCTTTGTGGGGGAAACATAGACTGTTTAACAATGCACCTTGATTAAAATTTTCAGATGTATATAATTAGCAAGAATAAAATAGACTGTATTGGAATGTTGAATACTTTTGATTGTTGATTTTGATTATTAATACTGGAAAGAATAAGTTTCAATCGTAAAGGGAGAAAATCAATTTGTGTCACAAATGAAGAAGTTGCTAGAAATAATCATTAGGCATTATCAACACCAAAATCTTGAACTGTCTTCCTTTCATATTAGATCTCCTGAATGCTGCAAGCATTTTCAAATGCTCTTTTCAGATTTCCAGGATTGTCATTTTTATTTAATTAATGTTGACTTAATTAAAAACATTTTTTTTAAATGATATAAATTATCGCAAAGAGTTGGAATTAAAATTTTATTTCAAACTGTGGTGGTGTGAAATTATAGTTCAGTAGCTATAAGGACATTGAGGAGAAAATACCCCCGGTATTTCAGTATCAACTCAAACTAAACAATGTATTTTCTATTTTAATATTTAACATCATCAAAATAAATCTCTTTAGTAAAGATTTATGATTACATACAGGCAGGTAAACATCCTTAACTAGGTTGTGAATAATGCAGAACAATATAATTACCAATGAACAACATTTTATTGAGCATAATCAACATGACGCACATTTAAATCAAAATTTTCTCAACATGATAAATCGAAATTTAAAAAGAAATCCCTTTTCACACTGCACTAAAGACTTTAATATTATCTCCTTGATTGGTATAGCTTGCTAAAATCTTGAAAGTAACTAATGATGGAGTCCTAATCTTGGAATTATAAGCCTAGAAATTCAATGCAATGCTGCTCTAATGCGCATCTGTATTGAACTTTGAGTAAAATCACTAACTGTGATTTTATAATGAACATAGAGCATATTGATATTTTGGATTGTGCAGTTCCATGTGTGTGACATGCATACACATAGATGTTACATGGCCCACAGCTAATAAATCTCCCTTTTATATTATCTAAGGAAACCGATTCCAGCCTCTCCTGCTGCTCTATGACCATAAGATGTGACTGCAAACAGCCACATGAACTATGAAACCATGAACTATTTGTACAAAGGACCTAAATGCTTTCATCAATGTACTATTCAACAGCAATTTATATCATGCATGATACCACAAGATGTATTAACATCAATCAGCGTGCAATGCCCATTTGATTCACAGCTGCCACGTTGAAGAACAATGCTGCAACAAAGAAACAGTGCAAGCTATGAACAAGAAAACAGACAGTAATACTGAGAATCAGGACTACACTACTTAAAGGATTACACTTTATCTCGTCATATTTGGGTAAGTTCCTTAGCTGAATCTTCTGGTGTCTTCTCTGAGCACAATTATGTACCACAGCAAATCATTATTCATTTTTTAGGAGGATCTGAAAGGTTCCACTCCAAATCTTTTACCATTGCTAGCGCCATCTCCCAGAAACTGATGGAGAAGAGGCATGCCCACTCCTATTTTTTTCGTGGCATTCTTCACCCTTGGAATTCATGCACAATGTCAAAGAAACCCTAAAAATTGTGCCACTTTGCAGCACAAAGCCTTAAGGGCTTGTCCCACTTTCCCGAGTTATTCACAAATTCTCCCGAGTTTTCCCCTTGATTCAAACTCGCAGAATGTTTGTAATGGGTCTGTAGGAGGCCGTAGGAGTCCATGGATATATCGTAGCGGCTCGTTATGCTAGCCGTAGGTACTCGGGGCAGCGGGTAAGTCGGGACATTTTTAACAGCCTGATAAAAAATGTCCACGAGTTAAAAAGAAAAGTCGGGAGGATGCCCCGAGTACCGACGGCTGGCATAACGAGCCGCTACAATATATCTACGGACTCCTACGGACCCGTTACGGACATTCTGCGAGTTTGAATCAAGGGGAAAACTCGGGAGAATTTGTGAATAACTAGGGAAAATTTGTGAATAACTCGGGAAAGTGGGACAGGCCCTTCACAGTGCATTCAGAAAGTATGCACTTTTTCCACATTTTGTTACGTTACAGCCTTATTCTTAAATGGATTAAATTATTTTTTTTATCATCAATCTACACACAATACGCCATAATAAAAAAGCGAAAACGGGTGTTTAGAAATTTTTGCAGTCATAAAAAATAAATAACTGAAATATCACATTTACATAAGTATTCAGACCCTTTTCTCTATACTTTGAGGCACCTTTGGCAGCGATTACAGCCTCAAGTCTTGGGTATAACGCTACAAGCCTGGCACACCTGTATTTGGGTAATTTCTCCCATTCTTCTCTGCAGATCCGCTCAAGCTCTTTCAGGTTGGATGGGGAGCGTCGATGCACAGCCATTTTCAGCTCCCTCCAGAGATGTTTGATTGGGTTCAAGTCCAGGTTCTGGCCGGGCCACTCAAGGACATTCACAGACTTGTCACAAAGTCACTCCTGTGTTGTCTTGGCTGTGTGCATAGGGTCGTTGTCTTGTTGGAAGGTGAACCCCCAGCCCAGTCTGACGTCCAGAATGTTCTAGAGCAGGTTTTCATCAATGATCTCTCTGTACTTTGCTCCTTTCATCATTCCCTCAATCTGGACTAGTCTCCCAGTTCCTGTCGCAGAAAAAACATTCCCACAGCATAACGCAGCCACCACCATGTTTCACCGTAGGTATAGTATTGGCCAGGTGATGAGCGGTGCCTGGTTTCCTCCAGATGTGACGCTTGGCATTCAGGCCAAAGAGTTCAATATTGGTTTCATCAGACCAGAGAATCTTGTTTCTCATGCCTTTTGGCAAACTCCAAGTGAGCTGTCATGTGCTTTTTACTGAGGAGTGGCTTCCACTCTACCATAAAGGCCTGATTGGTGGAGTGCTGCAGATATAGTTGTCCTTCTGGAAGGTTCTCCCATCTCCACAGAGGAAGTATGAAGCTCTGTCAGAGTGGCCATCGGGTTCTTGGTCACCTCCCCCGATTGCTTAGTTTGGCCGGGCTGCCAGCTCTATGAAGAGTCCCGGTGGTTCCAAAGTTTTTAAATTTAAGAATGACGGAGGCCATGGTGCTCTTCGGGATCTGCAATGTTGCAGAAATTGTTTTATACCCTTCCGCAGATCTGTGTCTAAACACAATCCTGTCTCGGAGGTCCACGGACAATTCCTTCGTCTTTATGGCTTGGTTTTTGCTCTGAAATGTACCGTCAACTGTGGGACCTTATAGACAGGAAATCATGTGTCAATTTAATTACCCATTGGTGGGCCCGAATTTCCAATATCATGTCCCCCCGCCGCATCAAACCTTTCTCAATTTACAATGGGATAGACATTGGTGGGCCCGAATGAAGTTGTAGATTTCAACAATCTGCATTTATAATCAAATAGAAATGTGACTTTATGAGGATGATTTCCTACCTTTCAATTTGAATATCAAGTGTTCATAGCAATATCATACTTTATAATAAATGTGAGAATCATTTCAGTTTATTTCTTTTTAATTACTTTGCAAAATAGATGGGAAAAATCTATACACATAACTGTTTATCAATGCTTCTTTATTCTGGGGCATTGTGTGTGCAATTGATGATAAAAAACACACTCATTTGTTGGGTGTACAAAGTATGAAATTTTGGATCAATTTTAAAATAAGGCTGTAAACGTAACAAAGGAGATGTGGAAATAGTGAAGAGGTCTGATTATACTTTCTGAATGCACCAATTCTTAAAGAGCCTCCCAGACTGAAAATGTCTTCTAAGGATTGCTTCTCCAAATACAGATTGAAACTCTCTAGATTTGAACAATCTCTGGTTGCTTTATGACCACAAGATTTGACTGTGAGCATCCACCTTATATGTATTAATGAACTATCTGCAATAAAAGCCAACATATTTTAATTAATTTGCAAACTCAACTGCAATAACAAAATTGAACACAGAACAGTTTAGTACAGCAACACATCCTTGGGTCCACAATGTCCGTGCAGAACATGATGCCAAGATAAACTAATCTCCTCTGATTACATGTGATCCACATTCGTCCATCCCTGCACATCCATGTGCCTATCCAAAAGCCTATCAATTGCCACCATCGTATCAGCCTCCACCACCACTCCTGGCAGTGTGTTCCAGGCACCCATATAACCATATAATGAGGAGCGGACGGAGCTCTCTAAACGCATTATCTCCTTTAAACTTTGCCTGTATCAACTTAAAGCTATCTAGTCCTTGACATTTCTGTCTTGGGAAAAAGATTCTGTCTGTCTACCCTATCTATGCCAAGCATTATTTTATAAACTTCCATCAAGTCTCCCCTCAGCCTCTGACCTTCCAGGGAAAACAACCAAGTTTGTCCAACCTCTCCTTGTCACAAGTCACATCAACCTCCGTATATATGTATAAAGATATATATTGCTGCAATACTCCCTGAAGCAATTGCTATTATTTCTTACTTCAAAGTTGCATAAATGGAATTTCAATTTCACAAATGAACAATATTATAAAATGCTGTGCATCACAATTATCATTACACTAATTTCTAATTCCCTATATTTAAGTGTATTTTTAACAATGCTTTAAGTCATTATTCTTTTTTCAAAATTGTTTAACATCGTTTAACCCTACAAACCATGCATGCCTCAATCGATGACACCTAGCCTTGACCCTGGGGATGAATTGCTTCAAAAGAAAAATTGGAAAATGTCAATATTTTGAATGTTAATAACCTGCAAAACTAATTTTCTGCTGAGAAATCCTGGAATTCAAGCTAACACTTTTTGATCATTTTGTTGCAGAATTAATTATTGGTGTTTGTAACTTTCTGTTTAAAATGAAACATTATACTGACCTAGAATTAATTCCACAAATATACTGCCACACTCACAGCTGTTCAGCAAATCTGTAATATGCCCTTTCTTTTGAATTGTGTTTTATCTTTTTACTTGATTTTCAGATTTAAAGAAATATGACTTGTATTTACATAACATCTTTCATGTTCCCAACACCATTTGAAGTATTTTGAAATGCAGTCTTTTAACGTAGGGAAATGGGGAAGCCAAATTGCATGCAGCAAAGCCACTCAAATGGCAATATTATAAATATCTGGAAACTATTTTACTTCAGAATTGATGTTTACTTGCGCAATTCATAGCAGAGCAGCCTAGTTATGCTTTGGTGACCCCCCCCCCCCCCCCAGCTATTACCACCTCATATGTAAAACAATACAAATTAAATATTAAATATTGTTTTAATTTTGCATTTTGTGTCACTTAGAGGCACAATTCACTTCAGGGCTCCAGCATTTAAAGTGCAGTCTGAAGCTATTCACATCATGATGAAAAATGTGTGTGCTGCTGATTTTTTGGCTTAAATAACACACAGAGCCCTTGCCATATTTCCTTATGACATAGGAGGACCATTCAGTTCATCATGTCCATGCTGATTCTTACATCGATCCTATCAACCTTTATGCTCTCTCAGAAATGTGACTCCTCCTAATAGATAAACCAGACCAATTTTTAACGAGTTGGTCTCCATTTATTGACTTCTTGGATGCATGCGGTACAACAGAATCGTAAAATCCAACTATTTTAGGTCTGGGTGAAAGATGGTCAAGAATACAAATACTCATCTCCTATCTCCTATTTGCTACTCTTTCTCTTGCTCTTTTTTTTCTTTTTTACTTTTCTTCCTCACTCTCTTTCTCTTTTTACACACACTACACATTTTTCTACTCTCTATTATCTAGTCTTTCTTTCTCTCTCTCATTTCTTTAAAAAAAAATGAAGTTGTACATAGAATGTAATATGTCAACATATATTTTGCACCTGAAAAAAGGTACCACTGTATTGTACTTACTTCTAATTTAAAAAAAAAAAAAAAAAAAAAAAAACTCTTATGCTCTCTCACATGCCCAACAAATTCCCATCCAGCTAGAGTAGGGGTTATTTGTAACAGCCAAAATAATTAGCTTGTCAGGTGGAAACCAGAACACCTGGAGAATGCCCACACAGACATTGGAAGAACATGTAAACGTTACACAGGCAGAATCAGAAGTTTAGATCGAGTCAGGTCAGCTGGAGCTATGAGAGTTCACCTCTATCTGCTGTGCCACTTTGCCACCTAATATCTCAATGCACACACCTCATTGGAATTGAAGAATAGACCTCAACATTCCTTATAGAGGACATGAAAAGAGGTTGGCCCTGAGATGTCCTCAACAAGTGACTCATCCCGAACAATGAATATTGCTTTCTCTATTTCCAAACATCAGTCACAAAAATGAAGAAAGATCATTCTGTCAGGCAGGAAGGGAACACCCTCTTACTCAAAAAGCCAATAATTCTAAGGAGAGGACATCTTCCCAAAAGGTTGCTTTATGAACTTAATCAACCATCTCTCTCTTTCATTGCAATGAGACATACTGTCTGCATACATCTGCAGGTGTGATGGCCAGTCCTAAAAATATCCCCATTCACCCAGCATCGGCATGTTCTTTTTTGCAGATCATTGTAAGATCTCTGAAGCGATCTAAAGACCCAAGACCTACCACTCTTCCGCAATGCTGCAGTGAAAAACAAACAGAATATGTGGCATACACATACACTGCTGGAATATTTCAGAGGCTAGGAAGTTAAGACTACACCAATCTTGTCCTCCATGGTAGAGCAGTACAGATGTGGATCTGTGCCTGCAAGAGGACACAGACCTTTGGCAATACTGACTAAAAAAGCCTTCCTTTCTGAGGCTTGTTTCTTCAGAGATGTTGAGATATAAAAGTGTCTCCTCAGCCATTCTTGATGGTGTGATGACTAGAAATGATTTCTTCCTGCCTTCCTGTTGTCCGCTTTTCTTTGATGCCGTTTAGTCAGTGCCAACATTCAGCTGACCATCCAAGGACCACTATTTAAGCATCCATAAGGAATGCAGTAAATGCATTGCACCTTATCAACTGTGGCAAATAGATTTATCAAATAGACTGCAGAGTTAGCAATCCGCATGCAGAGTATTTTGCAGAAGAATTTCATAATTCTGTTTTGGAACTTAGGACAATTAAACACTCTTGACTAATTGTGTAAATTGTGCGAGTAACCCTCTGAATGCTGCTATTTATTTCAAGGAACACAAAGGAGAAAGGTTTCAATTAATAGTGGCCAATGATTGACCTAGTGGAGAAATGCGACCCAGTTTCTTTTGGAAATGCTCAACGCATGCGTAGCATGCAGATTTTATTGCGTATTTTGCATGCAACTAATGAACGACATGCATATATGTACATCTAGTCCGTAAATACTAACTCTAATTTCAGATCACACCATTACAATCCAATTGTCCATTGGTCAGTCAAGAAATTAAGGAGCACTTATGCTTTTCTTCATTTTGTGTGATAGAATCTATAATGAGTTAGCATTTCTGCAGTGCAGAAATACAATGCCAGCCCAGATTTTGTTCTTGTTCCCTGATGTCGGACATGAAACCAAATACTTGATTTTTGTGTAAGGCTTTTTATTGTTAAAGTGTCCTGAATATAAAATTAACTTTCAAACTGAATTTGAAATCAAATGATATTTAAAAAATATCAATAGCCCACACCAACTAGTCAGGATAGAATATTTACTTTCAAAATTGTTTTCATTTTTTTACTCTGCTTCTACATATTCTCCTTTTTCCCAATTTCATCCCTTCCATTGCTTTGGTATTTTGTGTTGGTGATAACATTCAAAAACCACTAACAGCACCCTGATATACCGATAAATTGTCTGTATTCATTTGTGATCTGAGAGAGCAAGTACTGTATCACCTAGAGTCGCTAGTCTAAACATATTTCAACTCCACAAACACAAATTGACACTTTATCCTTGTAAAAATTAGGACGTCAGTAAGTAAACCTCTGCATTTGAAAAGTAAAATAGAATTGTCTTGTTGTGATAGTCAATTAGCAGTAGCCGGGCAACTGGGATTAGTTGATAATCCCTTAAAATCTATTTATCCAAATCCCAAAACACGAATCAACCCAATCACCATGCTTGCTTACTTAAAATACAATAAACATGTTGCTTGGGGATGTAACCTGTATCACCTGGCTTAGTCAACGTAAGGTGGAAATGAAGGTTGCATTTCTTCGAGCAAATCAAACCCATTGGGGGTCTGCAGTAAGATGTGCAAGTAATTCCTCCTCACAAATTATTGATTTGTCAACACAGACGAGACCATGTAAAAAGATAGCTTAGGTAAGAGATGTGAGCTATCCATAACTAACATGGATTATATATTTTTTTGCTACCAATTCCTACTGGAATTACATTTACAATTCAAAGGCTGGAGTTAAACTGATTTGGATAAGAACATTTGGTACTGCTGAAATTGTTCAGTTTCTTTAGTTATCAAAAGCCTGCATACCCATGGTCTGAAAGGGGGATCTTGTAATTGCATCCTTCTCACAGCAAATATTTTCATTTTCTTTGCCATATGTTTCAGTAGAAGTAAGATTCTTGATATCTTCCAATGAGTTGCTTACCTCTTGCTTCTTCTCAAAGGCAGAAATTCACAATGGGATGGAACTTCCAATATGCCCAAATGGATGCAGCAATGAATAACCTGATAATGGTTAATGGGGGGGGAGAGAGGGATGTGAGGATAATAGAGGTGTTTGTAGATGTTACCTAAAATTATAAATTCAACTTTCAAACCGCTGGGTTGTAAGCTACCCAAGCAAATTATGAGGTGGTGTTCCTCCAGTTTTGTGTGTGCCATCACTCTAACAGTGAAGGAAGCCCAGGATAGAAAGGTCAGTATGGGAATGGGAAGAGGAGTTAAAGTGATTAACAACCAGGAGATCTAATAGGCCTTGGTGGACCAAGCGTAAGTGCTAAGAAAACAAACACGACCGGTTAAATTAATTGGTTAAATGAAGCATTGGAATAAGGTTGAAGTCATCCTGTGAGTCCCTGATGTGGAAGTTACATTGAGGTTGCAAGGGTGATTCGCAACCTGAATTACTTTGCTGAATTTGAAAACTCGTATAATTTGGCTAGGAAATAGCCACAGACACAATTTAGTACCGGTCAAATAGATTTTCCATGTGACTGAATTTCCAGGTACAGATCGACTACAAAGTATTTTACAAAGTTTTGGTAATGGCAGTACAGGAGAGATTCAAATGAGGACATTCTTGAGGATGTTACTAGTGTGTGTAGAATTTTAATTATAAATAGAAATTGGTTAGGGCATGGTTGTTGTTTAGAATTAAGAAAGAAAGTTGATATGAAATTTAATTATCTATTATATATTAAAACTGTGTGCCTGCCGCCTGCCGTCCGTCCGGTTGCCTTTCTGCCTTTTGATTCATTCCATCGTGTGATGTCACAATGCCCAATACTCGCAATAAATCGGAATGGATCCATTTACATGGACGGCTGCTGGCCGCCTTTCTTCTTTTGATTCCCTGCAACTCCGAAACCAGACGCAGAATCGCCGACATCTTTTCAATTTCGGTGGAAATTTCACTTTTCTTTCTAAGTATCTGCTCCTCATTACATTTCGTCGTTTTTAAGTACACATTTTTAATCAAATCCTTCTCCCCCCCCCAATATTTTGAAAATAAACTGGCTTCTCACCCATAGAAGCAGCCCCAGCCCCTGGTGAACGTTCCATCGTGTGATGTCACAATGCCCGATGTTCACATATGTCCAATCGGAATGGATCTATTTACATATGCCTTTGCAGGAGCCCCAGCCCATGGTGAACGTTCCATCGTGTGATGTCACAATGCCCAATGCTCAAAGACATTGTTGCCATAGAGGGAGTACAGAGAAGGTTCACCAGACTGATTCCTGGGATGTCAGGACTTTCATATGAAGAAAGACTGGATAGACTCGGCTTGTACTCGCTAGATTTTATAAGATTGAGGGAAGATCTTATAGAAACTCCTGATTACATTTCGTCGTGTTTATGTACACATTTTTAATCAAATACTTCTCCCCCCTTCAATGTTAAAAAAAAAAAAAAAAAAAAAAAAA
Source organism: Leucoraja erinaceus (assembly GCF_028641065.1). Classification (NCBI taxonomy): domain Eukaryota; kingdom Metazoa; phylum Chordata; class Chondrichthyes; order Rajiformes; family Rajidae; genus Leucoraja; species Leucoraja erinaceus. The sequence continues at coordinate 73,849,246 of NC_073382.1, forward strand.
CAAAAAAAAAAAAAAAAAAAAAAAAAAAAAAAAAAAAATTTTAAAAAAAAAAAAAAGCCTTCTCACCCATAGAAGCTGCCACAGCCCCAGCCCCAGCCCCAGCCCCTGGTGAACGTTCCATTGTGTGATGTTCCAATGCCCAATGCTCAAAGACATTGTTGCCATAGAGGGAGTACAGATAAGGTTCACCAGACAGATTCCTGGGATGTCAGAACTTTCATATGAATAAAGACTGGATAGACTCGGCTTGTACACGCTAGAATTTAGAAGATTGAGGGCGGATCTTATAGAAACGTACAAAATTCTTAAGGGGTTGGACAGGCTAAATGCAGGAAGATTGATCCAGATGTTGGGGAAGTCCAGAACAAGGGGTCACACTTTAAAGATAAGGGGGAAATCCTTTAGGACAGAGATGAGAAAAACATTTTTCACACAGAGAGTGGTGAATCTCTGGAATTCTCTGCCACAGAAGGTAGTTGAGGCCAGTTCATTGGCTATATTTAAGAGGGAGTTAGATGTGGCTCTTGTGGCTAAAGGGATCAGGAGGTATGGAGAGAAGGCAGGTACAGGATACTGAGTTGGATGATCAGCCACGATCATATTGAATGGTGGTGCAGGCTCGAAGGGTCGAATGGCCTACTCCTGCACTTAATTTCTATGGTTCCATGTTTCCCTCTCCTCACCCCTCTCCCTCTCCCACCAATCCCTCTCTCCCCCACCCCCCTTCCCTCTCTAACCCCACCCCCTTCCCTCTCTCCACCACCGCCCTCTTCCTCCTACCCCTCTGTCCCTCTTCCATCACTCCCCCTACCCCTCTCCTCCTCCCTCCCCACTTCCACCTCTCCCCTTCCCCCTCCACTCTCCCTCCTCACTCCTTCCCCTCTCTCCACCCCACCCCTCTCCCCCTCCCTCCCTCCTCCCTTACCTCCCTATCCTCCCCTTCCCCCACATCTCTCTCCCCATCCCCCCTCTCTCACCCCCCCTACCCCACTCTCCTTTCCCTCCCAAATCTGTCCCGTTTCCTCCTCCTCCTCCTCCCCCTCCCTCCCCTCCCTCTTCTCACCCCCCCTCCCCCCACCTGTTTGTTTGGGGGGGGTGTTAATGTGGGTTTGGCCCCGGCCCCCCCCCCCCCCCCCCCCCCCGCAAACGCCGTTGGGGAAACAGACCCAACGGGTCTGCACTTGGTCTAGTGATATATAAAATTATGAAAGACTGTCCAATCTTTCATAATTTTATATATCATAATTAAATTTCATATCAACTTTCTTTTCGTAATTCTAGTGAACAGAATTCGAGTGAACAGAAATGATTAATTTATTTTTGCACAGAAGTCAAATAGGGGACATAGATTTAAAGAAATTATTAGGAGACCTAGTTTCCATCAAAGTAGTGTTCTGGACCTGATTGCATTACATAGTAATTAAGCAAAAATCTACAACACATTTAACATGTATAAGCACTTAAGACCAGGCTGGGAGCTGACACATGGGAAAAGGTCAAATACCTCTTTTTTTCCATTCAGGGACAAATGGACTCCTTTTGTACTGCAAATTTCAATTCATAGGATTGCAATTACTGGGTTCCAAAAATACCTTATGAGCACCTAAGGATACCAATGTTAAAGAAATAAAGGGGAAATGGGCAGCACAGGATCACGATAGTACAGATTGAAGATGACAAAACATTCCGCTGTGACCAAGTTTAAAGGTTTCCAGACATTTAATGCTCAGGCCTGCACTAAATAGCATGGTATATCTAAGCTAGATATCAATGTGAGGTAGGTAGGTGGCAGAGTTTGTCATTGGAGACATTAACAAATAGACCTTCCTGTCTGAAATATGTAGGTTGTGACTTCCAACATTTCCAGTACAGAAATGTAATCACACATTACAGAAATTTAGTGATTTCTTTATTTTCTTGAACTTTTATTTTGCTGATCTACATATTTAAAAAAAAATGTATCTGCTTATTTCTACACATTAAGTCTTAAAATACAAACAAGTTTTATTTGTATTATTGCTGCCATCTATTTTAAGAATAACCAAGTTACGACACTTTGCAAATGTCCAGTTTTTATATCAATTGTAACAAAAATGTCTGGTGGTTTAATTTGCTGCCTGAAAGTAATATTTCTTTGCAACGCTACAGATTCAAGATCCCAGCTTCATTAAATGGCACCGACTTCCAATAGAAAGTTTTTGAAATACCACTCAAGTAGCAGTTACAGTTGAGTTCTTAAAATTCAGCAATAGCCAGATTGAATCTTGCACCCCTTGACCTATAAGCTTGGCAACGTCTATGTGAATCTCCTCTGCTACTTCTTGTGCTATATTGCATTTCCGAGTAGTGTGATGACTGGAAATAGTACTCCGGTTGTAGCCTAACTAGGGTTTAATTCTGTCTTACTTCAACTTCACTGCAATGCTAAGCTGTGTTTCAGACACTAAAGTATTGTGAAGGCACAAGGAACTGCTGATGTTGAAATAATTGCACAACACAAAGTGCTGGTTAATTCACTGAGTCAGACAGCATCTGTAGGCAGCATCTGTGCAGGGAATGGTTAGGTGATGTTTCAGGTCTGGACTTGCTTCAGATTAATAATAGTAAGGGGGGGGGGAGAGATGGAAAAGAGAGGGGGCTGGCAAAGGATAGATCGAAACATGTGAGGGAATTTTGATTGGCAGTTGGGTGGATAAAGATGAAAAGGAAACATATGGGAGTCAGATAATGAGAGGAGTAAAATGTAAAGCCAGAGGGAGGGATATAGGTGGAAGGGGACAGGGGAAGGGAGGATTAAAAGGGAAATGAAGGATTTGTGGATGGAAAATGAGTGTACAAAGGAGGGGAATGAAGCAGGGTTCCTCCAGTTTGCATTTGGCCTCACTCGGGCAATGGAGGAGGCACAGGGCAGAAAGAATATGGGAATGGGAAGGGGAGTTAAAATGATTGGCAACCAGGAGATCCAGTAGGCCTTGGCAGATTGATTATAAGTGTTCAGAGAAACGTTCCCCGAATCTACGCTTGGTCTCGTCGATGTACAGGAGGCCACATCAGGAACACTGGACGCAATGGATGAGGTTAGAGGAGGTGCACGTGGACCTCTGTCTCACCTGGAAGGTCTGCTGGTGTCCCTGGAAGAAGGATAGGGAGGAGGTATAGGGTCTGATGTTACATCTTCTGCGATTGCAAGGGAAAGTACCTGGGGAGGGAGCGGTTTGGGTGGGAAGGAATGAGTGAACCAAGGAGTTGCGGACGGAGCAGTCTCTGCGGGAAGTGGAAAGGGATGGAGATGGGAAGATGTTACATAATACTGGTTAAACCACTGGAAGTCCGAGCCTACTATTTGGCCTGCTCCTCATGGGATAACCCCACTATATTAAGTTTGGGTCAGTTTGTGTCTACATTCTGAAAAATATTTGCGTTTATGTTGTATTGTGTCATGCTATGCCTGCCTAATCAGTACTTTATTCTGATCGGTATGATTCAGTGGCATGGGGTGGTGGCAATATTAGCTAAACAGTCAGTGAGAGGGCAGATGAAGGACGGCACAGGTTGACAGATTTTATTCCAGATGATAAATTTTGCGTTTGTGTTGGTGTCCACGCCAGGTCAGGGACTGGACTGGAAACATTCCCTAGGATTGGATGGGCTATTTTCAACGGATTGGCTTTGAGTTTGCCAGGTGGTGACATAATGGGTATTATCTGAAACAACGGCTCTTTACCAAGCCTGCTTTAATTGCAGACTGTTGTCACGAAAAGTTATGTCATCAATATAAAACCCAACTGAATTAACTTTGCAACAAAGCTGCAGCGTACCTCCATACAGCATCCTAACGGACTTCAGCTAACATACGGGCCAAATAAGAAAATGTTCAATATTCTGACATTAAATCACATAGATTCTGCAGTGATAGCACTGCTTATATATTCCTAGTGGCTTGAGAACTTGATTTTGGTTTTGCAGCTCTCAGAAGCATACACACACAAGGGAAAATAATATACCACTAGTATATAATATAATGTATTATACTGCCCAGTAGACAATGAGCTTTGAGCTTGGAATGAGTTCTTGATCTACAAATATAGAAAGAAAAAGGCTTAGATGCGTAGAGTTGTCAGCAGATATTGAGCAGCGAGCATGGGGAGCGTCCTGTAGAGGTGGGTTGTAGAGGTTTCATAGCGTGGGTTGGGTTGGGTTGGGTTGTTCTATTCTGATCTGGGATGCCAGAACCAACTATTAAGCCTTCCCGAGGTGTTGTGGGCCTAACTCAATGAAGGGAGGTGCCCAATTGATAACCCCAATGATATACTGCATCTACAGAATTATTTGTTTTAAAAAGAGAATTAATACGTAGGTAGCTGGGGTGTTTTTTTCCGCATATGTATTTAGTTAGATAATACTTTGGTTTTGGGCTTGGTTTTCTTAGTTGAACGCTTATTCTGGAGTCACAGCACAAGTACTTTGTGATTTAATTGTAATTTATTCTTCCCCTCAATTGGACAAAGACTTCATTGGTGTATTGAATGCATTGATAAATTTCCTCATTAATATGTGCCCGCACCAAGAGGTGGCTCCTGAAATGAGGGGAAGTGTTGAATGTTTGCTAGGATCTTGTCATGAATCTTGTCGTGCAGCAGAGGTAACCTGGCAAAGCACCTTTGTCCTGTGAATGCTTAATGTAGGGCCGATCAACATGTGGACATAGTTCAGTTTTGAGATACAGTGTGGAAACAGGCCTTTCGGCCCACTGAATCCACATTGACCAGCGATAACCCCATACACCAGCACTATCCTATACACCTGGGACAATTTTCTAATTTTTACCAAAGCCAAATAACTTACAAACCTGCACATCTTTGGAGAGTGAGAGGAAAGCAAAGCATCTGGAGAAAACAAAAGCAGTCATGGGGAGAATGTGCAAACTACATACAGACAGCACAGTATGTCAGGATCAAACTTGGGTCTCTGGTGCTGTCAGCAGCAACTCTACTGCTCCATCACCGTATCACCCAAGGTTTCCAAGAAAAAAATATTGATGGCTTGGCATGGCCACTAAGCAGTTTGACTTATTCAGGTTGGGTGGCAATGGTCCTGGAGTGAAGCCATCAAGGTTGCACAGTTTTCCAGAAGTTCTGAAGATTAACTCCATTCCTGCACCTTCCATCTGTTCCACAAAGCATCTTCCCCCACCCTCCTAGTAGAGTCTGTACCATGGAACAACCTAAGGTTCTTCTCTGACGTCAAATCATTAATCATTGAACAGTGTTTAGGACGTGTTTGAGACAGAACTGCTAGTTTGGACTTTTTTTTTGAATAATTGGGAGTGTTGTAAATGGTTAAAACATAAATCATTAAGAGGTATTGGTTTAGCACTGAGTGCCAGTTGGTACACTGACTGTCTATCACCTTATCTGAAACAGACTGTTCTTGCTGTGATTTCCTTACCTTGTTTTCAATAAAAAACCTTACAACCAAGGCAATCTTCCCAATTATCATGGGTAGGAAGGAACTACAGATGCTGGTTTAAACTGAAGATAGGCACAAAAAGCTTGTGTGGCTCAGCCAGACAGGCAGCATCTCTGAAGAGAAGGAATCTGTGACGTTTCGGGTCGAGACCCTTCTTCAGTGCTTCTCTCAATTATCATGCTCAATACAAGGGAAAAACTACCAGTAGTTCCACAAAATTAGAAATTTCACTCAGATTCCTAATTTCCTCCTTCATGTACTTCCTTTGATCAGACCACCTCCTTTATTTCTGCTAAACTGCTGTTTCCTGCTCTAGCTCACTGAAGGGATGCACAACACTGCACTGATTGATGTTCAGAGTGGACTGTGGGCCATAGGGTATCTTTCCATGCTGCATTCCTATTAGTCACTCATAAAAAAAGATGCAAGATATGAGCTCATCCAAAGAAACTCAGAACAATCTGCCCTATCTACAGTCATCTGGTACCTACTAGAGGCAGTGGCACAGTGGCTTAGCTGGCAGAACTGGTGTCTTACAACACTCAGATATCTGGTTTCGATCCTGACCTAGGGTACTGTCTCCATGGAGTTTGCACGTTCCCCCTGTGACCGCGTGGATTTCCTCCCTCATCCCAAAGACAGTGTGATCGTAGGTTAATTGGCCTTTTTTTAATTGCCTCCAAAATGTGTAGGGGGTGGACACGAGTGTGAACGGGTGATCGATGTTTGCTGTGGCCTCTGTGGGCCATTGGATCTTTTTCCATGCTACATCTCTAAACCAAGCATTTGATATCCTATATCATTCTTCATGAGGTACATGGATAGGACTGGTTTGGAGGGATATGGACCAAATGCTGTACCAATAGATACAGCTGGGCGGTGCGTGGGCAAGTTGGGCCGAAGGGCCTGTTTCCACAAGGTATCACTCTTTGATTATCTAGGCACTGTGCAGACAAAATATAGTGTCAAATCCTTTGCCCTTTGAATGTTGCCATAAGATATCAAACTAAGTCAAATAACTGATGTCCTAGTGAAAAGATGTAACTGCAAAAGGTACTTGCCTAAAGGTGGACAGTACATAGTCAGTGACAGTTATTAACAGTTCCTTAATAGATTTCTACATTTATTAATTACATGTTCTCCCTAAGGTTTAGTCACGCTAAACAAGAAACATACTTTTTTTTTAATACACTTTGAAAGATAGACTGGAAGTCATAAGTAACAAACTTACTGGTCTCAACCTCCCAAAAACCATCTTGATAGTGTAGTTACTATCATACTGCAATGTGACAACAACCATTTTATTGTTCTTGTTAAGTACTGATGGACAGAGATCACGGAAAAAATATTTTGTGCTTCTTCTTGTATTTCTTGTAGTATGATATTTTACATCTACACAAGAGGGCCTCATCTCATACTCAGTTCCTTCACAAATGCAGGACCCACCCCTTCAATATTACAATGAAGTATTAGATTGAATTATGTGTCCAGTATTTGAAACTTGGAACCTTTTGACAGATGAAAGATGTAGAATCAGTTTGAAGAAAGGTCTTGACCTGAAATGTCGTCTGTCCATTTCCTCCACAGATGCTACCTGACCCGCTGAGTTCCTCCAGCACTTTATTTTGAAAGAGGTTAATATTGAGATGTTCCTTTTGTGAGAACAAGTATGTAATTGAGTTGCATGAACATAAACAGTCCCATATTTAATTATCTTCCTGAAGATACAGACACAAAATGCTGGAGTAACTCAGTGGGTCAGGCAGCATCTCTGCAGAAAAGAAATACTGTGGGTGACATTTTGGGTCGAAAACCTTCTTCAGATATTGATCTGAAATGTCATCTATTCCTTTTCTCCAGAGATGCTGCCTGATCTGCTGAGTTGCTACAGCATTTTGTGTCTATCTTTGGTGTAAATCAGTATCTGAAGTCATTCCTATGCAGGCGAAAAAGAGTCTTTATCTGCCTCTAAGAGGAATGTATTTTGTGGCTCCATTTTGAAGAAGCGCAATGGAGTTGATATTTAACTAGTAACCACCATTACAAAAACAGATTATATGGCCTTTATTATACTTTACAGCCTGGCTGTGCACAAGTTGTGCATTGTGTTCTCTGCATTACAACTGCGACTATGTTTCAAATAACAGTTGATTGCAATATCTTGAGACATGAAAATATACTTTATGTAGGGCAGTTTATTCATTTCTTGAGAATGAACGAGACAATTATTAACATAACCTTGCCATAAATCACTATTGTTAAGACAGTAGGTAGACAAAAATGCTGGAGAAACGCAGCCGGTCAGGCAGCACCTATGGCGAGTAGGAATAGACCCGAAGAGAGGTCTCGACCCGAAACGTCGCCTATTCCTTCTATCCATTGATGCTGCCTCACCTGCTGAGTTTCTCCAGCATTTTTGTCTCCCATCCATTTTTCCAGCATCTGCAGTTCATTCTTAAACATTGTTATGACAGTGGCTCTTTTCAAAATAGTCATTTTAACCCTTTCTAGTTTGAATCTCTAAACACCATCATCTTCTCAGCTACCCTTCAGATCAATACAAAATATTGATGCTCTGAGCTAATATCTGATTCTGGCTCTCATGAGAAGAAGAGAGTGGCTGCTGAATTCTTGATACACATTAATTTGCCTCTTGCTGAACTAAATCTGAATCATCTGGCAATTCAATAAATTTAGAGATAAACAGGTGTGAAGCACCTGGTAGTTGAACAGCTTGCAGATAAAATCGATGTCAATTAACATAAGGCAGAATCAATTTGAAACAGTTTGATTTATTCGTTAATCAACTGTTAATAATACTGTGAAGCAGTTGGAAAAATACATAACCATGCATACAACTGTCACATTCAGCAATCTGTTTCTTTCCTAATTTTTAGACTACTACATGCTCCTTGATCTGGTGTCTGGACTGAACGGAAACTGATGCACAGGCTTTAGACAAAGAAATGTGATGGTCTCTCGGGCACGGGTCAATTCCATGGATATAATATATCAGCACCTACATTTCCCCATCAGAATATAATGAAATGCAGGAGGCAAGTTTTTCATGATTCTCCTTCTGTTCATAGATGGAAGACAAATTAAGCTTGCCCAACGAGTGATCTCAGAGACTGAGTCTCCCAACCAGGAAAGTTCGAGTGAGAATTAAATTAATGATCTCAATACTTCATCGGGTGGACTTGATAGATCCCATGACACTTTGTTGAAGAATCAACATAACAAAAATATATGTTGATCATTTTCACATCACAGTTTATGGGTTGTTTTTGTTATGAACAGGATGGCATGTTTCCAATATTATAGTAATGATAACAATTAAAGAGTACTGAACTGACGACACAGCACTGAGATATCACGAAGACATGCAATTCTACCTTTTATTCAAAAAATTGATGTTGCTTTAAACTTTACACCAGCAGCACATGTATAAAGTACTAAAGGATCTTCTATTATTTTACAGGTATAATAGCAATGTAATGGTAACATAATGCACTTAAATAAACCTCCAATGATAACGCAGCTTGCTTTACACCTTCTGCTGCAATTATGCTGCCACTGAAAGGTGCCAGCTTTGGTTTACTGGTGGAGACACCAGGAACTGCAGATACTGGAATCTTGAGTAAAACACAAAGTGCTGGAGTAATTCAGTGGGTCAGGCAACATTTGTGGAAATGACAGGCAGTGGTTTGGGTCGGGACCCTTCCTTCAGACATTGCAGAGGGCGGGGGAGAAAGCTGAAAAGGTGGTTGTGGGACAATGCCTGGCATGTGATAGGTGAACACAGGTGAGGGAAGTTTAATTGGTAAATGGCTTGACGTAGGCTAGAGATGAAAAGGATGTCAGATAAGGAGAGAAGTAGAGGGATGTATACAGTCAGCAGGAGGGATAGGGAATGAGATGAGGGAAGGACAGAATAGCGGGAGCGCTTCGGGTGGGGGTGCACAAGAAAGAGAGGGACAAGGAGGCGTCACTTAAAATTGGCGAAATCAATGTTCATAATGTAGGATTGCAAGCTATTCAAGTGGAATACGAGGTGGTATTCCACTAGTTTAAGTATGACAGTCTGCCAATGGAGGAGGCCCAGGACAGAAAAGCTGGTATGGAAATGGATGGGTAGTTAGCATGGTTAGCAACCAGTAGGCCTTGGTAGACAGAGTGCAAGTGTTCAGCAAAACAGATAACTAGTCTACGTTTCGTCTCGCTGCGGTAAAAGAGGCTCCATCGTCAGTACAGAATGTAGTAGGTGAGGTTAGAAGAGGTGCGTGTGAACATCTGTCCTGCTTTCACTTGCAACTGCAGGTAATGTAACTCCTGTCCCTACATCTCCTCCTTCACCTTGAATCCGGAACCCCAGCAGTCCTTCCAAATGAGACAGAGGTTAACATGCACTTCTTCTAACCTCATCTGCTACATTTGGTGCTCCTGATGTGGCCTCTTTATCATTGGCAAGACCACAAATAGAATAGGCAACTGTTTCGCTGAACAAAATAGAGAGAGTACAGAGGAGATTTACTAGAATGTTGCCTGGGTTTCAGCAACTAAAGTTACAGAGAAAGGTTGAACAAGTTAGGGCTTTATTTTTTGGAGCGCAGAAGGTTAAGGGGGGACTTGATAGAGGTTTTTAAAATGATGAGAGGGATAGACAGAGTTGATGTGGAAAAGCTTTTCCCACTGAGAGTAGGGAAGATTCAAACAAGGGGACATGACTTGAGAATTAAGGGACTGAAGTTTAGGGGTAACATGAGGGGGAACTTCTTTACTCAGAGAGTGGCAGCTGTGTGGAATGAGCTTCCAGTGAAGGTGGTGGAGGCAGGTTCGTTTATATCATTTAAAAATAAATTGGATAGTTATATGGATGGGAAGGGAATGGAGGGTTATGATCTGAGCGCAGGTAGGTGGGACTAGGGGAGATTATGTGTTCGGCACAGACTAGAAGGGTCGAGATGGCCTGTTTCCGTGCTGTAATTGTTATATGGTTATATGTTATATGGTTATAACACTTGCACGCGTTCCACCAAGGTCTGCAAGATCTGCCGGTTACTAATCATTTTAACTCCACTTTTGAATCCGACATCAAGCTTTCTGCCCTGAGCTCCCCCCATTGCCAGTGAGGCCACATGCAAACCAGAGGAACAGGATCTCATATTTCAATTGTGTAGCTTACAACATAATGGTATAAATATTGAATTCTCCCTCGCCCCCCACCCTTCTCTTTCCTGTGCCCTCCTAACCCTGATGCAGACCTATTTTTCCCACTATCCCAACCCCCTTTCTCCCTCCCTTGGCCCCTTGCACATATATTCCTCCCTTTGGAATTACGTTTCACTCCTCTTCTCTCCCCATCTGACATCCTTTTTACCTCTTTTCATCTCTAGCCTTGCCCACCCATCTGCCTATTAACCCCCCTTCACCTGTATCCATTTGCCAAGCTTTATCCCACCCCACCTCTTTTCCAGCTCCCTCCTCCTACAATCAGTTTGAAGAAGGTCCAGACCTCCCTGCCTATTCCTCAGATGCTACCTGAGTTACTCCAGCACTTTGTGTTTCGGTTTACTGATAGAAGTCTTGCCTTTTAATGAGAAGGATGACAAAGGTAAGCATGGAAATTAGGATAGCATTCTAACTTATTCTTGATGATTTTCTAGTTATTTAATTCAAAGTCGTTCATGGGTTTCTCCTGATTCTCACAATTTAACACTTTATTTCTTGTTTTCAAATCTCTACAGGGACCTAACATAGACACAAAATGACGCGGCATCTCTGAAGAAAAGGAGTAGTAACCTGCCTCAGTCTAAAGAAGGGTCTTGATCTGAAGTGTCACCTATACCTTTTTCCAGAGATTCTGCCTGACCTGCTGAGTTACTCCAACATTTTGTCTTTCTTCGGTGTAAACTATCATTTGCAGTTCCTTCCTAACACATTTTCTCTACATGGATCTGTCTGTCTTCTTCTCTGTAATTTCTTCTACTTCTCAATCCCATGAAGTGCTCTACTATTCTGAAATTCTAGCATCTTGATCATCTCAAATGTGATCACTCAGTTTATAGCTGGGCATGCCATTCTGGAAGCCACGTTATGGGATTTTCTCTCTCAATCTCTCCACCTCTCAATCTCTACTTTGTTCTTTAAAACCTAGTATTAAACGAGATTTTTGATAATTTGTCCAAATCACTCTTTAGGTGGAGTAATGTCAAAACCTGCTTGAAAACACTTCTATGAAGCTGCTTTCCATTAAAGGCATTATATAAAAATCTTGTTGGTTTAAATATTTCATAAAGCCTAATACTTCGATTAAGCTTTGATCAGCTGTCCTCGTGTCTTCCAAGATATAGTCTCTAATTATGCTTCCATGAAACATTTTGCTACCTTTTATTATAGCAAAGATATTATCTTAAGGTGATGATGTTGACTTTAAAGCAGGAAATCATTTGTATAGTACAGTTCTATTAAATGACGAGTGTCTTCATGCTTGGCTTTTTTTCGTTTCCATCTCCATTCAGCCTTTGCTCTGAAGGAGAGGCCTTGCTGCAATTAAGGGGCAGTCCCACTAGGGCGACGTAATCCGCGAGTTCTGGCGAGTTTGCCCTCGACTCATACTCGCAGCATGGTCGACACAAGGTCGTAGGAGGTCTTTGTAACTCTCCTTCATGCTCAAGAGTAGTCCCCGTGTACTCGAGGCCTCAGCTAGGTCGCGGCATATTTTTCAACATGCCCACAAAAATGCCCACGAGTTTTAAAAAAAGGTCGCCATGGAAAAAATCGATACTTTTTTTTACTCGTAGGTTTAGTCGTAGTAGGTCTGCATGTTAGTAGTGGGTAATCGAGGGTAGTCGAAGGTATTCGAAGGTAGTCAAAGGTAGTCGTAGTCTTCAACATAGTCGAAAGAGGTCTTCTACATAGTCGAAGGAGGTCTTCAACATGACATTTTTTTCAAACTCTCCTACACTCTTCTAAACTTGCCAATTAGGTTGCCCAAGGACAGCCCCTTTACTTCACAGTGATGCGAAAATTGAATATTCTACTAAGCAAGATGTTGAGTGCCATTAATGAACAAATTAAAAGAATTGCACTAGGAATACACTACATCGAAATTGCTCTTTTTACAGACTAAACAATAAAATATTTATATTTTCCGGATTTTAATTTGAAACAATGCTTTTGCCCATCATGTGCAAGAACTGCATTATGTCCTTTGGTTGATGCGGGGATTAAAAATGTATAGGAATTTTGAATGTTTCTCCATACCAGCGGTTGCAGATAGGAAAAACAAGAGAGGTAGACCAAAACAAAATCAGTATTTAGATAAACTAGACTGCTTTAACAAACACAAGATGATAGTGTACATAGATATATTGGATGGGTCAGGTGAACCCCTCTTAATTGCTCCTCATTAGCTGTGCAATAGAGGTATAACGATTCAAAGAAAGATGAAGAAAGAATTGAAGAAGAAGTTTGTTTAATATAAGAATCCATTCAGTACAGCAAAGGAGTGTGGTGGTGGAAGAGGACCGAATAGGCTCTATTCAAGGAAGACGTAAAGGACTCTCAGATGACTGGTGCAAGATAGAGATTTATAGAAATTGGATGATAGCGAAAATGAGTCAGTTGGAATTAGGAAACTAGAAAGTGGTGGGGGGCATCATAGGTATAAGTAAAGGAAATGGAAGCGTGGGGATGAATGGAGCCAAGAGATGGTCATGGACAATTAAATAGCTAATGAGAAGAGGCTCCACAATGGTGGGTCCCAACAAGCGAGAGTTAAAGAAAAAAATGAATCATTCACAATGTTCTCAATATCCTCCTGACATTCCCACCATCATGGAGTCCAGTCTCCAGCCAAATCTATTCACTCCCTATCATAGCAAGAAATAGCACGAGCACTGGATACAACAAAGTCTATGGGACCAGACAATGTTGTGTCCCGTCTGTAATATTGAAGAACTGCCCCAGAATTAGCTGTATCTCTAGCCAAGCAACTCCACTACGGTTACAACATGAGCTTCTATCCAACATAGTGGACATTTCCCAGCTATGCCCAATTCACAAAACGCAGAACTAACCTAATTTGACTAATTACTACTCACTCAGTCTGCCTCTCAATTGTTAATAAATTACAGACATTTACAAGGACAAGGCAGCCTGTTTCAAGAGAGACTGGTACTCCACCAGTTGCCCTAAACATTAATTCTCCGAACCAATGCACACAGTGGCAGCAGTGTGCATCATCTACAAACTGCACAATGGTTACTCACCCAGACTATTCCAGCAGTACCTCACAAATCTGCAACTTCTCGAACCAAGAAGGACATGGGCAGATGGGAAAACCACTGCCCTATACATCCTCCTCACATAGAAATACATTTCTGCCACACATCATCAATGGGTCTCTCATGGAACTGCCTACCCAACAGCACCATGAGAGTGTCTTCATTACAAGAAATGGAGAGGTTCTGCGTGACCTTCTCAAGGGTAATTATGATGGGAAATAAACCTTTACCCAGATTTAATAAGCATTAAAAAAAAACACGTCTTGGATGTTTACTATGCACAAGGTCTTTCCTATGTTGGGTCTATTCCCAAGGAGTCAGTGAAGTGAATATAAGGTATTATTAGGGAGGTGGTGGAGGAATAGGGAGAGAATGAATCAGGATCCCCATGGTTTGGTCAAGTCATTGGTGCTTGGGTAGGGATATCGTAATCAGGTGCTAGTGGTTGGGATCGGGTTTGCAATTGATGGGGGGCCCAAGATTGTTAATCCCAGATTGTCATAGACATTGTGCTAGCCAACTGAGTTTCTTCATAGTGTAAATAAATTGGGCGGACTAAAGCCCAATGTAATGATGCGATTATTGAGTGCAAAGAGGTCATTTTGTGAAAGAAAAATCCATGAAATAAGGTAATTGTTCTGTGACCCAACATAATTATGAGTAACAGGGCAAATACAATATTGTATTCAGCAGCAAATCAAAAAATGCTTTGAGCATTATACAATATATTGAGGAACATTTGGTATCACAGATAATAGTATTATTACAACCAGGTTAATGTTTAGAACAAAATTAAAATGGCTGACCTCAGAACAGTAAATTACAGGCCTGCACAGCTGAAATTAGAAAATAGAGAATGAACTGTAAGGGATTTAAAAAAAAAAGAGGAAATCTGAAATAAATCCAAGCAGCAGTGAATGCATTTATCATGGTGCATTATTTACAGATAGGCATGTTTTGATACATGCAAGCAGTGGAGAAAACCAGCAATATCAAAAGTACCTGATACTGAATGTATGAAATTCGAGAAAGACCATGAAAAGTTTGGTGACGTCATCAATAAAATGGAATAGTGACGGGTAAAGGTTCTACGTATACAGTGTATTTTATGACCTACGATATACAAAGCATTTTGTAAACCCTGAAGTGTGTTGATATGATTACAGTTGTGTGAAATGTGTGGAGCAATTTGTGCTTAGCAAGCTCTTACACATAACAATGAGAAGAATAACTAATAACAGACTCAAAATGTATATGTATCTTTGTTGTGATGAAGTCCGAAGATGGGTCTCGACTCGAAATGTCGCCCATTCCTTCTCTCCAGAGATACTGCCTCACCCACTGAGTTACTCCAGCATTTTTGTATCTACCTTTATTGTGATGCTTCTCTTTCTAAAGTGGAATTACTACTCACTCAGTCTGCCTCCCAATTGTTAATAAATTACAGACATTTACAAGGACAAGGCAGCCTGTTTGACTGGCACTCCACCAGTTGCCCTAAACATTAATTCTCTGAACCAATGCACACAGTGGCAGCAGTGTGCATCATCTCCAAACTGCACAATAGTTACTCACCCAGACTATTCCAGCAGTACCTCACAAATCTGCAACTTCTCGAACCAAGAAGGACATGGGCAGATGGGAAAACCACTGCCCTATACATCCTCCTCACTTAGAAATACATTTCTGCCACACATCATCAATGGGTCTCTCATGGAACTGCCTACCCAACAGCACCATGAGAGTGTCTTCATTACAAGAAATGGAGAGGTTCTGCGTGACCTTCTCAAGGGTAATTATGATGGGCAATAAACTTTTTACCCAGATTTAATAAGCATTAAAAAAAAACACGTCTTGGATGTTTACTATGCACAAGGTCTTTCCTATGTTGGGTCTATTGCCAAGGAGTCAGTGAAGGGAAAATAAGGTATTATTAAAAAAATTTCAGTTCGAATTTTGCCACAGTGGAAATAAAGCGGAAAGTACTGGAAACATAATTAAATTAACGTTTCAAGTCTGATGCCTTGTGTCACAATTCTATTTTCACAGATGTTGCTTGGCCTGCAGAACCACATCAGGTATTTTTAGGTTTTGTTCTACATTTTTTATTTTTTTTCAGATTTCTGCAATTTTTAAAATTTTATGTCATGGTGTAAATCTGACTGGAGCACTTCAGGTTGCGAATCACATTTGTGTCAGTGACGGGCTTTCCACATCAGATGTGCACTGAATGTGATCATTCCCCTTATAATACAACTTTGGGAAAATTAAGACATACCCTTCTGACGTGCCTGCCATTGGCCACACTCAGAAATGCCATAGTTGAATACCTGCACAAGAGTAATTTGACATACCCTTCTGACGTGCCTGCCATTCGCACATCCCAATCTGCAGCTGGGAACTTAGCTCCGAAAGGTCCTTTCTAATTTCTTAACTGCACTGCTCAAGAACACCTTCCCTACTCCAGATCATAATCCTAGAGCAACCTACATCCTGCCAAGCAAAATCTTCTAATGCCAGACCCCAATCATTTGATCCCATATCCCCTCAGATAATTTGCTTTCTAGCTGTCAGGCTTCTTAGCAATGTAATTACTTTGAGCTCCACTCCTGGAGTTAATTGCTGTTTTCCTTAGAGCAATTTATAATGCCACAGCATGCAAGTAAAGTGTATGAGGGCCAAGTGGGCCTCAGATGCTATTGAATTGTTAAGAGCCAGGCTCACAAATAAAATGCTCCCTGCCATTCCATTTGGCAATGGTTTAATGTTTCTCTGTGGGAGCCATAAAATTACTCAGTTGATATGTTTCTGGAGGTGTTGGTTGGGTATTCATTTTTGGTCTGAACACCAACGAGATACAGGAATACCAGAAGTCCGTTCTGCCTCTTGAGCTTGTTTTACAACACAATGTGATCATATCTGAAAAGGCCTTTACTCCATATTAGCATCCCATTATATGTCCCACACAATGGCATATTTGTGGAACAATGATCTATCAGTTTTTTTAAGTTTATTTATTCGTTAAAGGTGAGGGAATATAACCCTAATTTGAGTAAATCGTTCCATGAAGCTTGACTCTTAGGAGACATTTTAGTATATCTCTACATTATATTCCAAAACAAAAGTATATATATTTTAAGGCACGGTACCAAAAACTACTTCATGTAGTTTAACAAGCTCTTTGTTTTGCTGTCCCATAACTTAATTTTTCTTATATTTAAGTCTTCTAGATACAAAGTAATCCATTAGGTTTTTAAATAATGTTCAGTACCTCCCTGTGACACCATGTACCAAGTACTCTGATCTGATCCAGCCTATTTAGATCCAAAATAGATAACTTCACATTGGCCTACTATGAAATTCTTTGTTAAAAATTTGATCTAATCTAATCCATTAATATACAGTGCCCGCCATAATGTTTGGGACAAAGACCCATCATTTATTTATTTGCCTCTGTAGTCCACAACTTGAGATTTGTAATAGAAAAAAATCACATGTGGTTAAAGTGCATATTGTCAGATTTTAATAAAGGTCATTTTTATACATTTTTATTTCACCATGTAGAAATGGCAGCATTGTTTATACATAGTCCCACCATATCAGGGCACCATAATGTTTGGGACACAGCAATGTCATGTAAATGAAAGTAGTCATGTTTAGTATTTTGTTGCATAACCTTTGCATGCAATGACTGCTTGAAGTCAATGATTCATGGATATCACCAATTGCTGGGTGTCTTCTCTGGTGATGCTCTGCCAGGCCTGTATTGCAGCCATCTTCAGCTTATGCTCGTTTTGGGGGTTAGTCCTCTTCCGTTTTCTCTTCAGCATATAAAAGCATGCTCAATTGGGTTCAGATCAGATGATTGACTTGCCCACCCAAGGATTGACCATTTTTTAGCTTTGAAAAACTCCTTTGTTGCTTTAGCAGTATGTTTGGGATCATTGTCTTGCTGTAGAATGAACTGCCAGCCAATGAGTTTTGAGGCATGTGTTTGAATTTGAGAAGATAGGATGTGTCTATACATTTCAGAATTGATTATGCGACTACCATCAGCAGTTGTATCATCAATGAAGATAAGTGAGTCAGTACCTTCAGCAGCCACACATGCCCTGACAATGTATGACTCTATGATGATTTGAGCAGTCGCGCTTGCACTGAACCATAGAAAACATATGGAGGGTTATTTTACATAAGCTACTGGCTAAGAATATTGTGAACCAGTGATACAAACCAGTTGAAAATGAAAATTTGATTTTTGCAGTTTCTCCATGAGATTTCATAAAATTGGCCAAGAATAATCAGCGAAAGATGTTTCAATATAAAAAGCAGCTATAAATGACTGGAAACAAGATAAAATCAGAGTAGTTGAAGAACAGATGGCATTAACATGACAAGGAAATGCCTCCTTCATCTCTGAGAAATGAGTTAAAATCCAATCCAATCTGATGGAATCAAAGTCTTATCTTCTCAAAGCTGTCAATGCCATCTTTATTGCTAATAGGTGAGAGCTAAGAATTCTGAAGAGCTGCTAATTTGTCACCGATTTTTTTATTTACTTTGGCATCAAGTTGTCCACTTCAATTATTGGCCAGCTGTGATAAATTTACCTTTTAAATAGTGGCAAAGAGGGGAGAGATTGATTTCTAACTTTGGAATTTAAGCACATTACTAAAACAGAGAATAAGGGTATTTATTTCACAAAATGTCAAAGATATTTTCCCCAATAAACATGGTGTTTTTTACAATGGGAATTACAGTACTCGAGTGGTAACACTTAACTTGAAAGGTAAAAAGGTAATAATACACATGAAAAAGCATACTGTCAGCTGTGAAGCATTTTGGGGTGACCTACCAAAATTAAAAAACCTATATAAATGGAAGATCTTTCTTTCAAAAATAGAGCAATGTCAAGTAATTTACCTATTGAGACCAAATTCGGTTAAAAGACAAATCAAATAAAATCTTCTGGATATTAAGATAATACCATTACAAGTCCAATAATTCAAAGTTGAATTGTATTAAATGCATTTACTGGAAAATTCTGGACGCCTAAGAATGAACAAAACCCCAACCAATCAATGTTTTCAATGTACTATATTATGCCTATGAGATAGAACTGTTAAAACCACCAAAGCTGTGAAATTACATTTGATAATCTTACTGGGAACACATTTAAGGGCCTGTCCCACTGTACGAGGTAATTCTAGAGTTCTCCCGATTTCCCCCTGATTCGAACTCGGAGAATTACGGTAATAACCGCTCGTAGGTACTCGGGGCTCTCATGGACATTTTTCATGAAAAACTTCACGAGCTTACCGCGTTTCCCAAGTACCTTCCATTAGCGTTACGAGCCGCTAAGAAATGTTCCGAGCTCCGACGTACCCGTTACGTACATTCTACGTACTTACCACGTGTTTGATTTTTTTTTTACTCGGGAGAGCTCTTGGGTTAGCTCGTATAGTGGGACAGGCCCTTTAATATGTTATATATTTCCTCTATTAGATACTTTAGGGAATGTGCTAATCATTGTAATACAATATAGAACATTTCTGAGTCAAGCTTGTCAAAGGACAAATGTATTAAAGGTGCACTGGAATAATTGCTGTAATCTCACCAGAAACCTTGTTTACTTATAGACACAAGGAACTAAATGTGCTGAAATCTTGCATAGAACACAAATGTTTAGTTGCGTTAACCAGGTTTCTGATGCATTGCTTGCCAAGTTGCGACACAGAGGAATCGGGTCTAGCAAACCTTGTTACATTTTTAAAAACCTGGATACATAGCCTTTTCATCAACTGATACAGAATTTGGTAGTGAGACTAGGCATTTTGCTCCAGTGATAACTGACTGGGCCTGACAATATATTACATTACTTAGATCACTTTGCACTGTGTTGGCTTCTGATCAAATTCCATACAATGTCAATGCAGCTATCTTACCTGTATTGTTGACTTTAGAATATTTTTGCAACATTGCCCTCACCCCAGAGACCATTGCTTCTTTCCCATCTGCTTAAAATAACTATGTTTCCCCAAAATAGATCTAAAAGGAGAAATTAATTTTGCTCTACATTAGGAGCAGAGATTCAAGGTCCACAGTTGCAGTACACCAGCTCCTTGAAGCCCCTTTGCCAAACACGAGGAACCAGCCTGTATTGAGAGAACTCCACCCCACTGAACGTAAAGTCAGACTAGGATGTTCACCGAGTTGATTTACCTAGTGTAATGTTATGGCCTGGGGTGGTTGCAAATAATTTAACATAACCCATCCCATTTTACATTACATGTTGGCTATCTTACTTCAACCTCTGTGATACTTTCGGGGATGTGTTAACTATCTGTAATATAATATTGAACATTTCAAAGTCAGATGCACTACAGGACTCGTTGTTAATTTACCACTGATTACCCCTTGCGCCCATGCTTCTTTAACCATAGAAAGACACAAAATGCTGGAGTAACTCTGCGGGACAGGTAGCATCTATGGAGAGAAGGAGTTGGTGATGTTTTGGGTCGAGATTCCTTCTATTACTCATCTACTAGTATTCCCCTTTCATTCGGCTACCCACACTCTCTTTTTCCCTAACCCATTCTCCTGATATTTATCCTCTCCTCTTTTCATATCCCCTACTGTGCAATTGGTCTTGATTCCACCCCTTGGCACTTATCAATGATGACTATCTGATACAAAACACGTGGGCTTACACCTGCATTGAAACAGAAAAGAGCAGATGGAGGAATGACATAAAAATCTGTCAAGCATTCATTGGGTGTTGTCAGTTCTAATTCCAGGCTTAAATTTATGATAAGCTTTATTAAATTTAAAGCATTATTAATTACCTCTTTAAGAAGGATGTGCTTTTACCAGTTAAACCAAAATAACTTTTTAAATCATTTTAGAAAGGATTTTACTTATATTCACCCTTAAGTTTCAATAAAATTAAGTATTTCTTATTGTAACTGTCTGAGAGTGTTGGAGACTACCACAAACTCATCAAAACATGTAACTGTTCCACTGTATTAAAGATCACATTAAAGATCCAAAAGAAGGGGGGAATAAGCATGAGGTTTTTTTCAGTTATAATCATGAGAGATAAAATGGACCTCTGAAATTCAAAACTGACAGATTGGTCACTGACAGTCAGGATGCTTGCTTAGGTGTCATCAAGGATGTGCCAGATGAAAATAACAGGAGGTTGACGACGTACAGCGGTAAAGTTGCTGCCTTACAGCGCCAGAATTCCAGATTCAATCCTGACTACAGACGCCGTCTGTACGGAGTTTTGCGTTGTCCCCGTGACCTGCGTGGGTTTTCTCCGAGATCTTCAGTTTCCTCCCACACACCGAAGAAGTACAGGCTTGTAGGTTAATTGGCTTGGTAAATGTAAAAATTGTGCTTAGTGTGTGTAGGATAGTGTTAATGTACGGGGATCGACGGTCAACGCGGACCAGGTGGGATGAAGGGCCTGTTTCCATGCTATATCTTTAAACTAAACTAAAGTACAATAGAAGCTAGTTTTTTATATAAGGAATCACTGAATGAAACAATGCAGCAACTAATGTCAACCGTGTTTCTCTGAAGGTGAAAAACTAATGAGCACTGATTTGTTACTAAGTAGTAGAGATTTGTCGTGAAGGATAAGCTCATTGTCAAAGGAGAATTTATTCAATTTGAGTTAATTGTAACCAGTCAGCCCTTTCGGATATCTGTAGGATTGATCAGCCATTCATTTAACGTCCAATCTGATTTTTACATTCAATTGGAGTTCCTGGAAATTGAAATTACATTGGATATTGAATGGGGCCAGGTAATAGGCAGCGATTTGGGGCAATAAGCAACAGCCAAAACCATTCTGGCACTTTCCCCATAGTAAAGAGTGGTAACATTACATTACCTCATTAGAAATTTTCTAATGGTCAACAGTATAAGAGAAAAAAATGGCATACAGAGTACTTTGCATTGCCATGCTCATGCTAATACCAAAACTTAGTACAGGTCCTCCCCAGTTTATAAGCGGCCGATTTAATCTACAGCTCGTACATATGAACCAGGGACATGCGGTCAGGGGAGGCAGAGCCTCACCTGTCATACTCCCAATGAAAATAGCTGTTTAGAAAAGTAAAGTAAAGTAAAGTAAAGAAAGAAAAGTAAAGAAAAATAATAATAAAATAAAATAAATATAAATATAATTTCTATATAAATCTAATAATTTTTATAGTAGAAATCGCCAAATTTGTGCTGCTCAGCTGCAAATACAGGGAGAGATGAGAGGTTAGGCAGCAACAGGCTGAGCCTCCCCTCTGATTGCGCAACCCCTCAGAAACTGGATGGAGCGCGGGCAATAAGCGTGTGCCTGTTACTTATCTCTCTGTATGTCACCAATGTAATGTTTGTAAACCCCTTCATTACATGTCCTCGCCTTCCATAGTCCAGATAGCTTATTTCACATAAATATATTAAATTTAGGCTCGTTGGTCTCATCATAAAACTGCAATGAAAAAGCGCCAGGGGAGGCAGCGATCACATCTGCCTCACAAGGGGGCATGTCTTGAGCCCAGTGGAGGGAGAGCGAGCGTCAATTACGTAGGCTCAGCCCACGTGATTGACGCTCACTCACTCTCCCTCCATGCTAGCTAGCTTCAGCAGCCGCGGCGCTGACTGATAAATTGATTTGTTGATTTGTAGCGGCCGATTCGGAAGCTCTGGGCCGCTGAGAGCTCCCAATTGGGCCTAAAGGGGTCCCGCGCTAGAGTAATGTACTCTCGGTTCAGGTAGATCTACCCCAGGTGGTGGGGAGAGAGAAGGGTGGAGAGAGAGTAGAGGGGTGGAGGGGGAAGCAAGGGGTAGACGGGGAGGGGGGTGTGACGGGGAATGGAGAAGGGGGAGAGAGGGAGGTGGGTCATTCACTCACGGTCCCGGGGCAACGCTCCTGCCCCTCCAGTCGCCGTGCTTCACGCACACAGCCCTGGCTCCACCCCTCTCTTTCCCCGGGGAGACACGGTGATCAATACAGGGAGGGCCGGGTCACTGATACTAGCGAGTGCCTCCCCAGCCATTGACCTCACCGCACGCCACTAATATGAGCAGCATTTGGGAGAGCAGCATTTTCCATCTGCTGTGGAGCTGCAGGCATCTGCTGCATGTGGGACCATGGTTCGTGGCATCATAACCAACCTGATAGCTGATCAGGTTACGAGTAATTCGCAGGAACGGGACCCTGCGTATCCTAGTGGGGGGCTCCTACAGTTAATTGGTTAAAGAATATTAACTTGATCTCTTCCATACGGATGTTTGGTGTTAGAATTTTCAAAATAAACACAGTTCAAATGTGTAGGAAGGAACTGCAGACACTGGTTTAAACTGAAAATAGACACAAAATGCTGGAGTAACTCTGCCGGACAGGCAGCATCCCTGGAGAGAAGGAATTGGTGACATTTCGAGTCAAGACTCTTCTGTGATGCTGCCTGTCCTGCTGATTTACTCAGGCATTTTGTGTCTATAATGTAGTTCCTTTTTATTAAACAGAATATCTTAGTAAATATTGAATACATGTATTTTTCATTAAATTTAAGGGATTATATACCAATTAAAAGTTCATTTCAGGAGTCGGAGCAGGATAGGATCTGAATACAGGAAATCGCAAACACGAGGAAGTAGACTACATTGAGTGCATAAATTAAAAGTATTGGTCATCAGTAAACTAAAGATGTAGGGGTTCTGATATTGGCAATGCCACTTAATATCATGGGCAGGTGGTTAGGCTTTCCCTTATTGAAGATGGTTATTGACTGACATTCATGTGATGCTGTCATTTACCATTAATCAACTGCGAATAGACTCAATTGTATCTTGAAGTCCATTGATTCTGCTTCAGTTTCTCTCTAGAAGTACAAATAATCGATTCCTTACATTACAGTCATGGAAAGTTTCTTATTGTCACCTCTTCCAGTTTCTCCTCCTGCCATGCAGCCTTGGTCATGTGCTGTGCCCACAATACTAGCAAGTTGTACAAGATGCAGCAAGCCACAGTGAAATGAGGGGCCCTTTCTAGTATGTTTTGGAGAGCACATCCAGATAAGTGCAGCACCTAATACTTGAATGGTGATTTCTAACATAATATTTGGGGAAGCATGATTTCATTATTCTCTTGTTCCTGAGTCCTTACTGGAATCAGGAGTTAGAAGTCTAAAGGGTAGCACTTGAATTCCAAAAACTACCTACTGATCTGGCACAGTGACAAGTATCGGTGGGCTTAGTTGACCATGATGTCGGGAGAATTATTGGAGAAGCTCCCTGGATATCAGGTGTTGATCATGTGCATTTTATGGATGTTGTTGCACTCAATACAAAATGGCTTAAATCATTTGCAATTCCTGGTAGTTAACTGGACACAATAATATCTTACATGTGTCCTCTCCATAAAGAAATCTGTTTTGTCGATGCAAAAGTCTATCTATTTTATTTCCATGCTGATTGTCACATGACAGATCTATCTGACTACATCTGCATGTATCTGCATGTCAGTTAGCCAAAGGACAAATTAAATCCCACCCAGTGATTTAAATTTGAATCCCATCAGCACCTTTAGGATCAAAGATAAATCACACTTTTCTGATCAATTCCACGGGCAAGATCTTCAGTCTCAATGCATTTTTTGTTCATAATCTGAAGTCCCATCACAATCTAATGATTGGCTCCATGGATAGAATTACTATGTTAGCTGAAGAGGAAAACCTGTAGGGGTTCAGTAAATGCATTATAGATACATTTATCATTCAATTCTCAAGAGTCTTAGCTGCTGAGCTAAAAGCTGACAAATGCTGTTCAAATAGACTGAAACAAATCGATTCATGAAAACTTGAATAACATTAAATTTGGTTACAAGATGAATAGTTGTTGAGGGAAGTATAGCAAGAGAAAAGATCTATCTGATGTGGATCAGCTTGTTAAAATGTCCTTGCAATCTAAAAAGGTGATAAGCAAAGTGAAAGGAATGATGAAGTCAATGCCAAATGTGGAGACTACAAGTTCATGGTTTCAGTTCCAGTACACGTTGAGAGACAAATGTGATCATTTCCATCTCACAACATTCATGGGAAAGTTGATTGTAAATGGTGTACAGAAAGGCAACTAAGATAATTCTAACAACTCAATTGTTGTTTCATGGAAACAAGCTAACAACTATACCCATGGTGCAAAACAAAGACATGCTGTTTTTTAAGGGAATGATTGCAGTGCAAACAGACAAGGATACTTTAAAAAGAATCAGGAATTATCAGCCATGTGTTCAGCAATTCAGAAGTGGCAGGTTGATTCAAATGGAAGTTTGCAGAAATATTGATAAGACAGCTTATCATTTTTTACAATTTTAAATTTATAAATTTTAAATTATAAATTATACATTTTATAAATCTAAATGTTTGTGTTGCAAACTTCAACTTAACAGAGTATGTGCAAAAGATTACAGAGATGATTTGGACTTTGGGGCTTGGAAATGTGGAAGAAAAATGATAATGCAGGGCCTATGGATGAAGTGGCAGTTCGCACACTGTACAAATGGGCTGATTTCATTCAGAGATTCTTTTGTAGTACAGGTGCACAACCTTTTATCCAAAGTTCTAAATAACGAAAAGCTCCGAATAGCGGACATTTTTTCAGTCCTTGAAGAAAGGTCCTTGAAGACGTTCACCGAGGGCGGCCCGCAGAGGTGACAGCAGAACCTCCGGTCGGTCCTCGAAGAAAGGGGAACTAAATCCCCATTCATAAAAGAGAAGGTGAGGGTATATTGCGCGGGAGGGTTAATAATTGACAATCTGCTGCTGCCTGCCCGCTGAGTTAAAAAGTTCCCACGGTAGACTCACGATACACAGTGTATCGTGAGTCTTGCGTGGGTACTTTTTAAACTCAGCGGGCAGGCAGCAGCAGATTGTCGCTCCCTTCAGTTTCACCCCACCTGCACCCCTCTGCTTCCCGGCCATGTGTGTGACCCCTTCTCTCCCCTCTCCAGCTCCCCGCCCATTGCACCGGCGCGGGGACTTTGCACTGTCTTCACGTCGGCGATGCCAGCAGGTCAGTGCCAGTCACCGGAGACGTCAGGACCAACGGGACACCGACCCCCAGGCCCACTGCAAGCACGGAGATCCCAGAGACCCACAGCCAGCAGCAGCCCAGCCCCGTTCCAACTCCAGAGGAACACGCTCCCCGTAGGGACAGAAGCTGATGGTGTGCAAGGTATGTCTTGGTCTTGGAGTTGCGGATGAGGCGGCGCAGCTCGGGCTGTGATGTCTCCGGCCACCCCCCTGTACAGGAGCTGAGACTGGGAACTGTGGGGTTGTTTGCAGTTGCAGAGGGAGGGGGCAAGGGCGGTACAGTTCCCAGTCTCAGCTCTAGTCCAGGGGGCTGGCCGGAGACGTCAGGACCAACGGGACACCGACTGCAAGCACGGAGATCCCAGAGACTCGCAGCCAGCAGCAACTCTAGCCCAGCCCCGCTCCAACTCCAGAGGAACCCGGGTTGCGGATGAGGGGGCGCAGCTCGGGCTGTGGGCGAACTGCCACTTGTCGCTGTAGCGGCGCATCGGGGAGCGGGTTCCTGTTGGTCCTGACGTCTCCGGCCACCCTCCTGGACAGGAGCTGAGAGACGTCAGGACCAACAGAAGCCGCTCCCCGATGGGCCGCTACAGCGACGTGGCAGCCCGAGCTGCGCCCCCTCATCGGGACACGACCCCCAGGTCCACTGCAAGCACGGAGATCCCAGATCAGCAATTCCAACCCAGCCCCGCTCCAACTCCAGAGGAACACGAAGAAGCTGATGGTGTGCAAGGTACGTCTTGTTCTTGGGGTGGCGCAGCTCGGGCTGTGGGCGAACTGCCACTTGTCGCCGTAGCGGCCCATCGGGGAGCGGATTCTGGTGGTCCTGACGTCTCTAATATGAAAATCATCCAAAACACTGAGTGTCCTTGTGCAGTAGAAGTAACGTTAGGGATGTGTTATACATTTTAAAGAGGTTGTTCAGCAATGCAAGGCAGAACTGCATGGAGTTCAGACACTGAAATAAACACAGCACAACTTTGCAAGTACTTACAAACAACAGGATATCTTGGGGTCTGAAGAAGGGTCTTGACCCCAAATGTCACCCATCCCTTCTCTCCAGAGATGCTGCCTGTTCCGCTGAGTTACTCCAGCATTTTGTGTCTATCTTTGATTTAAACCAGCATCTGTAGTTCTTTCCAACACAGGATATCTTGGGGGATTTTGTGGCTTTACAATTAAGCGAGAATTAGAAAATCAGGATCAGAGGATGATGGCTTCTGTGAAGAAACTCACTGAATCTCTCATAGGAAGTTTATTTTAACCATTTGATGTTCTAATATGGATTTGATATGAGTCTGATATTGGGTAACTGGATTCAAATACAGGTACATCTTATTAAGTACAGAACGTCAGTCCATTCCAAACTATTTGCTGTACCTGCATACAAGACCTTTGCAAATCATTCAATAGGTCTTCCAGAAACATTTACATTTCAGGGCTCTGCAAGCAGTAACCATTCATATAATATCTAATTTTGTAACACTTTTCCAAATGATACTTTACCAATTTACATTAGCATTTTGCATGTGTAATATTTTACAGTTAATGCTGTCCACTGCATGCTGTGCAGTATATAACCCATCACCCCCAGTAAGCTTGATTGATTGCTAACCTCCATCACAGCAGTGGAAGCAATTATGTAAATTCTGTGTCCTCCAGTATGTTTCAGCACAAGTACTTTGTATTTTAACTATAATCAGATTTAGCATATCCAATCCAGGCATTACCTTGTGAATTTCCTCAGCACTCTCTCCAGAATAACCACAGCCTTCCTATGATGTGGAGACCAGAATTGAACCCAATACCTCAAATATGGTCAGTGTTTTATAAAGTTGCAACATAATGTCCCAATCTTTATATTTTCTGCAGTGGCTTCTGAAGGCAAGCCTGCCATATACTTTCTTTCCATGCCATCTGCCCCCAAGGTCCCTCTGATCATCAACATTTTTTAGCACCCTTCAATTTATGATAGATGACCTACCACTATTTTTCTTCCAATATGCACCACCTCACATGTCAAGTTTAAATTCCATCTGCCAACACTTCACCCAACTTTCCATCTGATCTATATTCTGGTAGCTTTAGACAACCTCCCTTGCTATCTACACCATCAACATTCATGACACTTGTAAATTTACTTATCATTCCTCCTGCATTTACATTAAATGTAGGAGGTATTATCATTTCATCTCAGACATCAGGGTTTCACTGGTGCAAATTGTTCTATTCGCTCTAAAAATCCAAAAGCTTTTCCAAGATCCAAAAGTCAACCTTTTCCTATGATCGACAAGGATTTGCATGTAAAACTGGGAAATTGTAGTGATCACTCTAAATCTATGCATTGGCAGGGGATTTTAACAAACAAAAAAGTGGGTAAAGTACTTGTGTACTCAATAGCAAGTGTGAATTAATATTTCTATATGATAACTAATTATATATAATCTCACACTAAATTTAAATGTTTTTTCAAGATAATTAATTCAGCGCCAGAGACCAGGGTTCGATCCTGATTACAGGTGTTGTTTGTACGGAGTTTGTACATTCTGCCCGTGACCGCGTGGGTTTTCCCCGGGTGCTCTGGTTTCTTCCCACACTCCAAAGACGTACAGGTTTGCAGGTTACTTGGCGGCTCTGACAAAGATTGAAAATTGTCCCTAATGTGTAGGATAGTGTTAGTGTACGGGGATCACTGGTTGGCGTGGACTCGGTGGGCCGAAGGGCCTGTTTCCGCCCTGTATCTCTAAACTCTAAAATTGCCACAAACAGCTTTACAATATTAGAAATACGCAAATCCTTTATCATCTACATCCTAAAAATTATCTTCACAAATTCTTCTTTAAAGCCCTGTCCCACTGTACGAGTTCATTCAAAGAGCTCTCCCGAGTTTGCCCTGATTCGAACTCGGAGATTTACGGTAATGGCCGCTCGTCGGTACTCTGGGCTCTCGTGGACATTTTTCAACATGTTGAAAAATCTTCACGAGTCTTCCCGAGCTTACCTGCCGTTAGCGAGTCTTCCCGAGTACCTGCCGTTAGCGTTACGAGCTGCTAAGAGACGTCCCCGAGCTCCGATGTACCCGCTATGTTCATTCTCCGTGTTTACCATGAGTTTGATTTTTTTTTACTCAGGAGAGGTCTTGAATGAACTCGCATCGTGGGCCATTATTTCCTCATTTCAGAAAGTCACTTATCAAAATAGAGTATTGTTATAAGATACTCTGAATTTGATCAGTATCAGCAATTCAAGTCTTAATGTAACAGAATTTGTTTTTTTACTTAAAAACCTCTAGGTAATATATTAATATTTTTCAATGCATTTTCATAAATATGAATACAAGCCTTGTTTAAATAATCTAAGCCCCTTTGACTGTGCTTGATGGGTCACTGAACTGAAACGTTAACTCTTTTTCTTTCTCTACAGACACTGCGTGACCTGCTGAGTATTCCCAGAAATCTCTGTTTTATTTAAAATAAAATGTGATTAGAGCGTCAGGCTCCACATACAGATTGCAGACATGGGTCTTAGGATTTAAATTGCACTGGTGATTACTCAGTGTTACATTGTTGAAAATGTACTTTCAACAAATCAAAACGCAATAATGGCCATTTCCTTATTGTTTTGCATCAGAACAGGCATTTCCTGGCAAGATTCCAGCTTACTTGATATTTTATTTATCTCTGTCTATTTCAGTCAATGGAATCAGTAGCTCTCTTCAGCAACCCAAGAGTCACAAGGAACTGCAGATGCTGGAATCTTGGGCAAACCACAAAGTGCAAGGTTAACTCAGCAGGTCAGGTAACATCTCTGGAGGAAATGGATAGGTGATGTTTTTCATTACGATCCTTCTTCAGACTGATCACAGGCAGTCTGTTTTCCATGGGGCAGGAATCATTCTGGTCTATTTTTGTTTTATATTCAATTGGCCAGTTCACCCTGGATTCCAACTTTCCAACATAGATGAGATTTATTTATTTAAGGCTTCACTCAGTTCGTGGTTCTACACATAGATTACCACATTGATCCTTAAGGAGACCTATTCTCTCTTTTGCTCCTAAGAACCATTCAGAATCTTTAAGCACTCTCCTTTACCTTGTCTGCCAGTTTATCCCATAACCCCTTTATGCCCTCCTTTGGGTCCCTTCTTCTTAAGTGTATATTCCTACATCCTTTATACGCATCAAAAATCTCACTAGATCCGTGCTGCCTTCTTTTTTTGCAACGAAACACAAAATAATTGTCATCAACCAAGATTCCTTAAACTTGCCAGCTTTGCCCTTCCCATGAACATCAGAAAAGTGAGTACTTTCCTTAACTCACTTTTAAAAGTCTCCCACTTGCCAAATGTTCCTTGACACGCAAACAGCCTATCTCAAACAACTGTTGCGTGAGTTCGCGTCCAATGCCATCGAGATGAGTCTTCTCCCAAATTTAAGAATTTAACTTGAGGTCCAGCACGATAATGGTCACATAAAATAGATTTTAAAAGATATTCTGAATGGTTAAAGCAGTACACCGTAAAATCACAAAGCAAGGAGGATCCAAAATTCAAGGCTTGTGATGATTTTGCTAATCTGGTTGAAGTGCTATTTTTGGCTAGAGTATTTCCCTGAAAGTAAGGTTTAGCAGCACTAATCGCTATCCAGGATATTTAAAGTGCAAAACCAGCTGCAATGAATATAAAATGCAAGCTGTGATGTCTCTAAATAAATGAATAGTTTGAATACATTAAGATTGGCCAAGGTATAGGATGATGACCAATGTCCACTAGAATTATACATCCTAGCTAAAAATTCAATAGCTGAGAAAACATTCTGAGAGCATGTTCATTCTCATTTACACTGTCAAAGATTCAGGAACAGCATAGTTAACATGCAAAGCTGGTTGTAGTTAAAATTATTCTGCTCATGTATTAATAAGGTGATTTAACCACAAAGGACTCCTAACATCAGTTATTTCCATTACGAGCTGTAAAATGGATACAGAAGAGCAAAGAGAATGAATAATGAGGAGCAGGTATCCAAACTACCCATATTCACGTAATAATATTTTTGCTGCTTTTAAAATTCTAAAATAACTCGATTCCGTCAACCATAACAAGTTGAATTCAATGCAGAAGAAATAAAAAATGTAGGATGTGCTTGTAAATTGATAAATCTGTATCCAACCTGCATAAACAATATTTTAGTGAGTGAATAGTTAATGATTGAAATGGCAGGCTCAGAATACTTCACATTCAAAAATTCTAAAGCTAATAATAGATTTAGTTCACAAAAATAACATTGTAGAATACTGCATTTGAGTGATTTGAGGCATGACATTTGGTGAGGTGCAGCATGCTTGGGAAGGTGACTTTCTACCTGTTTCCCCAAACTTTCCTTTAGGAGGCTCTACCTGCATGATTTCTATATCTGTTGTGGACTAAGTGACAAGAGACTGTTTGCAATGATAAGTAGACAATTCAGTTGCCATTATGTTATTTGACGATCAGATTGGTTAAAAATGAATCTGGTACACTATGGCTTTTCTTCCCAAAAAAGGTATATGAAAATCATCCAAAACACTGAGTGTCCTTGTGCAGTAGAAGTAACGTTAGGGATGTGTTATACATTTTAAAGAGGTTGTTCAGCAATGCAAGGCAGAACTGCATGGAGTTCAGACACTGAAATAAACACAGCACAACTTTGCAAGTACTTACAAACAACAGGATATCTCGGGGTCTGAAGAAGGGTCTTGACCCCAAATGTCACCCATCCCTTCTCTCAAGAGATGCTGCCTGTTCCGCTGAGTTACTCCAGCATTTTGTGTCTATCTTTGATTTAAACCAGCATCTGTAGTTCTTTCCAACACAGGATATCTTGGGGGATTTTGTGGCTTTACAATTAAGCGAGAATTAGAAAATCAGGATCAGAGGATGATGGCTTCTGTGAAAAAACTCACTGAATCTCTCATAGGAAGTTTATTTTAACCATTTGATGTTCTAATATGGATTTGATATGAGTCTGATATTGGGTAACTGGATTCAAATACAGGTACATCTCATTAAGTACTGAACATCAGTCCATTTAGCATTTTGTAATACAGGGCTGCCAACTCTCACGCTTTTGAGCGTGAGACTTACGCCCTCAAGCAAACTCTCACGCCCTCACGCTCATCAGAAATTTCTCACGCTCAGTGGTGAGAAATTTTGTGATCAACGAAAATTTCAAAACTCGGATAAACTGCATGGTCCGCGGGTGTTGGAGAGCAGGGGCTGCGGGAGGGATGGGAGCAGAACCAGCGGCCGGAACAGATGCGGGGAGCCGGGACGGGCGAGTGTTTGCGGCGCTATGAGTCGTTCGCTGCAGCTCCAGCCATGGAGTGCTCCGGACAGTGCATGTCCCGGGCGTATGAGGCGTCAGAAGCGTTGTGCCGCTGCCGCGAGAGTCTCTGTGCCGAAGGGACAGACTCTCAAAAGGAGGTGGAGAGATAGAGAGAGGGGAAGGAGACAGGGAGACAGTGGGGAGAGAGGGGGGGGGGGGGGTGAGGGGGGAGGAGAGAGGGGAGAGATGGGGGGGGGAGTGAATGGAGAGAGAGAAGAGGGAGGGGGGGGAAAGAGGGGAAAGAGAGGTAGGGGAGAGAGAGGGGGGGAGAGTGAGGTGGGAGGGGGGGAAGTGAGAGAGGGGTGAGGAAAGAAAGAGGGAAGAAAGAGAGGGGGTGGAGAGGGAGGAGAGGGTAGGAGGAGAATGGGAGAGAAGGGGAAGAGAAAGGGGTGGTAAAAGAGAGAGGGGGAAGAGGGGGGAGAGGGGGATAGAGAGAAATGGGGGGAAGAGAGGAATAGGGGGGCAAAGAAAAAGAGATAGAGATAGAGAAGAAAGAGGGGAGAGAGGGGCGAGGGGGAGGGAGGAGGGAGAAATGGGGAAGAGAGGAGGAGAGAGGGGGGAGAGAGAGAGAGGTGAGAGGAGAGAGAGGGAGGGAGAGGGGAAAGAGAGAGGGGAGAGTGTGTGGAGAGGGAGAGAGAGGGGGGAGATAGAGAGGGAGGGAGAAAGAGAGAGAGTGAGGGGGGAAAGAGAGAGAGTGAGGGGGAGAAAGAGAGAGGGGGGAGAGAGGAGAGAGAGGGAGAGAAGAGAGAGAGAGAGAGAGAGAGAGAGTTAGAGGAAAGAGAGGGGAGAGAGGGAGAGGGGGGGAGAGAGAGAGAGGGAGGAGAGTGACAAGAGAGAGGGGGAAGAGTAAGGAGGGAGCGTCAGAGGGCGGAAAGAGAGGGAAGAGAGGGGAGAGAGGAGGAGAGAGAGAGGGGAAGAGAGGGGGGAGAGAGAGAGGGGGAGAGACAGAGAGGGGATAGAGAGGTAGAGGGGATAGATGAGAGAGGGTATAGCGAGGGAGAGGAAGAGAGAGAGAGAGGAGAGAGAGAGAGAGAGAGAGAGAGAGAGGGAAAAGAGAGAGAGAGAGAGAGAGGAGAGAGAGAGAGAGGGGGGTTGAGAGGAGAGAGAGCGGAAGAGAGGGGGGAGAGAGAGAGAGAGTCTTGGTGTCGAATTTGCCCAGGTGACCGGCATGGATCAGGCTGCATCTTGGAGGACAACCAGTGGCTGCTGGGAAGTAAGTACCAAGCACTGGGTAGAAACGGTGGAAGGTAGTGGACTTCAAATGGGGGTGGTTGGAGAAAGCATCCTGCTTGCCTGCTAGATTTTCACTTATTATAACTGCATGAAAAATGTTCCTGATGTTGGGGGCGTTCAGAACCATGGGTCACAGTTTAAGAATAAAGGCGGGGGGCAGTTAGGACTGAGATGAGGACAAACTTTCTTCACGTAGGGAGTTGTGAATCTGTGGAATTCTCTGCCACAGAAGGCAGTGCAGGCCAATTCACTGGATGTTTTCAAGAGAGTGTTACATTTAGTTCTTGGGGCTAACGACATCAACGGATATGGGGAAAAAACAGGAAAGAGGTACTGATTTTAGATGAATAGCCATGATCATATTGAATGGCAGTGCTGGCTCGAAGGGCCGAATGTCCTATTCCTGCACCTATTTTCTATGTTTCTATGCTTGAGTATATGGCAATAAAACTCGATCACTTGATTTTGAAGCATTCATGCATGGTGGAGGTATAATGTAGTCATAGAGTGATACAGTGTGAAAACAGGCCCTTCGGCGCAACTTGCCCACACCCGCCAACATGTCCCAGCTACGCTACCTGCTTTTGGTCCATACCTCCAAACCTGTCCTATCCATGTATCAGTCTAACTTTTTCTTAAATGTTGGGATGGTCCCTGACTCAACTACCTCCTCTGGCAGCTTGTTCCATACATCCATCACCCTTTGTGTGGATAAATTTACCCCTTAAAAAGTTACCTCTTAAAAATACTTCATACAAAAAACATTGAAATCATACCTGCAATGCACTAAAACATGATTTTAATACATCAAATTAAAAAAAGTTCCTACCCTTCTTCCACACCCTCTCCCCACTCGGTTGCTCCACTCCCAAGGCCAGTGATCAGTGATCGCACAGCCTCCCCACTTTAAAAAACGCTCCAATCCAATTTAAAGCATATATATTGCATTCAAGTGTAAGTTATAAGATTCGCTACAGTTGCACAATTTCAATTTCACCCTCCAGGGACTTTATTTCCCTGTATTATGTGGTAGATATTGACTTGAAATGATAGCATGAAAGGTTAAGAACATACAAGAAATAATTTAACTTAATTATCTTTTTATTATGGTTTTAGGCTGTTATGCAAGTCACAGGACACATTCTATGCTTCAGAATTATAAACTAACAATCTCCCGGCAAACCATGTGCGGTGAGAAGGACTCCCGGCGGGCCACGGTTATATCCTAACGACAGGCCTTGCTCACTCGCCATGGAACCGGGAACCTGGCCGGAGAGGGAAGCCCGGCGAGCTGCGGCCGAATCCCAACAGCGTGCTGGGCTCGCTCGCGGCGGATCTGGACACCACCCCAGGAAGGGAAGCCGCCGAGCGGAGGATTGAGGGAGACAGAGGCGGACGTCGAACAAAAGGGCCGGTAAGAAGAACCAGGGGGGTCTTATCTTCCGCCCTCAATGTTGGTTATCGGAGGCACCCCCGAGGAACAAGGGCTGAAGAAGGCCATGCAAGGAGTGGGCCGACAGTTCACGGTACGGCCGGAATGAAGGCGCTGGCTTCAATGGGCCTTTGTGGCCAGCTGCAGTTGGGATTATAAAATGGCACCAAAATGGGGACTCAATGGGCTGTTCTGTACATTCTGTAGTAACTGGGTATTGTGCATATGTTTGGTGATAGTCTTACTGCAAAAAAAAAGGATTACACTGTACCTCGGTGCACATGGTAATAAAGAAACAATTGAAGCATTGAATCTGGTCTGAGTCCAGGACATTGCAGGTTCTCCCTAGGTATGAATGCCAAACTTAAAGACATCCTGTACATACAAACAAAATCTCAAATATTATTACGATCAAACAAGAAAGTATAGAAAAAAAAACCTGCTAACATGTAATCTCTCTACACTAATCAGACATCCATTATTTCTAAGAGCACAAGCTGCCACTTTCACCATTGGAGACAATTCAAGAGTGTTGCTTTAGAAACTGACAACCAATTGCTCCTATTGATACTTGAGCAATGATACTCTATTAAAAAATATTACAGTCACTTCAAGACCATCAAAAATCATCCATGGAATGTTCAATATACTGATTCAGTGCCATTGTATAAAGGCATGGGATGGCAATAAATTTATGCTAATTGTCCCTCACAAAACACTATTCATTATAATACTGTGCAGGTATGGTTAGTGCAACAAATGCAACATGGATGGTACTGGACCCCAAGAAAGGGAGTTTGTGGAGTGCCTCCGAGATGGATTCTTAGAGCAGCTTATACTGGAGGGAGAAGGCAATTCTGGATTTAGTGTTGTGTACTGAACAGGATTTGATAAGGGTACTCAAGGTAAAGGAACCATTAGGAGCTAGTGACCATAATATGATAAGTTTTAATCTGCAATTTGAGAGGGAGAACATAAAATCACAAATGTCAGTGTTGCAGTTGAACAAAGGGGACTATGGAGGCATGAGGGAGGAGCTGGATTAGGAAAAGGGGAAGTGCAACGAGACCTGCGTGTCCTTGTTCATCAGTCACTGAAAGTAAGCTTGCAGGTAAAGCAGGCAGTGAAGAAAGGTAACAGCATTTTGGCCTTTATAACACGAGGATCTGAGTATAGGAGCAAAGAGGTCCTTCTGCAGTTGTACAGGGCCCTGGTGAGACCAAATCTACAGTATTGTGTGCAGTTTTGGTCTCCTAATTTGAGGAAGGACATTCTTGCTATTGAGGGAGAGCAGCGTAGGTTCACCAGGTTAATTCCCGGGATGGCGGGACTGTCATATGATGAAAGAATGGAATGACTGGACCTGTATTCACTGGAATTTAGGATGAGAGGGGATCTTATAGAAACATATGTGGCGGTCCCTGGATATTAGGCTCCTCCTTGGGTCTCCTCCCTCGGCACTTGA
Organism: Leucoraja erinaceus; assembly: GCF_028641065.1. Taxonomy (NCBI): domain Eukaryota; kingdom Metazoa; phylum Chordata; class Chondrichthyes; order Rajiformes; family Rajidae; genus Leucoraja; species Leucoraja erinaceus. The sequence continues at coordinate 73,885,590 of NC_073382.1, forward strand.
GGGACAGGGACGAGGAACGGACCACAGGCTTCCGGTTTCTGCTCTGGGGTTTTACTGGGAGTTTGCTTCTTCCCTTTGGTGGAACTCATTGTGAGTGGATGCTCACAATCATCATCAAAGAACCTTTGAACCTGTCTGGCGTCTATCCTTTTTCTGACAACCCGGTCCTGCCGACCTTCATGCCGTCGCGCTGAAGCTCCCGACTTTGTGGACCGAAGAGCCTGATAACTGGTTCCAGCAGGCAAAGGCACAGTTTGCTCTGCGGGGTGTGACGGTGGATGAAAACAAATACTATTAGGTCGTCAGCGCCCTTGACCAGGCGACTGTGAGGCGAGTAAAACCTTACTTCTGCGCCCCCCCGGCAGGTAACAAACATGCGGGCCTCAAGGCCCTGTTCATCAGGAAGTTTGGCCTTAGCGAGTCCGAGCAGGCAACTCGGATTCTGCGCATGGACGGCCTCGGTGACCGCCGGCCGTCGGCCCTCCAGGAGGACGTGCTCTTATGGGCGACCACAAGCCCTGTTTTTTGTTTCAGCACGCCGACCTTCAACAGCTCCCGCCTGACATCCGCTTGCAGCTTGCCAGCGATCGCTTCAGACACACATGCGCTGGCCAAGCCGCCGACCAGCTGTGGATGTCCCGTCAGCGAGACCTGGAAGCGCTGGCCGTCCTTCCCGTGGCGTCGGGAAGTGCAGAGCAGCTCGGGGCCTCTATAAACCCGTCTCGGCCGCTTCCGGACGACCTCCGCGGCAAAATCCGGCTGCCATCGGGCACCCCGGCGCAGGCACGTCGTTCCAGCACGGGCCGCTGGCAGTTCCCTCCGACACCAGCGGAGGTTGCCGGTGGTTGGCCCAGCCAGCACCACTTCCTATACCACTCGATGCCAGAAGAGGTCACTGGTGGTCGGCCCAGCCAGCACCATCGCCCATACCACCAGACGCCAGCAGAGCGGGCTGATGCTATTATCACCGCCGTTGGGGAGCTGCAGCCAGGCAATGTCGTCTGTTCTGTGCTTTCCCGGGAAACGCAGGGGCCAGCAGTCAGTGATTACTTCTGTGGCAGCTATATTCATGGCATTTTTGTCTGGTATCGCCGCACTGGGGTTCGGTTCCTCGTGGACACCGGGGCGGAGTTGAATGTGCTGCCTCCGTCGATCGCTGACATCCGTGCGGGCAAAGGCGGCCCCCTCCTCACTGCGGCGAACGGGAGCCCTATTCGTACTTACGGGGTCCACACCATCTCCTTCAACTTTGGCCATAGCTGCTTTTCGTGGGTGTTTGTCATCACCGACGTTTCCCAGCCACTGCTGGGCGCCGTCTTCCTTCGAGCGCATTCACTCCTCATGGATGTTAAGCGGCAGCGCCTGGTGCACTCCATCATGCTGGAGCCGATCTTCCTCCGCGTTGATGACACGGTTGCACGCCCTGATGGTCCCGTCATCCGTGGATACGACTTTCGCGAGCATCCTGGCGGATGTTCCGGACTTCCTTGAACCCTACTTCCGCTCCTCTGCCCCCAAGCACGGGGTGGAGCACCACATTCCTATTACCAGCCCATTTGTGCACGCCAGGGCACGTCGTCTCATGCCAGACAAGTTCCGTCTAGCTCGGGAGGAGTTCCGCCTGATGGAGTCGATGGGCATCGTGTGCCCCATTGGGCGTCACTGCTCTACATGTTACCCAAGGCGGGCAGGGGCTGGCACTCCTGTGGGGATTACCGTCGCCTGAATAATGCGACCATCGCTGATAGGTACCCGGTCCCGCACATACAGCACTTCAATGTCCACCTGGCCGGAGAATCAGTATTCTCTAAGGTGGACCTCATGCGCGGATACAACCAGATTCCGGACCACCCCGGCGATATCTCTAAGACAGCCATTATTACACCGTTTGAGATGTTTGAATTTTTGCGGATGCCGTTCGGGTTGAAGAACGCCGCGCAGGCCTTTCAGCGGCTTATGGACTGTGTGTGCCGTGGCCTGGACTTCGTATTCCCCTACTTGGACGACATACTCATGGCCAGCCGCTCACGGCAAGAGCACTGCATCCACCTCCGTCAGCGCCTTCCCGATTACGGGTTGGCTATCAACTCGTCCAAGTGCCAACTCGGGGTGACGGCTATCGACTTCCTCAGCCACCAATTAACAGCACAAGGGGTGGTACCTCTGCCGGTGGTATCTCTGCTGTCCGCCGGTTCCCCCGTCCGACCACCGTTAAGGGCCTGCAGGAATTTGTCGGGATGGTCACATTTTATCACCGCTTCTTGCCTGCGGTAGCCGGAATCTAGCGCCCGCTTTTCCACCTCATCGCTGGTCATCGCAAGGAGGTTGAGTGGTCCGACAAAGCAGTGGCGGCGTTCGAGCAGGCTAAGGAGGCTCTGGTTGGGGTCACAATGCTATTTCCACCCATTGGAGGACGCCCCGACCGCGGATGCTTCTGAGGTGGCAGTCGGGGCAGTGCTGGAACAGCTCATTGATGGGTGCTGGCAGCCACTTGCCTTCTTCAGCAGGCACCTCAGTGGTGCTCAGTTCCATTACAGCGCTTTTGACCGCGAGCTCCTCGCCCTCGCTACTCGCCGTACGCCACTTTTGGTACTTCCTGGAGGGGAGGCCCTTCAGCGCCTTCACGGATCACAAGCTGCCCACCTTCGCATTTGCCAAGGTTTCAGACCCGTGGTCTGTGCGGCAGCAGAGGCCGTTGGCCTACGCGTCAGAGTACACCACCTCAATCCGCTTTGTGGCGGGCAATTACAACAGGCTGGTCGACACCTTATCATGACCCGCGGTCCACGCCGTTCTCCAGGTGGCCGAGGGTATTGATTATTCCGCCCTGGCAGCCGCAATTCTGGTGGACAAGGAAATGGCCGCCTATCGCACGGCAGTTTCGGGCCTGCAGTTGGAGGACATTGTCTGTTGTCCTGGGGGCGCAACGCTGCTGTGCAATGTCTCCATTGGCCTTTCCGCGACCCATCGTCACTGTCGCCTGCTCCTCGAGCTTGCCCATCCCTTCATTCGGGCGACAGCGGCCCTCGTAGCCTCCAGCTTCATGTGGAACGGGCTGCGCAAACTGGTTGGACATTGGGCATGCACCTGCATCCCGTGCCAGACCGCCAAGGTGCAGCGACACGTGCGTGCGACACTGCAGGGTTTCGCCATTATGGTGCTGCTGCCGAAGTCCCGGGGCATGACCCACCTCTTCACGTGGTGGCCTGAAGCCATTCCGCTGACTTGACACCTCGACGGCCACTTGCGCTCGGGCCTTGGCGGCGCACTGGATCGACCGGTTCGGGGTGCCATTGGACATAACATCCGACTGGGGGCCTCAGTTCACGTCGGAACTGTGGTCGGCCATGGGGTTCGTCTACACCACACAACGGCGTATCATCCGCAGGCAAACGGACTGGTGGAGCGGTTTCACCGCCAACTCAAGGATGCCCTGAAGGCACGGCTCAATGATCCGGACTGGGTGGACGCTCTGCCGTGGGTTTTGCTGGGGATCTGCACCGCACCCAGAGAACTTGGCCTCCTACTCCGCCGATTCGGTGTGTGGGGCCCCGTTGACGGTGCCCGGGGAGTTCGTCCCACCGGCCGGGTGGAGCAGCCTTCGGACGCCCTGCAACGACTTTGGCAGATGGTGGGCACGCTGGCGCCGGTGCCCATGTCTCGTCATGGGTCCTTCCGTCCGCACGTTCTCTCTGCTTTGGAGGACTGCCAGTTCATCTTCCTGCGTAGGGATGCACATTGGACACTCCTCCAGCCAAAAATAACCGTACAAGGGTCTCTTCTGGGTCCTGGAACATGGCTCGTCCACATTCGTCCTGGACATGGGAGGTTGGCGTGAGACCATTTCGGTTGCGAGGCTGAAGCCGGCGCAATTTGACATTGATCGGCCAGTTCTGGTCGCGCGGCCCCGCCTGCGAGGGCGCCCTCCGTCAGGGGTACCTCCTCCAGTGGCTGTTCTGTCCCCTCCACCTGTTGGTCGGTTGCCGGTTCCTGTATCGGGCATGGTGCACACCCGGGCTGGTCTCCTCGTGCGCCCTCCTGTCTGTTTCGTGCCTCCGGTTCTTGGGTGTTACGGTGGGGGGTCCCTGGATATTAGACCACTCCTTGGGTCATCCCCCTTGGCACTTGAGGGACAGGGACGAGGGACTGCCCACCGGTTCCGGTTTCTGCTCAGGGCTTTTTCTGGGAGTTTGTTTCTTCCCTTCGGTGGAACTTGGTGAGAGTGGATGCTCACAATCATCGTTAAAGAACCTTTGAACCTGCCTGCCGTCTAACCTTCTTCTGACCGCGTCCAGGCCACTACACATATAAAATTAAGGGATTGGACACGCTAGATGTAGAAAACATGTTCCCGATGTTGGGGGAGTCCAGAACCAGGGGCCACGGTTTATGAATAAGGGGTAGGCCATTTAGAACTGAGACGAGGAATCAGACCAATTCATAACGAGTTGGTCTCCATTCGTCGTTTTTTTGGAATCATATGGTGCAACACAATTGTAAAAAATAACTGTTTCAGGACTGGACGAGGGTTGGTCAAGACTATGAATAATGATCTCCTTTTCTTTTCACTATTTTCTCTCTCAACTTTCTTCATTTACTCGTTTTCTTTCTTCACACACTATATATTTCACATCTTTCTATCCTTTACTATCTAACTTCTTTTTCTTATTCTCATCTTTTTTCAATGTAACAAAAAAAAAAAAAGTTGTACATAAAATGTATTATGAAAATATATATTAGGCACTTTGGTGCCATATGACTGTGCTTACTTCTAATAAAATAAAATATAAAAAAAAAAAAAAAAAGAACTGAGACGAGGAAAAACGTTTTCACCCAGAGTTGTGAATTTGTGGAATTTGCTCCACGGGAGGCAGTGGAGGCCGATTCATTGGATGCATTCAAAAGAGACTTAGATAGAGCTCTTAGGGCTAGCGGAATCAAGGGATATGGGGAAAAGGCAGGAACTGATTGTGGATGAGCAGCCATAATCACATTAAATGGAGGTGCTGTTTCGAAGGGCCGAATGGCCTACTTATGCACCTGTTTTCTATGTATCTATCTATGAATCTATGTCAATGATCTTATGTTTTTTCAGGCTTACAAACAAAATCAACATGAATTTCTGTAAACAGAATTTGTTCATAACCTGAGATCATCATGTACTGAGGGGAGTTGTAGTGGCTGGATTTCACCTTTATTCTGGAATCATCCAGTAATTTTTTTCATTAAACTTCTCTAAACTCAAAAGTTATTTATACAATTTTTTATCAATATAACTGCCTTCCTGTGTTAAATGCCTATCTGTGGAATGAAAGGCTAAGCAGCAGATAATTCCTAGGACTATACCAGTCATCTGCAAAATAACTCCAACCAGACTCCTGAAAGCTTCCTGGGAAACTCTCAATCTGGCCTTTTCTTAGATAATTCCCTCCATTCAAATCTTCTACCTCATGTTTCCAGCACTCAAGTCTTTTCCTTTACACCAGTAATTTAAATGTCCCTCTCCCATTCACACCTCATACTGAAATGACATTTTTCACTAGCTTTTATCCTCATTCATCACTTGTATTATTCAGTCTTTTCTGGTCTTCCCTTTAAAACATATGCTGCTGTTTGTAATCTTCAAACTTTCCCCTCACTTTTTACAGTTATAATAAAGGGCCTGTCCCACTTACGCGATTTGTCACGGGGTGATGCCTGTATGGTCGTGAGTAGTCACCCAAGGAGTCGTACCTTTTTCTGGTTGCCGCTGGATTTTCAACATTTTGAATTTTTTTGGCGACCTGCTGCGACTATGATGGGTGCCGGCAAGTCACTGAAAAAGTTGCCTAAGTGGGACAGGCCTTTAAAAGGTCATGGATCCGAAATGTGACCTCAGGATCTCTCACTACGGTTGCCTTCTGAGTATCTCACGCATATTTATTTCAGATTGCAGATTTTATATTTAGAAAGCTGCTTTCATGATACGTACAGTCATGTAATTAACTGCACTATGACTTCTCTGTGAGGTAAAATAAGTGTCTGCCAAATCAATCTGGACAATTCTTTAGAATAAATGTCCAAACTATGTTGAGCTCCCCAGCCTTTGAATATTACACGTAGAACCTAAATACCTACAGACATAATTGTTTTTTTCATCACCTATCCATGTTCTCCAGAGTTGCTGGCTGACCCACTGAGTTACTCCAGCATATTGTATCTTAATGCACAATAAAATGATTCAAAAAAATATTGAAAACATGGATAATATCCAAAGACTTTCCATAAAAACTAGCCTTTTTTTCATATAAAAATACATAAATCATGAATATCAGTCTATCAGATGCGACAAATGAATGTCCCGACCTGAAACATCGCCTATCCATTCCACCCACATAAGCTACCTGACCCACTGAGTTACTCCAGCACTTTGTGTTTTGTCCAAGATTCCAGCATCTGCAGTTTCTTGTATCAACATATTTGTATGGTGCTTTTCACAATTTTAGGGCATCAAAAAGCTCTTCACACTCAAAGAAGTTAGATACAAACTGGAAAATACTGCTACGAATGTGTATATTGCAAGGTTTCGCAAACAACAAAATGTTAACAAACAAATAAAATTTTGGTTGAGAGATAAATAGTTGGCCTTGACACCAGATAGAACATTCCAGGTATTTAAACTGCATTGGTCATTTGGGTCTGTCACTGAAATAGAGTGTATGATGCTCAGATACGGGTACATCACACAATAATATAAAGACTATACCAGGTAGGTACGGCTATCTCACTGTGTAACGTTGAATAAATTATATTCTGGTAGATTAGTGGATTATGTTTCAATCAATGATTGAACAGATGATTACGACTGGATAGTCAGACTGGCACAGTACTGCCAGGCTATTTATTCTGTAACATCCAAGTACAATTGTACATTTCATAGCCAATCCATTTTAGGATTTCAAAAACCAAATAATATGTTTTGAAATTTAATCTAATGCATTGACAATATATTTTTTGAATACTGAAATCATAACCAACGATATTATGAGGCTTTACCTAAAGACTTGGCAGCCGCATGGTTGAGAAATGCTCAATGCTGTTTGCCCTGTTTCCCTCAATTTCCTTCACTGATGGGTACAGCACTTAAATATAAAATTTATAACAAAATCGGTAGTTACAAGTTTGGTTTCTGGCATGCTCCATCATCATTAAAAAATAACTAAAATAATTGAATAGATCTTCATCTCAAATGCTCTATAAGATGCATTTTGGTTCACTCGCCAATTTAATTATTTCCATCATACATAATAAACTATCTAATTCATAGAACAATTCATTCTTATTGATGACATGTGTGTAACAAGAGTGCCTTTGTTTTAATTAAAATATGTTTGAGATGAATCTACAGTGATAGGCAGAAAATTACAAAATGGTCCAAATTGTAATGTGAAATGTGATTAATTCTTCCTCCAACTTTAATTATACTGTACTTCGTAACTGGAACAACAAACAAATGTTCAGTGTTCCAAAGGGATTAACCTAAATTCTACAGGTAACAAAACATTAATCTATCCACCATGATAAATTGTTTTTAATTATTAAAAATAGCTGGAATCTTTGCAGCAAACATTTGATGTACGATATGTAAAACATGTGGTTTTATTGATGTTGCAACATGGTACAGCAGGCAAGCAAACCACTGGTGCAGAAATGAGCTGCTGTATTACAAGGCTCAAAAATATTTTTCATTGATTTGTCACAGGCTATGGGACTCTTAACTTTTGATCATTTTGTGGGCAGAAAGCCATAGAATGGAAATGGGGCCAACAAAACCTAGAAAGGACGACACAGGCAAATGGCTATTTCTACACTGAGTTAAAAACTTAAGATTTTGAGAAATATGTTTCTATGTGCAATATTGTACCCGTTGTCTGTCCACAAAGTGGCATTTAAAGCTAAAACCCTTGGCCAGGTCTAATCTCAATACATTTTCCTTGCAAGACTGATTTAAGTATACTCCCATAAAAGTAGTCAACATATAATCCCAAGTATTTGGAAGGTTTAGGTTTTGGCAAAAGACGATGTAGAAGCTTAAATATCAAACTTAGTACAAATATAGAATGTTTCTTTGCATGTTTTCCTCGATTTTCTTTCTGTCCCATCTTCAATTTATTTTCTTTCTTCCTGGGCCACAGAAATATTGATGCTTCTAACTAGAAGAAGATCCCCCCCCCCCCCCCCCTCCCCCCACTTTGGAGTTATAGAGTTGTAGAATCATAGAGCATGGAAACAGGCCCTTTGGTCCATTGGCCCAACTCATCCATGCTGACCAAGTTTATAGCCGAGTCCCATTTGGCCCATGTCTCACCAATCCTTTCCTTTCCTCGTACCTGTCTAAATGTTTTTTAAACATTGCCTTTGTAAACTCTTCTGGAGGTTCATCTGGCAGCCCGTTCCACATGCACCATCCTCTGTGTGACGAAATTGCCAGTCAAACCTTTGCCCTCTCACCTTCAACCTATGCCCTCTGGTTCGGACTCCTCAACCTTGGGAAAAAGCTGTCCATTCACCTTATCTATGCCTCTCATAATGTTGTAAGATCACCCCTCAGCCTCCAGGGGAAATGTTCTAGCTTATGCAGCTTCTCCTTCTCAAGTTCTGGTAACATCTTGGTGAAGCAATATTGGGGTATTTTCCAAACAACTAAAAACTTATTACACCATTACATAAATCTGTTAAAAATCTTTATAATAATTATATTGCTATTTCGCCTAACATTAGCAACTACAATATCTCACCAGAAAATTTGCCATAAATGTAATTTTATATCAAAATACATTCAACATTTTTAAATTGTTTTTTAAATATGTACCCTGTTTTATGTAATAATTCTTAAGTATACTAATTGTATTTCGCTATATTTCTTAATCTGACATCTTCAGATAATCCTCTGGACACATGACAAAGCTGAAATTAGACTGGAATTGTATGAACAAATAGATGTCAGACTCCTTTTATACAGTGGCTTGAAAAAGTTTTCATACCCCTTGAACTTTTCCACATTTTGTCACGTTACAACCACAAACGTAAATGTATTTTATTGGAATTTTATGTGGTAGACCAACACAAAGTGGTGCATAATTGTGAAGTGGAAGGAAAATGATACATGGTTTTCAAATTTTTTTACAAATAAAAAACTGAAATGTGTGGCGTGCAAAAGTATTCAGCCCCCCTGAGTCAATACTTTGTAGAACCACCTTTCGTTGCAATTACAGCTGCAAGTCTTTTGGGGTATGTCTCTACCAGCTTTGCACATCTAGAGACTGACATTTTTGCCCATTCATCTTTGCAAAATAGCTCAAGCTCAGTCAGATTGGATGGAGAGCGTCTGTGAACAACAATTTTCAAGTCTTGCCAGAGATTCTCAATTGGATTTAAGTCTGGACTTTGACTGGGCCATTCTAACACATGAACATGCTTTGATCTAAACCATTCCATTGTAGCTCTGGCTGTATGTTTAGGGTCGTTGTCCTGCTGGAAGGTGAACCTCCACCCCAGTCTCAAGTCTTTTGCAGACTCTAACAGGTTTTCTTCCAAGATTGCCCTGTATTTGGCTCCATCCATCTTCCCATCAACTCTGACCAGCTTCCCTGTCTCTGCTGAAGAAAAGCATCCCCACAGCATGATGCTGCCACCACCATGTTTCACAGTGGGGATGGTGTGTTCAGGGTGATGTGCAGTGTTAGTTTTCCGCCACACATAGCGTTTTGCATTTAGGCCAAAAACTTCAATTTTGGTCTCATCTGACCAGAGCACCTTCCTCCACATGTTTGCTGTGTCCCCCACATGGCTTGTGGAAAACTGCAAACGGGACTCCTTATGGCTTTTCTTCAACAATGGCTTTCTTCTTGCCACTCTTCCATAAAGGCCCGATTTGTGGAGTGCACAACTAATAGTTGGCCTGTGGTCAGATTCTCCCACCTGAGCTGTGGATCTCTGCAGCTCCTCCAAAGTTACCATGGGCCTCTTGGCTGCTTCTCTGATCAATGCTCTCCTTGCCCGGCCTGTCAGTTTAGGTGGACGGCCATGTCTTGGTAGGTTTGCAGTTGTGCCATACTCTTTCCATTTTCGGATGATGGATTGAACAGTGCTCCGTGAGATGTTCAAAGCTTGGGATATTTTTTTATAACCTAACCCTGCTTTAAACTTCTCCACAACTTTATCCCTGACCTGTCTGGTGTGTTCCTTGGGCTTCGTGATGCTGTTTGTTCACTAATGTTCTCTAACAAACCTTCCTTCACAGAACAGCTGTATTTATACTGAGATTAGATTACACACAAGTGGACTCTATTTACTAATTAGGTGACTTCTGAAGGCAATTGGTTGCACTGGATTTTATTTAGGGGTATCAGAGTAAAGGGGGCTGAATACTTTTGCACGCCACACTTTTCAGTTTTTTATTTGTAAAAAAAATTGAAAACCATGTATCATTTTCCTTCCACTTCACAATTATGCGCCACTTTGTGTTGGTCTATCACATAAAATCCCAATAAAATACATTTACGTTTGTGGTTGTAACGTGACAAAATGTGGAAAAGTTCAAGGGGTATTAATACTTTTGCAAGCCACTGTACATCTTGCCCAATATTTATTTCCAACAGTACCCAATATCAAGCAAGTACTGTAACAGATGACAAAACAAAATCCTAGCTCCTGTCCCTGATTTCCTCTTGGACCACTAACACTAAACGTTCTATCACCCCAAGGTCATTTGGATTCTTGAACTAGATGTTTCCCTTCGGTATTTCCCTACATAGATATACGTGATTGGATTTAGCCTTAGAGCTGACATTCATGTTAAGTTATGGACAGTGGACACATATATGTATTTCCCATTTCAATTTCATCCTTAAACCAAAAAAAAACACTTCCATACTGAATAGAAACCAATTTTCAAATATTATGCTGAACTCAATTGTAGATACTTGAACAATAAAGCTATTGATTCACACCTGCTAGATTATTGACCTGATAACACTGTAATAGTTTTGATTCATTCTTCCTTCAGTTACATATACATTTGCTATATATTTTTCTTTCATATTGGAAAATCTGTCTCACACTTGGCTATGAAACAAATCAATCAAGAACATTATCTACTTTAGCCCCAGTCTTAATAATATGGTTTAGTGATATTGTTTTTCCAAATAACTATTTTGCTTTTGATTACATGAACCTGCATATATTTGGTTTTCTGTCAAATCCTGTTCTTACCTTAAAGTAATTAATACAGTTTCTACAGTCGTAAATAATATATACAGTATGTATTTGTTCTTTACTACATTGTTTTGGTCTGAAGAGGAAAAGCAGCCAGGTTAGTTGTTAAGCTATTGCAGAAATGTCTATGTGTAAATGGTTGATTCCGAAGAGAGTACAGATTTTGTAATAGCTGTTGCTTATCAGCACTCAAGCATGCATTGAAAATTGTGAGCATGATTCTAATTCATATAAGTGCCTAGCTGTAATCAAGTTACAATACATAACTGCACAAAATTTAAAAAATAAATGCTGCTTTCTCTGCAACTATATTATCAGACTGAAGCTGCTGTCATATTCATTAATCCTGAGGTGACAGTGGCTACTGAAGTAGTCCATGTAATATTATTTGATTAGACAGGAAAGGGAAGTCAAATGTCTGATAATAAACAACATTTGTTTTATTAATAAATTTGAAAATTCAAAAAGCACATTTGCACGATCACATGAACAAATAAGGACTCCACTATTTAACAACATAAAAAGATCATTACTTGAAATATTAAGGGAGCAGAGTTAAGATAAACATCCCTAGAGTGAGAAATTCTAACCAAAACAATATATTTCTTGATCACAGCACAGTGCTTATTTCCGGTAGAGATATTGTCAATAGCTTTTCTCAGAATAATGAAATTTAAAGCCATTTAACAAGAGAATGATGACCTAAAATAAATAAGTAGCAAATAATTTATTGCCAGCACAGCTTATCATGATAAGAGATTCCACATATGCACAACATACTTTACCATGCAAGTAAACCCAAAACTGTGTGCCTTTGTTTTTACATAGATTAATTTCTGATAGCTGCTTTGAATACTTGTACATATTGACCCTGAACACTAACAATCATTGAAAGAAACATAACCACGCCATCCTATGAATAATGAAACATGCCGAGATCATCAATGCATTTCTTAATCTTGTTACTGCTACACTACTTTTGAGACAATGCAATTTGTCTCAGTCTCTCTCTTTTCTTATCTTGTATCAGTTTCCAGCTTCCCTCGCATGTTCACTTTCAGTGACCGTGTTTCATTATTGAGGAATAGAACACTATGCTGAAGGAGTGGGAGGCAACTCGAGAATCATACACACAACCATGGATTAGTTACACAAAATAGCCTCTTTCCCTGTTGTATATATTATACAACACAATGTATTCTCCAATCTCTACCATCTAGCACGATTCACAAAATGTTAGTGCGCAGGTAGAACTAGTGATTTGGAAAACTAACTGAAAGTTATTGTTTATTATTAGAGGAAGAGAAGAAAAAAGAGAGGGTTAATGCTTTGATTAAATAGGACATAAATGAGTATATCTAGCATATGGATTATAGTATTGATCTCCTCATTTAAGTAAAGATATTAATGTAGTGAAAGCAGCTTGAATTATCTAATACATGGAATGGAATGGAATGAAAATGAATAAACAATTGACTTATTTTTGCAGGTTTAGAAGAATGAAAGGAGATTTGATTGAAAAACATAAGACCCTAACGGTACTTGACAAGATGGATGTGGACAAGATGTTTCCTCTTATAGGAAAATCTAGAACTAGTGGTTACTGTATTAAAATAATTTGTCGCCCATTTAAGAGAGATGTGGTGATTGTTTCTCCCCTCAGATAGTTATCAAGTCTGCAGAAATTCCGTTTCAAAGGGTGGGGGAAGTAGAATATTTAAATTTTACTAAGACAGTTACTTAAATTCTTGATAAGCAAGTGGGTTAAAAGACACTCTGGATATAAGGGAATGCAGGGAGATTTCATCAAATCAGTCATAATCTAATTGAATGTCAGAGAAGGCTCAAGGCCAGAGTGGTTTATTCCTGCTCATAATTGTCAGGTTTGCACATAATCTTTTGTGAATTCTCTGGTGATCCAATGCTCGCCACTTGTACATCAACAGTTTTCCTCAACCACTAATATAAAATGCAAACAAAAATTGATGAAATCTCAGCAGGTCAGGCAGTATCTGTGGAAAGAGAAACAATTAATGTTTCAGTTTGAAGACCCTTCATTGGAACTGAGAAAAAGAGAAAACAAGTTAGTTAAGGCAGCAGAGATGGGTGTGTGTGGAAGTAATGGGTGGAGTAGAAGGTATGTTTGTGATAGGGTGAAATAATGTAGCCATAAAATGAATAGTTAAGTTCCTTCATCTGGATAATATATTGCTAATGCTCAGTTCTAGGTAATGTACAGAATGGCCTGCTGGACTGTGACAAGCAACCCAAAATGTATAAATGAAGGGAAAAAAAGAGGAATGGCAGGCACAGTGGTGAGTCCTCATTTAAACCGATAGAAAATCTGTGTTTTTTTTTGATAATTTTCATTCCCTTGACCACTATTGGCAACTGGACTTTCAGACATACAATTTACCCCCAGAAGTGTCTCTCCCTTTTCACATCAGTCCTTTAAGTTATAGAATTGATAGCACAGATACAGTTCACTTAGCTCAACTAGCCTGTTGAGCTCATGCTTCAATAAATACTCCTCTCACCCACTTGCTTTCATTTAATCTTTCCTGCATTCCATCCAATCGCCCCTTTTCCTTCAGCATTAATCCCCTTTCCCTATCTCTTGGAGCATGTTTTATAACTTTCTGATGATAATCATTCACCTGAAACATTAGTTTTGTGTCTCCAGACAAAAATGTATTCTGGCTATCTTAGTATTTTCCATAGGTAGACAAAAAAGCTGGAGAAACTCAGCGGGTGAGGCAGCATCTATGCAGCGAAGGAAACGGGCAACTTTTCGGGCCGAAAACCTTCTTCAGACCTACTTAGTATTTTCCATGTTCTCCAGAGATGCTGTCTGACACGCTGTTACTCCAGTAATGTATGTCTTGATTATTTGTATGCCGGCATCTGCAGTTGCTTGTTTTTCATTCCTCTATTATTTTCAGCAGTTTCTACCATATTTCAATTAATTAGCATCTATGATATTTGGCCTTGAATGCCACTGGTTTCGAACAGCTCTTAAGTGGATAATATGAATCACTTGTCATCCTTATTGATTAAAATCTGCCTCAAATATAATTTTTTATCACCGGGATGAACAATATTTTCTTTGACTTTCTTTTGTTTAACTGCTGCTCTGAAGCAACTTGAAACTTTTAACAACATTGAAAGACGAGATTGCTTGTGTCTCAAACTTTAAATTGTTCATAATGTAGAATTATCCTCCTGGATCTCAGGAAGAAGTTCGAGCTCAAGTGATGAGGTGACAATCAAGACACAAAATACACAGAGTCTGTCGTAATCAAAACACTAAACGACTGGGTCTTCCGCAATAAATCAGGCAGCTGATTGTACATTGAAGGCAGAGGACAATGAGGATAAAGAGCGGGAGGCATGAACAATCAGCAATGCAACAACACTTGGAGGCAGGCAAGCCGCATCCTGAAGCAGGGGAGCTACAGTCAAAGGGTGGAGTTAATCTAATGCATCATCTTGACAAAATTAGTCCGAGTTGAATGTACTATCGGAGGAATACTTGTACAAATAAACTATTTGGGGATCTGAGATGCTAGTCCCTTCAGTGATTTTAGTCTAGTTGCGTAAGTGATTTTGAAGTAGTTTAAGTAATTGCTAACGTTGGTAAGAGCACTGATAGTACCTGCACCAGGTATAACACACCTTTAAAGTTCAAATCTGTCTTGTTATAAATCTTAAACTCAAGTTCCTTGTAAGGACAGAGTGATTGGTGAAACTTTGGTGAAACAATGATACTAAACATCAGATTCACATTTTTTTTGCTTTATCATAAAATTAGTTATGCTTACTAATTACGGATTATACTCAGCATTTATCTAATTTATCTATCCAATTAATTTGCATTTATTTCGACGTTAATAGAAAAGAGAACATAAAACAGTACAGCATTCTGATCCTTCCTGTAATGGGATGACCAGAACTGCACGCAATACTCCAAATAGACAATAGACAATAGGTGCAGGAGTAGGCCATTCTGCCCTTCGTGCCAGCACCACCATTCAATATGATCATGGTTGATCATCCACAATCAGTGTCCCGTTCCTGCCTTCTCGCCAAATGCAGCCTAACCATTGTCCTAGAAAGCTGTATCATGACTTTCTGACTCTTATACTCAATGCCCCAACCTATGAAAGCAAGCGGACCATACGCCTTCCTTACCACTCTATCTAGTTGTGTTGCCACTTTCAGGGAGTTATGGCTTAGACTCTGTACATCTATGCTGTTAAGGATTGTGCTATTACTTGCATATTTTCCCTTTACATTTGACCTTCCAAAGTGCAACACCTCACATTTGCTCGTATTAAACCATCTGCCATTTCTTTGACCAGTTCTGTAGCTGATCTACATCCCGCTGCATACATTGACAACCTTCCTCACAGTCTGTGACCCCAGAAATTTTGGTGTAATCTACAAACATACTAAGGTACCAGTGCAGATCTCTGCGGAACTCCATTGGTCACTGACCTCCAGCCTGCATATTGTCGTTCCACCACTACCCTCTGTCTCTCTGTCTTCTATCAGTAATGCCGTTCTGAATCCAGACTAAGTCACTGTTAATCCAGTGCATCTTAATCTTCACCTTAACATGGGGACTTTATCAAATGCCTTAATCCAATTCACCAAAGACATGTTGTGGCTGCTTCTGGCCGTTATAATCGCCTGCTTGAGTACTTTTCTCTTTATTATACATTTTTCAAAGCCCCTGTCTGAATCCATCTCTTAAACCTTGCATGTGCTTCCTTTTTCTTTTTGACAAAATTTACAACACTTTGCTCATCCAAGGTTCCCTTACTTTGCCATTTTTATCTTTCCTCCTTACTGGAAAATGCCAGTTTTGTTCTTTGATGAACTGGCCTTTAAACGATTTCCACATGTCAAATCTGGACTTGCCCATTAAAAACTGCTTCTGTAATGCAGAGGTTAACATCCTAAATTGCTCAAAGATATGTAATCAGACAAAGATCGTCATCAAAGGAAGTAATACAATGAAAGCTGACAAAAAAAATATTGGTTGAAGAAACCAATTTTATAGGCTGTCTTATAGAAGGAAGATGAACAGGTCAGCTTTTTATCTGAGGTCAAGATTTAGTGGTTTACTCAGACAATAGCAAGCAGGGGCGGAAAACCCAGGGGGGCCAGAGGGGGACACGTCCCCCCCCCCCATGTTTTGAGAGGTGGGGGACATCTCCCACAAGTTTTTGTGATCCCGATTTTAAAATCTCCGCTTTTAGCGCTGGATTGAGCCTCCGAAGCCTCGCGTGTGAATGTGCACATGCGCGCGTGGCCGCCAAAAAATTGTGTCCCCCGTCCCCTCCATGTTTTGATAGTGAGTTCCGTTCTTGATAGCAAGGCAAGTGTGATGTGGCTGCTGAACACTAGTGAGTGGGAATAAAGAATCCTTGGAGACTAAAGGGATGGAAGCAGTGACAGAATATAGCTGGGCCGAGACAATGAAGGTTTTTAAAGACCAGGGTGAATATTTTAAATCAGTTATGTTTTGGTAGTGGCCATGAGATGACAAATACACTTGAACATCAAACAGGATAAGGCACAGACAGACAGCTATCAGAGATATAGATGGTAGAGAATAAAAAGCAGGTCAAAGATCCATATGATGATCGAGTTTGATAATAACAATGGAATGAATGTATCAATAGTTGTTAAACTGAAGCATGGACAGAGTATTATGATATTATGGCTGTGCAAGTACCTGCACATATTATTTGTGATGGAGAGGATATCGGATCAGAAACTCAGCCACGATTAGGACAAGGAGGGGATGAAAATGATGAGTATGGTGTTTCTGCTGGGGCTGAAGACTATTTCTTGAAAATTCAATTTACATAACACTTTTTCAGCGTTATGCAATGAACAATTTTTACCAGAGGGAAAGTTGATAACAAACCTTCCTTTTATTTCGTGCTACTCCAGAAATTGGCCCGAGGCACTTCCAGGCATAAATCAATATGCGACATGGACACAATTTTCATATCAGAATACACATTATTTTACCATTTCTTGCGCAAGGATAACTCAGCCTTATAACACCTAGCTTAAGGCAGTCTTTCCAGGCACCTCCTGCTGGATGAAGGAAAATCACAAAACTTATTAAAAAAAACATTATAAATAACAGGATGACCAGGGGAAATGTAGGACCACTCAAAGAGAAAGGAGGAAATCTATGCTTGGAGTCGGAGGATGCAGGTAAGGTACTAATCAAGTACTTTGCATCCGTATTCACCGAGGAGAAGGACTTGGAGGACAGCGAGATCAATGTGCAGAATACAAATATGCTACGACAGTTAGAGATTGAGAAGAGGTGGTGCTGCGGCTCGTGTAGAACATTAAGGTGGATAAGTTCCCAGGGCCTGATGGGATCTATCCCAGGTTATTGACAGGTAAGAGAGGGTATTGCAGGGGCCTTGATGAGGATCTTTGTTTCTTCAGACACTGGTGAGGTCCCGGAGGTCTTGAGAGTGGCCAATGTTGATACATTGTTTAAGAAAGAAAATAGAGAGAATCTAGAGACCCATAGGCTGGTAACCTCACATCAGTGGTAAGGAAACAATTGGAGAGAAATTTTTGAGAGAGGATATACTTCCATTTGGAAAAGTATGGGCTAATTAGGGATAGCCAGCATAGTTTTGTACACGGCAGGTTGTGTCTTACTAACCTTTGAGTTTTTTTAAGGTGACAAAGGAGACTGATGGAGGTAGGATGGTGGATGTTGTATACATGGATTTTAATATGGCTTTTGATATTTTAGTAAGGCTTGTGACAAGGTCCCTCATGGTAGTCTGATCCATTTTTCCTGGTCATCCTGTTATTTATAGCGTATGGGATTCATGATAACTTGGTTGTATGGATAAAGAACAGGCATATTGGTAGAAAGCAGAGGGTTGTGGTGGAAGGTAGATATTCTGGTTGGAGGTCTGACACCAATGGAGTTCCACAGGGATTTGTGCTAGGACCTCTGCTGTTTGTGTTATATATAAATGACCTGGACGTAGATGTAGTTGGGTTGGTGAATAGGTTTGCTGAAGACATTAATATTGGAGGAGTTGCAGACAGTGAGGAATGCTGCCAGAATATACAATGGAATATGGATCAGCTGCAAAAATAGACAAGAGAAATGGCAGATGGAGTTTAACCCAACCAAGTGTGAGGTGTTGCACTTTGGGATGTTCAATGTATTGAGAGAGTACACATTTAATGGCAAGACCCTTAACAGCAGTGATGTGCAGAAGGATATTGTCCAAATTTATAGCTCATTAGATAAGCAGCACAAGTAGATAAGGTGGTAAGGAGACATATTGCCTTAATTGCTAGGGGCATTGAATATAAAAGTCAGGAAACCATGATGCAAGTCTAAAGGACTTTGGTTAGGCTGCATTTGGAGTATTGCATGCAATTCTTTAGACTTTAGACTGTAGAGATACAGTGCAGAAACAGATCCTTCTACCCGCAATCACCCCATACAGGAACACTATTCAACACTACGGACAATTTTACAATCTTACCAAAGCCAATTAACCTACAAATCTGTACGTCTTTGGAATGTGGGAGGGCACCGAAGCACCTTGAAAAAACCCACGCATTCACCAGGAGTACAAACAGCACCCATAGTCAGGATCAAACCCAGGTCTCTGGCACTGTGAGGCACCAACTCTTCCGTGCCACTGTGCCATTCCTGGTCCCATTACAGGAACTACATGGAAGCATTGGAGAGGGTGCAGAGAAGGATTACTAGAATGCTGTATTCAGCTAGAGAGAGAAGTTGGATGGACTTGGATTATTTTCTCTCGAGTCTGGATGCTGAGGGGAGACTTGATAAAAGTATATACAATTATGAGAGGCATAGATAGGGTATACAGTCAGAGCTTTTTTTCTCAGGGTGGAAGTGTCCAACAGTAGAGGGCATAGCTATAAGGTCAGAGGGAGAAAGTTGAATGGAGATGTGCGGGGCATGTTTTTTACACATAGAGTGATGGGGGCCTGGAACACATCGCCAGTGGTGGTGATAGAGGCAGATGTAATAGTGCCGTTTAAGAGGCTTTTAGACAGGCAGGGAAATACAAGAAATAGAGCAATATGGATCATGTGCAGGTAGACAAGATCAATTTAACTAGGCGCCAAGTTTAGCACAAACATTGTGGGCCGTAGGGCTCGTTTCTGTGCTCAATGTATCCTTTGTGGTACACCAATGAAGGCACACAGTGGTGCAACAGTAACCACGATTCACGTTATCTGGATCTTTAATGCTGTCTATGCAGATTTGTTTTTTTGTCGCATATCATGGACGCTTTAGTTCCCAACACATCCAGATTATTGTACAGAGTCTGAAGAAGGGTTTTGGTCTGAAACGTTGCCTATTTCCGTTGCTCTATAGATGCTGCAGCACCCGCTTAGTTTCCCCAGCATTTTGGTGTACCTCAGAATATTGTACAAGCTGGTTGATAGTTAACGTGCTACTCTGCGACTTGCATAGTTGTGGAGGTGGAGGGGGGGGAGGGGGGGGGGGGGGGGGGGGGGGGTGGGGGGGGGGGGGAGGGGGAGGGGGGGGAGAACCAAGCAAAGTTGAAGCACATTCAAAACAGAATAGGTTTTGGGAAAATGGGGTTGTCGGACTGTTCCGAGTGCTGGCATAGACAATGAGCTGACATCCCTCTCTGTGTTGCATGAAAATGTGAATTATCTCCATCCCTAACCACCTTACCAAGTCCAGTATGCCTCCTCTTCCACTATGATGTGTAGACTCCCAATCTTACACACTGAAAATGCTTATCTCCCAATTCCCACCAGAAGTGCCAGTCACTTATCCATCCTTCCCCAAATGCCATCTCCCCCAACTGACGAACATCTTCCTAACTATAGAAACAAAGAATTGCAGATGCTGGTTAATACACAAAAGGACACAAAGTGCTGGAGTAATCCAGCAGGTTAGGCAGCATCCCTGGAGAACATGGATAGGTGACGCTAAAGAATGGACTCGACCTGAAACGTCAGCTATCCATGTTCTTCAGGGATGCTGCCTGACCTGCAGAGTTACTCCAGCACTCTATGTCCTTTTAGGCCCCAACCATCCCCGCTTGATGTTCAATACCATATATAGATCTTCATAAATGCCATGCCTGCACACAGAAGAAGCGAGGCGATATTCAGTGTACTCAACTGGATCAGCTACATGAAATACATTGTTTGTAATAGCCAGCGAGTGTTTGTTTGCGAGGTACCTCCTGGCATCCCAATGCTGGTCCAACATCTCAAAGAAGAGACACAAATTGCTGGACTAACTCAACAGGACAGGCAGCATCTCTGGATAGAAGGAATAGGTGACGTTTTGGGTTGAAACCCTTCTTCAGACTCAAAGATGAGTCTGGAATGTGAAGGACTACTCTCTACTTGCCTGGATGAGTGCAGCTCTATTCAGTCAAAATGGTCTGCTTGGTTGGCAGCCCAACCTTTACCAAAATAACCCCCGCCCCAATTAGTATACTTATGGCTACAACCTGAACAGACTGCTCTGTAGCTTCTCAAAAGCCACTATGACAAAACAACTCAAATCTATAACTGATAAGGATAAGGGCAACAAATGCACGGCAACATCACAACCAGCAGGCTGCGGAAGTCACATGCTGAATATGGACGCAAAATGCTGGAGTAACTCAGCGGGTCAGGCAGTATTTCTGGAGAAAATGTGACGTTTCGAGTTGGAACACTTCTTCAGACTCAAACCCTTCAAGCCCTTCTTCTGACGTTCCGACCTAAAAGGAATAGGCCATCTGTTACCCGCCTCAATTAGTCCCAGTTTTTTTATTGCTTCCACCTTTCATGGCTCATTGCTCCATGACAATCAGTCTGAAGAAGGGCCCAGACCCAAAATCTCACCTTATCCATTTTCTCCAGAGGTGCTGCCTGACCCACTGAGTTACTCCAGCATTTTGTGGCCATTTTTTTCCTATCTTGCTCAAGTGAAATTTCCACCGGTTATTGGTAGGCACAAATGGTTGACTTTAAGTGGTCTGATAAGTGGTAAGTCTAATAGGTGGGGCTCTTCCTTGACATACTTGTTTCTTTAGAATCAAACATAAAACCAAGCCTAAATTGTAGTTCAAGCATTAATGAAACATCATAATGGGTTATGTGTTCATTATTTGAGTGTTCTTCTGCTGACGAGAGGGGGAATAATGCAATGGAATGCACACACACCCTCAGTATCCATACTAGTAATTGATTTCTGCCTAGCACAATGTTTAGTCTCAACTTGAAATTTAACTTTGTTTCTCTTTCCACTATGCTACATGATCTGCTGTGTTTCCAGCATTATCTGTTTTATCTTTCTATTACAATTTTTGCTTGGTATCTCCATTAATGCAATTCATTTGATGGTACTTCAAATATGTTAATGCCCTACATATGTTAGTCAGTCAAGAACAGAATTCACAAACTGGTCTAACATATAATTATGATTTGACAGCTGTGTTAATTAATTAGGTGGGAACGGAAAAGTGTTAAATGTTTGTGAATCCTATTCAAAGTTTTTAAATATGATTGGTTCAGTTCAGTAATTATGAGCATCAGTTGCAGACATAAATATATCTGTAGTTGAAATATATTCAATCTGAAAGTAAACTAAATTCAATTAAAAAAAAACAGAGGGGGTATTCAGAGCTCTATTTATGAAGTAAAAGCACAATTATCTCTTTCTCACACTCAAATGTTATGAGACAATGATAATATCTTACAATGAATATAAATTATGCCAGAACAGTCCTGAAAAGCCCAATAATATCAGGCAATGCCTTGAAAGTAGAGCTACCGTGATGATTTCAAAAGATTCTCCATTAAAGTATTTTATTGAAATCTATAGAAATGGTCTTGGGTGACCGTATGGCAAGTTGTAAAATGTCCATCATCTCTACTGCTCTGTGCTATGTTACAAATCAGATAAAGAATTCAAGGAAAATTTCAAGATCATGTATATCAAAAGGGAATTCAAAGTACATTGCATTTGAAATTCCAGTTGCCTTAGCTGAAGAAATCTTATCTTCAACTTTTTTTAAATTATATCACAACAGTGGTTTCTTTTGGAATGCATTTTCCTTGGCTTTGAAATGTGCTCTCTGTTGAAGTTAAGTTCAGTTAGATTCTACTTCATTGAAAGAATGTTTGTCGGTATTATTTATAACATGTACATCAACATATTAGATATCAAGTTGGTTTTCCTTAAATGTCATGCACTTACTTCACATTTTTTCTATATTGTTAGGAGGTACTTTTGCTGTTTAGCTAAACAAGAATGAGCTTTTTTTTTAAGTTACTACTTGGAAGAATGTGGAGAATGGTTTACATTAGTACTCATCATATTCGTAATGCGACACATTATCACTGTTTGAATAAAACATCTCAAAATTTCATAACCAATGGTGTAAAAGCATCAATGAAAAGAAGGATACCTCCTCTGAATCCTGGTAGTTATATCATTTCTTGCACACTCATTTTGTTCAGTCAAGCAGATACATTTTTGGATTTGTTTCTGGCAGAATATTAAAAAGCTTTAGCAAACCTCTGGATAATAATCCAGAATACTTTACAAAGTAAATGTGTTGTACTATTTTCGTACTCAGTATCATCAAGGTGTTATCAACTTTAATTCTACATATCATGAGTTAAATAGATATGCACGTTTGTGAATGATGTACAATCCCTTCAATTGTGATTTTTTGGGGGGAAAATGCCACTTAATACCATGGTGTAAGGGTTGTCATAGAATTCGATTAATTTCATTTTTGTTATTCAATGCAGAATATTTGATATGCCTACATGAAACTGCTTCTTTAACTGGAAATTATCTACTTTTCCTTGTCGATCCCAGTGCTCTTGTCTTTTGAGGTTTACCTACTTTACAGCATTGGGTGAGTGGAATGTACGCTGAGAAATCTACATGTGGAATCATTATCTTTTTCAAATTGTTCTTTTTACATATTAGATAGAAGGCACAAGTTTTGGTTCCAAATGCATGTTAACCTTTTCCAATCCTTTTCCCTGGGCATATTTCCAAAGAAAACATCACATTATATTTGCATTCTTTTTGACTATTTCCAAACAAACAAGGATGCCAGGTAACTTCCGAGACTTGGTGCAGAAGAATAAAAGGACGCCATTACTAAAATACAACCTCTAAGCAATTGACTCTTGCAATAAAATGGCTCAACAAAATGAAAGGTTTAAACAGTGCTAACAGTGTAAGTACTGGTTTAGGATCAGGGTCAAAACTAAATGAGGAAACAGCTAGGTTTAGAGGCCAAATCCATCTGACAAAGTAAACTTCGAGACTCATCTAAATAATCCTGACCAACTGCAGATGCTGTTTGGCCATCCATACATTGTTTACAGGACCTCTGAACATTAAAATGAGTTGGCTTGGACTCTGACCCTCAGGTATGTTCTGTGGGAGTTATGGATAGGTGAATGGGTAACAGATGAGTGTGAGTTACTGCTGTCCAACTGCACTGTAGTAAAAATGTAAGTTTAGTGCCTATGAACAAAAAAAGATATCATGTAAGATAATTTAGCTTTTAGTTCAGAAACTTTTAAGGGCTGTTGATCAAGCTGCATGACGGAAATACTTCTCAGCGACAACTTGAATCAGGTACTTTTAGTAGAACGTGCAAAGAGCCTACCAGCTTGTTTAGGTACTAGGTATACTTAAGTTTGATATTGTAGGTATTTCAGGCATTCTTCGCGTGTATGAGTTTGGCTCACAAAATTGGGAAACCTGCCTTATTTTACGACAGAATCGAGGGATGAACCAGGAAGCAATTTCTAGTGTACACTTCATTTATGTGCAAGAAGTGTGAAATGAACTACTTATATTTAAAACCGATTTATCAATGTGACAGTCATGGGTAGTATTTTCAAATCTGATTGCCGCTGCTTTGCAATATTGGAATGCACTTCAGTTACTGGGCACAGTGAGGTCAGCACATTCTGAAAGAGCTCCTACTCATTGCCCATGGGAAATTACTGCTGCGCTAACTTACCTCTGTATCTGAATTCCTGACCATGCTCCATAGCACAAACTCCACAATGGAAGTGTGCATTTTCAAATTCTACTCTCCAGCTTTTAATCAAGGAACTAAAAATTAGGTACAAATAGAACAGAAGCGATTGATTACTGAGAGTAATTTATTTCAAAAAATCTATTCAACATTAGTTTATTCAATGACTCCATTACCCTGAGTAAAATAATCCATCTCAAACATGTTTTACTGGGAAACAAAACCTAAAATATCCTCTTCAAAGATGTTGAGTGCACATATAGCTTTTCACTTTTGAGTCATTACAGCTTTAACTAACCTTGTTCAGGGACTGGGGGTTTGGCTGTCGTAGATTTTATCTTGAGAGCATCTTTGGCAGACATGTCACAGCAGGAGCCTTTATTAGTGTCTTGGTCGCTGTCAGCTTGGTCGCTGTCTCCATGTCCACTGTCCCTCAAACTCACCCTCTCTGGATCTTTAAATGTGGAATTACTGGAACAAAAGACAGCACTATTCTTCACCACATCAGTTTTAAGTAATTTGGTCTGACTGAGCAATATAGACAGGAATGCAAACAGAGTAGGTAAGACAGATATTTAAAAGGACTTACCTTTGAACAAACTGCTGCCTGCTACCCATGTAATTGGGCTCTGCGGGAAAATTGTCTGTCTGTGAAGCACAGATGAGGAAATTTAAGTATATTGTACGTTAAAATATCCTAGAGCAAAGCAAAATTTCCGAGAGGCAAATGATTAATAATTCAAAAATTCCATTTTATCTTTTGATTTATATGCTATAATTTCTTCTTAAAGACCCCGGCTCGATAACTGCATATCCTAAATAAACAGATTACTACAGGGCAAGACAGTTGTTGGGTTAAACAACGCAACTTTATTCTTTTAAATTTGATTTAGAGCAAGCATGAAGTTAAATGCCGCATCCCACTTGGGAAACCTGAACGTAAACCTCTGGAGACCTTGCGTCCCAACCAAGGTTTCCGTGCGGTTCCTGGAGGTTTTTGTCAGTCTCCCTACCTGATTCCACTACCTGCAACCTACGGCAACCACCTGCAACCTGCAAAGTCTCCAGAGGTTTCCGTTCAGGTTTCCTAAGTGGGACAGGGGCATAGCTTCTTAATCATCACCACACAATTCTGAGATGGAATTTTCAATTAATAATTTATAATTTTAACAGAATTGACAAATATGTCTTGTAAAACAGAACATTAACACTTTTTACTTTCGCATATCTTCACTGTTCCATTAGTTTCAGATCTAATTATGCACTTTACTGAAATGGAATGACATTGAGAGATTTGCCATGTAATACAGTATTTTGACATTTAGTTACTATGTTTAGCTAGATAGCCTGAAATGCTGCAGCGCATTTGGAGAAATGTACCGTGACAGGTCATTGACAACCACAGAACTCAATATGAACACAGGTGATAAAAAATAAAAATTTAAGTGGCATGGGCCTTACAAAGCAACATTTCAGCCCTGGTTACTAAACCTAGCTGGGTCAGCTAATAATTGGCTACACATTACATTCATTTAATTCCTTTTATTTCTATTAAAATGGTGTGAATAACAACATAACATTTGTCACATGATTTTTCCAGTTGTGAATGTTGCTGTCTGGACTAACTTTATTGTACAGTGGGAGCACTTACAGTATATTCCAATGCTGGCCCAGATTAATTTATGGGCGTTTTGTATCATCACCCTGTCTTGGCTGTCCACGTGAAGGTCACACGAACATTAACTGACTTTGCCTTGGGTTCATTATAGATTAAGGGAATTTTCTGGCACTAATTAGCTATTCATGTCACAATGTGTTCTCAGGTGACAGATCCTCAACTAGAAGCCAAACAGAAGTGGCAGTCTTTCCAAATGCCCAGGAGTTATTTGGACATCTTCTTCCCAGAATTAAGGCTTACTAGCGTGCCAGGAAAATGCATGTGATCTGCAACCCCATGCATAAAATTATATTTTTAACTGTCTTTATGCCCGACAATCTCAACTTGACCAAGGATCCTAGGAAAGTGACAATTTCTTTATTCACCCCATTGCACATTGTGGTCACTTTACATATTCATACTGCCACCAGTCTTAGCTACACTTTGTTTGTATCCCAAAATGAAATTACATTGTCAAATAATTGATTTGTTCTGAGGAGATATATCCACATGCATTTACTGAACATATTCAGTTTACAAGCCAAAATTAGACACATTTGTTTGATAAAAATATCACGGGATATGTTACAAAGACAAGAAAGTTTGAGATATCGTTCAACTATGATCTAACTAAATGGAAAAGTAAACTCCAATAATCTATTCTTATATTCCTTTATTTCTAGATACAATCGGACAAGTATTTCTGCACTGCGTAAATGTACACATTCAGTTTTCCAGCTATACATTATTTCTCCTCCATAAATTGTTTATATCATATATTTCAGGATTCTTGCTTGTGACTAACAATCAGAACATTATTCTAAAATAACATCAATGAGACAGTTCATGGTACTATTCATTATTCAGAATTGCTTATTTGAAGAGGGAGGCAACAGCAAATTGAAAAAGAGACAATTTCCTTGTTTCAATAGTTCACCTTCCTTTCATTGGGCTTCATAAGACTTCCACAGAGCATAATGTCCCTTGAGTTAGAGCAACAAACTTTTACTTGCTTGATATTTCTCCTGCCCATTCGTTAATGTTTTCAGTCATGCAATGTATATTTCAGAAAAATGTTAACTGTTTTTGTTAATATTAAGTGTACCTTTTGAAACAGTCTCAAAAGTAGTGAGAACCAGATATACCCCATACAATAAATTTTACTCAATGCTTTATATAAAACTCAATATCCTGCCAAACATCTCAGATTGGGGGGGGGGGGGGGGAAATGAAAATGATTGCAACTTGATTAACTACTATAAAACTGCTCATGTTTTTTAAGTGTAGTGAGGTTAAAATAATTCAAGATTAAATGGGTTAATTGAGCTTAACACAATTAAGTCTAAAGCACTTAAAAGTTTACTGAGCAGAGTCAGTCATTAAAAATACATGGTGGTGGAGAATAATTTTATTTAGTTTTTATCCATTTGGAACATGGAATATGTCAAATTGTATTAGGATACTGGAGTGGTTGTTGACTATTTTATTATTGAATTTTTGAGCATGATATGGAATGGCTTTTTATACATGTCAGTTTATTCTTCTATTACACAATCCAATAGCACCATAAAACAGCTAGCCGGACTATATTGTGGCATTCAGTGTATTTACATCATTCAACAGATTCATTTTTAACAGCAGGTATGCTGTCAATGAAAGAAACATTAAGACCCTACTGAAAGGGCTTCCCTGTCAATTAAAGCATAGAAATGATCCGATTGCCAGTTTTGCCTGTCCATTTAATACAGTAGGTCATATCCACGACATTGTCTTGTCAATAAAACAGTACTGAATCCTATTAATGGCTCAATCCTGTCAATATCATCTGACTTCTTTGTCTCAACCTCTCCTGTATCAGTAAAACCTAAAGAATGGGATTATAGGGTTACTCTGTCAGATATGATGCTTATAAATTTATCAGAAATATGATACTTTATCTGAGCTCTATCTGCAAAATTGAAAGTCTCCCAATGCGTGCATATGAGTAAGCTTGTAATAAGCAACAAGTATCTTGAATATCAAATGGAAGACTGCCATGGAATTACACAGAGAAAAAACTTACATTTAAATAGCAACTTTCATACCTTTTGGATATTTCAAGTCCTTCATAACTAATGAAGAAGGTGGAAAGCTGGAAAGGGTACAGAAAAGATTTAAGACGATGGTGCCAGGATTAGAGGGTCTGAGCTGTAGGATGAGATTGAGTAGGCTGAGTCTATTCCTTGGAGCACAGGAGATGAAGGGTGATTTTATAGAGGTGTATAAAATCACGAGAGGAACGGATTGGGAAGATGCACAGAGGCTCATGCCCAGTTGGTGAATCGAAGACCAGAGTACACAAGTTCAAGGGAAAGGGGAAAAAATTTAATAGGAATAAGCTGCCAGAGAAGGTAGTTGAGACTGGGACTATCCCAATATTTAAGAAACAGTTAGACACGTACATGGATAGGACAGGTTTGGAGGGATATGGATCAAACATGGGCAGGTGGGACGAGTGTAGCTGGGACATGTTGGCCGGTGTGGGCAAGTTGGGCCGAAGGGCCTGTTTCCACACTGTATCACTCTATGACTATGAATCTAAGGTGTTTGGCACACTTGCCTTCACTGGGAAAGGTTTTAAGGACAAAGGTTAGGAAATCATGATGTAGCTGTACAGCTATCCAGTTGATGAGACCACACTTAAAGATAAATGTGTGCAGGTCTGGTCACTCAGCTGTAGGAAGGGTGTCATTAAGTTGGAAACGGCGCAAATAAATTCACCAGGATATTACCTACACTTGCAGGCTTCAGTTATAGGGAGAGAGTGAAGAGTCTGGGAGTTTTTTCTTCCGAGTTAAGAGATTGAGAGGCGACCTTATACAGGTAGATCAAGAGACTTACTCCTGGTCCTGTATTGTCATATGTCCCGAAACAAAGCAATTATATTCTTACTTGCAATAGAAACATAATAGGTTTATAAACACCGTACTCAATAGATAATACTAATAAACAAACAAAAAAGAGGTTCCATAAAAAAAGAAATGATACAGTGCAAAAACAAAAGCCCAAAGTCCCTAGTGCAACCCAGGTAGTTCGTTGTTCGCAGTCTAGTTGGAGTTCGTAGTGTTTAATAGCTTGATGGTTGTTGGGAATGAGCAGATCCTGAATCTGGACATTACAGTTTTAGACTCCTGTACCTTCTTCCTGGGGGCAGGAGTGAAATGAGAATGTGACCAGGGTGGTGTGGGTCCTGCCAAATGTACATGATTATGAGAGCCATAGATAACTTGAATGCTCACAGTCGTTTTCCTAGGATAGAGGATTCAAAAAACTAGAGGGCATATGCGTACGGTGAGAGAGGAGAGATTTAAGAGCGAACTCAGGGCAACATTTTTACTCTGAAGGTGGTCCATATCTGCAATGAGCTGCAGAGAAAGCTACAGAAGTGACTCTTAAACAATATTTAGACAGATATATAGATAGGCAGAGTTTAAAGGAATAGGTGCCAAATGCAGGCAAATGAGACTAGTCCAAAAAAAAAGTTGGCATGGGCAATGCGGGTCAAAGGGCCTGTTTCTATTTACAACAGCTCTATAATGTCAAGAATATATTTGTTTTAAATGTATTTACTCTTGTAATGAATATGATAACTAACTTTGTCCACAGCGGGACTCAACTAAAGGCATTGGATTGAGGACCATAGAGAAACATTTAAAAAAAATCAGGAATAGACAATTAAACCCTCTCAAGCTTATTCTGCTAAAATCAAAGCTGATCCATGACAACTCACATTTCTCCTAAATCCTGTCAATCTTGTGCATCTAAATTCTATTTCAATAAATTAGAATGGACTCAGTTGCATTTGCTGTACAACTTACAGTTGTTGTTCGTAGAACACTGTTCTAAATTGTAATTTTTATACAGGTACGTAGTAATGTTTCCTCACTTCACTCCTCAAAGGCCGGGCTTAATTTTTACACTCTGCACCTTGTCCTGTATTCCCAAGTAAGTGGAAATAGTTTATATTTATCATCCCTATATATACTCCATTAATATACTCCATTAATATTCCAATAATATAGTATTTTAACAGTTAAACACCAACACCACTGATAAGCTTTTTGAAGAATTACTATGGGTAACAGTCTTGCTTTTGTAAAGTAAAACCACTGGATCATTTACGATCATCTGAGGAATCAGATGGAGCCTTAATCCTCTTTGAAAAGTAGCATATTCAACATTGAAGCACTATTATACTGTCCTGGACATCAGCCGAGGTTTTTGCTCAAGCCATAAACAACATGCTGGAGGAACTGGAGATTGGCGGGTAGCAAACGTAACCCCACTTTTTAAGAAGGGAGGGAGAGAGAAAATGGGGAATTACAGACCAGTTAGTCTAACATCGGTAGTGAGGAAACTGCTAGAGTCAGTTATTAAAGATGGGATAGCAGCACATTTGGAAAGTGGTGAAATCATTGGACAAAGTCAGCATGGATTTACGAAAGGTAAATCATGTCTGACGAATCTTATAGAATTTTTCGAGGATGTAACTAGTAGCGTGGATAGGGGAGAACCAGTGGATGTGGTGTATCTGGACTTCCAGAAGGCTTTCGACAAGGTCCCACATAAGAAATTAGTATACAAACTTAAAGCACAAGGCATTGGGGGTTCAGTATTGATGTGGATAGAGAACTGGCTGGCAAACAGGAAGCAAAGAGTAGGAGTAAACGGGTCCTTTTCACAATGGCAGGCAGTGACTAGTGGGGTACCCCAAGGCTCAGTACTGGGACCCCAGCTATTTACAATATATATTAATGATCTGGATGAGGGAATTGAAGGCAATATCTCCAAGTTTGCGGATGACACTAAGCTGGGGGGCAGTGTTAGCTGTGAGGAGGATGCTAGGAGACTGCAGGGTGACTTGGATAGGCTGGGTGAGTGGGCAAATGTTTGGCAGATGAAGTATAATGTGGATAAATGTGAGGTTATCCATTTTGGTGGCAAAAACAGGAAAGCAGACTATTATCTAAATGGTGGCCGATTGGGAAAGGGGGAGATGCAGCGAGACCTGGGTGTCATGGTACACCAGTCATTGAAGGTAGGCATGCAGGTGCAGCAGGCAGTAAAGAAAGCGAATGGTATGTTAGCTTTCATTGCAAAAGGATTTGAGTATAGGAGCAGAGAGGTTCTACTGCAGTTGTACAGGGTCTTGGTGAGACCACACCTGGAGTATTGCGTACAGTTTTGGTCTCCAAATCTGAGGAAGGACATTATTGCCATAGAGGGAGTGCAGAGACGGTTCACCAGACTGATTCCTGGGATGTCAGGACTGTCTTATGAAGAAAGACTGGATAGACTTGGTTTATACTCTCTAGAATTTAGAAGATTGAGAGGGGATCTTATAGAAACTTACAAAATTCTTAAGGGGTTGGACAGGCTAGATGCAGGAAGATTGTTCCCGATGTTAGGGAAGTCCAGGACAAGGGGTCACAGCTTAAGGATAAAGGGGAAATCCTTTAGAACCGAGATGAGAAGAACTTTTTTCCCGCAGAGAGTGGTGAATCTCTGGAACTCTCTGCCACAGAGGGTAGTTGAGGCCAGTTCATTGGCTATATTTAAGAGGGAGTTAGATGTGGCCCTTGTGGCTAAGGGGATCAGGGGGTATGGAGAGAAGGCAGGTACGGGATACTGAGTTGGATGATCAGCCATGATCATATTGAATGGCGGTGCAGGCTCGAAGGGCCGAATGGCCTACTCCTGCACCTAATTTCTATGTTTCTATGTTTCTAACTCAGCAGGTCAGACTGTAGAGGAGACTGGACAGACGTTTTGGATGAGGATTCTTTTTTGCTTCTTGCTCAAGATTTTAGCACCCACAGACTCTCATGTCTAGATATGTGCCCAAGCACTGCAATCGTTGTTGAATGTAAAATGTTATGTACCAAGGTAATGCTACCAACGAAGTCATGGCCAACAGTAAATGCAGGGAATATATGGAGTAACCCTGGTGGGCATTGATATTTTTTAAGGACTGTAACCAAGAGAATAATTTAAAGGTACAATGGAAACCAGCAACTGTTTTCATAACTAACTAATAATGACATACATAGAATAATGATCCATGAATTTGACATCGGGTAAAACGCATATTATATTTAACAGAGCAATAGGAAGGGTTGCAAACAAGACTCCATGGACTCAAATGAGTAAAGACATTTAAAAGCTTGTTTATATTAATCAACTTTATACAATCATGGGAATTTGAAAGAGCAATGAAATAAATGTTCAGAAAATATGCTTTCGTTATTTCGATTGAGGGATAAAAGTTAGGCTGGCAATTAGATCGATGTTCTGTCTTTCCTGAAGTAAAATTAGAAGTGCTGAATAATTTATCTTTGACCTGTGCTGTTAAACACTTTCAATAACTACTGTGCTTCTGAAATTCTGTTCCATTCAATGGCAATGAATTTCAGTAATGGAGTTAAATGCAATGCTGCCGATACAGTGTTCAGTTTATTTGATGGGTTTATACATGGGAATCTTTATTATCTACATGAGAGATCTTAGTTTTAACATATCAAGTGCAAGATGGTATCTATAATCTACTCCGGAAGTGGCGGCGCTGTGAAACGGCTGTGGCTCGCCTGCAGTCTGTCTGTTTTTACTTTTTTGTGTTGTTTTTTTTGTCTAGTTCAGTTAAATTTTTGGTTATTAGGTGGTGTTATGTGTGTGTGGGGGGGGAGGTGAAACAGTGCTTTCTGTCTCTCCCTTCGGGGGAATGCAACTTTTTTGTCATATCCCCCTTCTCTTCCCCCGCCTGAGCTGAGGCCTAATGGCGGAGCTGGCGGCCTCCAACCTGCGACCGACCTCGAGGCTCCGGAGGTAGAGCCAGCCAGTACTCACCAACGCGAGGCTGGCCGTCTTCGAGCTGCGGCGACGTTCGGGCAGCGGCACGACTCGGCGCTCCGGTGCGAGTGGACGGCGCGGGGCTGAGACACTCTCGTGTGGGCGGCGCGGCTACCGGCTGGAAGGCGCTCCCATGAGGGCGGCCTGGGTCCCAGCTGGAAGGTGCTCCCGTGTGGGTGGACCGGCTCCCGGCTGGAAGGTGCTCCCGTGGGGGCAGCCCGGTGCAGGGCTGAGCGCTGCCGTGTGGGCAGCCCGGTGCGGGGCTGAGACGCTGCCGTGTGGGCGGCCCGGTGTGCGGGGCGGAGACGGTGCTCCGGTGGCTGAGGCGGCGTTCTGGCGGCAGCGACCTGAATCCGGGGCTCGGCCGCGGGCCAGTGGACGACATCGTCGGGAGCTCACAGGTCACAGGCTGGTGCCTGTTTTCAGGAGCTCCCGTGGCAACAACTGCGTCCGCTGGACTGGAGGGCGGCAGCTTCGACCACCCCCGGGCCGCGGAGCTTGAACCGCGGGACTGACTTACCATCGCCCGGGGGGTATCGCCTCAGAGCAGAGGGAGAAGAGGAGGGAAGAGACAGTAACCATAAGACTTTTGCCTCCATCACAGTGAGGAGGTGCTTGTTGAACTCACTGTGGTGGATGTTAATTTGTGTTTATTGTGTGTTGTTATTATTACATGTATGGCTGCAGGCAACAACATTTCGTTCAGACCGAAAGGTCTGAATGACAAATAAAGGATTCAATTCAATTCAATAATAAAGTAACACTCATACAAAACTAGACTGCAGTGTCTGCCTGGTAACACATTCAAGATTTATGGAGTGAAATTTAAACCTCTAATCAGAGGTGGGACCACGACTGCAAGCTACGGGTGGCAGCTTGGTATGTCCAGAATCTGACATCACTATAGACTGGCATTATTCATGTTTTTGATGAAAAAAAAGGACAAGATATTAAAACATAACACTGCCAAAACAAGGCAGAATCCTATTCCATAAGAACAAATAATTTTACAAACATGTTTGTTCTTATGAAACAGAATTCTACCTAGTTTTGGGAGTGTTAGTCCTTAACATCTTGTACCTTAGGCCTTATGGTCTTGAGAACAATGTGTATCATATAGCAAAATATCAATGGATGCTACATTTACGAGTACAAATAATGTTTAAATAAATCTGCATAAGAGCAAAGTAAGAGTAATTTGCTTCAAATAACTGCTTAAATTTACGGAGGTTTGCACATTATATGCAATGAATCTGCATATATTGCAGGATGTACTTAAATGCAGTACTAGCATACTATATCTAATCTAATGTTAACTAAATCATGTTTAAATGGCATGCCTTGTCAATTCTGAAATATATTCACAGTCTGTCTTACATAGAAACATAGAACAATGGATGCAGGAATAGGCCATTCGGCCCTTATAGCCAGCACCACCATTCAATATGATCATGGATGATCATCAGTACCCCGTTCCTGCTTTTTCTCCATATCCCTTGATTAGCCCAAAGAGCTAAATCTACCTCTCTCTTGAAAATATCCAGTGAATTGGCCTCCACTGCATCTGTGGCAGAGAATTCCACAGATTTACAATAAATAAGAGTTCCATCTCAGTTTTCATTTTTGCAGTAAGATAACACTGGTGTTTTACATTTATGCAATGAGCTTTCCACATTTAAATTCCACTGAAAATAATTAGGACGATGAACCATGGTCAAATTTTTTTTTCTTAAATGCTTGTTGATGGAGATGTTTATAAGAGCTTGTGCACAGAGGTATGTAGGTAAATTGGCTTAATAAATTTGAAAATTGTCCCTAGTGTGTGTAGGAGAGTGTTAATATGTGTGAGTTGCTGGTCAGCACGGACCCAGTGGGGCAAAGGGCCTGTTTCTGCACTGTATCTCTAAACTAAACTAAACTAAAGGGCCTGTCCCACTTGGGCGTCATTTGCTCGCCATCTGCGTGACGCACAAAGATCTTGCACCTGTCAAAATCCTGGGGCGCAGCACGCGACCGCGCGTCACTGCCTACGTCACGACGCACCATGCACGCGTAATGCGCACCAGGCGAACATCACGTGCGCGTCACGATGTGCGCTTTGTGTGTCGTGACGCGTAAATTATGTCGCGTAAATGACGCGCAAATGACGCCCAAGTGGGACAAGCCTTTCAATGTACCAATCAGAATGAAGAAGCAAGCACAAATGTGGTTCAGTAGCGAAGAGTTGCTGCAAAAAATATTATTTGCGCTGGGATTTGTTTTCAATTCACTAATGCAGACTTCATACAAATATCAGTAAAGCAGCAGTGATGACACATGGACACACACCAGCCCATCTCCTCCCTTTACAGTATTCCAAAAGGATCACTCTTTAATTTACACTAATACCTGTACCTATTTGCTTTGTTACAGCACTTTTCCAGGCAATCACTGAAGGTGCAACACCTGCCCTCTTATACACTTCCTCTCAATATCTCGCGCCCTAAACACTCTGCTGAATATTAATTTATTTGCACTCCTTTCAATTTAGTGTTCTGTATAATGTTGTCTCCTCAGCACCAGGCAGATCAAAAACAAATTTAGCATTATGGAATACCTCCATCAGCCTGTGGGCCTGATGCTGAGTGGCTTGCTGATTAAAACAATGATAACACTCCCATTCTAACCTCTAAGTCCTTGAGACCTCCTGCACGGTTGAAAGAAAGCTTAATATCAATTCGAGAGACAGCTAAAACTAGGCAATCTGCAACTTTCTAGACTCAAGATGAATCCAACAATTTCAAATAAACAGCATTTTCTGCTTTATCATTTCCAGCATCCAGCCTATAACATTTGTTCACCAACTTGCTTCACTTACATATTCACCTCATTTGTATTTAAATTTTCCTGCCTCTGTTCCTTTCAACACTTCATTTTGTTTCTTCTCTCTCTACGTTACCCCTTCTTTATACTAGACAACCCTTTATCGAGGCGCCGTGGCCTCAATGCCTCCCGGATAGCCACGTAGAAGCTGGAGTCGGGGCCTCGGGGATCAGATGGAGGAGCCGGGCCTCGCAGGTTGGCGGAGCGGCCAATGGAGCTCGTGGTTGGGGCACGGGATGGCACCACTGAAGTGTGAAGTGGGGCGTCGAAAGCGGTGAAGCCTTGGCAGCAGTGAAGCCTCACGACGATGGGGCCTCGCGGGTTGACCCGGGGTCGACTGTCAATGAGAGCATGGAGGACCACCGTGAGGGGGAAAACATAGAAACATAGAAATTAGGTGCAGGAGTAGGCCATTCGGCCCTTCGAGCCTGCACCGCCATTCAATATGATCATGGCTGATCATCCAACTCAGTATCCCGTACCTGCATTCTCTCCATACCCCCTGATCCCTTTAGCCACAAGGGCCACATCTAACTCCCTCTTAAATATAGCCATGAACTGGCCTCAACTACCTTCTGTGGCAGAGAATTCCAGAGATTCACCACTCTCTGTGTGAAAAATGTTTTTCTCATCTCGGTCCTAAAAGATTTCTCCTTTATCCTTAAACTGTGACCCCTTGTCCTGGACTTCCCCAACATCGGGAACAATCTTCCTGCATCTAGCCTGCATCTAGGAACAATCTTCCTGCATGAAGCGGAAGAACAATGGAGTACCCGGCATGGGGGGACCGGTGTGGAGGAGGGGGGGGGGGGAGAACAAAAGGGGGAGCCGGCGTGCTTTGTAACTTGTCTGCGCTGTAGGTGACTGCTATTAGTGTACATTGGGTATGCAGCAAAGAATTTCACTGTGCCTACTCACATGTGACAATAATGTATTCCATTGAAAACAAGGTTTGTCATTCAGATGAAAGGGCATCAACATGAAGTGTTAACTCTACTTCAATCCCCACTGAATTGGCCGACCCGCCATTTACACTAAGTGAAATGTTAATATTTATTACTAAAATATTAAAATAATAATTACAAAATGCACATTGAACAATAGAATGTTTGTCAACATGACATTCATAAAATGCAAGGAGTTGCCTCTTTACTCCACAATTTGAGATTTGTAATAGAATAAATCACATGTGGTTAAAGTGCACATTGTTAGATTATAATAAAGGCCATTTTTATACATTTTGGTTTCACCATGTAGAAATTACAGCAGTGTTGATACATAGTCCCACCATTTCAGGGCATCATAATGTTTGGGGCACAGCAATGTCATGTAAATGAAGTAGTCATGTTTAGTATTTTGTTGCATGTCCTTTGCTTGCAATCAATGACTGCTTGAAGTTTGCGATTCGTGGATATCACCAGGTGCTGGGTGTCTTCTCTGGTGATGTTCTGCCAGGCCTGTATTGCAGCCATCTTTAGCTGATGCTCGTTTTGGGGGGTAGTCCCCTTCAGTTTTCACTTCAGCATATAAAAGGCATGCTCAATTGGGTTCAGATCGGGTGATTGAATTGGCCACTCAAGAATTGACCATTTTCTAGCTTTGAAAAACTCCTTTGTTGCTTTAGCAGTAGGTTTGGGATCATTGTCTTGCTGTAGTACGAACCTCCGGTTAATGCGTTTAGAGGCATTTATTTGAACTTGAGCAGATAGGTTGTGACTATACACTTCAGAATTAATTATGCGACAACCATCAGCAGTTGTATCATCAATGAAGATAAGTGAGCCAGTACCTTCAGCAGCAATACATGCCCAGGCCATAACACCCTCCCCACCGTGGTATGCTATGGATCTTGGGAAGTTCCTTCTCTCCTCCATATTTTGCTCTTGCCATCACTCTGATATAAATTAATCTTCGTCTCACCTGTCCACAAGACCTTTTTCCATTTCTAAGTATTTCTTGGCAAACTGTAACCTGGCCATCCTATTTTTGCGGCTAACCAGTGGTTTGCATCTTGCAGTGTAGCCTCTGTATTTCAGTTCATGAAGTCTTCAGTGGACAGTGGTCATAGACAATTTCTGTGTGTTTCTGATATGTCGGATAGGTGTTTGGGTTTTATTCTTTACTATAGAGAGAATTTTTCTGTCGTCAGATGTGGAGGTCTTCTTTGCCCTGCCAGTCCTTTGCGATTAGTAAGCTCACCAGTGTTCTCTTTCTTCTTAATGACGTTACAAACAGTTCATTTTGGCAATCCTTGGTATGGCTGATGTCTCGAACAGTTTTATTCTTGTTTCTCAGTCTCATAATGTCTTCTTTGACTTTCATTGGCACAACTTTGATCCTCATTTTGAAAAACAGCAATAAAAGTTTCCAAAGATGATGGAAAGACTGAAGGAAAGACTAGGTGCTGAGAGCTCTCTTATACCTGCATTAAGGAGGCAATTAAACACACCTGAGCAATTACAAACGCCTGTGAAGCCATGTGCCCAAAAATTATGGTGCCCAGAAGTGGGGGGACTATCTATAAACACAGCTGTAATTTCTACATGGTGAAACTAAAATGTATAAAAATATCCTTTCATAAAATCTGACAATGTGCACTTTGACCACACGTAGAAACATAGAAAATAGGTTCAGGAGGAGGCCATTCGGCCCTTCGAGCCTGCACCGTCATTCATTGTGATCATGGCTGATTGTCCACAATCATTAATACATTTGGAAGTGTCACAAAATGTACCTGTTGCATGAACCCTTTGCAGTAACAGTACAAGTATTTAATTTGTTTCAGATGGCATTAACCACAAATAGTCAGGTATAGGAACAGTCTTTTAAATTCATGAACATCAATTTTTGCTTTGGCACAAGTCTGGAAATGTTAAGATCTCATGACAAACCTATTCTACATTTTCTTATAAGCACTTGAAAGATGAAATCATAAACATGCAGAAACTTCAATTAACTTTTGAATGCCCAAAATACCCCTAAATTTACTTGTGGAGGTTTAAAAATGGAACTATTAGTAAAAAGGGTTATAGCAGCTTTAGTGGACTATTCGTGCAATGATTTATCATGGTATTCTACCTACAATGAGATATAGATCAGAATCATATCCAGGACTGGTCTTAATATGCCTCCAATATGGCTGAGACAACAGCACAGCAATTGTGCTTCTGTCTCACAGCTCCAGCTACTAGAGCTAGATCCTGTGTGGAACTTGCACGTTCCCCCTGAGACTCCAGTCCTCTCGCGCCCCCCCCCCCCCCCCCTCCCCCCCATCCCTAAATTGTGCTAGTGCATAAGCTGAATGGCCACTGTAAATTACCCATAGTATAGGGAGGTGATAAGATCATCAAAGGAGCTTGTAAGAGAGAATAAATTACTGGAAAATAAATAAGGGAATGAAATTGATGTAGTTGCTCTGATCACCAGCAAAGGCTTTGTAGGTCGAAAGGGCTTCTGTGCTACAAGCAAATAAGAGAATTAAAGAAAAAGTATGAACTTGCACAGCACACTTCTTAAAGGACAAAGTCCAAAATATAAAAATCCTATGAATTAGCATTACATTTCGAGGTTAGTTGGTGTAAAGGGCCTGTCCCACTTAGGCGATCTTTACAGGCGACTGCTGGCACCCGTGATATGTCGCAGAAATTTTCAACATGTTGAAAAATCAGCAGCGACCAGAAAGACGCTACGTCTCTTTGGAGACCTCATATGGTCGTGAGAGGTCACCCGCAACATGGCGCCAGGGGTCGTCTGTATGGCCGTGAGAGGTCCCCTATGGTCGTGGAAGGTCTCCAAAGAGTCGTAGCGTCTTTCTGGTCGCCGCTGAATTTTCAACACGTTTCGGCGACCTATCACAGGTGCCAGCAGTCACCTGTAAAGGTTGCCTAAGTGGGACAGGCCCTTTAAAATAAGTCACACTTGTATGGTGGTGCAATGCATTGCTCGTGCAGAGTGAGGGATCTGTAACGCATATACACAGTTTAATTAATGGAAAGAATCTATTTAATTCCTTAACACTGTCATTCCTGATTTTGATGTGTACAAATTGCCAACTGTTCTTCAAATATATATAATTTGGCAATTGGGAACATTTAATAAAAATTAAGACTATTAATTGACAGAGCATTTTTTTTTTCAATGAGACATTCAAAACATCCTTGAAGCATTTTCTTTATCTTCCTGAAAATCTCTGACCATCACTGGTCGAGTATGATCAGAGCATTGATGCTGGAATGTGAGCCTTACATATGTTACAATGATGTGCAGTTTATTGGCATGTGTCCCTGATAGGACAATGACATTCCTGCTTTGCTTCAGCACAACAGAACATAATAGGCATGACTACAGAACAGATCAGTGTCTCCATATACCATTACATAAATATATACACACATGAATAAATAAACTGATAAAGTGCAAATAAACAGATAATGGGCTATTAATGTTCAGAGTTTTGTCCGAGCCGAGTTTAATAGCCTGATGGCTGTGGGGAAGTAGCTTTTCCTGAACCTGGTTGTTGCAGTCTTCAGGCTCCTGTACCTTCTTCTACCTGAAGGTAGCAGGGAGATGAGTGTGTGACCAGGATGTTGTGGGTCCTTGATGATACTGCCAGCCTTTTTGAGGCAGTGACTGCGATAGATCCCCCCGATGGAAGGGAGGTCAGAGCCGATGATGGACAGGGCAGTGTTTACTACTTTTTGTAAACTTTTCCGCTCCGGGGGCTCAAGTTGCCGAACCACCGGTCAGCATGCTCTCTACTGCACACCTGTATTGTAGAAGTTAGAAAGAGTCCTCCTTGACAAACTGACTCTCTGTAATCTTCTAAGGAAGTAGAGGCGCTGATGTGATTTCTTAATAATTTCATCAGTGTTCTCGGACCAGGAAAGATCTTCAGAGATGTGCACGCCCAGGAATTTGAAGCTTGAC
This sequence comes from Leucoraja erinaceus, assembly GCF_028641065.1. NCBI lineage: Eukaryota > Metazoa > Chordata > Chondrichthyes > Rajiformes > Rajidae > Leucoraja > Leucoraja erinaceus. The sequence continues at coordinate 73,926,270 of NC_073382.1, forward strand.
CCTTTCAACCATCGACCCATTGATATAAAAGGGACTGTGGGTCCCCATCCTACTCCTTCCAAAGTCCACAATCAGTTCCTTGGTTTTGCTGGTGTTGAGGGCCAGGTTATTGCGCTGGCACCATATGGACAGTCGCTCGATCTCTCTTCTATACTCTGACTCATCCCCATCAGTGATTCGTCCCACAACAGTGGTGTCGTCAGCGAACTTGATGATGGAGTTCGCACTATGACCGGCTACGCAGTCATGAGTATAGAGTGAGTACAGCAGGGGGCTGAGCACGCAGCCTTGAGGTGCCCCCGTGCTGATTGTTATCGAGGCTGACGCATTTCCACCAATACGAACAGACTGTGGTCTGTGAATGAGGAAGTCAAGGATCCAATTGCAGAGGGATGCGCAGAGACTCAGATCTGCAAGTTTGGTAACCAGCTTGATGATTGTATTAAATGCCGAGCTATAATCAATGAATAACAGCCTGACATATGAGTTTTTGTTGACCAAGTGGTCCAGAGCGGAGTGGAGAGCCAGCAAGATCACATCCACCGTTGATCTGTTGTGGCGGTAAGGGAACTGCAGTGGGTCCAGGTTTTTGTCGAGGATTTTTGATTTGCACCATGATCAACCTCTAAAAGCACTTCATCACCACAGACGTTAGAGCCACTGGTCGATAGTCATTGAGGCACGTCACCTTACTCTTCTTGGGCTCCGGTATAATTGATGCCCTTTTAAAGCAGGTGGGAATCTCAGACCTCAGAAGTGAGAAGTTGAAAATGTGTGTAAAAACTCCAGCCATTGTCCGCACAGGTTTTTAGAACACGACTGGGTATACCATCAGGTCCAGGTGCTTTTCGAGGGTTCACCCCACTGAAGGATTTCTTGACATCGGCCTCTGGGACTGTGACTGAAATACCATCACAGCGAATGGAGGCTCGGGAAGGCACATCAGTATTCTCTCTATCAAAGCGTGCGTGAAACGCATTGAGCTCGTCGGGGAATGATGTTTCGCCGACATTCGAGCTGCCACCTGATTTCTCCTTGTAGGAGGTGATTGTATTCAAGCTACAGCTGCCGAACATCTGTCTCACCCTCCAGTTTGGAGCAGAAGTACTTTTTGGCCTTTTTGATGGCCACAATATGCTACAATATACCACAAAATATAATCAATATACCACAAAAACAGATTCAAAACAATTGAGCAATTAAGACAGTGCAGGTTGGTATTAAGCATCATATTTTAAAAAGTAAAATGATTTTGGTAGGGGTGTCCAAAGGTTAGCAACTAAACAATTGATGACAGATGTGTCTGTAAATGGTGAATGACAAAATTTGGGAATTAACTGATAACATGCAAGGCTGCAACATGCTATGCATGTAAACTATACCTTGCAGCTGGAGCATGTTTAGTAATTTGGTTTAGTTATACCTACTGAACTACATCTGCCTGATTAGAACAGAACTTTACATGGAAGTGACCCAGAAATAGACCATTTGACTCCTTAAACAAAACTAAGTTTCTTGATCATTTGATAATCTTAACCGATAATTAATAACCTTCTTACAAATTAAACAAGACCTTTAATGCAGTGATGTCTAGGTTATTTAATATGCAATAGGCTGTCAAGTACAGCTAGTTCTGCTACAATGTGTGTTTCCTTTCGGTGAAGTGGATATAATGTGATTTTGATTAGAAACCAGATAACTACTTCAAATTGACTTTGGACATTGACAAGCAGAATATAAGCTGTTTTGCAATATAAATAAGTTTTAATCTACAATTTGAGAGGGAGAAGGGAAAATTGGAAGTGTCAGTATTACAATGGAACAAATGGGACTATGGAGCCATGAGGGAGGAGATGGCCAAAGTTGACTAGAAAGATACCTTAGCAGGGATGACAGTGGAACAACAATGGCAAGTATTTCTGGGAATAATACAGAAGGTGCAGTGTGAGTTCATTCCAAAGACGAAGAAAGACTCCAAGGGGAGTAAGGGGGCAACCGTGGCTGACAAGGGAAGTCAGGGACAGTATACAAATAAAAGAGAAGTATAACATAGCAAAGATGAGTGGGAAGCTAATGGATTGGGTAACTTTTAAAAAGCAACAGAAGATAATTAAAAAGGCAATATGGGGAGAAAAGATGAGGTAAAGGTAAGCTAGCCAAGAATATAAAGAAGGATAGTAAAAGCTTGTATGTGAAGAGGAAAACAATTAGTTAAGACCAAAGTTGAACCCTTGAATACAGAAACAGGTGAATTTATTATGGGGAACAAGGATATGGCAGATGAGTCGAACAGATACTTTGGATCTGTCTTCAGCAAGGAAGAGACAAAATGTTCTCCCTGATGAACTAGTGCCAGAGGATCTAGGGTGATGGAGGAACAAGGGAAATTCATATTAGGCAGGAAATGGTGTTGGGTAGACTGATGGGACTAAAGTCTGATAAATCCCCAGGGCCAGATACTCTGCCTTAAGGAAGTGGCTCTAGAAATCGTGAACGCATTGGTGATCATTTTACCAATGTTCTATTGATTCAGGATCAGTTCCTGTGGGTTGGAGAGTAGCTAATGTTATCCCACTTTTTAAGAAAGGCGGGAGAGAAAGGGAATTATAGACCAGTTAGCCTGACATCGGTGGTGGGGAAGATACTGGAGTCCATTATAAAGATGAAATAGCGGCACATTTGGATAGCAGTAACAGGATCGGTCCGAGTCAGCATGGGTTTACAAAGGGGAAATCATGCTTGACTAATCTTCTGGAATTTTTTGGGGATGTAACTAGGAAAATGGAATACGGAGAGCCAGTGGATGTAGTGTACCTGGACTTTCAGAAAGCATTTGATAAGGTCCCACATAGGAGATTAGTGGGCAAAATTAGAGCATGTGGTATTAGGAGTAGGATACTGAAATGGATAGAAAATTGATTGGGAGACAGGAAACAAAGAGTAGGGATTAACAGGTCCCTTTCAAAATGGCAGGCAGTGACCAGTGGGGTACCGCATGGCTCGGTGCTGAGACAGCAGCTATTTACAATATACTTTAATGATTTAGATGAAAGGATTAAAAGTAACATTGGCAAATTTGCAGATGACACAAAGCTGGGTGGCATTGTGAACTGTGAGGGGGATGCTATGAGGATGCAGGGTGACTTGGACAGGTTCGACAGTGACTTGGACAGTGGGCAGATGTATGGCAGATGCAGTTTAATGTGGATAAATGTGAGGTTATCCACTTTGGTGGCATAAACAGGAAGACAGATTATTATCTGAATGGTGTCAAGTTGGGAAAAGGGGAAGTTCAACGAGATCTGGGGGTCCTTGTTCATCAGGTACAGCAGGCAGTGAAGAAAGCGAATAGCATGTTGGCGTTAATAACAAGGGGTTGAGTAGAGGAGCAAAGAGGTCTTTCTGCAGTTGTACAGGGCCCTAGTGAGACCACACCTGGAGTATTGTGTACAGTTTTAGTCTCCAAATTTGAGGAATGACATTCTTGCTATTGAGGGAGTACAGTCTAATGCACAAGATTAATTCCCGGGATGGCGGGACTGTCATATGTTGAACGAATGGAGCGGCTGGGCTTGTATACTCTGGAATTTAGAAGAATATGAGGGGATCTTATTGAAACATATAAGATTATTAAGGGTTTGGACACACTAGAGGCTGGAAACATGTTCCCGATGTTGGGGGAGTCCAGAACCAGGGGGCATTGTTTAAGAAACTGATCACCAAACTCGGTAACCTGGGCATCGACCCCTCCCTCTGCAACTGGATACTGGACTTTCTAACCAACAGACCCCAGTCTGTGAGGTTAGACAAGCACACCTCTTCAACCCTCACCCTGAACACCGGCGTTCCTCAGGGCTGTGTGCTGAGCCCCCTCCTCTACTCCCTCTTCACCTATGACTGCACACCTGTACATGGTACTAACACCATCATCAAGTATGCAGATGATACAACGGTGATTGGCCTCATCAGCAACAACGATGAGCTGGCCTACAGGGAGGAGGTCCAGCACTTAGCGGCATGGTGCGCTGACAACAACCTGGCCCTTAACTCCAAGAAGACCAAGGAGCTCATTGTAGACTTCAGGAAGTCCAGAGGCGGCACGCACACCCCCATCCACATTAACGGGACGGAGGTGGAACGTGTTTCTAGCTTCAGGTTCCTGGGAGTCAACATCTCCGATGACCTCTCTTGGACCCACAATACCTCTACTCTGATCAAGATGGCTCATCAGCGTCTCTTCTTCCTGAGGAGACTGAAGAAGGTCCATCTGTCTCCTCAGATCCTGGTGAACTTCTACCGCTGCACCATCGAGAGCATCCTTACCAACTGCATCACAGTATGGTATGGCAACTGCTCTGTCTCCGACCGGAAGGCATTGCAGAAAGTGGTGAAAATTGCCCAACGCATCACCGGTTCCACGCTCCCCTCCATTGAGTCTGTCCAAAGCAAGCGCTGTCTGCGGAGGGCGCTCAGCATCGCCAAGGACTGCTCTCACCCCAACCATGGACTGTTTACCCTCCTACCATCCGGGAGGCGCTACAGGTCTCTCCGTTGCCGAACCAGCAGGTCGAGGAACAGCTTCTTTCCGGCGGCTGTCACTCTACTAAACAACGTACCTCGGTGACTGCCAATCACCCCCCCCCCCCGGACACTTATTATTATTATTTTTTTTTAATCAAATCGTTTGCTATGTCGCTCTTCAAGGGAGATGCTAAATGCATTTCGTTGTCTCTGTACTGTACACTGACAATGACAATTAAAATTGAATCTGAATCTGAATCTGAAGAATAAGGGGTAGGCTATTTAGAACAAAGATGAGGAAAAGCGTTTTCACACGGAGGGTTGTGAATCTGTGGAATTCTCTGCTTCAGAAGGCAGTGGAGGCCAATTCTCTGGAATTATCAACCAGGAGATCCTCTCTTCCCTTTGTCCCACTTGGACTCGCACCCATTTCTCCCTTCCGCCTCCTCTTCCACCTATATTCCTTCCTCTGGCTTCACAATTCGCACTTCTTCTATCTTTATCTCGCACCTTCTGTCTTTTCATCTCTGGCCTTTGTCCATTCATCTGCTTATCAAAAACCCTCCTCGCCTGTATCCACCTATAACTTGCCAGTATTTGTCCTACCCCTCCACCCAGCACTCTCTCTCTCTCTCTCTCCCCCCAATCCACCACCACAATTATTCTGAAGAAGGGTTCCAACCCGAAATGTCATCTATCCATGTTCTCCAGATATGCTGCCTGGCCTGCCAAGTTACTCCAGCACATTGTGTGTCTTTGTCAATTTCACCACAGGTAGTCGTTGAGTTAGAAAATAGGTGTAGGAGGAGGCCATTCGGCCCTCCAAGCCAGCAATTGATGATAAGCAATTGGCACCCGTGCAATTATACTCTACTGAACAATGTAACATTTACTATTTAGTATTTTTAGCTTGCTGCAACAAAAATAAACTTAAAGCTATTAAAAAGCATGTATTTTTGCAATCCAACTGGGAAAAACTTTGCTATTGCGAGCCTGAAACTTTCTCACCCGAAATACAATTTTCCCCATTGACATTTATTTTTCTAACATGATTTATTATAACACCAGGCTTCTGAGGAACACAACTGCTGCTTTAAAGGAACAGGAGAAAAGGTCAGAGGAATGTTTGGCTAAAGAGGATGTGGAAGGGGTGTTTCAATTCTGAATCATTGGGATAATTCCTGGGGAAGATGGGACCTGTACCAGATGGACAAGTTACACTTAAACCAGCATAGGTTCAACCTACTTGGAGGTGGAATTGCCACTGCTATTAGGGGGGCTTTATATAATTTGACAGGAGAATTGGACACAAAACAGATGGATTGTTGGGGGAAGTACAGTCAAGTACACTGTAAAAGAGAAAATTATGCATTCAAGCAGGCAAACCATACATTGGCATGACAAGGCACATGGGAAGAATCCAAGGTTAAACTGACTCTCTGGCTCTCTTTTAATGCAAGGAGTTGACTAGTGAAGCAGATAGACTCTAAGCATTAATTAGCACATAAAAATATGATACCTTTGCGATGACTTTTGCGATGGTTGAGCAGGACAGACAACTCAATTTCATTTTTTTTGCAATGATCAATCATACAGCACAGAAAAAGCCCAACTCACCCAAGACGACCAAGATGCCCCAACTACGCTAGTCTCATTTGCCTGTGTTAAGCCCATATCCCTTTGAATCTCTCGTCCATGTACATGTCCGAATGCCTTTTAAATGTGGTTATTGTACCTGCCTCAATTACTTCCTCTGGCAGGTTGTACCATACACTCACCACCCTATGTGTGAAAGTTGCCTCTTCTATTAAATTAAATTGAAATCTATAACTTCTGTGATTCCTCTAACCTTGGAATATTTGCATTCAAATAATCCATTCCCTCAGGATTTGATACGTCTGAATATGATCAGTTTTAGCCTCCAAGGAATAAAGTCCTAGCCTGCCCAGCCTCTCCTTACAACTCAAGCCCTTGAGACCAGGTGCCGCACGATGGCAGCCTCAGCAACAGTCTGCCTCGTCCTTTTCTTCTTTTGTTGTTTTAATTTATTGTTAAATTTATGTTTCAGTGTTTCTTTAGTTTTGTACTATGAGGGGGCTGGGGGAAACTTTTTTAATATCTTTCCTCGACGGAGATGCGACTTTTTCCATATCGCTGGCGGTTCCTTTGCTGGAGATCGACTTTTGGGAGCTCCAACAGTGGGAGCCTGCGGACGTAAGATCGTGGAGCTTGCGATCCCTTTGTCACGGATCGACTTCAGGAGCTCCAACTTAACATAGTGGAGTGCGTGGTCCCTTGGTTAGGGATCTACTTCGGGAACTCCAACCGCAGGAGCTGCGACCGCCCAAATCGCGGGAGCTTCGATCGCCGGCTACGGGAGCTTCAATCGTCCCGACTGCAGTGGTTCGACTGCCCCGACCGCGGGAGAAAAGAAGGAAGGAAGATAATACGTTATTGCCTTCCATCACAGTGCACTGTGGTGGATGTTTATGTTAATTTTTATGTAGTTGTGTGTCTTGCTGCTTTTTCGGTATGACTGTATAGCAAATCAAATTCCTGGTGTATGTTCTTACATACTTGGCTAATAAATTATTTGTATCTTGTATCTTTTATCTTGTATAAATCTTTTCTGCAATCTTTCCAGCTTAACGACATCCCGCCTATAGCAAGGTGACCAAAACTGAACATAAAACACTGCAACTTCCATCATTGTCTTAAACAACTCTAATATACTGCAAATCTACCAATTCCCAGATATCTGTACTACACTTCCTCCCACCCTCCTCTTGGAAAGATAATACCTCCAACTCTCAACTCCACTGCCATCGTTCCATCCGTTCCCAAGGTGAAGCTTTCCATTCGAGGACATCCGAGATTCTCGTTCTTTAGTGACTGTGGTTTTCCCCCAGCTGTTAGAGATGGATCCTTCACTTACTGTGCCCCATAGGTCTGCTCTCGCTCCCCCTCCCCTTCGCCCGGATGCAAAAAATGATAGTTCCCCTGGTCCTCACCTGTCACCTCACCAGCCTCTGCATCCAAAACATCCTCCTGCTACATTTCCATTACTTCAAACATGATCTCATCATTATTCACATCTTCCCATCTCCACCCCTTTCCGTCTTTCGCAGAGACTGCTCCCTCCACAGCTCCTTGATTCACTCCCCAGCAACCGCAGGAGATGTAACACTTGTCTCTAAACATCCTCCCTCGTCTCATTCCAGGGACCCCAGCAGTCCCTCCAGGTGAGGCAGAGGTTCACATGCACCTCTTCTAACCTCATCTACTGCATCAGTTGTCCCCGATGCGGCCTCAATGCATTGGCGAGACAAGGCATGGACTCGCCGACCTTTTTGCTGAATACTTGCACTCGGATATATTAGTTGCTAACCATTTTTACTCCCCTTCCCCTTCCCACAGTGACCTTTCTGTCCTGCGCCTCCTCCATTGCCAGAATTAGGTCACACACAAACTGGAGGAACAGCGCCTCATATTCCTCTTGGGTAGCTTACAACCCAGTGGTTTGAATATTGAATTCTCCAATTTTAAGGAACCACCCCACAACAGCTTTTTTCCCCCTTCATCTTTCTCCCACAATCACCCGCACCTCGCATCCCACTCCTGCCCTGGTTTGACTTTCCAAAATGCAATACATCACACTCATCTGAATTAAACTCCATTCGCCATTCCTCAATCCATTTACCAAGCTGATCAAAATTCTGCTGTAATTCTTGATAACCATCTTCACTTCATTTATTTTAGTGCCACATGCAAACTTTCCAATCATGCCTTACGCATCCTCATCCAAATTGTTGATATAAACCTCAAACAGCAATGGGCATAGCACAGATCCCCGAGGTATACCACTAATCACACGCCTCCAGTCTGAATGGTCAGCCTGGCCACAGTGAGCAGAAGGGCCCGTTTATAGGCAGTATAATTGTTAGACTGTAACATTCTGGCCCAGGTGACAATGCCATACCATGAATAATGTGCTTTGGAAAGATAAGAAGATTAGCATTAGTACTCCGTTTAATTACATGATTTCAACATCTGCAAATTGATTAGGATTAAAATAAATACACTATATTGCCATATTACATATTGCTGTCAAATAAAGATATTAAAAGTTGTTCTGCAAAATTAGATTTATTTGTAAATGTTAAATGTAAAGTTATATTTAACAATGCGGAACCTATCTATTTGAACACTTACTGAAATAGCAACTTACGTGATTTAAGTGTTTTTCTTTCTATATGTGTTCAGTTTGGTCTGCTACATCATTCCCTTGAGAAGAAATAACATTATAACCTGTGCAAATTTTCTGATTGAAGGGGACATTGTGTCCATTTTCTTCTTACCTGTTTTGTTTCTAGTTTTAAAATTCTGTAAGTGTGTGAACTGCCAAAATATTTTGTAGCACTTACAGTAAGATGCTATGATGCCCATTATGTTTTCTCAATAATAGTACCTACTCTGAATATTTCACTGATAAATCCTGACAAAATGTACTGTTCTGTTTATCCCTGGGCATATTGGATATATAGCAGAAAAATTATCTTATCTTCTCTGGCAGAATTTTGCTTTGTGTGACCATGGGTTTACAGAGAAGTAATGAAAAAACTATAACATTTACATGGAGGGATGGATGGAAATCCTTTTTGATCATTGTGTATTGCAACAGCCAACTACTGAAGCAGTCCTACTGTCACACTGATAGTCTAGGTGATAATCACATCTGCGATAATATTTTTCATCTATCTACTTTCGTATGTAGCTCCTTCCTTTAGTAATCGTTAGTAAAATAGCGGAGTGAGATTTTCATCTTTTTTCAAAAGTTGATACTTTCTGGTTGACGTTATTACATGGTCATTACCTTGCTGCTGTTTGTGGGAGCTTGAAGTGTGCAAATTGACTGCAGCCTTCCCTATAATAGAACAGTGGCACTGTTCAAAATGTACTTCCCTGGAAGAAAGGTGCTTTGGCATATCTTCAGAATGTTTAAATAAAACATAAAATATAAAAGGTGATTTTGAATTTTTAAAAATCACTTTAAATAAAACAACTCCAGGATGAATCAGAGATAACCAGATGGTGCCTGTGAAGGAAGGAACTGCAGGTGCTGGTTTGCACCGAAGATAGACACAAAATGCTGGAGTAACTCAGCGGGACAGGCAACCTCTCTGGAGAGAAGGAATGGGTGACGTTTCAGGTCGTCTGAAGAAGAATCTTGACCCGAAACGTCACCCATTCCTTCTCTCCAGAGATGCTGCCTGTCCCACTGAGTTACTCCACTATTTTGTGTTTACCAGATGGCACATGATCTGTTCCACGATGAAGGGGAGCAGGATCATAACGAGACAACTGATAAAGGTTGCGTGGATAACAAAGGTTGGACAGCTGATTATTGTAAAACAGGTAAATCCAGCATCAGCTGTGGCTCCATGACAACATTCTCACCTCGGGATTGGAAGTTTGTAGGTTGAAGTCACAAGATAGAAGTACAAAATCTATTATTTTTTTAAATAGGAATAATAAATGCACTGGCTATGATGCCACTTTGGTTGGAGTTGTTCTCTCCCCTAGAAGATGTAAAAGGTCTCCTGATACTATTTCAAAGATGCTCAGGATAGTTCTCCTTGGTCTCTAGGCAGATTTTAAATTTTTTTTTAAACACGAATAAAACTGATTATCAGATCAGTTATCTCTTTGTTATTTGTGGTGGTCAGAGATGGATTTAACTATCACATTTCCAATATAGGTACTTCTTGTTAGATTTTTATGGACTGTAAAATGATTTGGAATGTCTGGATGTGTAGGAAGGAACTGCAGATGCTGGTTTAAACCGAAGATAGACACAAAAAGCTGGAGGAACTCAGCGGGACAGGCAGCATCTCTGGAGAAAAGGAATGGGTGACATTTTAGATCGAGAACCTTCTTCAGACTGGGTCGATGTCCTGCTGTTCTGAAAGGCTCAATATTTACTTCTACATTGCATTTACTTTCAAAATACATCTAATGATACTGAATTGTTTCAAATATAACTCTGACAGAGGCCTTTTTGTGTGTAATAAAATACAAACATTTGTTCCACAGCTTGTACTGCCATGCTGTGGCTACATTTTGAGGTGAGCTTTGCCTTTATTATAATTCACTTGAAAAAAATCTTGCGGGGCAATCCAGAGCTAACAAATTGAATTATCATTGAGAGATTTTAATCTTTTAAGAAATTTCAATTCAATCATGGGCTTTTCAAAATCTCTAATCAATTTAGGGTGGTGGTTATGTAATTATGGAGTTTATGAATTTAAATATGTCTAGGTTCCAAGAGTGGGTGAAAAAATAATCTCATTGTATGTACTTATGCGACAGATGATACAGAGACTCCAAAGGTGAAAATGTTAATGCAATAGTAATTTATGCTCATATTTTCAAATATTGTAGTAATTAAAACACAGATTGGTAAGCGGTTATAAACAAGCACCTCGTAGTCTAAAATGGACTGATGTACAGAGGGCAATTTTGAATTGAAGAGACATGAGCTTGAATTATTATTTATAAGAACTGATCAATGACATAATCCATATTGCTCCAGATGAGTATATTTCTGTAAATTAAATGTCTAATTTAATGTGAATCATTGCACTGAATCACTATATTTACATGAATATAGCTCATCGTATAATAAAGTCAATGTAAATATTTGCAAGTTAAAATTCTATTAGCAGTTGATAAAAGACAAACCATTGAAAATTATTTATGTCATTTAGAGAGGAGAGCCACTGTACTAACAGAGTCTGGCCTGTATGTGATTCCAGTCTCACACCAATTATACTGATTTTCAACTTTCTTAACAGATGACTAACTGGCCAATTATTGATACTGCCACCATGCCAGAAAAAAAATGGAAGGACGAATGGAACCTAATTCTTTCCAAAGAACATGCAGAATATTATAACGCTAAATTAACCACAATGTTCCAAAAAGTAATGTCTCCGACGTATTCAAAAGTTTATTCTACCAATTCAGTTATTTTGTGGGGTGGGAGATTGCAACCTTCACGTGGTCCGCCCTGTTTCGACTAATGCAATCAACCCGGCGTGCACAATCAAATAAGATCAAATAGGACAAGTTGTCCTCCAACTTTAGGCTGTGCACACCATACGCAAGAAGAAGAAGTTATTTTGTGATAAATACTGTTTCCTCATGAATGGCCAGCGCTTAAATATTAAAGATTATTTAGCATGATGCTACAAACATAAAGCTGCTATCTTAATACTAGTGAATAATTCTAAAGCTGAACAAACTGTTGGAATATCACCCAGCATTTTTAAAATATATGCCTTTATCATTCCACATCGGTACTCCATATTCTATTAGAGAAACTACTATATCTGCTTCATCTATAACACTGAACAACTACAGATACATTTATATCAAAAATCAATGCAATTCAAAGCCAGCTGATAAGTACAAAATCTGTTTGCTTGTGAAAGAGTGTTCTGTTGTTTATGGTTAAAACATAGTGACCAAGTGAGAAAACTAATGATTTTCCTTTAAAATAAAAATTTAGAAAATAAAAGCAATTTCTCTGTTTGGCTTAAATTTTGAACCGGTGCTATTGTGGGAGTTTTATCATGTCTTAGCCAACAATGAAGTGGCCAATACAGATCCTATGCTGTCCGACTTTAGCCGTAAATCTCTATGCAGATCAATAACGGAGTCAATGCGCTTCACGCGAGGGAACATATTGTATTACAGAAATATTGACTTATAATAAATATAATAAGCACGGAGCACATTGGCCAACTCTTGGAGACGCATGGTATAAATTGGTCAACAACTTTCTAAAAGCAACAGGTCGTAGTTGCGATCAATAATGACACTGTGTATAGTGTGCGTCTGTGTGTGGTGTGGGTGCGTGTGTGTGAATTTACCTGAATCAGTGACATTCTTGTTGAGGTTACGTCGGCCGGATTTGAGCCCTGTCCGGAGAAAGTGTGACAGACCCCATGGCCCTGGGGGACGGTGAGCTTGTTGGAGGTGGGCTTCAAGTACATGACTTCTGAGCGGGGGGAGCTGAGCGGCAGGCGCGTCTGGTAATCGAAATAAATGGGAGAAGAGGCCAGGGAGGGGCTGCTCACCACGTTCATGACATCCCTCTCCTCCACCTCGCTCTGGACCAACATAATGTCGTTCTTGTTGAGCTTCTTCTTCTTGCCGCCCTTGCCCAGGTGCGGGTGCGAGTACTCGGCGATCCTGCAGTTATAAGTCCGGATCTCCTTGTTCTCCCTCCTGCACTTGACGGCGATGGTGACCATGGAGGTGAGCAGGATGACCGAGATGGAGCTGAGGGTGACGATGAGGGGCAGCGACATGTCCCAGTGGCCCTGCTCCCGCGGCACCCGTTGCTGCTCGTCCTTGGGAGCGGCCCCGGCGTACGCGGCGATCACCAGGCGGGCCACGGCCGAGAGCGGCGGCTTGCCGTGGTCCGACACCTTCACCACCAGCTCGGTGGCGGCCGCGGCCCCCTGCGACCACAGCGACCTGGCGGTGCGCAGCTCGCCGCTGCTCGCGTCCATGTCGAAGAGGTGCTGCTCGTTGCCCTCGGCGATCTGGTAGGAGAGGCGGCCGCTGTCGCCGTGGTCGCTGTCCACGGCCCGCACGGTGGCCACCAGGTAGCCGAGGCCCGCGTTGCGCGGCACCTGCACCTCGGCCGTGTCGTTGTGCAGCGCCGGCAACACGATGACGGGCGCGTTGTCGTTGACATCGAGCACCGTGACCCGCACCGTGCAGTTGGTGGCGAGCGGCGGCGAGCCCGAGTCCTTGGCCACCACTTTGAACTCGAAAGCCTTGGTCTGCTCGTAGTTGAAGGAGCGCAGCGCGTAGATGGCGCCCTTGGACGGGTTGACGGAGACGAAGGTGTAGACGGACACGTCGGCCACCCGGGCGGGCAAGATGGAGTAGGCCACGCTGCCGTTGGGGCCCAGGTCGGGGTCGTGGGCCAACACCGAGCCCAGGTACTCGCCGGGGATGTTGTTCTCGGGCACTTGCAGCACGTACACGGGCTTGGTGAAGCGCGGCGCGTTGTCGTTCTCGTCGGCCACGCGCACCGTGAACGAGCGGCTGGCGTTGAGCGGCGGCGAGCCGTTGTCGCGGGCCACGATGGTCAGGTTGTACTCGTCGGCCGCCTCCCGGTCGAAGGGCCGCTCGCTCAGCACGGTGTAGAAGTTGTCGTAGTTCTCCTCCAGCCTGAAGGGCCCGTTGCCCAGCACCCGGCACTGCAGCTGCCCGTTGCGGCCAGAGTCGCGGTCGGTGGCTTTGACCAGGGCCAGCATGGTGCCCGGAGGAGCCGCTTCACTCACCGGGCCCTGGTGCATGGACACCAGGCTGAGGGTGGGCGCGTTGTCGTTCACGTCCAGCACCCTGACCGACACCTTGCAGTGGGCGGGGATGGAGTTGGGCCCCAGGTCTCTGGCCTGCACGTCGATGTCGTAGATGCTGCTCTCCTCGTAGTCGAGGGCGGCGCGCAGGCGGATCACCCCGGAGCGCGGCTCGATGGAGAAGAGCTGCCCGATGCGCTCGCTGGCGTACGGGCTGAAGGAGTAGACCACCTCGCCGTTGGTGCCCTGGTCCGGGTCGGTGGCGTTCACGTCGATCAGGAAGGTGCCGGCCGGCGTGTTCTCCGCCACCTCCACACTCAGGCTGGGCTCGGCGAACGCCGGGCTGTTGTCGTTGGTGTCCACCACCTCGACCCGCAGGCGAACCGCGCTCGACTTGGGCGGCTCGCCGCCGTCCAGCGCCGTCACCAGCAACTCATGGCGCGGCTGCTGCTCCCGGTCGAGCGGCCGCTGGATGATCAGCTCGGGGAACTTGGTGCCGTCTCCCCTCGACTTCACCTCCAAGCCGAACAGCCGACTCGGGCTGCTCAGCTGGTAGGTCTGCAGACCGAACTGGCCGGTGTCTGGGTCGTGTGCGCTGGTCAGGGGTATCCGCGTCCCCGGCGCCGCGTTCTCGGGGATCTCCACATCGATCTGCTCGGTGGAGAAACTTGGCGCATTGTCATTGATGTCCAGGATCTCCACTTTGATCATGCACAGCTCCTTGTCGTTGGCGAAGACTTCCAGCGACACCACACACTTGGCAACCCGTTTGCAGACGGTCTCCCGGTCGATGCGCTGCTTGGTGTAAAGTAACCCGCTCTCCCGGTCCACGTCTAGCAAATGGGGAGCGGAATTTTCCAAAACCCGAAAGTTAGGTTTCCTTGGCTCCAAACTGGTCGCCAGGCGAGCATCTTTCGCGATGTTCCCGATCACCGTCCCGGGTCCTTGCTCTTCCAAGATCGTGTATTTCAAATTCTTCAAGGTCAGAACGCCAGTCCAGAGTAGAAGGAAAATCAGAACCTGCAGGTACATCCCCAGCGCTTGTTTTTCCTCTCCTTTATTTTCTTTTTTGTTGGTCTTAAACCTGTTGATTTACAGCTCGGAAAACAGACAAGCTTCCAGCGGTGTGTGAACATCGATGCACCTTGCTACCATCATTTCCAAATCTTATTGAGTTTGACGACAAAAGAAAAGTCTCGTCACCATCTTGCGTTGTAAATCCGTGGATTCGGAAAATATTGTTCGTGCCAAATACTTACACCCCCTCTCCCTTAAAAGACCCGAACCTTTTGCACGGCTCGTGTGAACTGGATCGGTGAAGATGCGAAATCTTGCGTCCTTCTCCCAAGTGAAATCTGTAAAATGCGGCGTAGCCCATGTACCAGTTTCAAGGCTTGCGGTGTGTTTCTTCCAATTTCATGAGATGCAGCTGCCGAGAATTTTGCATGCTGCACACACACACTCACAGCGACTGGATGAATATCTGTCTCTGTGTGTACGCGCCTATCTCCACTCAAAAAAGCGGTCACAGCTGCTGTCAGTGACTCGGACAAGACAGCAAATAAAATTGACTGATTTTCCTCGACACACTCGAGCAGCAGCAGGTTTTAAATCTAAAAGCTTCCACAGGCACGTCTCGCATTTCCACGAAAGTCTCCCATCATACGGTCGGTAGCAGCACAAACCTTCAGTGACACTTTAGTGAAGGCAAAATGAATCAAAACTGCCTTATGCTATCTGCGGCAGCCAGAGCTCTCCGGTGACACACACTCGCTACTTTCCCTGTTGATTCTTCCCACTTGTGATGAGCAACAGTCTTGGGTCCAGCCTGTGCTGCAGGAGAGCGGGAGGTGGGTGACACTCAAAGGTTTGGTTGGATGCGTTCTTTCCCTCTGCTTTTGGTGTGTGTTGTTTTTTGTTGTTAAGTGGAGGGGGTGGGATTTTTTTTGTTGGTTGCTCTTTGTGTCGCTCGCAATCGATAGACGTTTTCAGGGTATGAATCTCTCGCCGACACGCTCCCGGTCTCTGCCTCCTCCTTCTGCTCGCTTCGTTAAAACAGAGAGCGCTCACAAAACCCAAATCCTCTCCGGCCAATGAAGCGCCCGAGTCCTTTGGCACCGCCCAGTCCGATCACTCCGGGTTCGGCCAATGGAGCGGGGAAGGCTGGCATCGGAGCCGAGGGGTTGGCGGTGGGGAGTAAGGAACGATGCTCGAACCGAAATTGGGGGGGTGGACAGGGGGGCGGAGGTGTCCGACAGGGAGCGCGCCTTGCCATGCGCGCCCCCGACGATCGCTGGCGGAGCGCGGGCACGTGCACTTGCAATTTCACCCGCAACTCCTTATGAATGAATCGGTCTCCGTTTGGGTATGATTGAAGATTTTTGTTGAGAAAAAAGTGTGATCGGAACTTTTATTTTCATTTATTTTCAATCGGAAACATTAATGGCAAAAAGTACTTTTAAGGCTGACAGCACCGCGTTTAGGTCGCGACAACAGAATTGGATGTACCGTGTGAATGCTAACTCCCAACAGCGTTTAGTGTGCGTCAGTGCTGACGGCTGGAGGGGGGGGGGGGGGGGATACAGTTTTACGAGCAAATATTTTTCCTGTAAATTATTGTCACAGGGCAAAATCAGGCCACTTTTTTTTTTAATTAAACGCTGATTTGAAGTGATGATGTAAAGAGGTAGGAGGAATGCGATCCGAGTGCGGACTGGAGAGCGATGACAATGGGCAAAGTAAATGGCTCATTTATCACCGTTGTTGTACGACGTGCTTGAACGGTCAATGTACAATTTATACCGGACGTGACTATCTATTACTGCATTAAAACAGATATTTTTTTTCTTGTTTGTGATCTTGTGGAAGTTTCATTTTGTGTTATATCGGGTGTGAATTTGCAGTTTAGCCTACTACTGAGTGCAAATGACCGAATCCTAGCATTTACATTAACCTAAGCACACAAAGTAGTTGCAATGAACAGGTCTTGTGCGTGTGTGTACTCGAGAAGCTTAGTAGTCTGCGCTGGATCTTCATCGCGAGCTCGCGAATTCAAAAATAATATGCAATCACAAGAGTTATCCTAAAATTAGACGTTGATGGATATCGTCTATAATCCTTTGCAAACGAAATATAGCCAACCAAGAATACCTCCCTTCCAGCTTTCAATAGCTAACGGCATTGCACTTGATTTTTTAATGTGGAAACGGATTTAGAATAGACGAGCATTATAATGAATCCGGAATCTGGGTACAAGAGAGTTAAAAATAAATCATCTGCTGAAAGAACGACATCTTCATTGACGCTCGGTTGGTCCCAATGTTAAACAAACCAACTGAAAACGAGCGGCAAGAACCCTGTTAAAAAAAAACGATGCTATGTTGCAATCGGCTGATTTAACTTAGTGAAGGAGACGAGATTTGAAATTATTCTTTGACATGATACAAGGCAAACGCGATTGAGCAGTTTCCCTGGCATGCTTACTTCAAGACATCGATTTTATCCCGTTCCTGACAACAGATTTAGTTTTCGCTGTTGAAAGGTATAGCAGACAAATCTACCATAATTAAATAGCACGGTATTTTGAATGGAGTGGCTGTTATCCTTTGCCATTCGAACCGCTGAGATTTAGAATTTTATTGCACTGATACTACAAAAAAAAACATGTCTTGTGTATATTGTGAAGAAAATAACAGATATCAGCGAGAGATTGATAGGATGTTTGGACATTTTTTAAATTCATCTAGATGGAATCTAGATGGATTGTTACAATGAGACACGATTGGTTTACAAACTAACTAATCTCGGCAGTGTGTTACACCGAAAGTCCATTTAACTCATACAACTCATTAGACCATGAAACCGGGAATTTTGAAACCAGCGTATGTTTTTTTTTTTCAATTCTAAAGCCAGCAAAACATTCGCGCCAGAAAATTAATCATGAATGTTTAGAATTTTAAGGTCACATTCTTTTTCAGGAATTCGTGCCCGAGAGACTTCTCTTTCTTAAACTTTACGTTGCGTCTGCAATATGTAAATATACAGTGCTATATTCATTTTGTAGTATTTTTTAATAATGTTGGTGGATTGTAAAAGATTGAGCTTTTTAACGATGCAATGAATCAATTAATGATACATTAATAATGATTATCCCTGATTAATGATGACATAAGATCAAAGTAGGCAAAGGAACAATAAAAAATAAAGGATGTTTTACTGCTCTTTTCTGTGGAAGGGAACCCCCAGATTTTATCTGACAGAAGTCTGAAGAATTATAAAGGGATTCCATAGGTTTGCTTTGCTAAGGATATTTCCATATGCTGGAGAGTCCTTAACTGGGAGCAAATATTCAGGATACAGGCCAATTTAATTCAATACATTATTTAGTAGAAAATGATTTACTTAGTATACTCATCTAGTGAGAATGATGAACTGGCTATCCCACGGAGTGTTTGAGACACAATTGCATTTAAGAGGAAATTGCATACAATTGGAATTAAATTATACTGAGAGGATGAGGTGTAATAAAGTGAAGGCACAATTTTATAAAGCGTAATCATGAATATGTTGGAATGAAAAGCCTTTATGTGTAATATAATTTTAAATGACTAACATTTACTTATAAAAATTATTAATTTTTACATTCTTCATCCATATACTTCCAGAAATGAATGTCATTTGCTGCTTTATTCAGTCCACTGAATTTTATGAATGGCAGCTAACCATGCATACGTTGGAGTACCTCCTCTTACAATCAGCCCTTGCTGGCTTATGTCAGTTGCGACTCAATGCTAATGGTGCAGCTGCTGACTTCTATTCCAGAGGAATTGGAAAATAAAGAAGGTGGCTTGGATTTGTACAATATTCACATTATCAAAATAACCCACAAAACAAGTTCTGGACTATAACTTTTTCAAACAACAATGTTTTAGGAAAAGTACCATATTCTTAATCGTAATTTTGTGGTGATATCTAGATCCCATGTCGAGGTATGCTATCTAGTCTTTTGGCCAAAAATTTCCACACAACCATATAACAAACACCGGTATCACCTAAGAAAGGCACAATATGCTGGAGTAACTCAGGGGGTCAGGCGGCATCTCTCGAGGAAAGGAATAGGTGACGTTTTGTGTCTCTCTTTGGTGTAAACCAGTATCTGCAGTTCCTTCCTGCATATCGGTATCACCTAGTGTATGCTGTATCATCAACTAAATTTAGTGCATTAGTTCAAACTATACGTGACTAAACACAATTCTGTTGGATAGCACCATTATACAATACCCTGATGGAGGTTTTAAATTAGTGGCAGTGGTTCGGGACCAAAGTGCAGGTCAAATGAAGGCCATGACAAGTTAGTATGAAAGGGAGGATAGATTAATTATTACGACGAGACTGATGGGATGAAATATGTTTATTTCATTGCAAGTATTGGGGTAAAGTAGGTGAGCTTACTGCCTGGATCAAGGCATCAAACTATGATGTGCACACTTGGTTGCAAAAAAGACAGGACTGGCAACTCGATGTTCCAAGCTTTTCAAATGTAGTAGGGAGATAAACTAGGTGCATAACTAATCAGGGACAATGTCATAGCTGCACTCAGAGAAGATATACTGGAGGATTCAGCCAACGAAGCAAGATGAGTAGAGGTCAAAAATGCCAAAGGTGCAATCACTCTGATAGGTTTACAGGATAGTTCTCCCAAAAGCCAGTAGGAAATAGCGGAACAGATATATAGACAGATTATGGAAATATATAACAGCAACAGCAAAGTTATAGTGAGTTTATGTTTTACAATATTCACCAGGCCATCTTTTGTGCAAGAGGCTTAGATAGGGCAGTATAGTGCCCCCAGGAAGGTTTCTTGTAAAAAGTATGTGGATAGTTCAATTAGGTGAGGGACCACACTAGATTTTGCATTGAAAATTAGACTAGCCAGGTGACTGGTGTTTCAACGGGAGAGCAGGTTGGAATTGTAATCATAACTACATACGTTTTAAGGGAGTTATGAATAAGTAATAGGCTGGAGCTTGGGAGAAATGTCTAAATTAGGGTAAGGCAATTTCAAACATCATTAGGCAGGAGCTGGCGAGTAGCCATTAGTAGGTAGGTCCACATCTGACATGTGGGAGTCATTTAATGATCAATGTTCAGGACCAACATATTCCAATCAGGAGGAGAGTCAAGTAAGGCAAGGTAAGGGATCCTTAGATGATGAGGGATCTGATCAAAAAGAAAAAAGAAAGCTTATGTAAAGTTTAGAAAGATTAAATTAACAGGAATATAAAGAAAGCAGGAAAACACTCAAGCAGTGGATTAAGAGGACCAAAAGGGATAATGAAATGTCCTTGGCAAGTAGGGGTAAAAATAATTCCAATGCATTTTAAATATACATTAAAAACAATAGGCTTACCACCGATAAGGTAAAGCTACTCAAGGATAAAGGAGGGAAATACTCACAATCTAGGGCATTTTGAGAACAAGGAAGATGGTTTTGTCTCTTGATGAGCATTAAGATGATAAATCTCCAAGGCCTAATGGATTCTATCCCAGGTATTGAGAGAGCTTAAGGACTTTAGACTTTTGAGATAAAGGCCCTTCGACCCACTAAGTCTGCGCTGACCAGCGATCACCCCTTACAATAGCACTATCCTACACACTATGGACAATTTATAATGCTACCAAAGCCAATTAACCTAAAAACCTTTACGTCTTTGGAGTGTGGGAGGAAACCGGAGTAGCTGGAGGAAACCCATGCAGTCACAGGAAGGTACAGCACCACTACAGCAAGTGCGTATGACAGCTGTATGAACAGCACCCATGGTCAGGATTGAACATGGGCCTCTAGAGCAGAAAGGCAGCAACTCTACTGCCTCGCCACTGTGCCGCCCTAAACTAAACGTTCTCATCCACTCCTTACACACTCGAGGGCAGTTTTTTCAAAGAGCCAATTAACCTACAAACCCACACTGACATGTCTTTGGGACATGGGAGGAAAGCGGAGCATCTGGAGGAATCCCACGCCATCACAGGGAAAACATGCAAATTTCACACACGCAGACAGCATAGAACCAGGGTCTCTGGTGCTGTGAGGTAGCAGCCCTACCTGCTGCGCCAGTGCCTTATATCCCCTCTAGCGATATGCAAGGTCCTGGAGGACTGGAGAGTAGCCAAAGTTCCTTTATTAAAAAAGGGAAATGGGGATAAACAGGAAATTATAGATCAGCGTGCCTCACATCCGTCGAAGGGAATCTATTAGGGGATCAGAAGAGAATAGATTAATTAGGGATTTGCACTTTTTTGTGAAGGGTCATGTTTTACACACTTGAGTTTTTGAGGAGATGATGATGATTAATTAATGAGGGTGGGACAGGGGATGTTGTCTATGGACTTTAGCAAGGTATTTGACATGCTCTCTTCTGGTAAGAATTTCATTGACCCGTCCGGGACATATGACAATAAAACACTCTTGACTCTTGGTAGACCGATACAAAAGATTAAGATGTGGTGGTAACATCATGTATGGAAATCTGTATGGAAATCTGCGACTAGTGGTATTCTGCAGGGATTAATGCTGGAACCTCTGCTGTTGATGATATATGTAAATTACTTGGACAACAATATAGACGAGTTGGTTAGTAAGCTTGCAGGTGACACCAACTGTGGTGAAGTTTCGGACAGACTTTTCTGTTTATCTATTAGCAAATATAAACAAAAGGTGGAGGTGTTGGCAAATACAGTCGATGTACATTCCATGTGTTATTATTGATGAAAATTCTCCAACCATTGCTGTTTAGCTACAGGTTGTACGGGTTAATCTAAACATCTGTCAACAATCTAAAATGATGGATGTACTTGGTTGTATTCTGTGTGAAATTGGGATGTGTCCTTTAGGAATGTTGCTGCCTCATGACTGATGTAGCTATAAGCGTAATCATAGGAGAGCGGTTACATTTATTAATTTCTGATCATTACAGGAAGGACCAGTATTCATTGGTTGTCCTCAGTAACCACAGAGGATGATGTTCTGTAGTTTTTTGAACTGCTTCAATCTCTTTGTCAAAGATGTGTCCATGGTGCAATTGGGCAAATGGTCACAATATTTTCACTGACCAACGATGAAGAAATAATGGTATACTGTAGAGAGTGTAGTGTTTAAAATGGAACTTTGTGTTGGTGGTATTCCTGTACATGTCTGCTGCCCGGGGCAGTAGAGGTTGCTACTTTGAGAAAATATTGAATAAACTATTGGCAAATGGCTCCATCCATCCATCCTGCCTTCTGAATGAAGATAATGAAATGGCAAATAAATTGAATTATTATTTTGCACTACCTTTTTCAGCAGTCGAAGAAGATGAGGTATGTCAAAGAAATCAAAATTAAAGTCAACAAGTCCCCATCAAAATTAACATACTGTAAGCAAAATGCAAAATAACATTACTGACAGAAATTGTCACTGATGTGTGACAAAAATCCAGAACCAAATTTCTTCCATTCCAGTGCTTTATAGGAAGTACTTGAGAACATCAAAAATGCCAAATCTGGCCTCTCAATTCAGGAAAGGAAAAAAGACACTTAGTGTTGGAGTAACCGAGTGTATCGGGCAACATCTCTGGAGAACATGGATAGGCAACATTTTGGGTTGGTTCCCTTCTTCAGTTCTTCCTGATCTGAAACGTTGCCTGTCCATGTTCTCCGGAGACGGTGCCTGAGCCACTGAGTTACTCCAGCACATTGTGTCTTTTTTTGTATACGTCTCACAATTCAGGTTGGCCTTTGAGGTTAGAACATCAGGCATTACATCCTGTTATTTAACTTAAAGACAGAAACCAGGATTTTTAGATCCGTTGTAGAAAAGCCTATTAACAGTTGTTTGGAAATTTCTGCTATTTAACGGAGGATAAATTTCAGCCGATCAGAAAAAACTATAATAGATTGTGTATTAGAAACCCTGTTTGAATTTTGGAAAAAGTGATTGAATAAGTAAACATTAGAATCTTTACAGATTTTATGGTCACCTGGAAGACATTTTTAACCTCGTTAGTAAGAGATTGTATCTCGCCATTCAATATATTATTACATAAGAGGTCCCAGCACTAATCCCTGCAGAACACCATGGGTCGCAGATCTCCATACATGATGACACATTACCACCATCAAGCAAAAGGTATAGAAGTGAATATAAAGTGTATATAAAGCTATAGAACGCACACCACCAGATTTGGAGATGGTTTCTTCCCAGCTGTTATCAGGCCACTGAATCATCCTACCACAACCAGAGAGCAGTGCTGAACTACTATCTACCTCTTTGATGACCCTTGGACTATACTTGATCAGACTTTGCCGGCTTTACCTTGCACTAAACATTATTCCCTTATCCAGGCATGTGCCGTGAGTAATTACCCAGGGTAGGCAGTCGGTCGGCTTTAAAAAAAATTTAAACCGCGCATGCGCATTGTTCTCGCCGTAAAAATAAAAAATAAAAATAAAAACAGTAACAATTCAATTTGCCCAAGGCTTCATACTCTCCTTTATTCTGAATTACTGAATGGGGGGTGAAGGTTGATGGCAGGTGGAGAGATGGTGGGAAAAACGGGAGCACAGGATAAAGTTGAATCAGTTGTCATCTTATTGAATGACAACACTTGTTCAAGGGACCAATTGGGGGGGAGAGTTCCTTTCACAGACTGTGGAGAGTCTGTGTCAGGGGTAAAGTTGTGGGGAGAGCAGGAGTGTTGAGAAGGAGGGGGTCGGGGATAATGCCAGTAACTCACACACTCACCGCTGCCGCAGCTCTCCGGGCGCGAAGCCCCCGCATTGTAGCTGGGGATAGAAGCAGCTCAGGTAGCTGCGAGCGACCGCCGGGACCCGACAGCAGAACTGGCCGACACTTCAACGCCTTCTGCCGGCCCGCTCACCTCTGGCAGTGCTCTCCATCTGAACATCTCTCACCTGCCGCTCGCTCATGTCAGCCGCTTCCTGCAAATCCTTAAATTCCCACAGCCGAGTAACCTCAATCGCGCTGTCGGAATTTAAGGATTTGCGGGAAGCGGCTGACATGAGTGAGGCCAGAGAGCGGCAGGAGAGAGGTTTTTAGACGGAGAGCTGCCAGAGGTGAGCGGGGCCGGCAGAAGGCACTGAAGTGGCTGCTGGTTCCGCTGTCCGGCCCGGCGGACGCTCGCAGCTATCCGAGTTACTTCTCCCCCCTTCCCCCCCGCCTCAATGCGGTGGCTCCGTGCAAGGAGCATCGCAAGTGGGTTACTGACATGATCCAGATCCCCTCCTTCACAACGCTCCTACCCTCCCCGCAACTTTACCCAGGGCCAGATTCCCCAAACGCTGTGAAAGGAGCTCTCCCCCCACCACCACACCCTGGGAAATATAGTATTTAAATACATCACCAAGAAATGTACTTACCACATCATTGGTACACGAGCTCCATTCTTCTCTCTCTGTTTCCTAAGATACACTTAAAATATTGCCAATCCATATTTGAAAACACCACCAAGAAACTAGTGCTTGCGCCTGCGCAGTGCTGCAAAGGCAGAATTTCAGCTGCCTTCAGCCCCGCTTGAAATTGATGGCTTCCAGCAGCGCTGACGGCACATAGGCTGCACAGATATTCAAGGGTTACAAGCGCTGCGGATGAAAGGCACGGAGAATTATGCCTACCTAAGAGGGTCGGTGGGGGCGCTGCAAGTCGGTCGCCCTGTCAGCAGCGTGTCGGTTTTTTCAACTTTTTTTGTTTTTTGTATGGCCTAATGTGGGTTTTTAGTGTTTCTCTGTGTGTTTTGTGTGGGGGGTGGTAAGGGGGAAACCGCTTTGGTCGCCTCCTCCACGGAGCGGCAACTTTTTCCAGGTCGCCTCCCCCATGGCCTAACAGCGAGGATCGGGCGGCCTTTCCGGGAGACGTGCCCGGGGCTTCAGCGGCGGGCGCAGCGTGGACTCTCGGCATGGAGCGGGTGAGCCCTCGCTGGGGCTCGCCGGAGTGGATCGTTCTGTTCGCTGGCCCGCGGCAACCGGCAGCCTGAAGCTGCGGTCTGCAGAGCTCTAGCTGGCGCGGCGTCCGCAGCCTGGGATCCCTCGAGGGGGAGCCGGGGGAAGAAGAAGCTCCGAATGCCGGCCCGCAGCCAACTTCTACCGCGGGCCTGGCGTGGACTTGCCATCGGGAGCGGGGTCCCTCGCCAGGGATCCCTGGAGGGAAGTTTCGACTTATGGCCCTGCAGTCTGCGGTGCTTCTGGTTGCGGCGGGAACTTTAAATCTACGACCGCCGGCCTGCGGCCTACACCAACCTGAAGCCGCGGTCTCCGATGGGGAAGAGCCGATTCTGGACTTACCTGGACTTTTTACCTTGTCCTTTTACTATCTGGACGCCCGCAGCGACGGCTGCGGAGGGTTGAGGTCCCGACCACGGGGGAAAGTGGAGGAGGACTGGCCAAATTTTGTGCCTTCCACCACAGTGATGAATGCTGTGGTGGATGTTTGTGTTAAATTTTTAGTGTGTTTGTGTGTTCTTTATCATTGTACCGCTGCTGGCAAATTCATTTCACTTGCACTTTATGTGTAATGTGATGAATAAAACCGTATTGTATTGTATTGAGATCGATCTCTTAGATAGGCATAAGTCTCCCATGCCTTTACTATTTATACTTAGTAATTACCGTGTTATAATTTTGGTCAGGGTAGGCAGTGCCTACCATGCCTACCCTGACGGCACGTGCCTGCCCTTATCATGTATCTATACACTGTAAATGGATCATTTGTAATCATGTATTGTCTTTCTACTGACTGGTTAGCATGCAACAAAAGCTTTTCATTGTATGTCGGTACACTTGACAATAAACTAAACTGAACTGATTATATGGGATATATGACTGAAACAAGCTGCTGACATTTAACTTCCATTTGAACCTCCAAGAACATTCTTTAATCTTAGCTCATTTCTTATTACCTCCCCTGTTTTGTTTGCCCATTTTCCCTTCAGTATATATTCACTGGTTGCTTCAGTAGCTCCTAGTTACTTGGTGACTCTTATAATGTTGGCCTCTAGTTGTGCTCTTCCCTACAAGTAGGAACATTGTTGCTTCACATTATAAAATCTCTTCAGCTTTTTAAAGACCTTTATTCGATTAACTCTGTCTTTTCTCAAGATTAGAGACCCAATCTGTTATTCATTTCTTGATGTGTTTATCCTTGTATGTCTGGTATAATTGTTGATAATTTGCTCTGCCCCATTTTCAGTGCCTCTAAATACGTTTTACCATAATCAGAACTAGATTCCATAAAGGTAATTCTGCTATAATATGATAGTTGTATTCCTAAGAAACCTTGCGTTACAGAAAATTGTGTTATAAGGATAATAGAAGAAATGGGGTTCGGTGCTAGTGTGTCAAACTTGCGATAAAAAAACATTTTTTCCGCAAAATCTTCAAAAAATAAAGGTATTTTCGATACCAATAACTTTACTTTTGTTACTGCAGGCTAAAAATACTAAAGGCTGAATGGTACATTGTTTAATAAAGTATTATTTCATAGTGTCGATAAAAGTAATTACTTGTTAATTTCAATGGCCTTCCGCGGTTGGAGTAGCAGCTGTGTTCTTAAGAGTAAACGGTGTCTAATTACTGCAGGGAGCATATCGGAAACATTTTTTCTTCCTCTGTACTATTTAAATCCAATTTAGCTTTTCTCCTGCTAATTTCCAAAGTAACCTTTAAGTGGATCTATAGTTCTCGATCAAAATTGTTTTTTTAACAAATTTGGCTCGAGTAATGCAAACAGTGTGCCATAATTCATCACTCGTGTTATATCCAATTGTATTGATACATTTTTAGCATAATTTCCTTACTTTTTAATTTTCTCTCTCCAGAAATAGATTCTAGTGCATTATTCGTTTTTGTTTTAAATGCTCTTACTAACCTTGGATATTTGTATGTAGTTTCTCCCAAGCGTCACCTAAACTCACTCCTTCAAAGCTATGTGACCTTTCTGCAAAAATGTATCACCTCACATCTGTGTTGAATCTCGTTTGCCAATTAGGTTCCCATTCTGAAGTTGATTATGCTACATCAGAATGTGTTGCAGTCTCCATCAGTATTGACTACCTTCCCCAATGTAGATTATCCGCAAATGTAGGAATTTTGTTTTTGACTAAAATGAAAGTGTTCTGTTCAAGATGATGCAACAATACGAGCAATCATGTAACATACATATCAATAATTTTTTTTAAAAGAGACACTATATGGGCAATTGATTTAATTCAAAAATTAATTTCATGAATTACAAAAATAAGATTGCTCTTATTTGGTCTAAAGAGGATAGAACCAATGGGTTGCAGAAATGTAGGAGTCTGTGTACATGGATTATTAAATTGTACGAATAGGTACAGGGAGAAAACAAAGAGGCTAATGGAATGGTGATTTTCCACACAGAGCACTGAAATATAGTGAGCCAACATTTATGTTACACCTATTTAGAGTCCTCAAAAGACCACTGTGTTCGACTTGTGGTACCATACTTTAGAAAGGGTACATTGGCTTCAGAGGAAATACATCGTGGATTTATTAGTGGTCCTGGACTACAGTGGTTAATTTAAAAGATTACAATATGAAGTTGTGTATCTTGGGATGTAGAATATTAACGGATGATTTGATCGAATCAGATTGTTAAGGAGGCAATCATTTCTACCTATAATTTTCTCAGCTTGGGATAAGTGGGGCTGCAAGAACATTGGGGGAAAAATAGAATACGACCTTGCTGAACCTGCAGAAATATTTTGGAAACCTCCTTCTAAGTGGAATGGTTACAAGAGGAGGGATTCTGAGTGAATGAATGAAGTGGAGAAGCTACGGTCATTTTCCTTTGAACCACAAAAGATGAGTAGACAGTTGATAAAATATTACAGTTCCCCCCCACCACGGGTACCATGTACCCATGCTACCTGCTCCATGGCTGGATAGTCGGTGACTAAACCGTCTCCCCCACCTAGTTAGCCAGGTGAGGAGGGGGCTGTGGACCCCCAGCAGGACCAAAAACAAGACCTGTCAAAGGGCGAATGAGCTTCTAGCGAGCCAACGGCCATCCACATTTCAGTAGAAGTTGCGATCACTGTCATACATAGCATTATAAGGAATGATGCTAAAGCACACACACCAAAATCCTATACTTCCAGCGGCGGAAGTCTTCAGGAACTGGGGGACAGAGATGTGTGAGCGTCCGTCACTGTTCTCGTCAGAAACCAGCACCACTGCATCGCTAATGTTTTCAACGATGATGAATGAATGAATATGCTCGGACTATCCTTCATTGGATTTGGCCGGCTTTACCTCGCACTAAAGATTATGCCCTTATCATGCATCCATACACTGTAAATGGCTCGATTGTAATTATGTTTGTCTTTCTGCTAGCCGGTTAGCACGCAACAAATGCTTTTCACTGTACCTCGATGCATGTGACAATAAACTAAACTAAACTAAACAGTGCTATGATTGTGGCAAAGCAAATAATGAATAAGTGTTCCTATTGGTAGAAAAGTTAATAATCAATAGATATAGAATTAAGGTTATTGTAGACAGAACCAAAGGTACAGGAGGAAAAATGATTCATGCAGCAAATAGTTATGTTCAAATGCATTGCCTGAAGGGATGGAGGAAGTATTCTCAAGTGTAGCCTCGGAAAAGACATTTGGTGAATAATATAAGCAAATCACAAATAGAGGGCTGTGGAAGACTCAGGGAATGAGGCTAACTGGATTACTCTTACAAAATGCCAGTATGGGGTCGACGGGTCAGATGGTCTCAATGTCTGCTCAAACAGTTCTGTTATTCTTCTTTACAATATCAAACAGTAATATGTAAGTGATGTAGAGAGCGATGTATACAATTTTATCACTGAGCAGCCAAGTTGTCATTAAATGACAGAACAGGCTCGCAGAATTAAATGGATCCTTCCTGTTATCAGTAATGGAGGGAGTGTATATATCAGGTGGTGGCTGGAACAGAAATCAAGCAAAATGCTTTGTCTTGGACACGAGTGAGATGATTTAGGCTGTTGATGCTGTGCTCATCCAGGTGAGTGGAGAGTATTCTATCATGATCCTCACATGTGACTGCAGTTGGTAGTAAGGTTTTGGGGACCCAGGATTCACTTGCAGAAGAATATTCATACATTGACAGTAGATTATGGTCAAATATTTTATCTGATTGAACCCATTAATGTATTTGTTCTAAGATGTTGATGGTTATGGCATAGAAGGTCAATAGATAGTGAACATATTCTCTCCAGTATGAAATTGTCCTTGTATAGCACAAGTGAAAATTGATATTTATCAGCTGAATCTTGGAAGCTGTCCAGGTTATCATGGAAGTGAATATGGACAGTTTCATTTTTTATTCAGCTATGAATGGAATGAAGCTTGCAGTCATTAATGGACATCCACCTTTGATCTTATAATGGAAAGATGGCTATTGATAAAACACCTGACATTTATTGTCCATTGGGTGCTACTGAGGATCTCAACAAGACCTTTGATAACGTTCTGCATGGAATATTAAACACATGGGATCCAGGGAGAGCTGGCAAACTGGATACAGTCAAAAAGTAATATAATGATGGTTTATGCCAAAGTTAAATACAAAATGCTGGAGTAACTCAGCGGGTCAAATGGATAGGTGACATTATGGGATGGGACCTGTCTTCAGACTGATTATGGGGTGAGGTGGGGGCTACTGGAAGCGAGAAAAAAACAAGCCAAATCAGGGCCAGCAACAGATGGCCTCAAGCATGGAGGTTCCCTGATACCTTCCCACCCTAACCACCCTCTCCCAAGGCACCTTCCCCTGCATCCGCAGGAGATTGTCCTTGTACCAACCTTGACTCCATCCAGAGACCCAACAGTCCTTCCGTATGAGGCAGATATTCACATGCACATTCTCTAACCTCATCTACTGCATCGGGTATTCTCCATGTGGGCTCCTGTACATTGACGCAACAAAGTGTAGACTAGGCGCCTGTTTTGCTGAACACTTGCGCTCGACCCACCAAACCCAACTGGATATCCTGGTTGCTAACCACTTTAACTCCCTTCCCGTTCCTCTACTGACCTTTCTGTCCTTGGCCTGCCTATTTTCAAGAGTGAGGCCATACACAAATTGTTGGAACAGCATCTCATATTTCGCTTGTGGAGCTTACAACCAGGCTGTATGAATGTTCAATTCTCCAATTTTAAGTAATTTCTACAAACACCTCCCTCTCCTCACCCCTCCCCTCTTCTCCCTCCCCATCCATCACCCAAAACATCGCCTATCCATTTTCTCCAGAGATGTTGCCTAACCCTGCATTTTGTGTCTATAAACTAGATACAGAATTGGCTTTTTGGAGGGAAGCAGAGTGTGCGTGTGGAAAGGTGTTGTTCGGGCTGGAGGTTTGTGATGAGTGGTGTGTCTCAGGGGCTGAACCCATTGCTATTTGTAGTTTATAGCAGATTTGGATGAGAGTGTACAAAGCGTGATTAGTAAATTTGCAGGTGACACTAAAGTGGGTGGTACAGTAGATCGTGAAGATGATTATCAAAAATTACAACAGACTTGATCAGGTGGGCTGGAGAAATGGCTAATGGAGTTTAAAGCAGATACATGTGAGATGGTGGATTTTGAGAAGTTATACCAGGGCAGGATCTTCACAGTGAATGGTAGGGTCCTGTGCAGTGTTTTAGAGCAGAGGGGTCGAGGAGTACAGATACCTAGTTCATGAAAGTGGTGTCACATGTAGATAGGGTGGTCACAAAGGCTTTTAGTAGCCTGGCCTACATCAGTCAGGGTACTGAGTATAGAAATTGGGACATTATGTTACAGTTGTGCAAGACATTGGTGAGACCACACTAGCAGCATGTGGCTGAGGGGTAATTTTATGGAGTTGTATGAAGTAATGAGGGGAATAGATACGGTGAATGCACAGAATCTTTTAGGGGAATTAAAAACATGAGGACATAGCTTTAATGTGAGGGGGGAAAGATTTAATACAAACCTGAAGGGCAACTTTTTTCACTCAGAGGGTGGTTGCTTTATGAAAGTGTTGCCAGTGGAGGTTGACACTGATACCACAACAACATTTACAAGGCACTTGGACAGGTAGATGAAGAGGAAACGTTTAGTCGGATATGGGCCATATATAGGCAAATGGGATTAGTTTAGATAGGCACCTTAGTCGACAAGGAAAAGCTGGGCTGAAGGGTCTGTTTCCATGCTTTATTATTCTTGGTCTATCTACTGTTGGGTGAAATAATTAGGGTGGAGGTTAACCTAGTTTTAAAGGTTTCGCCCTGTCTGAGTCGCGGACAGGAAATAAATGAAGTCCTGTTACAGTAAACTTCCTCAGGGACTGTCTTGTCCAAGCTTTGCTTTTTTGCTCAATAGCATACCTGATTTTCTCTGAAAGGCAGGTCACACACAGCCATACTAATGACTCTCTGCTGCCCTCTGATTGTTGGCCCCATATCCATTCCCACTCAGCATCTCCCACCTTCCCCACCCTGCCCAGATTATATTTAACCCATACTCTTCTCAACTGGGACCCTGCTCCCATAATCCTTGCAATCCTTCACATCTTTTTCTCACCAACTTCATTTTGTTTCTGAACTGGCATTTGCAATCTTTGGAGATATTTGTATAAGTTTACTTCTTTGCAGGCTATTCTCCAAATACAAGTCTAAAGGCACATTATGTAATATATCTTGCCTGGATGCATTGCAACTGTACGGTGTTGTTTTAAACACCAATTTATTGTACTTATGCACTTTATGAAACTATTCAGAAATACTCATTCATTGAATAGAGGTGCAAATGAATAAATATTTGTTTTTAGTTTTGTGTGCAAGTCTACTGATTGAACTCAGATTAGATGGAGGGAAATACAGCGGACTAACAATACTTTTAGCTTTTCTGTGACTTAATATGAACAGGCAATCAAATGGAACAGCAACAGCCATGGTAATGGTGTGGAATAGGAGACATCATTGCACGCTATCATAAGTGTTTAAAACTGCTGAATGAAGTAGGTTAACAATCACTAGTCTTCACTAGAAAGGATACAGAGCAGAAAGAAATTAACGCTAAGGTGAATGAATAATGGGCTAGTTACAGATATTGCAGGGAGAAGATGGGATATAAGGAACAATTTTCTCTACCATGTTTACTGAAGAATCTGCTGATGTGTTTCAACATTTTTGCAGGGAATGCTACAAATGATGCAGTTGCATAAAATTATTGAGAAATGGGAGGTTTTGCCAGACTAGAGCCATTATTATATGCATAGAATAAATTTTGAGTTGGAAAAAAAAAAGTACACATTGATCATTGTTAAAGAAATTTGCAGGCACTTGTGAGGTTATTGAATGAAATATGTTACACATTTGTTCTTTAATGAATGAACTACCTATATAGTTTGTGAAAATGGAGTGTGAAGGATAAACCTGAAATTCAGTGAATGAGCCTAAATTGAGGTGAAATAAATGGCAACTTTAAAAAAAAAAATATTCTCTGAATGTTGTTACAACTCAGTCTTGGAACATGAGTGTCAGGAACACAGTTAGCCTTGTGTAGGAAAGAACTGCAGATACTGGTTTAAATTGAAATTAGACACAAAATGTTAGAGTAACTCAGCTGGACAGGTAGCATCCTTCTCTCCAGTGATGCTGCCTGTCCCGCTGAGTTACTCCAGCATTTTGTGTCTACACAGTTAGTCTTTATGGCTTATCTTCAAACTGCTGAGCTTGATACAACTGAAGGCATGCTGTGTCACTCCATGTTGGTATGCGACTGGAGTTAGATAGCTGCCAGAATGGTTAAAGACTATTATCCTTTCATAAAGCATACTGACAAGCAATTGAGTTTGTGAATATGTAGCCATCAGCCTAAAAGATACAGTTTAGAAGCATATTTTACTGCCACAAACAATTTATGAAAATATTTTCACAACTAAACTAGAACTGAATGTGGAATGAACATAAAATAATTTATTTGAAACATAATTATAATAAGTAAATGTGGAAGAAAGAACTGCAGATGCTGGTTCAAACCGAAGATGGACACAAAAAGCTGGAGTAACTCAGCGGGACAGGCAGCATCTCTGGAGAGAAAGAATGGGTGACGTTCGGGTCTGAAGAAGGGTCTCGACCCAAAACATCACCCACTCCTCTGCAGAGATGCTGCTTGTCCTGCTGAGTTACTCCAGCTTTTTGTGTCCATCTTCGGTTTAAACCAGCATCTGTACTATTACTAAAAATCTCACCTTGACCACTTCCAGTCTGCGTTGTTTTTAACTTTACGCACAAACGGTGCCCTATACCGCTAGGATTTCCCCGCCACCTTACTCACCGTTCGCCTCTGCTCCAAGCGCACCAAGTTTTGTTCTGATTGGTGGAATATTACAAGAG
This sequence comes from Leucoraja erinaceus, assembly GCF_028641065.1. Classification (NCBI taxonomy): domain Eukaryota; kingdom Metazoa; phylum Chordata; class Chondrichthyes; order Rajiformes; family Rajidae; genus Leucoraja; species Leucoraja erinaceus. The sequence continues at coordinate 73,959,598 of NC_073382.1, forward strand.
TTATAAAGGTTTAAAGAATTGTGAGATGAGCAGATTGGTCTTCTCACCTGTTAGTCACCATGAAGGTAACACCCCTTCCGAGGTCAAGGAGAATAAAGCCTCGGAGGCCGTGCGTGAGTCAGTCAGCCATGAGTGAGTCCAGAACAGTGAGTCCACAAGCCGTGAGTGAGTGAACTGTGAGTCCACAAGCCGTGCCGAGTCCAAACGTCGCACTGAGTCCGGAAGTCGCGCTGAGTCCAGAAGTCGCGCTCGAGTCCAGAAGTCGCGCCCGAGTCCAGAAGTCGCGCCCGAGTCCAGAAGTCGCGCCCGAGTCCAGAAGTCGCGCCCGAGTCCAGAAGTCGCGCCCGAGTCCAGAAGTCGCGCCCGAGTCCAGAAGTCGCGCCCGAGTCCAGAAGGCGCGCCCGAGTCCAGAAGTCCACAAGCCGTGAGTGACTGAACTGCGAGTCCACAAGCGTGAGTGACTGAACTGTGAATCCACAAGCGTGAGTGACTGAACTGTGAATCCACAAGCGTGAGTGACTGAACTGTGAGTCCACAAGCCGTGAGTGAGTGAACTGTGAGTCCGCAAGCCAGTGAGTGAACTGTGAGTCCGCAAGCCATGAGTGAACTGTGAGTCCACAGGCCGTGGCTGAGTGAACTGTGAGTCCACAGGCCATGGCTGAGTGAACTGTGAGTCCACAAGCAGTGGCTGAGTGAACTGTGAGTCCACAAGCCGTGGGTGAGTGAACTGTGAGTGACTGAAATGTGAGTCCACCAGCTGTGGGTGAGTGAACTGTGAGTCCACAAGCAGTGGCTGAGTGAACTGTGAGTCCACAAGCCGTGGCGGAGTGAACAGTGAGTCCACAGGCCGTGGGTGAGTGAACTGCGAGTCCACAGGCCGTGGGTGAGTGAACTGTGAGTCCACAGGCCATGGGTGAGTGAACTGCGAGTCCACAGGCCATGGGTGAGTGAACTGCGAGTCCACAAGCCGCGAGTGAGTGAACAGCGAGTCCAAAAGCCGTGAGTAGGTGAACTGTGAGTCCAGAAGGCTCACCACCCCCGCCCACAGACCCCCTTCCCTCGCACACCCCCCCCCCCCCCCCCCCCCCCCGCAAACGGTAGGCTACGGCAGTGGTAGGCCATGGCGGCCGTCCCCCTCCCCAGGCTACAGAACGCTCCTGCCAGCCCCCACCAGAAGCGTCCCTATCCCCAGCTGCAGGACTAGTCCAAGAATCCATTCAGACCACAATGCACATACTAGTCCTCTGGAAACCAGTCCCTTCAGCCCATAATACCTCCAGAAAGCCCTCCCCTCACTGGCCACCGCCTGAAACTGTCCTCCTCCCCGGGCTGCAGGACACTCCCCCCTTCCCCACCGGCCCCCGACAGCACCGCCTGAAGCTGTGCCCCTCCACAGGCTGCAGGATGCTCCCGCCACCGGCCCCCCACAGCCCCCGCCTGAAGCCAACCCTATCCCCGGCTGCAGAACCCACCAAGAGAGGCAAAAAGAAAGAATGGACTGAATAAATCTCCTCTTTAACGTTTAAATTGTTGTTATATTTTAAGAGTTATTCACATTTTAAGCTTTAATACATTCCTTTTCCACTTGCCGCACCCATCAGCTGCACCTATGCAGTAATACCTGCGTGTTCTACGTCACAATGGGAGTGGCTGCGCCACCGGAGAGCCGGGAGGGTTGAGGGGGGGATGGATTGAGTGCTTCAGGGGGGAAGGGAAAGGGGCGGAGTGGGGTTGAGGGGTGAGGGGAGGAGGGGGGGGGGGGATCAGGAGCGTCACAACGGGAACCCGTCAGCCGCACCTGTGCAGTTGGGGGCTATGCGTGAGCATTGGAATTGGTGGAGAGGTGGAATATTGCATTTGGGGACCAGGCCTCCCGTGTGTAAGTAAATGTCAAGATTTGGCAGATCTGGCAAGCAATTTCATCCCACTCAAACAGTACATATCCAGGACTCCCCTTAATAATGATCACAAATTCCAGAAGTATAGAGCTGAATTATAAATAGTATGAAATACCACTAGAATCTTGTATCACGTATGGAAGCCATTCAGCCCACTATCTTAGCTCTAAGATGTATGGGTCCAACATACTCAGACTCTCATTGGGGTACAGGTTTTACAGCATCATTGCTAGGGTATAGTTTGCACAGAGCATTTATGGGTTCCACAGAGGCTGACTCTCATTGATATACAAGGCCCCATCCCCTGGCATCTTCACCATATTGCTGTAAATCTTTTTTTTGTCTAAAATATCTCAAATTTTCCTCTGATTATTGAATCTGCTTTTAATACTATCTAAGAAAGTGCTTTCCAAGTCATAAAAATGAAATTCATTAAATAAATTTCCATCTGGCCCGAGTTCTATAATGCGTTACAAAATCTCATCAAAAATATACTCGCATCTGCATAGTCATCTGCAGACTGGTAGATTATCTGAGTTGTAGGTTTTAATAGTAAGATTAAATGAGAATTTACCAGTTTGAAATTTGATCTTTATTTTATGAGGAGTTACGGTGAGCGATTACGTGAAGAAGCCCCGCCAGGCCGCATGCGTATAATTCTTCAAAGCAGCAGTGTGAAATCACAGCTAACAGCAGTCGTAGTAACATAGTAAGACTCAGAAGACTAGAACTACCAGATGATCTTTGCGATTATGAGGACCGGGAGCGGAGGGCACGTAATCGCTCACCGTAACTCCTCATAAAATAAAGATCAAACTTCAAACTGGTAAGTTCTCGTTTAATCTTACTATTTTACTTCAGAGTCACGTGAGTGATTCCGTGAAGATTTCAAAGCTGTGGTTTCATGCCATGAGAATCGAGTCTCCACAACCATGGCTGCTTCAATGATAGATGAGGGAAACATTCATGATGAATAAATAATAGTAACTCCTCTCATTCGGGAGTAACTAACCACTGAACCCAAGTAAAGTTGTCAAATGCCCCTGGTCTGGCCTTGGGTTATTATGATTTTTTTTCATAACCCTTGCTGCGGAAATTGTAACAGCCCTAGTGGAGTGAGTTTCGGAAATATATCAGTATCTACTCCTGTATGAGCCAAGCCCTGTTTTGATCACCTCGGGATGGTCCAACCCAATACCCTTTTGAAGTTTTTTATATTATCAACATTGCTAGTTCCGAGCCTCTAAGCTCTTTGCGAACTTGACGTATTGTTATATATGTGTGGCCATAACCGAAGGTTCATGAGGTATGTCATGAATTAGTTTGAGATTTTAAGTCTATTCTGCTTATACAAATATTAAAACATAATATTATTTGCAGATGCAATCATCCTATGTAGTCACAATATGTAGTGACTGAACCCGTTGGCTAACCAGCGCCTTGAGGACAACTACCTATGATAGCTGAGCCAACTAAGGATGCAGCTGGAGCCCCCTGTTGAAATAGTATTAATACCACATTAAATAACCCATTAGCCCTGTGCTTATCCTGGGGACTTATGTGAAAAATATCCTTTCTCCCTTGATATTAAGGGTGAACCCCGGCAGAGTGGGTCCCTATTGCTGCCGTAAATAAGATGGGAAGCACGTTGGGCATAGTTAATGGTCCTATAACTTAATTTTGTCAAGACCCATTTGAAACGAATTGCAAGCTGTCAGTTATCTGTGCCGTATGAGATCTGACTTAAGTATTTAAACAACACTTCCCATTTCCTGAAGAGGAGATGTAATGCTTTCCTTTCTTGGTGCTATCCCTGCATCTGCAGCGAGCACAGACATGAATTGGACTGACAGCCCGACTCGCAGGACTGGTCCACTCAGAATCTATAAGTGAATAATTGATTTATCATGTAGAGGCTGGTTTCCCGAACTACAGGCTAACCCAGCAAATTTTATGTTAAGAATAACCGTAAAGGTTGTATTTTTATTCCCGATAAAGCGGGAAACATAGCTGCATAGGACAGTCAGACAGAACGTTGGTACTGAATAATATACATCTTTCAGATCTATACTTGCCATATAATATTCTTTGGAAACCAATTGTTTAGTAGTACCGAATGTTTCCTTTTAAAAGCTTATACTGGACATAGGAATTCAGTCGGGTTAGATCCAGAATGGCTCACCACCCCCCCATCCTTCTTGGGAAATATACTTAGACATAAACTGCAGAGGCTGATGAACCGTCTTTTTTATTACACCTTTTGTGAATAATGGTTTCAATTTTATCATTTACCTTTAAAGTTTCTGGTTTTGAAAACACCAATTTCCAACTTGGTGTATGTTTAGTGAGTGGATGTTATTCAAGAATAACTCAATTTGAACCCCTGAATGCTGTCCAGTGTGAAAGGATCTGATGTTATGCAGCACTATTCATTATAAACATTTGCAATCTACCCCCATTGGTGATTGGTCCTGGACAAGTCCAGCTGCTCGTGCCTCCATGATTGCTGGGTTCTTTTGCCACCGAATTTTAGTGGGAGTATGCACTGGTGCACGCCAATGGCGTAGTGATGGGATAGTTCCCTTAATAAGGCCGACCATCTTTGCCTCGTCAGCTAAGTCCTTCACTTACTTAGCCAGGACTTCTCCAAATATCAAGTTTGGTGGCTGTATGTTTGACGATCAGCACAATGCTACAACTTTGGATTTAACGTCGGTCTCATAGTGTTTTCTCAGGCAGTTAATCTCGAAGTGGGCATTGCACACCCGGCCCAATGTATCCTGCTGTGCGTCTGATAATGGTATCCCTTCGACTGACCGCCCAATGCCGTTATGCCTGATCCGATTAGTTTTAATACTTTCTTCAGCCTTAGTTCCTGCGATAGCAGGATTGTACCCATTTCCCCCCCAGATAACCTGGTTCATGGTGGGCATTCTGAGTGATGCACGATTTACAAGTGTTTCATAGCGTTTTGATTCTTGGAGCTGGTGAGAGGTCATATTGTTGATGTTTATTAGCCAGATTCCTCTATTGCCTCACCAGTTCCTGCCAGTAAATTTACATGCCACATCCGGCTCACCTGGAGGGATGCTCTCGTGCCTTGAGGGTCAGTGCCATACTTTGCCCTGGCTCTCCCTGCTCTTGCATAAGGGAGGCTTCAGCAGACCTTGACATGGCGCTGCTGGTATGGGCACCCAGGTAGACCTGCGGTGCCTTGGTGTGTGCTCCTCCGCTATACCTCCAACTTCAGGGTCAGTGCCATACTGCCCTGGCTCTCCCTGCTCTTGCATGAGGGAGGCTTCAGCAGCCCTTGACATGGCGCTGCTGGTATGGGCCCCTATGTTGACCCGTGGAGGTATGGTTCCTCCCGTTTGGTACGGGTCTGCCCTGTATAGATCTCTGCTGGAGGTTGCTGCTGCAGCTGATGGGGTGGCCCATGAGTATAGTACTTACTTTGGAATTGGCATGATGGAGCATCCTTTCGATAAGGTGTTCCTTCTTGTCTAGACACCCCCAGACATTTTTATGTCCCAAAGCTATTCCTGGCCATAATACTGAGCCTGCCCTGAAAACAACTCTGGACAATTTCTGTGCTTGGATCCTAGCATAGGGCAGTTTTACATGGTTAAATCTCATCCATTTGTGTGTTGTAAGGCTACTAGGACCTTTTCATCCTTACCAAGGAAAATGCTATTTTCGTACAACACATGACCCAAACATATGTTGTTATTATCATTAGTACCAACAAGTGTAATTTTTGCCTACTTGTAGATGGCCCCATATTTTCCCTGGGCGCGACTAAGGTCTGGGATTTTCCCCTGTCCAACTTTCATGCTACCACCAACTTCAGTGAATTGTTTACTGTCTACGAAGGCATGGGGTGTGTTGTTGCCGCAACAATGAAGCCTTGTTTATTAATAGTACCTCAATTGGTCCAAAACTTTGCTTCCTGTCCAGATTTTTACCTGCATAGTTTTTTCCCCTAAGAGAAGATCAGCGGCTTATTTTTATGTCACCTCTTAAGTGTTTTTATTCTCGTCATTTACAGCATGAGGGGAACTCTGGCCCCTCTGGGTATTTTCCACCTTTGTAGTTGGTTATACTGACACTGGTGATCTCTTTCATAGAGAGAGGATTGTTGGACAGCCTGATCAGGACCTGCAAGCAGAGTTTCCTGAAGAGGCCTTCGAATACAAAGCTCCTTACTGGAGCATATCCTACTGGTGCTGTGCTCAACAGCCTTACTTGGCTTTATGCTTTGGGGTATGCTTTTCAATACCTCCAACCTCAGAGTCCACTATCTCAGGATATAAAGCTCTTTTGCTGGAGGATATCATGCTGGAGCTGTGCTCAACAGCCTTGCTTGGTTTTATGCCTTGGGGTATGCTTTCCAATACCTCTAGTCTCAGGATATATAAAGCTCCTTAGCTGGACCATGTTATGCTGGAGCTGTGCTCAAACAGCCTTTCTTGGTTTTATGCCTTGGTGCTGCTTTCCCATACCTCCAATCTCAGAATATAAAAGTTCCTTACTGGGGTAAATTATGCTGGAGCTGTGCTCAACAGCTTCTTGGCTTTATGCCTTGGCTTTGTAATACCTGTAACCTCAGTGACAGAATAACTCTGCCCTGGTAGGCTCAACCTCCTTCATGAGGGAGACATAATGCAGCCTGCCTATAAGTGTTGCTACCATTATCCCTCAAGAGGACCCGTGGATATAAAGCTCCCGTCCTGGAGCTGATTCTATTTGTACAGCCTTACCCTGAAGCTGCTGCCACAGCCCTTGGGGTGACATGTTGGGTATGAAGCTCCTCCTGGAGCCTGTCGTGATGGAGCATCCCTTTCATCAGGTGCTCCATCTTATCAGACGTCCACAACATCATTTTTATTGGGAGGTGTATCCTCCTGGCCCGATTTACAGGTTATTTTTAGAATAGCTTTTTACCCCCCGGCATAAAGCACAGAAACAAGCTCTTTGGCCCAACTCAAACCATCTAAGCTAGTCCCAATGTCTTTTAAAGAAAAACATAAAAAAGACATATGTAAGTCACCCTAATATCGTTGGGACTTACCCCTCCACGGAAACTTCCGCGGTCTCGAAGTCGCTGACTGCCTTGTCAGCGGCTGGAGTAACACACCCGACGTCTGCCGGCTCCTGCAATAGTGGCCTGGACTTGGAGTTCTCCCCACAGCCCAATGCCGGTTTCCCCGCGGCCCGCCCGGACTGCGCTACTATAGCCAACAGGAACCTCTGTAAGAGGAGGTTCCTGCAGGAAACACACAACCTGGTAAGTAATGAAAACTTACCTGTAGGTTTTTTTACTTACCGCTGGCAGGAATGAGTTGCCTGCCAGACCGGTGCCTCGCCATGCGGATGACGATAATGATACGCATGCGGCCCGGTGGGGCTTCTTCACGGAATCACTCACGTGACTCCGAAGTAAAATATAAAGGAAAAGGCATCAAATTGTTGGGTATTTGAAAATGAACTGATGGTTTTATACCATTTTTTTAATACCAATTCCCTATGTAAATCATATTAAGGATAGGCTGGTTCATGAAACTATATTGAAAACAGTGCAGGGTTTCCTCAGTCACAAGATGCAATATTTATCATACCAATGATGAAATCTGCAAAAGGGCAGCTTCTCTTCAGGACTGCACTCAAATGTCAATCTAGGTTTTGTGCTGAAGATAGACTCAAAAAGCTGGAGTAACCCAGCGGGGCAAGCAGCATCTCTGGAGAGAAGGAATGGGTGACGTTTCGGGTCAAGACCCTTCTTCAGAGAGCTTATGTCTTTGAAGTTGGGTTTGAACCCATGAGTTGATTCAGATGTGAGAATGTTACCACTGTAAGCATGCTCATTTTTGAACTCACAGACTGTGTTAAGACCAATAACAGTTGTGTAAATACTGCAAATAAAAGCAATGATTAAATTTAGTTACACGGAAGAATCATATATTTTGGCATCCTTTTCCACTTTATTTATCACCAGTTGTATCTGTATTATCTCCGGAGGAATACCAAAGACAAATGCATGAAACTGCCGAGAGTCTTTTATTTGAAGTAATTATAGATTATGCTTTTAGTTTGTCAGCATAGAAATAACCTTCAACAGGGGACAATAAAAGGTACTCTATTGTCCATAACCTGATCAGAACAATTTAAACATAAGAGAGGAAAATAGTTTGCATGTGACCAAAGTACCTTTCTTTAATGTATAAACAAGGAACTGCAAATGGTGGTTTACAGAAATAGACATGACGTGCTGGAGTAACTCAGACAGCATCTCTGGACAGCATGAATAAGGTAATGTCTCGGGTCAGGACCCTTTTTCAGATGAAAGTTTTATTTAAGAGTATTTAATAATTTTGGAAACTATCATGTAGAGAACTAAATCAAATCCTATGTCCTTATATAGAGTGTGTCTTCAATACATTGAAAAAGCATTCATATCTAATGCACATTTGATCATTATAATGACTATTGATGTATAAGAAGATTAAAGTGTTAACATGAAATAATTTAGAAACCTGAAATAAAGATAATGGATGAAGTAGAAAACTTAAGCACAGAACATTCCATACCAAGGTACTGGGTTGTGAAAGATACATCACAGTGTGATATAAGAGTATCAGGTCATTTCAATTTTGAGAAAAGGGCAATTAGTGGCATATTCCCCAAGAACACTTATCATCGTGAATTTGAGCAATGTAAGTATGAATGAATCTGAAAATTGTTCCTGTATTTCTTTCTCCAAGATGCTGGAAAATAGTTGGTAATTTAAATTAACAACAAGGGCACTTTAGTAAATAATCCAAAGGCATCATTTCAATTGCAGTTTCCCCCCAACACAGATAGACTCATTGGCAGATTCTACACTAAACTATGTTGCAAGAATAGAGCAAATGAGATATATACCACAAACAGAATTTGTTGGAGATATTAAGACATTCGTCATATTTGTTGAGACATACCTATTGCTGAAGTACAAGAGTTCCCCATATAATAGTAAGATTAAACAAGAGCTTACCAGTTTTAAGTTTGATCTTTATTTTATGAGAAGTTACGTTGGTGATTATGTGAAGAAGACCTCGCCAGTCCGCATGCGCGTCAATCTTCAAAGCAGCGGTGTTAAATCACAGGTAACAGGAATTGAACATAGTAAGATCAGAAACCTAGAACTACCAGATGACCTTTGTGAGAGAGGGTTGGGAGTGGAGGGCACGTAATCACCAACGTAACTCCTCATAAAATAAAGATCAAACTTCAAACTGGTAAGTTCTCGTATAATCTTACTATTTTACTTCGGAGTCACGTGAGTGATTCCGTGAAGATTTCAAAGACCTGTGATTTCATGCTGTGAGAAGCGAGTCTACACAATCACAACTGCTTCATTGACAGATGAGGGAAACATTCATAATGCATACAGACATGACATAGATTTAAAACATGGTGATGCTGTTTAATGAACAAGTAATAATAATAGTAACCCCTCTCATCCAGAGGGAAACTATAAATAGAACCTAAAACAGTTGGCAAATACCCTTAGTCTGGCAATGGGTTATTATAAAATGTTTGTAAAGTTCATTTGTTTGACCATGCTGCAGCCATTAGGATGTGGTCCAGCGGAACGTAAATAACCCTTGCTGCTGATGTTGTAGCAGTCCTCGTGGAGTGAAATTTGAAAATCAGTATCTACTCCTGCATAAATCAAACCCTGTTTTATCACCTGGAGATGGTCTGAACGGATACCTTCTTATGAAGTTTTTTGTAACTAACAAGCATTGCTAGTTCAGCGCCTCGAAGGCTCTTGGTGACCTTGACGTATCGTTGTATATGTGTGCCCTCACGTAACCGAAGATCCATGGGTATGCCATGAAACTAGTTTGAGACCCGACGCCCTTTCTGCTCTGCTTAATTAAATCATAACATAAAATAGTATATATATTATTTACAGATGTAATCATCCTGTCCAGTCGCAATTATGTAGCGACTGAACCCATTGCGCTGAAACCAGCGCCATGAGGATAACTACATTATGAGAGCCGGCCAAAGCTAATGATGTAGCTGGAGCCCCCTGGTGAAGTAGTGTTAACACAATGTCAATATCCCATGCTGCCCAGTACTTGTCCTGGGAGAACTTGTGTTAAAGATATCCTTTACAAACTCGATATCCGGGGGTGAAACCCGACAGAATGGGTCCCATTTGCTGCAACAAATATGATGGGAAGGCACGTTGGGCACAGTTAATGGCGCTATAACTCAATTATTGTCAAAAGGCTATATAAAATGAACTCCAAGACGACTGTAATCTGTACCGTATTAAATGTAACATTAGCATTAAACAAAACGCTTTCCATCTCCTGAAGAATTATACTGCTTTTTTGGTTCTATCCATGCACGCTGTAGTGAGCACATACATGGATTGGTGTGACAACCCGATCCGTAGGAGCAGTCTACTCAGAATCTGCAAGTCAATAAATTGATTTTATCATGCAGAGGCTGGTTTCCCGAGCAACAGGCTGAACCAGCAAAGTTTTATATTTAGAATAACCGTATACGGTTATATTATTATTCCTGACAAAAGCGAGAATCATGGTTACATAGGCCAGACAGACAGTACGAAAACGTATAACGGGATCTTGCTTACTTTATTTCAAGGCCCGACTGATGAGGCAAAATGGAGGAAGACATAAAAGAAACATTCCTCCTCCTTGTAGCGAGAATGTATCTCTCGCCACTGTTATGCCACATAGTTTTCAAACCGGTGAATAAGCATGAAAGCAACATATCAATATTCAACGTTTCATCGAACCATAATTTCTTAAATATTTTTTGATCCAACACCCATTCTGTGTTGTCATTGATCTGTACTTGATGATACACCAGTGGCAAATGAGATTAGGTAAATTATTACAGGATACTTTTACTTGATTGCACCCATGTGCCTAACATATGCCACCACTCATGCAAATCTCCTCCACCTCCGAACTAGAGATGACATTCGCAATTTTCCACGTTAGAGCCCTTAGCATCAGTTTGTAATATAACTGAAATTTTACTGACCAAACTACTGGAGCAATGCTGAATACTGTTTGTCCATCAATGTGACTTTGGTAGCTTCAGCTGATAATAGCATAGGTCTGTTAACATTGACCTACATGGCACTTGAGAGGCTGCTACTTTGCGTGGTCAGTTCCCCCACTTGCACAGCTGAATCACAGCTACTATATTGCCAACTACTCTTGATGAATAGAAGGCTGCTTTATAACAATAAGGTTGTTACAGGTTTCTATTAACTCCAATCTCTTGCTCCAGGGCGGAGTTAATAGGTTAATTAATAGTTAAAGGTAAATCCCAATGACCAACACGTCTATTTGGTAACAGCTTAAATTCACGGGATGGATGAGGCCTAATTTCACAAATATTATTTGAGGCTGAAACAGTTGCTTTTAGCAAAATACAGTGTTAGAATATCATCCAGACAAGACATAACAAGTGTTTTTAACTCTGAGTATTCCAAGCACCGATTTTAGTAATTTGGTAAATACCCTGGGTAAATAACTTAGCCCATTTTGCAAGGCTTTACTGTTATCACCACAGTCATCATTGCCTCCTCCTGATAATTTCAAATGTCTCCGGTGATCCCTGTAAATGGGAACTGCATAGAATGTATCTTTGAGATCCTTAAGAAAATCAGTTGTTAGTCAGTAACAAAGTTTCCTATTCAGAAAAGTTTATACTGCACAATAACATTCTCCATCTTTCACAATGAACAGGCCACGCCTGCCATCATTCCATGCCTGCTTCGAACGACAACTCTGGCTCAATTTCCCAGCCTGTCTTAAAAGACAATACTGGCCATAATACTGAGCCTGTCTCATAATCCTGAACCGGCCTCTAAAGGCAACTCTGGCCATAATTCTGAGCCTGCCTCGAAAGACAACTGGCCATATTTCCGATCCTGTCTCGAAGGCAATCCTGGGCATAATACTGAGCCTGCCTCAAAAGACAATTTTGGCCCTAATTCCAAACCTGCTTGGAATGCTAGTATTGTGCAGATGTACATGGTTAGATGCCGCTAAGTAGATGACAATGCCTTAACCATTTGTGTGTTGTACAGACAAGTGTAAATAGTACCAATTTGTAAGTGGTCCACTTACCCCATGTTTCGGAAGTGCCAGACCCAACTACCTGCCTGGGTTATATAGGACTGATAAGGCGCGTGGAACCTCTGTCCAGCTTTCACGCTGCCATTAGCTTTAGTGAACTGCTTACTGCCAATGGAGGCGTGGGGTGTGTTGCCACCGAATTGATGAAGCTTTGCTCGTCGTTGGTACCCTGATTGGTCCGACAGCTTTTGCTTCCTCATCCAGGTTTTGCCTGTTGAATAGGTCTTATCTGAATAGAAGATTTGGCGGCTGACTCTAATGTCCCCCTGATAGCGCTGTTCACTGCCGGTACTTGTAGCGTGAGGGGAACTCAGGCCCCTTCCGGGTATTCTGCCAACGGCTGATAACCAACTCTTCTGTCAGCAACACCTTTGTTTGCAAGGATTCCCTTGAAGCCATACGCATGTGCTCTAGTATGTTCCATGGACATACTTTAGAATTTGAAGTCAGTTACATACTGACCACTCACACTCCCCTCAACAGCGAGGGAGATTCGTAGGCACCCCTGAAACAGGTGCTGGTTCAGGCTCCTGCATGCTCTCCTCCTCCAAGAGGGAGACATTAAGCAGCCCTGACACAGGTGCCGCTGGAGCGGGCCCTCCCATAGGCCGGCGCTGACACAACTCCCTTGTTGTAGTGTATCTTGGTGGAGCATCCTCTCCATTAGGAGCTCCATCGCCTCCTCCAAGAGGGAGTCATTAAGCAGCCCAGAATCAGGTGCCGCTGGCGCGGGCTCTCCCATAGGCCGGCGCTGACACAACTCCTCCTGTCGGAGTGTATATTAATGGAGCATCCTCTTCATTAGGAGCTCAATTTTGGACAACCGTGCAAAAAACGGTATCCATTCCGGAGGGGAACCCTCCCGGCCCGACTCGTCCCAGTCCATGGGCCTGACCAACTTATTGTTGGTTTTACCCCATGTCCTGAGGCCCACAGCGGTCTGGGAGCCGCTGACCACACTGTCAGTGGCTCTGGTGGTGATACCGCCTTCCTCCTGGATTTACCCCTCCACGGGAACCACAGCGGTCTGGAAGGTGCTGACCACCTTGTCAGCGACTGGAGTAGCGAACCCGACGTCCGCCAGCTACCCGCATTCCGCAGTCCGGACCGGAGTCTCCCCACAGCCCAAAGCCGGTTTCCCCGTGGCTCGTCCGGACTTCGCTACAATATCTAGCAGGAAAACTCTGTAAGAAGAGGTTCCTGCAAGAAAAACACAACCTGGTAAGAAATACAAAACTTACCTGTAGGTTTAAACTTACCGCTGGCAGGAGCGGCGCACCTGCCAGTCCAGTGCTTCGCTATGCGAACGACACAATGACGCACATGCGGACTGGCGGGGTCTTCTTCACAGAATCACTCACGTGACTCCGAAGTAAAATTAGACAATCATTATTAAGGAAGGAAAATATAAATTATAAAAGTAAACATAATAGTAGTTGAGATTAAAGAGTGTTTAATTGTCTTATCTACCAGAAATGGAAGAACAAAATTCCCACTTGCTGAAGCTTTAAAGGCCTATTAATGCAAAAACATGCAAATAAATATACAAAAATTAGTAATACAATTCATTGGTACAAAGGTTCAATGGTCCATTATTGTCACGTGTACCGAGGTACAGTGAAATTTGGTTTACCATAGTCATACCAAAAAAGTAATAAACTAGTAACCACTATTAATCAAAATAGGGCAAAGTCTGTCCATAGTCCAGCTAAAACAAAGTCCTTGCTAACTCATAGTTGCTGAATAGGATTGTGGTTAGCGTTATGGTCTGAAGAAGGGTCTCGACCCAAAATGTCATCCATTCCTTCTCTCCAGAGATGCTGCCTGTCCCGCTGAGTTACTCCAGCTTTTTGTGTCTATCTGTGGTTAGTATAAAGCAGGGTTCAAGAGTCTAATGATTGCTGGGGAAAAGTTGTTATTGAACCTGGAAGTCACGTTTTTTGGGCTCCTGCACCTTCTTCCTGATGGTAGTAGCAAAATGAGAGCACGGCTAGTATGATGTGAGTCTTTGATGATAATAAATGATTTCATGAGGCAGTGCTTTCTGTGGATCCCCTCAATGGTTGTGACAATAGTCATGGACCAGGCAATGTCTACCACTTTCTATGGCCTCCTTCACACCTGGGCATTCCGAATGATCAAACCAGGCAATGGTGCAACCAGTCAGTATGCTCTATACCGTACACATGTAGGGATTCAATAGATTATCAGGCCACATATTGAATCTCCTCAACTCTTGATGCCCAAGTTCCTGTGAGGGCCTTAATTTCCAACTACCAATACAGACAAGCATCCGAGACGGGCCCACTCCGCGTTGATATGCTACTGCAGCGCTACGCAAGCGTCAAAATCAGTGCATGCGGTGCATTCGCTCTTCCCCTGGCCTCAAGAGGGCGCCGTGTCTTGATGTAAAACCTTGTTCGGAGGACCAGCACAATAAAGAGACGTCACACACGGCAGTTGAGATTCTGCCTACACGTCCGGGCTTATTTCCAACTCACAAACAGAAGCGACCATCTGTAGAGGAACACCAGGGTGGACCGTAGTGTCAGCTTCACTAATTCGCACAGGCCACAAAATGTCACTAGCCCCTTCGATGCCGTCTGGTTGGGATCAAGGAGGTTCGTACTTCGCCACTCTACATGTTGAATCTCACGAATACCGGGGGGGTGGTGCCTGATTCAATACATCACATGGGACCCTCCACTCTTTGGCGGTCACATGACTGTCACAGTATTGTGCATATGCGACAATTAACACAGTTACCCACTTCGAATATCATACTACAAAACTAGAAATTCTACTGCACTCAACCGCGCGCGGTGCTTTTTTCGCGACGCAGTGCGGGGGGTGTCGCCTCTCTGGTGGGGAAGTCTGGGGGAGCTAAGCTATTCTTACATAAAAAGCCGCCTTATTGGTGGCTGGAATTAACAATCGCCCGAGAAGTCTCGTGCCAGAGTGGTGCATATTTACTGATCGCGTCGTGGCGGAGTCTGGTCGATTTTTGGCAGATATATGTGATGTGTGGCTTGACAGTGCACTAACAAGGTAGTTCTCCTGAGCCACCGCACACACTTTGCAATGCGAAGCCCGGCATGATTGACCTTGCTCAGGGGCGCGGCTGCGTGTTTGCTGCGTGCTTTGCCAAGTAGCATGGCCTGCGAGCCTGCATTGATGACGCTGTACGGCTGTGTATGCGCAGTGGGAGTTCTGCGCGTACTCAAATACCGTCGGACTCTGAGAAGGGGATACATGACTCACACTAGTACACATGTGAGTAGACACGTACGGCATCTCATGAGAAGAACGCATAGTTTGGGTGGGCACAGAGACGGGAACAGCAAATCGCAAGCTCAGCGAAAAAAGAGTGACTTAGGTGTCGAGTGGTACAGCAGAACAATCTGGTACAGAGAAAAGGGCGTGAAACAGCGGGGTGCCCCAGCAAGCGCACTCTATGGAGCGAAGGAAATAGGGAGGTTTTGAGTTTGGCCGAGGAACCCTTCTTCGGAAGACCAGCGCGTTGGAGATAAGTGCCCAACGAAAACCAGTCACACCTGTTGTTGTCGCTAACAAGCACCTCGTTGATTTGCCTATGTATGGCGAGCCGTGCTCGAGCAAAAACACGAACCAGGCCGCGTTGAAGGCTATGGATCTGCTTTTTGGGTCTTGTGTCTCTGCGCCCCGGCCTGCAAGCTAGCCTTAGCGGTCCGGCATCCCATGTCGGTGTGAGGGCCGGATAGATGTGCACGACGCCTGTAGGACGCGCCGATTCAAAGCTTGCTGCCGTAACGTCAGTATTGTTAATCTATTGTGCAGGTGATGGCTTCAGCTGGCGTGTTGAGGGGGCATATCCTTTAGCGCCATTAGTCTATGTCAAGAGCAGGTTGTTGCTGATCGGGCCACTTCGAGGCTAACTGGGAGCTTTCGGTGGCGCCCCGGCACGTCGTCGCTTAGGGTCAAGGAGTCGTGAGCAATTGAGCCTGTCAGACTTTTCTTCTAATGATATTTTTCATAGTTTGCTACTTGCTTCGCCTTTGTCAACCTTTCGTCCCATTGTTCTGTGAGATAGAATGCGGCTTGACGGTGACATGGAGAACATCGCGTATTCATACTGTGAACGTCTTAGATCTTCAGCTACAGTCAATTGGTCTAGTGTTTTGTGGTGGGTCGCTGCAACTTCGCGTACCAGGAATGCCATTCTCCGCGGCAAATATCACCGGCGTCACACGCTATGCATATCCAGGTAATATGTGATGTCATGCATCCTGAGCCAGTTGCGCTACGGTCGACTGGGACGTATTGGATGAATCGATCCACTAGTACATATGGGGCAACTACAAGCACAAAAGTGGATCGGCTAAACGTTCGTGGCATCCTGCAGTCTAGCAGAAGTCGTGTCTGTACGGCGCGTGCTAGAAACTTCAAGCGTACTCGAGAGGGTTGAACGTGCGAGTTTTGGAGAGGTTCTGCTGCTTCCCCTGGTGTGCCTGGATTCGGCGCGGGCCGAATCTGTGACACTTGGCTGCGACTACGGCAGTGGACCGCATGGGCACCTCGAGGCTGGGCGGAGCGGTGGACCCAGGCTGTGGCAGTACCGACCGTGAAGTAGCCACTGTGACAGAATAGCATGCTAAGATGCATGGGTACATGGCGGATAAATGTGCGGTTCTCAACGTTGTAGCCCAAAAGGCAGCGAGGCATGATCGGCGTCTAAACAGGGTTGTCAGCTTAATTTCGCCGGATAAACAGACGGCCAGCCTCACAGCAGCGTGCGGTTGCCGTGACAGCGACAATGAAAGTCGTGGCAAAGTAGCCAAAGAGGTACAGCAAGGCAAGTCTGAAGAAAGCGAAGGGGCATGAGTTGTGCAGGACCCTTTTTAGAAAAGAGGAGACTTGCAGCTACTAATGGAGCAACGAGGGTCCGCCCTAAGCAGTTGTACAGGGCTTAGCCTCCCCCTGCAACCTCCACCCTGCGGAGTATTGTGATGTCCAGTTCCCGAGCTCCAAATTCTGACGGCAGCGAGCGACATGGGCCCCGCCGCATGAAGCACCCCAGAACATAGTCTGTAGACAAGTTACAATCTACGCGAGCCAGATTGCACGGGACTGTCATGTGCTGACCACAGAATGGAAGCTGGCCACGCGCAAAAACCACAACCACCCCCAATTAGAACCTGGAGAATGAGTGCACTGTTGGGTATCTTATTGAAAAGCAATAAGATTATTAAGCCGTATTGGACAGTGATTCGGAGAGGCAGAGAGGCCTGATTCGGGAATACACCTCAGATGGCAGTGGAGGCCGGTTCTCTGGAAACTTTCAAGAGAGCGCTAGATAGGGCTCTTAATGATAGTGGAGTCAGGGGATATGGGGATAAGGTAGGAAAGGGATACTGATTGTGGATGATCAGCCATGATCACATTGAATGGCGGTGCTGGCCGTATGGCCTACTCCTGCACCTATTGTCTATTATAATTCTTGGCTAAGTTCCCTTGCATGGAGAGTGGTCCTGGTGGCCTGAGCCTCATCGTTTATAACTTCTGACACAATGTAATGTCTGAGTAAAACCCTGTTGTGACTAGCATAATAAAGAGACGTCCGAAACTGATGAGATCCGCGAGTCCGCTTTATTTCCAACTATAAACAGAAGCATCTAGAACAGGGGTCGGGAATCTTGTTCTGCATAGGGGCCACAACGCATGTCTGTGAGCGGATGGCGGGCCACATCTATCACGTGCACACATGGATCCCGCTCCGGATGGCAGGCATCAAATCATGTGTTCACATAAATCCCGCTCCTTCGAGGATGCCACCCAGAGCACTGGCCCCTAGTTACGGGCGCTTACGAACATGGCGTACCTACGGACCATTGCCTTGGCTCTGTCCTGAAGGCAGTGGCTCAAATACTCATACTCACTCGTCCCTGGTCTATTGACAACCCGATCCTGACTGTGAAGCCCAGACACAGAAGGTGCACCGCCGTGCTGGTGGCTTTGCGCAGAATGCGGTACAGCCAGAGCTTGGCATTCGGCCACACTCGGCGGCACTCGCTGGCTCCGCAGCGCAGGCCTCCTTGCGTCCTTGCGTCACCACACCTGGGCGCCGCGGCCTCGGGCCCGGGAGGCACCGGAGATGACGGAAGTCTGCGGGCCGGAAGATTACGGGAAAACAAATATACCTGTGGGCCAGATGATTTGGGTTAAGGGCCGCATTTGGGCCATGGGCTGTAGGTTGCCGAACCCTGATCTAGAAGGTCACTCGTCATCAGTGACAAGGCACAGGCAAAATTGGCAGCTTCTTCCCCTGGCCTCAAGAGGGCACTCGCATTTACATGTCAATGACGAATACAAACGTTGCATACATTACAGTATGTATCTGATGGGTCATATGGCCTCCTCCTGTGACATAATAAGGAAGTAACCTCCTCACTTGTGTCCAATCTTGGTTTTACCAAGACTATTTGGTTCCAGATATCATCAAAGCCTTGGTGTGAACAAAGAATTGAATTCCAGTGATTAGTTAACTTTAACATCGACAGCATTTGAATGAGTGTGTCATCAAGCATTTCTGGTAAACCTAAGGCTGATGGTTATCAGAGAAAACACTATGGTGATCGGAGGCAGACCGTGCACAAAGGAAGATGGCTGTTATTGCAGAAGGTCAGTTATCCCAGTTGCAGGAGTTCCCTCGGTCCATGTCCAAGTCTCTTCAGCAGTTTTATCAATGATAGTCATTCCATCATTAGGTCAGAATTTGAGATGTACGCTGATCATTACACAATGTCCAATTTAATTGTAACATCTCAGAAGATGAAGTACAGGCCGTCCCCAGATGATATGTTGATTTTGTATGAAAATATACAAAAACCACGCAATATGGAAACCTTAACTCAGTATCATAATGAATGACAGCAAAAGCACTTAACACTGATAAGAAAGAACAATTACTAAAAGTGAAGGGTGAGGGGAAACTAGTTCTGATGCTCGTAGGAACAAAATAAGTATGTTTATCAGACTTCTAAATTACTGATATTATAGGAGCTTTTTCATAAGTAGTGGTGTCCATAACTCTGGCATTAATAACCTACAGATAACCTGACGTCCATGTGACAAAACACAGCCAACACTGACATGAGCTGATAAATGACAACCACCATTCATACCATACAGGTGCCAGACAATTACCATCCCAATCAGGGCGAGCTGTCCCACTTACCCTTAATATTAAATTACTATATAATCACTGAATTCCCCCCACCATCAACATCCTGAAGGTCATCATGAATCATAAACTCAACTAGACCAGCAACATAAATGCTGTGACTGCAAATGTAGGGATTCTGTGATGACAGATTTGCCATTTGACACCCAAAGTCATTCCACCATCTAGAAGGCACAAGTCAGGAGTGCAATGAAATTTGCCCCACTTGCCTGAATAATTTCAGTTACTAGAGCTCCCTCAAGAAACTCAACACTTGCCAGGAAAGTATTGTATTTGTGATTGATACATGAATGCCATTCTCTCCTCGGATTAGAATCCTTGTGATAAGATTAATTAAAAAAGTAAACTAATAGCTACACATAACTAAAGCTCTGATCTTGTTATCTTCCGGTTTGCACAACCTTTCTATTTGTGCAAAAACGGTACGCGATAGAGCCATGATTTTTTTTGCCAGCTTACTCACCGTTTTCCCGTGCTGCGAGTGCACCAAGTTTCATTCCGATCGGTGGTCTAATGTAAAGGTTAGCAAGGTTTAAAAATCGCGTGTACGCAGATCGATCTCCTCTCCTGCCAGGTGGAACCGCATGGATTGTTTGTTTTTCCTGTCACTCCGTGGGACGGTCCGCCTCTTCCTACACCATCGCGTCTTTACTGGAGCTGATAGATGCTCTGGATGGTCAGCAGAGGTTTCCATGGCGTCTTTACTGGAGCTGAGGATGGCTGGCGGAGGTCTCCAACCAGACACAATTTCAGAGGGTCCGGAAGCAGCCCGGCCCGGCCCAGCCCAGCCCGGCGCAGAGTCGGAGATGTTGTCGATGTCGCCAAACGGAAAGCGGAGATCTGATCCCGGCGGAGGAGAATGACCAGCGCCCGCTGTGAGTCCCCATCGCACATCCAGCCTCTTCCCCTCTAGTCCCCCTCACTGGCTCCTGCCCCCCTCCCCCGTGATATGCCCCTCTCTCCCACAAACCCTGTCTTTTCTCCAAGCTCTCCCCCCTCCCACACAACCCCCGCCATCGCATCTTTACTGGAGCTGTGGACGGCCGGCGGAGGTTTATAACCAGACACAATTTTCGGAGGGACCGGAAACGGCCCAGCCAGGCCCGGCGCGGGAGATGTTGTCAAGCGGAAAGTGGAGAATCGGATCACGGCGGAGACTTCGACCTCTGGTCCCACTCGGCCTCTGGACCCACTCGCTGGCTCCTGCCCCTCTCCTCATGATATCCCCTTCCCCCACGTCCCCTCCCACCACAGAAGCCGTTCACCCTCTGTAGATTGGCTATTGCATGTTAGCCAATCAGAATGCTCAGTAATTATAACTCCACCTAATGCATGCATTATAGTGTAAGAAGACACCTACTGTCTTCAGTAGCTGCAGTAGACTGAATGTATGATGTACTGGTTATGTGATGATGACCTGAACATTAAAGATGTTTATACCCTAACCAGTGTGAGAGTGAGGTACTTACACCCTCCCATGGCTGTATGATGCTCCCACCCCCACGGACCCTCGACAGCCCCTGCCTGAGGCCGTCCCCCTCCGCCAGCTGCAGGATGCTCCCCCACACCCCCACCGGTCTCCAACAGCCCCCGCCTAAAGCCGTTCCCCTCTCCAGGCTGCAGGACGCTCTCTCTTCCACCCCCCCCCCCCCCCCACACTGGTCCCCAACAACCCCTGTCTGAAGCCCCTCCCGCCCCCCCGGTTGCAGGACGCTCCCACCAGCACCCGACAGCCCCTGTCTGAAGCCGTGCCCCTGCCCCGGCTGCTGGACACTACCCCCCCCCCCCACCGGTCTCCAACAGCCCCCGCCTGAAGCCGTTCCCCTCCTCCGACTGCAGGACGTTCTCCCCCTCACCAGCCCCCGCCTGTAGCTGTCCCGTCCCAAGCTGCATGATGCACCCCACCAGTCCCCGCCTGAAGCTGGTGGGGAGCGACAGCGATAGGCCACGACAGCGGTAGGCTATGGCATCACTCCTCCCCCACTCCCCAGTGGCCCCTGACATTCCCCGCCTGAAGCCGTCCCCCTCCCCACCTGCAGGACGCTCCTCCCACCAGCCCCCGCCTGATGCCGTCCCCCTCCCCACCTGCAGAACGCAACAAGACACGCGACAAGAAAGAATGGACTGAATAACACTCATATTTAAATTGTTTTGATATTTTAAGAGTTATTCACATTTTAAGCTGGAATAAATCCCTTTTCCCCTTGTCGTGCCCGTCAGCTGAGCCTGCGCAGTAATACCTGCCGGGAATGGCTGCCCTGCCAGAGAGGCGCGAAGAGTGGATGGGGGGGGGAGGGTGGAGGGGGGATGGAGGCAGTGCAGGATGCTCCCCCCACTGGCCCCAGACTACCCCTGCCTGAAGCCGCCAGCCGCCCCCCTCCCCCGCAGCAGGACGCTCCCGCCCCCCCCACCGGCCCCTGCCTGAAGCCGTCCCATCCCCAGCTGCAGGACGCCACCCCCCCCCCCTCCTCGACAGCCTCCGCCTGAAGCCATCCCCCTCGCCCGGCTTTAGGATGCCCCCCCCCCCCCCCCCCCCCCCCCCCTGGCCCCCGGCAGCCCCCTCCTGAAGCCGTCCCCCTCCCCTGCGGCAGGATGCTCTCCTCCACCGGCCCCTGCCTGAAGCTGTCCCGTCCCCAGCTGCAGAACGGAATAAGAGACGCAACAAGAAAGAATGGACTGAATAAATCGCATCTTTAACGTTTAAATTGTTGTTATATTTTAAGAGTTATTCACATTTTAAGCTTTACATATCTTCACCAGATAAAAGCTGTCCAGGGTCTGACCAGCCCAGAGGAGCATGGGTGAAGCTCAGACTCCTTACTGGTGTTGGGTGTTTCAATGGCAGCATGTGTAGATGGGGGCTCCGCTAGAGCCCAGCCTGTGAAAGCGGAGCAGAACAACAGACAGCCAACCATGTCATCTCTGGGTGCCCGCTCTACCACCCACCAAATGGAGCTCAGGGCCTGGCAGGCATTGACGCAGAGACAACAACCTGGCTGCTCAACACCCGGCTTGAGATCTAACTATTCCTTTGGTTTATTTTTGTTTCATTCGCAAGAAGAAGTAAGCTTTAATAAATCCCTTTTCCACTTGCCATGCCCGTCAGCTGCGAGTTTTAAAGGCTGAGACTGAACTCTGTGACAAAATTGGTAAATTTGTCCAAAGACAAACTCAAATTATGTGGGAGTCTTGATTAATTCATGAACAATATTCGGGATCAGAACATGCCTGGTAAAACTCATTGGGATATTATAGAAGTGCATTTTTTATTTATTTGGGAACCAATCACATGTATCAAAAAGAGCTGGCAAACCTGGTGCAGGACCACGGTGAGCCACGGGGATCAACATAATGCCTGAGCAAAGCTGAAACTGGCAGGGTTTGGAGCGGGCATGTAGAGCAGAATGATTAGAGGTAGAAGACCTGGTGACGATGTCTGTTGGAAATATCCAACCTGGCTTACAAATTTGTTTAAAAGTCAAGCAAACTCAGTTAGGATCTAATATATCTCAGAGGGATGAGATCACATAGTGGTCCAAATAGAGTAAGACAGATTTAACCTCCACTGAAACCTAAGGACTCTGCTTTATAAATGAATAATTACAGAAGGGCTCTAAAAGAGTTATTTAAAAGATAGGAATCCAACCAAATACTTTAATGCTTTGTTTTTTTCTCTGAAAAGAACTGAGATGTAATGATATCGATACAATTAGCAGACAGACAGGCACCTGAAACCATTATGTTCTCAAGTAGCTGGAATGTAACTAGGTCATACAAGTGCTTTATTAAGTTCTCAGACTAAAACTTGGTCTCTTTCTATCAGAGGACTGCCTGAGAGTGCTGCTTTTTAAAGAAAGATGTCTTGATAAATAGATCAGCTAAAAAAAACCCTACTCAGTACGAAACAAATCAGAGGTATAATTTGTTAGATTTATTGGGGTGATCTAGGGATTCTTAATGGTTCCACTTGGCAAGTTCATTTGGGTACATAGTTGATTTGGATGTGTTTCACCCCATGGAATGCGTGAGCAAGCCATGTTCAGGCCATAATTCCCCAAAATAAAGCTCAAAATCAAAGTCAACGTCAATTTTATTTCTCACATGCAGGTGCAGTGAATTGAATTTGCGAGCAGCGATACACTTAAAAAGAAAACACAATACACAATAATATTTAACACAAACATCCACCATAGCATTCTTCACTGTGGTGGAAGGCACAAAGTTCAGCCAGTCCTCCTCCCTTGTTCACCCATGGTCGGGGTGCCTTAAACCCTCCGTAGTCCCCGCTACGGATGGCCCGATGTACAGGCCCTCTCGTCGGGATGGTCAACACTTTGATGTCGGCACGGTCAAACACACTTGTAGGTCTCAAATCCGCACTTTCTAATCATTGACCGTGGCTTCAGGATGTTATAGGCCGCAGGCCGGCGGTCGGAGCACTTCTCCGGCAATCCCCGGCAAGGGATCCCAGACTCTGCGATGGAAAGTCCACGCCGCGCCCGCGGCTAGAAACTCCGCAGACCGCGGCATCAGGGTGTCGTAGTCCGCAGGCCAGCGATCGGAGCACTCCTCACTCCTCCCCGGCAAGGGTTCGCCCGGTCCCCGATGGAAAAAGTCCACGCTGCGCCCGCTGCTGATGTTCCGGGCCCGACCCCAGGAAAGGCCGCTCCAATCGAAGCTGTTAGGGCGTGAGAGGGGAGGGGGATAAGCGACATCGGAAAAGTTGCCTCTACATCGTGGGTGACTGAAGAACGGTTCCCCCCTTCCCCCCCCCCCCCCCCACCACCCACACAGGTCAACCATAGAGTGCATTTATTGTGCAATTTTAGATATTTCATTTTGCGTCAATGCTGCTGTTAGTGTAAGAATCTTCTGAATCGGACCAGCACAATAATGAAATCAAATAGAGTGAAAATTCCCAGAGGAGGGGGTTTCATTTATTTTGCCTTGGAATTAGTTTGCAGTCTCGTACCCAATTCACACACATTGTACAATGCTAAACCCTTAATTTGGAATATGAATGCATTACATCAATAGAAATGTTATTTTTAGAAATGTTCAAGCAGATTTTATACATTTTGATTTTAACACTGTACGTTAGCCATGCCTCTAGCTCAGCTGTTTCAGTGCAGCTACAGCACTGGCATCTTTGTGACAAAATAGATATTCCCTCTTTTGTCCTTTCTGTTTAAAAAAAAGGACAAACACAGTTCAGCCACTTACAAACCTTTTTGTCTGCTCAGTCATCTGGAAATTGATGGCAGATATCATTGACAATGCTATCAAGCTTACCCACAAATAACTTGCAATGGTGGCACAACTTGGCACAAAGTCCTGGAGTAATTCAGCGGGTCAGGCAACATCTCTGGAGAAAAAGGATAGGTGACATTTCTGGTCGTGACCTTTTTGAAGAAGGATCCCAACCTGAAACATCACCCATCCTTTTTCCCCAGAGTTGCTGCTTGACCCACCGAGTTACTCCAGCATTTTGTGTTTATCTTTTGTATAAACCAGCATCCACGGTTCTTTGCTTCTACATTTTGGCACAGCAGTGCACTAGTTGGAGCTGTCACCTTGCAGCTGCAAGGAGCTGGGTTTGATCCTGATGTTGGGTGTTGTCTGTGTGGAATTTGTACCTCTCACCATGACTGCATGGATTTCTGCTGCTTGCTCCAGTTTTTTTCCCACGCCCTAAAGATATGCTGGCAAGTTGTTTGTCTATTGTAAGTGCCAAAACATAATCAAAAGGGCTTGAGGGTTGTGTGTAACAGAATAAAGTAGAAGGGCTGCAATGAAATAAGGTGGGAGAGGATGGGACTGTCGGGATTGCTCTGTAAGGAACTGGTATGGACCTGATGAAGATAATAAGGATACAGCTTCCTCAGTTGTGTCTAGGGTTGCCAACTTTCTCACTCCCAAATAAGGGACAAAAGGTCAAAATAAGGGACAAATTCCCAACGACAATTCGTTGACCGACTTGGCCATGGCTGGGTGAATGAGGGGTTGGCCCAGGTGCTGGACTGCACACAAAGCCCAGCGACATTGTGTGCAAAGTCCGGTACCCCATCCAACTCATGAACCAATGATCGGCCGTGAGAAGGAGGGGTGGTGATGTCGGCAGTAAGTGAAGATCCGAAGGTCGGACAGCTGACTGGCTGCTGACCAACAGGGTCATGGGTGAGGCGCTGCAGCTGCACTCCATGGGCTGCACTATGTCGGGATGGGTGAGGCAGGGCCGGTTGCGGCGCTCCGACCAGACAGTTCCCCTTGACCCGAGTAGTAGCAGTTAAATACGGGACAAGGGCGGTCCCATATGGGACAAACCAATTTAGCCCATTATATGGGATGTCCCGGCTAATATGGGACTGTTGGCAACCCTAGTATCTCTAACTTCTACAGGTGCACAGTAGAGAGCATGGTGACCGGTTGCATCATGGCTTGGTTCGGCAACTTGAGCGCTCTGGAAAGAAAAAAAGACTACAAAAAGTAGTAAACACTGCCCAGTCCATCATCGGCTCTGACCTTCCTTCCATCGAGGGGATTTATTGCAGTCGCTGCCTCAAAAAGGCTGGCAGTATCATCAAAGACCCACAACATCCTGGCCACACACTCATCTCCCTGCCTGAAGACTGCAACAACCAGGTTCAGGAATGACTACTTCCCCACAGCCATCAGGCTATTAAACCTGGCTCGGACAAAACTTTGATTATTAATAACCAATTATCTGTTATTTGCACTTTATCATTTATTCATGTGTGTATATATTTATATTATAATATATGGACACATTGATCTGTTTTGTAGCAAATGCCTACTATGTTCTGTGTGCTGAAGCAAAGCAAGAATTTAATTGTCCTATCAGGGACACATGACAATAAACTCACTTGAACTTGAACGAGTTGTGTCCAATCTACATTTTGCCAAGACTTCTTGGTTCAAGAGATCATCAAGCCCTTGGTGAAACAAAGAGCTGAATTCCATTAATGAGTCGCCTTTGACATCAAGGGAGCATTTGACTGAGTGTGCCATCAAAGGTTTTTGGTGAACTTAGTGCAAATGGTCATCAGGGGGTAAACACTCTGGTGATTAGAGTTACACCTTACCCAAAGGAACATGGCTGTTCTTGGAATTGTCCCAGTGACAGGATATCACTGCAGGAGATCCTTAGGTCCATGTCCTAGGCCTGTTCGACATTTTGTACATCTTTATTTCAATTCTGTACATTACTTGGATAACTATAATTGGAAAGTCCAGTATTATCCTTGAACATACTACCATTGAATATTTGATCTGTGCTCTATGATCTTCAATATTTTCCCCTTGGTATTCTGTCCTGCTTGTCAGTTTATCTTCATTTAACTACAAATGCGTTTTCTTATTGACGTCATTAATACTGCTTTGCATCGCCATATGGCTTGATATCAAATGTCAGGACGAAGTAGTTTTACAAGATTATAATGGCAGACTATGGATGTAATTTCATTAACTGATTGGACAAGAGAGTGCTTTACCGAGAAACTAAATATTGTTTAATTTGTATTAAATCATTGTATGCTTGAGTATTTTATACAAATTATAACTATATCAATTACCTAAATAAAATGTAATGCTTAATATTAGTTGAAAAGGCTGAGGCAGTGACAGAGGAAGGTTTATTATGAACTTAAACTGCTCAAGCTAAGAAAGTGCTATTCAATTATTAAACTTGATTTGACATTTTAAATATATGTCTTTGGTCAATTTTCTTTCTTCCTCCCGTAGCATTAAAATATTTAACTGAGATCTCTTCATTTTATTTGTGTTCAGCCAAGTCCACAATTGTTGCACAAGGTGGCAGTTTATTCCACAAACTGAGAGTGAAATATTTATTGTTCATTAACTGAAGTTTGACTTCCTTTTAAGGAATAATTCCCTTACCAGCCCGATGATTCAATTAAAAAAATCAAATCTTTATCCATCCCATCTTTTTCTTTATGAACCTAAAGTAGTTAGCGCTCAGTAGTTTTACATAAATAAGAGCAGATTTAGGTTGATTAGACTCTCCTCACAGTTCAATAATTTAAGTAAAAGTACCAATTTGAAAATGTTCCAAAAATTTAGTTTTTTGTCAAATCTTATAGACAATTCTTGAAATGTGAACTAATAAATGATGCTGATGAAATGTTGATGCATTAGCTGGAATTTAAGAAGGTTACATTTACTTCACATTTTAGGCATAATTTTATATGTCTACGCTGCCATAAAAAGTGTCAATTCCAAATGATAAAAACATTTGAACTGTTTATTCTGTGACTGGAAATATTAATCATTCTGTTAAATTGCCATGATTTCTTATCACAAATTCAAGCTCTCTTTCCTTCCCGTTGCCTGTTCCTTTTGTGCACACATTTAATTTTAGAGACACAAGAGACTGCAGATTCTGGAACTTCGTGCAAAAAGCAAACTGCTTGAGGAACTCAGCAGTCTGCAGAAGGGTCCTGACCTAAAACACCGTCTGTCCATTTCTCTCCACAGATGTTGCCTGACCTGCGGAGTTCCTACAGCAGTTTACCTTTGGCCCATTTAATTTTAGTCTTGGCAGTGGTTTGTTTATAATATCTATATTAAAAAAAAATATGAACACAAATGCATTCTTTCAAAAGGTACAAGAAGAATATAAAATGATTGAGGGGAGGCAGTGATTCTAATAAATAGAGCAATTATAAATTGAATGTGTTCTCACTGGAAAAGAGAAGGTTGAGAGGTGAGAGAATGTTTTGTTTTGGGCATTCTGAAAAGACCAAATATTGTAACCTGTGGCAAGTTGTTTCACCTTATTGAGCAGGGGAACTCCGGAGGACATTGCTTGAACTTGGCAGAGGGAAAATTGTTATCCAAATGGTTGGGCGAGATTCTCTCATGATTACTGTGAATTCCAGTTTTAAACTTCATCAAAAATAACTTTAAATAGGAGCGAAATTAGTCAGGGAGTGAAATGAGAGTAGTGTTCGCACCCATTAATTTCCTGATGTGCGGCCTAGATTAAACTTGCCACCAATTGTTCATTTAGCGAGTGGTTGATGAGTGAAACAGATTCATAAGAGAAACTGTTTGGAGTTTGTATTAATTTATTCAAATGCAAATTAGATCAATTTCATTTTGAATATGATGTCTTGGGATAAAGCCTATAAGCAACTTGAGACGTGTGCCAACTGCAGCTTGCATGGGACCAACAGGTAATATAAGAACTATGAATTTTATTTCACTTGGAAATGCATGCTTAATGTGCTGCACAGGGGACCTGTTCTAGTTTTCTGTGTAGCACGGGAGAGCAATTTTCATTTGAGCATGACTTGCAAGGAGTCGTGCATGTAAGTGACACATTTCAATGTGGGTAATTTCAACAGTTACGTGAGAAGCATATAGTTAGCTACTGAAGCTTTTGTCATGCTAGGGGCTCTTAAAATCATATAAAGTGGACAAACAATATCAAGTAGTTGGGCTTTAGAGGTTGCTTCAGCCAGGAATGATAGATCAGAGATCAGCGAGAGAAGTAGGCACACTGTATATCTGCTAAGTATTTGGGCATCATATAGTAACAGGGGAATATTGTTGTTGGCTGGGCCTCGCACTTACCCCAATGGCAAAGAAGGATAATCATGGAGATATT
The DNA here is from genome assembly GCF_028641065.1 of Leucoraja erinaceus. Lineage (NCBI taxonomy): Eukaryota > Metazoa > Chordata > Chondrichthyes > Rajiformes > Rajidae > Leucoraja > Leucoraja erinaceus. The sequence goes on from NC_073382.1 coordinate 73,988,539, forward strand.
TGGTGCCTCAGTGAGGAGGTTCCATGGCTGGCTTCAATAGTGGACCAGAAAAAGGCTTAAATACAGATGAGCCCTTTAGCCTATTTTTAATTAGTACTTGGAAGATTGTAAATACCTTATTCACAATCTATTTTTACCTCTGTGATATCAGATGCACAATGTACATTGAGAAACATCATTGCTAATGCTAGCAGCATTTGTGTGCAGGTACGTTTTGAGGCTCACAATTCAATTTCACATTTTGTGGCACAGAAGTATAGGTGGATGTTTTGCTATGATTTTACATCACTGGATTCCTTCATTATCACTGGGTTTGAAATGTAAAGCTTAGACAGCACTGAGGAGGTAGCTATGCCAAAGTACATAATACAAAATCCTATACAAAAATAGACACTATGCGATGGAACTTTTACACTATGGTTCCCAAAGCACTTCAATGCTGGGACTTGCTTTGCCTTCAAGATTGAAAACTTGAAAGTGATGCATCCTGATACAGTCATGTTCAGGATAAAAGCTTACGGCCAAGGTATATACTCCTCCCTCATAAACACTGCGTACATGCTATCCCAACGGCTAACCAAATCCACGAGAGAAGACCATTCATTGGTTTACTAGTGAGGAAGAAATAGCACTGGGACTACTCTACAATGACACCAAACCCATTAAATCACGTGATGAGATCCTCCATACTAAACAACTTTGAGTACAGGAATGAAGATTGCAAGGATGCAGAATTTACTCCATGTCAGGACTTCAATGCCCTTCCCTAAAGAACGGGTTGATATGATTGAGTTCCCCTAGACCTGAAGAAGATAGCTGCAGCTTTAAGAAAATACATGTGAGGACAAACCTACTTCATCCTTACCAAATTACACAAATGATTTGACTATCTACGGAAGAATTGATAAGAGTGAACCGCACAGTCTTTGTGGAGTGAGAAACACAATGTCACACTAAGATTACACTCCATCATGTTATTTATTTATAATGACCCAGAAGAAGGCCATTTAATAAATTGCATCAATTCAATCACATCAGTCCCCTTCTCCTCTCCATCTTTCCCTTCATTGCTGCAGCTTATTCTCTTTGTCACATCCATTAATTTCCATATGATTGTTTTGCCAGCTGCACTAAAGAATAAGTTAAGGGCCTATCCCACTTTCACGAGGTAATTCAGGAATTCTTCTGAGTTTTCCCCTTGATTCAAACTCGCAGAATGTTTGTAACGAGTCCGTAGGAGGTCATAGGAGTTTGTAGATATATTGTAGTGGCTTGATATGCTAGCCGTAGGTACTCGTGGCATCAAGTAAGTCGGGGCGTTTTTTCCAGCCCGATAAAAAATGTCCACGAGTAAAAAAATGGTCCGGATGAAAGAAATAGTAAGATTAAACGAGAACTTACCAGTTTGAAGTTTGATCTTTATTTTATGAGCAGTTACGATGAGGGATTACGTGAAGACCCCGCCAGCACGCGTGCGCGACATTCTTCAAAGCCGTGGTGTGGAATCACAGAAATAGTAATTGAAGTAAACATAGTAAAGACAAGGAGAACTAAGATACCAGTTGACCTTTATAATTGAGGGTGGGAGCGGAGGGCACGTAATCCCTCATCGTAACTCCTCATAAAATAAAGATCAAACTTCAAACTGGTAAGTTCTCGTTTAATCTTACTATTTTACTTCGGAGTCACGAGAGTGACTACGTGAAGATTTTAAAGCTCTGTGATTTCAGGCCGTGGAACAGTCCATGCTTCACTCACTGCCGAAGTCATTCAAGGGAGGAAGTATGTTATTGTATTCAGACATGCATCCAATTCAGGCAATAACAATTTATTTTAACAAAATAATCCTCCCTAGGGCTAAATATATTGCAGAATTCAAACTTGATTCTGCAATACCGCAAGTTTGGTTATTGGCTTATTATAAAGAATTGGAAGGTCTTTCTCTTGACCATCCTGCTGTAGCCAGGATATGGTCCATAGGCACTTCCTTGTCTCTAGCTGCCTGTGTTGCTGTTGCCCATGTGGATAGAAACTTAAGATGTCAGTATCCACCCCAGCAGCTCCCAAGCCTGTCTGAGCCATCTAGCGATGGTTAGTGCTGATACCTGGCCATTAGGCTGCTTATGGCTGCCCATAGTGCTAATTTACTTCCTCTTAAGTTTTAGTAGTTTTAAGGTATAATAGAAGGTGTGTCATTACACATAGTCGGGTGTCAGTTGGGTATATCTGGAATTCCAAATTTTGGAGGGTTGGTGTTGAAAATAATCCTCATAAGTTTGACAACTAGAGGGTGAGATCCCATGGAGAGTTGTCGTGGCGCCTGCCACCAGCAAGCTGACAGGGCACTCCTGCATAATTATAGTACTGCAGCTCAGTCCTTCATCTACATGAAGGCTGGATAGGAATTCCCAGGACGTTGGTGGTTGTAGCTGTATTATACGCTACACCAGTCCTTGTTGGTTCTTGATAGGCTGCCGTGATCATGCTCATGGTCCTGTCCGCCAGCCCGGATCTAGCATGGTGGACTATGGTTCAGAGACTATGTCCGAGACCACAGGGATCCATGGCTGTGTAGGCCAATCAGGTACTTTCAAGACACTTGATGTTGAGTCCATATGTGTTTTTGCTTAGGATCCGACTGATGAGGCAGGAGGGAAAAACATTGTAAACAATTATTCCGCATTAAGTGAGTAACGTCCATTGCTGCTGCCCCAAGTGTGGTTCACAAGCGGCATATGTTGGTAACTGGTGATTGGGTCTAGATGCAAATGGATCGATATCTGGTGTCCCTCTCTTGGTAACATCAGCAACTTTTTAGTGGTCCAACAACCATTCGATGCTGTCATTGAATTTTCATGACCTGGTGTGTGGCTCAGTATTGAGCTTACCTGATGGGTAAGTTTGCTGATAGCCAAATATGTATGTTAACACACCATAGCCAAATATATTGGCCTGATTGACACATGGTATCGATCTTTTCTCCCATATGATTAATATATGCCACCACTGTCGATATTATCAATTCGTAGGCGGACATGCAAGTGGTGCATTGATAGCAGTAGGCTTTTAGACCATAAAACGCTCCCAACACCAGTGTTTTTAGTAATTTATTATTTTGTAGGTTTATCCAAGCCTGCTTTACTCTTTGGCAATGTTACAGACATATGGATAACGTTAATTGTAAATCCCAGAAATTCCAGTTGTGGATGCCGTCGACTTAGATTTATCTGGATGGAGATGACCCCAGAGTTTCACCCTATGTTTGGTAGCTAAAACTGCTGATTTAGCTAGATCCAGGGTTTTTCCCCCACAAATGATATATCATCAAGATATGCCATGACAATATGTTTTTGTTTCTAATATTGCCAAGGCCCGTTTTAATATCTTGGTGAAAAGTCTTGGAGCTGAAGTTTGGCCATTAGGCAACGCTATGCCCATTAGGCAACACTATGCCCTGCCATGGTTGCCCCATCCAGTTAAATTTTAGGTATCGACAATGATCCCTCCATGTCTCCCAAAACAAGTGTAATATTCCCCTGTCAGTACAGGTCGTACACCTTTGTGTTCTGGAAGGAACCAGATCCACCTACTTACCTGATTGCCGGTGGTACGTCCCTTTCTTCAATTTCTGCCTCTTCTGCGGAAGAGGCGCCGGAGTGCAGGGTTGGCACATTTTCCATGAGGGCCTAAAAGGACCTTCGTGGTGCTGCGCGGCCCTCATGCTTTCACCAGCGTCCTGGTGTTGATACCTGCTGGTGGATGCATAGGGGTGCTGTCGTTGCTGATGACGCTGTTATGAGCCCGACGGCTTTAATCTCTTAGTCAAGCTTTTCTCTGTACCATCGTCTGGGCGAGCAACCAATGATATGCCCACTGTCAGAAGTTTTGAAATCTTCTGTAGTTTGATGTCCTGGGTTTTTGTGCCAGTCACACTGTACCCCCAGATCGCATTGTTTGCTGCAGGCATTCTTAAAACAAAGTAAAGTTCACAAGAGGCCTATACTTCTGCGTAATTTTGTTGCCTGTTCCTGCAGGAGATGGAAGTACAGGTAGTCGATGCTGGCCGCCAGCCTGGTCTGTAATGGTACTTTTCGTTGATCCGTAATTTTGGTGATCACTCCCAGTAGCTCCTTAGCATTCTGCACCCCCTGCACACTGCCGTTTTCTTCAGCCATGTCCCCTTCTTCCGGACCAGCCCAGCCCTGGTCCACAATGCTTTCCTCTATCTAGGGAGATGCTTTGTTTTACAGCCCTCGATAAGGTGCTGTTGTGGGAGTGCGAAGACTCCCATAGTGAGCTTGCTCCATCTCCCGGAGCAAGTCACGGGCAGTCCTCTGCTGCACTCGGGCAGAGCGCCCCTTCGGCCGGACTCAGATGAGTATGATCGGCCAGGCTGAATCCTGCTGGGCTTTTCCTCCAGCCTGCTGCGCTGCTTTGAGCTGTATGACTCATGGCGCTGGATTCAGCTTGGAGTCGGTAAGTGGACCTTAGTAACCACACCAACGGTCAATTTCACTGCCCTTAGCCAGTGCGTCCTTCTAGCCAGACTCCCTGAGTCTATCGGCGTACCGACTCCTGCCTGCCTGCAGCCCGCTGTGTTGTTTCCAGGTATACAGCTCGCGGTGCTGGGCTCAGCCTGCGCCGGTCATTCCTGGCTGTCGGCTGCCAGAACCTCCCTAGTTCCTCCCAGCCTGCAGTCCTGGAACCGCTGTTTGTCCATGGCTGTCAGTTGCCGGAACTTTCCTAGTTCCTCACAGGCTACGGTCCTGGAACCACTGTTTGCCCATGGCTGTGGGCTTCTGGAACTTTCCCTAGTTCCCCGCAGCCTGCGGTCCTGGAACCACTGGGCGTCCATGTGTCGGCTGCCGGGACCTACCTGGCTCCCCGCGGCAGCCTGCAGTCCTGGTCTGGTGTCGGCTGCTGGGACCTACCTGGTTCCCCGCGGCAGCCTGCGTTCCTGGAGCCTCTGGACGGCTCTGGTGTCGGCTGCCGGGACCTACCTGGTTCCCCGCAACCTGCGGTCCTGGAGCCGCTGGTAGCTCGTGGCTGTCGGCTGCCGGGAACTGCCTGGTTCCCCGCGGCAGCCTGCGGTCCAGGTCCGTTTTTTCTTCCCCTTGTCCAACGTGCTGTAACATAAAGCACAGCAAGGGGAAGAATACAACTTCAGTTTTTCCTTACCTGTGTAGGTCCGTTTGAATTTTTCCCGCGGGAGCTCTCCACCCCCGCCCGTCGCTGTTGCACTGCGTGAGACGCAATGTCGCGCACGCGTGCTGGCGGGGTCTTCACGTAGTCACTAACGTGACTCCGAAGTAAAATTGCAACGTTTTACTCGTGAGGAGGGCATTGAAATGGTCATGGGAATTCGTAGACCTGCTCATAGGGGTTTGTAGGAGTTCATGAACATAGTCGTGGAAGGTCGTAGATTACCACGGTCTTGATTTTTTTTTTTAGATCCTTTAAACTTGGCAGAGGTTTTGAATTAAGTCGTGAAAGTGGGACAGACCCGTTATAATACTAATTACCTTTGCTGCATATCTTTGAGAGTCAGGAGGAAACTGGAGTTCCTGACTGGAACTCACTCCATGGGACGATGGCACCTAATGTCAGAATTGAATCCTAGTCCCTGGAGAGTGAGGCAACTGGTTTATCACTGAGTTAAAATGAGAAGGGATGTTGTGCGGCATGGCAGTCATGCTAAATGGGACAGACTCAGAACTAATCTAGCAAATTAAAGTTAAACATGCCGGAGGCACTATTGGATCATCATCAGCAGCAAAAATGTGCACTACCACAATCCATAATGTCATATTACTTATTCAGCCCCTATAATCAAGTCAGGGAATAATTTTGCACTTCAGTGAGTAGTGCAGAAGGACATGCTGGAATCAGCACCAGGCATCCTTAGCATGAAGGGTCAACTTGGTGATGACTATAAGTGTGCTAAACAGCTAAACTACCAAACATGAGGAGATCATAGCCATCCGCAGCCAATGGTTCAGATCAAACCTTTGTGGTCAGGAGTGCTATGGAATATTCTCCATGTTGCTGGGTGAGTGCAGCTGCAACAATACTCAAGACACCACTGAAGCCAAAGCAGTCTGCCTCATTAGCACACCATCCACCTGCCTTAACATTCATTCTTCCCATTATTGGTGCATCACTGCTACAAGGTTCACTGCAATTGTTGTCATGAATACCCTTGGCAACACTGAGGTCCGCAGATGCATGGGAACACCATCACCTGCAGCTTCCCTTTCCAGTCACAGGGCATCCGGTCATGAAATGATATCACCATTTCTTCATTATCAATGGGTCTGAAACCTAAAGCTCCAACAGCGCTGAGGAGGTAGTTATGCCAAAGGACTGCAACGGTTCATGAAAGTGACCCACCACCACCACCCTCTCAAGGGCTGCAAAGCAATGGGAAATAAATGTTGCCTTCTCAAGTGATGCCCACAGTCAAAATTAGAATTAAAAAATGAAACTGTATGGCTGATTAATTCTTATGCATTCATTTGTTGAGGCTGGATGCTTTGGATGTAATAGAACACACATTAGTCATTATGATGTTGAAACCTTTCACTGCCTGTGATTCAGTGGCTATTTTTTTTTGGCTAGGAATCTTTGCAACAGATTAATGATGCTTTCTGTGGTCTTTAGTATATCCAATCCACCTGAACTCCACTTTGCCAACCATACCCCCCCCCCACCCCCCCACACACTCAACTACATCATGGCATTTTATGTCATTATTATGTAAATATTGTGACTGATAGTGAATGCTTTGATTGTTCTGCTCACCTCATCCACACCAACCTATCTCTTTATGAAGATAGACATAAAATGCTGGAGTAACTCAGCGGGACAAACAGCATCTCTGGCGAGAAGGAATGGGTGATGTTTTGGGTCGAAACCCTTCCACTGAAGAAGGGACTATCTTTGGTGTAAACCAGCATCTGCAGTTCCTTCCTACAGATTTACCTCCTTATGAACTTGGAGAAACAAGGAACTCCAGATGCTGGTTAATGCACTAAAGGACACAATGTGCTGGAGTAACCCAATGGGCCAGGCAGCATCTCTGGAGAACATGGATAGATGACGTTTCGGGTTGGGATCCTTCTGAACATGCAGCACTCTGCTCATTAATTTTGTTATTACAACTTGGAGGTAAGGGTGATGCCTTTGTAGTCTGGTGAACTAACCTAAACTTCACCATATGTCAATTAATTTATCCCTAATGGCGTCTTCACCATGGATGTTCATTCCCTTTACACCTCCATCCCACATCAGAAAAACCCAAGAGCCCCACAATTTTTTCTTGAACAAAAGCCCACCAAGTCCTTTATCAGTACACACATTTGATTGGCAGAAATTGTTCTTATGCTTAACAACCTTTTACAGATTAAAGATATAGCTCTTCCCCAGGTTCTGAGGAAGTGTTCCTGACCCAAAAAATCTACTGGATTTCCACAGAAGCTATTTGAATAGTTGCATTATTCCAGCATTCCTATGCATTGTCCTTTCATGTGTTTGCTGAGGTGTACTTTCAATTGTATTTCAAATAAATGTGACTACATTTCAATAATATTCATTTGGCCACATACAGTGCCCTTCATAATGTTTGTGACCAAAACCCATCATTTATTTATTTGCCTCTGTACTCCACAATTTGAGATTTGTAATAGAAAAAATCACATGTGGTTAAAGTGCACATTGTTAAATTTTAATAAAGGCCATTTCTATACATTTTGGTTTCACCATGTGGAAATTATAGCTGTGTTTATACATAGTCCCCCCATTTCACGGCACCATAATGTTTGGGACACATGGCTTCACAGGTGTTTGTAATTGCTCAGGTGTGTTTAATTGCCTCTTTAATGCAGGTATAAGAGAGCTCTCAGCACCTAGTCTTTCCTCCAGACTTTCCATCACCTTTGGAAACTTTTATTGCTGTTTATCAACATGAGGACCAAAGTTGTTCCAATGAAACTCAAAGAAGCAATTATGAGACTGAGAAACAAGAGTAAAACTGTTAGAGACATCAGCCAAAGATTAGGCTTACCAAAATCAACTGTTTGGAACATTATTAAGAAGAAAGAGCACTGGTGAGCTTAGTAATCGCATAGGGACTGGTAGACCAAGGAAGACCTCCACAGCTGATGACAAAATAATTCCCTCTATAATAAAGAAAAATCCCCAAACTGTCCGACAGATTAGAAACACTCTTCAGGAGTCAGGTGTGGATTTGTCAATGACCACTGTCCACAGAAAACTTCATGAACAGAAATACAGAGGCTACACTGCAAGATGCAAGCCACTGGTTAGCTGCAAAAATAGGATGGCCAGGTTACAGTGTACCAACAAGTACTTAAAAGAGCAACCACAGTTCTGGAAAAAGGTCTTGTGGACAGATTAGATGAAGATTAACATATCAGAGTGATGGCAAGAGCAAAGTATGGAGGAGAGAAGGAACTGCCCAAGATCCAAAGCAAACCACCTCATCTGTAAAACACAGTGGTGGGGGTGTTATGGCCTGGGCATGTATGGTTGCTGAAGGAACTGGCTCACATCTTCATTGATGATACAACTGCTTATGGTAGTAGCATGATGAATTCTGAAGTGTATAGACACATTCTATCTGCTCAAGTTCAAACAAATGCCTCAAAACTCATTGGCCGGCGGTTCATTCCACAGCAAGACAAAGATCCCAAACATATTGCTAAAGCAACTAAGGAATTTTTCAAAGCTAAAAAATGGTCAATTCTTGAGTGGCCAAGTCAATCACCCGATCTGAACCCAATTGAGCATGCCTTTTTATGCTGACGGGAAAACTGAAACTGCCTGGTTTCTTCCAGATGTGACGCTTGGCATTCAGGCCAAAGAGTTCAATCTTGGTTTCATCAGACCAGAGAATCTTGTTCCTCATACCTTTTGGCAAATTCCAAGTTGGCTGCCATGTGCCTTTTACTGAGGAGTGGCTTCCATCTCGCCACTCTACCATAAAGGCCTGAATGGTGGAGTGTTGCAGATCTAGTTGTCCTTCTAGAATGTTCGCCCATCTCCACAGAGAAACTCTGGAGCTCTGTCAGAGTGACCATTGGGTTATTGATCACCTCCCTGACCAAGGCCCTTCTCTCCCAATTGCTAAGTTTGGCCGGGTGGCCAGCACTATGAAGGGTTCTGGTGGTTCCGAAGTTCTTCCATTTAAGAATGACAGAGGCCACTGTGCTCTTCAGCACCTGCAATGCTGCAGAAATTGTTTTATACCCATCCCCAGATCTGTGTCTCGATACAATCCTGTCTTGGGGGTCTACGGCAATTCCCTTGTCTTCATGGTTCGGTTTTTGCTCTGACATGCACTGTCAACTGTGCGACCTTATATAGACAGGTGTGTGCCTTTCCAAATCATGTACAATCAATTTAATTTACCACTGGTAGACTCCTATCAAGTTGTAGAAACATCTCAAGGATAATCAATCTGTAACAAAATGTTGAAAAGGTGAAGATGCCTGAATACTTTCTGAATGCACTGTAATTTCTACATGGTGAAACCAAAATGTATAAAAATGTCCTTAATTAAAATTTGACAATGTGCACTTTAACTATGTGTGATTTTTTTTCTATTATAAATCTCAAATTATGGAGTACAGAGGCAAATAAATAAAAGATGGGTCTTTGTCCCAAAACATTATGGAGGGCTCTGTACAAAGCACCTTTGGATATCTTCAGTATTTTCATTCCTTTAGACCACTCTCTTCTTCTAACAATATTCTGATTTTCCTTTTATCTTTGTTTAAGAAAGAACTGCAGATGCTGGAAAAATCGAAAAATGAGCGGAGGTGAACCTCTACCTCTCCTGGGAAGACTGCTTGGGTCCTTAGATGGAAATAAGGGGGGAGGTGAAGCAACAAGTGTAGCATTTTGGTCAATTCTTCCCATCCCACCCAAACCACCTCTTCATCGGATACATTCCCTTGCAACCGCAGGAAATTCTACACGTCGCTTTTTCCTCCCCCTTCGACTCCATCCAAGGACCCAAGCAATCCTCCCAGGTGAGGCAGAGGTTCATCTACACCTCCTCCAACATCTACTGCATCCGCTGTTCCAGGTGTCAACTTCTCTACATCGGCGAGACCAAGCGCAGGCTGGGCGATCGCTTTGCCCAACACCTCCGCTCAGTTCGCACTAACCAACCTGATCTTCCAGTGGCTCAGCACTTCAACTCCTCCTCCCATTCTGAATTCGACCTTTCTGTCCTGGGCCTCCTCCATTGCCAGAGTGATGCCCAGCGCAAATTGGAGGAACAGCACCTGATATTTTACTTGGGTAGTTTACACCCCAGCGGTATAAACATTGACTTCTCCAATTTCAGATAGTCCTTGCTTTCTCCCTCCTTCCCCATCCCTTCCCAGCTCTCCCACAAGCCTACTGTCTCCGCCTCTTCCTTTCTTTTTCCCGCCCCCCACAACATCAGTCTGAAGAAGGGTCTCAACCTGAAACATCGCCTATTCCTTCTCTCCATAGATGCTGCCTCACCCGCTGAGTTTCTCCAGCATTTTTGTCTACTTTCCTTTTATCTTTCCTGCCTTATTCATATTCGAAGAGTGATACAGTGTAGAAACAGGCCCTATGGCCCAACTTGCCCACGCCGGCCACCAAGTCCCAGCTACACTAGCCGCACCTGCCAGCATTGATCCATATCCTTCCAAACTTGTCCTAACCATGTACCTGTCAAACTGCTTCTTAAATGTTTGGATAGTCCCTGCCTCAACTACCTCCTCTGGCAGCTTGTTCCATACATCCACCACCATTTGTGTGAAAAGGTTACCCCTCAGATTCCTATTAAATCTTCTCTCCTTTACCTTAAACCTATGTCCTCTGGTCGGTTTCTGGTCTGTCTGACTTGCTCTGTTCTATGAAATTATTTTTCTCTCTGCTGGTGTTTTTTTTCTGCTGTTTAATTATGCTGCACTCCAAGTGGCACCTCGGTGCTTTTCTGTGCTCTACAGCTCAGCCAGAAAATAACATGAGCAATCAGTTCACAGAAAATTACGCAAAGAAGTGAAGCTGGTTGCTGTATGTTATAATCTGTGTACAGCACCCAAAACACATAGATAAGACCTGGCAGAATACAAGCTGTTTGCTTGGCCTAATGGCCTTGCATTACTGAAATCATAAATCATGAATCTTGTAATGTTTTGGTGCAATAGGCATTTTGATTGCATTTAGTATAGGAAAGGATGTGATTCTTGAAAGTTACACAAAAGTCTGGTCTGAGTTATGTACTCTTTTCAGAAACAACCCAACTAAATAGGAATGTGAGAATTAGAGAGGAAGAAATAACACTAAAACTCTGATGAACATCGGAACATTGGTGGCAAAAGTGGTTCTATATCCATGAACCTACTCGATAAATCATGTGGGTTGCCCTCGGCCGACATGCGGCACTCACGCAGGCGGCCCTCTGCCAATCTACAGCACTCACACTGGCCTGTTCTCCAGCGCTCACCACCGGGACTCCCGCCGCCTGTCCTCGACCGACCACCAGCACTCACACCAGCCTTGGCCACAAGACACGGGTCCTCCATTGGACGGCACCGCGGCACTCGTAATATGACCTTTATAGAGCAGTCACAAGCACATTAAGCTTGTGTAAATAGAAGGCTATGGGACATGCCTACCAGGCTAGACTATATGAACAGAATAAGATAAACAGGTAGAAATAGTCAGTTCTGATACAGACTGAAAGAATGAGTGTTATCTAAAGTTAGAGAATTAGATGTTGAATCTAGAAGGTTGTCACACAGTATGCCCAGATGCAGGTAACAGATGAGATGCAATCAATGGCAGAGGAAAGCCATGGTTCATGGTTTTATTTCCACACCCCTGTTCTCAGAGAAAATGGGTTAAGATGTTGGTTTATTTATGTGTGTATATATATATTCTATGGTATATGGACACACTGATCTGATCTGTATTTATGCCTAAAATATTCTGTTTTGCTGCAGCAAGCAAGAATTTAATTGTCCTATGTGGGACACATGACAATAAACTCTTTTGACTTGACTTGACTCTTGAGGTTGATCAGACTTGGAAGGTTTTTAGTAGCAAAGTTGCTCTCAAAATTGAGAGCCAGGGAAAGGTTTGTGATAAGGTAGAGCACAGGAATGAAGGCATAAATAAAGGAAAGAAGGCAAAAGTCCAAAATAAAGGTGACATCTAGATTAATATAGAAATAAAAGATGAAATTCAAATAGTTCCCTCAGTGGAATAAGACAGTACATGTGACTGAGTGGGAGAGAGTATATTGTGTCACGTATGCACGCTTGGGTAGATTGATAAGCCTGGGGCTCAATAGATAGAATGAATTTTTGCTAACTCATTTATAGGTTCAGAAAGTCTGAACTTCAGTGCAACAGTTTGAGAATTCAATCATTTTGTCACTAGGGCCATGAAATTAGTTAGAGTGATGCAGATTTTTCTTGATGCTAGCATTGCTAATGTGCTTCCAATTCACATCACATTGAACGACTTTAAGTAATAGAATCATACAGCATTGACAATGCTGACCAAGATGCCTTATCCAAGATGGTCCCATTGTCCATGCCTGGCTCATATCTCTCTAAACCATTCTTATCCATGTACCTGTCCATGTGTCTTTCAAATGTTGTTATTATACCTGCATCAATTACTTCCTCTGCCAGCTCATTTCATATACCCGCCACCCTTTGTGTGAGAAAGTTGCCCCTCAGTTTCCTATTAAACCTTTCCCCTCTCGCCTTAAACCTGGGCCCTCTCGTTCTTGAATCCCATAACCTGGGAAAAAGACTCTGAATTGACCTTATCTATTCTGCTCATTATTTGATAAATTGGTCAATGCAATGGTGTAGGTGTTCGTCTTACCGCCAATGGTATTGAATGTAACGAGGGTCATAACTTTATTCCTTGCAAGGTGCTGTTTTGTTGACCTTTACCAACAGCATGAGTAAAGCGTATTCAGGGACTGGACATTTAGCAGATGGATTGACACCACACTCTGCTAATTAAAATAATCCTCAAGGCCTTGCAGCTTTTTAGGGGAGTAGTTAATTGTCCACATTTTTGCCGTTTAATTGAGTGTCATAAATAAAGAGGTGGGTTGTTTTCACTCATTAAGGTCAGAGCCGTCTTCTAATGCAAATTAAAATATCAATGCACTACATTTTTATTTCTAGGCTGATGCCAGAGACACTCAGGGCAATTTGTAGTTTATTGTACGTGGTTTTGGAGTTCTCTTTGCAGAAGAGATGAGCTCAGTTCATCTCCTTCTCCTTGGATAGAGTGCAGCAGACAGGGGAGGGTTGGCATTTCTCCAGGCACCAGCTAGTTTCTCAATGACACAAAAGTAATTGATCATGACCATGCTGCTTGAGGATTTCTTGTAAAATGCAACCACGGCTTCTGTCTGCACTGCCTGTTTGCAACCATGACCAGAAGATAGGATTTGATTAATACCAAGTTCCTTGTGTACAGCCATTTCACCTTTGAAATGCAATAACTCAACGTGCCCTTTTGGTTATGGGATGAGTCAAGGGTTATCTGGGTAAAATCTGGTTTCACACATATATCTAAAGCCCAATTACAAGTAAACAACAAGGATATATAATAAGAACCAAATAGCCACCACGGTGCTACTGAGCACAGAATCAGCATTCTTCAGCAATCTTTTCACTGGATGTTCAGGAGACCCCACTTCATGGCTGTTTCTTCTGACCTCTCCGCACAACCTGGCAATTATGGCCTCTCAATGTTTGCAGGGTGTTGTGGGGCAAGAAGAGAAGTGGAAGATGAGTAAGAAGGAATGAGATGAGATCAGGAGTTATTTTCTGGCTGTGCAGTTAGTAATAAACGAATACACTTTTCATCAAGGGAAAAAATAAGGAACTGCAGATGCTAGTTTATACCAAAGATAAACACAATGTGCTGGAATAACTCATTGGGTCAGGCAGCATCTCTAGAGAAAAGGGATGGGTGACATTTTGGATTGGGACACTTCTTCAGATTGAGAGTAGGGTGGGGGAGGTGGGGGGGTGAAAAGCTGGAGGTGAGAAAAGTCCAGGACAAATCAGGACCAACCACAAATTACCTCAAACAGGGCAGTGCGTGGTAGGCCCATTGTTGGAGAGGGAAGGTGCGATCTCAAGAGGAAACCAATGTGGAGAATGTGGAAATGACTAGGATGGAAGAAATGGGCAAGGGGGGGGAGTGGTAAGTAGAAGTTACTTAAAATGAGATAAGCCTGTGTTCATATCACGGGATTGTAAGCTGCCCAAGCAAAATATGAGGTGCTGTTCCACCAATTTGTGTGTGGCCTCACTCTGGGATTGAAGGAGGCCCAGTACAGAAAGGTCAGTGTGTGAATGGGAATAGGAGTTGAAATGGTTGGCAACCCTAGGCTGAGGCAGACCAAGAGTAAGTATTAGGTGAAACAGTCGGTGAGTTTATGTTTATCAACATCCTTAGGATGCAATTAACTGATTGCACCCTAAGGTGCGATTAGGGTGCAAAGCTAATTAAAGCTAATTTATAATTTCTCTGATTACAGGAAGCTGGATATTAAATAGTGAAGAACATAGCTCCTGATATCCCATGATATCCCATGATCTTCCACACATTTAAAATGTACATTTTAAGAATACATATGAGAGAGGACAGGACGAATATTACCAAAACTTGTCGAACAATCAGAAATCTGACTGAATGAGCCATTCACAGTACTTGTTGAAGATGCATTGTCAGGTACCAAGTACCTTTCAATATGTAGTAGCCCCGTTTTCCAGAATGCAAGTGAACTGCACAACCTACTATGACAATAAATGATGGAACCACAATCTGGAGAGCACAAATACCTCTTCTTGAACGTGCTGCATTCTTCAGTCCCTAGCTGTAGGTAGGAAGAAGAGGCATGGCCAGATGATCAGAGTCCAAAGAGCTGATGAGGAATGGGGTGGTAAGCATTCCTGAAGGTGGTATAGCAGTGGTTGATTATGTTGTGACTTCTGGTGTTTAAGGTGATGTGTTCATGGTAGTCTTGCAGTTACTTCTTCAGGCTTTTCTTCTTGAAACCCTCAGCAATGATGTGGAAGACACTGGAATATGCTCTTTTGTGCTTGTTGACCGTGGTGTTCAATTGCTCAAACGCTACCTTGATGTCTACCTGAGGCGGGATGTTGAGTGGAGTCACAGGTGAAAGTGGAGAGCTATCTTAGTAGGTAGGATGGCTGGCATTTAATCATCACATGTTTCAGGTCCGGGGAGCAGGAATGGGACAAGACCACCATGTCCGAGCACCACGACAAGTTTATTGTGAAGCAGATGTTGCTGCCTCTTCCTTTCCTTGGCGTGCTGCTCGGTTCATGCAATGGATGGAAAAATCCTGTGACTGGTTACGTTCTTTGTGATTTGTAGAAATATTGTTGATTATAGATGTCTTCCAGTACAGCGGTCCATTTGGCTGGGTAGAGTTTACAGTGACTTTCCACTGCCTTGCCTATCTTCATCATCAGCTGCTAGTCCTTGCGACGTGTAAGTTACTGGATGAAAGCCATCTGTTTCTGTCCCTCAAAGAGGGCCCTGACAGAGATTAAGGTTATAAATTTGACTTCTTCAGTTAAGAATGTTCGTTAAGATTATACACATTAATATTTTTTGACTTGTTATTGGCTCAATCCATATGAGCATGTATTGTAGAAATTGTAATCAAATAAATATAAGCGTAAAAGATTGCAAAAAGTTGTAAACACTGCCCAGTCCATCATCGGCTGACCTCCCCACCATCGAGGGGATCTATCGCAGTCGTTGCCTCAAAAAGGCTGCAGCAGCATCAAAGACCCACACCATCCTGGCCACTCACTCATCTCCCCTCTGCCTTCAGGTAGAAGGTACAGGAACCTGAAATATGCAACAACCAGGTTCAGGAATAGGTACTTCCCCACAGCCATCAGACTATTAAACTCAACTCAAACAAAACTCTGATCGTCAACACTCTGATCGTTATGTGTGTGTATATATATATATATATATATATATATATATATATATATATATATTCATTGGTATATGGTCCCACTGATCTGTTCTGTTCTGTATTTATTTATGCCTACTATATTCTGTTGTGCTGAAGCAAAGCAAGAATTTCATTGTCCTATCTGGGACATATGACAATAAACTCTCTTGAATCTTGAATCTCTACTGAACTAAACGCTTGAGAAATTAGGCAATAGATTTGTCACTGAAAACTCTGTTGCAGTCCATCTGAACCCTTCAGATCAGCACTTCTGTCATTTTGGAAGCTGTATGATAAAGTGGAACATCAGAAAGTGGAGCACGTGGGGTCCTCAAAATGCCTACTCGAATGACTGAAATATCCTCTCATCTTCAATCAACATGGCTTGAAGACGAAGGAAAAGATGAAGATACAAACATTTTTCTGCTTCATAAGTTCATAGGTGACATAGGGGGCAGGAGCTTTGAATGCTCTAATAGTGTACTTCATTGGTACATATTATGCTCCTTTACTGATAGGTTGTTGCCATGCCAGGTTGCTGGATAAGCAGCCAAACACAACCACAACCAATAATTGTTATCCTATCCCTAAAAAATATTACTCTGATAGTAAAAGGGAAGTCTCTGTTGCCCACTTCAGCAAGCTTTTTCCTGTAATGCATTCAGGTAGGTTTCACAGCTTGGTTTTCAAGTTAAAAGCCAAGGAAACCACATGAGAGTGATTCCAATGATTCAGATCATTTAAAAGTGAAAACTAATGGAAGTTTCATTGGAATCACAACAATATACGTGAACAAGGACCTCAAACACTGCCAGAACCCTGACTAAATACCAAATACCGGTAGCCCTAATCTGGTAAAGAACTAGATGATAAAGTCAAGCTTATACTTTATACCAATAATATTATCTTAACTCCCCCAGGCAATAGAAAAACTAATGGAACGTTATCATTTATTGCAAGGGAAATTAAATCCAAAAGCAGAGAGGTTATGATTCCGTTATTTAGGGCATTGATGAGAGCACATCTGGAACACTGTTTACAGTCAATGAAAATCAAAAAAACTGCTGATGCAGGAAATCCCAAATAATAACAGAAAATTCCAGAAATGCACAGTGCAAGGGTCTTTGGCCTGAATCATTAGCTCTATACTCTCCTTATTTAAGAAATTATGTAAATGTCTTGGACATGCTGCAGTGAAGATTTATTGGACTGATACTGGATTGGGCAGATTTGTTATAAGGAAAATGGTATATCTGAGTTTGTATCTGCTGTAGTTTAGGTCAATGGGAGGGGGGACTTGATTGAAACATATAAGATACTGGAAATGCTCCACAGGGTGGATGTACAGAGAATGTTTCTTTTTATCCCAGAATTTAGAACTATGGGTTACAGTGCAAAATTAAGCAACTATCCAAAATATGTGTTTAAGAGGGAACTGCAGATGCTGGAGAATCGAAGGTTACACAAAAAAGCTGGAGAAACTCAGCGGGTGCAGCAGCATCTATGGAGCGAAGTCTGAAGAAGGGTTTCGGCCCGAAACGTTGCCTATTTCCTTCGCTCCATAGATGCTGCTGCACCCGCTGAGTTTCTCCAGCTTTTTTGTGTAACTATCCAAAATATGTATTTATTTGTCAATGGCTAATGGGTATTTGTGCTCTCTTCAAAGGGCTATGCAAAATAATCTTTGTATATTTGTAAGGCAGAGGTGAAAACATTTTTTATGTGTTTTATGTTATGATAGGTTACCTTGGAATGAAGGGTTGAGCTTACAGACAGATCAGTAATAAGCTTGGCGAATGACAGAGCAGGCTCGGCGGGCTGAGTGTTCTACTCTTGCTCTGAATTGGGATGTAAGTCAACATCTTTGTATGTAAATCAAGATCCTGTTGTGATTGAGGTAAGGAAAGTCATACATTACAAGAAATGTAACGCTGCCATTGCCATGTAGTAAGATCAGAAAAACAAGGCATTCATCAAAGAATCTGAATATCAGTGATAGTTGGACAGATGGAGGATAGACAGCAAGGGATGTGTTGAATGAGACGTTTGAAGGCAAATGTATGGCATTGGAGTCACAGCACATCGGAATGTAAGGTGAATGAGCCACTAATACAGCACTCACTTGCCTGAGCTGATGGGGGTTATGAAATCATTTGCAATGATGAACTGAGGAATGGAAATATTCTCTTGCTGCTTGATTCCAATCACGTTTTGTGTTTTCCATCTATACTTAATATAATGACCCGGCCATGCTGGTAATACTAGAGGCTTCAATGGCATGTGAGTAGGGTACGTAGATTCATCCTTAGTTAAGTGCAGAAGTCTCAAACTTACTTATTCACAGTTGGTGCCATATATGTCAATGAACTCCCTACTCAACTTCTTATAAGGTTTGATATTAGATACTGTGGTTGGTTTTACCTGGGACTTATCTGTGAACCCGGTGATTTCAGTGTGGATTGCAGTGCTGCACGTAAGCCATATTCTTTGCTTTAATTATTTGTAGTTTCTTAATATTTTTAATTATGATGGTCAGGTTTTCAATAGTTTTATTTCACTTTTAACAGAGGGGAGATTGAAGGTAAACGTGATTATGGATGGTGGGTCCATGTCATCAAAATCTGGGCCAGTGTTCTAGATGGTCCTTGTAGCTAAGAGTGAATAAGTATTGTGCCAGCCATCGTGTCACTTTCATACCTTGTACTGGATAGCCAATTCCAGCTTTAAACACGATTTTAAACGTTGAAGCAACTATTGAAAGTTGCATGTTGTATCACACCCACATGTTCTGCTTGTTGAGGGAATTCAGATATGGAATGTTAATGCACAAGTTACATCAAAACACTGGCAGCTAAACCTTTACAGAACTCTTTGTAACTACTACAGTGGTGTCCTTCCACCCTGCTCACAGGGGTCAGACAGTTAACATTCAGCCTTTAATGTTTGGTTTTGACTCTGCAGGTCTGCTTTTGTCAGGCTTTGTACGAGTGTCGTGGATCTTGCCTTCTGTTCCTTTATAACCCAGAAATAACTTTACTTCCATCTCTTCAACTGAAACCAATGTGCATCAGTGACAGACAGCTTTGGGACCCGCATTCACGACATTCATCATATCAAACTACTGAACCAGGGCAATTCCATACATTTAATTTGAAAGTTTTAAATGAATTAAAAATACAGATGCTGTGCAGAATTGTTAAGCAAATGCTTGCACCTGCATATTAATGTTTTGATATTGCAAGCCAGCCAATATTGTAATTAATATTTGATTCTACATACCTTAAGTACCAGGCTCTATATTTCTGCTAAATATTCACAGGGAAATTTGACACATTTAGAGCTTTGTGAAGTCTAAATGCACAAATCTGGATTTTCTCTCCTGGCATCTGACACTTTCGAGTGGAGCTATTTACAGAACACAACAGATGTCTACAATTCTAACAGGCACAGTTGTGAAATTAAATTGTTCTTAATGTGGAATAAATGGAGATTTCACAATGTGACTGTTGCCCTTGTAATTATTAGTTTAAGGTTTTCTGTTCTTTGCACATATGCATCTAAATGGAAAAGATACTGCCTCCTTATAAAATGAATTTCTGAAACCCCTTGTGATTGTCTTATTAAGGATATCACTGAAATTGTTTGCTCACAAACAATTTAAGAACCTAGCTGCAGATATATTTTGCCAAAATATATTGTGTGGAAAGCAGCTGATTTCTGTGTGATTCATTTCTAAACACTTCCAACCTGAAGTACTGAGATGAAAGATAAACCCAGTCTTCAGTTTAACCGGCACCATTATCCTCCAGATTTCCGTGATTAATGTTTAGTTTTTAGTTTAGTTTAGATATACGGCTCGGAAACAGACCCTTCGGCCCACCGAGTCTGCACCGACCAGAGATCCCCTCACATTAACACTATCCTACACACACTAGGGACAATTTTACACATACACCAAGCCAATACCTGTACGTCTTTGGAGTGTGGGAGGAAACAGAAGATCTTGGAGAAAGCCCACGCGGTCACGGGGAAAACGTACAAACTCCGTACAGACAGCACTCATAATCAGGATCGAACCTGGGTCTCCGGCGCTGCAAGCGCTGTAAGACAGCAACACTACCGCTGTGCCACTGTGGCCGCCCCAATATGCCCAATGATATGGGCTAACTCAACTATTCTTTTGCATTAAACACGATTTCTATGATCCTGTTTGTGTTTACTTTCCATGGGATGAGACATGTCAAAATATGTTGAATTCCTTTTCTATGACTGTACTTTTGCTTATTGATCCAGCTGGTAGCAGTTTATTTTATGACACAGCTTCCTGCAATCTGCAAGAGTTTTTGTGACATGTTTGACAACTGACATTCTCCAATATGTTATTCCTGATCTTCTGGATCGAAAATGGAATAGTTAATCACACAAACCGACCTCCCTACATGATCTGTCTGAAAAAGGGTCTCGACCTGAAACGTCACCCATTCCTTCTCTCCAGAGATGCTGCCTGTCACGCTGAGTTATTCCAGCATTTTGTGTCTCTCTTCCATTGACTCCATATATACCTCATGCTGCCTCAGCAAGGCCAGCAGCGTAATCAAGAATGAGTCGCACCCTGGCCACTCCCTCTTCTCCCCACTCCCATTGGGCAAAAGGTATAGAAGTGTGACAACGCACACCTCCAGATTCAGGGACAGTTTCTTCCCAGCTGTTAGTAGGCAACTGAATCATCCTACTGCAACTAGAGAGCAGTCTTGAACTATTATCTATCTAATTGGTGACCATATTATTCCCTTATCATATATCCTAGTTCAGTTTAGTTTATTGCCATGTGTACCGAGGTCCAGTGATAAACTTTTTTGCGTGCTATCCAGCCAGCGGAAAGACAACAGATGATTACAATCGAGCCATTTACAGTGTATAGATACATGATAAGGGAATAACGTTTAGTGCAAGGTAAAACGAGAAAAGTCCGATCAAGTTTAGTCCAAAGGTCACCAATGAGGTAGATAGCAGTTCAAGACTGCTCTCCGGTTGTGGTAGAATGGGCGATGCGACCGACGTCGCAGTGGCCTCTGCCGTCTGTCTGTCTTTTGTTTTTGTCCTGTTGAGGGTATAGTTTGTAGTGGGGTTTTAAATGCGTACTAGACCAAGTGCAGACCCGTTGGGTCTGCTCCCCCAATGGTGTGATCCCCCAACCCAATATTCCACCATGCACCCGTCTCCTCCAATGGAACTGAAGCCGTTCTCAAAAGTAAGATTCCAGCAATGCCCTGCCTCCCTCAGCAGTGGATTAAAAAAAAAATCCAATGGCACCTCCCCTGCCTGCTGCAGCAGTGAAAAGTTCAGAGTGTTCCTGTCTTGCAACTTTGTTTCGAAGTGTGTTGGAAGCTGGCATGTAAATGGAGAAGCCAGTTTCTTTTTGAAATACTTGGGGGTGGGGGGGGGAAGAAGGATTTGATTAAAAACGTGTACTTCAACACGACGAAATGAAATGAGGAGCGGATACTTAGAAAGAAAAGCGAAATCTCTACCGAAATGGAAAATATCTCGGAGATTGAGCGTCTGGATTGGGCGTGGCAATGAATCAAAGGAAGAAATGCAGCCGGCAGCCGTACATGCAAATGAATCCATTCCGATTGGACATCTGCGAGCATCGGCCATTCCGATTGGACATCTGCGAGTATCGGGCACGAATCGAAAGGCAGGAAGGGCGCCGGACGGCAGTCGGTCGGATGGTCCCAGAGTTTTATATATATATAGATAGATATAGATGTGTGGGGGGTGGGGGGTGGGTGGGGGAAACTTTTAAATCACTTCCCTTCATGGGAACCCGACCTTTCCCTGTTGGGTCTCCGTTGTCATTGGGGCCTAGCAACGTGGAGCGGCCTCCAACCGGAAACGACCTGGGGGCTCAAGTCACGGAGCCTGCGGAGCTGCGGACCTACCATCTGGCCAGCTTCGGAGCGTGGAGAGTTCGGAGCGTGGAGAGCTGCGGTGGCGCGCGGCTGCGACCAGACTCCGGTGGATGGTGACACCGGGAGCTCGCGGGTCCCCGGTGGGAGATCGCTTTGCGGGGCACCGGCAACGGCGACTTCTCCCGCCCGAATTGCGGGTTTGAAAGTGACCTGGAGCAGGGCCTTACATCGCCCGGCGCGGCTTTAAATGGCCGCGAACTTGCTAGCGCCCGCCGGGGGCTTTAACTTTGACATCGGGAGAAGAATGGAGGGCAGGGGAGAGACAAGACTTTGCCTTCCATCGCAGTGAGGAGGAGACTCACTGTGATGGATGTTTGTGTAAATTGTGTTGGTGTGTGTCTTGGTTCTTTTCTTGTATGACTGCAGAAACCAAATTTCGTTTGAACCTCATGTGAGGTTCAAATGACAAATAAATGGTATTGTATTGTATATTGTATTAGGATGATAAAGTTGCCTGATAACAGCTGGGAAGAAACTGTCACTAAATCTGTAGATGTGCATTTTCACACTTCTATATCTTTTGCTTGATGGGAGAGGGGAGAAGAGGTAGTGGCCAGGGAGCGACTCGTCCTTGATTATGCCGCTGGCCTTGCCGAGGCAGCGTGACGTATAAATGGAATAAATGAAGAGTGACTGTGACATGGTAGGGTACACTGTGAATGGCTCGATTGTAATCATGTATTGCCTTTCCGCTGATTGGTTAGCATGCAACAAAAGATTTTCTCTGTACCTTGGTACAGGTGACCATAAATAAACTAAACTAAACTGCTAAACTAATGGGAACATAAAATCTGTAGTCTAATACAAGACAAAGGCTTTTAAATACATTGTGAAATAAAGTATAATTTGAACTTACTCATGTGCAATCTGTGGCGGCGCGACTCACTGTTGCAGCGGCCCCTACAGCCTGTCTGTCTTTTTTTAATTTTTTGTCTAGTTAAATGTGGTTGTTTGTGTTTTTTTAAAAGTGTTTTAACTGTGTATATGCGGGGGGGGGACGGGGGGAGGGAAGGGGGAAACATTTTTAAACTCTCTTCCCTGTACGTGAGACCCAAACTTTTTCCTGTCGGGTCTCCGTTGTCGTTGGGGCCTAGCACTGTGGAGCGGCCTCCAGCCTGAACGACCTGGGGGCTCCAGTCACGGAGCCTGCGGAGCTGCGGACTCACCATCATGGGGCTGGCCGGCATCGGAGCGTGGGGAGCGGTGGTGACTCGCTGCTGCGGCCCGACCACATAGCTCGGAGGCTCCAGCTGCAGCCACAGGTCCAGTGGACTGTCGGGGTATCGGGAGCTCGTGGGTCGGGGTGGAGAGACCGCTTTTCGGAGCTCCCACAATGCGACTCCTCTAGCCCGTGTCGCGGGGTTGGAACGACCCGGAGCGGGGCCGTGCATCGCCCGGCGCGGCTTCATGGTCGTGGGACATTCCAGCGCCTGCCGGGGGCTCCAACTTTGTGACATTTAGACCGGGAGCGGGGCCATACATCGCCCGGCATGGCCTAAAATGGCCGTGGGACTTATCATCGCCCGCCTGGGGCTTCGAGATCGGGAGAGAAATGGAGAACAGGGGAGAGAAAAGACTTTGCCTTCCATCACAGTGGGTTCACTGTGATGGATGTTTTTGTAAATTGAATTGTGTGTATGTCTGTAGGACATTGTCTTTGTTTGTATGGCTGTGGAAACGGAATTTCATTTGAGCCTCACTGAGGTTCAAATGACGTAATAAATATTGATTGAATATTATATTAGATAAATATCTGAAAAAGTTACAAATTCAATTCCAGGGCTATGGGAGTAGGAACGGGACTAATTCATTTCACCAGACTTTGAAGAGCCTGTACAGGCATAATGGAAAAATGTTGTATCTGATTGTAAGTATATGACCACTTCCTGGTGTTCTGTATATTGATTTTAGAACAAACCCTGCCACTTACGGCTGTGATTTTTGGCCATCTTACTCCAAGTCCCCTTCCGCTGCGCAGGACAAGAAGATCTTTCCCATCGATGAAAAATAAAAGAGTTATTAGTGTTTAATACATGTTGAGATTCTCTCTCCTAAAGGCCACGTCCCTTCCAGAGGAATTATAAAACCCGGAAGTGTTGAGTGCCTCAGTCAGTCTCTGCAAGATGGGGGAGTGAGAGGGTCACGTCTCTCAGTCTGAGCTGTGAATAACACTGAACACATGTCTACTAAACTGTGAGTGGTTTTACTGACCTGTCAGTGCCCTTAATGTGGTTTTAAAATATAGTTTGGAAATGCTAAAGCTGTATTCCCTTTGGTTTGGAAATGCTAAAGTTGTGTTGCCTTTGGTTTGCAAATGCTAAAGCTGTGTTGCCTTTGGTTTGGAAATGCTAAAGCTGTCTTGCCTATGGCTTGGAAATGCCATGGCTTGCCTATTTAAAGTTGCCTTGCCTAATTAAAGTTGCCTTGCCTAATTAAAGTTGCCTTGCCTAATTAAAGTTGCCCTGCCTTCTGAATAATTAAAAGTCTAATATTAACCACTTCCTGTTAGTGCTGTATATTGATTTTAGAAATAATTTTACCATGTACGGCTGTGATTTTAGGCAATCTTATTCAGAGTCCCCCTCCACTCATCAGGTGCTGAGGATTTATCCCATCGATGAAAACTGAAAATGTTATTAGTGTTTTAAAAATGTTGAGATGCTCTCTCCTGTCAATCACGCCATGAAGGCCACACCCCTTCTGGTGGGAGGGAGTAGGGACTATAAAACCCAGCAGTGTGGGTGTGGCTCAGTCTCTGCAAGATGGAGGAGGGAGAGGTCACTACTCACTGTCTTTAGTGGCCATGCACCCTGCTTAAAATTGTATGAAACTGCACTTGAATTTGGTGGCCTTGCACCCTGCTTGAAATGGAATTTCAAGGAATAGCCGTGAGTCAATTGCCAGCATCCAGCCGTGAGTGAGCTGCTAGCACAACAGGCTTGAGTGACTGAGCTGCCAGCCCAATAATCCATTCGACCCACAATATCCAGACTAACCCTCTGGAAATCAGTTCCTTCAGCCCACAACACCCATTCTAGCGCTCCAGAAAGCCCCCTCCCTCCCCCACCCCCACTGGCCACCAATATTGGAATTGGTTGAGAGGTGGAATATTGCGTTGGAGGACCAGCCCTCCCGTGTCATGCTGGGACCCAAAAATGTGCAGATAGCTATTAATGACTATGATATAGGTGGGATCACGGAGACATGGCTCCAGGGTGACCAAGGCTGGGAGCTGAACATCCAGGGATATTTAATATTCAGGAGGGATAGAGAGAAAGGAAAAGGAGGTGGTGTAGCGTTGCTGATTAGAGAGGAGATTAACGCAATGGAAAGGAAGGACATTAGTTTGGAGGATGTGGAATCGGTATGTGTAGAGCTGCGAAACACTAAGGGGCAGAAAACGCTGGTGGGTGTTGTGTACAGGCCACGTAACAGTAGTAGTGAAGTTGGAGATGGTATCAAACAGGAAATTAGAAATGCGTGCGAGAAAGGCAAAACAGTTATAATGG
Organism: Leucoraja erinaceus; assembly: GCF_028641065.1. Taxonomy (NCBI): domain Eukaryota; kingdom Metazoa; phylum Chordata; class Chondrichthyes; order Rajiformes; family Rajidae; genus Leucoraja; species Leucoraja erinaceus. The sequence goes on from NC_073382.1 coordinate 74,014,068, forward strand.
GTGACTTCAATCTACATATAGATTGGGTGAATCAAATTGGCAGGGGTGCTGAGGAAGAGGATTTCTTGGAATGTATGCGGGATAGTTATCTAAATCAACATGTAGAGGAACCAGTGAGAGATCAGGCTATTTTAGACTGGGTATTGAGTAATGAGGAAGGGTTAGTTAGCAGTCTTGTTATACGTGCCCCCTTGGGCAAGAGTGACCATAATATGGTTGAGTTCTTCATTAGGATGGAGAGTGACATTGTTAATTCAGAAAAAATGGTTCTGAACTTAAAGAAAGGTAACTTTGAGGGTATGAGACGTGAATTGGCCAAGATTGACTGGAAATTAATTCTAAAAGGGTTGACGGTGGATATGCAATGGAAGACATTGGAAGACTGCATGGATGAACTACAAAAATTGTTCATCCCAGTTTGGCAAAAGAATAAATCAGGGAAGGTAGTACATCCGTGGATAACAAGGGAAATCAGGGATAGTATCAAAGCGAAGGATGATGCGTACAAATTAGCCAGAAAAAGCAGCATACCGGAGGACTGGGAGAAATTCAGAGACCAGCAGAGGAGGACAAAGGGCTTAATTAGGAAAGGAAAAATAGATTATGAAAGAAAACTGGCAGAGAACATAAAAACTGACTGCAAAAGATTTTATAGATATGTGAAAAGAAAGAGATTAGTTAAAACAAATGTAGGTCCCTTGCAGTCAGAAACAGGTGAGTTGATCATGGGGAACAAGGATATGGCGGACCAATTGAATAGCTACTTTGGTTCCGTCTTCACTAAGGAAGACATAAATAATCTGCCGGAAATAGGAGGGGACCATGGGTCAAAGGAGTTGGAGGAATTGAGTGAAATCCAGGTTAGCCGGGAAGTGGTGTTGGGTAAATTGAATGGATTAAAGGCCGATAAATCCCCAGGGCTAGATAGGCTGCATCCCAGAGTACTTAAGGAAGTAGCTCCAGAAATAGTGGATGCATTAGTAATAATCTTTCAAAACTCTTTAGATTCTGGAGTAGTTCCTGAGGATTGGCGGGTAGCAAACGTAACCCCACTTTTTAAGAAGGGAGGGAGAGAGAAAACGGGGAATTACAGACCTGTTAGTCTAACATCGGTAGTGGGGAAACTGCTAGAGTCAGTTATTAAAGATGGGATAGCAGCACATTTGGAAAGTGGTGAAATCATTGGACAAAGTCAGCATGGATTTACAAATGGTACATCATGTCTGACGAATCCTATAGAATGTTTCGAGGATGTAACTAGTAGCGTGGATAGGGGAGAACCAGTGGATGTGGTGTATCTGGACTTCCAGAAGGCTTTCGACAAGATCCCACATAAGAGATTAGTATACAAACTTAAAGCACACGACATTGGGGGTTCAGTATAGATGTGGATAGAGAACTGGCTGGCAAACAGGAAGCAAAGAGTAGGAGTAAACGGGTCCTTTTCACAATGGCAGGCAGTGACTAGTGGGGTACCGCAAGGCTCAGTTCTGGGACCCCAGCTATTTACAATATATATTAATGATCTGGATGAGGGAATTGAAGGCAATATCTCCAAGTTTGCGGATGACACTAAGCTGGGGGGCTGTGTTAGCTGTGAGGAGGATGCTAGGAGGCTGCAAGGTGACTTGGATAGGCTGGGTGAGTGGGCAAATGTTTGGCAGATGCAGTATAATGTGGATAAATGTGAGCTTATCCATTTTGGTGGCAAAAACAGGAAAGCAGACTAATATCTAAATGGTGGCCGACTAGCAAATGGGGAGATGCAGCGAGACCTGGGTGTCATGGTACACCAGTCATTGAAAGTAGGCATGCAGGTGCAGCAGGCAGTGAAGAAAGTGAATGGTATGTTAGCTTTCATTGCAAAAGGATTTGAGTATAGGAGCAGGGAGGTTCTATTGCAGTTGTACAGGGTCTTGGTGAGACCACACCTGGAGTATTGCGTACAGTTTTGGTCTCCAAATCTGAGGAAGGACATTATTGCCATAGAGGGAGTGCAGAGAAGGTTCACCAGACTGATTCCTGGGATGTCAGGACTGTCTTACGAAGAAAGACTGGATAGACTTGGTTTATACTCTCTAGAATTTAGGAGATTGAGAGGGGATCTTATAGAAACTTACAAAATTCTTAAGGGGTTGGACAGGCTAGATGCAGGAAGATTGCTCCCGATGTTGGGGAAGTCCAAGACAAGGGGTCACAGCTTAAGGATAAGGGGGAAATCCTTTAAAACCGAGATGAGAAGAACCTTTTTCACACAGAGAGTGGTGAATCTCTGGAACTCTCTGCCACAGAGGGTAGTCGAGGCCAGTTTATTGGCTATATTTAAGAGGGAGTTAGATGTGGCCCTTGTGGCTAAGGGGATCAGAGGGTATGGAGAGAAGGCAGGTACGGGATACTGAGTTGGATGATCAGCCATGATCATATTGAATGGCGGTGCAGGCTCGAAGGGCCGAATGGCCTACTCCTGCACCTAAATTCTATGTTTCTATGTTTCTATGTGTCCCACTTAGTCTAGTTTTCAAATATATTACCTGAATTTTATATGTATGTCGACTGGACTAATAATATCACTTTTTATTGTAACAGTGCCAGATGACAAGTAGATGAATAATCACGTATAATTGACAGACAGAACACAATTCAGATCAATACTTACATTATGAAACAGACACGCATACTCTTTGCGGAATTGTGTTCCATTTTTAGTTGGTTAGTGCTAGTGTCAGTGTGGACCTTGTCCTTGATGTGTAATAACAGAAGAGTTTTAATAATCTGTGACAGCAGCACCAGGTTTTATTTCACCGTTCTTTGCCAGGATTCAATAAGCTTGGGATACATTAGAATTAACGTACTGACTTCTGTTTAATAATTACTTTTTTGGCTGAATTTTCTATTTATCAAAGTGATGGATGTTGTAGTTGGGACATGAAGCATTTTCATATTCTGGAGCTCTGTAATAAGCATTTGCAAGTCAGGTGAAGGCATGATAGAATAGTATATAAATCTCCCATTACTTTGACAGTGATTTATTTTAGTCTAACTTCACATGAATGTCCTGTGTTATGCCACTGGGATGTGTTTTCTTTGGCTCATTGGCACCAGTCTTGCCTCTGATTCATTTGTCTGTGTGTTTGAAACCCACTTCATAGCTTTGAGCACATGACTGAGGATGGTACTTCAATTCTGCACTGTGGCAAAGGCCATCTTTAGGCGAGATGTTAAATAGAGGCTCTGACCTCTTGGGAGGCAAACTTCATGTATATATGGGCAGATGACCAAACATTTGCACAAAATGAAAGGCTGTGAGGCAGATCACAAAAGAGGAGGTTGACTGGTTGAAGGAGAGAGTTTTAGAAGTTAAGAATGTTCACAGGGACCACACCTTGGGAACTTGAGAGATGAGGGACTGGATGAGTTTTTAGAAATAGGGTGGACCATGACTAGAAGGGAATTGGAAAACATGCAGGGAAATATTAACATTGGGGTCTTGTTGATTGGATATCAAAGTGTGAACACGTACAAAGGTGATGGGTGAATATGACTCAATGCTAATTAGGATCTGATACCAGAGTTTGGGATGTGCTCGTTTACCAAAGACAAAAGGTGGAAGGTCTGCCAATATTGACGAGGTTGGCTTGAAATCACTGGTGTTCAAATAGATTGGTTCTGCTTTTGCCATAGCCAGGGAGGGATATAATTTGGTGCCATGAGCAAAATAGCTGAAATAATGTCAACAGACAAATATTTACGAACAACTTAAATAAGCACTCTGTTACCTGAATTTAATTTTATAAACATCTTACAGATGTTTTTTTAGTTTGTGACAAGTACCATCTTCTTGAAATACTGGTAGACAAAAATGCTGGAGAAACTCAGCGGGTGAGGCAGCATCTATGGAGCGAAGGAAATAGGCAAAGTTTTGGGTCAAAACCCTTCTTAAGACTGATGTGAGGGTGGGGGGCAGGAGGAAGAAAGGAAGAGATGGAGCCAGAGGGCTGAGGGGAGCTGAGAAGGGGAGAAGAAAGTAAGGACTACCTGAAATTAGAGAAGTCAATGTTCATACCACTGGGGTGCAAACTGCCCAAGTGAAATATGAGGTGCTGCTCCTCTAATTTACGGTGGTCCTCACTCTGGCCATGGAGGAGGCCCAGGACAGAAAGGTCAGATTCGGAATGGGAGGGTGAGTTGAAGTGCTGAGCCACCGGGAGATCAGGTTTTTTTTTGAAATACTGTATCTCTTGTGAGAAATCTTATCAAATATATTTGGAGAATCCAGACACGTCCTGTCAACTGCACCTACACGTCTGCTGTTTCAATGACACCTGAGTAAAATAACATAATGAGTTTGTTAGCCATGAGTCATATTATTGCATGATCTCCCTTTTCCTAATCCACACTGCCTGCCGCTGATCATATTCAATTTAGATAAATGACCATGAATTGTTTCTCTCATAATAGCCGATGACATTTTGCACAGAATTGAAATCAAGCTGACTAGCCCGCAGTTCAAAAAATGTATGCTTCTGTCCTTTCTCGAAGAGTGGCATTGCATTAACTATCTTGCAGTCTGTTGGTACTGCCCTTACTTCTAATGAATCACAGAAGGTCTGTGCCAAAGTTCCCCACTACACCTTCCTTCAATTGCTTTAATATTTTCAGATTCATGCAGCCCCAGTACGATGGCACGTCTACTTTTAGCTTTTCCTAATTACATTTCCTTCTATACTTGAACTGAATACTCCACTGGGCTTCAGAAAAAAAATGCGGCTTTAGGTTTCCATATATTTTTATAATTATCTGCTTACAAATACGCATGGGAAAACATTCTGAGAATGTCAGCAATGTGTTTGTCATTTTAGCTCTGTACTACTTTTTAACATATTTATTCAAAACAACTCATCAAGACTGAAACTGAAAATTATTTTCTTCTTCAATTTTCTTGGTATTTCATTTATTTATTTTTCAAGGAACCATCATATTTAAATATTTCTGTTTTGCCTAATCTGATGAAAATGTTGGCACCATTTAATTTCAACAGGGCAGTTTTGGTAGGAGTCATTGAATAATTTGCCATGCTGGAAAAGCTGTGAAAAACAAAAAAAGGCTGAGCAAAATAATTTTACTCATTAAAAGCCATTTGACTCAGCAATGATTAACACCCACAGCATTTTGCTGCATTAAATCCAGCTAATATGAGAAGAAAAAAGCATGGGTTCACACTTAGATCAGTGGTGGTACTCTCAATTCAGAGTAGGTAGAAACATGTGTACTTAAAGGGCCTGTCCCACTGCGGCAACCTAATTGGTGAATTTAGAAGAGTTTGTCCTCGACTCATACTCGCAGCATGGTCAACACGAGGTTCTAGGAGGTCTTTGTAACTCTCCTTCATACTCGTGTACTCGAGGCCTCAGCTAGGTCACGGCATATTTTTCAACATGCTGAAAAATGCCCGCGAGTAAAAACAGGTCGCCATGTAGGTTTAGTCGAAGTAGGTCGTAGGAGGTTGGCATGTTATTCAAATGTAATTGAGGGTAGTCAAAGGTGATCTAAGGTAGTCGAAGGTAGTCTTAGTAGTCTTCAACATAGTTGAAGGAGGTCGGAGATCGAAGGAGATCAAAGGAGATCGAAGGAGGCCATCTTCACTCTCCATTATTCGGTGTCCAATTTTCCCGAAGCTAGTCGAAGCCAGTCTTCAACATAGTCAAAGGAGGTCGAAGGAGGTCTTCTACATAGTCGAAGGAGGTCTTCAACATGACACTTTTTCAAACTCTTCTAAACTCTTCTAAACTCGCCAATTAGGGCGCCACAGTGGGACAGGCCCTTAATCAGGCAAACTCCACAATGCTGTGCAGAAGAAGTAATTTTACCGCTACCAAGGAGATATAGGGCTTCATTAAAAAGTGGCAAGACCACATACTACATGGAACAGCACAACGCAGGAACAGTGTATTGGAAGGAACTGCAGATGCTGGTTTACACCGAAGATAGACACAAAATGCTGAAGCAACTCAGGGGGACAGGCAGCATCTCTGGATAGAAGGAACATCCAGAGATGCTACCTGTCCCGCTGAGTTACTCCAGCATTTATTTAAAATCAGCTATTTCTTTTCCCAAATTCCCAGTTGTTCTTGATCATGTTGTAATCATAAATAACTTCTCAGTCCACTGGACCACCAATTTTGATGTCACCCATGAACCTATTAACCATGCCAAATACATTCTCATCCAAATCATTCATTTGGACGATTCACATCAGTGGATCTAGCATTGATTCCTGTGCCACACCACTGATGACAGGCCTCTGATCTGAAAAAAACCCTCTAGCACCAACCTCTGACTCCTAACATTGGGCCAATATTCTATCCAATTGGCTAGCTTATGCTGGATCCGATGAGATCTGAACTTGTGGACCATGCTACTATGTGGATCCTTGTCAAAAGTCTTGCTGAAGTCCACATAGACATTATTTGTCGCCTTGGTCACCTCTTCAAAAACATCAGACCTGTGAGACAGGATTTCCCGTGCACAAAGCCATGCTGACTGTCCCTGATCAAACTTTGCCTTTCCAAATGCAGTTAGATCTTGTGTCTCTGGTACACAAAAATGCTGGAGAAAATCAGCGGGTGCAGCAGCATCTATGGAGCGAAGGAAATAGGCAACATTTCGGGCCGAAACCCTTCTTCTTCTACCTTGTCTCTCTGGTATCTTTCCCACTGATATTAGACTCGTTGGCTAGTAATTCTCTGGCTTGTCCTTGCAGCCTTTCCTAAATAAAGGCACACCATTAACACAACATCCAATCTTCTGGTACCTCTACCTTCTGTCTATTGGTGCTACAAATAACTCAGCCGGAGCCTCAGCAACTTCTTTCCTAGCCTCCCACAATGTCTTGCAATACATCTGATCAGGTCCTGTGGATTTATCCTTTTTATATGCTTTGAGACGGGCAGCACCTTATCCCCATATCCTCGTCATGTGGATATGTTTCAATGCATCACTATTTTCTTCCCTGAATTCTTGAGCTTCCATGAACTATCCACAATGAATACTGACAAGAAATAATCATTCAAGCCATCACCCATGTCATGTGGTACCACACACAGTCAGCAACATCAATTTTTAAGGGGACCTATTTGATTCCTAGTTACTCTTCTGCTGCTAAAATAGTTATAGAATCGCTCAGGATTCTCTTTTATCTTATCTGCTGATGCTATCCCGTGTCCTCTTTTTTGCCCTCCTGATTTCCTTACTCAGTGTACCCCTGCATCCCTTATAGTCCTCGAGGTATCCAAAATGGGACTTGATCCCAGCTGGCTATACCTAACATGTGTCTATTTATTTTTCCTGGACAGAGCCTCAACATCCCTCCGGTCAGCTTTGCCTTTCACTCTAACATAAACACGCTGGCCCTGAACTCTCCTTATCTCATTTTCTAAAATCTCCACTTGCCAGCATCCCTTTACCTGCACACAGCCTTTCCCAATCATCCTCTGAAACTGGCAACAAAATTAATGGCACAAATATTAGCATTTCCTCAATTTAGGACTTTAACTTGCAGACAAGTCTTACCTTTCTCCATGTCTATTTTAAACGCTTGAATTATGGTCACTGGTCCCAAAGTGCTCCCCCACTGACAATTCAATGACTTGCTCCATCGCATTTCCCATATGGAGGTCCAGTGTTACCCCTTTCGGGCCATCTACATATTGTTTGAGAAAACCTTCTTGGAAGGTAAACAAATTATGCCCCATTCAAGCCCTTAGCTATATGGCCGTCCGAGTCAATAGTAGGGAGTTAAATCACTCATTATCACAATCAGCTTGCCTAGACCAGAGCATTACGCCAGTTGGAACCAAAAACAGTCATATAAACCCCCCTCAGAATCATTTTAAATAACAGTTCCTTTTGGTATCCCAGGCCACATTAGTGCTTCAATGTTAATATTAAACACAGATAGTCTTATTATTTGTTGCAAAGTTGGATGTTGCATTTCCAATATCAGAAGATGGATTACATTTCAGGTGTACTTCAGTGGATGCAATTCACTTAAGATATTCCAAGGTTGTGAAAGGTGTTTTAAAAGTCCAGAAGCTAGCTGGAATTAGTGAAGTCAGTGTTGAGAAGCTTTACATATTTCACCGAGAATAGGTTTTCTGTCTTAAACAATGGGTGATTATGTGAAGATAATTATATTGGGAGTGGAGGAAGCAAGAGTGATCAGAAAGAGCAGAGGTCATAAGAGATACGAGGTCTATATTAGGTACCAGTGCAGTCATTTAATTGAGCAGGATAGAGAGTGACCAGAGAAATTGTGGTGGAAGGGTACCATGCCCAACAGGGAAAGTAAGCCACCTGGGAATGTAATAATGTGGTAGCGAAGTTCATCATTGTCCACAACCTCCAAGATCATCTGTAGACCCAGAGAAAACAAGCAAGGAATCAATTATTTTGGGGATATGGCTAACAGAAAAATAAACACTTCATTTTCTGTGAAATTATAGACGGAAATACATTACATGTAAGTTTAATTTCAGGGCTAGCAAAGTATTTCTCGTTCAAGTTGTTCAAGTTACATTTATTATTCCATGCACCTTTTTTTTGGTCCAGTGAGATTTGAGTTACCATACAGCCATACGAATAAAAAGAACACAATACACAATAGAAATTTAACAAGGGGGGGGGGGGGTGGGCGGGCCGTGGCATCAGATGGGAGGGCTGGTCAGACAGGTGCCACCTGGAGCCAATCACCCCCATCACCAGTTCCCCCAACGTAACCCGTTCACCCAACGCATTATTCCACCACTCACCCATCAGCCCCAACTCTGCAGGCTCGGCTCATCCCCTCATCCCCCAATACTCCCTCCCCTCACCCTCCCTCATCTCTCCGCTCACCTCCTCCACTCCTCCACTCCCTCCTTTACCTCTCCCTCTCCTTTCCCCTTACCTTGTCACTCCCTCCCACCCTCCATTACCCCCTCTCCCATCCCTACCCCCCTGACCCATTGGGCCCTGTTTCCCCATCACAATATTCCACCACTCTCCCATTCCCCCAATGCAACCCGTTCCAATGCAATCAATCCTTCCCACGTTGGGGGAGGGGGGCGGGGGGGGGGGGGGGGGGGGGGCAGTTGGCGCTTCCTAGAGTAAAAAATCTCACTCTCTCCTTATTCTCCTTGAAGCTGCTGATCCCATTGTCTCCCTGTTACCTCTCCCTCCCTCTCCTTTTCCCTACCCTCAGTCACTCCCTCCCTCATCTCTCCCCTTTGCACTCCCCCATTAAAGACAATGTTTAAATAAAATGCCTTCTTCTCCCAGCCCCCACTACCTCAACTCTCATAGCTTGTGTATTGGCAGCAGCGATCACATTGTGATGTCAGTTTCCGTTGTTGGAATGTTCACTGCAGCGTGTGCTTGAGATCCCATTGTGATGCCTTTGTGACATTATCACTGGAAGGTGCGAGAAATGTCTCACTCTCACAGGCAGTTATTATTTTCAAAGTTGGTTTTCATAAAACTTTAAATATCAATAACTTGTGAAATATTACATCAAATGTGAATAAACTTGATACTGATGACCACAGGAAAAAGTTTGAGTAAGATTCTGCAAAAATGTTTGCACCCATGTGTACTGTTTTGCCATAGTTCCTTGATCTCACAGTCAGACAGACAGACAAACAAGACAAGTCTTTTAGTATAATACTAAACTAAGTGGGTCCCGTTGGGTCCCAGCTTTGTGAGGGCTGGTCCCCCAACACAATATTCCACCTCTCCACCAATTCTAAGATTGCTGGCCTGTGTGGGGGGCTTTCTGGAGTGCTAGCTTGGGTGTTGTGGGCCGAATGGACTGGCTTCCAGAGGACTAGTATGGACCTCGTGGCCTGAATGGTTTCTTGGGCTGGCAGCTCAGTCTTTCAGGCCTGGCAGCTCAGTAACTCAAATCTGGCAGGCTGGCAGCTCAGAAACTGACAGAAATTCTGCTGAAAACAGGTGAGAGACTGTGAGAAAGAAGGGCGAGAGGGTGGACAATCAATTTTAGACATTTTCATCTATTTTTACAGTTGCAAAAGGCACACGGTTGCAAAAGGCACATGGGTGCAATAGGCACATGGTTGCAAAAGGCACATGGTTGCAAAAGGCACAAGATTGCAAAAGGCACATGGTTGCAAAGGACTCACGGTTGCAAAGTACACACGGTTGCAAAAGGCACATGGTTGCAAAAGGCACACATTTCAATAGCCACACAGTTGCAAAAGGCACAGTTTTAAAACACATAAAGGGCACTCTCAGGTCAGTATTCTCAGTGTTTTGTAGATTTCCAGCTTAGACTGTGAGGTGTGACCCTCTCCCTCTCCCATCTTGCAGAGACTGAGCCACGTCCACACTTCCAGGTTGTATAGCTCCTCCCCGCCCCTCCTCCCACCGGAATGGGCGTTATTGACAGGAGAGAGAATCTCAACATTTTTTTAACATTAGTAAGTCTTTTATTTTTCATCGATGGGAAAAATCTTCTGGCCCTGACAGCTGGAGGGGGACTCTGAGTAAGGTGGCCAAAATCACAGCCGTAAGTGGTCGCTAAATCAATATACAGTGCAAACAGGAAGTGGTCAAGTTTAGACTTTTAATAATATAGATAGATGAGGTGCTTAGAAAGGTAGATCGTACAACTGATTTCCTCTTAGCATAACTCCCACATTAACAAGTTGGAGATTTGGAGGTAATTTCAGGAATAGTTTTTTTTTTCACCTCGAAGATGGTTAAAGAGGCAGATTTTATATAATTTTTTAAGATGTCTTAGTTGAGCATAGGAGGCTACAGTCTGAGTGCTGTGAAATGACATTAATACAGATAACCAGTGTTTTTTTGTGATAGTACGTGTTAGTAACAACATAGTGGCACCTCTAAAAAGTTAAAAACTAGTTAGCAAAAATGTGTCAATAGGCTCAAGTGGACTGCTATATGAATACCCATACCATTTTGTTGATGGAAAAAGCACTGTAGATAACTGACAGTGGGAAAGTCTAGGACTAGAGGTCATAGTCTCAGAATTAAAGGACATTATTTTTGGAAGGAGATGAGGAGAAATTTCTATAGTCAGACAGTGGTGAATCTGTGGAATTCTTTGCCACAGAAGGCTGTGGAAGCCAAGTCAGTGGATGTATTTAAGGCAGAAATAGATAGATTCTTGATTAGTATGGGTGTCACAGGTAATGGGGAGAAGGCAGGAGAATGGGTTTAGGAGTGAGAGATAGATCAGCCATGATTGAATGGCGGAGTAGACTTGATGGGCCAAATGGCTTAATTCTACTGCTATTCCTTATGACTTGATGGCATGGACTCGGTGGACCAAGTGGCCTGTTTTTGTGTTATATGACTGTGACTCTTGAAGGGATTGCAAGGTGTACTTGTTCAATTCCCTATTGCCAAACTGATGTTCAACTATTCACAATACCTACTAATCGATGCAGCCATAGAGAAATTAAAATTTGCAATGTTTCATAATATTCCATTTCTCCAATTAGTTAAAAAACTCATGACTGTACCTTAGAATTACAAGAAAAAGGGAGATTTACAATTTTTCATGGGTCTTAGGACATTATTAATTGTCAATACTTTTGAAGTCTTGGTACTGCTTTCGGAAAGATGGGAACCAGTTTGGAAAATGCTGTGAAATAAATCATTGTATCTTTGTTTATGAAGAATAAATCTTGGCCAGGACTCTGAAACCAATTCTACTTTTCATTTTTTATCTTTATTTGAAAAGCGAGATATGGTTCAGCGCTCACTCCCACAAGATGGTATCTCCAACTGTGCTCATGTTCTTTCTTTGTTACAGAGACAACAAATGCACACCAAACTCTGAATGGTGTCTCAATAAAGCCCTGTAGAATTACAGAAAGACTTTCCTCCAATGCACTGCAATATCTGACAATAAAGGCCTTCCTAATTATTTATTTACAAGTTAAAAACAGTCAGTCAGCACGGACGGAAAGAGAAACAGAGTTGGTGTTTCAGCTAGAGAAAAAAAGGTGACGTTTTGGTTTGGAGCCCTTCTTCAGACTGTAAGGAGAGGTGCAATATATCATCCTCCAACAACATCCTCCAGAATAAAAGTTGCTTCATTATATTACAGTTGTATAAAACATTGTTAAGGCCACATTTGGACTACTTTGTTCAGTTTTGGTCACCCAGCTACAGGAAGACTGTTGTTAAGCTGGAAAGAGTGTAAATGAGCTTAAGAGGATGTTGAAAGGTCTGAATGACAATAAATTATCTATCTATCTATCTATCTATCTATCTATCTATCTATCTATCTATCTATCTATCTATCTATCTATCTATCTATCTATCTATCTATCTATCTATCTATCTATCTATCTATCTATCTATCTATCTACCTACCTACCTACCTACCTACCTACCTACCTACCTACCTACCTACCTACCTACCTACCTACCTATCTATCTATCTATCCTATCTATCTATCTATCTATCTATCTATCTATTCACAGTATCCTGACAGGCCCATGTACAAAACGTTTTCTTTACCAACCTATCTACCTGTAATGCCACTTTCAGGTAACTATCAGTGGTCCTAGATCCCTCTGTTCCACAATACACCCCAGGCCCCAACATTCACCCTGAAACATACACAGAAGATAGATACAAAATGCTGGAGTAACTCAGGGGGACAGGCAGCGTCTCTGGAGAGAAGGAATGGGTGACGTTTCAGGTCGAGACCCTTCTTTAGACTGATTTCAGACAGTGCAGCTAAGACCTCCATAACATTTTTACATAGTTGCACCAAACTCTGTTTCATAATTCTATGCCTTGGCTAAAGGGCCTGTCCCACTTTCACGACTTAATTCAATCATCCCGACCATTTTTTTACTCGTGGAAACTTTTTTATTGGGCTGGAAAAAACGTCCCGACTTACCTGATGCCACGAGTACCTACGGCTAGCATAACGAGCCGCTACGATATATCTACGAACTCCTACGACCTCCTACAGACTCGTTATGAACTTTCTGTGAGTTTGAATCAGGGGAATTTGTGAATTACCTCATGAAAGTAGGAAAGGCCCTTAAGGAAGACAAATATCCTGCATCTTTTTAACTAGCTATCTATCTGTGCAGTTGCTTTCATGGATCTTTGGACATATTTACCCCACTGAGGGTTTCCAGCGTTTTCTGTTTTTATTTCAGATTTCCAACATCTGCAGTTTTCACACGATTTTAATTTACTTGTGTCTGCCAGTTTACTTTCCGCTTTCCAGGTACCGTCAGATCAAGGTATTTCTGGGGTGGAAGATTGCAACCTTCACGTGGTCCACCCTGTTTCGACTAATGCAATCAACCCTACGTGCACAAACAAATATATCAAATAGAACAAGTTGACTTGCAACTTTAGGCTGTGCATGGCATACGCAAGAAGAAGAAGAAGGTATTTCTGTCTGCTAATATTTACAATTCCCTGGGGCAATCTTTCACTCTTCACCTGATTCATTGGGGGACTTCAAAGCAGAGTTGGAAAAATGCAATTCCCTGGCAATGTAGAAATGTAGAAATTCTTAAAATCACTTTTATACACAATTACGTTCTCCACCTGTGGTGCTTTTTGGTCATTTGTTGCTGTTCCCAGAAGTATCTGAATCCTCAGGCTTATTGCTCTTGGGAATATTATGAGCCTCCATTTTTTAATCTAATTAAATCCTTATCATTAGTAAGCTCTTGATGGATTGTTTTTTTCTGCAGAGTTTTTTGTGGTTCAATGAAAGTATGTTTGTTGAGAATTTTGGGATGTTTCTTCAAGCACTTGCTATTGTTTGTTTATTGGAAAGCCTTCTAATTTAATTTTGTAATCTACCTAAGCAAATGACCATTCCATAATTACAGAATTAGTTTTATCTAATTTTGTCTCTATAGTCTGATATGCTTCTCTCAAATCGCATACAATTTTTTACCTTGTCGTGATCACTTTTCCCTGGAGAATCCTTTACTTCAAGACAATTGATGTAACCTTTTCCCATATAACATGCTGTCTAAGATACCCTCTTCCCTTTCTGTGCTGTATGGTCGCAAAGAGTTCTCCTAAATGGATTCTATAAACTCATCCTCCCAACTACGTTTATCAATCTGTTTTACCCAGTCTAAAATGCCTTTACTGCAAACTCTTCTGATTTCTAGATTATTTTTTTCTCTAATTGTGCATCTGCTATTGAGACATAAACTTCACCCGTTTAACATTTTCTGTTTCTTGTGTTTTTATTTATTCCACCCACACTCATTTACTTCCATTTCTGTGGGCCATCAGTACTGCTGTTATCGATCTTTATAATTAGGGCTACTACCACCCATCTTTTCCCATTTTAATTGACATCTTTAATTCCCATCCATGGTCATTGTGCAGCCATTTCTCTGCACTAGTTATTAGATCGTCCGTTTGACTCTGTATCATTTAATTCAACTATGTTGTGGATGCATTTCTTAACCCTTTTTGTTTGGATTGAAACTCAAAGGACTGCAGATGTTGGAATCAGGTGCAAAAAACAAACAAATACTAGAGGAACTAAACGGATCAGGCAGCATTTCCGGAGGAAAATGGGCATACTCATTTTAAATTAACGCTGCTAACTAATAAAGGCACAAAGTGCTGGAGTAATACAGCGGGTCAAGCCTCATCTCTGGAATTCTTGGATAGGCAACGTTTTGGGTCCGGAGTTTTCTTCAAACTAATTGTAGTGGTCACCAAATATATAACAACTCGTTGACATTTATAGTAGTTCACTTCACTATTCATAAAGCAAATTATGTGAAGGAATCATTTGTTCAGCAGCAAGATTGGCTGCCACCGTTTTGCTGTCGTTCATTAAATCACAACTTTTGAAATCAGCATTCAAACCTCTGACATTTTGCATTTTTATATTGGTTTCTTAATTTCGGAGAGGGTTGCAGTAAGGCAATACTGATGAAATCAGAGTTTATTCTAGTTGTATGAAAAATTGATTACTGCAGTCTTATATTTCATTCTATTCTCCTTAGAATGGACAAGGTTCAGAGAACGGAGATCTTCAAATGTTCAGGGGATTTGATAGATGGAGTTCTTCGTGAACAATAGTTGTTGCTTTACGGGGTTTTTTTTACATTTTTGTGCCCTGTGGCTAATTACCCACTGTGCTGCAACCAAGAGCGGAACTCACTATCAAAACATGGAGGGGACGGTGGACACAATTTTTTGGCGGCCACGCGCGCATGCGCACACTCACAACACGCGCGAAGCTTCGGAGGCTCAATCCAGCGCTAAAAACGGAGATTTTAAAAAAAATTGGGATCACAAAAACTTGGGGGGATGGCCCCCACCTCTCAAAACATGGGGGGGACGTGTCCCCTCTGCCCCCCCCCCCCCCCCGGGTTTCTGCAACAATCTTTGTTGGAAGTTCCAGTGAGGCAGCTTGTGAGGAGATCACGAATAAAGAGAGTTGAATAAAAATCTTGTATCTCATGTATATTTGTCCACAAAATCTGGAAATGCATTTTGCTGGATGTTAAGAATCCAAAGAGACAAATTGCTTCATGTTGTCGTTTAGTTTAGTTTAGAGATACAGCGGAGAAACAGGCCCTTCGGCCCACCCAGGCCGCACCGACCAGCGATCCCCAAACACTAGCACTATCCTACACACACTAGGGACAATTTACATATATACCAAGCCAATTAACCTACAAACCTGTAGGTGTTTGGAGTGTGGGAGGAAACTGAAGATCTTGGAAAAAACCCGTGCAGGTCACGGGGAGAACATAACATACTGCATTAGATGGCACCCGTAGTCGGGATCGAACCTGGGTCTGTAAGCGCTATTAGGCATCAACTCTACCGCTGCAACACCGTGCCGTCCGAAATACAATTTGTACTGTACTAAATACAAAGGAAAAACCCTGACCTGAGGGAAGGATTGAACTTCAGGGATGCAGATTTAAGATCTCTGGGCATAAAATAACACGTAAGATGAAGCAAAATTGAACATGTTGTTGGGATTACTTGGCCAAAATGGTGAAGGAAATTATTTCAACGGTAACATTCAAAAGGCAGCTTAATGGAAACCGTAGGCAAATGGAGATATGTTCATCTTATTTTATTTGGATGTATAGCAATTTGATTTATTCTTTGTAAAGCACTTTGGCTTCAATGTGATTTGATTTAAAAGTGCTATATAAATAAAAAAATACTTCCTTCCTTCCTTCCTTCCTTCCTTCCTTCCTTCCTTCCTTCCTTCCTTCCTTCCTTCCTTACTTCCTCCCTTCCTCCCTTCCTCCCTTCCTCCCTCCCTCCTACTTACTTACTTACTTACTTACTTACTTACTTACTTACTTCCTTCCTTCCTTCCTTCCTTCCTTCCTTAATTACTTCCTTCCTTCCTTCCTTCCTTCCTTCCTTCCTTCCTTCCTTCCTTCCTTCCTTCCTTCCTTCCTTCCTTCCTTCCTTCCTTCCTTCCTTCCTTCCGAAAGGAAGTGATGGTCAAGCTTCAGCCATCCTTCCACAGTTGTAAGGTGTGAGTTTCAGTTCCTGAGGTGGGGCCATGCAAGGCCTTTCAATGACTAAAAGCAGGCCCTGGCAATACTGTGCTTATGCAGGGATTCAGCTCAAGTAGCCCTCTGCATCTGGCCCTGGTATGTGTAGGTAGACTGGAAAGGAGGGACAGATTGGGTGGGGAGGATGGATTGTTGACCAGGCAGTGAGCCTGTTTAATGGATATAGTCTAGTGTAATTCTTCCCATTCTGTCACACTTTGAATACAGTGCATCTTTTTAATATATTTATACTTTCCCATCTTTTATTCTCTATGGGTATTCCAATTTCTAATAAATATTTCTTAAGATCTCTCTCACACCACTAAAAAAAAATTGCAGCCAATTTATTTGAAAAATGAAATATAAAAATGATCTAATAGAGTGTTTTCCTTATATGTAGGTTCTGGAGCATTGTGTATGGTGATAAAATATAGCATCTCTCCTGCAGTTTATTTATTGTGTTGAGAATAACACTGGCTAGTTCAAAATAGATTTATTTCAAACAGCGATGAAGTAAAC
Organism: Leucoraja erinaceus; assembly: GCF_028641065.1. Taxonomy (NCBI): domain Eukaryota; kingdom Metazoa; phylum Chordata; class Chondrichthyes; order Rajiformes; family Rajidae; genus Leucoraja; species Leucoraja erinaceus. Next base: position 74,031,150 of record NC_073382.1, read on the forward strand.
TATTCTGAATTTATTTCACAAAGATAAAAGCCACTCCTTGACATTGAAGTAGCCATCAAGTGATCAGAGAAATGCTTCCTGTTTTGGACAGAATGAGAACAATTGAAACTACACAGTAGAACGTCACCGGTGTCCACAATTTTGTTAGAGCTTCTATATTCTTTAAATATCATGGGAGTAAGACCATACAAGAGCAAAGAGCCTTAACTGGCTTAAACATTTGGTTGTTTAAGTTTGACATGGTTTCCAACATCTTGAGTTTAATCTGTCTAGAAATGAACACCTGTATGTGCTTTCTATGGTAGCGTGAACAAGCATTTCTACTTAAAATAATTTGTAAATCTCTCACTCAGATCACTTTGCACCATTAACCCATTTGCATAGATTTTTCAAGCAGCAGGTGGGCTGATATTCATCCCCCAAAATTCAAAATGTTACATTTACAGTATCTGCATCGACATTCGCTTGCAGTTGAAGCATAATGAGACCCATTAACATTTCCCACCATTTTTCTCATTGTTAACTACAAGACCCAATTCAGTCCGCGGAGTTAAAAATTCTACTTCTAATTTCTAATCCAAATTGTTTATGTAAAAGGTGAACAGTAATGTTCCCAGCATAAATCCTAGTGGATTACAATTTCCTCCCCTTTTGCTAGTCTAAATAATATATATTTTTTGTTTACTGTCCATTCCCTGGTCCCCTGTGTCCATGTGCTCTGATCTTAATCCACTGTGCACTACCAGAGAGAAGGCAGATTGAAAACCCTTGACTCCTACTTGTCGATTATCCTTGACCTACTTACTTTTACTTTAAGTAATTTAATGATGTTTGCTACATGTTTTCCCTTTTGAAATCCATGAAGATTACTCTTTATGATATTGTCAGCTTCTAGATGTTTTTCATATCATATTTGGAAAAGCATTTGGTGAATATTTTATTGCTCCCTGGATATGTGTTCTATCTTTCTTTTACAAATCACGTTAGTGCTTCACCTTTCACCTGATGGTATCCTATTTGTTTTTATTCTATCGGGTTCACTGCTTTCTTGTAGTGTTGAATATCTATCTATCTATCCATCTATCTATCTATCTATCTATCTATCTATCTATCTATCTATCTATCTATCTATCTATCTATCTTATATTAAAACTGTGTGCCTGCCGGTGTCCGCCGTCCGTCCGTGCAGCTGCCTGTCTGCCTTTTGATTTGTTTCCATCGTGTGATGTCACAATGCCCAATGCTCACATATGCTCACTCGGCTTGTACTCGCTAGATTTTAGAAGATTGAGGGGGTATCTTATAGAAACTTACAAAATTCTTAAGGGGTTGGGCAGGCTAGATGCAGGAAGATTGTTCCAGATGTTGGGGAAGTCCAGAACAAGGGGTCACAGTTTAAGGTAAATCTTTTATGACCGAGATGAGAAAAACATTTTTCACAGAGAGAGTGGAGAATCTCTGGAATTCACTGGCACAGAAGGTAGTTGAGGCCAGTTCATTGGCTATATTTAAGAGGGAGTTAGATGTGGCCCTTGTGACTAAAGGGATCAGGGGGTATGGAGAGAAGGCAGATACAGGATACTGAGTTGGATGATCAGCCATGATCATATTGAATGGTTGTGCAGCCTCGAAGGGCCGAATGGCCTACTCCTGCACTTAATTTCTATGATTCTATGTTTCCCTCTCCTCACCCCTCTCCCACCCATCCGTCTCTCCCTCACCCCCCTTCCCTCTGTACTCCACCCCTTCCCTCTCTGCACCCGCCCCCTTCCTCCTACCCCTCTGTCCCTCTTCCATCATTCCCCCTACCCCTCTCCTCCTCCCTCCCCACACTCTTCCCACCTCTCCCCCTTCCCCCCATCCACTCTCCCTCCCCACTCTTTCCCCTCTCCCCCCCCACCCCTCTCCCCCTCCCTCCCTCCTACCCCCCCCCCATCCCCCCCTCCCCCACATCTCTCTCCCCATCCCCCTCTCTCACCCCCTACCCCGCTCTCCTTTACCGCCCAAATCTGCCCCGTTTCCTCCTCCTCCTCCTCCCCTCCCCTCCCTCCCCTCTTCTCACCCCCCCCCCCCCCTCCCCCACCTGTGTGTTTGGGGGGTGGTTAATGTGAGTGGATACAGACCCAACGGGTCTGCACTTGGTCTAGTATTCAACAAAACTCAGGCTGACTCTGGAAGCTTTGACAACTCTGAGAGCATTCAGCTATCGGGCACTGTACTTAAAGAGCCTGAAAGTAAGAATTACCCTCTTATACCAATACCCCATGGACCTTATTACATTGGGATCAGTACAATCTCAGTATCAAGATCTCAGTGGTGATCTCTGCATGCCATTGTCCACTTCCCTTTATCAGTTTCCCAGTCATTTCTTTCAAGTACTGGGTAAGGGAGGAGACCTGCACATTGTTAAACCTCCGCTCTCTTTACCTGTTTCATCATTCCATCTTGCCAACATATTTGAGGGAACTGAGTTTTTCTTTTGATTATTCTATTGCCAAGAAATTCACTTGCTTAAGATCATTGCCTTTGACGTTAAGCACTTCTTTTTTTTTTCCAGAGAGAAGCAATGTTACATCCATTTTCAGGAATTTTGTGTCATTCAGAAAAGACAACCAGGCAACTTCAAACATGATTGTCCTTACATAACTGCAGAATCAGTTTAGCATTCTTCCCTCCTTTTAGAGCAGTTCAGCAGAACTTGGAACATATTTTACTGTGGGCATCTGGCACTTGGCACTTCCTGCATAACGTGGTCTTCAAAGCAGAATGGCTAAAACCTGGAGCAACGTTAGTAAATTACTTACCCGCACCCCTAAGCTAAAAATCCAAAAACTGCAAGTGCTGGAAATCTGAAATAAAATCAGAATTTCTGGGAAGGCAACATCTGTGGAAAGAGAAACAGACCCAACATTTCCGATTGGCGACCCTTCATTAGAATCGGGAAAGAGAAGGAAACAGGTTATTGTTAAGTTGCAGAGAGGGGAGGAAGGGATGGATAGGACAAAGGGAGTATCGCCTTCAGAATGATTGTAGGGGGAAGAAAGCAGAAAGAGAGGAAAGGCCGGACAAAATCTGGCAGATAATAGGTCGATCCAAATGAGGATGGTTTTTGATAGGCAAATGGTTGAAAAAATGCCAGAGATGAAATGACAGAAGGTGTGAGACAAAAGGATTGAAGAATTGAAAATTGTGATGCTCGAAGAAGGAATGGGGGGGGGGGGGGGGGGGGGGGGGGGGGGAATGGAATGTTAATAGAAGGGGAGGGTGAGGGGAGAAATAGGTGCAAGTCCAGGTGGCGCACAGAACATCACCTCATATTTTGCTTCAGCTACTTACAACTCAGCAGCATGAATATTGATTTCTCTAATTACAAGTAACCCTTGCTAGCCCTCTCTGTCCTTTCCTTCCCCATCCTAGTTCTCTGACTAGTTCTACTAGTCCTCGAGTCCTCCTGATTTAACGTTACTGATTGTATGCCGTGTTGTCACCTCCCCCTCAGCTAACAGTGAACCATTCTACATTTCCTCATCATCATCCATACTGATCTGTCGTTTTCACACCTTACCCTTCTATATCCCCCTCTCAACTGACTCAATCTGAAGAAGGGTCTTGACCCGAGACATCACCCATTCCTTCTCAGCTGCCTGTCCTGCTGAGTTACTGCAGCATTTTGTGTCTACCTCATGTATGCGGAGGCAAGCTACAGGAGGTAAGATATGCACTTGGAAAGATAATGGTTTTGTGTGAGGTATGCCATGTCTCATGAATTTGATTGACTTTTTTGATGGGCCAGTTTCCATGCTGTATAATACTATAACTTGCATTTCTACCTCTCTGCAGGATTATACCTCCTCGTGTATTGTTGCACCAAATTCTTGATGCACCTGTTTCTGGATTAGTGCAGATGTCAGAGGTTATGGGGAGAAGGCAGGAGAATGGAGTTAGGAGGGAGAGATAGATCAGCCATGATTGAATGCAGTTTAAACTTGACTTGATGGGCCAAATGGCCTAATTCTGCTCATCACTTATGTTCTTATGATCTAATCCCCTCTGTCTGGTCCCGATCACACCTCAACAGCAACAGAGGGTTCTCAGGGCAAATACCTATCTCAGATTCCATTATCCCGCTCCTGATCTCCTGCCGAGCAGAGTAGCAGAATGCTGTATAACATCCTAAACTCTCCACCACTACACATCCCTCCTCATCCACGTGCTGCTTCCTGATTCTCAACCCAGTTATAAGCTGCCAGACTTTTCTGATTCAACCTCCCTCCAACACCATTTTGTTGCCAGCTGCTGGCCCCTGCTTGTTCCGTGGTGCTGAAGCCCTTGGCCTTGGGCACTTGTAAGTTTTTCGAGGAAGATAATTGACTAAGACAGTGTTAGTGTACCACTGTGAAGCCATTCAAGCACAGTCGAATGGAAACTGTGGAATATTTTGGCCACTATTTCTGCAAATTTCATAGTTTTCTTTATTTATTTCTTGTTTCAGTTTGTAATATGGACTCTCACAGTAACAAAAGTGTTATTCTTTTTAATTTACATGTATTCCATTTCTGTCTTAATATTGGTTTTGCTCTTGCTTTCTGCAATCTCCAGTTAGAGCTGAAACCCTAACCTATTGTATTTCCAACCACTGTCATGACATTATAACATGCAGTATTTATTTGGCAGTCAAATTCTTTGTGTAGCTACATATCGGTTATTCCTAATATATTTGGAAACTTGGAATGAATTATATATTCATGGCCTTCTGTTTTCTTTTGAACCTTATGTACTTTATTTTACAAGCAATTTAATTTGTTTGTATTAATTGTCTCTCTTGTTTTGTTTTGAACAATTACAGCTTGATCGCATGTCTAATTATTTATGTCATTCTCGCGGTTTTTGGTTTGCCTCGCCGTAACTCATTAATTTACCTTTCTTCTAATGTCATTATTATTTCCACTTATTCCTCTTAACAACATCCCTTTCCCAAGAACCACCTTCCCAAGAACCACCTCCTCCATATTCGCACACCATCCCTGTCGTATTAGTTAAAAACAAATCCTATTTATACTTTCTTTTAACATCTAGGTCCAGCTCTGGTTAAGGAGAGTGTTGAAAGGATCTGCAGATGCTGGGCTACCTCCTGCACCCATGTAGAACTCACGGGCTTTGTTAACTTCTGTACTAACTTCCACTCTGCACTCAAATTCACCTGAAAATAGAAAACACAGAAAATAGGTGCAGGAGTAGGGCGTTCAGCCCTTTGAGCCAACACCGCCATTCAATATGAACGTGGCTGATCTCTGACACCTCACCCCCTCCCCTTTCTTGATCTCACCATCTCTATCGCAGGAGATACATTATTGACTGACATCTATTACAAAACTTCTGACTCCCACATCTGGACTACACTTCTTCCCACCCTGCTTCTTGCAAAGACTCTATCACCTACTCCCAATTCCTCTGTCTACGCCGGATCTGCGCCCAAGATGAGCTGCTCCATACCAGGTCATCTGGGATGTCCTCATTCTTTAGGGAACAGGGGATCCTCACAGGGGTCTATTTGGTACCTCGCAGCTCCACCCTTTCACCCCATCAGCCGTCATACAACACATCATCCTCCAACATTTTTGCCATCTCCAACGGGATCCCACCACTGGCCACATCTTCCCATATCCAACCTTTTCTGCTTTTTTCAGGGACTGTTCCCTCCGCAACTACCTTGTTCACTCATCCCTTCCCACCCAAACCACCTCCTCCCCAGGTACTTTCCCCTGCAACTGCAGCAGATGCAACACCTATCCCTATACCTCCCCCCTCAAGTCTGTTCAGGGACCCCAAAGGTCCTTTCTGGTGAGGCTCCTTCTCCAACCTCATCTACTATATCTTGTTCTCGGTGAGGACTTCTATATACCAGCGAGACCAAGCACAGATTGAGCGATCATTCCACTGAACACTTACGCTCAGTCTGCCTTGACCTTCGCGATCTCCAGGTTTCCAAACATTTGAACTCCCCTTCCCATTCCCATATTGACCTTTTTTGGCCCGGGCCTCCTCCACTGTCAGAGTGAGGCCACACACAAATTCGAGGAATAACACCTCATATTTAGCTTGGACAAATTACAACCCAGTGGAATGAGCATCGATTTCTCTAATTTCAATTAATCCCTGCATAACCCCCCCCACACCCACCCAGCTCCAAACCTTGTCGTCCTACTAGCTCCACTCTTCTCATCCTTGTACATCTTCATTATCACCTCTTCCCAAGCCAACAATGGACCATTATGGGCACTACCCTTCCTTGGTCATCTGTTGCCCTCCCTGCTTTGTTCCGGTCTTGTCGTACCTCATGTTCCCTCCCCTCTACTTTCAGCCTGAAGAAGGATCCTGATCCGAAATGTCACCATCCTTTTTCAGCAGAGATTCCGCCTGACCCGCTGAGTTACTGCAGCACTTTGTGTCTATCCTCTGGTTAAGTAGAGTCTATTGCAGCTACACAAACCCGATTTGCAGTAAAGTCAACACACTTTATTTCCCCTAATGTTGTCTCATGAATTACAGTTTTCCAGTGACCTTTAAGTTCATTCTGAGATGTTACTTTGCCCCAACCATGCTCTGTTATCAATATCCCCTTCCACATTTTTAAGGGAAGAAATTTAAATTCTAACAATTTTATTTTTTGTCTTTTTATCTGATTTCAATCATGGCTTCCTTCCACCAGATATGATCCCTTTCTCCAGAAGTTATGTTAAAGCTTTTAATAATCTGTGCCCTTGGCCTTTTTTGGGGGGGAACAATTACATTTTTTATAGTCTATGTTTAAAGCAGAGTTAAGGAGACGTCCATTTACATCGCACATTTCATGACCTCAGACTATCGCTTTGAAATGCAGTCTCCTTTTGATGCAGGGAAAGATATAAACTAACTTACATGTGGAAAATCTCCGCAGAATAAATGTCCATACCTCCTGGATGTTTTAATGTTTTTCAACCTTGGTTCTTCTTTGAATAATTTCTTGGTGACTTTTATCCTCATCTAACAGTGCCGTTAGGGTCATGATTTATATCTTATCTGGAAGGCACCATGGGTAACAACGCAGTATTTTTGCAGTAATTGACAGAAACCACCTCAGATTATGAGCTTCTCGAGAAGGACATGAATTTACAACTAGGGATGAGAGTGCTTCAATTCAACCAAGACTGATATTGCTCTGTGTGTTTTAATCCAATCTCTATTGACCTACTGTTATCCTTAGGCGTTTAAAAAAAAAATCCATTTTGGACCCTTATCATTTTCAAATTTTATTTGGGATAAACTGTACTTGAAAATGTGTACTTGTTTCCTGTGCCACACTCTATCCCCCAACCCCACAGCCCCATCTCAAAACCCTCTCCCCAAAACCCACAAACCTTGCATTATATCATTGGTTTCATTGAGATTGCACAGTTTTTCTTTTAATTTGAAAATGTTAGTATTTTCCATTGATAAAGTTTCCTGTTCTTCGTTGTAAATCCCCTTCCTCATGTATCGATGTTGCTGTCACTCTGCTGATGAATTGATCACTGCAGTTAAACATCACACGAAAAGCTACATCACTAAATTGTTCTATTTGCAAGTGACATTGCTGTAGCTTTCCTGATCAGAGGTATTTCAATGTTCAAAGTAATCGTTGAAACTAGCACAATGACCCAGATACCCATGTACGTTATGGTCCCAAAAGCGCGATAACAATGATTATTTCTAAGACTCATTTTTTTAAACTTGGTTTTCTGTCGACTATGTTAACCATATGTAGCCTGGTGTAGTGGGAGCTGTGGTGTCCTCCTTGATCCATACACCCACAATCTATTTGTGGGCAGCAAATGTTGCTATGGTTATGAAATAGCAGTTAATATTCTGGATTGAATAACTAACTATCAGTTCAGGCTAGCAATGATCCTTAAGGTTGCCAAAGTGGACTAGTACAAATTCTAATTAAAGTTCACGTTTGCTTCACCTAGTGCACAACGTTTAATATTACAACAATGCGCAACATTGTGCCTGAAAGTTAAAAGTGGCAGTAGTAAATGAATGCAAATATAGCTTGCGAAGGCTGATTGCCAAGTTTGAGATGGGGAGCCTAAGAAGCTGAACCAAATGGTGATTAATCTGGTGAATGCAATGATTTAATTACCAGTCCAGTTAGCATATGGCAACACAACAGGAAGTACTGCGGCTTGGCTCCCTTAGTTCAAATTGAAACTTCCTCAGGCTTTCTTATTCAAAGAGAAAGATAGGAGGGTGAAAAGTTCACGTGTGTTTCTTCATGATTTACAACAACTTGTATAAAAGGAGCACATCCTAAAAAACTGCACCTTGTGCTGTTGTACACAATTTACTGACAACATAACTTTTCAACAGTTAAACCTGTTAGATCTTGGAAGGAAGGAATATAAAAAAAATGTTTTATTTCCTACAGAAGGAAACAAACAGGATATTGATAAGATGGGACTTTTAAGGTAAAGTAACAAGAATAACAAGTATTGAGGAGAGAATATACTGTAGCTCCAAATAAACCATTGCAACAAATTTCTGAAAACATTTGGATACATATGAATATAAACAAACTTTATAGCCTTTGGTCTTTCTTGACATAATTTCAATTAAAATTATGTCTTGCTCATTTAGTTTACAGCCTAAATATTGAAGCATGCTAATAATTGTATAAGATTCCAGACATCACCATTGTGATTTGTGTAGCCAAGCAGTATCCAGACAAATTAAATTATTATGGAAAAAATGTGAGAGAATTTATAATAATTGGAAATATGACAATGCAAGGAAAGTGTTGGGTTGGCTCCAAAAGATTACTTATAAATTGATATAAAGTCATATGCACAGAAAATTCTGAAAAACATTTGTGGTCCAATGGTGAAGCCAAACTTTTATAAAATGAGAAAGTGATAGAGAAACATGGGGTTCTGAGGATCTTTGCCCATCTGCTCACGGGTGCCACTTGGTGGATGTGAATCTCTGGGGAAAATTTGGACACCGCATTCTTGGTACACAGGTTTTGGGCAAAAATATCCAATTTGCCAGTGGGATATTTACCAGTTTCCTATTTGTATTTTAAATGCTAAAGCAAAAAAAAAACTTGAACATTGGTATTTCTGTAGCTTTCTTTAATGGGCCTTCTCCACACTTAGGTGCTCTTTCAGGCGACTGCCGGTGACTGTTAAATTGCCGGCAGTCACCTGAAAAACCGGCAACTAGAACGGCGACTGTCAGAGTGGAACACACACACACACACACACACACACACACACACACACACACACACACACACACACACACACACACACACACACACACACACACACACACACACACACACACACACACACACACACACACACACACACACACAACACACACACACACACACACACACACACACACACACACACACACACACACACACACACACACACACACACACACACACATTGCTTCCTTCACCAGCTTGTTATGCAGGCGGGGACAGGGCAAACGGTGGAGCGCTGTCTGAGTGAAATTCACACGGTGCAAAGCCAAGGTGATACAGTCACACACTGCGATGAACAGGAAGGTTGGCACTGTAATTAAGACGGCAAAAGCACAGTGTACGGTACGTCCTTTAAAAGAGGGGGGGGGGGGGAGTTTGGGAGAGGGGGGGGAAGTGGGGAGAAGGGGTGGGGACAACTCTTAAGAAGCCAGAGATACAAGGCTGTGAAGCTCGGCGGACATTTAACATTACTGGTCGGTTATCCTTGGTTCTGAAAAATTACTGCTTACCTTTTTTTTCCCAATGAGCCAATGAAATTCACCAGACAGCACCTGCTACAAGTTATGAGAATATACGAGAATCTCCTGGAAACCCACTAGGACCTCCTGGTGACCCACCTACGGCACAAGAATTCTCGCTACTCTCCATGGCAACTTAATTCTAGTTGCCGCTATAGTTGCGGTGACTATAATGAGGCCGCGACTAGTTTCCAGAATGCGGGAACTCCTCACGACCATGAAGGTGGTTCCCAAGCAACCACCCGCGAACATATGGTGACCATGTGGCGACTGCATAGTCTCCTGCAGTCGCCTAAAAAGTTGTCTAAGTGGGACAGGCCCATGATGGCCTGTCAACAAGTTGAAAAATTAGCGGTGACTAGAATGAAGCCGCCATGGAGAGTAGCGAGAATTCTCGTGCCGGAGGTGGATCGCCAGGAGGTCCTGGTGGGTTGCCAGGAGGTCGAAGGTTCTCTTACGTTCTTGTAGGTTGTAGCCGGTGATGACTGGTGAATTTCATTGGCTCACTGGGGAAAAAAAAAGTGAGCAGTAGAACCAAGGATAACCGACTGCTAATGTTAATGAGCTTCATAGCCGTGTATCTCTGGCTTCTTAAAAGTTGTCTCCACGCCTTTTCCCCCCTTCTCCCCCCTGTCTCCCCAGTCTTCCCCCTCTTCCCCCTCTTTTAAAGGACTTACCGTACACTGTGCTTTCACCGTCTTAATTACAGCGCCAACCTTCCTGTTCGGAGTGGCGGCGCGGCTCTGGCTGCAGCGGCTTACCGGCGGTCCCGTTGTCTTTGTGTTTTTTATGTTGTTTATTTTGTTTGTTTAGTCTAGTTTTTGGTTTTAGCTTGTGTTTTTTGGGGGGGGGGGGGGTTGAAACGGGGTTTGCAGTCTCTCCCTGCGGGGGAATATGACCTTTTTGTCGTATTCCCCTTCTCTGCCTCCGTCTGTGCTGAGGCCTAACGGAGCTGACGACCTCGAGGCTCCGGAGGCAGAGCCCGCCAGGACTTGCTCTGAGCTCGCTCCCGTGAGGGTGGTCCGGCTCAGGGCTGGAAGAGGCTGGGACGCTCCCGTGAGGGCGACCAGCCCGAGGGTGGAACGAGGCTCCCGTCGGAGCGGCCGAGCTCGGGAAGGTGCGGGGCTGGCAGCCCGAGGGAGGTTCGGCGCCCAAGTCGGGGCGGCCCGGTCCGGGGGAGAAAGTGACGCCCAAGTCCAGGCGGCCCGGTCCGGGGGAGGTTCGGCGCCCAAGTCGGGGCGGCCCGGTCCGGGGGAGAAAGCGACGCCCAAGTCGGGGCGACCCGGTCCGGGGGAGGTTCGGCGCCCATGTCGGGGCGGCCCAGCCCGAGGCTGAAGACGGCACAGTACTCATGTGAGGGTGGCTGGGACGGTGTTCTGGCGGCGGTGGCCTGAGTCCGGGGTCCGGCCGCGGGCCAGCAGCTGCTTCTGCAGAACTGGTGGGCGGCAGCTTCAACCACCCCAGGCCGCGGTGTTTGAGCCGCGGGACTGTTCTTAACATCGCCCGGGGGGGGGGGTATCGCCCCAGCGCAGAGGGAGAAGAGGAGGGAAGAGACTGCGACCTAAGACTTTTGCCTCCATCACAGTGAGGAGATGCTGGGTGGACTCACTGTGGTGGATGTTAATGTGTGTTTATTGTTGTTTTATTGTATGGTATTATATGTATGACTGCTGCAATTTCGTTCAGATTTCTGAATGACAATAAAAGGCTATCTATCTATCTATCTATCATCGTGGTGTGTGACTTTATCACATTGGCTTTGCACCGTGTGAATTTCACTCAGACAGTACTCATCCCGCTTGCCCTGTCCCCCGCCTGCACAACGGGCTGGTGAAGGAAGCGATGTGTGTGTGTGTGTGTGTGTTCCACTCTGACAATCGCTGTTCCAGTTGCCGGGTTTTCAGGCGACTGGCGGCAACGTGACAGTTACCGGCAGTCGCCTGAAAAATCGCCTAAGTGGGACAGGTCCATAAGACACACCAATTTGCCAATGTTCATTATATTTTGATTCAACTGAGAAAAACGGGACAGTCACTTCAGCTTTTAAGTGCCTGAGATAACATATATGTTTCTTGGGAGTTATATCTGAGTATATTGAATATTGCAGATTGGATTTTCAAAAAAAAGAAAGGAAATTTTCACCTCAACAAAACATATATCCATTAATGCTGCCTTGTATCAGCAAAAAACGATCCCAATGTGTTTCACAGAAACATTACCAAAACCCCAAGTCTCATTAGGATGTATTAGTGCAACCAGTCCAGAGCTTTGTCAAAGGAATTGGGTTTTAAATCTTTTTAAAGTTGGAGAACAGGGAAATCTAGCCAAAGGATTCTAAGCAATTAGAAAGTTGATAGTCGGTGGCAAAATCATTAGTGGCGAAACAATTTAACACTGGAATGCTCAAGAGGCCAAAAGTGTGAAGTCTTCAGCATCCTAGAATCTTGGAATATTATAAAGATAATAGAAAAAGGAAGAGTTAAGATTATTGGAAAATTCAAAATTGAGATGAAAATGTTAAAGTTAATGCGTATCTTCCCTGTAATTGCCCTCACATGGAAAGACCAGGATAAATGCTGCCCATAAAGCAATTGCAAAGGCTGTTGATAGGTAACTGAGCACTTCGCTTAGCCAGCAATCAAACCTACCAAAAACTATGAATATTTCTTATTGTTTAGAAGCTATTAAGTCGAACAAATAGAAACACTGTTAAAACATTGAAGTAAAACTATGAAAAGCCAAAAGAAGGCTTGAAACAAATAGCATATTTAATTCCAGTGAGTAATTAAATGAATTAAATTTATTGAATTACAGTGAGTAATTTAATAAATTAAACAATTACTGTAAGTAATTAAATAAATGTAAATTAGATAAAACCTTTCTCTTTTTGTAGATGTTACCGTTAAAATGTATGGTATTCTTGTTTCTGTCCTAGAACTAACCTGGTACATCTTCAGAAGGAAAATGGCGCAGAATTTCTATAGCCTTTCACTCAATGAGTCTAACATTTGAGTGAAATCGAGAAATCTGCAGTGCTGAGCAGCTGGTAAGATCAGGACCTGTGTAATCATAAGGAAATCTCAAACGTATTAGCACTAACACTGGAACTGCATGGAAGTCCATGCTTTCCTGTAAATTATAGCCCAATATTTCTGATAGCTGGCTAAATATTAATCATCCTAAATAATCATCCATTATTAATTTCTCATTGCATATACAAAAGGTAAAACACAGGGTATATAGAACCTCAGTGTGTGGGGCAGCATCTATGGAGCGAAGGAAATAGGTAACGTTTTGGGCCGAAACCCTTGGTTGTCACCTTGATAAGAGCATTATTATAGTTATTGGAATTATGAAAACTCCTTGTTATCAAGAACCTGATTATCTACTCCTGAGTTTAGGTTAACTGCTGTTGTATTATGATACTATAACTAAATACACATAAATATAATTCATATCAGAATACATTGTAGCACACTGAAGTGGTATGTAAACAAAATGGCATATAAATAAATTAATCAACATAAATAAATAAATAAACAGTACATAAATAAATTTGCTAACAAATGCCAGAAATATTCAGAGACTAAGGCGTCTTGGTTTTGTTTCAATTTGTTGACATCCCTGTACTTTGATTTTGAAATAAGTAGTTTGTAAAATAGGAAGATTAAACGAGAACTTACCGTTTGAAGTTTGATCTTTATTTTATGAGAAGTTGAAGTGAGGAAATACTTGAAGAGCCCTCCAGCCCGCATGCGCGTCAATCTTCAGAGCAGCTGTATGAAACCACAGACTAGTTGCTGAACTTAAGATATAGAAAGATTACCGACCTTAGAACTACCGAATGATCTTTATGAGAAGTAGGGTTGGGAGTGGAGGGCACGCAATCTCTCACTTCAAATTCTCATAAAATAAAGATCAAACTAAAAATGGTAAGTGCTCATTTAATCTTACTATTTTATATCAAAGTCACGTGAGTGACTACGTGAAGCCTTCAAAGCTTTGTGGTTTCATGCAGTAACCCAATCTGTGTGTGAAACACTTAAACAGATAAAACATTAATGGTAGAAAAACATGGGTTATTAATACCATGATGCTAACTTGCATACATGGCCATTGCTCTTAACTGGAACATAGTCCCAAGTGACTTTGAGTTAGACAATAACTCATGCAACACTGTTCAGAATTCCATCTGCAAATATCCAGGCATATTCAACCAAATTTAGAGGCAAGAGCAGGCAGTTCTTCCTCATGCAAATCTCGTACATCATGTATTAAAGCATGGGATTCAGGCACATACTCATGTTCAGAGTCAGCTCCATACTGATCTCCGACACTCCCCTCGACAGAGTGGGAGAAATAGTGCAACCCTGAACCAGGCGTTGCCACAGGCGTATGACTCGAAATGCTTGTGCATGCCTCCGTAACACAGAGCATATTTTGTGCCATCATCTCTGACACTCTCTACATCTGAGTGGGAGGATTATTGCAACCCTGAACCAGGAGTTGCTACAGGCATATGACTTGAACTGCCTGTGAATGCCTCCGCAACAAGGAGCATATTTTGTGCCACCATCTGATCCATCAGATGTTCCAATTGAGACAAACGGCCAATCACATCTGCCATAGATGTGGGGACAGAATCCCCTTGACCCGAATCGTCCGACGGGACTTGTCTCACAGACTTGGCTTTGAGTTTGCCCCAACTCGGGGTTGCCAAGCTGCTCCCTCTAGGAGCCGAATCGGGACTAGCTGTGCAGATCGGCGCTGCTAGTGACTCCGAAGTGGCCGTTGGCTTTCCACCCTGCCGCAGTCCTCTGCTATCGGTATAAATCATCATTATTTACTGTACTTACCAGACAGGTTGTACCTACTAGTGACTCCGAGTCCTTTCTCCCTTCTGGAGCCTCAACGGAGTATTTCAGGGAGGAAACAGAGCGCAACCCTGCACCAGGTGTTGCTTCCTCAGGCCTCTGGCCCCCATAGGATCCGGTCCAGCCGGCATTATAATCGGAGTCACCTCTTTCCGATACTCCCCTGGACAGAGTAGGAGAAATACTATAACCCTGCCAGGTGCTGTCACAGGCAAATGGCTGAAGTGTCTGTAATGCCTCCGGTACACGGAACATAGTTTGTTCACATGATTAAAAAGAGGCATAACCCCATTAGATCAACTGTTTTATCGATATCCACATGATTGGGGTCTCGTATGAAAGAATCTCCAACGGTCCCCTCTATTGAGCAGAAATGATCATGACGCAACCCTGAACCAGGTATTGCTCCACAGGTGTCTGATAGACACAGCTAAAAAAAGGCTTCCCAAGCCAGGATCTCCATTCTGTTCTTAGGGGAGGAAATAGAGTGCAAACCTGAACCAGGCGTTGCCTCCTCAGGCCTTTGGCTGACTCCCTTTCGGAGCATTAATCTGTACAGGCATTGCCCGTAAGATGCTCCGACAGCCGCCTGTTCCAGTGGAGCCCCATTATGTGCCACAATGGCAAGTCAAAATTTACTACACCATTTGGTGTATGTGAAAATAAATGTCCCTTGTATCCTTTGTATCCTATCTGCTGCGGTAGTTACAAACGTGACTGAGCAGCAACCGCTATTAAAACACTGCCAGCTCTATTTATAACTGCCCTATAAGTAGATCATACACTATATGCTGCTCTACAGCGTATGCTGCTCTACAGCGTATGCTGCCACAGCTGGCACCATCAGTGTTTAAAATTGGTAGGCGCTACGGCAGCTGAGCTTACCTGGCATTCGCTGTCCTGGCCGTGACTATTTTTAAAACCACCGGCTGCTGCTAATCTTTAGCAGCGATCGCTAACTTGGCCGCACTGGCAGCTGCCCCGCCAACTCCTAATGGAGCCTCCATGGTGGCCTCCAAATCCAGCCACCTGCTCCCGTTCGGAGCTCCAACGCCGTCAGCCGCAATATTATATCCCAGCTCCTATGCTGAAGACAAAATGAACTTACCTGCCAGAATAGTTTCGAACTGCTCCGACTCCCGCGCCATGCGTTGACGTATTGACGCACATGCGGGCTGGCGGGCTCTTGATGTAGTCATTCACGTGACTTCGATATAAAATGTATACTTGTAACCGAAGGTCAAGAATTGCCGTTTTCAGCATGTGATCTGGGCAAGTCATTGCAGCGATTTTAACTTTCAGCGCCAATTTCTGAACCCTCTCAGTGATTCTGTTTTTCAGACCACCTTGACCACCAAATCCTGCTGGTAAGCAAGGTGAATGTGAAACAAATGGTTAGCCTTCTACTGTATGGAATAGGTAACAGAAATACCTCATTCAACTCTCAATCTTTGTTGATCCATTATGTAGATATTCCCTTGTTCTCCAACTTAACCATCTCCCTCTATGTTGAGGAAATATGTGGGAAGGAACTGCAGATGCTGGTTTAAACTGAAGATAGACACAAAATGCTGGATTAATTCAGCAGGACAGGCACCATCTCTGCAGAGAAGGATGGTGACTTGTTGGGTTGTGACATCTGAAGAAGGATCTCGACCCTAAACGTCACCCATTCCTCTTCTCCAGAGACGATAACTGTCCTGCTGAGTTATTTCAGTATTTTGTTTCTATCTTACCTCTATGTTGATTTTGGTTTCTATCAAGTGCATCAACATTGAGATTAAGGGGGCAAGAATGAAATTTTGTACTGGAAGTTTATGTTTATTGTTTTGTAGTTTAGTAGCAAATAGTATGTTTGCCAGTAAAATACTGCCTACATTTTGCTATACTTACCTTTGAGCGACAGAGCTTTTCAATGTGTTTCTACCGCACACACGTTTGTCAAGTCAAGAGAGTTTATTGTCATGTGTCCCAAACAGGACAATGAAATTCTTGCTTTCTGCAGCACAACAGAATATTGTAAGCAAAAGTACAGAACAGTTCAGTTCAATATACACATAAATAAGCAAGGGGCCACAGTTCCAGAACCAGGGGCCACAGTTCCAGAACCAGGGGCCACAGTCTTAGAATAAAGGGGAGGCCATTTAAGACAGAGGTGAGAAAAAACGTTTTCACCCTGAGAGCTGTGAATTTGTGGAATTCCCTGCCACAGAGGGCAGTGGAGGCCAAATCACTGGATGGATGGAGTTAGAGAGAAGTCCAGGGGCTAGTGGAATCAAGGGATATGGGGAGAAGGCAGGCACGGGTAATTGATTTGGGACAATCAGCCATGATCACAAGGAATGACGGTGGTTGCTCGAAGGGCCGAATAGCCTCCTCCTGCACCTATTTTCTATGTTTCTATGTTTCTATGAACTGCAATAGGCTATTACAATTTGTTGGCAAGTTTAATAGCATGATGGCTGTGGGGAAGCAGCTGTTCCTGAACCTGGATGTAACAGATTTCAGGCTCCTTTGGAGAGAGCTCACATATTTCCATTGTAATTCCTGAATATTTATAAACGCTAAATGGACATTAAAGATGATATACTATATATATTAACTGTAATAATACTCTTACAATTGATGAAAAAAAATTATAAGCAACCTTAGAAGTTCCCAAAATACTGCAGTAACTTAATCACCTTTGAAGGGTAGCCACAAGAGAGTCAAGAGTCAAGAGTCAAGAGTCAATTTATTTGTCATTTGGACCCCTAGAGGTCCAAACGAAATGCCGTTTCTGCAGCCATACATTACACACAAATAGACCCAGACACAACATAATTACAATTTTACATAAACATCCATCACATAGCTGTGATGGAAGGCCAAAAAAAACTTATCTCTCCACTGCACTCTCCCCCCCCCCGATGTCAGAGTCAAAGTCAAAGCCCCCGGCTGGCGATGGCGATTGTCCCGCGGCCATTGAAGCCACGCCGGGTGGTGCAAGGTCGCACACCGGGTCTTGGTGTTGGAGCCCCGGTGTGCGCTCGTAAAGTCCCGCAGCCGTTCCAGCCGCGCGGGGCAATGGTGTTAGGCCCCGCTCCAGGAGCTCTTCGACCCCGCAACTCGGGCGGGAGAATTCGCCGTTGCAGGAGCCCCGAAAAGCGGTCTCTCTCCAGAGGAGCCGCGGGCTCCCGGCGCCACTCTCCGCAGACCCGCAGCAGCAGCCTCCGACTCCGCAGCAGCAGCAGCAGCCCCCCGACTCAGCAGCAGCCCCCGACTCAGCAGCAGCCTCCGACTCCGCAGCAGCCTCCGACTCCGCAGCAGCCTCCGACTCCGCAGCAGCCTCCGACTCCGCAGCGGCCTCCGACTCAGCAGCTGGAGCAGCAACAGCAACCCGCTCCAGACTCGACCAGCCCCGCGACGGCGACGGTGAGTAGCACCTGAGTCCCCGGCTTCCTCCTGTTGGAGGCCGCTCCTCGTTGCGGCCTCAACGACAATGGAAACCCGACGAGAAAAGGTCGGGTCTCCAGTGCAGGGAGAGATTTAAAAGCCTCTCTTTTAATAAAGGAAACACTGCAGCCATTTTGCTCAGAAAAGAGTTCAACGATCAGCAATGAGATACCATCTCAGTAATCTATTACTGTGATCTTAGATGAAGGATAATTGTTGATTAACTCAACCGGGAGAATTCTCTAGCTCTTCTTTGAAATAGATCTTTAAAGTTCATCTGAGGTTATCTTGCCTTAATGACTCATCTGAAAACTGGCACCTCCAGCTGTGTAGTGCTCCCTCAGTCCTGCACTGGAGTGTCAGCTTAGATTTTATTGCTGTATTCGGTTTGGAAATTGAACGCACAACCTCTGATTCATGGTTGATGCTGTGTGCAGGTATATTGAGCTCATTCGGTTTCTGATCATTTTTCATCAACAGCAAAGCAAATCCCAGAATCTCAGACATGATTTCCACCATGCTCTCTGTTTTGAC
The DNA here is from genome assembly GCF_028641065.1 of Leucoraja erinaceus. Lineage (NCBI taxonomy): Eukaryota > Metazoa > Chordata > Chondrichthyes > Rajiformes > Rajidae > Leucoraja > Leucoraja erinaceus. Next base: position 74,049,803 of record NC_073382.1, read on the forward strand.
CTTGGTTCATATTTTTGGAATTGACAACCAAGCCAAAATTCATATCCACAATATTCACTGTGTCTGAGGCACTTAAATGCCAGGGAGCGTTCTACCAATTATATAAAGCCGTGCACTTGTAAACAGTAAAGAAGATTATTAGCGGGTTATAGGTTAATTGGGTTGGTATAAATGTAAATTGTCCCTAGTGTGTGTAGGATATTGTTAATATGTGGGGATCGTGGGTCAGTGCGGACTCGGTGGGCCGAAGGGCCTGTTTCTGCACGGTATCTCTAAAGTAAACTAAACTAGAGCTGAAAACTGGGATTTCTACTTAGGTCTGCATTCAAAAACAATATCGCACTTACTTCTTGTATAAAGAACCATCTTCTGAATTGGCCAAATGGCTCACTTTTATCATTTAATAAAGTTATTATTATTGGTAAATTTTGAATGGATGTAGTATTCTTGGATGGCAGATTTGATTTTCCATCCGTCTACTTTTATTCAAAGGAATTAAACCCATATTACTGATTCAATAAGTGCTTGAATAATCTTACAGTATAAAACTGTAGAAATTGAATTGTTGAGCACTGTTTTGATATAACCTGCTGCAAATCGTGTAATGTGTGTGTGCATGTGTGTGTCCGTGTCTGTATGGTATTTATAGTACACCAGAAGTGACCTTACCATATCTAGTGATGGGCTAGCCCCTCTGCTGACACATTTCTCTCCCTTCATTTCTTATCAGCTTCCACTACTTGCAACCTCTTGTCTTCTCCACTTATCACATCCAACCTTGTTTGCCATCTAACTCATTGGCAAAATCAACCCCTCCTTACCCATTACCTGCCAGTGTTTGGCCCACCTCTTCTCCTCGCCTCGTTCTACAAGCTATCTCCCCTCTACTCCGTCAGTCTGAAGAAGGGTCTTGACCTGAAACATCGGCAATCCATTTCTCTCCACGGATGTGTCTGACCCTTAGCTCTCTCCATGTCCTTTCCAGCTTCTCTCCCCCCATCTGCAACCCTAATATGTCCTTGTGGCTACTTGATTGTAATAGGAAGCATGCCTTCAAGGATTGAAAGCCGTCTGATTGTCCCATTGTTGACAAATGCTGGCAGCCATGATAACGTGGTAGTATTCCTCTCAAGAACTGTGCAGTCCATGCATCTTTTGGGTAAAAGCTCAGGGGCGATTAGGTTAAAGTATAGAGATCGTTTGATGGCACTGGGCCTGTACTACCTGATGTTTAGAAGTATGAAGGGGACCTCATTGAAACTTACCAAATAGTGAAAGGCCAGGACAGAGTGAATGTGGAGCGGATGATTTCACTAGTTGGAAAGGCCATAGACTCAGAATAAAAGGACATACTTTTAGAAAGGAGATGAGGAGGAATTTCTTTGTTCAGAGGATGGTGAATCTGTGGAATTCATTGTCGCCAAGTCACTAGGTATTTTTAAGGCAGAGATTGACAGATTCTTGATTTGTAAGGATGTCAAGGGTTATGGGGGGAAGGAAGGAGAATGGGATTGAGAGGGAAAGTTAGATCAGCCATGATTGAATGGCAGAGTAGACTGTATGGGCTGAATGGCCTAATTCTGCTCCAATGAGATTAATCTATAAGCTAGACCAACAAAAAGGCATACTTGTTTGCACCCAAGTTCACAGTATTTTTGTTTAGTGGGTGCTCAATTCAATGCAGGTACTACATCCAACAAAATTCACACCTTGCGAATAAAATGATTTTTTAACTGGAAATTCAACGTCACTTTAGTTGTAACACCAAAAATTGGTGTTACGACTAAAGTGACGTTGAATTTCCAGTTAAAAAATCATTTTATTCGCAAGGTGTGAATTTTGTGCAGTTCATTATTACCACGGGAAAGTCATTTTAATTTCAGCAAAGTCATTCTAATTTATAGACCACTTTTGCTCTCGAACTTGAAAAAAATATGCATCAAAATTTATTACTCTGCCTGATAAGACTCAGAATGTCTTTAAGTAAATGCAATTTTATCTTTCATTGAATGGAGAGCAGAATAGAAATTCAGCCATTGAGAATTCAATAACCAAGGAGATAAATGGCATCCTCAGTACCAATGACAGCTGTATTTCCTGCATGATGCCAAATAAAAGATAGTTAATTGAGCCAAGAAGAAATATAAATAAAGAGAAGTAGATTTTAGATTTCCATTTTTGAAATGGGAAGGTGCTTTTCTGAGAGTGTTTTAATAGTTTAGAACTGACTTAAAACAGCATGATGAGGATGGTGATTTCAGAATTAATTCCCAATCCCTGTTCCTCTATAATGGGTAGAAATAGATTGGAACAATAAATGTGTGATTAAGGAGTGGGGGTACTGGTGCATATAATGCACTGTTGGGATGGAGAGGCCCTGTATGTGGCTGTCATCAGGATCTGAATAAATGATAAATACACGGTTAAAAAGGCCATTAAACAAATAACTGGTAAACCCCACTCGGAAAAAAATTTGTGAAGCTGATCACTCTAAAATGAAATGAAAGGGATAAGGGAGATTTTCATGTTACGACTGGTGTAAAACTTTGGCAGCAGGTAAAGGGAACACTAAAATAACTGAAGTATTTACGGCAGCAGTGCCAAACAAAAAGAATGTGTTAAGTTTAATGATGTGAGAAAGGTACCATCAAAGCAGAAGGATAATTAGAATTTCTTGCTCAAACTGGAGATTTATTTGCTGACTCAAAGAGGACAAGCAATAAATTGAACCACAGGTAAGTTCTGGCAGCAATTGCAGGCGACAGAGAAATAGTCTGGTTGGGAGTAATATATTACAGGTTATGAGCTTTTGGAGTGGAGAAACTGAAATAATAGGAAGGGGAGTGGCCTTCAGAACTAAAGATAGTTTAAAAATAATTAGGAAGTGAAGATAGGGGCAAGGGAAGCTAATCAGCCTAATGGTGATAAACAGAATTGATGAATAAGACTTACAACTGTGCAAAGAGTTGACTGCAGAGTTCCTGATAGCAGCAGTGAAGAATGAACTAACTCAGGGATTAGAGGAGTTGCAGCAAAAGTTAAATTGTTTCTATAAGTGACTTTAATTTTCATGTCAATTAAGAACAGAATTGCTCACATGCGAAATGAAGCAAATTATTTGAAAGGATTAAAAAATAATTTTCAATAACATCTGGAACTTCTGGAACTAAAAAGAGGACAGACAACACGTGATTTAAATAAGATAGACTATATTTTTTAATATCCTCTGGAATACAGGACAGCATTTTGTGCACCTTCCTAATTACTTTGTACCTATACAATACTGTTTACTTTCATATACAACGGTATCCAAACCCATCTGCACCACAGTATTCTGTGGACTCTGAAGGTACAAGAGACTGCAGATGTTGGAATCTTCAACAAGAAACAAACAGCTGGAGGATCTCAGCGGGTCAGGCAACATCCGTGGATGGAAATGGACAGATGATGTTTCAGATTGTGACTCTTCTTCAGACCGATGCAGCTAAGGGAAGATAGATGGTAGAAAGTGTTGAAGGGGGAAGGGAGGAGCAAGTGCCGGCAAGTGATAGGTGCATCAAGGTAAGGATGGGTTGATTGGTGATGAGCTATTTTGGAGATGGAGACGGGTGGAGATGGTAACCAAGGATTATGGTGGTAAGTGAAGCAGACAAGAGGGTGCAAATGGTGGAATCTAATAAGAAAGCAAAGTGAGGAGTGAAATGTACAACCAAAGGGAGTGATGGTGTGGATAAGTGAACAGAGATGGAGAGAAAAATTGAGACCCAGAGCAGTGGAGGTGATGGGGAGGGGTGGTGGTGGGGAGGGGAGGGGGTATAGGTGATGAGTGGAAAGAGTTGATGGATGAAGGGAAAGGAACAGGGTGACGAGAGTGGAGGGAGTGGAAAAAGAGGCATGCATGGCAGATGGATGCTGGGTAGATCATAAGGAGGTACAGGGGTTTACCTGAAATTGGTGAAATTGGTGAATTCCCTCGTACAGCTCGACGGGAGTGTCGCAGAGCTGAGCGAATGTGGAAAAAGGACAGGCTAGAGGTTTCATCGCAAATCCTAAAGGACAGCTGGCGAAACTACCAAAATACTGTTAAAGAGGCAAAAAGATATTATCTCTCTAATATAATAGTGTCTAAGCGCCACGATCCACGTGCGTTATTCAAAACTATTGATTCTGTTTTAAATGCCCCACAGCCTGTCTGCCTGGAAGCATCGCCCGAATTGTGCAACGACTTCCTGCACTTCTTTATAAACAAGGTTGTTTCTATTAGGGCTCTTATCTCAGCTCCTGCCTCAGACCCATCTGTTCTGGCCCCTTGCCGGGTGGCATTTGATAAGTTTTTTCCCCTGACGCTGTCGGTCTAGAGGATGTGGTTACCCATATCAAGCCATCGGGTTCCCCATGTGATGCTGTCCCTCCTCTTCTTTTTAAAGAGGTTTTCCCTAATATAGGGCAGTCGGTTCTCGCCATCATAAACAGTAGCTTGTCTTCTGGGGTTGTCCCCGTAAAATTTAAACATGCAGTAGTGCAACCACTACTCAAGAAACCTGGCCTGGACCAGACTGTCCTGGCCAATTTTAGGCCAATCTCCAAGCTGCCATTTATCTCGAAAATCATGGAGAAAGTAGTTTATGCCCAGCTGAAACTCTTCCTGGATGAGCACAACAGCCGGGAGGTCTTTCAGTCTGGTTTCAAGGCTATGCATAGCACAGAGTCGGCTTTGCTAAGGGTCTCTAACGGCATCCTCCTGGCAAACGACCGGTAATTATGTGGTTCTTGTCTTGCTGGACCTATCTGCCGCCTTCGACACTGTGGACCATGGAATATTAATTTCCCGATTACAGCAACAAGTGGGCATCTGTGGCAGTGCCCTGGGATGGTTCAGGTCCTACCTGGCAGATAGAACCATGCGTGTAAGCCTTGGTGGCCTTGAATCCTCCTCCGCTCCCTTGGCATATGGGGTTCCACAGGGCTCAATTTTAGGGCCCCTGCTTTTCTCCCTTTATCTACTTCCACTGGGCTCAATTTTAAGAAGGCATGGCATCTCCTTTCACTTTTATGCAGATGATAGCCAGTTGTACATGCCACTCAGGAAAGAAGATAATTATTCCCTAAAATCACTTCTGTCTTGTCTTGAGGACATTAAGTCCTGGATGGCCTTAAACTTTCTGGGACTTAACGAAAAAAAGACAGAAGTGATTTTGTTCGGCCCTAATGGCTGCCGTGAACCTCCCTCTGTTGACTTGGGTCCACTTGCAGTGTTCGTAAAGCCAACAGTTTTAAACCTGGGTTTTATGATGAACGGTGATTTTAAATTAGATAAACAAATAGGCGCAGTGGTTAAGTCCAGCTTCTTTCACCTTCTCGAGCGGCAGCATTTTGAAACAGTAATTCACGCCTTTATTTCATCTCGGCTGGATTACTGTAACGCGCTCTACTCTGGAGTCTCACGAGCTTCGTTGGCTCGTCTCCAGTTGGTCCAAAATGCTGCCGCTCGCCTTTTAAGCGGAACTCGAAAGAGGGAGCACATTACGCCAATTTTGGCCTCCCTTCACTGGCTCCCAGTGCACTTTCGAGTTCATTTTAAAATTCTTTTATTTGTTTTTAAATCTTTGAATGGCCTCACCCCACCTTACCTCTCTGAGCTGCTCCACCTATATGCTCCTACCCGGTGCCTCAGGTCAGCGGATCAGCTGCTCCTTGAGGTACCAAGGTCTAAGCGGAAGCTCAGAGGGGATAGAGCCTTTTCTGTTGCTGCCCCGGCACTCTGGAACACCTTGCCGCTGCAGATCAGACAGGCCCCTTCACTGTCCATCTTTAAATCCTCCCTAAAAACTCACTTTTATTCACTGGCTTTCGACGCTGGCTGAGACATTGTTCCTGTTTTAGTGATTTTAATGTCTTTTAATTTTTACTGTTTCTATAGTCCTGTCGTCTTAATGGTTTTAGTAGTTTGTAATAACTTTTTGTTGATTTCCCATGTACAGCACTTTGTGGTAACTGACGTTGTCTAAAAGCGCTTTATAAATAAAGTTATTATTATTATTATTATTAATTCCCCATTCATGCATTGGGTTATAGGCAACCCAAGCAGAATATGAGGTGCTACTTTTCCAGTTTGCACATCACCTCACTCTGTCACTTGCAGCGGCTAATGACAGTTTGGTCAGTATAAGAATGGGAAGGGGAATAAAAATGACTAGCTACTATAGGTTCCAGCAGACTGTTGATTTGACAAAGTAGTTGCCGAATATACATTTGATCACATTAATGCAGAGGAAGCCACATCAAGGACACTGAATGTAAAAGACGAGGTTGGGAGAGGTGCATGTATAGTAAATCTCTATCTCACCTGGAAGAACTATTAGGGTCCCTAAACAGATGAGGGACGAAGTGTAGTTTGTAGATGAATCACCTCCGGTGGTTGCAGAGGAAAGGGCTTGAAGAGGGTGATTTATGCCCCTGTCCCACTTAGAAAACCGGAACGGAAACCTCTGGAGACTTTGCGCCCCACCCAAGGTTTCCATGCGGTTCCTGGAGGTTTTTGTCAGTCTCCCTACCTGCTTCAAATTCCTGCAACCTTCGGCAACCACCTGCAACCTCCGGGAACCGCACGGAAACCTTGGGTGGGGCGCAAAGTGTCTAGAGGTTTCCGTTCAGGTTTCCTAAGTGGGACAGGGGCATCTGGGCGAGCAAACCAAGAGGTCATGGAGAGAGTAGTCTCTGCAGAACGTAAAAAGGGGGTGGGGATGGGAAGATGTGACTGGTGGTTTGATAACGTTGTGCTGGCAACAATAAAACCATGCTTCAGTTAAACTGTGTTAAGCTTTTATAAATATCCCGCGACAACCTCCCTAATAACCTCCAACATTTTTGTTATGGCCTATATTCTCCTTCCTTTCTTGAATACATAGAAACATAGAAAATAGGTGCAGGGGGAGGACATTTGGCCCTTCCAGCCATCACCGCCATTCATTGTGATCATGGCTGATCGTCCCCAATCAATAACCCGTGCCTGCCTTTTCCCCATATCCCTTGATTCCACTGGCCCCTATAGAAACATATAAAATAGGTGCAGGAGGAGGCCATTCAGCCCTTTGAGCCAGCACCGCCATTCATGAATTTCCAATTTATTTGGACATTTCTAGTACTTGCAATGGGGGAAGGATGCTAACTGCATTTCGTTGTCTCTGTACGATACACTACACAATGACAATAAAGTTGAATCTGAATCTGAATCTGAATCTGAATATTGTCATTGGGATGATTTGAGTGTCTTCTATTGTCTAAATTCCAGTCATTTCCTCATTTCCTTTTATTAATTCCACAAACATCCTTTCAGAGTCCAACATTGCCCGTTCTTTTCCTCTTTGTATTCTTTGAGAAGCTTCTACATTTTGTTACCTTAATTCCTGTTTAATTTTACATCAGTTTTTACATCTCATTTTGGATTACAATCAATCTATTTAGTTTGGTTATCTTTTGCCATTTTCCAAAATGTATGCAATGTTCTAGCATCACACAAATTCTGTAACTTTATGGGTTGTTCTTAAGTTCAAAGTTATCCTTCAAACCCATAATTGGATCTTCTTCTTCAGTCTACTTTTCAATATATTTGTTGAGAATCACTGAATGATCCATTAAATTAATACCACTGCTGGTCTACAAGATACAAGATACAAGATATTTCTTGCGGTTTCCCCCCGCCCCCCCCCCCCCCCCCCCCCCCCCCCCCCCCCCCCCCCCCCCCCCCCCCCCCCAGAAAAACTAAAGTATCCTTAAGAAACTGGTTAGACAAATTAAAATAAAAAAAGACGGAAAAAAACGGACAGATTGTAGGCAGAGGCGCCTTCAATGTGGCGCCCCTCGCGGATTCTACCATCTAATCATATATTTTCCCAACCCACGAACCAATTTTGCCTTTATATCTTTGTAATTTCCTTATGTTTATCACATTTGTTTCAGACCTAATTTCCCGACTGTCAAACTGGAGGTGAAATTCTATCATGTTATGATCACTGATCCCTTGAGTACTGTTTACTGGAAGATCATTAATTAATCCTGTCTCGTTAAGTGTGACCTGATCTGAAATAGTCTGTTGGTTCAACAATGTTTTGTTCTAAAAAAACTGCCCCAAATACACTCTGAACTCTTCCTCGAGGCTACTTTTGCCAATTTGAGTTGTTGAACATATATCAAATTTAAAAATGCACGTTGTTATTAAGGTAGATATATTTAAAAGCCCATATTTCATAGGACGGCTACTATTAGGGGGTGAATAGATATTTTTCTTTGCTATTACTTATCCCTACACAGCCTGATTCAACATCGTGATATTTCCAGACTACATAATTCATACAGTAACTACTGTTCTGATCTTGAAATTTGTTAACATAGTTACTATAATTAATTTTCCTTTCGTCCTCTCCTCGATTACACTGGATTATTCGGTTTCCAGCATTTGACGCGTGACTAATGTCTATAATGACTGGCAGATCATGCATGTTTATTTCTGTTCATCCCATTAAATTTGCTGTTTTATTTCTGGGACCATCAGTTTGTAAACTTGCTCTGAAATGTGAGAATATCATGGAGGGATGGATTAGCACAGGAAGAATGAATTATACCAAGTGTCCAAGGATCTTATGCTACTTGGATAAAGGTCCCTATGTGGTCACTTGAACTTTCATGTACTGGAGGTCTTCATGATGAACAGATCTGTAAGGTCTGCTGTTGCTTTGTGAGCCACATGTGTGCAATGCATCAGGCTCTGCACCTGCGGAAAACCAAGAGAGCCGCAGACCAGGGAACGTTAATTAGCATGCTCTCACTAACGGCAAAATTGGTGCAACTGCCAGCTTTCAAAGATCAAGACATCTGCTACTTATCCGATGAATTTATCAGCGCTGATTAGAAATATTTCTAGTCGAGCCCTGACGAATCCCCAAGGTTGAGGAAGGATGGTCACCATTGCAGCTATTGCAAAATATGTCTCCTCAGTCCAGCAGAATTTCTCATAAGTGGCTGTGATGATCTGCCTCCACCCTGGGTCTCCTTGGCTGCAGATTGTCAGATGTCACCAAGAAATTACGGCTTTGCCTCTAGACCCTATGTATAGGTTATGGCTTTCTGAGAAGTGGGTGGTGGGTGTATGGAACAGGCTGCCAGAGGAGGTAGTTGAGGCTGGGACTATTCCAACATTTAAGAAACAGTTACAGGTACATGGATAGGACAAGTTTGGAGGGATATGGACCAAGCGCAGGCAGGTAGGACTAGTATAGCTGGGACATGTTGGCCGGTGCGGGCAAGTTGGGCTGAAGGGCCTGTTTCCACACTGTATCACTCCATGACTCTATGACTAACTACATCCCTCGAATGATGCACTCCATCCTTTGCTGGTGGGGATGAAGTAGCTTTGGCCTGAGGCTGTTATAGTTGTCCATTACTCTCCTCTGGGTCACTCAGTTCCCGTCATGGTAGTGCTTATGAAAATCGCTACTTTCTCTATACCCAACATCCTCTTTAAATTTGCCAATAATACCACTGTTTTTTGGATGGATAACAGATAATGATGATTTAGAGTTCAGGAAAGAGATTGATGGTGCCAGAACAACAATCTTCTTCTCAATGTTAACAGGTCCAAGGAGCTGATTGTTGACTTCAGGAAGGGAAAGATGAGCATCCATGAACCTGTATTAATAAATGGGGCAGCGGTGGAGAGAGTCAACTGCTTCAAATTCGTGGAAGTGCATATCTCATAAGATCTGTCCTGGACCCAGCACATTGATGCAATGTATGGATGCAAGATGTAACCAAATTCAAAACATCCTCGAGAGGGAAGGTAAACAGCCTGCAGTAGTTATGCACCTAGGCACAAACGATATCGGGAAGAAGAGGAGGCAAGTTTTGCAACGTTAGTTCAGAGAGTTAGGAGGAAGACTGAAAAGCAGAACTTCTAGGGTGGTTATCTCTGGATTGCTTGTGCTAGCGAGGACAGGAACAGGGAGATAGGGGATCTGAATGTGTGGCTGAGGGGCTGGAGCAGGGAGCAAAGATTTAGATGTATAGGCCACTGGGATCTCTTCTGGGGTAGGGGTGACAAGTTAAGACCAAAGTTGGACCCTCGAAGACTGGAAAAGGTAAATTTATTATGGGCAACAAGGAAATGGCAGATGTATTGAACACGTACTTTGGATCCGTCTTCACTAGGGAGGGCGCAATCTTCCTGATATACTAATGACCAGAGGATCTGGGGTGACGGAGGAACTGAAGGAAATGCACATTAGGCAGGAAATGGTGTTGGGGAGACTGATGGGACTGAAGGCTGAAAAATCCCCAGGGCCTGATGGTCTGCATCCCAGGGTACTTAAGGAAGTGGCTCTAAAATTCATGGATGCATTGGTGACAATTTCCAATGTTCTAGAGATTCAGGATCAGTTCCTGATCAGATTAGAGAGTAGCTAATGCTATCCCACATTTTAAGAAAGGCAGGAGAGTGAAAATAGGAAATTATAGACCAGTTAGCCTGACATCGGTGGTGGGGAAGATGCTGGAGTCAATTATAAAGGATGAAAAAGCGGCACATTTCGACAGCAGTAACAGGATCGATCCGTGTCAGCATGGATTTACGAAGGGGAAATCATGCTTGACTAATCTTCTGGATTTTTTGAGGTTGTAACTAGGAAAATGGACAAGGGAGAGCCAGTGGATGTAGTGTACCTGGACTTTCAGAAAGCATTTGATAAGGTCCCACATAGGAGATTAGTGGGCAAAATTAGGGCACATGGTATTGGGGGTAGAGAGCTGACATGGACAGAAAATTGGTTGGCAGACACGAAACAAAGAGTAGAGATTAACGGTTCCCTTTCAGAATGGCAGGCAGAGACTAGTGAATTACCACAAGGCTAGGTGCTGGGACCGCAGCTATTTACAATATGCATCACCGATTTAGATGATAGGTTTCAAAGTAACATTAGCAAATTTGCAGATGACACAAAGCTGTGTGGAATTGTGAACTGTGAGGAGGATGCTATGAAAATGCAGGGTGACTTTGACAGGTTGGGTTAGTGGGAAGATGCATGGCAGATGCAGTTTAATGTGGATAAATTTGAGGTTATCCACTTTGGTAGCAAAAAAAGGAAGGCAGATTACTATCGAAATGGTGTCAAGTTGTGAAAAGGGGAAGTACAACGGGATCTGGGAGTCCTTGTTCATCAGTCAGTTAAAGTTAGCATTCAGGTGCAGCAGGCAGTGAAGAAAGTGAAAGGCATGTTGACCTTTATAAGAAGAGGAGTTGAGTGTAGGAGCAAAGAGGTCCTTCTGCAGTTGTATAGGGCCCTAGTGAGACCACACCTGGAGTATTGTGTGCAGTTTTGGTCCCCTAATTTGAGGAAGGACATTCTTGTTATTGAGGGAGTGCAGCGTAGGTTTACCAGGTTAATTCCCGGGATGGCGGGACTGTCATATGCTGAGAGAATGGAGAGGCTGGGCTTGTATACTCTGGTGTTTAGAAGTATGAGAGGGGGTCTTATTGAAACATATAAGATTATTAAGGGTTTGGACACGCTAGAGGCAGGAAGCATGTTCCCGATGTTGGGGGAGTCCAGAACCAGGGGCCACAGTTTAAGAATAAGGGGTAAGCCATTTAGAACACAAACGAGGAAACACTTTTTCACACAGAGAGTTGTGAGTCTGTGGAATTCTCTGCCTCTGAGGGCGGTGGAGGCCGATTCTCTGGATACATTCAAGAGAGATCTAGATAGGGCTCTTAAAGATCGTGGAGTCAGGGGATATGGGGAGAAGACAGGGGTGCCGATTGGGGATGATCAGCCATGATCACATTGAACGGCGGTGCTGGCTCGAAGGGCCGAATGGCCTACTCCTGCACCTATTGTCTATTGTCTAATATCTAATCAAGAGTCAAGAGTGTTTAACTGGCATATGTTCAAACAATTACATTCTTACATACTTCATATTAACAGACTTATAAATGGTGTAATGTGCACATAATATATAATCTTCAAAAATACAATAAATTAATAACCGTAATACTAGGTAACCATAACAGTGCAAAACACAAAATATATAGTGTGACCAAAGACAGTCCACAGAAGATAATAATCATTAAAGTCACGTTCACAAGTTATAGGTGTAGGATTAGGCCAATCGGCCCATCGAGTCTACTCCGCTATTCAATCATGGCTGATCTCTGCCTCCTAATCCCAATTTCCTGCCTTCTCTCCATAACCCTTGACACCCATTCTAATAACAACATTGTCTATCTCTGCCCAAAATATCTGCTGACTTGTCCTCCACAGCCCTCTGTAGCAATGTTCCACAGATTAACTACCCTCTGACTAAAGAAGTTCCTCCTCACCTCCTTTCTAAAAGAGAGGCCTTTAATTCTGAGGCTATGACCCCTGATCCTAGACTCTCCCACAAGCGGAAACATCCTCGCCTCATCCACTCTATCTATGGTGCCTTCATAGATGAGACAGCGGTGGAGAGAGTCAATGTTGTGTAGTATCTGAGACCCCGATGGTAGGTGGGAAGTAGCTGTTCCTGAACCTGGTGGACCCGGTTTTCCGCATCCTGTACTTTCTTCCCGATGTTAGCAGTGAAATGAAGGGCCAGGGTGGTGTTACAAAGAAAGGTCAGCAATGCCTCTAGTTCCCGATAAGGTTGTGGAGATTCAGAATGTCACCAAATACTCCATTGATCTTATAACCATATAATAACCATATAACAATTACAGCACGGAAACAGGCCATCTCGGCCCTACAAGTCCATGCCGAACAAATTTTTTTCCCCTTAGTCCCACCTGCCTGCACTTGTACCATAACCCTCCATTCCCTTCTCATCCATATGCCTATCCAATTTATTTTTAAATGATACCAATGAACCTGCCTCCACCACTTCCACTGGGAGCTCATTCCACACCGCCACCACTCTCTTCGTAAAGAAGTTCCCCCTCATATTACCCCTAAACTTCTGTCCCTTAATTCTGAAGTCAAATCTTCTGCAGGTGCACAGTAGAGAGCATAGTTAATGTAAAGGTTAAACAGGCTTATCAACTTAAATGGAAGCTGTGACCAGTTGTCCAGCTGGGGGAGGTATGAGAGTCATTGTTTTATTGCTCTTTAATGTGTTAATAAATGTCTCATTTTTACTTTTATGTAGTTGAAGTTTTCTTTCTCCTTCATTGATGAGAATTCTCGAAACCTACTTGTATGATTACAGCATACTGACTCTATCAGTAACTCGAATGCCCAGAAAGGAAGAAGGCTGTGGAAAGTGGTGTACATTGCCTGGTCCATCAGAGGTATTAACCTCCCCACCATCGATGGGATCTAGAGGAACCGCTTTCTCAAAAAGGCAGCCAATATCATCTAAGACCCACACTGCCTTGACCATTGAGAAGAACCTGGTGGACGATTGTTACACCTAAGGTACTGGAAGAGAGAAGGTGGGAGACAGTGAGAAAGGGAGGGAAGCATGGAATGCCAACGTCCCCGGGTGGTGTACCTCTTGTAAACAGGTTCATCCGCTTAGAAGCTGTTGGGACAGAAGACGTGAGCGGCGGACTGGCCTGTGATGCGAATAGGGCTGTTGAGCCAAAACCAAAAAGGCCTAAGGCAGGCAAGGCCATTGTAGTGGGAGACTCCATCGTGAGAGGTACGGACAGGGGTTTCTGCGGCAACAGACGGGATGCGAGGATGGTGTGCTGCCTTCCCGGTGCCAGGATCCAGGATGTCACGGACAGAGTGCAGAAAATCCTCAAGGGCGAAGGTGAACATCCGGAAGTGGTAGTGCATGTCGGCACAAATGATGTCGGAAAAAAGGGGATGAATATTCTGCAGCGTGACTTTAGAGAGCTCGGAAAAATGTTGAAAAGCAGGACCTCCAGGGTTGTTATCTCCGGTTTGCTTCCAGTTCCCCGTGCTGGCGAGAGCAGGAACAGGGAGATACGGGACCTGAACGTGTGGCTGAGGAACTGGTGCATGGGGCAGGGATTTAGATTCTTAGATCACTGGGATCTGTTTTGGGGTAAGGGGGAACTGTACAAAAGGGACGGATTGCATCTTAACAGGTGTGGGACCAGCATTCTGGCAGGCAGGTTTGCCACTGCTACACGGGTGGCTTTAAACTGAATAAGGGGGGTGGGGTGTCGAATGGGATAGTGGAGGATGGAGTTAAAGGGAAAGGGTTTCTTAAATGTGTGAGCGTAGAGACCGAGGGGTGTAAAATGAGGGTAGAAGAAATAGGTAGCAAGGTGAAAAGTAAAAGTGGCAGGCAGACAAAACCAGGGCAAAAATCAAAAAGGGCCACTTTTCAACATAATTGTATAAGGGGTAAGAGTGTTGTAAAAACAAGCCTGAAGGCTTTGTGTCTCAATGCAAGGAGCATTCGTAATAAGGTGGATGAGTTGAATGTGCAGATAGCTATTAATGACTATGATATAGTTGGGATCACGGAGACATGGCTCCAGGGTGACCAAGGTTGGGAGCTGAACATCCAGGGATATTCAATATTCAGGAGGGATAGACAGAAAGGAAAAGGAGGTGGGGTAGCGTTACTGATTAGAGAGGGGATTAATGCAATGGAAAGGAAGGACATTAGTTTGGAGGATGTGGAATCGGTATGGGTAGAGCTGCAAAACACTAAGGGGCAGAAAACGCTGGTGGGTGTTGTGTACAGGCCACCTAACAGTAGTAGTGAAGTTGGAGATGGTATCAAACAGGAAATTAGGAATGCGTGCGACAAAGGCTAAACAGTTATAATGGGTGACTTCAATCTACATATAGATTGGGTGAATCAAATTGGCAGGGGTGCTGAGGAAGAGGATTTCTTGGAATGTATGCGGGATAGTTATCCAAATCAACATGTAGAGGAACCAACGAGAGAGCAGGCTATTTTAGACTGGGTATTGAGTAATGAGGAAGGGTTAGTTAGCAATCTTGTTGTACTTGCCCCCTTGGGCAAGAGTGACCATAATATGGTTGAGTTCCTCATTAGGATGGAGAGTGACATTGTTAATTCAGAAACAATGGTTCTGAACTTAAAGAAAGGTAACTTTGAGGGTATGAGACGTGAATTGGCCAAGATTGACCGGCAATTAATTCTAAAAGGGTTGACGGTGGATATGCAATGGAAGACATTTAAAGACTGCATGGATGAACTACAAAAATTGTTCATCCCAGTTTGGCAAAAGAATAAATCAGGGAAGGTAGTACATCCATGGATAACAAGGGAAATCAGGGATAGTATCAAAGCGAAGGATGATGCGTACAAATTAGCCAGGAAAAGCAGCATACCGGAGGACTGGGAGAAATTCAAAGACCAACAGAGGAGGACAAAGGGCTTAATTAGGAAAGGAAAAAATAGATTATGAAAGAAAACTGGCAGGGAACATAAAAACTGACTGCAAAAGTTTTTATAGATATGTGAAAAGAAAGAGATTAGTTAAAACAAATGTAGGTCCCTTGCAGTCAGAAACAGGTGAGTTGATCATGGGGAACAAGGATATGGCGGACCAATTGAATAATTACTTTGGTTCCGTCTTCACTAAGGAAGACATAAATAATTTGCCGGAAATAGCAGGGGACCGCGGGTCAAAGGAGTTGGAGGAATTGAGTGAAATCCAGGTTAGCCGGGAAGTGGTGTTGGGCAAATTGAATGGATTAAAGGCCGATAAATCCCCAGGGCCAGATAGGCTGCATCCCAGAGTACTTAAGGAAGTAGCTCCAGAAATAGTGGATGCATTAGTAATAATCTTTCAAAACTCTTTAGATTCTGGAGTAGTTCCTGAAGATTGGCGGGTAGCAAATGTAACCCCACTTTTTAAGAAGGGAGGGAGAGAGAAAACGGGGAATTACAGACCAGTTAGTCTAACATCGGTAGTGGGGAAACTGCTAGAGTCAGTTATTAAAGATGGGATAGCAGCACATTTGGAAAGTGGTGAAATCATTGGACAAAGTCAGCATGGATTTACGAAAGGTAAATCATGTCTGAGGAATCTTATAGAATTTTTCGAGAATGTAACTAGTAGCGTGGATAGGGGAGAACCAGTGGATGTGGTGTATCTGGACTTCCAGAAGGCTTTCGACAAGGTCCCACATAAGAGATTAGTATACAAACTTAAAGTACACGGCATTGGGGGTTCAGTATTGATGTGGATAGAGAGCTGGCTGGCAAACAGGAAGCAAAGAGTAGGAGTAAACGCGTCCTTTTCACAATGGCAGGCAGTGACTAGTGGGGTACCGCAAGGCTCAGTGCTGGGACCCCAGCTATTTACAATATATATTAATGATCTGGATGAGGGAATTTAAGGCAATATCTCCAAGTTTGCAGGTGACACTAAGCTGGGTGGCAGTGTTAGCTGTGAGGAGGATGCTAGGAGACTGCAAGGTGACTTGGATAGGCTGGGTGAGTGGGCAAATGTTTGGCAGATGCAGTATAATGTGGATAAATGTGAGGTTATCCATTTTGGTGGCAAAAACGGGAAAGCAGACTATTATCTAAATGGTGGCCGATTGGGAAAGGGGGAGATGCAGCAAGACCTGGGTGTCATGGTACACCAGTCATTGAAGGTAGGCATGCAGGTGCAGCAGGCAGTAAAGAAAGCAAATGGTATGTTAGCTTTCATTGCAAAAGGATTTGAGTATAGGAGCAGGGAGGTTCTTCTGCAGTTGTACAGGGTCTTGGTGAGACCACACCTGGAGTATTGCGTACAGTTTTGGTCTCCAAATCTGAGGAAGGACATTATTGCCATAGAGGGAGTGCAGAGACGGTTCACCAGACTGATTCCTGGGATGTCAGGACTGTCTTATGAAGAAAGACTGGATAGACTTGGTTTATACTCTCTAGAATTTAGAAGATTGAGAGGGGATCTTATAGAAACTTACAAAATTCTTAGGGGGTTGGACAGTCTAGATGCAGGAAGATTGTTCCCGATGTTAGGGAAGTCCAGGACAAGGGGTCACAGCTTAAGGATAAGGGGGAAATCCTTTAAAACCGAGATGAGAAGAACTTTTTTCACACAGAGAGTGGTGAATCTCTGGAACTCTCTGCCACAGAGGGTAGTTGAGGCCAGTTCATTGGTTATATTTAAGAGGGAGTTAGATGTGGCCCTTGTGGCTAAGGAGATCAGGGGGTATGGAGAGAAGGCAGGTACGGGATACTGAGTTGGATGATCAGCCATGATCATATTGAATGGCGGTGCAGGCTCGAAGGGCCGAATGGCCTACTCCTGCACCTAATTTCTATGTTTCTATGTTTCTCTGTTTCTAAGAAGGTCTAGGAGCCTGAAAACTGTGATATCCAGATTTAAGAGCAGCTTCTTCCTAGCAACCAGAAGGCTTCTGTTCCACACTGCAGAACACTACCCACAGCCCTACCTCAGCAAAGTTCTACTATGGACATGTTTTTGGTTTCATTACATACTTTGGTTTTGCACTATTATGGTCTGGTTACTGATTATTACTGAATATTAATTTATGGATTATTGTTTATTATATCTTTATTGTATTATTGCATTAATTGCAGTAAGGAAGAATTTATTTGTTTTGTTATCGATACATATGGCACTTAAACACTCTTGACTCTTGTACTCAACAATGAGCAAGTTCAACCAGTTGAATATGTGCAATGAAATTCATTAGGTTAGCGCAAATCCTACAAGAATATTGTCTGACGCTTCCTAAACCAAAAGAAAATCTATTACAGAGGAAACCTTGCGCAGAATCATTAAGAAAAAATTAGAATCATTGTGGGGCTGCAGATTTTACTGTCAGATTTGCTTGTCAGCTCCGCAGTCCCTATCCAATGTTACCATTCTTTCACTACGGTTTCATGGACAAATTTTAAGAAGATATTGTATGAGGTTCTACATGCCCAGAATTAATTTCCCAAACTGTGGATAATATCACTCTGGATAACCTACTTATATGTTTAAATTGCCAAACCACCACCTCTGACAAGGTGACTAGACTTGGTTGCGTTGAATCCAGACGTCATTAGGTTACTGTTTAAGAAGGAACTGCAGATGCTGGAAAATCGAAGGTAGACAAAAGTGCTGGAGAAACTCAGCGGGTGCAGCAGCATCTATGGAGCGAAGGAAATAGGTAACGTTTCAGTCCGAAACCCTTCTTCAGACATTCATTAGGTTACTGTTGAGTTTCTGAGGCACTCAGACTCACCCATCCTCCCACACATTCTGGGATTTGCTTGCTCAATAGAGTAAATATGGTTCCTTTCAAAATTGCCACCCTTGGTTTTGGCTCTAAGAAGTCTCAACTTAAGCAAAATTCTCTTTGATTCAATTAATAAATCAGAAGAAAAAAATAGTTTTGCAAATTCAATATTATATTGTAACAAAGCAATGATTTAATAAATGAAAGGAATAAAAGGCTCTGTATTTGAATGTCAGCCTTTGGTCAGACTGTTCCGCTATCTCTGTCTGGGGCTATGTTTCAAGACTCTTTTCTACTGATAACAATTTTGTTAAGAGCTTGAGGCACTTCTATGATTTTAAAGTTATCATAAAAGTCCAATGTATAAATGAAAGTTTTCTAATGTGCATGATGACTTCTGGAAAGCGAGAACACATAACAGTGCACATTGTTCCATGCCTTCAGATGACTCTCAGGCAATAACATTGCAATTGTAAAAACAAATACCCTGGCTCTGGAAATTGATATTTACCATAAACTATTAAAAGCTCTTCCATTCTGCAGTGCCCCAAAAGATGCACACTTTCTTAATAGTGTTATGCCTTGAACCTCTTAAACCCTTGTTCTCCCGCATCTAATCTATTCAGTCTACTGAATAATGCTTTGCAAAGAGAGCTATATATCCAAGTCTGTTCATTTTACAATGTGGATGGTGTAGTAGGCAGTACAGACAGGATCATAAAATTACAGGGAACTGTGTGAGGGAGTAATATTGTGGCAGATGGTTTTCAAGGCAGATAAAGTGTAAGGTCACCATTCTGAACCAATGAAGGATAGATCCAAGTATGGTGTAAATAGTGAATGGCTTTGAAGGGCAGGGTTCAAATAAATTTGTTTGTTCATGTAAACAGATCATTGAAATCTACAAGAAAAAAATAAAAAAGTTAATTGGAATGATGGTTTTTAACTAAAGACCAAGAAAGATAAACCACCCAAAGCCTCTGTTGCAAAACCAAAATATTTTGTATACTTCACACCATTATTTCTAGGACTGCATCACAAAGGAGTAAACAATGAAGGGAGAGAATTTTTCTTTGACATATTTCATGAAATATTAGAGGGTATGGTGATTTGGAGGAGGTTTTCACAGTATTTGAATGAATTGATCGGGTGAGTAGAGCATGCAAATGTCTACTGGTTGAGGAGTCCAGAATAGGAACTGTGGATGGTTTTGTGTAGCACTTCAATAGAAGAACAGGACAGCTGTATGTATACTTTGAGTTGGGAACTCATTGCTAGAAGGATGCCACAAACTTTGCATTCTCCTCGATCAAGAATAAAATATCTCCCCATGTATTCACCTCAGAAGATTAAAAAAACGCACAATTGGCAAAATTTACTTCCATTTAATGCCTGTGGTGAATATTGTGCAGCAATTTGCATTGTAAGTCAAGTCTCATAAAGAGTCATAGGCATATAGCATGGAAACAGCACAACTTGCCCATGCCGATCAACATGCCCCATACTACTTTGGTTCTGTCTTCACTAAGGAAGACATAAATAATCTGCCGGAAATAGCAGGGGACCGGGGGTCAAATGAGATGGAGGAACTGAGTGAAATCCAGGTTAGCCGGGAAGTGGTGTTAGGTAAATTGAATGGATTAAAGGCCAATAAATCCCCAGGGTCGGATAAGCTGTATCCCAGAGTACTTAAGGAAGTAGCCCCAGAAATAGTGAATGCATTAGTGATAATTTTTCAAAACTCTTTAGATTCTGGAGTAGTTCCTGAGGATTGGAGGGTAGCTAATGTAACCCCACTTTTTAAAAAGGGAGGGAGAGAGAAAACGAGGAATTACAGACCAGTTAGTCTAACGTCAGTAGTGAGGAAACTGCTTGAATCAGTTATTAAAGATGGGATAGCAGCACACTTGGAAAGTCAGCATGGATTTATGAAAGGTAAATCATGTCTGACGAATCTCGTAGAATTTTTCGAGGATGTAACTAGTAGAATGGATAAGGGGAGAACCAGTGGATGTGTTATATCTGGGCTTTCAGAAGGCTTTCGACAAGGTCCCACATAAGAGATTAGTATACAAACTTAAAGCACACGGTATTGGGGGTTCAGTATTGATGTGGATAGAGAACTGGCTGGCAGACAGGAAGCAAAGAGTAGGAGTGAACGGGTCCTTTTCACAATGGCAGGCAGTGACTAGTGGGGTATCGCAAGGCTCAGTGCTGGGACCCCAGCTATTTACAATATATATTAATGATTTGGACGAGGGAATTGAATGCAACATCTCCAAGTTTGCGGATGACACGAAGCTGGGGGGCAGTGTTAGCTGTGTGGAGGATGCTAGGAGGCTGTAAGGTGACCTGGATAGGCTAGGTGAGTGGGCATATGCATGGCAGATGCAGTACAATGTGGATAAATGTGAGGTTATCCACTTTGGTGGCACAAACAGGAAAGTAGACTATTATCTGAATGGTGGCCGATTAGGAAAGGGGGAGATGCAACGAGACCTGGGTGTCATGGTACACCAGTCATTAAAAGTAGGCATGCAGGTGCAGCAGGCAGTGAAGAAGGCGAATGGTATGTTAGCATTCATAGCAAAAGGATTTGAGCATAGGAGCAGGGAGGTTCTACTGCAGTTGTACAGGGTCTTGGTGAGACCACACCTGGAGTATTGCGTACAGTTTTGGTCTCCTAATCTGAGGAAAGACATTCTTGCCATAGAGGGAGTACAGAGACGGTTCACCAGGCTGATTCCTGGGATGTCAGGACTTTCATATGAAGAAAGACTGGATAGACTCGGTTTGTACACGCTAGAATTTAGAAGATTGAGGGGGTATCTTATAGAAACTTACAAAATTCTTAAGGGGTTGGACAGGCTAGATGCAGGAAGATTGTTCCCGATGTTGGGGACGTCCAGAACAACGGGTCACAGTTTAAGGTTAAGGGGGAAATCTTTTAGGACCGAGATGAGGAAAACATTTTTCACACAGAGAGTGGTGAATCACTGGAATTTTACTTCGGAGTCACGTGAGTGACTACGTGAAGAAGCCCGCTAGGATGCATGCGTGTCATTGCGCTACACGCATTTGCAAATGTCAGATGCGGTGGAAGGACGTTCCCCCGCGGCGGCAATTTAAAAGCCGCTATCGCAGGTAAGAATTTACTCTGCAAACTTTTTTCCCCATACAGATAATGGAGAAGGGGAAGATATCTACGAGGGCTGCGACAAAACTGGCCGGGGAGGACTGCGGAGCAGCGGGCAGCCAGCCAAGGCAGCCGTTGGCACAAAGATCACCCGTAGTGGGATCACTGGTGCCTTGTGTAGCCCCCGCACCGGCCAAATCATCAAGGGCCGGTGCAAAGGCAAAACACAAAACGAATAGAGTCGTGGACTCAGACGAGTCCGACTCAGAAACATCGCGGGAGTCCAGCAACCAAGAATGCTGGACCCGTATGGAACGGTGTCTGGAGCATTTACTCCAGCGGGACCGGCTCCGCGATTTGGAGTCGGACCTCTGTGGGTCTTACATAAAACCCACAGCAGCACCTTTCAAGGGCTGCACAATATCTCCACCTTGTCAGAGGGGAGCACCTCGAGTCAGTTCTGGGCTGACGTGGAAGTGGGGACCGCTGAAGAAAACACCAGTGTGCATGGGGTGCAGGGGAAAGAAAACCTGTTGGAAATGGTGGCGAGCTTCATGCAGCCAGACCAAACAGGGGCAAACCTGGATCCCAAGCTTGCAGCAAGCATTGATTACATGTCACTGAACCAGCTACAGGAACAGGCTGTGCTGGATACAACAGGGAGGCACTTAGCACCAGGAAACTGCATTTCCTTGAATGTGCCAATTATAAACAGCTGCATTTGGAAGTACATCGGGCCAGGGGTCAGAAGCATGGATGTAAAGCTTCAGAAAGCCTTGAAGTTATTAACTTCAGGAATAACCGCCTTTGCCCGGACGGTGGACACCACGGCCATGTCCCAAGACCAACAGGACGCGCTGGCACTTCTATGCAATACACAGCATGAACTGAACAGCATAAGAAAAAGTGCCATACAGCCAATGCTGAACCCAAAATTCGCGGGGCTGTGCAAGCCTGGAGCCACCAAACCGTCCATCCTACTGTTCGGAGGCAACTTATCAAAGCAGGTGAAGGAGCTGGACGAGGAAGCCAAAACTCTGGGGTTGATTAAAGGACCAACCCACCCTGCAAAAACCTACCATAACCTACGACAACACCTCTACGCACCCACTGGCAAAACTGGTGAAAGTTCGAGGGCTCGGCACTCTAGACATGAGTCTTTTTTAGGCCATGGCCCAGGCCGACCCTCCTGGAAGATGCGGGGAACCCCAATAACAGCAGCAACCACCCCGAAGAGCCAACCACCAGCACAGCAACGAAAGAACTTCAAGAAGAAGTAGTCCTGCCACTGGTAACAATGGAGGTAGGTGGGTCTGGTTCCCCAAATAATATGCAAAGTATGGAGGTTGGGGGAAGACTGTGTTGGTTTTTTAATGCATGGAGCATGCTAACATCCGATACTTACGTCTTAAGCAGTATCCAGGGATATGCCATAGAGTTTATACACCAAAACAGCCCTCCAGTTCAACACAAACCAAACCGAGAATTTGTGCTCTCTGACAGGGAAAAAACAGAAGCACAAGTTGAACTGGAGCGACTTTACATAAAAGGTGTAATTCAGACAACGCAACACGAACCATTAGAATTCGTGTCCAATATATTTACTAAAACCAAAAAAGATGGTGGTTGTCGCATCATCATAGATCTGACAAAATTGAATACATTCCTACAATATATTCACTTTAAAATGGAAACCTTTGTTACTGCTAAACAACTAATTTCCAAAGGGTACTTCATGGCTAGCATTGATTTAAAGGATGCATACTATTCAGTACCCATACGAGGTGACCACAGATGTTACTTAAAATTCAACTGGATGGGACAACTGTGGCAATATACAGCACTGCCAAATGGGCTAACATCAGCCCCCAGGCTGTTCACAAAAATCTTAAAACCAGCCCTAGTGTTTCTACGCAAATGCAAACATATGGTTATGGCATACCTGGATGACATACTCATTGTGGGCATAACTTTGGAATTGGCCATACTAACTGTAACAGCCACAAAACAGTTGTTTGAAAAACTGGGATTTATCATCCATCCAATTAAATCTAAACTAACACCGTCCACCACGATGGACTACTTGGGATTCACCATTGATTCAGTTCACATGAAGGTGACACTACCCAAGGGAAAGGCCAGAGAAATAATAGAGGTTTGTAGCAACCTCATTGACATCACATCCATCCATCAGATTGGTAGCCAAAGCAATTGGTAAAATGGTGGCAGCTTTCCCAGCCACACAATTTGGACCCTTACATTACCAAAACTTGCAAAGGGCTAAAATTCAAGCTCTAAAAATCAATGCAGGTCACATTGACAGACCTATGAGACTACCAATCCCAGCCAAAACAGAGCTAATATGGTGGATCGATAACATCTGGCTTTGCTCCAACCCCATCATTGTCAGTAACCCTTCAATCGTGCTACAAATGGATGCCAGTGCACTAGGGTGGGGAGCCACCAATACCATCACCAGCTGTGGAGGTAGATGGGCAGTGCAGGAGGCATCCTTCTTACTGACATTGGGAATAAATTACTTGGAAATGTTGGGTGCATTTCATGGACTTGTCATGTTGTACAAAAATACACCACCAGCATGTTAGATTACAAATAGACAATACCACTGTGGTAGCATATATCAACCACATGGGCGGCAATAAATCGATATCATGTGACAATCTCGCTAATTCAATTTGGCAATGGTGCATCCAGAGAAATAGTTGGATATCAGCCACTTACCTACCAGGGAAACTAAATTTAGTGGCAGACACTAGGTCACGCAAATTTAATGAAAACACCGAATGGATGTTAAACAAAACAGTATTTGCTGAAATTACAGCAAAATACGGGAAACCGGATATCGATCTCTTCGCATCCAGACTAAACAACCAGATATCTAAATATGTTTCATGGGAACCAGACCCTGGGGCAGCGGCAACAGATGCATTTTCACTGCATTGGGGGAACTTGTTTATCTACGCATTCCCTCCCTTC
Organism: Leucoraja erinaceus; assembly: GCF_028641065.1. Classification (NCBI taxonomy): domain Eukaryota; kingdom Metazoa; phylum Chordata; class Chondrichthyes; order Rajiformes; family Rajidae; genus Leucoraja; species Leucoraja erinaceus. Next base: position 74,074,121 of record NC_073382.1, read on the forward strand.
TGCCTCATCAGTCGGGTATTAAGGAAAATACGACAAGACTCTGCGTCTGGTGTTTTGATAGTACCCGACTGGCCTACACAACCATGGTTCCCAGTGGTGCTAAACATGGTATTAGAGCCATGTATTATAATCCCACATAGACCAGATCTACTTCTTCATCCCGTGACAGGGGATAGGCATCCAAGACATAAAAGCTTGAACCTGTTAATTTGTAGACTCTAAAGGTACCACTTCTACAACTGGGACTCACGGACCGAACAGTAAACATCATCTCGTCGGCCCAAAGAGAATCAACAAAGAAGCAATATCTGGTCTACATAAGGAAGTGGGTATTATACTGCCAAAAGAACAAAATCATCAACAGGAATATAAACATCCCATCTGTGCTGGAATATCTGGCAGGCCTGCACTATGATGAAGGGCTCAGCTACAGTGCCATCAACAGCGCCAGAAGTGCCCTGTCGACATACTTATGGCAAGGGACAGAGCATTACACACTAGGGACTCATCCCCTTGTAACCAAGCTCATGAGGGGAATCTTTACCATAAACCCCCCCAAAACCAGGTACTCCCATATATGGGATGTAACGATTGTCCTGAAAGCACTCAGGAACTGGTCACCAGCAGCTACCCTGTCCTTACAAAGACTTACGTTAAAAACAGTCATGTTGATGGCATTGGTCACAGCACAGAGGGTCCAGTCACTGCAAAAATTTAGACTGGACAACATGACCACTTCACCAGAGGAGATCACGTTTCATATCTTCGAGCTGGTGAAACAAAACAGACAGGGATCGGCAGGCCTCAACATCCAATTCAAGTCATACCCTGCAGATGACTGCCTCTGTATAGTAAAACATCTAAAACTATACATGGAGAAAACTAAAAACCTGAGAGGCAATGAGAAGGGACTGCTGATCAGCCAAAAGAAACCTCACAAAAAAGTGACTGTCCAGACAATCTCGAGATGGCTGAAACAGGTACTGACGCAGGTTGGTGTGGATACTAATGTGTTCAAATCTCATTCCACCAGGGCCGCAGCTACATCAGCAGCAGTACGACTGGAAGTGCCCATGGACCAAGTCCTCGAAGCAGCAGGATGGTCAGGGGAAAGAACTTTCCAGTTATTTTATAACAAACCAGTGAGGGAGACTGGAACCTTTGCAGAAAGCATTTTAAATTCTGCAAATTAATTACAACCCATAAATAGGGTTATACTTGTGTTAATAAAACTTATGATTTCAATAACAAATCATGTTCAATTATGTTAACACTATTCCTCCCACAGTCAAGGCAGACGTGTGCATGGACGTTTACACGGCATGAAATCACAGAGCTTTGAAGTCTTCACGTAGTCACTGACGTGACTCCGAAGTAAAATAGTAAGATTAAACTAGAACTTACCAGTTTGAAGTTTGATCTGTATTTTATGAGGAGTTACGATGAGGGATTACGTGCCCTCCGCTCCCACCCAGATCATATATACTTAACTGGTACCTCTTCTCTAATCTTACTATGTTTAGTCATTACAGTTATCTGTGATCTCACACCGCTGCTTTGAAGAATGACACGCATGCGTCCTAGCGGGCTTCTTCACGTAATCCCTCATCGTAACTCCTCATAAAATACAGATCAAACTTCAAACTGGTAAGTTCTCGTTTAATCTTACTATTATCTGCCACAGAAGATAGTTGAGGCCAGTTCATTGGCTATATTTAAGAGGGAGTTAGATGTGGTCCTTGTGGTTAAAGGGATCAGGGGGTATGGAGAGAAGGCAGGTTCAGGAAACTGAGTAGGATGATCAGCCATGATCATATTGAATGGCGGTGCAGGCTCGAAGGGCCGAATGGCCTACTCCTGAACCTATTTTCTATGTTTCTATGTTTCTATGTTACACTAGTTGCACCATTGGCCAATATCCTTCTAAACCTGTCAAATCCATGTAACTGTCGAAAGGTTTTTTAAACTTTGTATTGATACCTGCCTCAGCTACCCCCTCTGGCAGCTCATTCCATATACCTACCATCCTTTGCGTAAAAAATTGCCGCAGAGGTTCCTATTAAATCTCCCCCCCCACCCTTATCTTAAACCTATGTCCTCTGGTTCTTGATTCTCCTACTATGAGTAAAATAGTCTGTGCATTTACCCTATTTATTCCTCTCATGATCCTTTACACCTCAATCAGATTGCCCCTCATCCTCCTGCGCTCCAAGGATTAAAGTCCCAGCCTACTCAACCTCTTCCTGTAGCTCAGGCCCCCAAGTCCTGGCAACTTACTCATAAATCTTCCCTGCACTCTTTCCAGCTTAACAACATTTTTTTTCCCTATAACAGGGTGACAAAACTGAACACAATACTCGAAAAGTTGCCTCACCAATGTCTTGTACATTGTCTTGTACAGTCTGAAGAAGGGACTCAACCTGAAAGGTCTCCAATTCCTTTTCTCCAGAGTGTCCTGCCTGACCCGTTGAGTTACCCCAGCATTTTGTGTCTATCTTCTATAATACTCTGACTGACAAAGGCCAAGGTGCCCAAATCCATTCTGGCAACTCTTTCTACCTGCAATACCACTTTCGATGAAGTCTGGGAGATGAAGGTTAGCAGTTGATATCTGTGTGCCAAATAGGGCAGGAGAGATGATGTTGGAGCTAGGAAACAATAAAATTGTCAATGTAGTGGAAATACTTTTAGTATTGTGCATCTAAGTACAGGTATCTGTTTTGGGGAAGTGGATATCTTTTGCACAAGATGCTGAATTAGAACCAATCTACAATTGTATTCAATGCTTGAGGAAGAATAAGGTTGACATAGAATGAGAGCTGTGAGCCAATATTCATTACTGAGTCTCGACCCGAAATGCCACCCTTCCTTCTCTCCAGAGATGCTGCCTATCCCGCTGACTGACTCCAGCATTTTGTGTCGATTCTCATTGCTCAGATGTGGCTCAATAGCAACCAACTCATCTCTGATCCAGGAACATGTGCATTTGTAATCTCACTTTCCAAACACGTCATCTCAGGTGGTCCTTCTGTGTAATATTGAATCACTGTTGTGCTGCCAGAATGAAAAGTGAAGCTAATGTCTTGAGGCAAGAAATTCTTTTGTATACTATCAAGGTAAGTTCCATGGAGCTGACAACTGACATAGCCCAGACAGAAGTATTGTTGCTCCCATTGGGAAATTTTACTCATTGACTTCCATTTGGGATTGTTTGCTCTAACATATTTATTGGCTTAAACCACCCAAATTACTTCAAAAATAATGCCTAATTGAACCTCCAGCACAATTTTCAATTTCAATTTTAGCTTTAACCACCACAAATTCCCCAAACCTATCTACTTGATCGATCAACACTCAAATTATGTCCTGAGGAAAGTTTGTGATCCCCTCTAACCTCCTTCAGACCTGAGTCTGAAGAAGGGTCTCAATCTGAAATGTCACCCATTCCTTCTCTCCAGAGATGTTGCCTGTCCTGCTGAGATACTCCAACTTTTTGTGTCTATCTCCCTTACAGTCTCACAGCTTAGCTTAGTAGATCAAGATCATTGTCATTGTTAGCTCCCTAATCCCAGACCATTCCAGGCTGCACATCTACACCACATCTCTTTGTTTACTGCTCTCAGGGAGAAGAGACATTACTTTATTTTCTTTTAGCTCATAATTTCAGGCAGAGTAGGCGCAAGCATTCTATACTTTACCAGATAGCAAGTGCACATGTAGTATTATTCCACAATGATATTCTTGACAATCTCCTACTTCCATATCTGGAGGGTTGCATGAACTACCATGTACATGGAACAAACTGCCAGAGGAGATAGTTTGAGGCAGGGGCTATCCCAATAGTTGGGATGTCCATGGATAGGACAGGTTTGGAGGGATATGGTCCAAATGCGGGCGGGTAGGACTAGTGTAGCTGGGACATGTTGGCTGGTGTGGGCAAGTTGGCCCAAAGGGCCCATTTCTACACTGTATCACTATGATTCTATGACACATAGCGTATGTTTCCTGTGACGCTGTTCTCCACTAGCCGTTCCATTCTCTCCATAGGAGTACTTTGGCCCTCTTCTCCTCATTATAGCAACCATTGATTAACTAAAAATATTTAGGTCCCTAAAACTCTTCAGCAGTTTTCCATCTTCTTTTCTTCCTCATGACCCATCCATGCAAACAATTACACCCTATCCAACTTTATCTTCAAAATCCTTGGATTTGCTGCAGTTACTCTATAACATGTCTTCTTTCTCCAGCTCTTGGCTGTCCTTCCAATTAGGCTTCTGTCTCACTATGGTTTTGAAATGACTAATCAAAGGCACCGATGATAACCAAGGGATTATAACTGCCACCATCTCACCTCAGCATTTGATGCAATTGATAACGTCTCCACACCATTCTCTGGGTGAACTGCGACAAACGTGGATGCCTGCATTCCCATCTCTCCTGTGGTTGCTTGCCAATCATAATAGTTTATATTGATAATAATCCAGGAGCATCTTCATCTGGCTGTAAGAGTCACATCTGCTGGACTAATTGTCAATGGCTGTGAGAACGTGAAATTGAACAAAATGCTGCATTGAATAATACAATGCAGAGGGAATCCAAATAATAGTCTTCTGTTCAACTCCCAATGGAAGATCTTGATTTTTATGAGATGGCTACAAAAAATATAATTACGGGCATATTTTAATGGCATTAGAAAAGTCATAAAACTTGGTCTCGGCTCCAATTTATTTTCATAGGGTGTAAAAACATTACTGTAACTCCACTTCAAAGAAGATGAGTCGAGTCCGTCATATTTTGGCCAAAGTTTATCACCAGATAACATCACCACAAATCAATAATCCGTCTGTTTCTATCCTTGGTGTTTATTTGACCTTGCTTACAAATTGCATGCCACATTTCCTACATTATAATTGTGAGCATACTTAAGATGTGCATCATTGGCTGTGCAGTACTTTAGATGCACTGGGTCATGAAAGATGCAATATAAATGCATATCATTCTTTTCCATTCAAAATAATCTTGTGAATATTCAGCCCAAGGTCTGTAAATAAAGTTCATAAAGATCAGTTCCAAATTGTTGGAAGGCAGATCAATAGATGCCTGGGCAATATTTAATGAACCACTCCGGTTTGCTAATGAAACAATTTTTCCTTAGGAAAAAGTAAAATTATATTTTTTGCTCTTCTAAAACAATTGCTCAAATAGAAATTTGAAATAAACATTGATCAAACATTGAATGGATAATTAATTTTATGAAATGTAGGACATCATGGCAGATGATTTACTCATTGTGCCTAAATATTAGATTTGTTTTTCCTCAGGTTGCTTTCACACCACTCATTTGGAAAATAAACACATTGTTACCTGCGGTGAGTAGCATGGTCGACCAATTCTGGATCTTGTTCCATCATTTGTGATTCAGTACTTGACTGAGTTTTCTGGTAGGGATCAATGTACCACACCAGGCATTCCTCTCCAGCATTGGAAGCAAATTCTGTATTGCTCCATTCTCAGGTTAAATTTGAGCTGCCAGGTCTACAAAATGACTGTCATTTAGAAATCACAAGAAAAGACAGGACCATAACCACTGCATTTTTCATCACAAAGATGTCTAACATGCTGCCCAGCTAATAATTGGATTCTTCAGAAGGCAGATTCAGACCTCTCCAGATAATGCAAACCCCTTCCAAAGCACTCATGACTCCTTAAGACCTTATTTTGAGCTGTTTTGGAAAAGTAGCTCCTGATTTACATTTTTTAATATTGCATCTTTGGACACACCGCTGACACCAGGTTATTAACAGGCGCTTCATCCTAGGCACTGCAGACCACTGAGGCAACATTGGAGCTGTTTACCCCAAAGATCTTCAGTTACACTAGATCATATTGTGACATCTCCACAACGAGCAAAGCCCGCACAACCTCAGCCTTTCTAAGACAGCCATCACAGAGATATGTCCTGTGGGAGGCTCCAGCCATTCACGTGAGTGTAGTCAACATTCACTGCAGAGGTCAGGGTCAGAGTTGCTCTAATCTTCCAAACCTCAGTATAGTTCCACATATTGTGCCACATATCACAGCTTGCTGTTCATCACAGCAATAAGGAGGTCATACAAGCTTTGTATTCCAGGATGAATCGCGTCATGTACTTTGAATTCAGTGAGGAGGAGGTGGCATTGTATGCATATGGATTTGCCAGTATTGTCAGTTTTCCAAGGACCACACTACCATAATCCGCACTCACAGCATCTTTGAAGAAACTGCAGCACTTCAGAAAGATACAGGGCTTTTGCTCACACCACCAGTCATTGAACACATAAATAATTTTCCTGTGGTCAAAGTCATGTTCATAATGAGCTCACACAAATCCTTCATTTCTAGTGAGTTCACTTTGCTAAACATCTTCAGCAGGCAACCCTGCCACGAAGGAAAATCCGTGAGTGACAGGGAAAACTAACCACCCCCAATCCCTCTTTAACCTATATGTAATCCAAACATCAAAGTCAAATACCATTACAATGAGAGACATGGAACCATTAGGACAGCAGTGGGGAATCTCTTTGACCTTCTCAAGATATGAGATTCGACAGTCTCCTCCAGGACATGTTTCTTCTGGTTCTATGACAGAAAAAGAGAAGACGGTGCAATCAAGTTTTATCAATTCTTAGCAACAAAGCACCTGCTCAACAATGAGATAACCCTCACAAAACTCCAACTGACTAACAGGGCTAATGTACTGTAAGTCATTGATCCAATTGAAGTCGATAAAAATATAACGGAAACTAATAATCTTGCCTTCTGATGAGGATCAATAATTTTTATTCTCCTTGTACCAATCAAATGATTTTACTCACTCTATTTGGGGGGGAGGTGGGAGCGGCACAGTGATGCAGCGGTAGAGTTGCTGTCTTACAGCATTAGAGACTAGGGTTTGATCCTGACTATGGGTGCAAAGCATCATTCCTGCTTGGGTATATTTCCAATCAACTTTAGCCACCTCTTTCATGTAATCAACAGTAATATCAACACATCCCATTTGATCTTCTCCTTCTCAAACTACAGGTTGGATTTTATCATATTATGGTCACTGCCTCCTAGGGGTTCCTTTACCTTAAGCTTCCTAATCACATCTGGTTTGTTACAAAATACCAAATCCAGAATTTCCTTTTCCCTAGCTGCTCTAAGAAGCCATCTTGTAGGCACTCTACAAATTCCTTCTCTTGGGATCCAGTACCAACCTGATTTTCCTAGTCTACTTGCATATTGAAATCCCTCATGCCCACTGCAACATTGCCTTTCTTACATGCCGATTGTATCTCCTGATGTAATTTGTACCCTACTTCCTGGCTACTGTTCAGAAGCCTGTAAATAACTCCCATCAGGGTCCTTTTACTCCTCGCAATGTATTAACTCTACTCACAAGGATACTATATCTTCTGATCCTTTGTCACCACTTGCTAAGAACTGAATTTAATTCCTTACCAGCAGAACTACCCCATCCCCTTAATCCTCCCGTCTGTCCTTCCGATAGGACGTGTAACCTTGGATATTCAGCCCCCAGCTCTGATTCGCTATCAGCCACGTCTCCATCATGATCACAGTGTCTGTCGTACCTAGCAATTTCTAACAGCGCTAATATCTCATCCACTTTGTTCCCAACACTGCGAGAATTCATATATAACAACTTTAGTTCGATATTCACCACCCCTCTTTTTGCATTGGTCTCAATTTTGCTTGAACTTAGACTTATCCCCTCTTAAACTTCCTATCCTAGTCATCAGTAACCTCTCCTGCACTCTCCTTCCCTTTAACTTCTTCCTTACATTTCCAATTTCTTAACCCCCCAATATTTAGTTTAAAACCCTATCTACATCCAGCAACCGTTCCTCAGCCCACATGCCCAACCAATCAAGATCTTACTGCAAATTTTGACAACTATCTTCACTTTCGGTCCTATTTCATTCACTATCACGATCTAAAATACCACCGATTCACTGCATTTACACCACGTAATGATTAAAAAAAAATCTCTCTGACATGAATCTCATGTTTTAACCCAAGCAGTGAAGTCCAGCATATTTCTAAAAGGCAAAATCACTTAGGACACTTTGCCTGTTAATTGAACTATGTGAAGCTTAACATGCATTATTACCATGACAGGGAGCTTCAAGCAAGTTGTGTTTTCAAGTTAATACAAGAATACGCTTCAGGGATTATTCAGGAAACGTATTTTATCCCTGTAGTTGTGAATGGAAGCCTCATCCATGTCTCCTTCATCTCTGTGTAGGAAGGAACTGCAGATGCTGGTTTAAACCGACGATAAACATAAAATGCTGGAGTAACTTAGCAGGACAGGCAGCATGTCTGGAGAGAAGGAATGGGTGATGTTTTGTGTTGAGACCCTTCTTCAGGCTGAAGAAAGTTCTCGGCCCGAAGCATCACCCATTCCATCTCTCCAGAGATGCTGCCAGTCCCACTTAGTTACTCCATCATTTTGTGTTTACCGCCTTCATTTCTTGCAGTTCTGTTCTTGCCTACCCCGCTCCTCGCCTCCAGACAGAACAGGGAGACAATTCTCTTGATCCTTACCTTTCATCACATCTGCCTCTGCATCTCCGACATTTCCAACGGCTTCAATGCAATCCCACAGCCAGCCACATCTTCCTATCCCGCACCCTCTGTCTGCTATCCACAGAGTTAGCATTCTCCATGGCTTGCTGATTGCATCACCCCGATACACCCACCCACCCCTCCACCCTTCTCACTTTACCCTGCAACCACAGCAGGTGGTCCGACACAGCCATCAGGCTATTAAACACTACAACCTCTGAACTAAGCTCTGAACTACCATAGACTATTATTATTATTATTATTATTATTATTATTATTATTATTATTATTATTATTATTATTATTATACTATTGTTTGATTTCTGAGTATGTGTATATATATATATATATATATATATATCTGTGTGTGTGTGTGTGGGTGTACTTGTGGATATGTGTATATATACACACTGAACTTTTTTTCTCTCTTGTTTATCATATTGTTTACAATGTATTATGTTTACATATTCTGTTATGCTGCAGCAAGTAAGAATGTCATTGTTCTATCTGGGACGCATGGCAATAAAACACTCTCGAAGGTAGACACAAGTGCTGCAGAAACTCAGCGGGTGCGGCAGCATCTATGGAGTGAAGGAAATATGCAACGTTTCAGGCCGAAACCCTTCTTCAGAACCTCTTCAAACTTGACTTGACTCTTGACTTGACTCTTGACATCCGTTCAGGAAGCAAAGCAGTCTTTCCAAGTGTCTCAGACGGTCATACATACCTCTTCCAGTCCAGTCTATTTAATTTGGTGCTGTTAACATGGCCTCCACGTGGTCAGCAAGACCAAGCAGAGACTAGGTGACCACTTCATAATACATTTGTGGTCTGTCCCCCTTCCCATTCCTATTCTGACTGGCCTCTCATGGAGCTCCACCATTTTGTTCCATTGGGCTTCTCCATTCCCTTATCACATATCTCTACACTGTAAATGGATCCATTGTAATCATGTATTGTCTTTCTGCTGACTGGTTAGCATGCATCAAAAAGTTTTTCACTGTACCTTGGTATATGTGACAATAAACTAAACTGAAATGTTGCGAGAGTGAACTGTGAAACCAGCACCTCATATTCAGCTTGGGTGGCCTACAACCCATGCTGATGAACATTTGATGCTCTATTTTCAGGTAATCCATCACACCTATCTCTCCTGATCTATCCAGGTCCTCTCACATACACTTATCATTCCAAACTCCTGCACTAAGATCACCTGGTTCCTCTCCTCTATTTCTTTCTCCGTCTGTTCATCACCCACTGCTCTCCACTATGGGTTGCCTATTTACCCCTCCCTGCTTTCCCATCTCCCCAACATCCCTTCCTCTGGTTTAGTTTTGTTTAGAGATACAATGCAGAAATGGGCCCTTCGGCCCAATGAGTACGCACTGACCAGTGATCCCCGCACACTAACGCTATCCGACACACACTAGGGATGATTTATACTTACACCAAGCCAATTAACCTACATACCTGAACGTCTTTAGAGTGTGGGAGGAAACCGAAGATATCAAAAAAAAACCACAGGTAGAACGTACAAACACAGTACAGACAAAGTCGGGATCGAACCTGGGTCTCCGGCGGTGCAAGCGCTGTAAAAGGCATCAACTCTACCGCTGCACCATCGTGCCATCCAGTTCCGCCTGGTTATACATTTTTTTCCTTCCTTTTCTATTAGATTCCAACTTATGCAGCCGTTTGTCTCCTCCACTTATCACCTCCAGCCTTTGTGACTATCTCCATTCTACTGTCTTCTCCTTCCTCATCCGCCAGCCAACCCCTCCTTATCTGGACCCATCCATCATGTGTCTGCTCTTGCTGCATCCATTTCCATCACATCTGAAGAAGGGTTTTGACCTGAAACATCACCCATTCCTTCTCTCCAGAGATGCTGCCTGTCCCGTTGAGTTACTCCAGCATTTTGTGTCTAACGTCTTTCTACCAGCTGTCTACCCTCAACTCCAGTCTTAAAGAAGGGACCCAGACCAAAATGTCATTGCATCCACGGCCGCTGCCTTACCAGTGCAGTGGAGAGATAAGTTTATTTGGCCTTCCATCACAGCGATGTGATGGATGTTTATGTAAATTATGTTGTGTCTTGGGTCTATGTGTTTGTATGTATGGCTGCAGAAACGGCATTTCGTTTGGACCTCAAGGGGTCCAAATGACAATAAATGTATCTTATCTTATCTTATCTTATCTGTTGTGTTCCTCCAGCAACTTGTTTTTTGCTCATCTCTTGTGTCAGCAACAATACGCAGTTCTGATAACTTTGCTTGCTTCTGCGAGTTTTGGCATCCTTGCAATCTTGACACATACGCAGGTGTTGGACGAGATGCAGTGTGAACTTTTACTGCACTAATTTTCATTAGGAAAAGAAGATTGATAAACAGACTAGAGCCAATTAAACAGTCATGAACAAACATGACAGGATGCTAGAACAAATAAATATCCCACTCAATGAGGTGGCAGGAGCTCCTTAAAATGCTGAAGACATCAGAGAGACAGCTTTGTTTCTGCCAAGCTGGTGATTAAACTACTAGTAGGTCTCAAACCTATTGCAAACAAATCGATTCCAGTCAAACTATTAATGTTGTATCACCAATAACATTGCTGCAAAGCAACTTTCTTCAACATTCTATCCAAAACCTCAAACTATTGTTTTCATTAGTCAGGCTGAATTCTGGTCTGAGGAAGGGTCCTGAACCAAGCCGTCACCTCTCCATGTTCGACAGAGATGCAGCCGTTGAATCACTCCAGCATTTTGTGCCTTTTTTTGGTAAACTAGCACCTGCAGTTCCTTATTTCTGATTCATTTTGATTTTAACAGGCACATGCACTGTAAGGAAAAGGACCGGAACGAATGTTCTCAGAAAAGTCATCCCAGCGCATGAGCAGATGTTCATTCTCAGTGGATTAGCAGGTGCAGCAGATGGCAAATGGCCTCATAGTCGAGCAATGACTGATCCGACCAACTTCCCATCTCATGTGCTGTTCATCTGGCCTCTGCACAGGCAGCAATCTGCAGGTAAGCAGCACTTCACCTTTAAAGATTCAGTCTGAAATACCTTGAACTGCCAGCCCATTCTGCAGATAAGTCAAACTGGAGCTTCCAAATTTATTGGATCATGTTGAATGGAGACTGTGTTACTTGGTAACTTTGGGCCATGGCCTATCAGCTTCTAATCACCAACCGCCACGAGCAAACAATTCCACCATATGTATTTTTCAGAGGAAGGATCAATGTTCCTTCATTGTAACTTTAGACTGTTAGACTTTAAACTTTAGAGATACAGTATGTAAACAGGCCCTTCGGCCCACTGAGTCCACGCCGTCCAGCAGTGACCTCGCACACTAGCACTATCCTACACACTAGGGACAATTTGCACTTTACTGAACCCAATTGACTTACAAACCTGTACGTCTTTGGAGTGTGGGAGGAAACTGGAGGAAACTCACTTGCTCACAGGGAAAATGTACAAAATCCATGCACAGCACCCATAGTCCCATAGGATTGAACCCGGGTCCCTGGCACTGTGAGATATTCAAAGTTACTGCTTGCAAAATGTCTCTGACTTTTCTGGCGTTTGTTCCTAGCTGCAGCTGAAGAGTCAGGAGAGTCAGGAGTCAAGAAAGAAGGGTTTCGACCCGAAACGTCACCCATTCCTTCTCCACAGATGCTGCCTGTCCTGATGAGTTATTCCAGCATTTTGTGTCTATCTTCAGTGTAAACCAGCACCTACAGTTCCTTCCTACACAATGTTTAATATGTACTGACAACGGGATGGTTATTTGCGGCAATATAACCGGCCGATCAACAAAGCGCACATGGATAACATATAATAATGTTTTTAAAAATCTATAATTTAATAACTGTGTCAAGAAATCTGAAATCCTTTACGTGCAACCTAAGACAGCTTAGCAACATAGATTCTTTGGAGTGCCACAGTCCTCTGCACTCAAACATCCTGTAATAAAATAGGTTTTCTGGAGTACAGTCAAACTGTTCTCACCCACATCTGGTCCTCCTAAATAAGGCTGTTGTTTGCTCTTGATATTATTCCTCTTCCAAGTATTACAGTGACAGATATTTGTTGTTGTTTTCCATTTCAGCACTTGTTGCAGAACACCAATTAATGCTGAGGTTGTTCTTTCTGCTGTACCTTTAGCAAGTTGACCTGTTTATTGTAGATTAAGGGGGATAAGGGGAAATTTTACACATCAGTTACCTCCCGTGTGTCTGTGTCCCTATTGGGAAAGCAATGCTCAACCTCTCCCAAAATAATACCTTTCCTCATGCTGCTTGCCATATATAGTCATAGAAAGCTCCTAGTGCATTCTTCCTGTTTCAGCTGCATCGTTTTTTATATCCACATTTGCGTCCTTGTTCCTGTATCAGCTGGCATTGTGTGACTACCCACTTACCTGCTCCCACAAAGGCAGTTTGGAAGGATGCCTGGAACATTGCTTGGAATTTTGCCACCACTCCATTCACAGCTCAGCAACGCCTACCATATAAAGGGATGCAAATAGCAGCATGGCACACATGTAATCTAATGCATCGCATTCATGCAATAATCTTGCTCCAGCACTTGCAAGAAAACCTTTTCTTCCAATTCATGTTAAATCTGCATTCTTTGCTTCCCGATCCTCAAAGCAACAAATATTTTTTCACAGTATTTACAGCAGCAAAACCCTTCATGATTTGGAGCACCTTTTATTGAAAATCCCTGAACCGTCACTGCTCTAAGAAAAACAGATTATTTTCTCTACCTGGATATCTGAAGGGTTACTAGTCTAATTTTATTCTGATCAGAGACAGCAAGACGTTTGCTGCAATAGAAGCAGGAACGTGGATCGTCTAGTATTGAGAATCTTAGAAAGTTCCTCAACCTGGTATTAATTGACCCGGGAATTGCCTTTGACTACCCCATCACTCTTTCTGAACAATGTTACTTCCCAGTTAAATGAATCTCTTTTTTGTAGGGATACGACAATCGGAATGTAAACTCTGTGCATCCTTGTGGATTGCTACCCAGAATAAGGAGGATAATGCAAGGTTCTGGGGAAATCACAAATGCAAACAATAGACAACATCAACCTTAATGCACGCATCATGATCTAGTGACCAGCTTGCTATATATATTTAAATAGATACTGAGCAACATTAGATTTGGGTATTGGGAATGATTGCTGGTATTACAAAAAGAAACAGACTTAGATATGCTGATGATTGATCGGTTCATTAATAGTAACCAACTGTAAATGCTTGTGTAATGATTCTTGTAGGTATAAAGTTGTGATGATGGACAAAATCAATGACCTTGTCTCCATCACCCTGATGTAGAACAATTTTCACCTTGCCACAAGAGATTCTTTAAAATGAAATGGTTGAAATTGTTTTTTTCTTGACCTTTTGTTCATCTCATTCCTTATCTGAAAGCATCGATGGCAGCCACTATGGGAAAAAAATCCAATTTGCTTTGGTAAAGGGTTATTCTCATTAACACGATATCCAAGTTTGACTCCTGGTCGACATGTTTGCAGACTGCTTCAGTGATCTGAAATGCAATGGCCTGCTTTAATTGCATCTACTTCTCCACCTCAGGAGCTTAATTGGTGTTATTGCGACAGCTTTGCATATATTCTCTGTTTGACACCCATGTCAACAAGTAGTAACCTTCATCCAGTACTGATTGTATGACTGCTGTGCCATGATGTTGTTACACTACTGGAAACTTTGTTGACAACTTACATTTTAACCGTTATTTGGTCGGAACGGAAGCAGTTTTCTTGCATAACAAACAATGAAAGGAAGAGTCTGAAGAAGGGTCTCGACCAGAAACGTCACCCATTCCTTCTCTCCAGAGATGCTGCCTGTCCCGCTGAGTTACTCCAGCATTTTGTGTCTATCTTCGATTTAAACCAGCATCTGCAGTTCCTTCCTACACAATGAAATAAAGAGTGTGTTGTGCTCATTGAAAGCAGTAGAATGGGGCGAGGGCCCTAGATTGTGGCAGCACTGGAAAAAGATGTTAAGTCATAGATATGCCCTGGCCCTCTTTTGTCCCAGATCAGCCATGATCTCTCTTTTGGGTCAGAAAGTAAGTATGTTCAACCTACATTCTCTGGTGCATGGAAATGATTCCATGGCACTGTTTAAAGGGGCAGCACAGTGGTGCAGCTTGTTGAGCTGCAACTTCACAACTGCAGCAACCTGAGTTCAATCCTAACGTCCAGTGCTGTCTAGAAGGAGTTTGCACATTGTCCCTGTGACAGTGTCGGCTTCCTCCAGGTGCTCCGGCAACCTTCTACATTCCACAGATGTGCACCATGGTCGCTTCATTGGGCACTGTAAATTGTCACTACATCGGTGAGTGGTAGAAACTTGAGGGGAGGTTGAAATGAACGGGAATTTGGGGAGTGTAAAAATTAGATATATGTTAATAGGTGTTGGACATGGACGGATTTGATAGGTCAATGGGGTTGTTCCTCTGCTTCATGGCTATGACTCTAAAAGTGAGGGAGTTATATTCAGGCCAATATTCATGCCTCACCCAAGATTAATAAATCCGATTATTTGGTGCTTATCAGATTGCTGTTTGAGGGAGCTTCTTATGCAAAAAGAGGGGGATGTAGATTCCATAAAATAGCAGTGACTGCATTTCAAAAGTACTTCATTGACCATAGATCCTTCTGAAAGGCACTTTCTAACTGTAGGTACTTTTGATTGATTCCACTGGATAATGTTTCAATGGTCTGAATGGGTATCCAGGATTTTAAGCAGGAGAGGGTCCGTGAACACAGAGTCGGTCTTGTGTACTCCTGGAGTTACGGCTCTGGACCATTGAACCTCATGAATTTGTTTCCAGCAGGGACCAGATATTAAATTGGATCAGTCTGAATAAGAGTCTCGACCCAAAATGGCACCAATTCCTTTCCTCCAGAGATGCTAAGTTACTCTGGCTTTTTGTTTCTGTCTTCGGTTTAAACCAGCATCTGATGTTATGCACATGCTAAATTTTATATCGAAGTCACGTGAGTGACTACGTGCAGAGCCCGCCAGCCCTCATGAGCGTCAATACGTTGATGCATGGCGCGAGAATCAGAGCAGTTCCGACAGGTAAATTTTATTTCAGGAACGCGCTGCTGCTCCGAAAATAGGGGCAGCGGGCCCGGAGAAGCTGGCACAGCTTGTGCAGCTGCTGCTGTGGAGGCTCCGTAAGGCGCTGGCGTGATAAAAATAGCGACTGCCGGCGCGGCCGGGACAGCGATCGATGCGGAGGCTCAGCGGGAGCTGGCGGTTAAAAAATAGCGGCTGCCAGCTCGGCTGGGACAGCGACTGCTGTGGCAGAATGGGGCTCCACTGGAGCAGGCGGCTGTTCGGCGCATCTGATGGGCAACACCTGGTTCAGGGTAGCGTTCAATTGCCTCCCCTAAGAAACTCTGTTGAGGCTCCAGAAGGGAGCAAGGACTCGGAGTCACTAGCAGGCGCTACCTGTCTAGTGAGTAAAATAAATCAATAAATAAACATTAGGTTGTGTATGTGTGTGGGTGGGGGGGAGAAACATGTTTTTGGTCTCTTCCTTTGGGGGGATGCGACTTCTCTTGTCATATCCCCGTTTCCGTCTCCGCCTGCGCCGAGGTCTCGGAGCTAGGGCAGCGGCAGCGGCGACCCGGCCTCGGAGCTGGGGCAGTGGCAGCGGCCACCCAGTCTCGGAGCTGGGGTAGCGGCAGCGACAGTGGCCACCCGGCCACGGAGCTGGGGCAGTGTTCCTGCGGCAGCAGCCATCCGACCTGACCGCGGGCCCAGTGGACGACATCGTCGGGAGCTCGCAGGTCACAGGTTGGTGACCTGTTCTCCGGAGCTCCCGCAACAACAGCTGCGTCCGCTGGACTGGAGGGCCGCAGCTTCGGCAGCTTCGATCACCCCGGGCCGCGGAGTTGAACCGGCCCGTACGCGGAGCTGGGATTCAGCCGTGGGACTGACATTACTTACCATCGCCCGGCGGGGTCACAACATCTGAAGCCTGGATCGCCTCGGCGCAGAGGGAGAATACGAAGGGAAGAGACAAAGACTTAAGACTCTTGCCTTCCATCACAGTGAGGAGGTGCCTGGTGAACTCACTGTTGTGGATGTTAATTTGTGTTTATTGTGTGTTTTTGTCATTTTTACTATATGTAGGACTGCAAGGCAACAAAACCGCAAGGTCTGAATGACAATGAAGGCTACTTTGACTTTGACTTTGAACATACAAATAAATAAAGGAAAAAATAAATAGATGAATAAATAAATAACATGGAAAAAGGAAATGTGCTCCTAGCTCAGGGTACATTTACAGGCTGTGTCAGTCCGATGCCTGTGGGAGCAACACCGGGTTCAAGGTTGCGTTATAATATGTCCCGCTCAGAAAAAGGGAAGCAATACCTGGCTCAGGGTTGTGTTATATTATTTCCCGTTCAGAAGAGGGGAGTGTTGGTGATTCTTACATAGGTGACTCCAACTATGTGGATATTGATAAGGAAGTCGAATCCCTGAACTATTGGGGGATATGCTTCATTTTTAATCATATGAAGGAGCTACCGGCTCTTGTCACATATTTGCCATCCCTTTGGGGATAGGAGATTCACCGGAGGAAGATCTGGCTAAATGTATACGGGAAATATGTCAGTCCAGATAACTGCCAGACTTTTGGATGTTCCATACGTCAATTTCATCAGTTGGGATATCCTAGTGATGATATGTAGACAAAGAATTATGTCAGCAAGTCCAAAAACTGCTCTGGAGTCATTACGGCCTTTTGCAAGTCAGTAGATGGTTCTCAACTCGCAGGAAGCTGCATTATCTCTTCTCTGTAATACACAGTTGGGGCTATTGCATTCGCAAAATGCTATAAGGCATGAGATAATTCCCAAAATGGCTCATTTTTACAGGGCCAGTAACGTGCAGCCTGCATAGTATCTCTTCAGAGAGGACTTATGTAGCAGGTTGAAGACTTGCAGGGGGAATTTAAGGTGGCTGCGGGGGTGGAGTACCATTCTATGTGGGTAAAGCTCCAGTATTCCGGTGGGTTTTCACCCTGTATTCAAGGAGCAGGAAGCGCCGTTGAAGCTCTGGAAAAGTGCAGTCGGGAGTCACTAGCTGGCCTCGCAAGAACAGCTTGTTGAACCAGGCTTGCAGTAATGGCAGGCGAGACCTGTCCAGTGAGCCCCGCTGAGGCTCCGAATGAGCAGCTGGCCAAAGGAGCAGCCTGTTGATCCAGGCTGGGAGAAACTGGCAGTGCAATCTGCACAGTCAGCTCCAGCAAAGGCTTCAAAAAAGGCAGAAGGCCGCAGGAGTAGCCTGTCGAGGCAGGCTCGGAGTTATGGCAGGCGTGGCCTGTTCAGTGAGCAGAAGGGGTCGAAGGAGCAGAAGGGTTCGAAGGAACGGTCTGCCAAACTGGGCTGGGAATAACTGGTAGCATGACCTGCACAGTAAAGCTCCAGCAAGGCTCCAAAGAGGCTGTAGGCCGAAGAAGTAGTCTGTCCCATTGGGATGAGAAATGATGGCAGGCGTGCCTTGCACAGCAATATCACTTTTGAGTTCTGGAAACGAGCTGTTTGGCAAGCATGGGGCAGAAGATGTGGTCAGACATGGTGTGCAATGGAACTTCGCTGAAGCTCCAACAAGCAGGTCAACCTGGCAGGTAAGGTCTCTTTATTAACCTCCGTAAAACTCTGAAGTGGAGCAGTCTGTCGCCCCGGGTTTGTGTTTACTGGCAGCATGGGCTGTCTAGTACCTTTCACTGTCTCTGGAGTAGATCAGGTTGAAGCAGAGACATTGGCAGGGTGCCTCGCATAACAACCTCTGTAAGTTCCAAGTAGGAACAGCTTGGCTACCCTGTTTCAGGGTAGACCATCTTGGAACTGGCTGGCCATATGGAACATATTGACCAGGGAAGTACTGCCTTAACATCTGTGATTGAGGTTATCAGGCTGCTCAGTAGAGTGAGGTAGTTTGAGGTTTTCCTCAACACATGCTTAATTCTTTCAGCTCAGTTAGTAGAGTTGCCAGTTCACTGGAAACATCATTGCCATCCTCTCTGGGATAGGTAGCTACCAGCAGAAAGCCGGTCTGGCATGAAGCATTTTTTTTATCTGACCTGCAGGTTTATGTTGTGAATAAATATATGTATATATATAATGATCTGTCGGCTCTCAATACCAGTATTCCTGATTGAGTGGCTGGTCGAAGAGTGTGTTGCGCACACTGGCGACTCAGACAGGTGGTTTCAGTCAGAGGACTGCAGAGCAATTCCTGGTTCAAGGTTGCATTATGCTATTTTTCCACTCTGAGGAAGAAGGCTGAGGATTTGTGGTGACTGACAGTCAAGAGTTGACAGGGAACTCATATTCCCACATCAAGTGGATGTTGTGTTTCAGCTCTAGTCAGAAGGATCTGATTATATGCTATGAGTGAAATAAATAAATAAATAAATAAATGCATCTTCCGCAGCAAGAGAAGCCAAAATATTTCCGTCCATACGGTCTTTAGAGGAAACAATGGTTATTCAAGTGGAAACTGAGATGTCTCACAAAGGATGAGTAGTCTGCCCAAGAACAAGAGGGGTATATTTCTGATATTTCTCAAGGTTGCAGAAAAGTGGAGCATGCCAAATCAGGTTAGGATTTGGCTAGTCTGATCATGTGTTTGGTTACCCAGTTCAAGATGGATAATTGTCTTTCAACAATTTAGCTGATTCAGAGGATTAGGGCTTCAATCGATCTTGAAGATGCATACTTTGCCATATCTGTACACGAGAGGCACAGATATATCTGGTGTTTTGATAACAAAGCCAGTGGTGGAAAGTTTAGGCTCTACCTTGGGGTTGTCTTCAATTTACTATTTACAAAGATTCTAAAGCTAATACTGCCCTACTCAGATCAAAAGGGCATTGGGTCATGGAGTTTATAGGCAACATGCTAAATTTGTAGCTGATAAGACTCAGCGGTTTTATCAGTAGATGCCTCTTACGATATTAAGGATGATGCAACATTTAATTTAATAATGCCAATTTTGCCTACTCATTCAGGGTGTCCATGGTAAAGGCGGCTGAAAGAAGCTCCTATTTATTCGAAGTCATGAGTGATGGCTAGCTCAGCCTATTTCTCAGGCAGCTAGCTCTGCACGATTGTATGGGAAGTTTGTGAACAAGACATGTGAGCTACTTTTAAACAGAAGTAGCAGATGTTTGTGTTTATTTCAGTTTGGGCTTTGAGAAGCGATTATGTTATAGCACAATTGACACTGCCTGTGCTGCTTTGTCATTCTCTATAGTACCATAAGTGGGACATTAAATGATTGGTTATTCACCCGCTGTTGACTAACATTATCTTTAGTGTCTTTTATGTGACCGCTCTAAAAGCCTAGACTCATAGTAGTGTGGAATGTATATCAGTAAATTATTATGCAGATATTCATCTACTGTATTCCTAACGGGAGCAGCATCTTTTAAGTTGATTATGCTTTTAGCAACTGATTTCAGCACAAAGAACACAGTCTTTACTCAATCTCTGGCTCGGTCTCTGGGTCATAACTGGTATGAGGGTAGCTTGTTATGGGAATGATCTCATAAAGCATAACGGGCATGGTTGCATACAATTTGGAGTTGACAGCATACCCACCAGATCGGAGATTGGGGGTGTTATTGTGTATACAGGTACACTGAGCTTGCTAGTACCTATGAGATGAAGGATAGTTTCTTCATTGTTATTTATACTTTTCTCAAGAGATTGCCGATGGCTCATTAGCAGCCAATAGAATGGATATTCCCATTTGATGATCTTCTTGCAACGGTAGGAGGCTTACATAGTGCGCTTTCAGAAGTTATAAAATTTGGTTGAATATGCCTGGATGATTGCAGATAGAATTCTGAACAGTGTTGCATGAGTTATTGTCTAACTCAAAACCAATTGGGACTGTGGTCCGATTAAAGGCAATGGCCATGTATGCAAGTTAACATCATATTTGTTTATAACCCATGTCTTTTCCACCATTTATGGTTTATCTGTTTAAGTGTTTCATACACAGATTGGGTTACTGCATGAATCCACAGAGCTTTGAAGGTTTCACGTAGTCACTCACGTGACTGATATAAAATAGAAAGATTAAACAAAAACTTACCATTTGAAGTTTGATCTTTATTTTATGAGAAATTCTTAAGGGGTTGGACAGGCTAGATGCAGGAAGATTATTCCCGATGTTGGGGAAGTCCAGAACTAGGGGTCACAGTTTAAGGATAAGAGGGAAGACCTTTAGGACCAAGATGAGGAAATCATTTTTTACACAGAGAGTGGTGAATCTGTGGAATTCTCTGCCACAGAAGGTAGTTGAGGCCAGTTCATTGGCTATATTTAAGAGGGAGTTAGATGTGGCCCTTGTGGCTAAAGGGATCAGGGGGTATGGAGAGAAGACAGGGATGGGATACTGAGTTGGATGATCAGCCATGATCATATCAAATGGCGGTGCAGGCTCGAAGGGCCGAATGGCCTACTCCTGCACCTATTTTCTATGTTTCTATGTTTCTAAGTTGAAGTGAGGGATTACATGCCCTCCACTCCAAACCCTGAATCTCATAAAGATCATTCGGTAACTCAACGGTTATAAATCTTTCTCTTGTTTAAGTTTGTGCAAGTGGTCTGTGGTTCATAAACTTGCTCTGAAGATTGATGCGCATGTGGGCTGGTGGGCTCTTCACGTAATCCCTCACTTCAACTTCTCATAAAATAAAGATCAAACTTCAAACAGTAAGTTTTCGTTTAATCTTTCTATTAAAATCCCAGATGATGGTATTTGCCCTCTGTACAAGTGGGAAAACTTGAAGTGCTCTTAAATTTTAAACTGACTTCCTCTGATAGTTTTGGATTTCACAGAGGAAATGTGCACTCACCACCTAAAGACTGAAAACATTTTAGGTCTGTCATGAGGGCCACATCTTGCGACTGGCTGTTCAGTGTGTAGGATGTGATGGGGAATTGTTAAGAGAGGTGATGATGACAATGGATTTCAATAGATGATGCTTTCTAGTAACTAATTCTTATTCTCACTTTGACTTTATTTATTTTACTTGAACGTCATTTGTCACATTCCCTGCTTCTCAGTGACTATGTTGCTCATGCCTTTTTATGTCTCTGAGATTAAGATTGAACAATCTCCCATCATTTATTCTCTCCTTCGCTGGCACTCAGCAGGTAGTACGGCTCCTCCACAACTCTGGAAATTCAGTCTTGACATTGACCTCTTATGGTGTGTGTGTATGTGTGTATGCACTTGTGTGCGTGTGTGTGTGCGGGTGTCAGTGTGTATACATGTGTGTGTGTATACGTTTGTTTGTGCTCATGTGTGCATGTGTGTGTGTGCATATACGCGTGTGTTTGTGTTTGTGTATACATGTGTGTGTGCGTATATGTGTGTGTATACGCGCATGTGTCTGTGCGCGTATGTGTTTGTGTATGTGCATGGATGTGTGTGTGGAGCTTGCACATTTTCCTGAAATGATGTGCATTTCCGCAGGCGGCTCCAGTTTCCACCCACATCCCAAAAGCAGGCTGTTAGATAAGTTAACTGGCTGCTGTAAATCACTCCTAGTGTAGGTAGGTCAATGGTAGGAAAAGCAAGGGAAATGGCAACGCTCTGAGTACCAGCATAGATCTGATGGAATGAATGGCCTCTTTCTCTGCCATGAGAAAATATTAATACAGTTGTCACCATATCCTTTCCTCATAAATTTATTTCCTGTTGTTCTTTCCTTATACCTCTATCCATTACCTTTTTTTAAATTTTAGTTTCCATATATTTTTATCTTCATTTTCTTCAGCTTATTATTTCTTCAGCTGATTCTCAGTGAAGCAATATTACGGATAACTGTCCAAGGCCAATTGGCAGGTTCCTTGGATAAAGATAGCATTCCTGGCATGGTTTAATCGTACTGTTGGAACTGTGTCAGAAAGATGTGGGATCAGGTTCTTCTCCAGAGACTTGAGTACAGAAAGTAAGCTCTCTTCGGTGCAGTAGTGAGGAAGTAGTTTCTTCCTCTGTTGCTGACACTGAATGTTCTCTGTGGTGGAGTACATGTGCAGAACACCTCTGAAATTCAGTTCTATTGACATCAATGAAATTGAATTTCAGGAACAGATTTCAATTTGAGCACATCGGTACAGCGCTTAATTTCAGTATACCATGGAGAACAAATAATGGAAACTTAAATCTCATCTACCTTCATAAAATGACAAAATTAACCAGGAAACAAAAGTAAGAATGTCTATCACATTGTCATTAAAAATCATTTCATTCCAAAGGTCCACGACACAGATAACCCAATAACTATAGTATATTTTCTGTGTAGGGAGGAACTGCAAATGCTGGTTTAAACAGAAGTCCGAAGCAAAACTGGGTCTGCAGACTGAAGAAGGGTCTGGACCCGAAACATCACGCATTCCTTCTCAGCGGGACAGACAGATGCTGCCTTACTCCAGCTTTTTGTGTCTATCTATAGTTTTTTTTCTGTTCCCCTAAATTAATGATTTATTTTCTTGACTACACGTTCTCCCCTTCTCCAATCTCTTTGCACCTATTTTGCTGCAGTCTGCTGTCCCAACAATTTAAAATGTCTTATCATTTTATTTTCACCATGATGTCTGATTCCTTCATGTCATTGCTTAATAAACCGCCCCAGGACTCTGTTGTTTCCTTACGCAGAGGAACAAGAGTCTCCTTCAGGAACTAGCCCCCACTTCCTCCAGGCAGACCTGCTCCTTTGACTACAATCCTCTCCTTCAAATAAAAAATGTGCAAATTGTCCCATAATACATCAAACATAGGTACACAAAAATGCTGGAGAAACTCAGCGGGTGCAGCAGCATCTATTGAGCGAAGGAAATAAGCAACGTTTCGGGCCGAAACCCTTCTTCAGACTGATGGGTCTGAAGAAGGGTTTTGTCAGTGTGAAGAAGGGTTTCAGCCTGAAACGTTGCCTATTTCCTTCGCGCCATAGATGTTGCTGCACCCGTTGAGTGTCTCCAGCATTTTTGTGTACCTTCGATTTTCCAGCATCTGCAGTTCCTTCTTAAATACATAAAACATACTTTGTTCCTGTCTTAAGCAGGTCTTTTCACACAAAACTTTTTCTAATATATTTTTTAGCAATATTGGTTCCATCCAATTGTTGCTGTCCATTCTGGAAAGTTTCAACAAATTCCCTGCTGATTTTTATTCTTCCCTCATTTTGATAGTCCATCCACAAAATATTTCTTTCTTTCCTCAGCTCCTGAGAATGAATTCCCCTTTCATGGGATAAACTGAAGACCAGCATTCATTATAAGATGAAGATAGACACAAAAAGCTGGAATAACTTAGCGGGACAGGCAGCATCTCTGGAGAGAAGGAACGGGTGACGTTTGAGGTCGAGACCCTTCTTCAGACCATGGACTCCCATTGTCCTCCCACTTCACTTCATTTAAGGATTCCATTTCATTCTCCCACTATTTCTGTCTTTATCTCAAATGTTCTGATGATATAATTCTTTCATGTAAGTCTTTCCCTTTCCCTCAACCAAGGATTCCTTCTTTTATTAGTGATTGTGCCTTTAACCGTGCATGCCTTTTTCTCCTTCACCTTCTCCTACCTCCCAGAACCGTGATATGGTTTCTCTTGTCCCATCATTCATTTCACCTGCTTCCGAATTTAAAATATCATATTTGTCACCTCAATTCTGATGCCTTCACTAAACCCTCTCTCCTCTACGTTCAACATTCTGAAGTGACTGTTCCGCATCTGTCATTGTGAATACCTCCCCATCACATTTAGGAAGGAACTGCAGATGCTGGTTTAAACCGAAGATAGCCACAAAATGCTGGAGTAACTCAGCAGAACAAATAAAATCTCCGGAGAGAAGGAATGGGTGATGTTTCGGTCTCAGTCTGACTCAGCACGACTCAGTCTGAAGAAGGGTCTCGACCCGAAACGTCACCCATTCCTTCTCACCAGGGAATCTTCCTGTTCCGCTGAGGTACTCCAGCATTTTGTGTCTACCTCTCCATCACCATCAACATCCTCTCTCTTGTCCATGGAATTGTCATCATGAAGCTAAGGTTGGTAACTTCCATTATGGTGTCAGAGTAACAACATATATAGTAGGGGATGCATATGACCTTTTACTCCCAGTCTAAACAGCATCCAGAGATCCAAATACTCTTGCCACATAAAGCAATGGTTTTGTTGGACTCTGTATTTAGGAGACTACTTTCTGCGGTCTGGTGTGTATTAGGGAGATGCATTGCAGATTGTTGAATGCGGTGTGGAACATTTCATTCAATTTATAAACATGTCATTCAATTCAATTTGTAAACATGAACCAGTCAATTTAACTCTAATTCTGATTTTTGGCTTCTTATTCTATTTTACTATAACATAGATTAAATGCGAAACACATCGTCTTTTGAATCAGCACGTGACATTCTTCACAACTCAAAATGGAACAATGATTTAAATTAATGAATTTTGGCTCCTATTCATATCTTTCCCAGTCCCATTGATTATTTCCTTTCTTGTCTTGTTGCATTTTCAAATTGAACTATGCCTTCTTTTGTCTTTGTTTTCTCCTACTCTGCTTCTGAAAACCTAATTATTTCTCCCTTTTTCTACCTCTGATAAGAGGTTATTAATTTGAAATATTGGCCATGTTTCTCCCTCTCCAGGTGCTGCTAGGCCTGTTGAGTAGTTTCAGCATATCTGTCTTAATTCTACATTTCCAGTATCTACGGTGTCATTGCCTTGCTAGGGTAATACAAAACTAATTTCATTCATTCTTCTCCAAATAATTTATTTCCTTTAGAAAGTAAATTATCCAGTGTAGCACACAACCTTCTAACAGTTGCCAATTAGACAGACAAGGTTAAGGTAACCTACATAATGTATGAAAATGATTTCAGGCAATGAAGAATAATCTTGCAATGAAAAATTGCTTTGTGGTTGCTCGATGACTGACATTCAGTGGAACTGAAAGGACTTCTCTGCTACATCTTGCCAGGAACTGTGTTCATGAAGAGCTCAGTTCATACCATTTACCTCATTTGTTAATCAGAAGCCATTTGGTTTATTTTTTTGGCAAAAAATAACAACTGTAGAACAAACACAAGTAAAGATCTCAAACGTGAAGCTGAGGTTATTGATTTATTTTACTGTCAGAGTAACAATATATGTAGCTTCTTAGTCAATAGTTATTTTGCACATATGGCCTAAATATATAACTCAGTACATAGAGCCTAAGTTAGCAGAATCTGGGGAGAAAGCAGGAACGGGGTACTGATTTAGGATGATCAGCCATGATCAGGGGGTGGGAGATTGCAACCTTCACGTGGTCCACCCTGTTTTGACGAATGCAATCAACCTGGCGTGCACAAACAGAAGGTCAAACATAACAAGTTGTCTTACAGCTTTAGGCTGTGCACGCCATATGCAAGAAGAAGAAGACATGATCATAGAGAATGGTGGTGCTGGCTCGAAGGGCCGAATGGCATACTCCTGCACCTATTTTCTATGTTTCCATGTTTCTAAATAAATAAAGTGATAAAGATCAGTTTTTTAGTGCTAGAGACATCACTCTCAGTTTTGTGCATGTTGTTGCAGATTAGAATCTCATCCCCGTGTATGAGGTAGTGCTGCATTATTGGTGGCAGCCCATTCAGATGTGATATTAAAATAAGGCCAAATATCCCCCACCCTGGTGTTAAATCCCCCTGATATTACTTCAGAGAAGATCAGGGAGGTCTCTCTTGAGTTTCGGTCAATATATGTCTGTCAGTGGCTGAGAGTTGCTTTGGGGGATTATAAACAGAAAAAACTTGAAACACCTGACAGATCAGTGGAGAGAAAAACTGTGAATATTTCAGGCCAATCATCCTTCATCAGAATTGAGAAACATTGGAGGTTAAATATGTTTTAAGTTGCAGAGAAGGGCTGGACTGGAGAGAAGAAAGGGGATGTCCATGATAGGGTGGAGACATAGATAGGCTGAATGCTATAATTGGTCGTATTAACAGCAAGGGAGGATAGTGAAGATTAGATAATCACAGTTGATTCTTCTGCTGGTTTATAAATAGAAGGAGATGGATTAAGATAAGGATGAGAGAGAAACAAAATATGTTTATACTGTGAGATGCACAGCACAGCATCTGTTGGAAATCTGAAGTAAAATAAATGCTGGGAATATACATCAGGAAGCATCTGCAGTGGAAGACAATTTGAATAAATATATATATAAGTATAATATTTCTTAGGACTGGCCAGTTATTTCACAAATGCAAAAGGCTGATTATTTGTAACAGTTGAACTCTCCTTTGAGTTGAAGGGTTGTAATGTTCCTGGTCGATGATGAGACACTGTTTGATTTGGAGATGTAGCATGGAAACAGGCCTTTTGGCCAATCGAGTGTATGCTGACCATCAATCACACTCGTCTGATGTTATCCCTCTTTCTCGTCCACTCCCTACACATTTGGGCCAATTTTACAAAGGCCAATTACCCTACAAACCCACAAGGCTTTGGGATATGGCAGGAAAGTGGAACATCCAGTGTAAACCCACGCGGTTACAGGGAACACATACAAACTCCATACAGATAGCAACCATGGTGCTGATCGAGCCCAGATCTCTGGCGCTGTAAGGCAGCAACTCTACCGCTGCACCACTGTTCCTGGAACATACATTAAACTGATGGAATACAGCGCAAAGATATGAGATTCGTCCTATCAGGCAAATCAGACCAATTCTTAAAGATTTGGTCTCCCTTTATCGACTTATTACAAGCATGTGGTGCAACACAACCTTAGAAGTTAACTGTTTCAGAACCGGGTGAGGGGTGTGTAAAGACACGAAGCAGGTATATCCCTTTTAATTTTAATTTTTCTTTTCTTTTTTTTTTCTCTTTTCTCTATCCCTTTTTTTTTGTGTTTCATCTCTCCTTTACGTTTTCTCTCTCAGGCTTTATAGCTTTATCGACTCTTTCTCATTACTTTTTCAGGAACTATCAATATCACTACTTTATTTAATATTCTCTTTCTCTCTTTTTCTTGCTTTTGTTACTTTTTTTTTAACCACCTAATTTAAAACAAGAAGTTGTACATGAAATGTATTATGCTATTCATGTTTTATATCATTGTACATTGCTTCTAATAAAAATATTTTTTAAAAAAAACTGATGGAATGGTGTAAGAGGCCACCGCCAGACAGATCAAAGTAGAATGCAGTGCGTAGAGAATTGAAATGATAGGGAACTGAATCCCCAGGATCACCCTTGTGGATTAAACGGAGATTCTCTGTACTCGATTTCTCCAGCACACAGGACACCCCTGCTTGAGCACAAATACTGGGCAGTAATTTGAATTAAGTGCTAGTGAGTCGCCACTTTACATGGAAGCAATTTTTGTGCACTTGGCTGGTGGAAAGGAGAGGGTATAATAGTAAATGTTGCACAGGAAGGTGTCATGAGAAACATAGAGGGTGCTGGTGGTGATGGAATAGTGAACCTGTGGACATTTGTCCGACCTTTATGTGCAAAGTGACTGCATTTTCTCCAATGTTATTAAGATAATTCTATACGATACGATACGATGTAGTGCGATACAATAGAACTTTATTAATTCCCAGAGGGAAATTGGTCTGCCAGAGTCCACTTTATTATCTGCAAAGTATTTTATGGAATAAAAAGGAACTGCAGATACAAAGATAGACACAAAATGGTGGAGTAACTCAATGGGTTAGGCGGCGTCTCTGGAGAAAATGAATAGGTGGCCTTTTGGGTTTTGAAAGGCTCACCATATATGTATGCCTATCACAAGATCGATGGGTTGTGAAGCATAAATTATCACTTGCTTGCCATTGCTAATTAACCAAGCTTTATTGATATTTTATTGATGCGTGCATATTCAGAACACGAAGAAAGTTTGAGAAGTTATACTCTCTGGTGATCTATATATGAAATAAGGGCTATAAATAATTCTCAGTACTGTGGTTTGCACATTACATGTTTCATTTCTGTGATAGCCTTTTGAATTACAAGGATATGATTTCTATTATTTGGTCACTAGAATCCAATCAAAAAAAATCCTTGCAGAGCATAAGGAGTTTATTTTGGAGTTTAAATGCGATGCATTCCACATTGTTCACACCTAATGGGAGCTGCTTGACTTCCCACATCCAGCAGTTGAGTCATATAGTTACACATTGCTTATCTCATGAAACTGTCACAGAAGCAGATTGTGGAGATTAAAAACAAAAATAAGGGCATTTTTGTGATTTTGGTAATAAAACAGACCAACCTTTTATGCATACCAAATCGCTGAAGCTCAATGGTCCTCTCAGCTAAAGAATTCTGAATCATATACACATATTGTGAACAAGTCTTCTTCTTGCGTATGGCGTGCACAGCCTAAAATTGTCGTTGTCATCGTTATCGTCGGGTTGATTGCATTAGTCGAAACAGGGTGGACCACGTGAAGGTTGCAATCTCCTACCCCTGTGAACATATAGAGCCTTAGCTGAGATCCCAACCACACACTACGAGTCACAGCAGCCAGCTCAAAAATGTCCTGCTCATTCCCATTTACGGCTTGCCATCTATATGGCAGAGTCTCTTGCCCAGATACATTGAGGACCCAGTAGTAATATTTCTGGAAGCTCGCTGCTAGGCTAGTATTTCCTAGCAGCCACCTTCATAGTCAGTGCCATCAATCAGCACCTAATTCTATAGCAATGCAATTGGGATACGATGCTGTTTTCTGGAAAGCTGGCACCTTGTCTTGTTTCTTCTCGGTGTAGGAGAGCATGCATTATATGTAGTAAGCACCAAGGAGGCTTTGATCTGAGTCTCCCCTATGACCGAGCATCATTTCCCCTCTTATGCCTGTGTCTTTCTGGAAGGTTTATGTAAAGAGTTTGATGCACAGATTGTCTTGTCCAGAGTAGGGGAATCGAGGACCAGAGGACATAGGTTCAAGGTGAAGGGGAAAAGATTTAATAGGAATCTGAGGGGTAGGTTTTTCACACAGAGGGTGGGTGTGGGTATAAAACAAGCTGCCAGAGGAGGTAGTTGAGGCTGGGACTATCCCAACATTTAAGAAACAGTTAGACAGGTACATGGATAGGACAGGTTTGGAGGGATATGGACCAAGCACAGGTGGGTGGGACTAGTGTAGCTGGGACATGTTAGCCGGTGTGGGCAAGTTGAACAGAAGGGTTTGTTTCCACACTGTATCACTCTATGACTCTATAACACACAACTAAGGGAGGGGAGAGTGGACAACCCTACCCTATTCCAGCTCTCTGTTTCCCTCTCATTGAATGGAAATAACTGCTGATGTCACTGTACTTGCTTGATGCAATTCCTAATTTTCTCCCTTAGGCCGACTTTGGAGAGCATGCCCGTCATGTACAGTACATGTGCAATATCTAGTCAAAGGCCTTCTCCTCGAACAAGCTAGACCAGGCAGGTGTCCATTCTCCTGTTGGGCAATGGAATTCATGAGTCACACAACTCTGTTAGAGATTTTCCTTCTGGCACTGCCACAGCTTTGTCCTGATGGATCAGCTGTCTCAGAACAGGTTGGTGCTGACGTTGGATATATTCTTGTCTTCTCTGAGGGTCGCCCCTGTAGTGCGAGTCTAAGATACTGAGAGCTAAACCATCCACAGCTGAGGGGTCACGCATGGTCGAGGGGGAAAGTTCTTGTCGAAGCAATGCCAAGAAGGCCAGCAAAGTGGTGCAGTGGTACAGTTGCTTCCTCACAGCACCAGAGACCCGGATTCGATCCTGATTACGGGTGCTGACTGTACAGAGTTCATACATTCTCTTTGTGAACCCGTGTATTTTATCCGGGCGCTCCGCTTTTCCCCCACATTCCAAAGACGTGCAGGTTTGTAGGTTAATTGGCCTTGGAAAAAAGAAGTAAATTGTTCCCAGTGTGTAGAATAGTGCCAGTTTATAGGGTGATTGCTGTTCGGTGCAGACTCGGTAGGCCGAAGAGCCTGTTTCCACGCTGTATCTCTAAAGTCTAAAGTAAAGGGCTCAACAGTGAAACATGTGGAGGGTAGTGGATGGCCAGCAGGTGGAGCACCACAATGGCTGAGAAGGCAGAAGAAGGCTGCAGCAGGAAGAGTCTCTTAACCATCGTGGGGTCCATGCCTTTGGACTTGTTATTGTCAGGGATGGCGTGATGACTGTCCATGTACCAGTCTCGCCATGTTAAAAGATGTACACATGCCAGAGGTTATGGGGAGGAGGCAGGAGCATGGGGTTAGGTGGGGGAGATAGATCAGCCATGATTGAATGGCGGAGTAGACTTGATGGACCAAATAGCCTAATTCTACTCCTATCACATGATCTTATGATCTTATGATGTCATGCACAGGTGCACACCTGGAGGGACACAGAAAGGATCTACCACGAGGACAATCATATGTAGGAGGGAACCGTAAATGCTGGTTTAACCCAAAAAGAGACACAAAATGCTGGAGTAACTCATATTCGACTTCATGTGCTTGCCAATGACGACCTTGCAGTTTAACATGAGATGTCTAAACGTTGCTGATGTCTGGCCACCCTGGTTGGTGTTCGGTTGATTCTATTATTAACATGTTTGTCCTTTATGTAGGGTTTAACAATGTGACAGTAGGGCAGTCTGCTTCCATTGCCATTGCATCTCCTGAAGCAAAGGTTCAGCAGATGGTATGGATAACATGGTTGTATTGCAAAGACCCCTTTCATGAGATCCCAGCAGAAGTTCAGTTGTCTACCTCAGAAGGTGTAAACACTTCATGCAGTGGTCATCATTGCAACCTTGTGCCCCATTATGGGGTCGAATTGAGTTTCTAGGTTCAAATTAAGGAGAAGTATGTTTTAAACATTACCCGATAGTAGCTAAAATACAAAGCTGTGCTTCTTTCTAATGTCCTATTCAACCATATGGTCTATTAGAGGCACAGATAGTTTACCTGGATCTAACTTGATGCTTGTTAAAGACTGTGCAGATGTTCACTGATTATAATCTGAATGCTATTATTCTTTAGCATGCAGCCTTACACAGGCAAATTTAGTCACAAAAGAAAGGAACTGAGATAAACATTGAATGACAAGGTGTAATCACAATGTTTGGCAAGCCAAGAAGACTTTTATTTAATAACGGTAATTGCTTTCAGTGCACATATTGAAGTCTGTTCTTTGAGAGGACTGTAAATGCCAGATTTGATACAAATTGAACCCCTGCTGTAATTTCCTTGAATAGGTCTATAGGAAGTTTTGTCAGGGATTTTTTTTAACTTAATTTGGGAAAGTAAAAGTAAAATGTCCATTGGATGGAATATCCATAATGCTCAGCTTTTGAATATATATCATGAACGGTATGGACCAGATGGGCCAAAGGCCTGTTTTTTTCACTTTTCTGTTCCTTTTGCTTTACAAGATATTGATTCATGTTGGAGCATAGCTCTATCTCCAGTGCTTCACCATTGACCCATTTCCCATGTATTAACCTCGACGTTAGACTTATTCAGTTAAATTTAAAAAAAGAGGCAAAGTGCTGGAGTAATTCTGTGGGTCAGGCAGCGTCTTTGGAGAACATGGTTAGGTGATGTTTTAGGTTGAGACCTTTCTTCAGACCGATTGCGGTGGGGAAGCTAGAGGAGACAAAGGGGCAGAAGAGGCAGAACAAAGTCTGCCAAGTGATAGTTGGATACAATTGAAAGGGGAGGGAGGGGTTGATTGCCACATCTGAACAAAGGCCAGTAAATACATAGTATGAGAAAATAAGGTATCACATCCAAACTCACGTCCTCCTCCTCACCTTATATCCAATTATGCATTTAGGTCATAAGTGATAGGAGCAGAATTAGGCCATTTGGCCCATCAAGTGTACTCTGCTTTTCAATCATGGCTGATCTATCTCTCTCTCCCTCCTAATTCCTTCTCCTGCTTTCTCCCCATAACCCCTAACAGCCGTACTAATCAAGCATCTAAGAATGTAGAGGAAGGCAGGGGAGCACAGTGCTGCAGCAATAGAGCTGCTGCCTCACAGTGCTTGCAGTGTTAGAGGTGGGGTTTCGATCCCGACTATGTGTGCTGTCTGTACGCAGTTTGTGCCTTCTCCCCGAGACTGCATGGGTTTTCACCGAGATCTTTGGTTTCCTCCTGCACTCCAAAGACGTACAGGTTTGTGTGTTAATTGGCTTGGGTTTGTATTCCTGGTATGTGTAAATTGTCAAGAGAAGAGAGACAAGTCAAGAGTGTTTTATCGTCATATGTCCCTGGCGGGGCAATGAAATTCTTACTTGCTGCAGCACAACAGAATATGTGAATATGTGAACATTGTATATAACGGGAAAAAAAAAAGTTCAATAAATATGAAAAAGTTAAATAAATGTGTGTAGGATAGTGTTAATATGTTGGGATGGCTGGTCAGCGTGGACTCGGTGGGCCGATGGGCCTGTTTCCACTCTGTATCTCTAAACTAAGCTAAACTAAAGTCAATTGCCATGACTAATAATAAGATAATCTGGTTTAGAATTCTCTCTTGGATGAAATGGAATACCTCATGACTGCCATCAGCCACTCCCAAATATCTGAGGTAGTGAACAGTAATTCACAATTAAATTCACAGTACAGTGATAATTCTTTCATTAGCCATGTTGTCATTTGTTTAAAAAAAAATCTTACCAGAGGATCATGCTTTCAACTACCAATATGAAGCCTTAGTACCAACTTTAAGATGATACCTCAGGCCAGTGTGTAAGATTAGCAAGACAAATCCAGTGAACCCTGGGTGTCAAATTATCTCAGGGTTGGATGAAGGGAAAAAATAAACAAATGACATCTACAGAGTAATGAAAATAGTTGGCGTCAGGAATATGGAATATGTCGGGGTCGCGTTCTTTAAAAATAAACTAGGGGGAAAGAAGGGCCGCAAAATATAACTGGCAGGCAAGGTGAAAGAAAATCTCAAGACATTATAAGAGCAAGAGGGCAACCAGAGAAACAGTGGTGCCAACAAAATGTGTAGGAACAAATTGCAGATGCTGGTTCACACCAAAGATTGATTCAAAATGCTGGAATAACTCAGTGGGACAGGCAGCATTTCTGGAGAAACAGAATGGGTGATGTTTCCCCATTAGGGACCATTGGGGTCAGCTATGCATGGAGGCAGAGGACATGTATGAAATCTTAAATGAACAGTTCTCATCCGAGAAAGATTATGTAGTTTCAGATTTCAGGGAGGGTACAAGGATATTCCAGAGTATGTTAACATTAAAAAGGAGGTAAAAGTAGGTGTTTTAGAGAGCATAAAGGTTGATAAATCCTCAGGGCCTGGCAAGTTGTATCCCCGGCAGTAGTTTAATGATTTGGGTCGAGAGGTATGATTACTAAGTATACAGATGACTTGAACATTGATCTTGTTGTTGATAGTGAGTAGATTTAGCTTCAGGTTTCATGATTGTATTGATCAGCTGGTAAGTTCAACAGATCAATGGCAGATGGAATTTGTTCCTGATAGGTGTGAGATCGTTCATTTTGGAAGGTATAATAAGGATAAGATATCCGCAATGGAAATTAGGGACCAGGGGTGTATTGGGGAACACTGAGACCTTGAGTTTCAAGTCAGCCGGAACTGCATAGGGCTGGAATTACTTTCATGGGAGTCGAGGAAGCTGAGGCGGAACCCAATGGAAGTTTACAAAATGATGAGGGGCATAGATAAGGTACATAGTGAGAAACATTTCCCCATGACAGAGACGTGTAAGATCAGCAACCCTAAGTAAGGAGAAGCCTAAGAAGGTTGGAGGGGTTCTGAGGATTTATTTTTCACCCAGAGGGACAGTTTGCATGAGAAGCTGGTGGAAGCAGCTACTCTCACCACATTTAAACAGCTTAAGCACCGGAATCACCAAGGCATTGGACAGTATGGACTAAGTTCCAATCAGAGTGATAGAGTCATAGAGTGATACAGTGTGGAAACAGGCCCTTCGGCCCAACTTGCCCACACTGGCTACACATGGCCCAGCTACACTAGTCCCACCTGCCTGCCTTTGGTCCATATCCCTCCAAACCTGTTCTATCCATGTACCTGTCTAACTGTATCATAAACATTGGGATAGTCCCAGCCTCAACTACCTCCTCTGGCAGCTTGTTCAATACACCCACCACCCTTTATGTGAAAAAGTTACCCCTCAGATTCCTATTAAATCCTTTCCCCTTCACCTTAAACCTATGGTTTAATTAGTGGGATTATTATAGATGGGTACATGACAGTTGTTGTGGATAGATTGGGTATAAAGGCCATGACCATGACTCTCTGTGATTCTCTGCATCATCGAGAGGATGCTGCATCCTCTGGTGTTGCTGCCTTTTGAATGAGAAATTGAAACATGGATTAATTGTCCTG
Source organism: Leucoraja erinaceus (assembly GCF_028641065.1). Taxonomy (NCBI): domain Eukaryota; kingdom Metazoa; phylum Chordata; class Chondrichthyes; order Rajiformes; family Rajidae; genus Leucoraja; species Leucoraja erinaceus. The sequence goes on from NC_073382.1 coordinate 74,109,193, forward strand.
TCAGCAAATATCAATGATGACGATGGTCTGCTCACCATTAAACTGTTCTTGTAGGATCTACAGTTTCCAAAGTGGCTGTGGGGATTCTTGCACTCTGAAAATACTCTCAAAATAGTGCCTTGCTGGCTGTGCTGTGCCTGGAGATTATGATGGGTGCTCTGTATTTTTTTCTCTTTTTTTTTCAGGTAATCAGGAGACCCAGAGAATAACTTTGCAGAAGAAAATCAGCTGTGCTCCCACTGGGAGCTGCCTGCACCTACACAGGGCATGAATGACACAGTGGTTAATACTACAGCCTCACAGCTCCAAAAACTACGGTTTGGTCCTGATGTATTTGGTGTCCTCTGGGTGGACTTTGAACTCTATGCCTGTGACCTTGTGTATTTCTACCAAGCGCTCCGGTTTTCTCCCACATACTAACACAAAAAGTGCCCGGCGATAGGTTACTCGGGTACTGTAAAGGTACTCTAGGAAGATGATAGGGATATGAGAGATGAGATAGGATTTTGCGTAGACGGATGCTTGATGATTTCAGGAATGAGTGAGTTAGCATATAATGAGCGTTTGATAGCACTGGATCTTTACTCGCTGGAGTTTAGAAGGTTGAGGGGGGGACCTCATTGAAACATAGATAGTATAATAGTATAATGAAAGGCATAGATAGAGTGGATGTGGAGAGGATGTTTCCACTGGTGGGAGAGTCTAGGATCAGACGTCATATCCTCAGAATTAAGGGGCGCTCTTTTGGAAAAGAGGTGAGGAGGAAATTCTTTAGTGGAACTCATTGACACAGAGGTCTGTGGAAGCCAAGAGATTATATTTTTAAGACAGAGATAGACAAGTTCTTGATTAGAACGGGTGTCAAGGGTTATGGGGAGAAGGCAGGAAAATGGGATTAGGTGGCAGAGATCAGCCACGATTGAATGGCGGAGGTGATGGGCCAAATGGCCTGATTCTACTATAACTTGTGAACTTGTGAACATATGTTCGGGAGAATGGGATATGCTGGTGTGTCTGCTGTATGCCTTTATACTGTATAAAGTACAAAGTGCATACAGTACAGTCATACTTTAATATGACTTTATACTGAATGTCATAAATGTGACTTACAGTACATAATGTAAGAATTATACGTAGAAATGTGAAGATTGCAATACTGAGCACAAAGTATAAAGGATAACTATTCTTTGAACATCTGTGTGGATTTTCTCTCCTTCAGAATGATCTGAGTGGATTTGGAATTTCATACAGTGCAGGTCAGATGTACAAGTGATTAATTTGGTTTGCCATCAACAATATTTTGGATGAAACACTGTAGATGATGCTGTATCTGTGACAACTGTTGACAATTCCTCTCCTCTTTACAGCAGGCTGATGCCTCCACCAGATAATGATTGCCACTCTCAGCCAGCAGTGCACTTGACGGACCACTGTGTTTAACGCTGGCCCTGACCTTGGACTACAACAAATTGTTGTTAATACTGTGGAAAATGGTGGGATACTGAAGATGATTGAGGGAACGGGATGAAAGCAAGACAAGAAAGAAACAATCGGCAGCAAGAACATCCATTTAGCTGTCCCTTAACTGTACTAAACAAAGGCTGCCTTAATAAGGGTTTTGTGTAAGCCTGAGATGATAAGAAAACAGCCTTTTAGCAGAGGTCATTTGAAGTGTGACTGAACAAACTAGTTAGATGAGCAAACAAAGCGGGCTAGCAAAAGTCATTTACTGATAGCATTTGCAGCAACAGCTGTATATCAAAACATTACTGGCAGCTACTGAGGACATCTGTTGGGACTCCTAAATCACTGGTGATCTTGCCTAAGAAAGATTACTATTTACTGTATATTACGGGAAAGGAGAATGCAGTGTTTCTGAATTGTGTCATTTTCACATCCCAGTTTAATGATGGAGGAGAGGTGGTTCCAGTTGGGTAATTAAATGTAAGAGAAGTGTCCTTCATCTTACAGAAGAAGATGCTCAGAATGTTGAGTGTCAAGTATAAGCATGTTATCGGCTGCTTTCCAATGAACCGCAAACTCTTCATATTCAGATCTGATCCATCTCACCTCCACAACAATGATAGAGGGGCTGTGTGAAGGTATTCAATGGAATATTTGTTAGAAAGGTTTCAGTTTGTCATTTTAATTAGCAGTGAAAGACGCTTTCTATTGAAATAATATGGCTTATTAGGCTGGTGCTGATAAAGGGCTTAAAATGGTAAAGAGATAGAGGGAGCCCACTGCTTCGGTAAAACTGAACAGTTTGTGCATGCAAATGCTATATTAAATTCAAGCTAAATTATTTTAATCACAAAACACCACAAGACCGAGAAACAGAAAAATGTTAATGTGATAATCATAATTAAAATATGCATGGTATTACACTGAGAATGGTGCTAAGTAAATTGCGCATGAGAGATCACACATAACAATACACAATTAAAGCAAGTATTTAAAGAAACACATGATGAAAACACAAATGTATTTAATCCATAGGCATTTGTCCAGAATTAAGTTCCCTAATGTAATATGCTAGCTCAGTAAGGAACTGATCAGAACCTCTGAATGTTGTGCCTTCATCTGTACTCGGGTAGCAGAGCTGCATTCGTGATGACAATTATAATTGTTACAGAGCCTCAAGAATAGGAAGGTATAGCAATAATTCAGATTCCCACCAGAGGAAAGGAGATAGCTATGACAAACAAGTCTTTCCATTGTAATGCATGACCCACCTGTATTGTTTGGCAGAGTGCAGGACACATGTAACATAGAATTATCTAACCAGGGCAACTCTGCTGTTTATTGCACAGTGATTCTCCATGCATACTATTTCATCTGTGGGCAAAGCTAAATTGAAGCTGATTGAAGACCAGTTTTTGATGGGGAAGGTACCCATTGCCTCCAACTGCTGCCAGATGCATTTCAAAAATCTGGCTTAAGAATTGGGCCAGACAGCATGGAACACACACTCTCCCGTCCTCATCATGACCTCATCAATGTTTTTTTTCTTTTTGATATAGAAAAAACTTCCATGTGACCAGGTAGTGACTGGGCAGTCAGGTAGTAATAAAGTACATCAACACAGGAAGTAGCCGGCTCCGCGCCGACCAGGACCGGGCCTGGCCGCTGGCAGAGTCAGGAGAGACGTCGGTGTGGGAGAGGGATATCGGTGAGAGAGGGCCATTGGCAAGCTTCATCGGACCGAGAACCCATTGGAAGGCTTGCAGGATGGCTCATCAGTCGGCGTAACCAGGAGGGTGCTGGGGACATCGGATGTCTTCTTCGTCTGTCGTATGTATTTAGACCTGCAGCTCCGTTAAAGCGAGCCAGGCCAACGTGTCATCGTCCAGGTCAATCAGACCTCGTTCACCATTCAGTGGCCGGTGTTTGGGGCAACTGGTGACTATGTTTTCCACTGTCTGTGTTGGGTCCCCACACTCGCAGGAGGCGCTGTCCACGAGGCCCCACCTCTTCATCGCTACTCCACAGCGTCCGATACCTGTCCTCAAGCGGTTGAGGGTTGTCCACTGCTTTCGGGGCAGGTCCTGGCCAGGTACGTTCATGGGGTCATTGATGTACTGGTGTAGCCTAGATGGTTCAGCTGACTTCCACTGGTCTCTCCATCTTGTCTTGACCCAGGCGGCCTTGGAAGCATCAGCGGGTGTTGTGCAGAGCAGCTCTTGGGCTTGTGTGGCAAAGGGGCGCCGTGACTTGAGGCGCACACGTCGTGGTGTCTCTGTGATGGTCTGAAGGAGGAGGTGGGATTCACTGGTCTGTGCCTTTCGAGAGAGGGCCAGCGTGGCTGCTTCTCGTCTGATGTTGGCCGGCGCGATGCCAGCGAGGACGGGCAGTTGGTTTACTGGGGTGGCTCGTAGGCATCCGGAGACAGTCCGCAGGGGGCTGTTGAGGGCAGCATCCAGCTTCTTGGCGTGAGGCCTATGGCACCAGACCGAGGCACAGTACTCGGCAGCTGAGAACACCAGGGCAACTGTGGACATGCGCAATGTCTTCGTCGTGGCTTCCCACGTGGTGCCGGCTAGGCGGCGTATCAGTGCGGCACGGGCGCTTGTCTTTGCCTTGGCACCTTCCAGGTGTTGTTTGAATGACAACGTTCTGTCGAGCTTCACACCGAGGTACGTGGGGACGGGCTGGGACCATTACCGGGCGTTATTCCACCATGACGTTCATTTCGCGTGTCGCTTCCCTGTTGTTGAGGTGGAACATTGAAGATGTTATCTTACCCATGCTGAGCTTAAGGCGCCAGTTCCTCAGGTATGAAGACAGGATGTTCATGTCTTCGGAGAGGCCCTCTTCTGCTGCTTCCCAGGATGGCTTATTGAGTAGGATGGCCATGTTGAATGTTGACATCGGATGTGAGGAGCTTGGGCCAGTAGGATGGTGAAGGAGGTGCCCCAGGGAAACAAATATATCTAGGCGAGGAGAGAGACATTGGTTCACGGGAACTGCTCCAGTACATCGAGCACGCGGGCCAACTGAATAATAGCGTAATAAATGGCGGTGCCCGCATGTGTAATATAATGTAAGAATTTCACTGGGTAGTTGCATATGTGTCAATTAAAGCACTATTGAATTATCGCTTGACCTGATATTAACTCAAGTACTTGGGGTGGAAGATTGCAACCTTCACGTGATCCGCCCTGCTTTGATGAATGCAATCAACCCGGTGTGCACAATCAAATAAACCAAGTTGTCTTACAACTTGAGGCTGTGCATGCCATACGCAAGAAGAACTCAAGTACTGGTATTGCATATACCACAGAGAGGCAGTGTCTACACCTAGTAAGCATACTTTTACCTATGATTTTTGCTAGTTGTTTCAGGTTTCGTGAATCTTGTATGCCCTCCAGATATACCTTTACAACTCTTTCAGCCAGCACCTCCACCACTCAGACCACGCAGTCAAAGGGTAATCTTCACCTGGTCAGATGTTTGACGTGTGTCCTGCACTTTGTCAAACAATATAGGTGGTTCATGCATTACAATTGCAAGACTTGTTTGTCATAGCTATCTACCTTCTTCTGGAGGAAATCTGAATGATTCACCTCTTTCTTTTGTTCTCTCTAACTCGGTCAACTTCTCTTCAACCTAAAACTTGTTTCATTTCCAAGTTTTTCCCAGGTTATTTATCCACAGAAGATAAAAACTAAAATAATCTTCAGACACTAGAAATCTGAACAAAAAACAGAAGATGCTGTGAGAACTCAGCAGGCCCAGAATACTTCATCAGAACTGTTCTGATGAAGGGTCCAAGACCTGAAGTGTTAACTCTATTTCTCTTTCCGCAGATGCTGCCTGACCTGCTGAGCTTTTCCAGCATCTTCTGGTTTTAGTTCTTTCTCCGCAGATGCTGCCTGATCCATTGGGTATGCCACACATTTCTTCCTCTCATTTATGGTTTCCAACATCAGCAGTACTTTCGAGCATGAGTTGTCATCTTCAAGAGTGGAAGCAAATTCTAGAAGATGTGACTTCAGGCAGCTTCAGATTTCAGGCCTGTAATTAGACTCACAGAAAATAAAGGAAGGAAATGATGCTGCACTTTTATAAATCACTGGTTAAGTCTCAGCAAAAGTATTGCTGAAAGGGGAGTACAGTTAAGATATACAGGACAGAGATCGGAGATGTGGGATTATATGAAGAGACAAGATTATTCCTCCTGGAGAAGAATAGTGACGACAATTCTAAGGGGGTTTGATATATGAAAGAAGAAGCAACAATCTTCACTGACAGCAGATTTAATACCTGATGGACACAGATTTAAGGTAATGGGCAAAAGAAACAGTAGGGCATGAGGAGGATTTTTTTTTACATGGAATGTTGTTATGATCTGTGAAGAGCCTGAAAGCGTTGTGCACAAAGAGGAGAGAAAGAAGATTAATTGGATAACTTTGTCAAGGTGCTGGCACAGACACGCAGGGACTAAATGTTGCTTCATTCCTTGCCACATGGTTCCAAGATGACGTTAGCATGAGTGCATGTGTGTCAAAACATGCGAGGGACAATGAAAATAAATTTACAATTCCTTCAGTAAGACAGTAAGGGCCAGAGACATTTATAGAAACCTACAATATGTTTTCTGAACAAAAAGTTCAAAAGAATTTTATGCTACTGTTGCAGGAGGCTAAAGGTCACCAATAGAGATTATTATGGGAAAGGTTAAATTTAAGAAAGCAAAAATAAAAAGAGAGAACTGAGTAACAGAAAGGTTATGTGAACATTTTCTTTTGAGAGAACCCCAGGAATATTGGAGAGAAAACACAATATAATAGAATTTAAAGAACCAAGGAATGTGAAAAGTTCAAAGATGTGTTGGTGACAGAGGGTGTTTAACAGTATTACTGAAGATTACGCAGGATTTGATCATAAGAATGTAACAAAGAAAATTGCCATTTAACAGTTAAGCTAGCCTCTGGCATGGTAAATGCAATTGAGTCAATTATTTTTCGATTTCACATTGCATATTTTTCTTGACGTCTATTGGTACATATCTATTATATGCATTGCCTGCGACGCCAAATGAATCGGTCACAAGCTGAGGGGTGACAGATATATGCAGCTAGCACAAAGGTAATCTGTCAAATTTTCTGATGTTCATAGTCATCATGTTTGTTAAATGGACTAATTTATTCAATGGTCTGTCATCCAAGGGAGCTCCATTTATCAATAGCTCAATGTTATTTACAACCTTCACTAGTTTATGTGTATGCCTGCGTCATCAGAGTTCTTTAATAATTATGAGTTTCCTGCTTCGATCTAATTTTGCCAGTGTTTGGTACAATTTTTTAACTGTTTCCCTGTAAGGTTGAGGGCGTATGCTCCTGACCTGTTCCTTTCGACTTTATTAATAGAAATGCACACATAAGGGGGCTGCAGTTGATGTTCCAATTATAAAGGAAGTGAAAGAGAGTTGGAATTATAGAATCAAATTCTTCTTGATGCCATTTGGAGTCAGGAAGCACTCTGACAGGATCTTGACGAAAAAACTTGATTAGATTATAAAGTGCCGTTGGTAGCAGATTTCCCTGGTCTTTGACTCTGCAGGGAACATTAGAAAGTCAGACACTGCCAGTGGTACTTTTATCTATCACCTTAATTTGTCATATGGTAAGAAGTTACTTTCTAAAAAGTGAAGATGGGAACAAGGAAGGCATCATGTCCCTGTCTCTTTAACATACTGAAAATTGAAGTTGGACAAGAGGAAATTAGTACATCTAAACTTTGCACATTGCTTTTGAAGATAAATTATTTTAAAAAGGTAAATCATTTTGAAAAAAAACATAATAAATGAGTAATTGTTCAATGCAAATAATGTAAAATACACAAATCCAATTCCGCATTTGGACTAAATTAACAATTCATGCCTGAGATGGAATGCAAAATATCAATACTTTGCATCAGTTAAAAGGTTACATTATGAAAGCAAAAACTGGCATATATAGATTCTTTTTTATTACCAATGGGAGTCCCAGTGGCTTAAGGCCAATGAAACACTTCTGAAGTGTAGTCGCTGTTGCAGCCATTGAATCTTACAGTACAAAAGGAGTGTGCAGTGTTTGTGGTCTCAGCAGCTGTTTGATGGTTCTGGCAAACTCTTTTGCCAGGCATTTTAAATTTATGGCATGTGTTTACCAACACATGCGCCAACTACTTGGTCTTTGAAAACGCTTTCATAATTTGATTTCACTAAATCGTTCTTAATCTTCTCATTGCCTCCACTGAAGGCTGTCAATGCAAGGTTGTCACCCTGGTTAACATCCTGGTTCTCTCATGGTGACGGAGTGGTAGAGTTGCTGCCTTACAGCTCTTGCAGCACCGGAGACCCAGGTTTGATCCCGACTATGGGCGCTGTCTGTACGGATTGTATGTTCTCCCTGTGACCTGCGTGGGGGTTTTGTCCAAGATCTTCGGTTTCTTCCCACACTCCAAAGACGTACAGGTTTGTGGGTTAATTGGTTGATATATATATGTAAGTTGGCCCTAGTGGTGTAGGATAGTGTTAATGTGCAGGAATCGTTGGTCGGTGCAGACACGGTGGGCTGAAGGGCCTGTTTCTGTGCTTTATCTCTAAAAAAAACCCTTCTTCTATACCCTCTCTCAACATCTGACATCACTCCTAAACTATTGTTCATGACACTACAGCTAAGGCCAAATTAGGGAGATATATTTGTTTTTAGCATGGATTGGATGGGGGGGGGGGGGGGGGGGGGGTGGGATGGGACGGTTTTGAATTTGTTGAAATAATCGCAGGAACATAGAAGAAGCCTCGACTAAGCGGCCACTTTCGACCATTAGGGAGAGTGACCAAAACCTCCGGGAACCTCACGGAAACCTTGGGTGGGGTGCAAGGTCACCAGATGTTTCCGTTCAGGTTTCCTAAGTGGGACAGGGGCTTAAGGAACAAGAGCAGACCCATTGGCCCTAAAGTGTCTGTGCTGATCATAATTGCAAATTGAAACTAATCCCATCTACATTCACGTGATCCAGGAACATCAGTCTGCAGAAGGGTCTCGATCTGAAACGTCACCCATTCCTTCTCTCCAGAGATGCTGCCTGTCCCGCTGAGTTACTACAGCATTTTGTGTCTATCTTCACATGATTCCCTAGCTTATGAATCAATCTAAATGTATCTTAAAAGTTTCTGTTGTATCTGCCACACCATTTTCCTTTGCAGTGCAATCCAGGCAACTAGATGAAAAAACCCAATTTAAGTTTAAATCTTCTTTGAACTTTTCCTCTTGTGTACCTCTTGTGAACAGGTTCACGCGCTTAGAAGCTGTTGGGACAGAAGATGTGTTTACACTGAGCGGCGGACTGGCTTGCGTTGCGAATAGGGCTGTTGGGCCAAAACCAAAAAGGCCTAAAGCAGGCAACGCCATTGTAGTTGGAGACTCCATTGTGAGAGGTACGGACAGGGGTTTCGGAAAGAAGGGGATGAATATTCTGCAGCGTGACGGACAGAGTGCAGAAAATCCTCAAGGGCGAAGGTGAACATCCGGAAGTGGTCTGCTTTAGAGAGCTCGGAAAAATGCTGAAAAGCAGGACCTCCAGTGTTGTTATCTCCAGTTTGCTTCCAGCTCCTCGTGCTGGCGAGAGCAGGAACAGAGAGATACGGGACCTGAACGTGTGGCTGAGGAACTGGTGCACGGGGCAGGGATTTAAGATTCTTAGATCACTGGGATCTGTTTTGGGGTAAGGGGGAACTGTACAAAAGGGACGGATTGCATCTTAACAGGTGTGGGACCAGCATTCTGGCAGGCAGGTTTGCCACTGCTACACGGGTGGTTTTAAACTGAATAAGGGGGGTGGGGTGTTGAATGGGATAGTGGAGGATGGAGTTAAAGGGAAAGGGTTTCTTAAATGTGTGAGCGTAGTGACAGAGGGGTGTAAAATGAGGGTAAAAGCAATAGGTAGCAAGGTGAAAAGTAAAAGTGGCAGGCAGACAAAACCAGGGCAAAAATCAAAAAGGGACACTTTTCATCATAATTGTATACGGGGTAAGAGTGTTGTAAAAACAAGCCTGGAGGCTTTGTGTCTCAATGCAAGGAGCATTCGTAATAAGGTGGATGAGTTGAATGTGCAGATAGCTATTAATGACTATGATATAGTTGGGCTCACGGAGACATGGCTCCAGGGTGACCAAGGCTGGGAGCAGAACATCCAGGGATATTCAATATCCAGGAGGGATAGAGAGAAAGGAAAAGGAGGTGGGGTAATGTTGCTGATTAGAGAGGAGATTAAAGCAATGGAAAGGAAGGACATTAGTTTGGAGGATGTGGAATCGGTATGGGTAGAGCTGCGAAACACTAAGGGGCAGAAAACGCTGGTGGGTGTTGTGTACAGGCCACCTAACAGTAGTAGTGAAGTTGGAGATGGTATCAAACAGGAAATTAGAAATGCGTGCGACAAAGGCAAAACAGTTATAATGGGTGACTTCAATCTACATATAGATTGGGTGAATCAAATTGGCAGGGGTGCTGAGGAAGAGGATTTCTTGGAATGTATGCGGGATAGTTATCTAAATCAACATGTAGAGGAACCAACGAGAGAGCAGGCTATTTTAGACTGGGTATTGAGTAATGAGGAAGGGTTAGTTAGCAGTCTTGTTGTACGTGCCCCCTTGGGCAAGAGTGACCATAATATGGTTGAGTTCTTCATTAGGATGGAGAGTGACATTGTTAATTCAGAAACAATGGTTCTGAACTTAAAGAAAGGTAACTTTGAGGGTATGAGACGTGAATTGGCCAAGATTGACTGGCAATTAATTCTAAAAGGGTTGACGGTGGATATGCAATGGAAGACATTTAAAGACTGCATGGATGAACTACAAAAATTGTTCATCCCAGTTTGGCAAAAGAATAAATCAGGGAAGGTAGTGCATCCGTGGATAACAAGGGAAATCAGGGATAGTATCAAAGCGAAGGATGATGCGTACAAATTAGCCAGAAAAAGCAGCATACCGGAGGACTGGGAGAAATTCAGAGACAAGCAGAGGAGGACAAAGGGCTTAATTAGGAAAGCAAAAATAGATTATGAAAGAAAACTGGCAGGGAACATAAAAACTGACTGCAAAAGTTTGTATAGATATGTGAAGAGAAAAAGATTAGTTAAAACAAATGTAGGTCCCTTGCAGTCAGAAACAGGTGAGTTGATCATGGGAACAAGGATATGGTGGACCAATTGAATAACTACTTTGGTTCCGTCATCACTAAGGAAGACATAAATAATCTGCCGGAAATAGCAGGGTCAAAGGAGTTGGAGGAATTGAGTGAAATCCAGGTTAGTCAGGAAGTGGTGTTGGGTAAATTGAATGGATTAAAGGCCGATAAATCCCCAGGGCCAGATAGGCTGCATCCCAGAGTACTTAAGGAAGTAGCTCCAGAAATAGTGGATGCATTAGTAATAATCTTTCAAAACTCTTTAGATTCTGGAGTAGTTCCTGAGGATTGGCGGGTAGCAAACGTAACCCCACTTTTTAAGAAGGTCAGGGAGAGAGAAAACGGGGAATTACAGACCAGTTAGTCTAACATCGGTAGTGGGGAAACTGCTAGAGTCAGTTATTAAAGATGGGATAGCAGCACATTTGGAAAGTGGTGAAATCATTGGCCAAAGTCAGCATGGATTTACGAAAGGTAAATCATGTCCGACGAATGTTATAGAATTTTTCGAGGATGTAACTAGTAGCGTGGATAGGGGAGAACCAGTGGATGTGGTGTATCTGGACTTCCAGAAGGCTTTCGACAAGGTCCCACATAAGAGATTAGTATACAAACTTAAAGCACACGGCATTGGGGGTTCAGTAATATTTGGCAGATGCAATATAATGTGGATAAATATGAGGTTATCCAATTTGGTGGCAAAAACAGGAAAGCAGACTTTTATCTGAATGGTGGCCGACTAGGAAAAGGGGAGATGCAGCGAGACCTGGGTGTCATGGTACACCAGTCATTGAAAGTAGGCATGCAGGTGCAGCAGGCAGTGAAGAAAGTGAATGGTATGTTAGCTTTCCATAGCAAAAGGATTTGAGTATAGGAACTTGGAGGTTCTACTGCAGTTGCACAGGGTCTTGGTGAGACCACACCTGGAGTATTGCGTACAGTTTTGGTCTCCAAATCTGAGGAAGGACATTATTGCCATAGAGGGAGTGCAGAGAAGGTTCACCAGACTGATTCCTGGGATGTCAGGACTGTCTTATGAAGAAAGACTGGATAGACTTGGTTTATACTCTCTAGAATTTAGGAGATTGAGAGGGGATCTTATAGAAAAACTTACAAAATTCTTAAGGGGTTGGACAGGCTAGATGCAGGAAGATTGTTCCCGATGTTGGGGAAGTCCAGGACAAGGGGTCACAGCTTAAGGATAAGGGGGAATCCTTTAAAATCGAGATGAGAAGAACTTTTTTCACACAGAGAGTGGTGAATCTCTGGAACTCTCTGCCACAGAGGGTAGTCGAGGCCAGTTCATTGGCTATATTTAAGAGGGAGTTAGATGTGGCCCTTGTGGCTAAGGGGATCAGAGGGTATGGGGAGAAGGCAGGTACGGGATACTGAGTTGGATGATCAGCCATGATCATATTGAATGGCGGTGCAGGCTCGAAGGGCCGAATGGCCTACTCCTGCACCTAATTTCTATGTTTCTATGTCTATATTTCCTCCTCAATTCAAAGCTGTCGTCCTGTAATTGGGGAAAAGACAGATTTATTTATCCTTACCCATCCATACCTCTCGTAATTTTATCAGGCCACCTCTTGTTGCAACTCGGAGGTGAATTAATCACGACACATTCTTAAAGTGCTGATTGTCTTAAATAAACTAACACTGTTTCCAATCAATATTACACTTGGTGTACATTCATTTAGCATTTTTAATAGAATAGGACCAATATATATTTGATTAATGCGTGTTCCTGTCCCTCATTAGCTATTGTTACATCAAATAAAGATTTCATTCTCAACCATTTTAATAAGGAGGTTTACCCCTTTGTTTTGAATAGCAGCATAACAATCTTCGGTTCACTTGTCATTTATTTCATATACAAGGAGATTTGAAAGAGCTTGCCTTGGCCTTTGCTGTCTCTACCTTAGTTTCATCAGTAATTTAGGATGGGTTCCTTCTGGAGAAGCTGACTCCTAATTAAATGAAACCTAATTATTTAGCAGTTCCTATTTTTGTTGTTTGGAACATCCTCCTCCTCAGCTACATCTTCAACCTTTTCCTTTTGAAGGTAGAATCGATTCACTTCCTCGGATCCCCAGTCAATTGATCATCCCCCTTTGAAAGCTTTCCTCCGAAGAAAATCCTTTTGTTTCTTTCCTACTTCACGATGTTCAACTTTTAACATGATGCTTCTTGTTCTACAAATTTTCACGAGAGGAAATATGTTTTTCATGTACCCATTTTTCTTTATAAAAAAGTTGATATTATTACCTTTCAGTTTTGCAGAATCTAGGCAATGCCATCAGGCTTATGCAACCTGTCATCTAATTAAAACCCGTAATCTATGCAACATGCACTGACCGTGAACGTCGTTTCAGTAAGATATCTCAACACCGCAAATCAATCACGTTTTTTGTTTGTTAAGAAATCAAGATGGAATCTAAATAAATGGCAGAACAAACACGTGGGGCTGAATGGCTTAACGTCCTATCTTTTGGTCTGAAACCTTGCTATGTATCCAGAAGAGGAGGCCATGCTCCTGTGCTGAGGTATGTAGAATATGAAACACTATTTGTATAAATGCTGCACAAAAGATGGATAGAAATAGATCATGCTTCAAATGCTCGATGTAGATTTTGGAAAGTGGAAAACAACACACAAAACCCCAATACGGGGTGCTTAGCACAAATGGCCAAGGAAAAGTTCTAGCCCTTGAGGTCACTGATCTTTTCTGAAGTGTGACTGCACTTCAGTGTTATTCAGCAAGTGCCAATCCACAAGGCCTTAACTTCTGGAACTGAGGGTGACATAAATAATTTAGTTTTGTTATTATTTTTTGATGAGTTATGTGATTGAATGGAAGTTTACAATCAATTACTAGACTATGTGGGACCCGTTGGGTCCCAGGGTCACATGGAAGCACTGACCCCCAACACGATATTCCACCTCTCCACCAATTCCAATATTGGTGGTCAGTGGGGAAGGAGGCGGGGGGGGGGCTCTTTCTGGAGCACTAGAATGGGTGTTGTGGGCTGAATGGACTGGTTTCCAGAGGGCTAGTATGGACATTGTAGTCGAATAGATTCTTGGGCTGGCAGCTCAGTCACTCAAGACTTGTGCTGGCAGCTCACTCACTTATGGCTAGTGGGCTGGTAGTTGACTCACGGTTATTCCTTGAAATTCCATTTCAGGCAGGGTGCAAGGCCACCAAATTCAAGGGCAGTTTCATACCACTTCAAGCAGGGTGCAATGCCACCAAATTCAATTACAGTTTCATGCCACTTCAAGCAGGGTGCAAGGCCATTTAAGACAGAGAGTCATGACCTGTCCCTCCCCCGTCTTGCAGAGACTGAGCCACGCCCATATTTCCAGGTTTTATAGTCCCTCCCCCTCCCACCAGAAGGGGTGTGGCCTTCATGGCGTGATTGACAGGAGAGAGAATCTCAACATTATTTAAACACTAATAACTCTTTTATTTTTCATCGATGGGTCCTCGGCACCTGATGAGTGTAGGGGGCCAAATATCACAGCCGTACGTGGTCGCATTTTTTCTAAAATCAATATACAGCGCAAACAGGAAGCCGTCAATATTAGACTTTTCATTATGTAGGAGGCAACACCAACCACTTTCTAATGAGGCAAAGCCGAGGCAACACCAACCACTTTCCAATGAGGCACTTTCAAAGCAGAGGCAACACCAAGGCATTTTCAAAGCAAAAAACACTGAAGCATTTTCAAACTACATTTTCAAACCACATCAAGGGCACTCTAAATTTAGTAGACATGTGTTCAGTGTTATTCACAGCTCAGACTGAAAGACATGACACTCGCAATCCCCCATCTTGCAGAGACTGACTGAGGCACTCAACACTTCCGGGTTTTATAGCCCCTCCAGAAGGGGCGTGGCCTTCATGAGAGAGAATCACAACATTTTTAAACGCTAATAACTCTTTTATTTTTCATCAATGGGAAAAATCCTCTTGTCCTGCGCAGCGGAGGGGGACACTGAGTAAGATGGCCAAATATCACAGCCGTAAGTGGCAGCGTTTTTTCTAAAATCAATATACAAATGTAGATAAGCAGTTCTGAGTGTCTATAATACAACAAAGGAAACAGAATTGTGTGCCACAGTCACTGACTAAGGCACTCAACACTTCCGGGTTTTATAGTCCCTCTGGAAAGGATGTGCAAAGAATTCAGGGTAAGCAATATAGAATCATAGAGTTATATCGTAGGTAAACATGCCCTACAGCCCAAATTGTCCATGACGATCAAGATGCCCCATCTAAGCTCGTCCCTTTTGCCCTTGTTTGGCTCATATCCTTCTGAACATTTCCTATCCATGTACCTATCCAAATATCTTTTAAATGTGATGGTAGATACAAAATGCTGGAGTAACTCAGTGGGACAGGCAGTATCTCTGTGGAGAAGGAAGAGGTGACGATTCGGGTCGAGACTTCTTCAGACCATAAATGTTGCTATTATACCTACATCAACAACTTTCTCTGGCAGCTCAGTCCATAGACACACCACGCTCTATGTGACAGAGTTGTCGTTAAGGTTCTTATTAAATTTTCTTGACTCATCCTGCACCTATGCCCTCTAATTCTTGGTTTCCCTCCTGGAAAGAATACTGTGCATTTACCCTGTATATTCCCCATTTTCTATTTATATGACTAGAAGTCTGATCTTGACCACTTCCTGGTGTTCTGTATATTGATTTTAGGGTTGTGCAGGACAAGAGGATTTTTCCCATCGATGAAAAATAAAAGTTATTAGCGTTTTAAAAATGTTGAGATTCTCTCACCTGAAGGCCACGCCCTTTCCAGAGGGACTATAAAACCCGGAAGTGTTGAGTGCCTTAGTCAGTCTCTGCAAGATGGGGGGAGCGAGTGGGTCACGTCTCTCAGTCGGAGCTGTGAATAACACTGAACATGTGTCTACTAAACTGTGAGTGTGGTTTTACTGACCTTGAGTGCTCATAATGTGGTTTGAAAATGAAAAGGTGGTTGGTTTGAAGCAAAGCACAGCAAATGGTTGTGGGTGGTGGTTGGTTTGAAATGAAGCACAGCAAATAGTGGTGGGTGGTGGTTGGTTTGAAATGAAGCACAACAAATGGTGGTGGGTGGTGGTTGGTTTGAAATGAAGCACAGCAAATGGTGGTGGGTGGTGGTTGGTTTGAAATGAAACACGATTAAAAGTCTAAACTTGACAACTTCCTGTTTGCACTGTATATTGATTTTAGACCACTTAAATCTCTGATTTTTGGCCATCTTACTCAGTCCCTCTCCGCTCATCAGGTGCAAAGGATTCTTCCCACCAATTAAAAATAAAAGTGTTATCAGTGTTTAAAAAATGTTGAGAATCTCTCTCCTGTCAATCACGCCATGAAGGCCACGCCCCTTCCGGGGGAGGGATTATAAAACCCGGAAGAGTGGGTGTGGCTGAGTCTCTGCAAGATGGGGGAGGGAGAAGTCACGACTGTCTGGGCTGTGAATCAACTGAACACACTGAATGTCTACTGAAATGTGAGTGTGGTGTTTATGTGTGGTTTTATGGTGGTTTTAGAGTGGTTTCACCCTGCTTGAAATGGTATGAAACTGCATTTGAATGTGGTGGCCTTGTACCCTGCATGAAATGGCATGAAATGGTATGAAACTGCATTTGAATTTGGTGGCCTTGCACCCTGCTTGAAGTGGTATGAAACTGCACTTGAATTTGGTGGCCTTGCACCGTGCTTGAAGTGGTATGAAACTGCACTTGAATTTGGTGGCCTTGCACCCTGCTTGAAGTGGTATGAAACTGCACTTGAATTTGGTGGCTTTGCACCCTGTTTGGTCGGAAGCTGAACTTGAATTTGGTGGTCTTGCACCCTGCTTGAAGTGGCATGAAACTGCACTTGAATTTAGTGGCCTCACAACTTCTTGAAGTGGCATTAAATGGCACTTAAATTTGGTGGCCTTGCACCCTGCTTTAAGTGGCATGAAACTGCACTTGAATTTGGTGGCCTTGCACCTTGCTTGAAGGGTATGAAACTGTACTTGAATTTGGTGACCTTGCACCCTGCTTGAAATGGTAGGAAACTGCATTTGAATTTGGTGGTCTTGCACCGTGCTTGAAGTGACTTGAAACTGCATTTGAGTTTGGTGGACATGGGCCCTGCTTGGAGTGGTATGAAACTGCACTTGAATTCTTTGGCCTTGCACCATGCTTGAAGTGGTATGAAACTGCACTTGAATTTGTTGGCCTTGCATCCTGCTTAAAATGGTATGAAACTGCACTTGAATTTGGTGGCCTTGCACCCTGCTTGAAATGGTAGGAAACTGCATTTGAATTTGGTGGCCTTGCACCCTGCTTGAAATGGGATTTCAAGGAATAGCCATGAGTCAACCGCCAGCCCACCAGCCGTGAGTCAGCTGCCAGCACATCAGGCTTGAGTGACTGAGCCGCCACCCCAAGAAATCATTTGTCCCACAATGTCCATACCAGCCCTCTGGAAACCAGTCCCTTCAGCCCACAACACCCATACTAGTTCTCCAGAATTATCCCTCATGTGGGTAGGATAATGTTAATATGCAGGGATCGTTTGTTGGCGCGGACCCGGTGGGCTGAAGAGCCTCTTTCTGCGGTGTATCTCTAAAACTAAAACTAAAAATCGTACACTTTTTTTTTGTGACCAATCTCATCCAAATAACCTTCAGTGCCCGAATTTTGTCTTTAGCTAGTTTTTTCACCACACTATGTTCAATCATAACTCCATGCTCAATCATAACTCCACATGAAGGATGGTGCTTCTAACGTTTTCACTCACTCAGTCGTAATTTGATATTAGTCAAACATCTTTGCTATTCCTCTCCAACCAGAGGAGCCTTCACATCTTACCCTCAAACAAATTTCCTCATCTATTTACTGCGGTGTAAATAGCCCATGATATAAACACTTTCTTTTTTGTTATTTACTTTTTTTTCCAATCACTGATATCAATATATGTGACCTGCCTGAATTCCAGTGCAAATCTTGCCATGAGATCCTTAACAAGTAGTTTCTAAAAATTCAGCACTCCTCCTATTCCTGCAATGATTTACTTTAAAAATCCAAAATCAGTGATGCTGTCTGACCCACTGAGTTACTCCAGCTTTTTGTGTCTAATTCCAAGTGGTAACTGGATTTGGGCATTGTAACCTATAATCCACCAGATGTCGTGCACTTGGTGATGCTCTGCAGTCAGCTTATGTGATTGCAGATTCTGGAAGAGAGGATTCAAAGTCACCTTTCTGAAGATCTCAACTAATACACAGTAAACCCGCCATGCCGTTTATCACAGGATTAGGTGTATCTCCTGGTTTCAAGCCTTGAGCACCTGCAGCAGAATCTCACTGCGCTGGTTCATTTCTCTTTGTCATTGTATGTGTAGGATTAATATCCACAATGAAAAAAGCTTCAGGTTCTTTTGATGTATTGAGTTTACCTGAGAAGGTGCATGTTGGACTTATCTCTGAAATTAAATCGCGTTTTATTTCCCTCAAGTGTGCTCTTTGCACTGAGGCATAAAAGTGGAATATTTCCATGGGAATTCCTGGAACTCACCTGGTGTTTGAATGGATGTAAAGACGTGCCCATAATCCAAAGATCAGCAATACTCGGTCCAAGGCTAAACAGCAATTTTGTCCCTTATCATTGACA
The DNA here is from genome assembly GCF_028641065.1 of Leucoraja erinaceus. NCBI lineage: Eukaryota > Metazoa > Chordata > Chondrichthyes > Rajiformes > Rajidae > Leucoraja > Leucoraja erinaceus. The sequence continues at coordinate 74,127,552 of NC_073382.1, forward strand.
CCCTAATCCTATATCCCATGCAGAAAAGGACTATTCAAACTCTATATGTTCCCAGGCTATATACAACATCTTTCAAACTGTAATATAAAGTTAAATTAGGAATGAATATATACAATGAAGAAAACTGTTGTCAGATAAATTTTGACTGTAATCTGAAAAAAATGAAAGTTTTTGTGATTTCTTTATCTTTCCAATTAAATTAACAAGTAGCTGCTGAATTGAATTTGAATGAAATGGAAACGGCTTGACTAAAGTTTTCTGACATCTGAACTTTTGAACCAGCTTGTTCCTCAATTTCCATAAAACTCAGTGCATCAATAATGTTTCTCAAGTCAACTCATGGTACATCTCCAAATGGTAGCAAATGGTCACTTAATTTAACGCTGAGCTCACCTTGCCTCCAGTTTTCTTTTACATGTGGCAGACAATTTTCATTTCTGAATGTTCACAAAAAGCTGGTGTGACTCAGCGGGTCAGACAGCATTTCTGGAGAAAAGGAATAGGTGATGTTTCGGGTCGAGACCCTTCTTCAGACTGAGTGCCAGGGGAAAGGGAAACAAGAGATATAGATGGTGATATAGGGAGAAACAGAACAAATGAATGAAAGGTATGCAAAAAAGTAACGATAATAATGAGAACAGGCCATTGTTACTGAAATTGTATCCTGCTAACACGACTTCAGAAGTAGGCATGATCCCCAAAGACAGCTACAAAAAAATCCCGTAGGAGATATAGCTATTCTTAGGATAATTAGCTTATCTGGTTTACTGTATATGCAATTACCATTTTGGAAAGAAGTCTATCTGCAAATAAGGAAATTTGGTCACTAATTTACAAGATTAACAGTATTAATGTGAGACAAACAGCTCAAACAACCAGAAGGCTTTCCCTTCAGGCCCAGACATGTTTAAACAGGCCAGTACCTATTATATGTTGTTGGCCACTTCATACACATCTTCAATAACAATGACAATAACAAGGCATCACATAAATTCAGGTAAAGTAGTACAGGAGGGAAGTCATCCAACTATTAATACTGATCAAAAGCAGGTGATGCAAAGCTCGGTGGAAGTTTAAAAGACAAAACTGAAGTTGTGTAGGAATATTAGAACTGCTACACATTGATGGCGCTACTGAGAATGAAACATCCCAGACTATTCCCAGACTACGGCCCATAAATATTAGATAATCACTAATTAATCCAATATGTAATTCAAGAGAAATGCCTTTAGCCAAACTGTGTCTGGAATGTGCAACTTATCACCACACAGGTTAGCTGAGCTGAATACCATAGATGCTTTTATTACAAAACTAGATAATTATGTGAGAGAGAAAGATTAAAAAGATATTCAGGTAAGGTTATACAAAGCAAGCAGAGGGGATGCTTGTGTGACATATAACATTGGTAAGGAGCAATGGAGTTGAATGGCTAGTCGTTAGGCTGTGAATTCTATTTCCATGATCTACAGTTGGAACAATTTAAGAGAAAATTTGTTTCCTCTTTGCATAATGACTCTGAACTTGAATCATACCTAAATACCCCTGCTGAGATGACAGTAGATCCATGTGAGATTCTTCTGGGCCAGTGGGGGGTGATTTTGCAAGGCATTCAAGCAGGGCAATGTGTATATAAAGTATAATTTCCAGGTCGTTAGCAGGCTAGTACATAATAACATTGTGCAACTGCAATGATCATGTGTGAAGTGCCACGTTCCCTGCACATATTCCCACTGAAGCAGCAACTCTTAAAAGAATGGTCCCTTTCTTGGTCTCCTCCATTGACAGAGTGAGGCTAAATGCAAATTGGAGGATCAGCATCTCATATTTTGCTTGGGCAGCTTACAGCCCAGTGGCATGAATATTGATTTATCTCGCTTCAGGTAGCCCCGGCATTCCCTCTCTCTCTATCCCTCCCCCATCCAAGTCACATTAGCTTCTCATTTTCACCCTACAATCAGCTTCTATGATTGTTACTTTTTTTCACATCTTTCATTCGTTGTTCTTTATCTCTCCACATCACCGTCTATATCTCTTGTTTCCCTTATCCAAAACCAGTCTGAAGAAGGGTCTCGACCTGAAACATCACCCATTCCTCCTCTCTAGAGATGCTGCCTGTCCCGCCGAGTTATTCCAGCTTTTTGTGTCTATCTATGGTTAAAAGCAGCATCTGCAGTTCCTTCTTACACATTTTTCTGCAAAGAGGAAATGAAATCTACATGCTTCATCTCTATCATCTCTAATGCCTGAGTGGAAGTTATGACTGTGAAGTAGACCCCTGACACATGGATCAAAACAATCTCAAGACATGTACCTCACTCACCACAACTCTGGTCCACAGAGAAAACCCAGTATTATCTTCATAACAGACTTGTCAAGAGCAGTTTAAGTATAGATTGTCAATTTAAGTAACAAATAGGCCGTTGTTCATGACATAAAATCCTGTTTATCTATTTAAACCCCATACATATGTCCCAGTTGGATTAACACATTCCAATTTGAAGCCAACATCACAGAGAATAATGCAACTGGGTGGGGCTGCATTGAGAGTACTGTGTTCAATTTTGGTCACCCTGCTATAGGAAGGATGTTGTTGCCTAGAAAGAGTGCAGAGAAGATTTATAAAGGTTTCAAAGGTATTTTTATCATCAGATGTACCAATTAAGGTACAGTGATATTCGTATGATGCTGCCAGGACTCAAGTGGCTGTGCTTAAGGAAATCTTGGGCAGGCATGGACGTTATTAATTGAAGCTCAGGAGGCTGAGGGGTGATCTTATAGAAAAATATTAGACTGTGGGACCCGTTGGGTCCCATGTTCACACGGGAGGGCTGATCCACCAACGCAATATTCCAACTCTCCACCAATTCCAATATTGGTGGCCAGTGGAGGGGTGGGAGGGGGCGCACTTTCTGGAGCGCTAGTATTGGTGTTGTGGGCTGAAGGGACTGGTTTCCAGAGGGCTAGTATGGACATTGTGGGACAAATGGATTCTTGCGGTGGCAGCTCAGTCACTCAAGCCTGATGTGCTGCCAGCTCACTCACAGCTGGTGGGCTGGCAGTTGAATCATGGCTATTCCTTAAAATTCCAAGCAATTTCAAATTCGTGCAGTTTCATGCCACTTCAAGCAGGGCGCAATGCCACTAAATTCAAGCACAGTTTCATGCCACCAAGCAGGGTGCAAGGCCACCAAAATTCAAATGCAGTTTCATACTACTTCAAGCAGGGTACAAGACAACCAAATTCAAGTGCAGTTTCATACCATTTTCAGCAGGGTGCAAGACCACCAAATTCAAGTGCAGTTTCCGACCACTTCAAGTAGGGTGCAAGGCCACCAAATTCAAGTGCAGTTTCGTACCACATCAAACAGGGTGCAAGGCCACCAAATTCAAGTGCAGTTTCGTACCACTTCAAGCAGGGTACCACCCTCTCAAGAGAAATTAAGGATAGGTAATAAGTAATAAATGTACAGGAACTGCAGATGCTGGTTTACACCAATGATAGATACAAAATGCTGGAGTAACTCAGCGGGCCAGGCAGCATCTCTGGAGAAGAGGAATATGTGATTTGGGTTGAAACCCTTCTTCCGACTGAGAGTCAGCGGGGAGAGAAAGGAGAGGTATGAGACAGTACCGAACACATCAGAGTCGGCACCAATTCCCAGGGAAATGTGGAGCCCACAATGGTCCATTGTTGGCTGTGGAAGAACAGGAGTTGACAGCCCCGAGAAAGAAAGTGGAGGCGCAGGCAAGCTGAGGGATAGGATATACAGGCATTTGGATGGGCAAGGGCTGATTAGGGATAGTCAGCATGGTTTTGTACGTGGGAGGTCGTGTCTCACAAATCTGATTGCTTTTTTTTGAAAACGTGACCAAAAAGTGTTGATGAGGGCAGAGCAGTAGATGTTATGTACATTAACTTCAGTAAGGCATTCAAAACGGTTCAGGTAGGCTGCTCTGGAGGGTTAGGTTGCATGGGATTCAAGGAGAGATAGCTGAATTGATAGCAAATTGGCTCCATGGAAGGAAGCAGAGGGTAATGGTGGAATGTTGCTTCTCAGACTGGATGCCTGTGAATAGTGATGTGCCTCAGGGTTCGGTACTGGGCCCGTTACTGTTTGTCATCTACATCAATGATTTGGATGAGAACATACAGAGCAAGATTACCAAGTTTGCTGATGATACAAAAGTTAGTGGTTTTGCAGATAGTGAAGATGGTTGTGAATGATTGCAGCAGGGTTTGGATCGATGGCCTGGTGGGTGGAGGGATGGTTGATGGAATTTAATACAGAGAAGTGCGAGGTGTTGCATTTTGGGATGTCGAGCAAGGGCAGGACCAACACAGTGAATGGTAGGCCTCTGGTTGTAGAGCAGAGTTCAGAAGTATCTAGGAGTACAGATACATGGTTCCTTGAAGGTCGAGTCGCGGGTAGATAAGGTGGTCAAAAAGGCTTTTGGCACTCTGGCCTTCATTGAGTATAGAAGTTGGGAGCACATGTTGCAGTTGTACAAGACGTTGATGAGACCACATTTAGAAATATTGTGTTCATTTCTGGGCACCATGTTACAGGAACGATATTGTCAAGCTTGAAAGGGTTCAGAAAAGATTTACGAGGGTGTGAGCTATAGGGAGAGGTTGAATAGGCTGAGCCTCTATTCAATGGAGCGCCGGAGGATGAGGGGAGATCTTATAGACATAGGTTCAGGTGAAGGGGAAAAGATTTAATAAGAATCCGAGAGGTAACTTTTTCACACAAAGGGTGGTGGATGTAGGGAACAAGCTGCCAGAGGAAGTAGTTGAGGCTGGGACTATCACCGTTTAAGAAACAGTTAGACAGGTACATGGATAGGACAGGGTTGGAGGGATATGGACCAAGCGCAGGCAAGTGGGACTAGTGTAGCTGGGACATTGTTGGCTGGTGTGGGCGAGTTGGGCCGAAGGGCCTGTTTCCACACTGTATCACTCTATGACTCTATAACATTGCATTGACTTTTTCCTCTCTCAGAACTTCCTCGCCATCATCAATCAACCCTTTCCAAGAAAGCTTGTGGCGCGTCATAAGATCATAAATGATAGGAGCAGAATTCGGCCATTCGGCCCATCAAATCTACTCCTCCATTCAATCATGGCTGATCTATCTCCCCCTCCTAACCTCATTCTCCTTCCTTCCCCTGACAACCATACTAATCACAAATCTATCTATCTCTGCTATAAAATATCCACTGACTGGACCTCCACAATCAAATAATTCCACAGCTTCACCACCCTGGATTCTGAGATGGTGCTGATGGGGCTGGGACACTGCATGCTGGCAGGCAACATTTCCATTTGGGTGACCTGAGACAAAGAGAAAAATCAACTTGGCCGCTACAAATTACATTGACATCATGGCCGCTCCATATAGGGAGACCGTGCCTGGCTCAATCATGGAGGGCCTCTGTAAAAATCTTGTGTTAAAGTCGCTCACCTCTGATTCACTTCCAATAAGCTTTCCCATGGTCAGCAACTTCTTCACTTTAAGTGGAAGATGTTCACAAAGGGACAGAAACTGACAATTGGATGCAGGAATCTTTGCACACTTGACGCAAAAGAAGATCGAGTTGGCAGAAGAATGCATTAGTAACAAATGAACTACATACGTGTCAAAAAGCTTTATCTGAGATTAAGCATGCCACTGTCATGTAGTTTAGAGACAAAGGATACATTTTTCACCAGCCAGATAACAAGACAGACCAGGCCATCAACTAACAGAGGGTATGACTTACAAAAAGGAAACCCTTTGTTAATATATTACCACATTTCATTACCATAACACATGTCATTATCCAGTCACCTAATGACATTGAAAAATGTGTAACTCCATAAGTAAAGTTAGAGATAGTTATTGAAACATTATATTCTGAATAAAAAGGATCTAGCAAATAGACTTTCATTTCCTGTTTCAGAAAATAAATATGGATCATCCTGTTTGTTAGATCATCCAGCTTTCTATTCCTGAGAAAAGATCAAACAATCAAAAGTGTTAATTTGTCACATGTATCGAATATTGTTTTTAATTTTGTTTTTAGTTTAGAGGTACAGCGTGGAAGCAGGCCCTTCGGCCCACCGAGTCCGCACCGACCAGCGATGCGTGCATGTTACCACTACCTACATACACTAGGAACAATTTTACATTTTGTTTGATAAACCAAGCCAATCAACTTACACAATTGTACGTCTTTCGAGTGTGGGAGGAAACTGAAGATCTCGGAGAAAACCCAGGAGGTCACGGGGAAAACATACAAACTCCGTACAGACAAGCATCCATAGTCAGGATCGAACCCGGGACCCAGGGCTCTGGTGCTGTAAGTCAGCAATTTTCTCGCTACGCCACTGTGCCGCCCATAGGAACAGTGCAATTCTTAATTGATTCAGCTTTACTGGCACATTAGATGCAACAACAATATACAATAAAGTAATCCCAAGTACACAGTCCAAAGGCATGATGGCTCAGTGGTAGAGTTGCTGCCTTGCAACGCCTACAGCGTCAGAGACCCGGGTTCGATCCTGTCTATGGGTGCTATCTGTACGGAGTTTGTACTTTCTCCCCATGGGATTTCTCCGACAACTTTGGTTTCCTCCCACACTCCAAAGACATACAGGTTTGTAGGTTAATTGGTTTGGTATAAATATTAAAAAAGGTTCCCTTGTGTAGGACAAAGTTAATGTGTGGGGATTGCTGGTCGGTGCAGGCTCGGTGGACCAAAGGGCCTGTTTTCGCAGTGTATCTATAAAACTAAACTAAAAATAAACATATTGGGGCAATCAGAGCTGTGCAAAATCTGCAGTGGTTTGGTGCTGAGGTAGGGCTGTGGTTAGGATTGTAAAAAGTGGTTCAAGTGTCTGATGGTTGATGAGAAAAAGCTGTGATGGAATATGGAGGTAACTGTTCTCGGGCTCCTGTATCGTCTTCCCATTGGTTGCATCAAGAAGATGGCATGGCCTTGGTGGTGTGCATCTTAGAGCATATTCAAGATTCCAGATTCAAGAGAGTTTATTATCATGTGTCCCAGATAGGACAATTAAAGTCTTGCTTTGCTTCAGCACAACAGAATATAGTAGGCATGAATACAGAACAGGTCAGTGTGTCCGTATACCATTATATAATTATATACACACATGAATAAATAAAACAGATAAGTTGCAAATAAACAGATAATGGGCTATTAATGTTCAAAGTTTTGTTTGAGTTGAGTTTAATAGCCTGATGGCTGTGGGGAAGCAACTATTCCTGAACCTGGACTTTGCAGTCTTCAGGCTCCTGTACATTCTACCGGAAGGTAGCAGGGAGATGAATGTGTGGCCAGGATGGTGTGGGTCTTTGATGCTGCTGCCAGCCTTTTTGAGGCAGCAACTCAACTATTAACTGCTTTATTAAGCCAGTACTTCCTGTAGATCCTTTCAATGGAGAAGAGGTCAGTACCCATGAGGTACTGGGCAGTGTTCATCTCACTCTCTGCTGTCTCCTTCTGTCTTGAACACTGTAATTCTATAGACGTTTTTTGGAGCAGTCGGTGACATGTCAAAGTTCCTCAAACATCTGATGAGACACCACCCACAGATACATGGGTCTGCAATTTGTCATGGAAGCTATATATATGGTTGATTAGTTTGTCAAGACTGCCCAATTTTGTGAGCAGGCAGCAGACCTGGTGAACTTTGTTTGTGTTGTGCTGGGCCCAGGAAGACCATTAGCAATTTGTAGGTCCAGGAACCTGAAGCTGACCACTCTCTCCACCACCATCCCACCAATGAGAACAAATGCACGGTCCCTCAATCTTCCCTTTCTGAGTGAACATTCTGCTTCTTGGTCTTGTTAATGTTCAAAACAAAATTATTGTTCTGCCACCGCTCAACAAAATGATCTAACTCTCTCCAATACCCTGACTCGTTGTTACCCATTATTCATCCGTCCAACAGTGGTGGTCTCGTTGGCAATGAACAACTGCCTGACGTACACATTCCTGTTGTCAAAGTGGTTGAGCACAGGGTGGAGAGTCAGCGATCTCCGTCGAGCTGCTGTGATGATTGGTGAATTGTAAAGAGTTGAGGTCATTACTGAGACACGAGTTGATTTGCATCATCACCGACCTCTTGAAGCATTTAATCACAGTGAACGTGAGTGCCACCCGTTGATAGTTGATGAGGCATGTCACCTTGCTCTTCTTGGCCACCGGCAATATGGATGTCCTTTTGAAGCAGGTGGGGACCTCAGAAAGTAGCAGTGAGAATAGGAAGGTGTCTGCAGAAATTCCTGCTAGTTAATCTGCTCAGGTTTTGAGAACGTAATTCAACATTTGTGATGTGCCATTGTCTTGTAGCTGTGCAACTTTGTTGATTTTTGTTTCCTTGAGAGAGTGCTGGAAGTGAATATAGCGACCCAAAATGGCATACAGCATGGAACCAGGCCCTTAGACCCAACCTGCCCACCTTGCTATAATTCCTATCAATGGAGCTCTCCTAGATCACTCTGCTCTACAACACTCCACAGGGCCCCGTCGTTCACTGTGAAGTTCCTGCCCTGGTTTGATTTCCCAAAATACAATACCTTGCACTTGTCTACATTAATCTCATCGCTATTCCTCAGCCCACTCGGCCAACTAATCAAGATCGTGCTGTAATATTTGATAACCATCTTCATTATCTACGATACCACCCACTTTAGTGTCATCTGCAAATTTCTTAATCATGCCTTCTACATTCCCATCCAAATCGTTGATTTAAAATCATGAACAACAATAGGCTCATCATCGCTGAGACATCACCGGCCACAGGCCTCCAGTCCATAACATAACCGTCAAGGATCACTCCCTGCATCCTTCCATAAAGCCAATTCTCAATCCACTCAGCTATCTCTTCCTGCATTCTATGCGATTCCAGAGCAGCCTACCATGCAGAACCGCATAAAAGACTTTTCTGAAGTCCATATAAGCAACATTTATGGCTTTGGCCTCATCAACCTGTTTGGTCATATTCAGAAGAACTTTATCAGATACATAAGACATCTTCTTCTTCTTGCATATGGCGTGCACAGCTTAAAGTTGTAGAACAACTTGTTCTGTTTGATCTTATTTGATTGTGAGCCATAAGACATGATCTCCCACATACAAAACCATGTTGACTATCCCTAATCAGCCCGGCTACCCAAATGTATATATTTCTTATTTCTTAGAATACTCTCTAGTATCTTGCCAAACACAGATGTTAGGCCCACTGGCTTATAGTTCCCAGATTTTTCTTGGAAACCCTTCTTAAATAGAGGCACAACATTAGCCACCCTCCAGTCTTCCGGCACTTCACCCATGTCTAATAATGATTCTTATATCACAGCCAGGCCACCTGCAATTTGTTATCAGGCTTCCCATAGTGTGCTCGGATATATCTGACCATACCTGGGAGATTTATCTATCTTCAGTCGTCATAAGACGTTCAGCATCTACTCGATCAGATTGCGAACTATCCACAAGACACTTCCATTAACTGACCCAGGTTCCCCTTTCCTCAGGTCACTGTCCCAGAAGAAATCCTAATAGTCCAAAAACCTAAATTCCTTCCCATGCACCAACTCCTTGGCCAAACATTCATTTATCCTAACTTCCTGTTCCTACCCTCACTAGCACATGGCACCAACACCAATCTGAAGATCACTCCCCTGGAGATCTTGCTTTTTAACTTTTTGCCCAACTCCCTATTCTTATTTTGCAGGGCCTCATACCTTTTCTTACCTTTGTCATTTGAGAATGTCATGCAGCCGCTCTGAGACATCCTGGACCCTGGCACCAAGGAAGCAATGCACCATCCTAGAATCTGGATCTTCTGCCTGCCCCTCCAACTTACAAGTCCCCTGCCACTATAGTGCTTCCTGACATTATCCTTCCCCACTGGGCTCAGAGCCAGGCTCAAGGTTGCAGCCATGACTGTTATTGCTGCTCACCCTTGACGGGCTATTTTCTCCCCTCCAACAGTAATCAGAAGGGTAGTATGCCCGTTTCGAAGGGAAATTGTCACAGGGGGCACCTGCAATCTCTGTCTACTCCCTTTCCTCATGGTCACCCACCTTCTCTGTCCCTGTACCTTAGGCGTGACCACCTTGCTATAACTCCCATCTATGAAGCTCTTATTCTCCCACTTGATCCCATGGTCATCAAGCTGCAGCTCCCATTTCCTAATGCCACCTATGAGGAGATGCACCTGGACACCACTCCCATAAGTGTAGACATCAGGGGCACCAGCAGTTTTCCTGACTTCCCACATCCTGCAGAAGGATCATTGCACCACTCTCGACCCATTCCATCTCTCCAGAGATGCTGCCTGTTCCGCTGAGTTACTCTGGCATTTTGTGTCAATTTTCATTGCACCATTCTACCCGCCATTACTACTGCACTAAAACCAAGAGTTTAAAAAAGCTAAACAATTACAAATGGGAAATAGAAAACTGTACCTTTAGCTTCTGTCCTCTTCTGCTCAGCTTGCCTTTCTCAGCAACGTTGCTCAAGACTCTTGATCCAAAGACTCAGTTACTCAACACATCACTTAAGCCTCTTGAGCTAAAGCTTCACACTTGCCCACAACACAGCACTTCTTCTCCACACCATCTCTCTCCCAACACGACCACTCCACTACCCCTTGCCTTCCTTTAATTGGCTGCACAATTAGCCTATTTTACTTCGGAGTCATGTGAGTGACTACATGAAGAGCCCGCCAGTACGCATGCGTGTCATTATCGCTACACGCATTGCAACGAGTCATTGGGGGAGGAAGGACGTTCCTCCCAAACAGCAGGTTTGGTAACCTGCAACAGTAGGTAAGAGAACTTTGTTTCTTTTTTACTTACCTTTTATTTACAGGAAGGCTGTGGAAAGCTGGCGGGGGAGAGCTGCTATATAGGAGCAGGCAGCCAGCAACGGCCGGTGGCACGACAATCTCCCTTGGCGGGAGCCGGTGCGACTTCAGCTCCAGCAAGGGTACGGGTCGCCGACAACCGGTGGAGCACTCGGGAGCCGTCAATCTGACGACTCGGAAAACAGCCCAAGGACCTACAGGGTAAGGAGCGCTACATGGGTCCGTGGGGCTGAGAAACTAAAAATAGCAGCGAGCGGTCGGTGCCCGTGAGCACCGGGTACGCGTTGGAGCTGCTGGGCCTGCGTCGCGAGCGGCCAGTTCCCCGAGAGGACTGCACCGCGTTGGAGCACCGCAGGCCCAAGTGGGAAAGGAGCAGCACAGTGCAGAGCACTGCACCGCGTTAAAACCACCATACCTGCGGTTGCGAGCGGCCAGCTCCCCGAGAGGACTGAACCGCGTTGGAGTACCGCAGGCTAACGGTAGTACGGGCGGCTCAGTGCCGTGAGCACTACACCGGGCTTTGGAGCACCGCAGGCCAACGGCACTACAGGGGACTCAGTGCCCGTGAGCACTGCAACGCGTTGACACTGCAGGACCTGCACCTGCGAGAACATACCGCGTTTGCAGCGATGCAGGTCCAAAAAAGAGAAGGGCAAATCCTCGAGTGGGTAAGTCCCATAGCAGCACCTTATACAGGGCTGTAGCTCACTTCTACTATTACAGGGAAGTGCTGGAGGAAAAGACAGACTTAGGGAGAAGGAAGTAGCACATTTTCTATAGGGCTATTATTATGCTTCTCTCCCTCCAGTAGACTTTTTTGTCAGAAGAGAGTGCATTATTGGTCCTTTCCTGATAGAAATACAGGAATACTTATGTTGTGACTGAAGGATTTAGCAGTCCATAAATTTACTGACAAATTCCATTCCCATCTGGGAAGTCACATGGGAATGTCTGTCTATGTTTCAGGGGGAACAACAGTACAGCTGTGAGTAAAGCTAACTGGGAAAGATCTACAAACCAGGTTAGAAACCAGCATAGACCATATGTTTTCTACCTACTACAGGGGCAAACATTAGCTGACACCATAGGGGTCACTTGCCACTGGGGATTGTAAATCCCTGAATGTACTAAACTAATCAATTTATGCATCTGGCTACATCCAACCGGGATTGACACGGGCCTGTGTAAACCCGAAACCTCCTAGCAATATCTTTTTATTTGGAGGTGACCGATCTAGAAGGTCAAGGAGTTGGACAATGAAGCCAAATTGGAGCTCATCTAAACGTCCAAACATCATCCTCAAAGGTATCGCCCCTATATCTGAAGATGTGTACACCCACAACACACGGCCTCGGGGATCCAGATGAAAACAGTAAAACCAGAAGGAAGCAAGGAGGTTGGTGCGAGACGACATCGATTAAATAATTTTTTGACACTCGTATCTTAAACAGTATCAGGGGATACACAATAGAATTTTACAACACATAATCTTCTAGTCCAGCTGATATATCGAGAGAGGAATTTGGAGGAGAACACCAAATGGATATTGGGCTATAGTATTTGCTGATGTTTCTACACGATATGGAACACCAGATGCCGATCTACTCGTATCCAGACATAATCACCAATTACCAAATATGTCATATGGGATACAGACACTGGACATCAGCAACGGATGGGGTTTTAGCTGCATTGTAAGGGAAGAATTATTATCTACGCATTCCCTTCCTAACAAAATAGGATATGGCGCTTGACGCATCAAACATAGATCAGATCTCGGCTTTTTGGCCAAGATCAAGCATAATATCTGGGTTTTTATCAGTTTAAATATCTGATATGTCCCTTATCTAGGGACCATATATTAAAAAATAAATAAATAAATAAATAAATAATACGATATATTCGTTAAGAACGGAAACCTTTTCTATTGTTAAGTATATTCGTTTTAAGAACGAAAATGGCAAGCATTGATTCAAAGGATGCTTACTATTTTCAGTACCCATAACAGGTGACCACGGACGTTATTTTATCTAATTGGATGGCTCAGCTCTAGCAGTATAGAGCACTACCTAATGTGTTTACATTAGCACCTAGGTTATTTACAAAATATAACAACCAGCCACACAATGGTAATGGCTTCTTTGGATGACATACTAATTGTGCGGAAACTTAGGACGGGCTGAACAAACGGTAACAGCCACTTAACAATTATTGGAAACTAGGATTCATTATCCATCCAATTAAATCAAAATTAAAGCCTTCAAACTAAAGGGATTATTTGGGGTTCACCAATAACTCAGTTCCTCATGTCAGTAACTTTGCCAACAGAGGTTACAACCTTAATAAAGGCATACAGCAAAATCATTGACATGAGGATAAACCATCCATCAGACTGGTAGCAAGAATTTTGGCAACAGGTGGTACTGGGAATATGGGTTCCAGCCACATAATTCAGACCCTTACATTATAAAGATTTACAGAGGGCCAAAATATGAGCTCTTAAAATTAATGGTGATCATTTCGATAGAATGATGAAGCCATACAGAAGCCATATTGGAACTAAATGGTGGAAAGATAACATTGGGCATTGCTCCAATCCTATCATTGTCAGCAACCAGTCTATGGTCCTACATATGCATGCTATGCACTAGGATGGTGTGTTACCAATTCCATCTCCAGCTGTGGAGGAAGATGGAATACACAGGAAGCATCATTATTACTAACACTGGGCATAACTACCTGGAAATGTTGGGTGTTTTTCATGGCCTAAAGTCATTTTGCTCTGGAATATGTTAAACAGGTTATTAGATTATAAATTAACAATACTATTGTGGTAGCACATATCAACTGTGGTAGCACATGGGTGAAAGGGAATCTACATCATGTAACAATCTGGCCAACACAATTTGGCAACCTCATCAGTAGGGGTGTTTTTAAATAGTACCCCACTGACCTACCCAACCATGATTCTCGGTGGTACTGGGAATGAGATTAGAACCATGCAGCACCATCCTAAACAGACGATGAAGAATGGGGAAAACCACCCGTGCCATGAACATATAAATCGCTTAAATCGTAGAGTCTGAAAGCGCCGCTATTACATCTGGGACTGACGGCCAGAGCAATGGACATGATCACAGCGGGCCACAGACAATCAACCTAAAGACAATGTCTAAAATACATAAACTAATGGGAGATGTATTGCAACCATAATACATCATCCAGCCTGTTTGGCAGCTTTGTTAACCTACAGGGGCTTAGTATTAGTGACATCAACTGTGCCAGAAGTGGTCCATCTACTTACCTATGGCAAGAGAACGGAACAACAGCTTATGGGGGACACTTTTATGGGAATTCCCCAAAGACCGGGTATTCCCAAATATGGGACATCAGCATCGTCTTAACATTGTTAAAGAACTGGGCTCCAGCCACAGCGCTGTCATTACAGTTTTTGACATTTTACAAAACTGTCATCTGATGGCTTAGGTCACGGCACTAAGGACTCAGTCCCTACCAAATTAAGGCTGGATAACTAGACCAGTTCACCTGGCAACTTACACTTCTATATTCAGGAATTAGGGAACTAAACAGACAGGGGTCAGCGGGCCTTAAAATAACATTTTTAGAGCCTACCCTACAGATGATTGACTGTTGTGAGACATCTACAAATATACATGGAACAAACCAAGACCATCAGTGGCACAGAAGAGGAACTTTTCATCAACTACAGACAGCCTCATTAAAGAATAACAGGCCAGGCCAGCTAAATGGCTAACATAGTATTGACCAAAGTTGGTGTAAACACTAACTGGGTTAAAATCTCACTCCACCAGGCTGCAGCAACGTCGGCAGCATTTAAATTGGAGGTTTCCTATGGATAAAATCCTCAGGACTGCAGGATGGCCATCGGAAAGAACATTATAAAGATTATACAAACCAGTAATGGAAACTGGAATTTTTTCAGGAACATTGTTAAGTTTCTATACCATAATTTACCCCAAAAAACAGGGGCTATCAATTATTATTAACTTTATGGTTATTTATATATATCATATTGATGTTTAATATGTTATCACTATTCTCCCCAAAACCAAGGCAGACATGATGATGGACGGGCTTGAATCACAGAGCTTTGAAATCTTCATGTAGTCACTCACGTGACTCCGAAGTAAAATAGTAAGATTAAACGAGAACTTACCAGTTCGAAGTTTGATCTGTATTTTATGAGGAGTAACGTTGAGGGAATACATGCCCTCCGCTCCCACCCTTGATCATAAACACGACTGGTATCTTTTCTCTAATCTTACTATGCTTAAGTCATTACAGGTATCTGTGATTCATTCCGCTGCTTTGAAGAATGCCACGCATGCGAACTGGCGGGCTCTTCATGTATTCCCTCAACGTTACTCCTCATAAAATACAGATCAAACTTCGAACTGGTAAGTTCTCGTTTAATCTTACTATTTTGATTCCTTTTACAATCCTACGGCTGTCCTTTGAAATCTCCCACTGATGCTCTGACAGTGAAATAATATTTCCTGAAGCCCGTTCAACAAAATCTTCATAAAGTTCGGAAAGAAAGTAATCACATGTAATTGGCCATTGCTGCATTGCATGGTCCTACAGAGCTAATAATCCATTATCTTTTTACTATCTTGAAATAGTGGAATATTACTACTCACAAAATAAATTGGTAGCAATAGCCTATTTGGTTGACACTGCCTTTCAAATGTAGCCATTTATAGCCTGTTAATATAATCTATGATTACGTTAAAAGGAAATAGATCACAGACTTTCACTGTTAATGTAAAATATTAAATCCGAGTTTCACTCTATGAACAAATAACAGTGGACTCGAAGGCAAACTCAAAATTGGAAAGTTACGGAGGAATTGCAGACAGATGAAAGAACTTTACAAAGACTGTCAGTACAAGGAGATTGCAGCTATCAGGAAAGATGGTGCAATTCCTCCATTTGGGGTAAGGGTGGGGGTTATAATGTCCGCAGTAGCTGCTCTTCTGCTGTGAAAATATTGATTATTTGTGGTTTCCAAACAATGGCTTCTTTAACGTTGGATACACAATTAAGTAATATAATAATCACATTTCTTCAACGTCTTCAAAACACTGAGATGCCTAGAGGCATATCACAGGGATGTAATCAGACAGACTCGAGAGCAGGCTAAAGAAGCGGAGATTATGATTTAACACCAGTTAGGTTTAAGGGCTTAAAGGAAATCAGGAACAATAATGAAGAATTTCTTACGTTAGAGCCTAGATAGATGAAAGTTTATTGCTAATTACTTTGTATTGGTTTAAATACATATCAAAGGAACTAATAATGTGTCCCAAATGATCTGCTTTGCCATTATATTCTTCCTGTTCTATCTACCTCATCTTATTGTCACACTTTAACTTATGTATGCATCGTGTCTCATTGAAATAACACAACTTACTGCATTATTCTCTCCTAGAGGTCATTGTTCCTCATTTCTTTGTTGGTTTAGTTTGGTTTAGAGATCAGCATTGAAACAGGCTCTCCAACCCAATGAGTTCACAACGACCATCAGTCCTCTTTTCACACAAGCTCTACATTATCCCACTTTCTCATCCACTCCCGACACCAAAGGGCATTAAAAAAAAAAAGAGGCCAATTAACTGACAAACCCACACACCTTTGGGATGTGGGAAGAAACTAGAGCACCCAGAGTAATCCAGCTGTCACAAGGAGAATGTGCAAACTCCACACAGACAGCAGAGCTCCAGCTGGTGCGGCGTCTATAGCCCGGGATCCCTCGTGGAGGACCCGGGGGAAGAAGCAGCCATCACTGCCGGCCCGCAGCCAACTTCTACCGCGGGGCCGGCATGGACTTACCAACACCCCTGGAGGGGAGCTTCAACCGCCGGCCCTGCAGTCTACGGTACTTCTGGCTGCGGCGGAGACTTCAAATCTGGACCGCCAGCCTGCGGCCTGTAACAACTTAAAGCCGCGGTCTCCGGTGAGGAAGAGCCGATCCTGGACTGACTCTGGACTCTGCTCCTGTCCACGGAGGGGAAATGGAGGAGGATTGGCCAAATTTTTGTGCCTTCCACCACAGTGTTGAATGCTGTGGTGGATGTTTGTGTTACATTTTTTATTGTGGTTGTGTGTTCTTGATTATTGTATCGCTGCTGACAACCCAAAATTCCACCAGCCTAGCTGTGTGGTCATTACAATACAATAAAATACAATACAATACAATACAATACTTGGATCTCGGGCATTGTGAGGCAGCAGCTCCAATGTAATATTTTTGCTTTTCCTTTAAAAAGACCAGAAAGCATAGCTTTATGGTGAGAGGGGCAGAGTTTAAAGGAGATATGTGGACAAAGTTGTTTTATATGGAGGATGGCTGGAAGGTGTTACCCGGGGTGGTGGTCGAGGCAGTAATGAAAGTAGCATTTAAGAGGCTTTTGGACAGATACATGGTTATACAGGGAATGGAGGGATATGGATTATGTGCAGGCAGATAAAGGTTGGATGGCATCATATTTGGCACAGACTGTTCTGTGTGCTGCTGTTTACATTTTTGTTATTTTAGTCTGTTTGGTACTTACTTCAAAGTTGTCCGTTTCATTTTGCACGACTCCACTCACATTTGTTTTAGCCACAGAACAGTACAGCACAGGAATGTTCTCTTCAGCCCACAATGTCATTGCCATAGCTGGGACATGTTGGCCAGTGTGGGAATGTTGGGCCGAAGGGATATAGATAAGCTAGGTGAGTGGGCAACAACGTGGCAGATGAAATTTAATACTAATAAATGTGAAGTCATTCACTTTGGGAAAAAAAATGATAGGGCAAGTTATTTTCTAAATGAGGAGGAGCTGCGTTGTAATGCAACGCAAAGGGATTAGTACATGAATCACTGAAAGTTAGTATGGAGGTGCAGCAAGCAATCAGGAAGGCCAATGGAGTTTTGGCCTTTATTGCTAGGGGGATTGAGTATAAAAACACGGAGGTCTTGCTGCAGCTGTACACAGTATTAGTGAGACCACATTTGGAATACTGTGTACAGTTCTGGGGTCCATACTTAAGAAAGGATGTACTAGCCCTGGAGGCAGTGCAGCGAAGGTTTACAAGATTAATTCCTGCAATGAGGGGATTGACATATGAGGAAAGGTTGAGTCGGCTGGAACTCTACTCTTTGGTGTTTAGAAGCCTGAGAGGCGATCTCATTGAAACATATAAGATCGTGAGGGGCCTTGATCGGGTGGATGCACCGAGGATGTTCCCAATGATCGGGTTGAAACTAGAACTAGGGGACATAGTTGCAGAATAAGAGGGGGCTGTTTTAAACAGATGAGGAAGAACTTCTTCACCCCTAGGGTGGTTAATTTATGGAATTCACTGCCCCAGGGAGCAGTGGAAGCAGAAACTTTAAATATATTTAAGACTAAAATAGATGGTTTTTTAGCTGCCAAGGGGATAAGGGGCTACGGGGAGAGGGCAGGGATATGGACCTAGGTATGGTTAGTATAGTAAGACCTGAGTGATCTCCTGGACAAGTGTCGATCGCCTGGATTGGGGTCGGAGAGGAATTTCGCGGATTTTTTTCCCGAATTGGACCTGGGTTTTTATCCGTTTTTTTGCCTCCCCCAGGAGATCACGAGGTTCTTGGGGTGGAGAGGGGTGATAGCGGTATAAGGGGGAGGGTAGTGTCTTGTGTTCTGTGTCTTGTGTCTACTGTTTGTGGGTAAGTGTGTCTGTTTAGTGTTCAGCTATGAGCGAATGGCGGTGCGGGCTCGACGGACCTGGTGGTCTACTCTCGCACCTACTTTCTATGTTTCTATGTTTCTAAGGGCATGTATCCACACTGTATCACTCTATGATTCTATGACACACAATACTTCAGCTCACTCTTTCCTGTCTGGTACCCGTGTCCGCTGATTGACAGTTTTAATTACAAAGTGAATTTCTCAATTACATTCCAGGTGATCAGATACAATTTCAGAAGTTGACTTGAGACTTTAGAGATGCAGCTCAGAAATAGGCTCCTCGGCCCACCAAGTCCCGGCCGACCAGCAACCACCCTGTACACTAACACTATCCTACACACATTACAATTTTACTAAGGCTATTTAACCTACAAACCTGTACATCTTTGGAGTGTGGGAGAAAACCGGAGCTCCCAGAGAAAACTCACGTGGTCACAGGTAGAGCATACACACTCTGTAAAGCCAGCAACCATAGTCAAGATCGAACTTAGGTCTCTGATACTGTAAGTCAGCAATTCTACCGGTGGGCCACCATGCTGCTTCATTGGGTTGCTTCATTCAGGTGTGAAATTGATTCAATGGTTTATACTGTACATTCACAATGGGGTGCAATGAGTCTTTCCACCTCCTAGCCTTTGGTTTTACAAACCAAACCCAAGCATGTATAAACAAACAGTTACTGCAGGTCAGTTTTTATGAAAACCTCTTGGGACGAAAATCAGCCAATAGGTACATCTATTGTACCAAGATGCTATGAATGTTACAGCACCATGGAAAACCAAGACCACAGGAGATCAGGCCCATGTCTCATCCTCTGCCACACAGATATAAAATTTCACAGTGCCTTGGTTCTCTCATAGCAGACTGGTATCTATACGTCTGGTCAATTGCTGCAGGCATTGCTGCAGCAGTGATTATACACTGAAGGCTTGACAGAGGACAACATTTGTGTTTGTCCTACACTAGATAAAGCAGGCATAGGTTAATTATTATTCGTTTCCAGCACATAGTAATATCCAATTTCACTCTGAGGCATTTTTACTTCTTAATTTAGCATATTATGGACACAATTACAATGCTGACAGTCATCTTTGTGGATCAGGGCTAACTTATTAACAATGTAAACTTACTTTTGCCCTTTATTAATTCTTCAGATTCCCTGCAAGTAATTCAGTTTATTGAAACGTGGCTGAGGTTAGATGTTACTCACTCCAAAGAAACCATGGGACATGAAGCGGTTTACAGTTCTGTCAAATTGAAAGTGCCGATTGACAAGTGAAAGGGAACACTTCGACTAACTCTCGAGTGTCCTTTTCTAAAAACAGGAATTGATTTGAATGGCTGGAGAAAGTGAGGAGCTTTCCTGTAGTCAGTGGGAATTGGGGGAAAAGCTTGTGCTGGTCGGCATCATTCCAAACATGCAGGGAGATGGTGTCGTTCCTCTATATAGTATCTGATGCCCAACTATGTTCAGGTGCTTCATCAATGACCTTCCTTTCATTGTAAGTTCCGAGGGAGGGATGTTCGCTGATGATTATACAATGTTCGGAACCATTCATGACCCCACAGGTAATGAAGCACTCCCAAACGCTGCTAGATCTGAACAACATCCAGGCTCAGGCTGATGAGAAGCAAGTAACAGATTCCTGCACTTACAACAACTGGGACTTGATAAGGGCTCCAAACTGGTGACGCTCTATACTGTATTAGTGTACTACTGCTATACGTCTGAACTGTATCTGAGATGCTTATCTAATATGTATCTAAGTGCTTATGTATAGTGATACTTGTACTGAACTGTGAATTTCACTGTACCTCGGTACATGTGACATATAAACTACCATACCATACATTCATAGAATCAGAGGCATACAGCAACGAAACAGGCACTTTAGTGCCATTAGTCCATGCCAATCAAGATGCCCCCATCTAAGCTCATCCCATTTTCCTGTCTCCCATATGCCCATATCTCTCTAATGCTTTTCTATCCTTCGTGCCACATATGTGCCAGGCAATGACGATAGAGTACCTCCTGACATTCACTGGCATTGCCATCACTGAATTACGCATCACTAATAACCTGGGGGGTTACCACTAACAAGAAACTGAACTGGAGTAGATGTACACACAATCCAGCTACAAGAACAGGTCAGAGGCTAGAAAACATGTGGGAAGTTACTCATCTCCAACCTCCCCAAAGCATATCAACCATCGACAAGGCTCAAGTCAGGAGTGCGATGGAATACTCTCCAGTCCTGGATGACTGCAGCTCTAAAAACACTCAAGAAAGAGCGGCAGGGTGGTGCAGCATTAGAGCTACTGCCTTATAGCGCCAGAGATCCGGGTTTGATTCTGACTACAGGACCCGAGATCTCCGGTTTCCTCCCACACTCCAAAGACGTACAGGTGTGTATGTTAATTGCCTTGGTGTAAACATGTTTAAAAGATTGTCCCTAGTGTGTGTAGGGTAGTGTAATGTGCGGGGATCGCTGGTCGGTGCGGACTCGGTGGGCCGAAGGGCCTATTTCTGGGATGTATCTTGAAACTAAACTAAATCTCAACAACATACTGGGTGTAGCAGCCTGCTGGATAGGCATTCTGTCCACAACCAATCACTCACTTCTTCACACAGGCATAGAAGCAGCAGTTTGTCTCATCTACAGGATGGACTGTAACAACTTGCCAACAGTCCTCAAACAGCATCTTCCAAACCCGTGATCTCTACCAGCAAACACGACAAGGGTGGCAAAATCATGGAAAACCGAACACGAAGATACCTTCTAAGCCACACACCATCCCGACTTGAAAATATACTGCCGTTACTTCAACTGAGTCAAAATTCCTGGAACCTAACAGCACCATGAGTTTATCCTCAGTTCAAGGGCAAGGACAAAGGACAAAGGACATTTATTGTCACATACACCAATTGGTGCAGTGAAATTTGAGTTACCATGCAGCACACAAAAAAGATAAACACAACACTATAGAATTTAACATAAAACATAAAACATCCCTCACAGCGGAATCAACGTTTCCCACTGTGAGGGAAGGAAATAAAAGTTCAGTCCTCTTCCTCATGTTCACCCGTGGTCGGGGCCTATTTGAGGCCTCCGCAGTCGCCGCTACAGTCGGCCCAATGTTTCAGGCCCTCTCACCGGATGATGGTACTCTGGCATTGGACGAACACTCTCAGCGGCTTGGAATGTCCAAATCTGCCGCTTCCTACCGGAGACCGCGGCTCCAGAAGTCCACAGGCCGAGCTGGGCGGAGCTTTAACACTGGCGATCTTGGCTAAAGATCCCAAGCCTCTGCGACGTTAAAGTCAGCGCCACCCACGGCTGGAGGCTCCACAGACCACAATTCCACGGTGTAAAAGTCGGCAGTCCCGGCACTCCGGAGCTTCAACACGGTGACCTCGGTAAGGCCTTGGCCGCTCCGCAATGGTACCTCAATGCTGCGCCTCCGCTGAAGCTCTGGCTGGCCTCCAGATGGTAGGCCGCAAGGAGGGGGCGAATATGCGGCTCGGAGGAAAGACGCATCTTCGACCCAGGTAGCGATTGTGAAAAACAGTTTCCCCCCCCTCCACATAAAAGGCCTCCTCAACTAAACTTTTTGACGGACTAAAAACTTTTTAAAGGATGAAAGTACGAACAGCTGCAGGCGAGACTGCCACACTTGATGGCGCCACCACTGTGGCTGTTCAAGAAAGCAGCTCACCACCACCTTCCTCAGGCCAATTAGGAATGGGCAATTAGATTTGATTTTGATTTGATTTGATTTAATTTATTGTCATTGTCTTCAATTAAGAGACAACAAAATTCTCTTTCCCTTACAGTCATACTAAAAACAAAATTAAAAAACCCCACAAAAACACAGAACACAGTAGTCCACAACACAAACATCCCCACAGTAGCACCAAAGTTCCCCACTGTGAGGGAAGGAACCAAAGTCCATTCAACCTCCTGGCTGATGTTCCCCAATGTTCACCCGTGGTCGGGGCCTCCCGAGCACCCCGTAATCGCCGCCACTGGCGGCCCGATGTTCAGGCCTTCTCGCCGGGAACGATGGAACCCCGACGTCAAATGGGAGAACATCCTCGGCAGCCCGGACCTCTGAATCTGCCACCTTCCATTGGAGTCCACGGCTCCCGATGTCCACAGGCCGCGCTGGGCGGAGATTCACGCTGGTGACCCCCGGCAAAGGATCGCATGACTCTGCGATGTTAAAGTCAGCGCCGCCCGCATTGGGAGCTCCGCAACCACAGCTCCGCGATGTTGGAGCAGCGGCCCAAGACTCCGGAGCTTCAAGCGGCGATCTGTCTCCACGCTCCACGATATATCGAGCGCAGCACCGCAGCTGCTGAAGCTCTGGTCCGGTCCCGGCATGAAAAGCCGCGCCAATCCAGTTGGTAGGCCACGAGGGGGGGGTGGGGGGGGCGAGGACGCGACTGGGATAATAGCCGCATCCTCGCCAGTAAGTGACTGAAGGACGGTTCCCCCCTTACCCTACCGGCTTACCCCCACATAAAATACTGAAAAAAACTAAAAAAACACACTCTAAACATAACAAAATAAAACAGACAACCAGACCGTGGGCAGAGGAAGGTAATAACAGCGCCACCGGATGCCCAGCCTGTGAAACCCACAACACTGAATGAACTTATAATGAAATAGGTGTGATCAGGAGTTACACCAATGCCATGTAACTAAATCAGATCAGATGTCCTGGTTGAAGATCCCTCCACATTACACTCACCTTGTATGATAAGGTTCAAAACTTTCATAATTTAAATAAATTATTCATAGCATTAGTCAGAGGGCAGCTGTGCAGTGCAACAGTAAATTACTTGACCTGTTGGCTGGTGGCGGGTAAAATAAAATGGATGAACTGTTATAGCTCAAAAGAATATTGCAGCCTCCTTGATATTGAAGTTGAGGACAAAGACTGATTCAAACTCAAGGCACAGTGAAGCATATTAATCAACTGGAAACCTCGCGTTTCAAAATAAAATGTACTGTGAACATCCATAATAACTGGAGGTCACAGTAAAAATCAGACTTTCTGTGGGCACTATATAATTTTTTTATTATTCCGACAAAATTCCTCTGTTAACTAGATTCAAGACCAAAAGGATTGAACTTACTGTTATGATTCATGATCTAATTAATTTTTCACACTGGCTAAAACACCTGCTGTTTTGCATGTAATGACTGTTGGTTCTATCCTTACCAGTGAAACAAAATGAGGTTAAAATATTGTTTTGCCACCAATGCTGATGCATTCCACAGTGGCTATTAAACTAAATCTCTATTTAGCAAGCAATGTGAAATCTTCTATTTTTTAATGAATATTCTGGATTTAGTTTGAAAGTTTTTTTTCAAATAAAATCATTTTTCTATCCTGATCATTTTGCACTGCTCCATATCATGCATTTGGAGACAAATAGCAAATCAATTGGAATAGAACTTGCCTTATGGGCCTGTCCCACGTGCAACTTTTTCGGCGACTGCTGGCACCCATCATAGGTCGTTACAGTTTGCCGAAATTTTTCAAAATGTTGAAAATCCAGCAGCAACCAGAACAACGTATGACTCTTTGGGTGACTATCGTGACCATACAGGCTTCACCCCATGAAATGTCGCCAGGGTGTCGCCTGTGTGGTTGTGAGTAGTCTCCTCAGTCGCCCAAAGAGTTGTAGCATCTTTCTGGTCGCCAATGAATTTTCAACATGTTGAAAAATTTTCGCTGACCTGCAACGACCTATGACGGGTGCCGGCAGTCGCCGAAAAAGTTGCATAAGTGGGACAGGCCCATTAGCCACAGGGGAACAATGTTTTAGCAACTCAACAATACTCCTGATCCTTCCAAAGAAATCTGATGCAAATAGGTTATCTGTACCTGCATATCCACACCCACCCACTATTCCCTCCCAGTAAGGGGAAAGAGAAATGCAAAGATAAACCTTCATTTTATATTCGAATTATATGGTTATCAAAGGACTTGCACTCCACATGATGGCTTCCCCTACCAGAAAAGCATATTTGGACAGTTGACTGCTGTTCCCCAAATGTTTGTACCAACAAATAGAAATTAATGGGGTCATAGATACAAATTCATGGCAGGAAATAAGGCTTCCAATCTGCATTGTAAAATTACTCCCAGTGTTTACATGCAAGGAGGCTCGTCTTTTCATACTATCCAGATGAGCAAAACTGAACAAAGGACGTATTACTTTACAAAAGAGAAATATCTTTGAGCCAGTTCTACCATTTATATCGATCATGCCATTTAGCATGATCGACATAAATGGCAGAATTGGCTCAAGAGCTGAATGGCTACCTGATGTTTCTTTGTTTGCCATGACTCTCATATCCACCTGTTGAAGGATCGTCATCACCAGCACACTATCCGCGTAAGATCAGGGGCACTGCAGTACATGGCTAACCAAATTCAGCAGCACCTCTCAAACCAACTGTTTCAACAAACTAAAAACACTAGGGCCGCATTTGCTCTAAAACAGTCGCATTTTGAAATCCTCCACCTGATTTGGGGATATGTTAGCCTCCTTATATTGTTGGTGGTCAATGTTCACAATCTTTCCTGAAAGCATGTGGGTGTAGTTTCACTACACAGATACCAAAGAAAACAGTGCTTGAGGAACTCATAGGGCCAGGCAGCATCTGTAGATATTAGTCTGAAGAAGGGTCCCAAACCAAAACACCATCAATCCACTTCTCTCCACAGATGTTGGCTGACCTGCTGAATTCTTCCAGCACATTTCTTTTGACTCAAGATTGCAGCATCTGCAGTCTTGTTTGTCTACACTGACAGCGGCCTCTCCTGAGCAAGGCCCCACAAAATGTAACCGGAGAAATAGTAATAAACACCAGCCTTCCCAACAAAGCTCACATCCTGCGAACACATAAAACATATTTTTATCTGCAATTTAACTTGTGCCTGCCAGAAAGAAATGCAGTGCTGCAAATATCATTTATTACATTTAGATTGCTAATTTAGAAATTCAGCCTGCAGTTTATAGACTATGACTAGCATAGGATATGGCTAATGTAGTTTGACTCTGGCAAAATTGAAACAAGGTCAAATCTATTATTTTTCCAACTGTTCAAAATTATTTACGAGGCAAACCGTGCCATGGTTTCAATATCATCATCGAAGTAACAAATCAAAGGCAATTTGATTAATTATGGCAGAACCACTGAGAAAACCAATCAAAGAATCACAGATTCTTAAAAGAACTGATGTTCTTGTACTTATCCAGATATTATTGGGTCAGAAAATGTTTCTGCCTGTGGTGAGCCTTTCACATGGTGAGAGCAATCTCATCCTTTAATGGATCTTCCTTAAATCCTACCGAAACAAAATGGCAAAGGCTTACACAGTGTCAGAGCTTTGCAAGGTAGAGGAGTTAAACTAATAAATTATAATAATTACATTTAATTAGGAGAGATTTAAAATATCAATTGCCTTGGGAGTGAGGAGAGCACCACCAGGAAGAAAGGAGAAGGATGAAAATTTGCCAAAAATTTCCCAAGAGCAAATTGCCTGCAATATTTTTGACCAGGGAGCAAAGCTTGAATGGGCTCTGTTTCTCCCATACGATTCTCAAAGAGATCTGCTGCTCATTGCAGCCACTCTCTAAGGCCAGAACTACCTGGCAATAAAGTCCCTGTTCTGCTGAATTTGGATACATCCAGCTCTTTCCAAGTTAGAACTGGACACTGTACATTTGTGAAGAAGGTAACGAGGGCTCTCCATTCCAAGAAAACCCAATCCATCTTCCTTTCTTATTCAGCATCCAGCAGAGGGGACACAAGCTTTTTCGAGGGTTGCGAGCTTCCTAACAATGGCAGGAGCAATTGACTACATTTTCACCAAAATCTCAAGATATATAGGAACTATGAAATATACTGTATCACTATTAAAGTATCCAGTTGGTCTCACCAGACCATAAGCCGCAAATAATATTCATGGTACTCGTTCCAGCCAAAAAGTATCTCTAACAACAGTGAATCTAATCACCTCCCCTCGACACTCATTGGACATGATGATCACCAGGAAGATTGTTGGGGGGATTTTGTACTTTACCCATACTCTATATCTGATTTTACTCAGATAGGCACAGACACAAAATAAAACAACTCATAGATCAGTGGTGAGTCTATCGAACAGGTCAGTTTAATAAAGGCCTTAGCAATGCACATCAGGAAGCTGTGTGAGCAAGCTCAAACTACTTCAAAGTCTTACAGTAACTGTAGGATTCTTATACCCTCATGACACAATGGTTACTTGTGGCGTTGAAACAACAATCATTAATCAATGTCTCTGTAACCTTTCATCATTGTGTTTCCCCAAAGTTAATTTTAATCATTAGTTTCCTGTTGTTTCCTGTTGTTTCCTGTTGATCCCTGTTGCTCGGCAATCTCCCACCCACATATCTCACATGTAAATACCATAAATGTCCAGATTCCCTCGTCAAATGGAATCCCCTCATAAAATAGGCCATTTGTTAACCTTTGGGAGACTTTTCCCTGATAAACACATTGACCAAGAGCAGCTTGTAATGCAAGATTGCAACAGATAAGAACCCAGACAGAACTACAAAGAACTATTCTACAAAGCTGAGGCCACGCGCCAACTATCGGACACCTCCTCCTACTTACCCCTGGACCATGACCCCACTGACGAGCACCAGGCCACCATCTCCAGCACCATCACCAACTTCATCCACTCCAATGCCCTACCCGACCGAGCCTCCAACCTCATCGTTCCCCAGCCCCGCACAGCCCGATTTTACCTTCTCCCTAAAATCCACAAACCTGATTGTCCCGGAAGACCCATTGTCTCCGCCTGTTTGTGCCCCACCGAACTCATTTCCAAATACCTTGACTCCATCCTATCACCCTTGGTTAAATCCCTCCCTACCTATGTCCAAGACACCTCAGACACTCTCCGTCGTCTCCGCGCATTCAATTCTCTAGGCCCTCACCCCCTCATCTTCACCATGGACGTCCAATCACTATACACCTCCATCCCCCACCACGATGGTCTCACAGCCCTCCGGTTCTTCCTCGACCAGAGAAGCAACCCATACCCAGCCATGGGCACACGCATGGGCCCCAGCTATGCCTGCCTATTTGTAGGTTACGTCGAGCAATCCTTGTTCAATACATACCAGGGCCCCATCCCCAACCTCTACCTCCGCTACATCGACGACTGCTTTGGTGCCACCTCCTGCACCCGCACACAACTGACTGACTTCATCCACTTCACCACTAATTTCCACCCGGCACTGAAATACACCTGGACCATCTCCGACACTTCCCTACCATTCCTTGACCTCACTATCTCCATTGCAGGTGATAGACTTCTAACCGACATACACTATAAACCCACTGACTCCCATGGCTATCTGGACTACACTTCTTCCCACCCTGCTTCCTGTAAGGACTCCATCCCCTACTCCCAATTCCTCCGTCTACGCCGCATCTGCTCCACGGATGAGGCGTTCCACACCAGGACATCTGAAATGTCCTCACTATTCAGGGAACGGGGGTTCCCCTCCTCCACCATAAATGAGGCTCGCACCAGGGTCTCTGCCATACCCCGCAACACTGCTCTCTCTCCCCATCCCCGCACTCGCAACAAGGGCCGAGTCCCCCTAGTCCTCACCTTTCACCCCACCAGCCATCACATACAAAAAATAATCCTCCGTCAGTTTCGCCACCTCCAACGTGACCCCACTACTAGCCACATCTTCCCATCTCCCCCCCATATCTGCCTTCCGCAAAGACCGCTCCCTCCATAACTCCCTTGTCAATTCTTCCCTTCCCTCGCTCGGTCCACCCCCTCCCCGGGCACTTTCCCTTGCGAACCGCAGGAGATGCAACACTTGTCCCTTTACCTCCCCCCTCAACTCCGTTCAGGGACCCAAGCAATCGTTCCAGGTGCGACAGAGGTTTACCTGCATCTCTTCCAACCTCATCTATTGCGTCCGCTGCTCTAGATGTCAGCAGATCTATATCGGTGAGACCAAGCGGAGGTTGGGCGATCGTTTCGCCGAACACCTCCGCTCGGTCCGCAATAACCTAGCTGACCTCCCGGTGGCTCAGCACTTCAACTCCCCCTCCCACTCCGCCTCCGACCTCTCTGTCCTGGGTCTCCTCCATGGCCACAGCGAGCAGCACCGGAAATTGGAGGAACAGCACCTCATATTCCGTTTGGGGAGTCTGCACCCCGGGGGCATGAACATCGACTTCTCCCAATTCTGTTAGTCCTTGCTGTCTCCTCCCCTTCCTCAGCTCCCCTGCTGTCTCCTCCCACCCTCCAGCCTTCCGGCTACTCCTCCTTTTCCCTTTCTTGTCCCCACCCACCCCCACCCCTGATCAGTCTGAAGAAGGGTTTCGGCCCGAAACGTTGCCTATTTCCTTCGCTCCATAGATGCTGCTGCACCCGCTGAGTTTCTCCAGCTTTTCTGTGTAACCTACAAAGAACTATCCTCCCCCCTACTGATAAGGAAGCCCGTTCTTCAACAGAATGTTTTTGCTTTGCTATTCTGACCATTTTTGGCCGTTTTCCCACCATGCTCTGAGTATGTGAGCTCCAGGGTTAAACAACTATAACCTACTCATCTTCCTTACAATTTTCAAAATTCCCTACAACAGAGATATCACAGGTTTAATATTCAGCTCATTGCACATTACAGGAACGCGATCTAATTCTCACTCAAGAGGTTGGATGATATACAGGATAAGAAAACCAAATGATTGGCAAACTGCCTAGCAACCTGAATTCTCCCTCAACTGCTAGTAGGTACATAAGGTCATGAGTGATAGGAAAGAATTAGGCCATTCGCTCCATTAAGTCTACACCATTCAATCATGGCTGATCTATCTCTCCCTCCTAACCCCATTCTCCTGCCTTTTCTCCACAACCTCCGACACCGGTACTAATCAAAAACCTATCTATCTCTGCCTTAAAAAAATATCCATTGACTTGGCCTCCACAGCCTTCTGTGGCAAAGAATTCCACAGATTCACCACCCACTGACTAAAGACATTTCTGTTTGTTAAAAGAACATCCTTTAATTCTGAGGCTATGACCTTTAGTCCTAGACTCTCCCACTGGTGGAAACATCCTCTCTACATCCACTCTATCCAAGCCTTTCATTATGGCCAAAGTGCATATACAGGCAAAATTAATTGTGACAACTTGCCAAGGTGCATTCAACAGCATGCATCAAACTTAATAAGAGGAAGACATGAGGAACATCCCCTGTAACTGCACTTGCCAGCCAACACGAACACCAACTTGACTTGGAAATACATCTCAGCTGTCGGGGGTTATGGGGAGAAGGCAAGAGAATGGAGTTAAGAGGGAGATAGATCAGCCATGATTGAATGGCAGTAAACTTGATGGGCCGAGTGGCCTAATTCTGCTCCTATCACTTATGATCTTATGAATTCCATCTTTATCACTTGGCCAGGAGCTTGAGATTTCCTTCCTTCACCAGAAGAATTTCAACTCTTGAAGAAGGAAGCTCGGCCCCCACCCTGCATTAACCTTTTCATGGCATTGAAATGCTCTGATAATTGATGCAAGCATGGTTGCGAATGATACACTCATCTCTTGAGAAAGTATAAATCAGGGGTCGGCAACCTTGTTGTGCATAGGGGCCGGGTCCCATGTCTGTGAGCGGTTGGAGGGCAACAGCAAATAAATTTGACATATTTATATATTTATTTATACAATGTGCTGTGTGGTTTAGGTCTGAGGGACGGGGACTTCCTGGCTCAGGGAGATCGAGACACAGAGAGACAGAGACACAGAGACACAGAGACACAGAGACACAGAGACACAGAGACACAGAGACACAGAGACACAGAGACACAGAGAGACAGAGAGACAGAGAGACAGAGAGACAGAGAGACAGAGAGGCACTGGCACAGGCACAGAGCAGCCAGCCTTCCGCCCAGTAGCTACTTGCCAACCACCACCTCCACTGGTTGCTCCAGACTTCTTTGATCTCCTCCTTCTGAACGCTCCTGCCCGCCCTGCAACTTTACACCTGGCTACTTTGTGCAGCCCAGGCCGTGCTCCCCACACACTGCTTCCCCCCCCCCCCCCCCCCCCCCCCCCCTCAGCTGTCCTTTTACAGCTGCTTCCCATCTCACACAGTTCCAGAGTTGAAGGCGTTGTAGGTTCCGCAGAGCAGTCGCTACGAGAGTGGCATTGCTCGGCCATGTCCACTCCAGTGGATGGCCACTGTCCCTGCTGCCCTGGCAGAAAGCTGCTCCGTCTTCCCGCCCTGGGGACCGGATCTGAGTCCAGGTAGAATGTCGCCATGAGTAAAGTGTCTGTAAGGGTGACACTGGACCCAGCCACCCAGCCAGGGAATGTAAATCAGCTGCCAGTAATGAGGGATTCCACACTCCACCTGTATGTGGATAAATAGCTTCCTGTCGGGTCGCAGCCAGAGAGTCAGAGTGGGCCATCATACATCCACGGCCCTCAGCCTCAGTACCGGCTCTCCACAGGGCTGCGTACTGAGCCCCCTGCTCTACACCATCTACACACATGACTGCACCCCCGCCCACCACAGCAACACCATTGTCAAATTTGCGGATGACACTACGGTGGTGGGACTCATCTCCGGGGGGGACGAGTACGCCTACCGGGATGAGGTGGAGCAGCTGACAGTGTGGTGTGAAGAAAATAACCTGCTCCTCAACACCTTAAAGACAAAGGAAGTAATAATAGACTTCAGGAAGAATAAAACGGACATGGTACCATTGACTATCAGAGGGGACTGTGTAGAGAGGGTGGCGGATTTCCGCTTCCTGGGAATCCATATTGAGGAGGACCTGACGTGGAGCGTGAACACCACTGCGCTGCTGAAAAAGGTCCAGCAGAGACTGCACTTCCTGAGGGTGCTCAGGAAGAATAACATCACTCAGAGACTGCTGCTGTCCTTTTATCGGTGCTCCATTGAGAGCATACTAACTTACTGTGTATGCGTGTGGTACACCAGCTGCACAGCGGCTCAGAGGAAAGCGCTCCAGAGGGCCATTGACAACGCCCAGAGGATTGTCGGCTGCCCTCTCCTTACCTTGGAGGACTTACACAGTTCCCGCTGCACCAAAAAATCCCAGAGCATCATAAAGGACATTTCCCACCCCGGACACTCCCTGTTTGAACTGTTGCCGTCAGGCAGACGGTACAGATCTACAAGGACAAGGACGAACAGACTAAAAAACAGTTTTTACCCCACTGCTATAAAAGCACTAAATGTAGCCGCCAAGGAACGCAGGGGCGAGACAAACTAAGGGACTGTGGTACACTGTGAAATCGACAGAAGGATGGAGGGTTGGATGTTTATGTGTGCTATTTTCGTGATATTTATTTTAGTTGTTTATCTTTTAATATTTTACCTTGTATGTATCGTTAGCTTTTAGAAATGTTTGAATGGTGCACTGACTGGCTGACATTTTTACATTTCGTTGTACATGGTTCATGTTACAATGACAATAAAGAAACTATTCTATTCTATTCTATAAACTTTGCTAATCGTTCTTGACATTGCTGTACTGAGGGATAGCCAAGTCTATCTTTCTTGGCTAACAATCTAACCTTCGGCCGCAGGCTAGGTGACTGCGGAAAAAAATACGCTTGCGGGCCGGATGATTTACAGTTACGGGCCGCATTCGGCCCGAGGGCCATAGGTTGCCGACCCCTGATATAAATAAAGAAAGACAACAATCCCCATTACATCACAGCTCCTAACGTACCTTCCATCTGCTCTTGATCATTTCAGTATTCACCTGGCCCTAATTCAAGGTGGGTCCTGTCAAACTGGTGAGAATTTAGCACATGCAGAAGTCATTCAACATCTTGCCATTATAATGGTAGCTCAAAATTTGCCAGGCTACATCTGCTTGCTGCCACGCAAGCTCAAAATACTCTCAGTAGGTCTGTGGACAGTTGTGTTCAAAGCAACCTGACGTGTTAGAGCAGACTAACATATTATCCTCCAATAAATTAAAGATCTCAGGTATAGATAGTTAGAGCTGCCTCAGATCAGTGGGAACTCTTTCATTGAACATAAACCAGCCGACCTCTCTGGTACACATGCTTGGTGTGCTTATTGATCTCAGAGAATGTAGTGTATTCAAAGCCCCTGTGAAAATAGATTGTCGGTGATCCCTCTTCAACCACTTTGGATGTCTGACCATGAGATGTTGCCACAATATTTGGTATTTCCACAATGAACCTTGCACATGAAAGATCACAGCCATGTTCACCTTGCCTGCCATCTTGCTCTGTCCTCGTATCGTATGTAAGGCTGCAGGTGAGCTATATTTTTTTGATGAGTTCATTACTGAATTACAATTGTCACACATCCATTCATTGACAATTTCTGGTGGCTCAGTTAGCCACCTTTCTTTTTCTTGCCATTACCTTTTAGCAGTTTTGGATCTTGGGACCTTCATCCACTTTGGTCATTCACTATTTCTTATTTCTCAGTTCTTCATTTCTTAATTTTGAAATGGGTGACTTTGCATCTTTCTGCCTCAGTTTCTTCCTGTGGTATATCTTTCCACGTCTCTTTGTAGATTCCTGCTTTCCCCTGCACTGTCTATTGTTGCATCTTTACCATTCCATTATACAATCTTATCTTATATAAATGGCTCCATTACTTAATCAAAATTATTTAAAAAACGTCATCCACAGCTGTGGGTGTTGGCCAGATCATGGGAATATCACTGAGGGTATATCTTGCCATGTAGATTGCAAATGTTTTGTTCTCCTTCAATGCCCTCCTACCTTACAACTACCTTCGTTTGCAAACCTAATTTTTGCTGTCAATTTGCCACCTCCCTCCTTGTCAAATAACGTCTGTCTTTTTTTAATAAATATAATTGCCAGGCACAGTTAAGCCACGTAAGTTGCCACCATAAAAAAAGTTCACTTTATTTGTTTTGAATTACCTTTTGCTGTCGCTCGATGATCAATGCTCTCCAATATGCTCCATCACCTTGCCCTGAATAGTATGGTTCACTAGTTTTTCCAATACTCGCATTGAATTAATAGATCTTTAGATAAGTCAAGAGTGCTTTATTGAAGTATGGTGCCATGTGGTTTTCAGGTAGAACAATTATATTCTTACTTGCAGCAGCACAACAGAATACTGTTTAATTTCAGTTCATCTCTCTTACCCTTCTTAAATGGTAGAATGACTTTAGCAATATCCAATGCAAATGAATATTTCTTGAATCAATGGGGATTTGCAAATTCATGACTAATGCATCGAGAAATACCACATCTACCTCTGGCTATACCCCGAGGTGAAAATCATTGCACTTTGGAGAATTTGCTACCTTTAACCTCATTAATTTCTCCAGCACTTCCTATTTATATACACAAAAAAAAACATGTTTAACCTAATTAGCTCTCCCCCATGATATATAATTAACTGCATCTCAAGTTATGTTTCCTCATCTATGATGATGGCATGCTTCATTTCATTTACTGAGAGGATATGGGCAAGGCTGGAAAGATCAGAATTTATTGCAAAAAATGAACTTCCTTGAGACCATAACGAGGAGCTACATTTTTGGAATGTTTCAGCCTGTTTGGTGAAGGTGCTTTCAGATGTATACGTTGTCCCAGGATTTGGCTGTTCAAAGATGACAAAGAGATATGTATTCATTCGGACGGAAGTGAGCTGGAAGTG
Organism: Leucoraja erinaceus; assembly: GCF_028641065.1. NCBI lineage: Eukaryota > Metazoa > Chordata > Chondrichthyes > Rajiformes > Rajidae > Leucoraja > Leucoraja erinaceus. Next base: position 74,161,939 of record NC_073382.1, read on the forward strand.
AGGTTGAAGCTGCCTGTGTACTGTACTGGCCACAAAATGCTGGAGTATCCCAGTGGGATTGGCAGCATCTCTGGATAGAAGGAATGGGTGACATTACGGGTTGAGACTCTTCTTCAGAATGAAGGTCAGGGGAGAGGGAGACACAGAGATATGGAAGGGTAAGGTGTGAAGATGAGATATCAAAGGGGAAAACACATGGCTGTGGTAGCGAGTCGGGGTTAAAATGTGTTTGTTGAGTGGAGAGCAGGAGGAATCACAGAGGGGGAGCTGTGAGGGATATTGTTGCAGAGCTCTGTGCTACAACTGTTCTTGCTCTGTTAAATGGTAGACGGGCTGTTGAGTAATATTAATAAGCGGCACCCCTTTATTTATGATGGGTAATGGGACACATATAAGTGTTCTTTTATCCTGATGTTGTTGAAGCTCTGCAGAATCAGAGTGACCCATTCCCATAGGTAAGTGGTGAATATTCCATCACATTTCCGACGTGCAGTGTAAACATTAAAAGGGGTTTCCAGACCCAAGAAGTAAAATATTTGCTGTGAAAACATCTAATGGAAACATTCAACAATACCTAACTTCTGATTTCTTCATGTAGTTGTAGTACTTAATTAAGTTTCCGATCCATAGTTAGATCCATATTAACCCGATATCAAATTTGATGTTATTATGATTGTTCTTGACCAGGTGTTCCATTAGTGTTAGATTTTACTTTGGAGCCACGTAAGTGACTACGTGAAGACCCCGCCAGCATGCATGCACGTCACAGCTTCTCACGCAGTGCAACAGTGACGGGCGGGAGCACGAGCTCTCCCACAACAAGTTTAAAAACGGGTCCTCCAGGTAAGTAAAAACTTACTCTGAGGTCGTATTTGGAATCCTTGTTCTGCTTTATCATTACAGAAAACATGAACAAGGGAAGACAAGCAAAGAAGGTCGTACCCCGTCCGGCTGCGATGGCCCAGGAGGGTCCCAGCAGTGGGGGGCGACCGGCGGCACCTGGACCGCACACGCTGCAGTCCACAGTCACCGACACAATTTCTGTACAGCCGAGCCCAGCGCTGCTAGCTGCACAGCTCGAACAACCGCAGCGGGCTGGAGGCAAGGCTAAACCGGAGGCACATCCGGAGAAGGCGCTGTCCTGAACGGCTGCCTGTCCTGCAGCTGTCCGTTTTTTTTTCCCCTTCTTTTTTATTATTTTTAGTACGTTGAGTGTGCAGTCAGGGGGCCTAATCTTTTTATGTGTGGGGGGTGGTGGGGGGGAAGGGGGAAACTGCTTTTTTCAAGTCCCTACCTGGTCGGAGGGGTTGCCATCCTCCGAGCAGCGTCTTCGACCTGTCCTCGCGGCCTACCAGCGGGTCCTGGAGCGACGTTTCCCTGAGGGGACCTGGCCAGAACATCGGCTTTGGCGGCGGCGCAGAACATCGGCTTTAGCGGCGGCGCAGCGCTGGAGCGTTGTCGTGGAGCGGGCGATGCCTTTCCTGGGTCGCCGCGCTGGAACTCCAGTATGCTGGGACCGCTGATAAGAACATTGTGGAGTTCTGTGGAACTGTGACGCTGAACTTTACATCCCGGAGCCTGCGGTCTCTCGCCGAGATCGCCAGTGTGTGAAGCTCCGTCCGGCGCGGTCTGTTGGCTTGGAAGCCGCGGTCTCCGGTGGGAAGGCGGCCGTTCCTGGCACCCCAAGCCGCTGGGGGTTCTCCCAACGCCGGAGCACCATCACCCGGCGAGAACATTGGGTGCCGTGGCGGCGACTGTGGAGGCCTCGATAGGCCCGATTCTGGGTGGACAAGAGGATGGGGACTGGACTTTGTGCCTTCCCCCACAGTGGTTTCCACTGTTGGGGGATGTTTTTGTGTTTTGGTGTTGAATTTCGTCTTGAATGCTATGTTGTATTTTTATTAGTGTGCTGCAAGGACATCTGAATTTCCCCTGAATAAGGGGATTAATAAAGTCTAATCTAATCTAATCTAAACAGAAGTCGGTCCGGCCGGTTTACTCTGATGAGTCCGGTCCAGAAGACTCACCGCCCGAGAGCGGCAGAGGAGACCGTTTGGGCCGCATGGAGCGGCTCATGGAGCAAATGCTCCAGCGGGACTTGCTCCGCGAGATGGGGCAAGCCCGCCAAGGGAGTACAAGCACTTCCGCTACAGTGCATTACCAAGCACTGGCCATCGCATCTCCCTCAGCAGACCAGGGCTGGGCTGATCATGAACAGGGACCATTGGCCGAAGAACACGGCAGTATGCTGGGGGTGCATGAACAGGAAGAGCTGCTGGGAGTGGTAAACTGCTACGCCGTAACACCACGAGCGGGACAGCCATTACAGCCCAAACTGGTGGCTAGCATTGACTACCTGTCCTTTAATCCACTCCAAGTCAATGAGGCGATGGATCTATACACGCCTCCAAAAAACTGTATATCGCTCAATGCACCAGCTGTCAATAGCCAAATCTGGGGGTACATTGGGCTGGGCATCCGAACCCAAGAACTAAAACTACAAAAAATACTAAAGCTCCTGACGTCGGCAATAACCTCATACGCTCGGTCCATGGACGGTGTCAATATGACAAATAACCAACAAAACACCCTGGCTCTGCTGTGTAACACACAGTATGAAATCAATAACCTCCGGAAAGACCTGCCCTCAACCCCAGATTTGCAGGGCTGTGCAAAACGCCGACCTCACAACCACAAATCCTGCTATTTGGCAAAGATCTATCAAAACAGGTAAAAGATCTGGACGAGGAGTCCAAAGCACTTGGGCTCATGAGGGCAGGCCCCGGAACGAGCAAGACCACGCAATCCAGATGGCAGTACCCCTACGCATCCACCAGTAGGCGTCTACAACATGGTACTGGTGAAAGCATGGGGCCCGCATATCATCCCCGGAAGTCTTTTTTAGGACAGGGCCCAGAGCGGACCCCATGGAAGATGTGCCACCCCCACACAGCACTACCTCGACAGATAAAGAGCCGGAAGCCCAAGAAATGAATATTCTACCAGTAACAATGGAGGTAGGTAGGTCTGGTTCCTTCCAGAACATAGAAAAGTGCAGGGCCTTTACTAACAGGGAGGAGGTTGTACAGGTGCACAACCTTTTATCCGAAAGCCTTGGGACCAGACACTTGTCGGATTTCGGACATTTTCGGATTTCCGAATGGAAGATTTTTAGCATAGATTAGGTAGGTAGCACGGGCGGCCTGAAAAGTCTGAAGCGGCTGCCTCCTCCCCGGAGACCGGGGAATCATTGTAAATCATTGCATAAATGTTAGTCAGTTAGTTTGGAGGGATTTTATGTGGTGGTGGTGGGGTGGGGGGTGGGGTGAAAGGCAAAACTTTAATTCTTAGTCCCCTACCTGATCGGCGACTCCCAACATCGCGGAGCTGGGGGCTCCGTCCGGCCGTGGGCGGCGCCGGTTGCAGCTCCGACACCAGCAACTCTACCCCTGGCTGTGAAGCGCTCCAAATCCAGCGCCGCCCGCGGCGGGATGCCCGCAGCCCCAGCTTCGCGAATGTTGGGAGTCGGCGGCCACAGCACTCCGGAGCTTACCGCACGGCGACCCGACCTCTCACAAGAAGAAAAATGCGAGGGACAAGCAGAACTGGTGAGACTACATACAAAGGGGTTCATAGAAAAATCAAAACATGACCCTTTGGAATTCGTATCAAATATCTTTACTAAGAGAAAAAAAGATGGTGGATGTCGCATCATCATTGACTGAACAACATTGAATACTTTTGTCAAGTATATACTTTTCAATGGAAACATTTCTCACTGCCAAACAATTGATTTCCAAAGGATACTTTATGGCATGCATCGACTTAAAAGATGCATACTATTCAGTACCCATTCATAAGGATCATCGTAGATACCTAAAGTTTAACTGGATGGGGCAACTATGGCAGTATAAATCGTTGCCTAATGGCCTAATATCAGCCCCAAGATTGTTTACCAAGATATTAAAACCAGCCCTGGCAATACTAAGAAAACAAAAACATATTGTCATGGCATATCTTGATGATATTTTGATAATAGGCAAAACCCTGGAATTAGCTAATTCAGCAGTATTAGCTACTAAACATTTATTTGAAACTTTGGGATTTGTCATACATCCAAATAAATCTAAGTTGACGCCATCCACAACAATGGACTCCCTGGGATTCACAATTAACTCAGTCCACATGTCTGTAACATTGCCAAAAGAAAAAGCAGCAGAATTGGCACAAGCCTGCAACAAATTAATGATTACCAATCAACCAACCATTCGATAAGTGGCGAGAGTAATTGGGAAAATAGTAGCAGCATTTCCAGCTACCCAGCTTGGACCTTTGCATTACCAAAACTTACAAAGAGCAAAGGTGCAAGCTTTAAAACAACATGCAGGTCATTTTGACCGAACCATGAAATTACCAACTAAAGCAATATCAGAATTACAATGGCGGAAAGAGAACATTTGACATAGTTCCAGTCCCATCATTATCAATAATCCAACATTTACGATACAAACGGATGCTAGTGCTCAAGGCTGGGGAACAACTAATACTATATCTAGTACGGGTGGTATGTGGAATACTCAAGAATCATCACTACTACAAAGACTGGGTATAAACTATTTGGAAATGTTGGGTGCATTGTATGGGTTAAAAACTTACTGTTCAATTATGCACCATTTGCATGTCCACTTACAAATTGACAATACCACAGTGATGGCCTATATTAATCACATGGGCGGGATAAAATAGTAAGATTAAATGAGAATTTACCAGTTTGAAGTTTGGTCTGTATTTTATGAGGAGTTACGATGAGGGATTATGTGAAGAACCCGTTCAGCGCACATGTGCGGCATACTTCAAAGCAGCGGTGTGGAATCACAGATAGACACAGTTATTGAAGTAAACATAGTAAAGATAAGGAGACATCAGTTTATGAATTTGATCCATATTATTGAGGGTGGGAGCGGAGGGCACGTAATCCCTCATCGTAACTCCTCATAAAATACAGATCAAGCTTCAAACTGGTAAGTCTTCGTTTAATCTTACTATTTTACTTCGGAGTCACGTGAGTGATTCAGTGAAGATTTCAAAGCACTGCCGATTTCTTTGAGTGAAGGAAGTTATTACTATCGTCATGCCGAAGTCAATGAGGGAGGAAGTGTGTTTGTAATCAACCAAAATCTGTAAACACACATGGTATTTTTTAACAATAACAACAAAGAAATTAAATTGTTCCCCTGGGCTTAAATTAAATATTTGCAGTCTGTAAAATCTTTCCTGCAAACAAAATAGGTTTTGCCAACGGCTTATTATAAAATTTCTGAACGGTCTTTCCCCCCACCATCCTGCTGTAACCAGGATGTGGTTTATAGACACGTCCATTCTTTTAGCCGTCGACGTGGATGCTGCCCTGGTGGAATGAACTTTGTACATGTTAGTTTTTATCCCAGCAGCTTTTAGCACCTGCTTGAGCCATCTCGAAATGGCTCGTCACCCGACCATAAGGTTTTTTATGACTGACCCACAAGGCTTTTCATCTCCCTCGAATATTGTGGCCGCACATGCGTGCTGAACAGGTTATTCACGGAATCACTCATGTGACTCCGAAGTAAAATTGATATCATGTGATAATCTGGTCAACATAATCTGGCAACGGCGTGTTGACAGACATATTTGGCTATCAGCAACTTACCTACCAGGTAAGCTATATACAGTGGCAGACACCAGGTCACGCAAATTCAATGATAACACGGAATGGATGTTAAACCCCTAAGCATTTGCTGAAATTACAAAGCAATATGGAACACCAGATATCGATCTCTTTGCATCCCGACTGAATCACCAAGTATCAACATATGTCGCTTGGGAACCAGACCCTGAAGCAGCGGCGATGGACGCATTCTCGCTGAACTGGGGAAAACTATTTTTCTATGCCTTTCCCTCCTTCTGCCTCATCAGTCGGGTACTACGCAAAATACAGATGGACTCTGCTTCAGGTATTTTGGTAGTACCCGACTGGCCTACACAGCCATGGTTCCCAGTGGTCCTTGATGGTCACTGAACCACCCATAACCATCCCCAGCAGACCAGATCAATTGATCCACCCTGTCACAGGCAAGAGTCACCCATGCCATGACAGAATAAATCTGTTGGTTTGCAGATTTTAAAAAGACCATTATTGGACCTGGGATTGTCAAATAGGACCGTGAACATGATGACAGTATCTCACCGACTTTCCACCAAGAAACAATATCTCTCCAGCATCAGAAAATAGGAAGCATACTGTTCAAGAACAGGGACAACATACAGAACAGCAACCATAACTAACGTACTGGAGTTCCTGTCCAGCCTTCACCACGATGAAGGTCTGAGCTACAGTACAATCAATTGTGTTAGGAGTGCACTGTCAGCCTATCTGGGGCAGGCACCAGGACAACAGTCCATAGGGTCTCATCCGTTGGTGGCCAAATTAATGAAAGGCATCTTAAATACCAACCCCCCGAGACCTAGGTACACCCAGATCTGGGATGTCAGTGTCATCCTGACATACCTAAGGGGATGGCCACCAGCCAGATCCCCCACTCTGGAACACCTTACCCTGAAAACGGCTATGCTGATGGCTTTAGTCTCAGCACAAAGGGTCCAGTCTCTACACCTACTCAGACTGGACAACATGGTCATAACATCTGACCAAGTTACTTTTACTATCCGGGAACTGGTAAAACAGAGCAGACCAGGAACTTCAGGACTAATTATGGAATTCCGGGCATACCCACCTGACCCCCGTTTATGTGTCATGACACATCTACTACAATACCTCAACACAACCAAAGATCCCCGAGGGAGAGAAAAGGCACTATGGGTCAGCTACAAAAAGCCACATGGTCGGGTGTCGGTACAAACCATCTCTAGATGGCTCAGATGGGTATTGGGAGCTGCTGGGGTGGATACTGACATTTACACATCTCACTCCTCCAGGGCAGCATCTACATCGGCGGCTAAGAATATGGACGTGCCATTGGACCACATCCTGGCAACAGCGGGGTGGTCCACGGAAAGAACTTTCCAAACGTTCTACAATAAGTCGACTGTAAAACCTGTATCATTTGCAGAGAGGATTTTAGACTCTGCAAATATATAATATAAGCCCGGGGGAGCGTTATTTTCCTTGTTATTGTTTAAAATAAATATGGTTATTGTTTTATAAAACAGATTCATGTTTAATTACGATAACATACTTCCTCCCTTGCATGACTTCGGCAGTGAGTGAAGCATGGACTGTTACATGGTTTGAAATCACAGAGCTTTAAAATCTTCACGTAGTCACTCACGTGATTCCGAAGTAAAATAGTAAGATTAAATAAGAACTTACCAGTTTGAAGTTTGATCTTTATTTTATGAGGAGATACGATGAGGGATTTACGTGCCCTCCACTCCCATCCTTAATTATAAAGGTCAACTGGTATCTTAGTTCTCCTTATCTTTACTATGTTTATTTTGATTACTGTGTTTTTCTGTGATTCCACACCGGTGCTTTGAAGAATGTCGCGCATGTGTGCTGGCGGGGTCTTCTTCACGTAATCCCTCATCGTAACTCCTCATAAAATAAAGATCAAACTTCAAACTGGTAAGTTCTCGTTTAATCTTACTATTGGTGACTACTCAATATATTGTGTACTAAATTTAACAAATCCACCCAGAAAACTACTGCAAAGTTATTGTGTTTCCCTTCATGAAACATAGAAACATAGAAATTAGGTGCAGGAGTAGGCCATTCGGCCCTTCGAGCCTGCACCGCCATTCAATATGATCATGGCTGATCATCCGACTCAGTATCCCGTACCTGCCTTCTCTCCATACCCCCTGATCCCCTTAGCCACAAGGGCCACATCTAACTCCCTCTTAAATTTAGCCAATGAACTGGCCTCAACTACCCTCTATGGCAGAGAGTTCCAGAGATTCACCACACTCAATCTCCTAAATTCTAGAGAGTATAAACCAAGTCTATCCAGTCTTTCTTCATAAGATAGTCCTGACATCCCAGGAATCAGTCTGGTGAACCTTCTCTGTACTCCCTCTATGGCAATAATGTCCTTCCTCAGATTTGGAGACCAAAACTGTACGCAATACTCCAGGTGTGGTCTCACCAAGACCCTGTACAATTGCAGTAGAACCTCCCTGCTCCTATACTCAAATACTGAAGATGTAGGAACGTTCTTATCATAACATATCTACTTCTTCCACGGTTTTCTGTCATCCTTTCTCTCTCAAGGTGCCATGTGACACATTATAAAGTTGTTATATTACCTTTACCAGTTTCCATGCCTGGTACTTTCTGGAAACAGAGTTTTATTGAACATATCAATGGATCCTCAAAAAACTTGGAGCAGATCTCCAGCGGAAGCCGTGTCTAGACTTTGATTCCAACTTAATTAATGAGACATGTCAGGGCTGGATCTCCAGCTATTACCACAGAAATATTTTTACAGAAGATAGGCGTAAAAAGCTGGAGTAATGCCCCTGTCCCACTTAGGAAACCCGAACGCAAACCTCTGGAGACTTTGCGCCCCACCCAAGGTTTCCGTGCATTCCCGGAGGTTTTTGTCAGTGTCCCTACCTGCTTCCACTACCTGCAACCTCTGGCAACCACCTGCAACTTCTGGGAACCGCACGGAAACCTTGGGTGGGGCGCAAAGTCTCCAGAGGTTTCCATTCAGGTTTCCTAATTAGGAGGGCATAACTATGCGGGACAGGCAGCATCTCTGGAGAGAAGGAATGGGTGACGTTTTGGGTCGAGACCCTTCTTCAGAGTGAAAGTCACGGGAAAGGGAAATGAGAGATATAGACGATGATGTAGAGATACTGTCTGTTACGTTGAGTTACTCCAGCTTTTTGTGTCTATCTTCGGTTTAAACCAGCATCTGCAGTTCCTTCCTACTAATATTTTTACAGACTTCAGTTTTACAGGTTGTGGAAACATCCACTGATATTAAAAATTATTAAAAATGAGCAATACATAAAACGTTACAGTTAAAATTAAAGTAATATGAAAAACACATAAACTTGAAAACACTTAAAATAATTAACTTAACTTGATTTATTCAATAATTATAAATCACTTGAAATCTACCTCTGTCCTTTGCAGCCATTTGCTCCATTGGAATATATGTAGTCACTGACTGTTTGCCAGGTCTAACTTGGTGTAGGTCCAAAAGGCACATATCCCACTATTACTGCAGTTTCAATGTTAGAGGTGGACATATCAACTATTTTACCAATGTGGCATCTGAACTTTTTCATGGAAGCCAGGAAACTACATTCTTGTTACTATTGGTATTTTGTTTTGCAACTTTTGTACAAACCCCTATTTTTAATTTGTATCCAACATTTGTTGCTTCTGAGCCATCCCTTTCATTTCCTTTCCAATTATTAACATTCATTTCCAATTTTCTCTTAAGTAACAAGTGGGGCCTTTGTCTCATCTCACTTCTGTCACAATATTAATGCCTATCCTAGGACAAAGCTACCTAACTTTCCGAATCTATTCATGCCTCTGCCTGTTTGGATAGGGGCTCGGTAATAATCTTCAAATCACAGCCCTTGAAGACCCACATTTACCATTGGCCCTCATCTCTTGATTCTCATCCTCCATTTTGGCTCTAATGTCTTGCAACCAACATGTACTGTGAAAATTGAATCTTCTTTGTATTTTTCAAAATTCCTTCGAGCCAAATGCCTCCTCAGACATATCCCAATATGCTTTAATCTGACTTTGAATAGACAAAATGTGTCTTCAGAGGATGCTATTTACACCATCCCCAAAATGATAGAGTCCTCCATAACTACAGTGTTTGTGTTCTACTTCTCCCTTCTCCATAGCGTTACCACTCTGGCCATTCCCTCTACAATGATTTGCCTGCTTTCTTGCAGATTTTCATTGGTGGGGTCCCAAACTGAGATTTTAAATATTTCTCTTTCCACAGATGCCAGCTGGCCTGCTGAACATTTCCAGCACATTTGCTGTGATGATACATCCTCCATAAGGAACGATCTGATCCCCGTCACTAGCAGACACGCCAGTGGAAGCCCGCAATCTTAACCTCAAACAACGCCTGGCTGCTGGAAAACACGGCACTCTGGGCTGAGCTGAGGCCACAGTCAAATGAGCCACAACTGGGTCCAATTAGTGGTTATTAGATCAACTCACCTGCACCTCGTCAGCCCGACTCCTTTTAAACCCAGGAGCTTCAGCCAGGAGAGAGAAGGTAAAGACAGGAGTGAAAGAGGAAGACCTCTATTAACTGGGCCTCTTTTCACAGGCTTGGAAGAAGTCCATGACTGCGAGCACCTCCTCTTGAGGCCAGAGTGATCTGCTGCAATATATCCAAGTTATGCCACTGTCCCACTTAGGAAAACTGAACGGAAACCTCTGGAGACTTTGTGCCCCACCCAAGGTGTCTGTGCAGTTCCCGGAGGTTGCAGGTGGTTGCCGGAGGTTGCAGGTAGTGGAAGCAGGTAGGGAGACTGACAAAAACCTCTGGGAACCTCTGGACTTTGTGACTTCCCCCACAGTGGGAATCACTGTAGGGGGATGTTTTATGTTTGGTGTTGAATTTCTTCATGAATACTATGTTGTATTTTTATTAGTGTGCTGCAAGGACATCTGAATTTCCCCTGAATAAGGGGATTAATAAAGTCTAATCTAATCTAAATGACTGCGCCCCTGTGTGAACCTGGACATTCTCTTCATTATTATCATCTTTAGAAATAAATCATATTATGTGAGCTCACCCTACTGTAAGCGTCAGTGTAGTCATTGTTGACCTGGCGTCATGACCAATGCCACATCTGTTTTTAATATTTTGTCTTCCCAGCATTAACAGTTCTTTTTAGGTTTCTTTTACTGTATCTGCAATACTTCAGAAGAATTAGAGGCGATCATAATAAAACATATAACTTTCTTACATTGATAGGAAGACTGGGTCCAGGATGGGTATTCTTTTTGGCTGTGGGTCACATATCCTAATTTCTTAATTGCATGGATGACTGCAAAATGGAGTTAGCTCTTGGAGGTGTAAGAAATAGGCACCCTTTTCTCAAAATAAGTACTGAAAATGAGACCATTTACCATTGAGAAGAAAGTTCTTCATGTAGAGGGTAGTGAATTCTTAAGGGCCAGTCCCACTTTCACGGCCTAATTCACAACCTCTGCCGAGTTTGCCCTTGACTCATACTCACAGCATGGTCATCACGAGGTCGTAGGAGGTCATAGGTAGGTCGTAGATAGGTCGTGATGCTAGTCGTAGGTACTCGTGGCATCAAGTAGGTCGGGGCGTTTTTCTAACCTGATGAAAAATGTCCATGAGTAAAAAGGTCATGAATTAGGTCGTAAAAGTGGGATAGGCCTTTTAGAATTCTTAGTCATTGAGTTCAGTCAAAACAGAGATCAATAGATTTATAATAGGAGGGTGCAGGAAAATGTTATTGATGTTGGCCACCATGATCTTGAAGCATGATGAAACACACTTGAAGGGCCATATAGCCTACTCCCATTCCTGCTCTTATTTCTTACAGTCCTTTTAGGTGCATCTTACCCCGCTTCATGTGACCTTCACCACTCAGTGATTTCTTGGCAGGTGCAAATTTGAAGAAAATCATCTTTATATTTTCTCCACTCCTTCATGTTTGTTTTTCCCTAGTTCATCCTCCATTTCAGTTCCAGTGCCAGGTTGAGTCACAGGTGAAAGAGGTCGCAGCTTTTTACACAAAATTAAAGCTTGGAATAACAAACTAATTGTGCTGGAAGTGTCTATTATAAGACACGTGGACAGAGAGATACTGTACATGTGTGGGAAGGTGGAGAAGGTTAATTATATATTGCCTTAGGATGAATGACATCATCAAGTGGGCCGGCTACAATAAAGTAAGCGGGATGGTGGGCTGCAGAAGTTGTTTCTGTCAGTCCTCCCATAACCTGTTTGAATGTTCCTCCCACACCACACTATTCTTGTTCTTTTTATTCCCTTTATACATTAACCATATAACCATATAACAATTACAGCACGGAAACAGGCCATCTTGGCACTACAAGTCCGTGCCGAACAACTTTTTTCCCTTAGTCCCACCTGCCTGCACTCATACCATAACCCTCCATTCCCTTCTCATCCATATGCCTATCCAATTTAGTTTTAAATGATACCAACAAACCTGCCGACACCACTATATATATATATATATATATATATATATATATAGATAGATAGATAGATAGATAGATATATATATACATATACAAACATTCTTTTATGAAAGCATAATTTAAGTAAAAATAATCATTCCTTTTCGTGGGGGAAGGAATGACTTTTAACTCTTAACTCCTCACAGATGGAGGATTTGCAGGCAACATACCACAACCCCCCACAATGCGGACAAGCGAGGTTGTATTTTGCCACTTGAAAATCAGGCGTGTAACAGGTTGATTTTTCTTTCTTGTGCGGGAAGGAACTGCAGATGATGGTTTAAACTGAAGATAGACACAAAAAGCTGGAATAACTCAGCAGGTCTCTGGAGAAAAGGAATAGGTGACGTTTCGGGTTGAGAAGAAGTCTTAAGAAGGGTCTCGACCCAAAACGTCACCTATTTTCCCTTTGTCCAGAGATGCTGTCTGGCCCACTGAGTTATTCCAGCTTTTTCTTTCTTTCTTTGATTTTACTTCTTGTTCCCTCATGAGAAGTACCCGGCAGGAACACTAACCAAGACATTGGTTGGTGAATCCTCCATATAAATAGGAGAACAAACAAGATATTTAGATTGAATTCACACCTGACAATCCAATTTAAATAAGACCTGAGGATCTGCTATAATTCCATGGGCACCTGTAAGCCCGAAGGATTTTGTTATTTTGACCAATCTTCAAGCACGCACGCGCTTTTTGGTAACAACAATGCATGATATACACCCCACACAAATATCATTCACAGATACATGTATGTATGAGGACTCGAGTGTCAGTGCTATAGGGAGAGGTTTAGTAGGTTGGGACTCTTGGAGCGCAGGAGGATGAGGGGCAATCTCATAGAGGTGTATAAAATCATGAGAGGAATAGACACTGTGTCTCTTGCCCAGTGTAGGAATCAAGGACCAGAGGGCATATGTTTAAATTCAAGGGGAAAAAATTTAATAGGAGTCGGAGGGTAACATTTTCAAACAAAGGGTGGTGGGTGTATGGAACGAGCTGCCAGATTAGGTAGTTGAGGCAGGGATTAATGCAACATTTAAGAAACAATTAGACAGGTACCTGGATAAGATTTAGGTTTAGAGGGATAAGATAGTTTTGAGGGATATGGGCCAAATGCAGGCAGGTGGAACTAGTGTAGCTGGGACATGTTGGCCAGTGTGGGCTAGTTGGGCCGAAGGGCCTGTTTCCACACTTTAAGACAATAAATCTATGAATACACACACTTCCCTGCATAAATGCACTTGCATATCTGTGCACAGGTATGTGGGTATACATTGGCAAATGTTTTTTCTCCCCTGTTTTACTACTGTTATTTTTTTGTCTTACATGATCCAGGATCAAAGTTTAGAAATTCCATTTCCATGTACTAGATATATTGAGACACTTAGTATCTGTGAGCTTTTGAATCTGTTATACCACAATGGTTATTTTCATTTGCTTACAGTTCTTCTTTTCTCAATTCTAAAATTTATTTTCATGATATCCTTCTCTCACCCAATTCTCCTCCACGTTCAATGATACTTTATTGTCACATGTACTTAGGTACAGTGAAATGCTTTTTTGCTTTGCATACAACCCAGTAAAATCATATAGCAGATCTCACCCTGCAGTACACAAGATTCGCTACGTTCCTGGTGCCGACAAGTTACAAAAGTTCACTGAACAGTCCTATCTTTTGCCTGCAGCCGCACGTGGCAGTAAACGGTCCCCTGCCACTTCAATATTGTAATTTCCCTCAGAGAAATAGTCTTTGAAGTTGTCTTGATAATGCATTTTGAGAGAAAACCAATATGTGTGATTTGCACGAAGTGGATGTTGAAAATGTAATCGATAGATCTTGCAGTATAGAATCATGCCCATTCCAAGTACTTTTCTATACTCTTCCCATTTTCTAGAACTGGGCTCACAGACTTTTGTGCCACACTCATCTAAATACTTCTTTACTTGCTATAACAGACATTTTCAGTTTTAAGTTTAGTTTATTGTCATGAGAACCGAGGTACAGTGCAAAGGATTTTATTGCGTGCTAACAAGTCAGCAAAAAGACAATACATAATTATAATTGCGCCATTACAGTGTATAAGATGCATGATAAGGGAATAATGCTTAGTGCAAGGGTAAGCCAGCAAAGTCCAATCGAGGATAGTCCTTGCTATAGTCTAATGGGCCTGTCCCACTTAGGCGATTTTTCAGCGGACTGCTGGCGACTGTCAAGTTGCCGGCAGTCACCTGAAAAACCGGGAACTGGAACGGTGACTGTAAGAGTGGAACACACACACACACACACACACACACACACACACACACACACACACACACACACACACACACACACACACACACACACACACACACACACACACACACACACACACACACACACACACACACACACACACACACACACACACACACACACACACACACACACACACACACACAGCAAAGGCGGGGGCCAGGGCAAGCGGGGGAGCGCTGTTTAAAATATTCCCACAGTACAAAGCCAAGGTGATACAGACACACCGCGATGAACAGGAAGGTTGGTGCTGTAATTAAGATAGCTAAAGCACAGTGTACGGTAAGTCCTTTAAAAGAGGGGGGAGTGGGAGGAGAAGGGGGGAGAAGGAGGGAGAAGGAATAGAGACAACTTTTAAGAAGCCAGAGATACACTGCTGTGAAGCTCGGCAGACATTTAACATTACCGGTCGTTTCCTTGGTTCTGAAAACTACTGCTCACCTTTTTTTACCCCCCAAATAAGGCAATGAAATTCACCAGTCAGCACTGGCTCCAACCTACGAGAACCTCCGAGAAACTTCGACCTCCTGGCAACCCACTAGGACCTCCTTGCGACCCACCTACGACTCGGGAATTCTCGCTAATCTCCATGGTGACTTCATTCTAGTCACTGCTAACTTTTAAACATGTTGATAAATGCTCGGTGACCATAATGAGGCCGCAACTAGTTCCCAAAATGTGGAAACACCCGCGAACATGTGGCAACCATGTGGCGACTGCAAAGTCTCCTAAGTGGGACAGACTCCTAAGGGTAGTCCACCTTCTTCTTGCGAGGATCTCCTCTCTCACTTAGTGATATCTATATTTATTTTCTTCAACATGTCTCCCCTTTGTCTGCTATTTTCTGCTGCTCAGAAAGGCACAATGCCTCAATGAAAGAGTACATATTACCATCTTTTATGCCTTATCTTATGACATGATGGCAATATCTTTCGAGGCAGGATAAGGCCATTAGAATCAAAACTGACGGTTTATTCTGATTGACATCTATTTTGTTAACTAGATTTCTTTTCATATATTTCAATTTTTTTTCTTTTCAATATCACATCTGTTTTTATAATGCTTCTTTCATGGTTTTCTATAATAATCTATTCCAAAAGTCTATTAAGTGAACCATACAGTGAGCTGGGAAAGGAACTATTGTAATCCCTGCACACCATTGACTAAACATAATTAAATTGGACCATGATCTCAAGTAAACCACTATTCCAAGGTATATTGCCGTGAACTAGCCATGTTCAAGGCAATGAAAGAATGGTTTAAACAGGAAGTTTTATATGAGGACAAATAAAATTTTCTATAGTTCTGGTAAAGAGTAAATTAGAAGTAAATAGAAGCATTAAATTGCAAAACCCAAACACCTTGAAATATATCAATCAATTCAGATGGAAGGTAGAATGTGTTCAGGCCGATGAGGACATGGCAGCCCTTTGTAATCTAAACTGCACCATTCACGCAGAGCTTTCCTTTAGTTACCAGTATTCATCCAATTCCTTCGAATGTCAAAATAAAACGTGTATCAATCACCTTTTCAGGCAGTGAATATCAGAGCAAAACATTTCATTACATAATAGTTCATACATCTCCTTTTGCTCATTGTCTGTGTTTCTTGATTCCCAAACCATTCGCTAATGGACATTTGCACTAAACATTATTCCATTATCATGTATCTATACACTGTAAATGGCTCGATTGTAATCATGAATTGTCTTTCTGTTGACTGGTTAGCATGCAACAAAAGCTTTTCACTGCACCTCAGTACATGTAACAACAAACTAAACTGAATATCTACTCTAATTGACACAATCACTATCGTCTGGAAACCTAACAAATCTCTCAATCTTATTTGCTCCAAAGGAAATGAACCCAGATTGTTTAGTCTACCTTAAAATTGTTCCAGGGATAGCAGCAGCAGGGTTTATCAGGAGTTGCAGGAAAGTTCAATAGGCACTGTCCTTCCCTGATAGAGGTGTCTGATATCAGAGGTAGAATTTTGGTCCATCTCACAAATAAACTAAGTGGCTGTCATGGTGTGGAGCTGGAAGTATTTATAAAGAAACATATATTCTGATCCAATACCTAAAAAATACAACCTTTTTTTTAAATAAAAAGAGACTGCTGGAAATTCTTCACAGGCCAGGTAGCATCTGTGGAAAGAGAAAGAGTGCTAATGAGTGTACAAAATCATGAGAGGAATAATTTGGGTAGATGTACAGAGTCTCGTGCCCAGAGTAGGGAATTGAGGACCAAGGTGAAGGGGAAATGATTTAATAGGAATCTGAGGGGTAACATTTTCACACAAAAGTTGGTGGATGTATGGAACAAACTGCCAGAGGAGGTAGTTGAGGCTTGACTATCCCAGCGTTTAAGAAACAGTTAGAAACATAGAAACATAGAAATTAGGTGCAGGAGTAGGCCATTCGGCCCTTTGAGCCTGCACCGCCATTCAATATGATCATGGCTGATCATCCAACTCAGTATCCCGTACCTGCCTTCTCTCCATACCCCCTGATCCCCTTAGCCACAAGGGCCACATCTAACTCCCTCTTAAATATAGCCAATGAACTGGCCTCAACTACCCTCTGGGGCAGAGAGTTCCAGAGATTCACCACTCTCTGTGTGAAAAAAGTTCTTCTCATCTCGGTTTTAAAGGATTTCCCCTTTATCCTTAAGCTGTGACCCCTTGTCCTGGACTTCCCTAACATCGGGAACAATCTTCCTCAATCTAGCCTGTCCAACCTCTTAAGAATTTTGTAAGTTTCTATAAGATCCCCTCTCAATCTTCTAAATTCTAGAGAGTATAAACCAAGTCTATCCAGTCTTTCTTCATAAGACAGTCCTGACATCCCAGGAATCAGTCTGGTGAACCGTCTCTGCACTCCCTCTATGGCAATAATGTCCTTCCTCAGATTTGGAGACCAAAACTGTACGCAATACTCCAGGTGTGGTCTCACCAAGACCCTGTACTACTGCAGTAGAACCTCTCTGCTCCTATACTCAAATCCTTTTGCAATGAAAGCTAACATACCATTCGCTTTCTTTACTGCCTGCTGCACCTGCATGCCTACCTTCAATGACTGGTGTACCATGACACCCAGGTCTCGCTGCATCTCCCCCTTTCCCAAGCGGCCACCATTTAGATAATAGTCTGCTTTCTTGTTTTTTCCACCAAAATGGATAACCTCACATTTATCCACATTATACTGCATCTGCCAAACATTTGCCCACTCACCCAGCCTATCCAAGTCACCCTGCAGTCTCCTAGCATCCTCCTCACAGCTAACACTGCCCCCAAGCTTAGTGTCATCCGCAAACTTGGAGATATTGCCTTCAATTCCCTCATCCAGATCATTAATATATATTGTAAATAGCTGGGGTCCCAGTACTGAGCCTTGCGGTACCCCACTAGTCACTGCCTGCCATTGTGAAAAGGACCCGTTTACTCCGACTCTTTGCTTCCTGTTTGCCAGCCAGTTCTCTATCCACATCAATACTGAACCCCCAATGCCTTGTGCTTTAAGTTTGTATACTAATCTCTTATGTGGGACCTTGTCGAAAGCCTTCTGGAAGTCCAGATACACCACATCCACTGGTTCTCCCCTATCCACGCTACTAGTTACATCCTTGAAAAATTCTATAAGATTCGTCAGACATGATTTACCTTTCATAAATCCATGCTGACTTTGGCCAATGATTTCACCACTTTCCAAATGTGCTGCTATCCCATCTTTAATAACTAACTCTAGCAGTTTCCCCACTACCGATGTTAGACTAACTGGTCTGTAATTCCCCATTTTCTCTCTCCCTCCCTTCTTAAAAAGTGGGGTTACGTTTGCTACCCGCCAATCTCAGGAACTACTCCAGAATCTAAAGAGTTTTGAAAGATTATTACTAATGCATCCACTATTTCTGGAGCTACTTCCTTAAGTACTCCGAAGTACGAAGTTAGACAGGTACATGGATAGGACAGCTTTGGAAGGATATGGACCAATCAAAGGCAGGTGGGACTAGTGTAGCTGGGACATTTTGGATGGGCCGAAGGGCCTGTCTCCACACTGTATCACTCTATGACTCTATCACTCTATGATTCCAATTGAAAAAAAATTGAAGAACCTTCATCAGAACTGGGAAAGGAAGAAACAGTTAGTTTCATGTTGCTGAGAAAGTGCAGGAGAGGTGGATAAAATATAATATCTCTGACAGGATGAGGCCAGGGTTGCTGTGGAAACAAGTTGTAGGGATCATCTGGTCGATGGATAAATGAGGACAGTTTGGAAAGAGAGGAGGAAGAAAAGCTATGAGATGAGGGCAGTTAGAGAGAAACTACAGACAATGGAATATGAAAACGTTGTGAAAAGCAGAGCTGTAGGAAATGACCAGTGGGTCCAGCTCTGCTAATAATGAGAGATAAAACAGAACCAACGCCACAGATGGATGACTGATAGCAGAAATGGCCAGGTGCAATGAGAGGGAGATAAACTTACCAGAAATTGGAGAACTTGATACTGAGTCTGGAACAGAAATGCTCTTCCTCAATCATATGTTGGACCTTGATATAAGGATGCACGGAAGGACAGACAGATAGATCAGAATGAGGGTGGGATGGGGAATTAAAGTGGCAGGCAAAAGGAAACTTAAGACTGCTGCAATGAACTGCAGTCTCACTTTCTTTGAATGACAATGTCCATAAAGACAATTAAAAAAAAGGGAAATATACTTCAGCGACAAAATACTTGTGAACAGAAGCTAGTAAAATATAAAAATAAAGGGGAAAAATTAAAGGGAACTTAGGAAAGCAAAGGAGTAGCATGAAAAAAACAATGAAGGTGAAATCAGAAAAAATCCAGAGGTATTAGAAAATTATAAAAATCAATGTCATGAAAATGAAATAAATCCATAGAGCCTAATAATCAGCAGTACAGAGATAGAGAACCATGGAAACAGAGCATGCATTAGTTGTCACCTTCCATAATTACAGTATGTGGGTTATGGAACAGTTCCTGCAGAATAGAATATAGCAGATCCAATCACACTATTTTAGAAAGGATTGAGAGCGAACAGGGAACCACAGACCGATAATCCCAACGTCAGTAATAGGGAAATGCTGGCGTCTATTATAAATAATGTGATAAACAGGCACTTGGTAAATGTCAACAGGATTAAACAATGTCAGCATGTATTTAGTGTCGTTTAGTTTAGTTTTGTTCAGAGATACAGCGCGGAAACAGGCCATTCGGCCCACTGAGTCCGCACCGACCAACGATCCTCGCATACTAACACTATCCTACACACACTGGGGGCAATTTTTACACATACACCAAGCCAATTAGCCTACATACCTGTACGTCTTTAGAGTGTGGGGGGAAAATGAAAATCTCTGAGAAAACATTTGCGGTTACGGAGAGAACATAGAATATGTAGGAAGGAAGTGCAGGTGCTTGTTTAAACCATAAGATAGACACAATAAGGTGAAGTAACTCAGCGGGTCAGACAGCATCTCTGGAGAAAAGGAATAGGTGACGTTTTGGGTCGAGACCCTTCTTCAAGACCCTATCTTCATTTGAGATAAATGGGTTTATTTGGAAGTGGGGGCATTGACTCGTGGGGTATCAGCTGGCTCAATCATTGAGTCCCAACAGTTCACAAATTATGCGGATGATTCAGGGGAGGGAATTGAATGTAATATTTCTCAGTTCGCTTCGGGCCAAAAACTGGGTGGGGGATGTGAAGTGTATTCAAAAGAAGGCATCAAGCTGATCTTAACAGGTTAATTGAGTGGGTAAATGCATGGAAGATTCAGCATAAATCTGATGTGAAGTTATGCACGGGTATGAAAAACAGAAAGATAGAGCATTATTTAGATGGTTATGGATTGTGAATAGTTGATGTACCAAGGGACCAGGTTAGCCTTGTGTATTAGTCAATGAAAACACTTGCAGATGAAGTAAGCAGTGAAGAAAGCAAACAACATTCTGGGATTCATTGCTAGAAGTTTGCGTAGAAGAGTACAAATGTCTTCCCCAGGGTCTTTTTGGGACGACACATGGAGTATTGTGTCCCATTTTTGTTAATAAAAATAACACTCTTATCAATGAAGGTTTGCCTCTGGCATGGCAGGACAGTCATATGAAGAGAGACTGAGTCAACTAAGACCGACTCCCAAGAGTTAGACAAATAAGAGGTGATTTTATTGAAAGCAACAAAATTCTGATAGTGCCAGACACCCTGGATGCAGGAAAAATGTTTCACCAAGCTAAGGGTTCTAGGATGAGGGATGATTGCTTTAGAATATGGGGCAAGGCATTTAGATGAGGAACAATTGGTTAGGAGTATGGAGTGACCTTTTGAAACACTTTATCACAGAAGGCAGTAAAGAATATATCACAGAATATATACGAGTTAGATACATTTCTCAACACAGAAATACCAAGAGGAAAATGGAGAGAGCATGGAATGTATATTGAAATAGATAATCAGCCAAGATTATTTAGAAAGAGGAGCCAAATAGTCTATTACTACTATATTTTATGCTTCTGTATTTTATGAGTACATAAAGATCAAGAGGATAATTAAGGACAGTCTAAGACCTACTGTGCAAACACTTGTGCCTACAAGGGACCATAAAGGTAATCTACAAATAAAGGTGGGGTGAATGTGGACCAGATGGCTAATGTACACTTTGTGGTTATCTTTAAAAAGAAGAGATCGTTGCTGATATTGCACAATGAAAAAGTAACTGTAGATCCCAGAACTGGGTGAATTGTATACCAGAGAGAAAAGAGAAATAGGTGAGAAATTATAAAGTTTGACTATCATTTTCCAATGCTGCCTGGATATGGGAGTGGTGCCAGGGTCACCCAGGGCACCTTCAGCTAAAATTATGCTATATCAGCATTATGTTGGCATTTCTATGTGACATTCTCTTTGAGTTGAGTTTAGTTTATTGTCATGTATAACTAGGCACAGTAAAAAACTTTTGTTGTGTGCTAACCAGTCAGCGGAGAGACAATACAAGATTACAGAGCCATACACAGTGTACAAATACATGATAAAGGTAATAAAGTGAATAATATTTAGTGCAAGATAAAATCCAGTACATTCTGATCAAAGATAGCCCGAGAATCTCCAATGAGGCAGATCCAATCAGGACTGCTCTCTAGTTGTAGGAAGGATGGTTCAGTTGCCTGACAACAGCTGGGAAGAAACTGTCTCTGAAAGGGTTTCGGCCCGAAACGTTGCCTATTTCCTTCGCTCCATAGATGCTGCCTCACCCGCTGAGTTTCTCCAGCATTTTTGTCTACCTTCTGAAAGCATGTGCATTTTCACACTTCTATGCCTGTTGCCCAATGGGAGTGGGGAGAAGAGGGAGTGGCCGGGTTGTGACATCTTTGATTATGCTGCTGGCCTTGCCGAGGCAGCGTGTGGTATAAATGGAGTCAATGGAAAGGAGGTTGGTTTGTGTGATGGTCTGGGCTGCGTCCACAATTCCCTGCAATCTCTTCTCATCTTGGATGAAGCTGTTCCCAAACTATGCTGTGATGCATCCTGATAAAATGCTTTACACGGCACATCTGTAGAAGTTAGTGAGATGCCTCTACTTCTTCTAAGGAAGTAGAGGCATTGATGTGATGTCTTGGTCATTACTTCAATATGGGTGGTACAGGGCAAGTTGCTGGTAATATTTACTGCTAGGAATTTGATGCTTTCAACAATCCCTACTTTAGCGCCATCAATACAAACTGGGACATGTGTATCGCTTCGCTTCCTGAAGCGGATCAATATCCCCTTTGTTTTGGTGACATCGAGAGAAAGGTTGTTGTCTTGACACCAGGTTATGAGGTTCTCAATCTCCTTCCTGTACTCCATCTCATCCTTATTTGATATCCGGCCCACAGCGGTGGTGTCGACTGTGACTTTGAAATTTAATTGGATTTGTACATATAACCATATAATAACCATATAACAATTACAGCACAGAAACAGGCCATCTCGACCCTTCTAGTCCGTGCCGAACACGTATTCTCCCCTAGTCCCATATACCTGCGCTCAGACTATAACCCTCTATTCCTTTCCCGTCCATATAACTATCCAATTTATTTTTAAATGATAAAAACGAACCTGCCTCCAGCACCTTCACTGGAAGCTCATTCCACACAGCCACCACTCTCTGAGTAAAGAAGTTCCCCCTCATGTTACCCCTAAACTTCTGTCCCTTATTTCTCAAGTCATGTCCCCTTGTTTGAATCTTCCCTACTATCAGTGGGAAAAGCTTATCCACGTCAACTCTGTCTATCCCTCTCATCTTTTTGAAGACCTCTATCAAGTCCCCCCTTAACCTTCTGCGCTCCAAAGATTAAAGCCCTAACTTGTTCAACCTTTCTCTGTAACTTAGTTGCTGAAACCCAGGCAACATTCTAGTAAATCTCCTCTGTACTCTCTCTATTTTGTTGACATCCTTCCTATAATTAGGTGACCAAAATTGTACACCATACTCCAGAATTGGTCTCACCAATGCCTTGTACAATTTTAACATTACATCCCAACTTCTAAACTCAATGCTCTGATTTATAAAGGCTAGCACACCAAAAGCTTTCTTTACCACCCTATCTACATGAGATTCCACTTTCAGGGAACTGTGCACAGTTATTCCCAGATCCCTCTGTTCACCTGCATTCTTCAATTCCCTACCATTTACCATGTACGTCCTATTTTGATTTGTCCTGCCAAGATGTAGCACCTCACACTTATCAGCATTAAACTCCATCTGCCATCTTTCTGCCCACTCTTCCAACTGGCATAAATCTCTCTGTAGACTTTGAAAATCTACTTCATTATCCACAACCCCACCTATCTTAGTATCATCTGCATACTTACTAATCCAATTTACCACACCATCATCCAGATCATTGATGTACATGACAAACAACAGTGGACCCAACACAGATCCCTGTGGCACCCCACTAGTCACTGGCCTCCAACCTGACAAACAACCATCCACCATTACTCTCTGGCATCTCCCATTCAGCCACTGTTGAATCCATCTTGCTACTCCACCATTAATACCCAACCATTGAACCTTCTTAACCAACCTTCCGTGGGGAACCTTGTCAAAGGCCTCACTGAAGTCCATATATACAACATCCACTGCTTTACCCTCATCAATTTCCCGAGTAACCTCTTCAAAAAATTCAAGAAGATTAGTCAAACATGACCTTCCAGGCACAAATCCATGTTGACTGTTCCTAATCAGACCCTGTTTATCCAGATGCTTATATATATTATCTCTAAGTATCCTTTCCATTAATTTTCCCACCACTGACGTCAAACTAACAGGTCTATAATTACTAGGTTTACTCTTAGACCCCTTTTTAAACAATGAAACAACATGCGCAGTACGCCAATCTTCCGGTACTATTCCCGTTTCTAATGACATTTGAAATATTTCTGTCATAGCCCCTGCTATTTCTACACTAACTTCCCTCAATGTCCCTAGGAAATATCCTGTCCGGACCTGGAGACTTATCCACTTTCATATTTCTCAAAAGTGTCAGTACTTCCTCTTCTTTGAATCTAATAGTTTCCATAGCTACTCTACTTGTTTCCCTTACCTCACATAATTCAATATCCTTCTCCTTGGTGAATACCGAAGAAAATATAATGTTCAATATCTCCCCCATCTCTTTTGGCTCTGCAGATAGCTGTCCACTCTGACTCTCCAATGGACCAATTTTATCCCTCGTTATCCTTTTGCTATTAATATAACTGTAGAAACCCTTTGGATTTACTTTCACCTTACTTGCCAAAGCAACCTCATATCTTCTTTTAGCTTTTCAAATTTCTTTCTTAAGATTCTTTTTACATTCTTTATACTCCTCAAGCACCTCATTTATTCCATGCTGCCTATAATTATTGTAGATCTCTCTCTTTTTCCGAACCAAGTGTCCAATTTCTCTTGAAAACCATGGCTTTTTCCAATTTTTACTATTTCCTTTCAACCGAACAGGGACATAAAGATTCTGTACTCTTAAAATTTCACCTTTAAATGTCCTCCATTTCTCTTGCACATCTTTCCCATAAAACAAACTGTCTCAATTTACTCCTTTTAAATCCTTTCACATCTCCTCAAAGTTAGCCTTTCTCCAATCAAAAATCTCAACCCTAGGTCCAGTTCTGACCCTCCCCATAATTATATTGAAACTAATGGTATTGTGATCACTGGTCCCGAACTGTTCCCCAATGCATACCTCTGCCACCTGACCCATCTCATTTCCTAACCCGTCTCATTTCCCAAGGTCTCCCATGACGTACTCTCTGGCTAATGCCCCTGTCCCACTTAGGGAACCTGAACGGAAACCTCTGGAGGCTTTGCGCCCCACCCAAGGTTTCCGTGCGGTTCCCCGAGGTTTTTGTCATGGCTGCAAAGGCGTGGGTGCACTATCTTGTGTAAAGAAGGGGGCTGAGAACACATCCTTGCAGAGCACCAGTGTTGAGGATTATCGTGGAGGATAATTTGGCCCCTATCCTCACTGAGTGTGGTTTTCCTCCAGATCTTTGGGCTGTTTCTTGTCAGCATGCAATTGTTCATCAGCTCAAGGACCCACTTCCGTGTCAGAGGTCCAAACTGCTTGATCTCCTCTGTGAAAATATTGTCCAGGCCGATGGCTTTGCCAGTCTTGAGGGCTTTGATGCTGATATTGAGCTCTTCAAGGGAGAACGGCTGTCAGTCCAGTGTTGTGGGAGTGCTGAAGTCGGTCTGCCTTTGGTCTTGGCTGTTTTGTGGTGGATTTCCCATTGAGCAGCAACTGATACGCAACTTGGTTGGCCGTGGTGGTATACTGTTGATGTGTTGGTGTTGATGGGTCATTGCTGATTTTTCGGATGAGGCTCCATGCCTTTTTGCTGTTTTTTGCCATATCAGTTGTTTCCAGTAGAGTTTGCCATTTCCGCTGGTGGCATTCTGATAGGGAGGTCATGAGTCTCTCACCTACTTCCATGGTGCTTTCAGCAAAGGGGTCAGATTCATAGAGCTGTTGGTATTGCTCATATAGTTCACTGCTTAGAGTGTCAAGGCCGGGGATGTATTGAGTGCGGTAGCCTCTCGGGATGTTCTTCCGGGCTGCCTGGTTCACTAACTTGGTGAAGATTTGATAGTTTTTTGGGTCCGCTGGAAGGTGGGTGATCTTCCCTTCAAGATCTTCTTGGAAACCAGGCCAGTTCGCTTTCCCATCGCTCTTCTAAAACCCGGTAAAGATCCAGCATATGCAAAGAGCTTCCGCCCAATCTCCCTGCTATGCCACCCGTACAAGCTGTTTGAGCGCCTGATCCTCAACAGCCTTGCCCCAGTCGCTGAACCAGCCATCATCCCTCAACAAGCTGGATTCCGACCTGGCAAATCCACAACAAGTCAACTTCTGAATCTCACACAGCACATTGAAGACGGGTTCCAGAAAGGACTGGTGACAGGAGCCGTCTTTGTTGATCTGTCTGCCGCGTATGACACTGTGAATCACCGCCTCCTCCTAAAAAAGATCTTGGAGAATACCAAAGACCTGGCACTCACGGACATCATCAGAGCCCTCATGAAAGATAGGCGCTTCTATGTTGTCCTTAACAACAAGCAAAGTCGCTGGCGACGACAACGGAATGGCTTGCCTCAAGGTAGTGTGCTGGCTCCACTACTATATAACATCTACACCAATGACCAGCCAATGGACCAGAACACTGAGCGGTTCATCTACGCCGACGACCTCTGTGTAACATCCCAAGAGAGTATGTTTGAAGCTGTAGAAGTGAATCTCACCTCAGCCCTAGATGAGCTACACCTCTACTACGAGCGCAACCACCTACACGCAAACCCTGCGAAGACCCAAGCCTGCTCGTTCCTTCTCAGGAACCGGGAAGCAAACAGACCCCTTAACATCACATGGTCTGGAACACATCTTGAGCACTGCACCAACCCTGTCTACCTCGGTGTAACACTGGATCGCACTCTCTCCTATAAGGACCACGTCAAAAACACCAAACTGAAAGTTAACTCCCGAAATAACATCCTCCGGAAGCTGACCAACTCCAAATGGGGAGCCACAGCACACACATTAAGATCTACTGCTCTGGCCCTGTGCTACTCCTCTGCGGAGTATGCGTGTCCTGTTTGGGAGAGATCATCCCATGCCAAGAAACCAGACCCAGAGTTGAATAACGCCTGCCGCTCAATCACTGGCTGCTTGAAGCCCACCAACATAAACAACCTGCACCTCCTCGCTGGCATTGCCCCTGCTGATGTGAGACGGGAAGTCGCCAGCCGAGTAGAGATGACCAAGGTCACCAGTGATGAACGCCACCTCCTCTACGGACGTGTACCCCCGGCCCAATGGCTGAAGTCCAGGAGAAGCTTTCTCAGCCATGTCCAGCCCCTAATAGCATCACGGGAAGAAACCAGACTCCAACTATGGACAAAAAGGCTTGAGGACGACCCCCCTCCTACTGACATGGGTATCCCTCCTTCTGAAGCCCTCCCTCCGGGCTCAGAAGCACCATGGGTCCAGTGGAAGACGCTCAACCGCCTGAGAACAGGAACAGGGCGATCAAAAGCTGCCATGGCCAGATGGGGCTATGAAACTGGCCAAACCACCTGTGAATGTGGAGAAGAGGACCATACAATGCAGCACTGCCTTGTCTGCCCCCTACTACCCAACCAGTGCAGCCCAAAGGATCTTGCAGTGTTCAATAAAAACGCAAAGGACTGTGTAAAGGAATGGGAAACTGTCATATAACCAACCAGCTTCAAAGACACGAAAAGAAGAAGACGGAGTGTGGTCCGCTGATCAAGAAGTCAAGGATCCACTTACAGAGATGAGTGTCGAGGGTGTTGTAAGCTGGTTTGTCTGATGGTCTGGGCTGCATTCATAATTTTCTATAATTTTTGTGCTCTTGGGCAGAGCAGTTGCCATACTAAGCTGTGAACTATCCCTAAAGTATACTTTCTTTGATGCATTTGTAGTATTTGTCAAGAGTTCTTGGAGACATGCGAACTTCTTTAGTCTTCTGAGAAAGTATAGGCATTGGTCTGCTTTCTTGGCCACAGCGTCAATATGGTTGGACCAGGACAAATTGTTGATAATATTTATGCCTAGGAGCCTTGTGCAAATTAATATAAATGGGTGCCAGTATACAGTCGTGAGCTGAAAGGCCTCTTTCTGTGCTGTATAATATTATGACACTATCAGGCAAAGGGAAGCCAAGGAGCGACAATTCTTAATGTTTCAGAAACATTGCATCCTTACCCTGCCTGATGCATGGCATCCTCATCATCCCAAGGTCTCCCATGACGTACTCTCTGGCTAATGCCCCTGTCCCACTTAGGGAACCTGAACGGAAACCTCTGGAGACTTTGCGCCCCACCCAAGGTTTCCGTGCGGTTCCCTGAGGTTTTTGTCAGTCTCCCTACCTGCTTCCACTACCTGCAACCTCCGGCAACCACCTGCAACCTCCGGGAACCGCACGGAAACCTTGGGTGGGGCGCAAAGTCTCCAGAGGTTTCCGTTCAGGTTTCCTAAGTGGGACAGGGGCATTAGTATGATAACTGGATGATTCTCTGCAATGATTTGACTATTGATTCATAACATTAGCCCCAGTCTTTAAATATATAAATGAAAATGATAGCCTTGCCAACGTCAAGAGGGTCAGCATCTGTGGTAATTGTTGCATGACGTTCTCAACTCTTGATAAGAGTATTAAAAATATTAAACATCTTCCAGGAGCATCGCTTTTGTTTTTGTTTGGGCAGCAATTGCTCACACATATAATTAAAGTTTGAATCTTTTGGTTCCAACTAACAAAAAAACCCAAAAAAAACAACGCCCACACCGATTGCTTGGGTTTTTAACATTTCTTTGCATGGGTAACCTTTTACTGCCAACATTAAATGTTCACCTTGCAGATGTGACATTTTACTCCTGGACTGGCCGAATAATGCCTTGAAAAGGCAGATATAAATGCTATCCAGTCCTACTTCACTGTTGTGGTGAAAATCTATGCTGGGAACACTCTGCAGGGCAGATAACGTGGAAAAATGAAACATTTCAGGTTGAAGACTTTTCTTCAGAAATGAGGAAGAGAGATATCAAATTAGTTGCAAGTTGCAAGTTGAAAGGTGGATGGAACAAAGGGATGAGGCCAGGTTTTGCTGGGATGATGAACTGTTGGAGAAGCCATAGAATAATGAAGGATTCAGAGAGAAAACAAAGAGAGATGTAAAAGCAGTCAAGTGCAGTGCTGTCTGAAATTCCCTGCAGATTAGTGGAGAGAATAAACAGATTCACTAATACAGACAGATAATCTTACAGTAGGACCGGCCATTTATAATGCAAAGTGAGAATGTGAGTTACTTGAGGATACAAGGAACTGCAGAATGCTGGCTTACATAAAAAAGACACAATGCGTTGGAGTAACTCAGGGATGCTGGCTGACCCAGTGAGTTACTTCAGTTACTTGAGATCATTGAATTTGATATGAATTAACAAACCTTATCACCATGCCACTCTAAATCTACCCTATCAAAGATACTCCCTTTGAAATATTGACTCTGCTTCTCATTCTGTGAATGTAGCCTGGTCTGGACTTTATATATTTTTTATATTTCAGATTCTAGCATCTGTAGTGTTTTGATTTCCATCTACTTGTTTGTAGAATGTGCTGGGGATTGAAATACAGGCTGAAATGGGACAAGAAGAAACCAAAGGCGTGTGCAATGACTTGAAATGGGAAGAAGATTTTACCGAAGGAATTTCACTCCAGAGGCTGTGATTTCACGTAGAAATTCAATGAGAAGTCTTCTGAATTCAACTAACAGTCTTGGAGAATAAAAATCATTAGAGTATCGTAACTCACTAGATAATTTTCAATGCTAAACCCATTTTCTTGCAGATTGTAAAGTCATTTCAACATATGAATAAAGCACCAACATGAATGACAAAATCTTCTTAAAAGGGAACGAGGTTTTTTCCAGGTGCTCTGGGTTTCTTCAACATTTCAAAGACGTGCAGATTTGTAGGCTAATTGGCTTCTGTAAATTGTTCCTAGAGTGTAGTATAGAACTAGTGTATGGGTGATCGCTGGTCGGTGTGGACTTAATGGGCAGAAGGGCCTGTTTCCACTTTGTATGTTTAAACTAAACTAAAAATGCATTTTCAGCCCCTCTGCTACACTCCTTATACACTCACGCCTCTGTAGCCAAATACCAATCCAACTCAATCTACATGACCTCCCATTTAGCTCATTGGGTGCCTTTGAACTATCTTTAATTGGACTTTATCGGACTTCAATTATATTTCGTGCATAAATGTTGTACCCTTTATCCTTCATCTGCGCACTGTGGATGGCTTGATTGTATTCATATATAGTCTTTTCTATGACTGGATAGCATGCAAACAAAAGCTTTTCACTGTACCTCGGCACATGTGACAATAATAAACTAAACAAAATTAAATTAAACCAAACAGGTGACCTCACGATAACAACTGGGTTAAGATGAAATTATGTAGGATTTGCCACGGAAGTCTGAGCTGAGGAGAGAATAATTACAGCACTAAACCAGAATAAGCTTTCCAAATAAACTGAATACATGAAGAACATTGTGAACGATTTAAGTGGTGCTTCAACTTACTTCAAATCTATATCAATTTGCATCCTGGTTTTAAGCTGGCATTGAAATAATGAACAGCAGCACAAGTCATTGTGATAATTTTCACAACTGATGATCTCACAGATAGTTTGAGCGTGGGAATTATATTCTTATATCTTTATTTGTCCCATGAATCCTGTGAAAAAAGTGGATCTCTGTAGCATCTGTGATCAGGTGTTATTATTGAGATTAGGAAAGTAACGAATATAAAAACTAGCAACATCTGGACTGGTGTATAGAGATGAAAACTGAGTAAAATAATTGGTCTCAACTGTGGGCTTGAAAAACAAAGTAAGGAGTATAGAATGTCATTTTATTTTAATTTGTTATGGCCATGGGAATGTATAAGTGTATTGAGAAGAGCTGGATGGTATCCAACTATACAGGAGGTAGGAAATTATCACATTGTTCAGATGGGATATATTTCAGCTGGAATCTAGGGGTGGGAATAAGAAAAAGTATTAAATACAAAATAATAAGGGATATTAAGCAGAAATGAGAGGAATTAGGAAATGAGGAGGCTGTAATTAATAAATCAGCATATCATAATAGCCTATGAGGCAACAAGGAACTGCAGTTTCAATGTTTATAGAATGAAATACGTCCATATAAGATCTTTGAAATGCTAAAAGGCATGGATAACTAACAATATAAGCGGGTTAGTTATCTCTAATCACAATGTGGAGGATGGAAAAATAAATTGCAATCTTTCAAATGAACCCAAAAATTTAAGAAAATATGTTTTTCTATCATACAATATGCGTGCGGAGTATAGTCTGGGCAAAAATAATGGACGCACCAAGAATTTGCACCTTTACAAAAGGAAGTCTGGGTGGAAGAAGGTTTAGTGGCAATTAAGATAAAATATAGATATAGATGAATAAAATAAGTTCTTAACCCAGCTGAGGTTATGCAGGACCCATACCACTACATGGGATTGCCGCTTGAGCCCCTGTACTCCCAAACCTACCCTGATAGGATGTGGAGGGCTGATATCACCCGTCTTCCATCCCCTGAAGAAGGATGGTGAGGTTTTATAGTCAGAGAGATTGAACGTGGAAGCATGGTCCACGGAGTCCATGCTGAGCATCACACACCCATTTTACACTATTATTATTGTCGCCCTTTTGATTCTCCCAACATCCCCATCAACTGAAACTCCTTCAGATTAACCTACAATTAATTGACATACTGGGGGCAATTTACAATGGCAGATTAACCTACCAACATGCACATGTTTGGGATGTGAGAGGACACAGGAGCATCTGAAGCAAACCCTTAAAGCCCCAGGGAGAAGGTGCAAGCTTCATACTTTCATCACCAAAGGTCAGGATGGGACCTGGTGACTGGAGCTATGAGACAGCAGCTCCACTAATTGCCCCACGATGCCACCCACTCTGTCTCAATGATCTTAAAACAGATTATTTAAAAACTCTCACAATGAGGAAAATTATTTTAAATGACTAGAAAAAAACATAAAATGCACGGACGTGTTATTTAAAACAAGGAAAATAATTACCAAATAGGTATACTTCTTCTATGCCTCCTAATTCAGAAGCCAAGAATATCCATTGAAGTTAATGGTATCTTTGCTCTGCTAGATTTAAGAGGAATATTTATAAACTCTTCGAAGTAGGTTTTGACGATAAATTTATTGATCAGATTGACAGTCAATAACAGACGGAAGCTCTTCCTAATGAAATAATCTGTTAGAAAGCAAAAACTGTGCAAAAGTATCGCATTTTCAATTTGTCTTTTATTGACCAGTTCATATAAGTTCATTACATTAACATTTATCTGTCAGCCAGTCAACTGCTTCCCCACACAGACTGTCTTACATTTCAATCACTCACACCAGTTTAGGCTCCACAAAGGATGAGAAGTGAAAGATCACTTTAATGTTGCAACGTGACCTCCGTCAAACATTAGTGGATCTAATCAGGCTAATTGACTTTAAACATAGAAACATAGAAACATAGAAATTAGGTGCAGGAGTAGGCCATTCTGCCCTTCGAGCCTGCACCGCCATTCAATATGATCATGGCTGATCATCCAATTCAGTATCCTGTACCTGCATTCTCTCCATACCCCCTGATCCCTTTAGCCACAAGGGCCACATATAACACCCTCTTAAATATAGCCAATGAATTGGCCTCAACTACCTTCTGTGGCAGAGAATTCCACAGATTCACCACTCTCTGTGTGAAAAATGTTTTTCTCATCTCGGTCCTAAAAGACTTCCCCATTGTCCTTAAACTGTGACCCCTTGTTCCGGACTTCCCCAACATCGGGAACAATCTTCCTGCATATAGGCTGTCCAACCCCTTAAGAATGTTCTATGTTTCTATAAGATCCCCCTCAATCTTCTAAATTCTAGCGAGTACAAGCCAAGTCTATCCAGTCTTTCTGCATATGACTGTCCTGACATCCCAGGAATCAGTCTGTTGAACCTTCTCTGCACTCCCTCTAAGGCAAGAATGTCTTTCCTCTGATTATGAGACCAAAACTGTATGCAATACTCCAGGTGTGGTCTCACCAAGACCCTGTACAACTGCAGTAGAACCTCCCTGCTCCTATACTCAAATCCTTTTGCTATGAACGCTAACATATTTCGCTTTCTTCACTGCCTGCTGCACCTGCATGCCTACTTTCAATGACTGGTGTATCATGACACCCAAATATCTGGTTTACCATGACACCCAGGAAAAGTGTACCATGACACTCAGGTCTCGTTGCATCTCCCCTTTTCCTAATCTGCCACCATTAAGTGATGGATCATCCATTCAGACATGGATCTTTCATTGCAGGTTGCTAAGCCAGTCTTGTCCATGAAGCAGAAGAGGTCGACCAGGAGTTCGCCTGGATTAATGGATATCAGCCGTAAGGACAGATATGAATTGTTATCTTGGAGCGATGAAAACCGAGGGGAAACCTGATTGAACCATATAAAATTATGAGAAATATAGATAGGGTAGACATTAATTTTTCCTGGGTGTATATGGTTAAATACTGGAAGGCATAGTTTTGAGGTAAGAGAGGGAAACTGTAAAGGAGATTCACAAAGCAAGCTTTTTTTCACCATTGAAAGTGTGGTAAATTGCTGGACTGCATAGCCAAGGAAGGTGATAAACGCAAATAAAATAGATAACTTTAACAGGCACTTAGACAGATACTGTACTGTTTCACACTCTATGTTTGAGTCATAAAGTAATACGACATGGAAACAAGCCCTGTAGGGAAGAACTGCAGATGCTGGTTTAAATCGAAGGTTGACTCAAAATGCTGGAGTAACTCAGCAGGACAGGCAGCATCTCATGAGAGAAGGAATGGGTGATGCTTTGGGTCGAGATCCTCGTTCAGATTGATGTCCGGGGAGTGGGCGGGACAGAGGTAAAATGTAGTCGGAGACAGTAAGACTGGTGGGAGAATTGGGAAGGAGGAGGGGATGGAGAGAGACGAAAAGCAAGGGCTATTTGAAGTTAGAAAAGTCAATGTTCATACCGCTGGGGTGCAAACTGCCCGAGGACCTCCAATTTGTGCTGGGCCTCACTCTGACAATGGAGTAGGCCCAGGACAGAAAGGTCAGTGTGGGGATGGGAAGGGGAATTAAAATGCTCAACACTTTTGTGTTGAGCACTTTAACTCCATTAGAAGAGGCTGGGCCTCCTCCATTGTCAGAGTGAGGCCCAGTGCAAATAGGAGTCCAGCTGAGTTACTCCAGCATTTTTTGTCTATCACAAACAATTGTGCTCAGCCAATTGTGAATCTTCAGCTGTGTTTTATTCCAAAAAATTGCAATTTTTAATTTACATCTTAATCTCATTTAAAAAAATTCTGCACCAGCATTAATCTGATTTATCAATATTTATTTCTAATTGCAATGTTTTAATTAGTTTTTTACTTTAATGCTTAGTAAATTAAAATCAAGTTAAAATTAATATTTATTACATTCTCAGCAGGTTTTGCCAAGAAGATAAAACTACACTTCTCATTTGCGGCCTAAAATCCTAAAAAAAATGTTTCTGAAGGATTTGGGTCTAGGATCTGAAAATCAAATTCCTCAGTGTAACTCTGGGGAATCCCAACATGGCAGGACTGTAAGTGGAGTGCAGCAACAGAGCAACAGTGTGTGTGGTTCAAATTAGTACATTGTCTGATTACATTGGGGAATAAGTTATTCCTCAATCTGCTAGTGTTGGATAGAGTGGATGTGGGGAGGTTTCCACTAGTGGGGCAGTCTCGGACCAGGTCATAGCCTCAGAATTAAAGGATGTTCCTTTAGGAAGGAGATGAGGATGAATTTATTTAGTCAGAGGGTGGTAAATCTGTGGAATTCTTTGCTGCAGAAGGCTGTGGAGTCTAAATCAATTGATATATTTTAGGCAGAGATTGATTGATTCTTGATTCAAATGGGTGTCAGGGGTTATGGAGAAGGCAGGGGAATGGGGTTAGGAGGGAGAGATAGATCAACTTGGCTACTCCCACATCTCCCTCTCTAGTTTGTGATCTTTTGCAGAGCTGTTTTCAAACCAAGATATCGTATATTCCAATGGAATGCATTCAATAGTGTAAGAGCCATTGGAGACATTCCTTAGTCTTCTGAGTAAATAGAGGTATCGGTGCATTTTCTTGGCCATGGCTTCAATATGGTTGACCCAGGTCAAACTGATGATGATATTAAGACTTGGGATTTTAAAGCTCTTAACCATCTCCAGTTCGGCACCAATGAAGGCTGAACTGGCAGCAGTAAATTTCTGCTGTATGTCCAGTCTGGAGAAATTGATATGGGTTTTAACCATATCCACCTGCCTTGTGGGAATCTCCAGGGAGATAAACCACATGTAGCTACCAGAGGAGTAATGCTTTCCAGACACTGGTCCTTCAAGGAGGGAGGGGTAAAATCCTACTGCTTGCTGTTATAACACTTACTGCCACTGAGCTACGTCTCAAATGCCTAAGTGTGCCTGTATAGGTTACAGCGGCCGTAATATTTCACCTTGTGATCATACTCGGATGGTGTCCGGGATATTGCCAATGTTGTTCACTGCCTCAGTGACTCTCATTCTGAAGCAATCAGTATAATAGGTAATGATTATGTAACATGTCAAGATAGTTCTTTTGTGATGAGCCAAATTAGGGTATTTATGATGTAAAGTTCTGGCCAATAAATGTGCTGCATTATTTGATAAGGGTATTAGGCATATGCCAAGATGTTTTTTGTGTCTAGAGTCCTTTAAACAACTCAATGTGTTGTCTATTATACTCTGTGCTGTGATTTACTACATGATCAATTCCTTGTCTCGGGGAGTTCTCCCTGGTGTCCTGGCCAATATTTATCGTGTAACTAACATAATTGAGGAACAGATTACCTGGTCATTATCACAATGACATTTTGTTGGAGCATGTTGTGCACAACTTGGCTATTGCATTTTATGGATTACAACAGTGACTAGATTTTATAAAGTATTTTGTCAATTGTAAGGAGCTTTGGGACTCCCTGGAGTTATGATAAGTGCCACTTAAATGCATGTTCTTCTCTTCAGATCACTTTTATATCTCTTAGTTGGGGCTGGATCAGCCTTGTGGCAGGTACTGCATGCAGGAGAAAATTAAAAAGAGAATCCAAACCAAAATACTGCACATACTAGAATTTAGAAATAAACAGAAGTGCTTGGAGTAGTCAGCAAATCAGACAACATGTGTGAAAATTTAAAAAAAAGAAAGTGAATGGTATTTTGCTACAAATTAAGGTGAATAGTTAGAAGTAATTCTGGACAACCTTTGCCACAGTATTTCTTCGACGAACCAATAGATCAGGAGGGACTATTGCTGAGATTGTACATGGGCTATGTTTAGACAGTCCATTTTGCACAACACTAAATAACAAGTACGCAAAATGTTGGAGTAACTCAGTGGGTCAGACAGCATCTCTGGAGAAAAGGAATAGATGATGTTTCGGGTCGAGACCCTTTTTCAGACTGAGTCAGGGGAATTCTCTGCCACAGAAGGTAGTTGAGGCCAGTTCATTGGCTATATTTAAGAGGGAGTTAGATATGGCCCTTGTGGCTAAAGGTATCAGGGGGTATGGAGAGAAGGCAGGTACATGATACTGAGTTGGATGATCAGCCATGATCATATTAAATGGCGGTGCAGGCTCGAAGGGCCGAATGGCCTACTCCTGCACCTATTTTCTATGAAAGAGGAACAAGAGATGGAGACAGTGATGTAGAGAGATATAGAACAAATGAATAAAAGGAATGCCAAAAATGTCACATGATGAAGGAAAAAGGCCATTGTTAGCTGTGTGCTGGGTGAAAATGAGTTGCAGACAGTGAGACTTAACAAGACAACTTTGAATCTAGTACAATGACTTGGGTGGGGAAGGGACAGATGCAAGGGTTACTTGAAGTTAGAGAAATCAGTATTCATACCGCAGGGTTGTAAGTTTTTTTCGGCTTAAACCAGCAACCATGCACAACAGCTTCAGCCAAATGAAAAGGTGATTCACTGAAACACTGAAATGAGTACAATGCAAAATAAATGATTAGGTTATTTAATTAAAGACAGGAAAAAACAACTTGCAATTATTAATGTCCTTCAGAGTCACAGGAAAAATTAAAGTACTCAGAAGCTAATGAAACACTTTTGAACTGTTATCGCTATTTCATATCAGCAGGAATATCAGTAGCAAAATGTGAACAACAGGATCTCACAAGAGTAATATGATAATGACCAGATAATTTGTCTTGTTAATAAATACTAGCAAAGAAGGGATCCAGTTTTTTTTAAAAAAGGTTATGGGATTACCCGGGACAGAAATCTGGATTTTGGTTCAATCTGAATGATTTTAAGCATTTGGGCAATCCTCTCATTACTATATTAATGTCATATTGAGTGTGACCTGAGGTATCTGGAGGGCTAACTTCTCCATCCTTGGAGTCTGAGTTTAGTTTAGTTTAGATATACAGCTCGGAAACAAGCCCTTCAGACCACCGAGTCTGCGCCGAAAAGCGACCCCCACACATTATCACTGTCTAGACACGCTAGGGAAATTTTTCACTTATACCATGTAGCCAATTAACCCACAAACCTGCATGTCTATGGTGTGTGGGAGGAAACTAAGATCTCGACGAAAAAAACCCAAGCGGTCAGGGGCAGAACATACAAACTCCATACAGACAGCTCATGTAGTCGGGATCTAACCCACGTCTCTGGGGCTGCAAGCACTGCAAGGGAGCAACTCTACTGCTGCGCCACCGAATCTTGTGCCTGTTGTTTAAATGTTCAGCATGATGCTGGGGAACACTGGTCATAGGACTTCCTGGATTCTGGAGGAAAATCCACTGGGGTCATTTCAATGCCACCGTGCTATTTTTGAGCTGGTAGGTTTCCTGTGCAGAAAAATCAATATGCCATGAACCATGTCCTCAATCAAACTTGCCTCCAGCTGGCAATGACTGACCATTGCAGGCAAGCAGTGCCCATTGCAGGCAAACCATTTTTCAGGCAGCTCCAGAAGAGTGGGGAAAAAAGCCTCAGACAATATATCACTTGCTGACCTTGAAAACAATTTTCTTCTCATTGCAGTTATGTAGGCACAATGATTCTGACTTTAGGGACGTCATTGTGAAGCTTGCTTTATTATCAGTGGCTGTGTTTGTAATGATTCGTCCAGGTGTACTGTTTCATTCCCAGGAGCACACAACCACTTTCTTTGTGGCTCCTAAACCCACGCTAGGATTAAGACTAGACCGTCCATGAGACTGTCTACAAACTTAGGCTCTCTCAGTGTTGCACAGCACAGGAAGCTTTTTGACTCCCTCAACTATTTGCTATGCTGTGGGATGGAACGAGGAATTCTGAGGAATCTCTGATCAGAGAAATCAGTGAAGTATGAGGCTAGGAGATAATCCCCAATATTGTCCACAGTTAGTGAGAAAGGGGCAGGGTCGCCGTTTGGAGCTCCGGAGTGTTGGGCCGCTGTTCCAACATCGTGGAGCTCTGGTGCGGAGAGCTTCCAACGAGGGCAGCGCTGACCGTCATCGTGGAGTCCTGGAGCGCCTTGCAGAGGGTCTACAGCAGCAGGTCTCCACCCGGCGCGGCCTACGGACTTTGGAAGCCGCGGACTCCGGTAGGAGGGGGCTGACTCTGTGTCCAGGCCGCTGTGGACATCCCGCAGCCCC
Source organism: Leucoraja erinaceus (assembly GCF_028641065.1). NCBI lineage: Eukaryota > Metazoa > Chordata > Chondrichthyes > Rajiformes > Rajidae > Leucoraja > Leucoraja erinaceus. Next base: position 74,200,335 of record NC_073382.1, read on the forward strand.
GACGTCGGACTTGTATCACCCCGGCGAGCGGTCCTGGACATCGGGCCTCCCGTAGCTGCAACTGCGGAGGGCTTGGGGAGGCCCTGATCACGGGGAACAGTGGAGGAAGAGACTGACTTTGGTGCCTTCCCACACAGTGGGAAACTTTGAGTCAGCTGTGTGGGGATGTTTTATGTCAAATTCTATAGTGTGTGTTCTTTATTTTATATTTTATTTTTTTATTGTATGGCTGAATGTGAATTTCATTTCACTGTGCCATCTGGCACATGTGACAATTAAATGTATCTTGAATCTTGATCTTGGCTCTCCTCAGTGTTGTCTTTACTCACCATTTTAACATATAGCAGCATTACTCGAACTGAACCATGGCTCGACACACATATCTTTAAGAACTAGATACCTAATGGTAATAAGCACAAATGTTGCACTAATTAGTGGGAATGTTGCATAATTAAGGGAAAGGAAGCATTCTGAGTCATGCTATGCATTCACATTTTAATTAGAATGACGATTGAAAGTCACATCCCTATTTTACCGGCACAAATAACAGTGGCTACGTGCTCATATTTAAGTGAGAATTAATTTACAGGCCGCAACCTTCCGATGAGGAAGCAAGAAAGGGGTCACTGAGTTAAGGTTAATGTGCAATTACTGGAGACAATTAACAAGCGGACTCTCCATTATGGCACCGGAACCAAAGTGATTGAATAGTCAAACCCACATTCATTAATGCAAGAACACCAAGTTGTTCACATTATGAAATAAGGACACATTCTTTTTTTTGAGATTTTAGTGTACATCTGGCACACAGGTTTCTGCTTGTTCCCATTGCAGTGGTGCATATTGAACACATAAGTCCTTGACTCTTCCAATCCTATTCACATTGAAGACTGATAACTCTGCCTTCCAATGCCCTTGCAGAGTAAATAGTACAAAGTAAAAAGTACAAATAAAGTATCACCACCTTACCTTGAAAATAATTATCTCTTAACAGTTACTATACTAACTGGGACCCTTTGGGTCCCAGCTTCACTTGGGAGGGCTAGTCCCCCAACGCAATATTCCACCTCTCCACCAATTCCAATATTGCTGGCCAATGAAGGAGGGGGGGGGGGCTTTCTGGAGCATTAGCATGGGTGTTGTGGGCCAAAGGGACTGGTTTCCAGAGGGCTAGTATGGACATTGTGGGCCGAATGGAATCGGGCTGGCAGCTCAGTTACTGAGGCCTTGCAGCTCTGTCTCTCAAGCCTGGCAGACTGGCAGCTCAGTAACTCAGGCCTGGCAGGCTGGCAGCTCAGAAACTGCCAGAAATTCTGCTGAAAACAGGTGACAGACTTTGTGAGAGAGAAGGGGAGAGGGTAGACAATCTATTTTAGTTATTTTCCTCTTTTTTTAGATCACAGCAATGGAAGAGGAAAGTCTATCCTTGCGTGAATCTCTGGAGCGCTAGTATGGGTGTTGTGGGATGAAGGGAATGGTTTCAAGAGGGCTAGCATGGACATTGTGGACTGAATGGATTCTTGGACTTGCAGTTCAGTGAGTCATGGCTGGTGGGCTGGCAGTTCACTAAGTCATGGCTGGTGGACTGGCAGTCCAGTCACTCATGGCTGGTGTGGTGGCAGTTCACTTAGTCTCCCCTCCTCCCTTCGCACCCCCCCTCCCCCCCCCACCTCTGCTCCTTGCCATTCCCCTCCCCCCCCACGCATTCAGTCCATATCCCCGCAACCTCCCCCCCCCCCATGCACTCTTAGTGGCTCTCCGACAGGGCAGCCATTACTGCCTATTAGGTACCCATTGTGATGAAGAATACGCAGGCATGGCAAGTGGAAAAAGGATTTATTAAAGTTTAAAATGTGAATGACTCTTAAAATATAACAACAATTTAAATGTTAAAGATGATTTATTAAGTTCAGTTCATTCTTGTTGTGTCTCTTGTTGTGCTCTGCTGCTCAATGTCTCTTTGTTGTTCATTAAAAAAGAGCCAATTTTAATATTCAGAGATTCAGTGGTCAAATTTTAACAAAGAAAATCTGAGAATTTATCTCAAAAGTCATCATTTAGTGCAGGCAGCAAATCCAACCTCACAGAACTTCAAGCAGAGTGCAGGCAGCAAATTCAATCTCACAGCACTTCAAGCAGAGTGCAGGCAGCAAATCCAATGTCACAGCACTTCTAGCTCAGTGCAGGCCAGCAAATCCAATTCCACAGCATCTCAAGCAGTGCTGGTCAGCAAATTCACACACACACACACACCCTCCCCCACACACACACACACACACACACTCTCACACACACACTCACACACACACACACACACACACACACACACACACACACACACACACACACTCACACAGCACTCACACACAAACATTCACACATTCACACACATACACTCACAAACACAGACTCACACACATACACACTCACAAACACACACACACACTCGCACACACTCACACACATCACACACATACTCACACACATACACACACACACTCACACACATACACACACACACACACACACTCACACACACACTCGCAAACACACTCGCACACACACACACACACACACACTCACAAACACACACACACACACACACACACACACACTCACACACACATTCACACACACATACACTCAAACACACACACACATACACTCACATACATTCGCACACACACACACATACACTCACATATACACATATACACACACACTAACACATACACTCACCATATACTGTATATGACAGCAAACTCTTTTGAATTTATCCACTTGAGCTGATTAAGTGTCAGGATAAACTGAGAGTAGGGAAGATTCAAACAAGGGGACATGACTTGAGGATTAAGGGACTGAAGTTTAGGGGTAACATGAGGGGGAACTTCTTTACTCAGAGAGTGGTAGCTGTGTGGAATGAGCTTCCAGTGAAGGAGGTGGAGGCAGGTTTGTTTTTATCATTTGAAAATAAATTGGATAGTTATATGGATGGGAAGGGAATGGAGGGTTATGGTCTGAGCGCAGGTATATGGGACTAGGGGAGATTATGTGTTTGGCACGGACTAGAAGGGTTGAGATGGCCTGTTTCCGTGCTGTAATTGTTATATGGTTATATGGTTATACACGTGCTGTGATTAAACTCTCTGCAGCTATTTTCTATTAGATATTCTCTTTGGCCAACTAATCTTTTGTTTGTTGTTTAAGGATCATTTCATCATACCTGTCTCATATTTTGCTTGGGCAGTGGTGTGAATATTGATTTCTCTAACTTCAAGTAGCCCTGGCATTCCCTCTCTCTCTATCCCTCCCCCACCCAAATTGCACCAGCTTCTCGTTTTCACCCAAAAAACAGCCAACATTGGCCTGTTTCCTTTATCGTCGTTACTTTTTTGCATATCTTTCATTAATTGTTCTTTATCACTCTACATCATCGTCTGTATCTCTCATTTCCATTATCCCTAACCAGTTTGAAGAAGGGTCTCGACCCAAAACGTCACCCATTCCTTCTCTCCAGAGATGCTGCCTGAACCGCTGTTACTCCAACTTTTTGTGTCTACCTTTGGTTTAAACCAGCATCTGCAGTTTTTTCCTATACATTCCTGATACCACTATCAGATCCCATCATCTGCAGCCTTTTTGTGTTCTCCGCTCATCACCTCCAGCCTTGGTTACTCACTCTACTCTTCCTTTGGACAATCAACGTCTCCTCAACCAGACCCATCTCTCACTTGCTTCATCTTTCCCCAACCCTTCCCCTCACATCTTTCCCCCCTCTACTCCATTAGTCTGAAAAAGGAAGCCAACCTAAAATATCATCTCTCTATTTTTGTCCAGAGATGCTGTCTCATCTGATGAGTTCCTCCAGCAGATTTTCTGCTCAAGTTTCTAGCATGTCCTGAACAACTATCTACCTCATTGGAGACCTTCAAACTATCTTTGATTGGACTTTACCTTGCACTAAATGTTATTCCCTTATCCCTATACACTGCTAATGACTCGATTATAATCATGTATTGTCTTTCAGCTGAATGGTTAGCATGCCACAAAAGCTTTTCACTACACTGTGACAATAATCTAAATTAAACTAAACTAAACTAAACTAAACTATTTCTTGTGTCTCCCTCAAAACCTTGTAATCTGTATCTAGGTATTTTCACATGCACCTAAGTTTGGAGAAAACACACTTTAATTGTCCTGCCTTTTCACATAGCGCCTCTACTTATAAGTCCCACATCCCTTCAGTAATGAGCTGAATTATCAGGATACATTAAGCGAGGCTTGAATTCATCATCTTCTGACTATGAGTGAGACACTGAAACAAAGTGATGCCAATCCAAGAAACACTGGTTTGTTACCATCTTTGCAGCTGGAGATGGTGCTACACCTTTGTTCTCGGTTTGATCCATCTGGGACTCCTCTGTCACCTCAATTTTTCTGAAGGCAGAAAATAAGAGAATGGTCAGTGCCATAAAACGCTACATCAAACATTTACAACCAGAAAATTCCTGGTTAAGCAAGTTCTGCTTAGGTTTTCCAATGAAATGTCTCTGAAATTAACAGAGACGATATTGGAATTGACCATGTTGCCTTCACCCAACACAGCACATCAACTATGAGCTTTAATTCCTAGCATTCTGCATAATAGTTTTGAGCACAAGATGATGAATTACAATCAGAATACTGGCAACATGTATCAGGAAATTAAATGTGGGTCCTCCTTACACGTAACCCACATGTGCAGAGAAGAACTGGGTTATCAGGTCAAATGGTAAAAAACTAATTTTCCCATTGCTTAGACAAAATTGTACTTTCCAGTGGATACCATGAGTCTTACCCACTGAAACAGATTTTAAACAAAGGATCTAAGCCTGTTTTGATATTATTTCAAGGGCTCAGAGAACGCTGCCAGAGAATTTGAGCTGTCCATCATTCTTTCAGATAGGAGATCTTAACGTTTTCTTTGTTAATGTTTGTTCTTTGCAGTCTCTTTTGTAACCAATACCCTGATCATGCATCTTGTGAAACCCACCCTCAATCATCATGATCGCATTCTGATGACTACTTTGCAATCTGCTCATCACCTAATTTCTCCTAATTTGAGGAAGGACATTCTTGCTATTGAGAGAGTGCAGCTTAGGTTGACAAGGTTAGTTCCCGGGATGGTGGGACAGACATATGATGAAAGAATGGATCGACTGGGCTTATATTCACTGGAATTTAGGATGAGAGAAGAACTTATTGAAACATATAAAATTCTTCAGGGATTGGACAGGCCAGATGCAGGAAAAATGTTCCCGATGTTGCAGGAGTCCAGAACCGGGGTTACAGTTTAAGAATAAATGGTAGGCCATTTTGGACATAGAAACATAGAAACATAGAAAATAGGTGCAGGAGGAGGCCATTTGGCCCTTTGAGCCAGCACCACCATTCATTGGCCTTTGCCCCATATCCCTTTACTCCACTAGCCCCTAGAGCTCTATCTAACTCTCTCTTAAATCCATCCAGTGAATTGGCCTCCACTGCCCTCTTTGGCAGGGAATTCCATAAATTCACAACTCTCTGGGTGAAAATGTTGTTTTCACCTCAGTCTTAAATTACCTCCCCTTTATTCTAAGACTGTGCCCCCTGGTTCTAGACTCGCCCAACATTGGGAACAGAGATGAGGAAAAACATTTTCACCCAGAGAGTTGTGAATCTGTGGAATTCTCTGCCACTGAAGACTCCACTGAGGCCAATTCACTGGATATTTTCAAGAGAGAGTTGGATATAGCTCCAAGGGCTAACAGAATCAAGGGATATGGGGAGAAAGCAGGAATGGGGTACTTATTTTAGATGATCAACCATGATCATATTGAATGATGGTGCTGGCTCAAAGGGCCAGATGGCCTACTCCTGCACCTATTTTCTATGTTCCTACACAATTGCCTCAAATGTGATAATCTTTCCTCCTGCTGCCTTTCTCTAAATGTCTTTAGCTCTGCCATTCATCCTCCTCTGCCATAATGGGGAGTCATGGAGGAGAGGCTGTTGTGCATGGTGCATTATGCTGCCCAGGGCCGCATTACTAATTATTTTCAGTGCTTATAGTTGCTAGGTTTGATGCGTTGGAGTAGGCTGCTTGTGAGAGAAAGGATAATAGTGGGTCCTTGTTTCGTAATATTGTCCTTCACAGGAGATTATTTATTGCATGAGCAATGATAGTTCGCAGGGTGTGGGAACAATATCTGTAGTGGCTTTAGAATTTCACAGCAAAAAAAAAGTGTTTATAATCAATACCAGCCTTCTTGGACAATTTTATGAAAGTTTATCAACTTAGCATATCATTTTCTCTCTTACGTTTTGAACTAAATGTTTCTTCAATCTGTCAATTTTATTTTATTCAACCACTCTGCGGTAGGAACATTATTTCTCCTGCATTCATTATAAGATTGTTTAGTGATGATCACATACCCCTCTACATATTCCACTCTCATACAAGTGGAAACATCATCCTTATTTGCCTGTCTAACCACTTTAAAATGCTAACGGCTAGCAGGTCATTTCTCAATCAGCTGGGTCTGATAGGACTTTCTTGTTGACTTATTGGAGATTGGGGAAAGTACAAGCCAACTTTAGCAAATGAAATATGTTTTTCATGAAACAGTGAGATATTGAGACAATGACCAGTGCAAGATAGCCAACACTGCAACGTCATTGCTGGAGTTGCTGAGAGAGCTGCATAATGCAGTTATGAAAACCCAGAAACTGGGTTACTGGGGTCTCAAGTTACCAACAAATGGTAAACGGTAAATGGTAAAATAGACCCAGTTCCATCCAGTGGTAAACGGTAACTTGAAAGTGGATCTCAAGTTAGCAACAAATTTGAAATTCCAAACTTGTACACCATCGAAAGCAAAATGGCATGTGATGCTGATGGAACTGGGTCTATTTTATTAGCCTACACCGGATCAGATAAACCAAAATATCCACAGGAACAGTGCAGATATTGGCTGTGACTTCCAGAAAGAAAAGAAAAATGGGCATCACATCACCAACACATCAAAGAATGGGATAACTGCATTTGACATGACATTGACAAGCCCATGAATTGCAAATGCAATACCTTACCACCTGAGTAATATCTTGAATGATGTCTTGAAAAATGTGACAAGCAGTAATGAAATATAAGTTACATTTATTCAAGTTAAAATAAAATGGAAAGAAATGCATAATTACATTGATAAAAAGTTATGTCAAATTATTGCAAGAATGAATCGAGTGCAATAATTATGGTATATTTGTCACCAGTGCAGCACATTGTATATGAAAACTCACTTTGCATCAAGCCATTGACATGTCTTAAATTGTAACGTAGAAACAGAATTCTGATAACCAGAAGGCTCAACAAGAGTACATTTAAAACAAAATAAGCAAATTGCATTGTTCTTAATCATAAACAAATTACTATTTTTCAGTCTGGAGAGATATTTTTTTAAGACCTTTATGTATGAGTCCCACAGCACCAATGCTGAAGACGAGTCATCCTTAATGCAACAACCTCTCCTGTTTTCATCATTGGGGACCGTGCCTACTCATGTTTGTGCTTCAATATCAATAGATGGGGATGACACAATGTGAGCTTGCATGTTTTACAATAATTGCTACTTAACCAGCAATTGAAGAAAGAAAGAAAGATTTAACATTTGGCCTAAGCTTTGAATTCTTAATCCTAGGAGGAAGTTTCATGGTATTGAAAAATAGTACCTATTTAATTAATGTTAAATTTCACCTTTTTCCCATTAAAACACAATTAGTGCATGCTGTAGATTTAATAGAGCAAGTTAAACACTGTTATCAAATCAATGTACAGGTTTCAAAAAATTGGACGATCAAATATATCCTAATGTCACTTTTACTCACATTTTTACCCAATCTGTTTTCACATTACCAACTATTACCACTGCTTTCTGCTACCAATCACAGCTTCCCAATTAATTCCATTTCTTTGCAGTATGCCCACTGATATTTGCGTTAACCTGCAAAACACTTTGTCGTGTGATATCAAATACGCATGCCTTCTCTTCATTTTCATGTCAAAAGCCACGAGGAATAGTAGAATCAGGTCATTCGGCCCATCAAGTCTACTCCGCCATTCAATCGTGGCTGATCTATCTCTCCCTCCTAACCCCATTCTCCTGCCTTCTCCCCATAACCTCTGACACCTGTACTAATCAATACTTTCATTTCTTGTTGATAACTAATGTATAAACCTCGTATTTATTTCCAACTAGCAAAGGGCATCTAGTGCATTATTTAAAAGTTTATGTGGGCCCCATCATGAGTTTGGGTCTCTTTAAAGCATTTTTATTGTTAATGATTGAAATATTCCAACTTGCGGTCAAGTTTATGATGCAGGAATCTTAGCTGTACTTTTGAACACAGTGTTCTTCCAGCAATGTGGACATGAACAAGAGCTTTTATGACCATCTGTAACAGGAAACAGAAAGTGGCAAGAATGTTTTAATCAGTTTAGAACCAGAAAATTCCTGGTTAGTCTAGTTCTGCTCGGGATTTCCAATGAAATGCCTCCCAATTGACAGAGGCTACATTGGAATTGACTATGTTGCCTTTACCCAACACAGCACAGCAACTATGAGTTTGAATTGCTGGCATTCTGCATAATAGTTTTGAGCACAAGATGATGAATTACAATCAGAATACTGGCAACACGTTTCAGGAAATTAAATAAGGGTCCTCCTTACATGTGCCACTGAGCTGCGATAACAAATGGTAAAAAAATGAAAATCAGTTTAGCATATTGTATATCCATTGTACATTCAACATAGTTTAATAGGACGTTTGTGAATCTTTAACTATATTGGCAACTGACAATGTAAAATCTACTGATACAGTAATAACTATTGTGATAAGAATGTGGTAAATTGTTGAGATAAAGCTGGTTGTCATGTGATCAGAATTTGTTTGATTGTCCATACAAAAGAAAGGCATTTCCCACTGCAAGTTAAACTTCTCCTTTAGACCATGTTTGGAAGTGATGTCAGAGGCTAAAAGAGCAGTTACATTCCAATTAGTTATTGTTCCAAATAGCAAAAGGGATGTGGGAAGGTCATAAGTCATGTCATAATTCATAAGGTCATGGGTGATACGAATAGAATTAGACCATTTGGCCCATCAAATCTACTCCACTATTCAATCATTGCTGATCTATCTCTCCCTCCTAACCCCATTCTCCTGTCTTCTCCTCATAACCACTGACACCTGTACAAATCAAGAATTTAACTATCTCTGCCTTAAAAATATCCACTGACTTCTTCTGTGGCAATGAAATTTACAGATTCACTACCCTCTGACTAAAGAACGTGGAACTGATTATGTAATCTTTAAATTGCAAGAATTTCTTTACTTCTCTTGAGAAATGTTGTGTTACTCCTCATGAAAACTATATTTCATTCTTACAAATGTTTTATATGCATAGTATACACGTATACAACATTTGCTAATGCAACTGCAAATAACTACAATTAATAAACTTTTGTATGTTTTGTTACGTTTAGTTAATTAAATAATTTCTTCAACATAATGTTTGTACCCAACCAATAACTTATTGAAGCAGCATTTTAGACAATAGACAATAGGTACAGGAGTAGGCCATTCATCCCCAATCAGTACCCCGTTCCTGCCTTCTCCCCATATCCCCCTGACTCCGCTATCTTTAAGAGCCCTATCTAGCTCTCTCTTGAAAGTATCCAGGGAACCAGCCTTCACCGCAAAGAATTCCACAGACTCACAACGCTCTGTGTGAAAAAGTGTTTCCTCATCTCCTTTCTAAATGGCTTACCCCTTATTCTTAAACATTGGACCCTGGTTCTCGACTCCCCCAGCATCGGGAACATGTTTCCTGCCTCTGGCGTGTACAAACCCTTAATAATCTTATATGTTTTAATAAGATCCCCTCTCATCTTTCTAAACTCCATAGTATACATTCCCAGCCGCTCCATTCTCTCAGCATATGACAGTCCCGCCATCCCAGGATTAACCTTGTAAGCCTACGCTGCGCTCCCTCAATAGCAAGCATGTCCTTCTTCAAATCAGGGGACCAAAACTGCACACAATACTCCAGGTGTGGTCTCACTAGGGCCCTATACAACTACAGAAGGACCACTTTGCTCCTATACTCAGCTCCTCTTGTTATGAAGGTCAACATGCCATTCGCTTTCTTCATTGCCTGCTGTACCTGCATGCTTACTCTCATTAATTGGTGAACAAGGACAATGGAGCAGCTGGGAATGTATACTATGGAGTTTAGAAAGATGAGAGGGGATCTTATTAAAACATATAAGATTATTAAGGGTTTGTACACGCCAGAGGCAGGAAACATGTTCCCGATGTTGGGGGAGTCGAGAACCAGGGGCCAATGTTTAAGAATAAGGGGTAAGCCATTTAGAAAGGAGATGAGGAAACACTTTTTCACACAGAGAGTTGTGAGTCTGGGGAATTCTTTGCGGACCACTTTGCTCCTATACTCAACTCCTCTTGTTATGAAGGTCAACATGCCATTCGCTTTCTTCATTGCCTGCTGTACCTGCATGCTTACTCTCATTAATTGGTGAACAAGGACCCCCAGATCCCATTAAACTTCCCCTTTCCCCAACTTGACACCATTTAGATAATAATCTGCCTTCCTGTTTTTGTTTTCAAAGTGGATAACCTCACATTTATACACATTAAACTGCATCTGCCATGCAACTGACCATTCACCTAACCAGTCCAAGTCACCTTGCATTCTCATAGTATCCTCCTCACAGTTCACACTGCCACTCAGCTTTGTCAGCTTTTTAGTACACTGTCCAAGAGAAATGTCTGAGTCTTTGGTTCAATGCGTCATCTAAAGGTTTGCACATCTAACAGTGCTTCGTACTAGTTTTATATTGAATTATTTCACCTGGCATACAACAGTTTGCGTCGGAGGCATGAATACTACCATATTTGATCATTGTTAGATCTTAATTTGCTTCATTTTTAATCTTGCATGAAGTATTTTTGGCAAACACTTATAAACACTTGGCAAACAGTGAGGTCTACAGGATTGATTGATTTATTTTCTTTGCACTTGGTGGCCTATGGATATTTTGTATATGTGTTGTGGATGTAGATTTGACAATATCTATAAAATAGATCTTGTCAGATCTGCAAGTCGCAGGTTATTTTATGGATGGGGTCACATTTGATACGTTGGTCTCTCATATTGTTTAATATGTCTGTTCAAAAAACAATTCACCCGCTCCAATCTCTTCAAGATCAAATAACTCCATGATAACCAATTCTTCTACTACATCCTCTTACCGAGTCTTTGAAGGTACAGATAGATAGACGTGGTATGCAAAAGGTCAAAAGTATAAATTGGGTAAACAGGAATGTAGACTTGAGATTATGATCATAGCAGCTATGGTCGTATTAAATAATGGAGCAGGTTTAGAGGCAATTGACGAACTTGTGCTTCTAGTTCGTATGTTCCCATGTTCGTAAGTATATTTAACATTAACTTTCAGGGAAGAATTTGATATCTACTGCAGATAGACCATTTAGTAAAGCTGTGGATAAGGGGAAAGGTGGGAACACTTGGTTATTATTTGTAAAATCCAACATAGACAGAACAAACTGATTGACCTCCCTTCAAAGATGCATGATTGAAAAGGCTTAACATTGAGGTGGACATGGGAATGAAGTATGATGCAAAATGGGGGCTGATAAACTCCAACATTGTGCGATGGGCCAGAATTTTAATGGGAATGCTTTGCACACACTTTTCCAGGTCTGCAATTAGTTTTAGTTTTAGAGATACAGTGCGGAAACAGGCCCTTTGGCCCACCGAGTCCGCGCCGACCAATGATCCCCACACATTAACATTATCCTACACTATAGCGATAATTTACATTTATACCAAGTAAACAAACCCAAACCAATTATCCTACAAACCTGTACGTCTTTGTAGTTTGGGAGGAAACCAAACTTCTCAAAGAAAACCCACGCAGGTCACGGGGATAATGTACAAACAGCGTACAGACAGCACCCGTAGTATGGATCGAACCCGTGTCTCTGGCGCTGCAAGGGCAGTAAGGCAGCAACTCTACCGCTGCACCACTGTGCCACCCACAATGCAGGTGGACAGCTGTGATGTGCAGACACAAAAAGGCAAAGTGCTGGAGGAACTCAGCGGGTCAGGCAGCATCTGTGGAGGGAAGAAATAGATGATGTATTCAGAGCGAAACTTTTCTTCAGACTGAGCTAAGTGACGTGGACCTGCCTGATCCCCAATCATCCTGTGAAGATCATGTTCAGGGATGCAAGAGAGGGCAATGGATTAAAAATGAAGAACAGAAGGAAACAAACTGAGTAATCTGATCATCACATGGGCTGCCAGGGTTTGTGAGTCATTGCTGGATTTTCTGCTGAATGTGAGAAGGGCTGGGATGAAGAAACAGGCAGCATTGCCCACAGAATTCAGGTGGTACAGGCAACGAGCAGAAGGAATGTACTCCAATTCAGCAAACATTTCTAACAGTAATTAACTTGTGCTCATGTCCACTTGCCCCAACCACCAACGCCATTTATCTTAATATTTCCACACTCAGATGCTGCATCAGCTAGCTTACTCCCATACACCTCCTCTATATGGTTATAAAAAAGTTATAATACTGTTATCACATGTATGCCCCAATGATATTCATAGAGCTAGCTGGTTGTCATTGCCACCATGCGTAATGCAACCACTAGATGCAGCCACAACTCAAAACCCATGGAAACGAGCTAATCCTGTTTCTCACCCATTCCTACTCTTGACATGACAGGAGAATTTATACGGCTGTTGTTCCTGGGAACAAATCTATCCATTACATGCTTCGTGTATTCTTGCAGAATCGATTGTAAAACTCTCTACATGTCTCTAATACAGCTTTAGAGAAGTTTGGGCCAAAGATCAGATGCCTTTCACAGCCATTAAAACACAACATTCCACGAGGCTTGACAGGAAGACGTGGTGATGATGCTTCCCTTGGTTGGGGGTGTGCACCCTGTGGCTCAGTGGCGTAGTGGTAGAGCTACTGTTTTACAGCGCCAGAGACCTGGGTTCAATCCCGACTAAGTCTGTACAGCGTATGTATGTTCTCCCCGTGACCGGCGTGGGTTTTCTCCGAGATCTTCGGTTTCCTGCCACACTCCAAAGACGTCCAGGTTTGTAGGTTAATTGGCTTGGTGTAAATGTAAAATTGTCCCTAGTGTGTGTAGGGTAGTGCTAATGTGCGGGGTTCGCTGATCAGGGTGGATTCGGTGGGCCGAAGGGCCTGTTTTCCCGCTGTATCACTAAACTAAACTAAACTAAACTAACCTAGGGGAGTGGTGGGTGTGTGTGGTCATTGCTGCAAACTATTGTCAGCCATTCAGAACAGAGATGAAAAGAAATGTTTTCACCCAGAGGAATTCAATAACCACGGTTATGAAGGTTCAGTTACTGTACATATTCAAGACAGAGATTGATAGGATTTTGTATAATAAGAGAATCAAAGCTTGTGAGAAAATGGCATAGGGGTTAAAAATATTATGCTGAGTTACTCCACCACTCCAGCATTTTCAACCAGTCTCTGCAAACATGTACTGTCCCTGCCTGCTTCAAAGCCTCCGCTATTGTCCCTGTACCCGAAAAGGAAAGGATTACTAATCTTAATCACTACAGGCCTGTCGCACTGTAGTCATGAAGACCCTTGAAAGGCTTGTGCTGGCCAAAATGAAAAAAATATCACGAACCCTCTACATGACCCTCTGCAATTTGCATATCGGGCCAATAGATCAGTGGATGATGCAGCCAACCTGGGCCTGCACTTCATCCTCCAGCACTTTGACCGCCAGGGGAGCTATGCGAGGATTTTGTTTGTTGATTTTAGCTCTGCATTCAACACCATTGTGCCAGAGCTACTACACTCCAAACTCTCCCAGTTGACTGTTCCTGAAACCCTGTGTCGGTGGATCACCAACTTCCTGACAGACAGGAAGCAGCATGTGAGGCTGGGAAAGCACATCTCGGACCTGCAGACCCTCAGCATAGGAGCACAGCAAGGCTGCGTACTCTCCCCTTTTCCTCTACTCTCTCTACACCAACGACTGTACCTCCACAGACACCTCTGTCAAGCTTCTCAAGTTTGTGGACGACACAACCCTGATTGGACTGATCCAGGATGGGGAGGAATCTGCCTACAGACAGGAAGTGACACTGTTGGCACCCTGGTGCCATCGCAACAACCTGAAGCTCAATGCTCTTAAGACAGTGGAATTGATTGTAGACTTTAGGAGAGATCCCCATCCCCTCACCCCATTCGCCATCAACAACGCCACAGTCACATCTGTGGAGTCTTTTAAGTTCCTTGAAGCCATCATCTCCAAGAACATTAAATGGGGGGGCTACCATCGACTCCACAATCAAAAAGGTACAACAGAGGATGTACTTCCTGCGGCAGCTGAGGAACCACAATCTGCCACAGGCTATGATGATCCAATTCTATACTGTCATCGTAGAGTCTGTCCTCACCTTCTCCATTATGGTCTGGTTTGGCTCAGCCACCAACCACGATATCCGGAGGCTGTAGCGAATCGTCCGATCAGCTGAGAAGGCTATTGGCTGCAACCTTCCCTCCATTGGCGAACTGTACACTGCAAGGGCCAGGAAGCGAGCAGGTAAGATCATCTCTGACCCCTCTCACCCTGGCCGCAAATTCTTTGAATCACTTCCCTCTGGAAGGCGACTCCAGACTATCAGTCTGCCAGACATAAAAACATTTTTTTTCCACGAGTAGCAGCTCTACTCAATAACTAAAAACCTGTAGTCTCCTTTTGCTCAGTTATTTTATTTAATTCATATGTTTAATTAATAATGTTTTATTATTAACGTTTAATGTTTTACGTGTCATCCATAATTGTCACCGTATGCCATGTTGTCAACATGACCACAAAGTGAAGGATTTGTGAATTGTTCAGTGGAAATTAAATCAAGGCCAAAACAAAAAATCCCCCACAGAAAAAGACATATACCTGTATAGGAAACATTTTTAAATCTCTGAAATGGAGCATTAACCTAACAGGGTGAATGTGCCATCATCAAATTAACCGTAGCATATGAAATCATATCGTTATACGGAAAGGACACTATTGAGTTAATCTTCATTTGCAATGTATTCAGACGCTTCATGACCTTGCTGCACAACAGGTGGACAAACAGATTCTCTCAACCATCCGAGCATCTGGACACCACCAAATGTAACAGGTGCTGAGCAAACCTCAGCGTTAAAGAGATACACAGTACCAATGCCCAGTGTGAGGCAGCATTAGCAACACATTATCTACTCCTGGGGCTTCATCGTACACATGTAATTTATTTTCGCCATATTTAACCTGTAACATTGACAGTAGCAAGGAACAAAGCATAGGATCTGAGAATCTAAAGGCACAGTTATTTGCTTTTATGTAAAATGTGTGATAAGATGACTGACAGATATATGAAATCCACTGCCTATTGTACATCTTTCCTCATTTTAAATTGAAATAATTTCTCTCTATCACCCATTTTACTCCAACACAAGGTATTAAATTCCGCCCTTCTGAACTTATGGATGAAGGGAATTGAAACAAATGACTGAATTTAGAACAAGTATGGAAATCATTTAGGTAATAAAAAAGATTTAAAACCTAAGTGGGCGGAATACATTGAGGAACTTTCTCCTGCAATTATATTTCCATATTAATTTAACCCCTCCCTCATCATGGGTGGGAGCGATTCAGGGTGAATGTAAATCCCAAAACACACAAAATCTGACTACCATCATGTTTAAACCATGAACAGCAGAGGACCCAAGACCCCGGATGCAGGGAGTGGGGCATTATTAACATACTTACATTGGATTCCATATTACAATTGGAGCCCTGATTTGAATTTAGTTTGGTTTGGAGGTAGGGTACTCTCAGGAAAGTCTCCAGGATATTGGACATGAGATGTCCGAGCACTTTGTCAGGGTAGTTGAAGGCATGGAAAACCTTATTGTAAGAACCATCTGATGATCTCAGCTGCTCTCAGAGGTCCCTCCGGACCACAGTTTAGCGACAATAATTAGTATTCGCACAGGTAACAGGGAGAAGCATATGGTGAGTACCACAATGGCTAATTCCTGTTGGATTTGAGAAGGGAAAATAATGAGTGTTAACTGAATAATAAGGGTTACCATAACACAGTTGTACTGTAAAGGAAGCTGCAGGTGGCTGACATGGAATGGAGCATCAGAGCAGTAGGGGTGGGGTGGTACAAGGTTGCAGCAAGTTCTATCATCCAGAAATGCTGTACATGCTGAGCTTTGCTGCCAGAAGGAGCTTATCCACATCCGGTTGTTGCAAAGCTCAAGAGCATCCTACAGGAAGATTTGTTTCCTGCAACACTTTTGTATCTACACATCATAGGAACGTAAATTATAGAGGTAGGAAAAGGACATTAATTCTCACCCTACTTGAGGTATTCCCATCGTTCTTCCCATTCCCCTCCATCTTCTCTGCTGCTGAAAACTAATTTGTTCTGAAGATAGACACAAAATGCTGGAGTAACTCAGGCGGCATCTCTGGAGAGAAGGAATGGGTGAAGTTTCGGGTCGAGATCCTTCTTCAGACTGAGACCCGAAACGTCACCCATTCCTTCTTTCCAGAGATGCTCGGATACTCCAGCATTTTGTGTCTATATCCGGTGTAAACCAGCATCTGCAGTTCCTTCCTACTAATCTGTTCTCTTGTTTTTCCTGATCGGAAGGAAAGTCTCCGATATAAAACATTCTTATTTTCTCTTTTCACATATGCTATGTGACCCGTTGAGTATTTCCAGCATTTTTTGGTTTGAAGTCAGATTGTCCCGGCATTTTTTAATGATTTCCAATAACCACTTAGTTGAAGTAGATTATAGGTTCCTGCCACTGTCCACTTCTCTTTGTGATGTGACTGCATGATCAAGAGGCAGGGTGGATTTATGCAGCAATTTCATGGTTTACGATTTGGAGAGTGTGCGTTGACCCATAAAGACGAGCAGGTATGACCTGATTTGCAGGAATTTATAGAATAAAAGCTTTCACTGTTCCATTAGCCTACTCTGGTTCCACTAGTAATTAGTGGACCGCACATTTTCCAGGCCATGAATCTTGAACATCTCTAAATCTATTTTTCATAAGTTTTGCATATATTTCAGGCTGCTATTTGGCAGCTCTTTAATTCGAGTGGGACCTGTGGGGATGAGCAACCCAACACCACTGGTGCCATTGCCTTCCGTGAACAATGGGAGTTGCCAATATCCGTTGTCAATATCGGAACAGAAATATTCTCCTCATATTTTTTGTACACCACCAATACACCTCACCCCCTCCATGACACACTAGACAACCTGAGGAGTACCTTCAGCAACAGACTTGTTCCACCAAGATACAGGGCAAAACGCCACAGGAGATTTTTCTTCCCTGTGACTGTCAAACTGTACAACTCCTCCCCATTCTTTCGTGGGAAAGACTGACCCCCCCCCACTTCCCCAAATCTTTGCACATCCAGAATGCTTTCTACTCATCACTTTAATTTTGTTTCATGTATCTTGTGTTTTATGACTGTTGGCAGATCAATTTCCCTCCTGGGATAAAGTTCTATCGTAGCGTATCATATCGTCTCGTCTCGTCTCATCTCGTCTCGTATTCTATCGTACGGGCTCCAGAAGAGTGATAGGAAAATCTATCATTGTCTTCATGATCTCATGATCTAGCTGCATTTGCTAGTCAGAGTCCACAGTGGCCTTCTGTCTCTGAGGTTTCCATCGCCTGCACTGAGCCTTGTGAATATCGGCACATTGGACCAGCCTGCTTTGTTGCTCTCGCCTCATTGATTTTAACTCACAGTGCAACTGGTGAAGCTAATTCTCACACTCAGCTGGGCTCTGACCAGTTTTGATAAACCCCGAGCTCATCAAGGCACGGCTCATGACAAAATATCATAAAATCCATGGTTAAGGATATGCAAATAATCAATCATGCACTTATGTAAAAAGGATATTTTGTTCATACATAAACTTAGCCACAGGATGAGCAAAACCACTTTTCACTCAATTAAGTTATCTTTCTTTGCTGTATGATTGCTATTATACGGAAGAAAAACTGTCAGCCAATTTGGGCACAATTTGGGTCTCAGAAATAGTAAAAATCCGAATCACCAAATAATCTGATTTAGGGAAATTAAATGAGGGGTAATGTTTGGATTATGTAGTGGGGTTAAAGGCACTGGCTCTAAAGGAAAGATCCCATGTAACTGTTATATCCAACTGTTGCACACATCTATTGTATTCCTGAAGATATAGCAACTGTTTTCTCAATTTCATCCAGTGGGATGGGAAACAAAGTGGTTAAATGGAAAACAACATTCTAAACATGCACCCATGTTCTGTTCCTCTCACAATCTGCACTGACCAGGAATACATTAGTATGGGCGAGTTAAATAACAATAGGTCAAGAAAGAACTGCAGATGCTGGAAAATTGAAGGTAGACAAAAGTGCTGGAGAAACTCAGCGGGTGCGGCAGCGTCTATGGAGCGAAGGAAATAGGCAACGTTTTGGGCCGAAACCCTTCTTCAGACTGATGCAAGGTGGGGGTGCGGGTGGGTGGGAAGAAGAAAGGAAGAGGACCCCCCCCCCACCCCCATCTCCCACCCTGCATCAGTCTGAAGAAGGGTTTCGGCCCGAAACATTGCCCGTTTCCTTCGCTCCATAGATGCTGCCACACCCGCTGAGTTTCTCCAGCGCTTTTGTCTACCTTATATAACAATAGTCTGTCTACAATCACCTCCATTTTAAGTGAGCTTTTCATATTAAAATCCGTTTTGTTGTCTTTGTCAGAGGTGATAAAGGACTCCTCCCTAGAGTACTACCTACTTTGATTTAAACAGCAGAGGTAGCCAATGCATTTTAGCCTTTTGGTGGGATTATATATTTTGCTGATTTTCCCGTTTTTGTAATTGGTTTAACTGACTTGCAAATTGCTTCTTCACACCTGTCAGGATTTGTTGAATTAGCAGTAACCGCACTGTGGCTGAAGGGCTTAAATTTAGAAATTTGTAAGGAATAGTTGCCCCCTGGGAACAGTATAAATGCAGACTGTGAACCTGATTGGTGTGAGTTGCAGGCCCATTGTTTCATGTGGTCTTGCATTTGCCATTGGTGGGATCTCAACTTCCCAAAGGTAATTCCGTGAAGCCTTGGTGCCAATTGAAAATGGCACTTACATTTTATGACAATGGATTTACTTTATGGGTTGAAATTAGGATTACTGCCCAACACTAAAACTGTAGATTGAATCTTGAGTTCCTGTAGAGCACATCAACTTGGGTGTACACATTATACTGAAGCAGTGTTGCAAAAGAACACTTGTTGAGTTTCTTCAATAAGAATATTTAATATTTGCTTGGAATAACTCTACTGTTTTTTTCATATATTTTAGTAATGAAGTCATGTAGCACATTCACAGGCCCATCAGCGTGTATATCCATGGCAACTATCAAATGCTATACCAAATGTGTAGGAAGGAACTGCAGATGCTGGTTGAAGAAGGGTCTCCACCCAAAACGTTACCTATTCCTTTTCTCCAGAGATGCTGTCTGACCCGCTGAGTTACTCCAGCTTCTTGCATCTAAATGCTATACCAATTTCATTTACTAGTAGGTGGTCCATAGCCTTCTATGCCGTGGTAATTCAAGTATTTGTCCAGATATTTTTTGAATGTTTAAAAGTCTCTGCGTCTCCTTTCAAAGACTCCAGGCCTTTTACATTTTTCCACTTTCCACATATAAAATGCCTATCCCGGCTAAATGATTATGAAGGTGACTCACTCTCAGTCATTGATAATGTCTTGAAACAGCTGCTGCATAGTGCCGAGAAATTACTCCAGTTGAATTTCCCTTTACGCATCCTGGATACGAGATATTAATTAAAGATTGGTTCACATTAAATAAGAATTAAGCGTATCGATTTTGGCTGCAGATATGGCTGTAATTACAGGCTTGCGAAGAATTTCCCATGTCAAGCAATTCTAATATGGAGAGCTGAAGAGAATTGCAGGGGGAAAAAAAGTTGGAGTTAAACGCATCAAAATCTGGGAGAGAGGGGAGATAAAACAAAAAACAGTTTGAGATGTTGTTTCTCTGTCAGTTACAACTTTGATGAGCTACACCTAATTAAAATGTATATAAAAATGGACAGATGTTGAATGGCCACAAATTAATTAAGGCTGAATTCCCCTTTAATGGCAATGAACCCAGTGATTGTAGTAATCTCACTGGGCTGTGCAATTCAGCAAAATTACACTCACAGCTGTTATTGTTACAAGAATTCTCCGGAGTCTATACAGCAATAACCATGGGTCACAAACAAGTGTGAATAATAATTTTGTCATCAGCTGTTATCTTTGCCGAAGTGGATGTTGAATGGAAATCCAGTTTCTTACCTCGTGAAGAGAAAAATACAGACATTCATGGCCTCAGGATGTTCAAAAACTCCCTTGCATCCAAAAGAATATGTTTGAAATGTGGTTACTGATGTTAAGCCATGAAACATGGCAGCCAATCTGCACACAGTAAAGTCTGCGAACAACAATGAAATAATGACCAGATAATCTTTTTTATTGATATTGCCTCAAGAATAAATATTGGCTCAGAACGCTGAGGAGGACACTTTCTTCAAAATATTGGCATATTCTTTCATGTCCATTTAAAAGAACAGATGGAACTTAACTTTATCATATTTTATATTTTATAGCAATACATTTATTGCATTTGCCTGTAATTTGTTTTCTTCTGATCGTTTCTTCTGCTCAAAGAAGCTTTTCCCCTTTACATTTGGAAACCACTTAATATACAATCAGTTTTGCTGTTCATTATTTCAATGTCCCAGGTTACTCTGGAAAAACTATAGAAACCAATAACTGCGCATTCTTTGCTTTTTAAGCATGCTTTCCATGTCCATGCATTCCCTCTTCAGTCAGCTCCACTGACTTTGCCCTTACTGCTTTATTCATTTTGATTTGATAGGGCAAGTTTCATGGATTGATGGTTCTGGCAAGGAGCCTCTCTCTGAATGAGAGAGCAGATTGGATGTAAGGGCATGGGGGTCATTTCCAATTTGTGCTCCTTTCTGTGCTCTGGCTATTAATTTTAAGGACTGAAAAATCAGGATGACAGGCATTAGGACATAATAATGTCTGTTACTTTTACCTTCCCCCTCGACTGTCTACGGACCCGGACAGTCTTTTCAGGTGAGGCGGAGGTTCACTTGCACCTCCTCCAACCTCAACTGTATTCACTGTTCCAGGTGTCAACTCCTGTACATCGGCGAGACCAAGCGCTGACCACCTCAGCTCAGTCCGCCTAAACATACGTGATCTCCCGGTTGCTCAGCACTTTAACTCCCCCTCCCATTCCCAATCTGACCTTTCTGTCCTGGGCCTCCTCCATTGTCGGAGTGAGGCCCAGTGCAAATTGGAGGAACAGCACCTCATATTTCGCTTGGGTTGCTTGGACCCCAGTGGTATGAACATTGACTTCTCTAACTTAAAATATCCCTTCCTTTCCCTCTCTCTCCATCCCCTCCTCAATTCCCAGTTCTCCCACCAGTCTTACTGTATCTGACTACATTCTATCTCTGTCTTGCCCACTCTCCTGACATCAGTCTGTAAATAAAAGGGTCTCGACCCAAAACGTCACCCATTCCTTCTCCCCAGATATGCTGCCTGTCCCGCTGAGTTACTCTAGTATTTTGTGTCTACCTTTAATTAAACCAGTATCTGCAGTTCTTTCCTACACACACTGACATCTGTGTTCAATTGTGGGGACTGCCCTTCTTTATGGCAGAGCTTCAATATCTGAACTCACTCTCCGAAACTTCAAATTGTTATCTCTCCTATTTTACTTACTGTGTGCATCACATTTACTAACTTTACTAACTCATTATCAATAGGAAACGCATCTATTTCATATCCATGCTCTCTGCCACACATCTTACATTATGTTATCTTAGAGTTTAGAGATACAACGCGGAAACAGACTCTTTGGCCCACCGACCAGTGATCACAGTACACTAGTTCAAACCTACACACTAGGGACACTTTACAGAAGTCAATTAGCCTAAAAACCTGCTCGTCTTTGGAATATGGGAGGAAATCGGAGCACCCAGGGAACCTTCACACATTTACAGAGATAATGTGCAAACTATGTAGCACCCCTGGTCAGTATCGAACTTGAGTCTCTGGGGCTGTAAGGCAGTAACTCTACCACTATGCCTCCGTGCCACCTTGTGTTCTTTAACTCAACATAGATCGTGTGCTCTGCCTGAATACAAAATTTAGTCACCATGTCCTCTATCAACATTATTATATCATCTTTGGCTGACTTCATTATTGTAAGGTCAGGTGCCTATTTAGGGCATTTGACTTTATATGATCTTTTTTTATCTTCTGTTTTGCACTTCGGTCTCCAGCACACGTGATATGCCTTGAATTCAGCGTTAACATGCCGACTGTTTCTGGAGCTGAAGGATAGCTTCATCATTATAATGAATTTCTTACAAAGAAATCCTGGTAATTACTCATTAGTCAGACTGAAGTCTCCCATTGAATTAGCAGAGCGGTCATATCACATGCTAGAAAAGGCAGGCAGGTGAGCTGCCTTCTGTACCTGAAACTTGCCAGTCAAATCTCATTAGCTGTGTAGAAAGGAACTGCAGATGCTGGTTTACACCAAAGATTGACATAAAATGCTGGAGTAACTCAGCGGGACAGGCAGCATCTCTGGCGAGAAGGAATGGGTGACGTTTCGGGTCGAGACCCTTCTTCAGACTCACTACCTCACAGTCCCACACTCATTCAGTGCCCTACTGACCAGCTGATATGATGGCATGTCAGCGGTTATGCTCTTCCATGTGATGTACATAATACTCAAGGATTTTTCTAGCTTCTGTTGTGATATTTGTATTGCAATTTGCTCTAACAGATGGCTTTGGGAATTCTACAATCAAATTATATGTGGACCAATTTGAATGGACTTTGTTATTAGCCAGCCTCAACTTGCAATACACGTCCTAAGCCATCATTTAAGTCAATGAAAGGCATTGAACAACAGATAATGTCAGCTGATATAATTCAGGAAGTTACCTGAAGCACAAGTTAGGCAGCAGGGTGTTGAAGAATACTTTTGGCATTCTGGCCTTCATCATTAAGGGAATTGATTTTCGATGTTGGAAAGTTATGTTACAGTTGTACAAGAGTTTGATGGAGCTACCCTTGGAGCATTGTGTTCAGGTTTAGTCACCCTGCTCCAGGAGAGATGACATTAAGCTAGAAAGGGTGCAGTGAAGATTTACAGAGATGTTCACAGAAACTGTGTTATATAGAGAGAGATGGGGCAGGCTAGGACTTTATTCCTCTGAGAATATGAGATAGAGAGTACTCTAACAGAGGTGTATAACCTCATCAGGTGAATGTACACAGTCTTTGTCCTAGGTGAATCAAGAACTAGAGATCATAGGATTAATGTAAGAGGAAAAAGATTTAATGGGAACCTAAGGGGCAATCTCTTCACACGGAGAGTGCGGAACATGATGTCAATTGAAGTGGTTGAAGCAGGTACAATAACAATGTTAAATGGACAATTGGACAGATAGG
Source organism: Leucoraja erinaceus (assembly GCF_028641065.1). Classification (NCBI taxonomy): domain Eukaryota; kingdom Metazoa; phylum Chordata; class Chondrichthyes; order Rajiformes; family Rajidae; genus Leucoraja; species Leucoraja erinaceus. The sequence goes on from NC_073382.1 coordinate 74,224,095, forward strand.
TGGACACAAAGATTTGCAGGAATTTTGGACAAACGTGGGCAAATGGGAATAGCTTAGAAGGGGCTGCACAGATGGGTTGGGCTGAAGGGGGTGATTTCCATGCTGTATAATTTTATAAATGCAGTATAACATGCATCAATAGATTGGAACTACACTCTGGTGACACTGGCTTTAATAGAAACTGAAATTACCTGAATTAGTTAGTCCAATAGGTGCAGCTTTTTACCACCGCAAAGACTATTTGATAATGTTGATTAAAATATTGCCAAGTGTAAGCATCAGCCCTGTTGCTTTGAAGGAAATATTAAATGTAGATAAAAGAATAACCATTTGTGTCTCCAACTATACATTTCATTTGATCGTCTCTCCACAAAGTCATTGAATCCACTGACACCTATTCTTTATGCATTAACAGTAATTCTGCACCTGTTTTGAAATACTTCCACCCGTTTCCTATTGAAGTCCCAACCACGACTGCCCATTTCTCACCACAGATGTTGCCTGACACATTGAGTTCCTTCAACAGCTCTCCGTTTTTGGCTCCAGATTCCAGTATCTGTGGTCTCCCACCCATGAGGACATCTGATCAGGCAGTTCTTGTTACACACCCTATTTCCTTGTTGTATTTTGACATCATTAACATGCATACATAACAGCAGAAATTGGGTCAAATGGTTGCTATTTACACCCTTCATAATTAGTTTGAGATACCTCACTGGGATATTTTTAATATATTTTATAAATTACCCACTGGTTTCTCTATGAATTTTGCTATGTTTAAAATATTTGCTATCCATGAAACTCGGTGAAATTGTAACCCCTGTCTGATCTCCATCTCAAACAAATCCTCAGCCCAGTTGGACAGTACAAATGCGCATTTTCATCTTAAACCTATGGTCTCTTATTTTACCTGGGAGAAAGACTGTGTACATTTACTTAATGACATTGGACACCACTGTAAGAGTGCCCTCTGTCTCCTATACTTCATGTGCTATTAAAAGCCTCCCTCTTTCCAAATTCTACCCTCTCTTCAGTTTCATGCTTTCCTATTCCACTTCCCACTCCATTTCAGCACTGGCTCATTTCTCACTGAAAATGCCATTGCTGCTGCCCGGGAAATACACAACTGGAAGTTAAACATGTTTTTAAAAGAGGTCAATTACTATATTGATTTCTTAAAGACAATGTCCCAATTTCAAGATATTTTGGTGAGATCTGATTTGATATTGGGGCAAAGCTCAGCACCCATTCAAAAATCCAATTTCTGTGCTCTGATGTTTTCATTCTCAACAGCACCGCGGAGCTGCTGAGTGTATTCCATCTCCATCTGCCAGCGAGGTTGTAAGGAACATTCTTGATATGAAGCAAAGCATCGGGGATTTGAACATTAATAACAATACATCACAGAGCTGCCATGCACCACTGCCTACATCCCTGCTTCAGTGCATGGTTCTTTGGCTCCAGATCTTTGGCTTCTTTGGAGCAACTCTGCCCGTGCACTGAAGCACTGTTCTATTAAGAGGAAAATCTGCACCAGCACATCTCCTGCAGCTGCAGATGCTCCGCTTGTAATATTTAATACAAAGCCAAAATATCACTGAAACAATCAAATGATAGAAACTCTCAAAAGAAGACAACAACATAGAAATTGTAATTAGTTGTTCAACCCTATAAACATGTTCATCATTCTTCCTTCAACCCTATAAACATGCTCATCATTCTTCTGGTTAAGAAGCCCAACTAGTATAGACTTAAATTAATAATTGACTGTGCTTTAGTTACCATTGCAGAATAGAGTTTTACATTTCTAGAAGTAGAAAGGTGCAGCCAAATTTTACAGAGTGACCTCCAATGTCCCAAATTTGCATCAAGCAGTAATCACCCTATCCTGTCAGTTCTCCTGGAAAGCTTGAAATCTTTGATCAATCTATTCTTTAACCTTCTACATTCCAGCAACGACACCACTAGTCTACGCATTGTCTACTTGTATGTAACATTGAGTCCAGATATTATTCCAATACCATTTTGCATTCCAAGAGCATTATATCCTACTTTAGGAGTGGTGGACAGAATTGCTCACATGTTCTATGTGATTTAGCCAGGGCTTTAAATAACCGCAGCTGAACCTTTAACCCGTGCTCTCATCTCCGGGGAAAAAGACCAGCATTTTATAATCCTTTTGACTGTTTTCTGTACTATTTCACAGCACTTTAATAATCTGTATACATGATTCCTAAAACATGTCTGGCCTACACTGCTTCTGGATTGTAACCAAATAGAAATAATTTTGTTCTAAGGTCTAAAATAGAGACCTTGTACATTTCTCATGTGAGGAAATCCATTTGGTACACAGGTGCTGTAACTGGAGACTTGATGTCAAGTATCTCGACAAGCTTTGGGAGTAAGCTGCGAGCTAGAAAGAAATGCTGGAAACAGGAGAACAAAGAAGCACTGTGAAAATGGTCACGTGATGGACAATAGACAATAGACAATAGACAATAGACAATAGGTGCAGGAGTAGGTCATTCTGCCCTTGGAGCCAGCACCGCCATTCAATGTGATCATAGTTGATCATCCACAATCAGTATCCTGTTCCTGCCTGCACCCCATACCCCCTGACTCCACTATCTTCAAGAGCCCTATCTAGCTCTCTCTTGAAAGCATCCAGAGAACCGGCCTCCTGAGGCAGATAATTCGTCAGACTTACAACTCTCTGTGTGAAAAAGTGTTTCCTCATCTCCGTTCTAAATGGCTTACCCCTTATTCTTAAACTGTGGCCCCTGGCTCTGGACGTCTAGTGAGAGCAGAGCTGAAGGTAACTTCACAGCTAGGCAATATGGCCTTGAGAAGATAAGGTGCCTGGAACAGACATTTTGCAAAATTATAATGAGAGGTAGATATGAACAGGCAATGCAATTTAGAACTCTCTAGCCTGATAAAGAACGAAGATGTGTTTTATTTATTCTGCCCTTGGAGGACTGACAACTTGAAATGATTGACTTTAAAGTCATGAGAGCCTTGGGTTAGAGCAAAGTACTAAATCTTGGTTTACAGTCTTTTGTTCGACACATCAGTTGATACCCTATAGAGGTAATATGGTCAACAGTGCCCATTCACTGATCCTATTAATATTTCTTGGTAACATAAATCTTCTGACAGTAATGCTGATGGCATTGTCTAGCTTTGAAATATCAGCAAACTTGCAAATGGGGATTTTTTTTCAGAGTACCTCAGATTATATGTGCATCATGATTTTATTTGCCCGACAAGTTACTTCCTGCTGATCTTAGAACCTGCATATTTTTCTTGTATTCCGTGACCTGCCACTTAATCAATTTTCTTCACATCCAAAGCACAGCTTCAGGGTTACAAGCTTCAAATGTTTCATGGGAGACTTTATCAAAATGCCTTTGGGAGTCCATTGAAACAATGTCCATTGACATTCATCTGTCTGCTACTCTATTCACTATCTGGGGGTGGAAGATTGCAACTTTCACGTGGTCCACCCTGTTTCGACAAATGCAATCAACCTGGTGTGCACATTCAAATTAGATCAAATAGAACAAGCTGTCCGACAACTTTAGGCTGTGCACGCCATACGCAAGAAGAAGAAAAAGAAGATCACTATCTGGAAAAGTAAATTCTTGTTGGCAGATATGATTTAATCTTTGAAAGAAGTATTAATTCTTATACTAATAACAGTAGGAAGTCATTAATCTCATTAGATCCATGACCACTCCCAGGAGACAAAACTATTATTTTCATTGACCCTCCTACTTTTCTGCTGCCCTACTTCTTATCATATACGTGCCCATTAACATCTCTGTTTCTTTTCACCCTTAACCTATATTTATGAGTAGAATCATAGAGTGAAACAGTTTAGAAACAGGCCCTTCGGACTAACTTTGCCACACCGGCCAACATGTCCAGAATACACAATCCCACCTGCCTGCGTTTGGTCCATATCCCTCCAAACCTGTCCTACCCATGTACCTGTCTAACTGCTTCTTAAACATTGGGATAGTCCCAGCCTCAACTTCCTCCTCTCGCATCTTGTTCCATACACCCACTACCCTCTGTGTGAAATGTTACCCCTCAGATTCCTATTAAATATTTTCCCTTCACCTTAAACCTATGTCCTCTGGTCCTCGATTCACCTACTCTGGGCAAGAGACTGTGCATCTACCCAATCTATTCCTCTCATGATTTTGTACAAAATTTAAAGAAACTTTAAAATCTCTTCCCTGCACGGGAGACCCGACCTTTTCCCCGGCGGGTCTCCGTTGTCATTGGGGCCTAACACCGTGGAGCGGCCTCTAGCCGGAACGACCTAGGGGCTCCAGTCGTAGAGTCTGCGGACTTATCATCGTGGGACTGGCCATCCTCGGAGCGTGGAGAGCTGTGATGGTGCGCGGCTGCGACCAGACTTCGGGGCTTTGGAGGCTCCAGCTGCAGGCCTGTGGACGGTGACATCGGGAGCTTGCGGGTCCTTGGTGGGAGACCGCTTTTCGGAGCTCCCGCGGCGGCAGCTTTTCCCGCCCGAGTTGCGGGGCTGAAAACAACCCGGAGCGGGGCCTTACATCGCCGGCGCGGCCTTAACGGACGCGGGACTTACCATCGCCTGCCAGGGGCTTTAACATTGGGAGAGGATGGAGAGCAGGTGAGAGACAAGACTTTGCCTTCCAGCTGACTTTCAAACACCTCTTTCTGGAGTGCGAGTATGGGTGTTGTGGGCTGAGGTGACTGGTTTCCAGAGGACTAGTATGGACATTGTGGGACGAATGGATTCTTGGGCTGGTGGCTCAGTCACTCAAGCCTGTTGTGCTGGCAGCTCACTCACTCACGGCTAGTGGGCTGGCAGTTGATTCACGGCTATTCCTTGAAATTCCAAGCAGGGTGCAAGGTCACCAAATTCAAGTGCAGTTTCTTACCACTTCAAGCAGGGTGCAAGGCCACCAAATTCAAGTGCAGTTTCATACCATTTCAAGCAGGGTGCAAGGCCACTAAAGACATCAAGTTGTGACCTCTCCCTCCTCCATCTTGCAGAGACTGAGCCATGCCCACATTTCAGGGTTTTATAGTTCCTCCCCCCCCAGTAGTGGTGTGGTCTTCATGGCGTGATTGACAGGAGAGAGAATCTCAACATTTTTTAAACACTAATAACTCTTTTATTTTTCATTGATGAGAAAAATCCTCAGCACCTGACGAGCAGAGTGGGACTGAGTAAGATGGCCAAAAATCACAGCCGTACGTGGTAGCATTTTTTCTAAAATCAATATAAAGCGCAAACAGGAAGTGGTCAAGATTAGACTTTTAACTATATAGAAGGCAAGGCAACTTTAATTAGGCAAGACAACTTTAATTAGGCAAGACAACTTTAATTAGGCAACACAGCTTTAGCATTTCCAAACCAAAGGCAACACAGCTTTAGCATTTCCAAACCAAAGACAACACAGCTTTAGCTTTTCCAAATCAAAGGCAACACAGCTTTAGCATTTTCAAACTATTTTTTCAAACCACATTAAGGGCACTGACAGGTCAGTAAAACCACTCACAGTTGTGAAAAATCCTCGGCACCTGATGAGTGTAGGGGGACTCTGAGTAAGATGGCCCAAAATCACAGCCATAAGTGGCAGTGTTTTTTCTTAAATCAATATACAGAACAACAGGAAGTGGTCAAGATCCGACTTTTAGTAAGATAGATGTTAAATTCTTCTTTAATGTTGTGTCTTATTATTATTATTATTATTGGTATGCTGCAAATGGCAACTCAAATTTCACTACACCAATTGTTGTATGTGACAATAAATGTCCTTTGTCCTTTGTCCTTTGTCCTTTGTCCTTTGTCCTTTGTCCTTTGTCCTTTGTCCTTTGTCCTTTGTCCTTTGTCCTTTGTCTGTTCTCATCCAAATCATTGATGAACATGACAAACAGTAACGGGCCCAGCACCGAACCCTGAGACACACCACTAGTCACAGGCCTCCAGTCCGAGAAGCAACCTTCCACTATCACCCTCTGCTTCCTTCCATGAAGCTAATTTTCTATCCATTCAGCTATCTCTCCTTGGATCCCATGTGATCTAACTTTCCAGAGCAGCCTGCCATATAGAACCTTATCTTACCGAAATCCATGTACACAACATCTATAGCTCTGCCCGCATCAACCTGTTTGATCACATCTTCAAAAAACTCAATCGGATTTGTGAAACATGACCACCCACATACAAAACCATGCTGACTCTCCCTAATCAGCCCCTGCCCATCCAAATGCCTGTATACCCCATCCCTCAGAATACTCTCAGGCATCTTTCCAATTACAGATGTTAAGATCACCGGCCTATAGTTCCCAGCATTTTCCCTGCAGCCATTCTTGAATAGAGGTACAACATTTGCCACCCTCCAGTTTTTCGGCACGTCTCTTGTATTTAAAGATGACTCGTAAATTTTAACGAGGCCCCCCGCAATTTCCTCTCTAGTTTCCTACAATGTCCTCAGATATTTGCAGTAACCATTTGAAGTGCCAAAATGTCTTAATTGTGTGGGAGGAATCCAAAGCACCTGGAGGAAAACTGTGCACTCAGGAAGAAAGTGCAAACTCCACGTAGACAGCATGCAAGGTCAAGATCAAACTTGGACCCCTTGAGTTGTGAATTAGCTGCACTAATTGCCGCCACACCGTGCCAGCTTTCTCCATGATCAATTGGAGATACCGATGACCATGTGGACACTTTTAATGCTGCAACATACTTTGTATTAACCTCTCATTATCAGACAGTGACCTGATGGTGCTTCACAGACAGAGAAAACTGATGGATTATTTCCTGCTCAGTCCATTGCATATTAATAATCCGTTCACACGAAGCAACAAGGTAAGTTTAACCTCTACTGCTTCTTCTTATTCCGAGGAGGTCACCTATCCAAATACTCACTAGAGACTTAACTCTGTCTGTTTTCTAACATAGCAAATGGGACCAGCCCGGAAAACCAATTTGGTTGACATGTGGGCAAGGTGGATTGAAGGACCTTATTCTGTGCTATGTCGTTTTATGAATCTATGTCTTTATGACTCGATCAGTCATTTTCTGACCAGTACAAATAAGCCGCTTTAATTAAAGCTCCTCATAGTTCTTGACAACAGATATCAGGGGAACTGTTTAAACATTTCCTGGCTTCCTATCTTCTCCTTTCCCAATTAGAGGAGAAGTGTGACCAAAATTCACAATCAGAAGGAATGGAAGCAGAATCAGGAGAACCTGCGTGATCGCACAACATTTGTGAAACCCTTCTTGATAAATCAACTGGTCCTGGATTTCAGCAAGTCCATCATATCCTTATATTTTTATCTGCAATATTATCATTATCTGTTTTTAAGGTGCACATATATTTCCCGACCCCATGTGTGTTTATTCCAGCTCTCTTTTGTAACTATTTTGTCACATTTCCAAATTCGATTAAATCTCTCCCCTGGTTTGTGTGATGGACTGGGCTGCCTTTACAACTCTCTGCACCATATTGCGTACTGGGGCAGAGCAGTTGCCATACCAAGTTGTGGTGCATCCCAATAGAATGCAATGATAAAAATTGGGCGGAGTCATTCGAGACAAGCCAAATTTCCCATGTCTTCTGAGGAAGTGGAGATGTTGCCCTCCTTTCTTGACCATAGCATCAATGCGTTAGACCAGGACAAATTGTGATTCTTAAGCCTAGGTACATTGAACGTTTGACCATCTCCACTTCAACACCACTGATGCCGGTTGCCCTGCAAACAACCATATTCAGGACTTCAAGGATGCTACTGATAAGTTGCCTAGTTGTGGCAAATTTCGAGTTCGCACATCTACCAAGAAAAACCTGCCCCTAGTTAAACATGGTGGAGGAAGAGTTGATACATTCAGTTGAAATGAGAATGTAACAGCCAAGGACCAGGAATCATTTACAATTATTGAATTAAATAATTTAAATTATAATCGTGTTTTTGACTGCTTTGAGTGCTGTTCTCAAATAATTTTTAGAAAATGTTAATTGATTTTTACATTTTATAATTTTACAGTTTATAAATGCTCGGACCTGCCTCTCTAATCTAGTGAGTAATATCTTGGCTCCACTTTGAGGCGTTCCTGCTGCAGTCTATAATGCCTGATCAAGTACATTGTATCCTTTCTCTTGTACAGATAGTTCTAACTGCAGGACATCACATCTCTACTCCAGTACATAACATCCAAGCTCAGGTGAGAAAATTTATCTTCATTTTATTAGCCAAAATCCATCAAATATATATTTAATATGGGCAAAATGTTTAGCTTGATCGACTGTTCGCAGAAGAGGTTACACGAATCCTGTTAACTTCTGCACGTGGAACAGTTTAATGATCATGGATTGGAGTTTAAATGATCAGCAATGGAGAGCATGTGTTGAGATCACAATATGTGAATAGTAATAATAAAAATAATAATAATAATAATTTGTCATTGTTAACCAATTGTATCCATTGCAGGATGTACACAGAATATGAACTTTATTGAATGATCCTGATTCGAAATAAATAAAATTGGAAAATTAAACGAAAAAAAATCATATCTAGTCCTAACTAATATGGAGGAAGGACATTCATCCTCTAGTTCTCCGGGTGCTCTAGTTTCCTCCTATTTCCCAAAGATATGCAGGTTGATAGATTAATTGGCCAATATAAACTGTGGGCCTATGTAAATATGTGGCATATCAGGTATATCTGGGTGTTGATGGAAATGGGGGGACAATAGTTTGGGTTCAGTGTTAATCGGTATTTGCTGGATGGTACAAACTCTGTGGGCTGCATGTCTTATCTCCATGTGGCGTGACTCTATTGTATCCCTGAAGTTATTGGCCCACCATAAAGATCCACACCTTGCTCGTGCATTCAGGGCACTCACATCAGTTGAAGCCTTCTCCCCTGAAAGCGTGTTCTCATTGCTGGTGAATGCCATCCCACAGGTTTTGGATGCCTTCTGGCACCAACCGCAGCAGGCATTGACTTTTTATTCTAGCTCGGAGGCATTGGTCAAGAGAATGTGGAATATCAAAGAGACGAGAGCGTAGGAAACAGTCTAAATATTGTGGCAATGGCAGGAGGTTGGAAACGAGGTCTATGCCACTGGTGAAGCCCCTGGTGCATTAGAATTATCGCCTTACCTGAATATTCAACTCAATGATGAAATGACAAATTCTCATAACATTTTACCCAGATATATACTCCAACCATTCACTTGTCAATATTAAGCTAAACAATAATTTAATTAATAGAGATTATTGTTTAGTTTAGTTTAGTAACACGCACGGACATACACAAGCGCACATACGCGCATATACCGGCACATATGCGCGCACGCACACACACAGCACACACACACACACACACACACACACACCACACACACACACACACACACACACACACACACACACACACACACACACACACACACACACACACACGAGCATGCGCACACACACACACACCTACGCACACACACACACACACACTCTCACATTCACACACACACACTCTCTCTCACACACACACACACACACTCTCTCACACACTCTCTCACACACTCACACACACTCTCAGATACTCTCACACACACACACTCAAACACTCTCACGCACTCTCATACATTCTCTCTCACACACATGCATGCACACTCACATGTCACACACACACATACAAACATGCACACACTCACACACTCTCACACACTCTTTCATGCAACACTCTCACACACTCTCACACACACACTCACACTCACACACATGAGCACACACACACTCACACTCACACACACACACTCGCACTCACACATACACACACACACTCACACACACACACACTATCTCACACACTTTCACACACTCTCTCACAGATACGCACACGCACACGAGCACACACACACACTCTCCCACACACACACACACACACACACACACACACACACACACACACACACACACACACACACACACACACACACACACACACACACACACACACACACACACACGATGTTGCCACGATGATCATTGTTGAAACTCTCAAGCAATTCACAAAGATAATTCTTCTCAGGCAACATCTCACAGCCAACTTGATCAGTGCCAACCGCAATGTTCACTCTGGAGTTCACCATAATTAGTAAATGTCAAGACATATTCTGACATACCTGAGCTTCATTGATGAGTATCACTGGGAGATCCAAGAATGAATTAACTGGAAACACAAAGATTCTTGGATTGGAAACTCTGCTTTGTTTCAAAGGAAAATAAACAGCTGGAGAATCAATAAGAAAGCTGAGGTCCAACAGAAGCCCATGAGCCTAAGAAGAGATGGTGGATCCAGGAAGTCTATCAGTTTGCTGATAATGGTCATGTGCATGAATTCCTCAGCATTGTCAGGAATATCCAGGCCTCAAATACCTAAGGCCCACCTAGCTGGTAGCCAAGAACTGAAGTGAACAGCAGGGGCAGAGATAACTGACGAAAGTCAAGGCTTCTGTCCAAGCACATGTGTGAGTTCCTTCAAAACTATTATTTTGCAAACTACCTTCCCAGCCATACCTTCATCCAATAATGAAAGGCCTAGACAGAGTGGATGTGGAAAGGATGTTTCCACTAGTGGGAGAGTCTAGGACCACAGCCTCAGAAAAAAAGGACATACCTTTAGAAAGATGAGGGGGTATTTATTTATCTAGAAAGTTGTCAATCTGTGGAGTTCATTGCCGCAGACGGCTGTGGAGGCTAAGTCTTTGTGTATTATTTCGGCAGAGATTGATAGGTTCTTGATTAATAAGAGTGTCAAAGGTTACAGGGAGGGGGTGAGGGTGGGGGTTGGGAGGTGGGGGGGGGGGGGGCAGGAGAATGGGGTAGAGAGAGAGAGATAGCTCAGCCATGATTGAATGGCGGAGTAGACTTGATGGGTCAAATGACTCTATCTTGCTTTGGGAAAGCAGGGAGATTCTGACCAAGTCCATGAGGATAATGGTTTTTGTAACTTATCAAGTTATGGAGATTGTGTGGTATAAAGTCAAGGCTGCTGGATCAAAGGTCAAAGGTAACAAAGGTATTTTATTAGTCACATTCACATACACCTAGGTGTAGTGAAGTGAAATGCTTTTTGCCATTTTGTAGCACACAAAAAAATAATACAGACATAACACCAATGAGAGTCTTAAACACATAGAACATCCCCCCACAATGGCTCCCACCATGGGGGAAGGCACAAAGTCCGGTCGCCAACCCCAGTTCACCCATAGTCGGGCCTCTTGAGGCCTCCACAGTTGCCTCTACGGAGGCCCGATGTTCCTGGCCGTTCTCGCCGGGTGATGTTGCTCCGTCATCGGGAGAGTCCTCACAGCGGCATGGGAACCCTGGAACGGCCGCTTCCGCACTGGAGGCCGCGGCTTCCGAAGCCGACAAGGCCGCGCCGGTTGGAGCTCCACAACTGGCGATCTCGTCGCGAGATCCCAGGCTCCCGATGTAAAGTTCAGCGTCGCTGGCCGCTCCACAGTCCCGCAGCTCCGCGATGTTGTTCCCGGCGGTCTCAGCTCACCAGAGCTCCAGCGCGGCGACCCAGGCAAGGCATCGCCCGCTCCGCGATAGTGCTCCAGCGCTGTGCTGCCGCCGAAAGCTGTGGTTCTGGGCAGTCCCAGACAGGAAACGCCGCTCCAGACCCGCTGGTAGGCCGTGAGGATGGGTCGAAGCTGCAGCCCGGAGAAAAGCTGCCTCTCCGACCAGGTAGGGACCCTGAAAGGTAGTTTCCCCCTTCCACCCCACCCCCCACATAAAAAAAGTCTAGACCTCCAACAAAACACTTTAACTAACTTAAAATAAAAATAAAAAGATGAAGAGACAGACAGCTGCTGGCTGGGCAGCCGTGCACAGGACAGCGCCCCCTAGAACAGCTTGATGTCATCATGAAAGTCAACTTGTGTCCTATTTGAATCAAATCAATGTTCTTCCACCAGCATTGCTACACAAGAGCAATGGAAGTCTGCAGAAGACATCCACACATTCATCTGTGTTTCTGTACATTTTATTGTCCTGATTGGATTTATAAAACGCTGGAATCCTTTGTGTACATTTTGGGACCCTAAACCTTGCCTAATTAGTCTGAAGAAGGGTCCCGACCTGAAACGTCTATAGATATTCTCCAGAGATGCTGCTAGCTCACTGAGTTATGCCAGCACTTGGTGTTTTTTTTCGCACAGTGGCTCACTAGGTTGAATTGTGGCTTTTAATTATGGTTAAATTGAGATGGCTGACAAGAAAGGGAAGGTGAGAAGGTGTCCATGGTAGAAGAGGGAGCACTTTTCCTTTCATCTTATCCACTCATGGTATGAGGATATCATTGGCAGTTCAGATGTTATTGATCAGCCTCGTTACCTTGAGAAGGTACTGGAGAGCTAGCGACTCATGGTGCTGCAGAACTGTGATGGAACTACTTGGTTCTGGGAGGTGAGACATTCCAGGACTGAGACCTAATGTAATGGATGAATGGTAACATATTTCCAAGCCAAGGCAGGGTCTGATTTGAGAGCAACCATAGACAATGTCTTCCCATGCTGCTTATATCGTTCCATATGTTGGAAGTTATTGATGGGTTCGAGGAGTAGCTGCAGTCTATTCAATAGACACTGCATACTATGGTCATGGTGCACTAGTGCTGAAGGAGGATAAGATTCATGATGGTGGATGAGGTGTCACTTCTTGAATGCTGTCATGCTTGAGTTTGTTTGCATCTGCTATCAACCAGCCAATTACAATGTACCCGTTGCAGATGGTGGAGACAATTTGGGAACTTGGGATTTGTGTTCTATGCCCACAAATAATCTTCTATTTATAAAGTTCCTGTTAGGTTTCTGGCGCAATGGTAGCTAAGGTATTAATAGTGAGGAATTCAACATTGGTGATCCATTTGAAACACATCCTCTATCTCATTGGAGCTGTTCATTACAAGGCACAAATGTCATTACCGGATGCTAACTTGTGACTGAATGCTGACAAAGTCTTCTTGCATGGTTCATCGGCTGCTTCTTTAGATTCAGGCTTTTCCTTGCGAAAAGCACTTTTGATTAGTTTTTCCCTGAATGGTGTGGGTACAAACAGACTGTTGATATTACTCCCTCCCATTCTGCCCCCTTTACCTCTTCCTCTGTATCCCAGCTGCGCTTGCAAACCTGCCAGGCTGTGGAGGTCTCCTCATTCTGCTCAGTTGGAACTATCTACTGAGAGGAGCAGACCATACGACATGTGTAAGAGCTTTGATTATAAGATCATAAGGTCATAAGGGATAGGAGTGGAATTTGGCTATTCGGACCATCAAGTCTACTCTGCCATGCAATCTCTCTCCAAATCCAATTCTCCTGCCTTCTCCTCATAATATCTGACCCATACTGATCAATAAACTATCTTTCTCTGCCTTAAAATAGCCACTGACGGCCTCCACAGCCTTCTGTGGCAAAGAATTCCACAGATTCACCACCCTCTGACTAAATACATTTCTCCTCATCTCTTTCCTAAAAGAACATCACTTAATTCTGAGGTAATGACCTCTAGTACTAGACTCTCCCACTAATGGTAACATCTCCACATCCACTCTATCCAAGCCTTTCACTATCCTGTATGTTTAAATGAGGTCCCCTCTCATTCTTCTAAACTCCAGCGCGTACAGCCCAGTGCTGACAAACACTCACCATTGGTTAACCTACTCATTCTGGGATCATTCTTGTTCACCTCCTCTGGACCCTCTCCAGAGCCAGCACTTCCTTCCTTGGATAAATTGTGTGTGGGCAGATGCATGGCAGATGCAGTATAATGTGGATAAATGTGAGGATATTCACTTTGGTGGCAAGAACAGGAAGGCAGATTATTATCTGAATTGTGTCAGATTAGGAAAAGAGGAGTTGCAACAAGACCTGGGTGTGCTTGTACATCAGTTACTGAAAGTAAGCATGCAGGTACAGCAGGCAGGAAAGCAAATGCAATGTTGGCCTTCAAAGTGAGAGAATTTTAGTGTAGGAGCAAAGAGGTCCTACTGCAGTTGTACAGGGCCCTGGTGAGACCACACCTGGAGTTTTGTGTGCAGTTTTAGTCTCCTAATTTGAAGAAGGACATTTTGGATATTGAGGGAGTGCAGCATTGGTTCACCAGGTTAATTCCCAGGATGGTGGGACCTACATATGATGAATGAATGGGTCGACTGGGCTTATAATCACTTGAATTTAGAAGGGTGAGAGGGGATCTTACAGAAACATACAACATTCTTAAGGGATTGGACAGGCTTGATGCAGGAAAAATGCTCCTGATGTTGGAGGAGTCCAGAACCAGGGGTCACAGTTTAAGAATAAGGGGAAGGCTATTTAGATGAGGAAAAACAGAGGCCAATTCACTAGATGTTTTCAAGAGAGAGTTAGATATGGCTCTTAAGGCTAACCGAATCAAGGGATATGGGGAGAAAGCAGGAACAGGGTACTGATTTTGGATGATCAGCCATGATCATATTGAATGGCGGGCTGACTCAAAGGGCCGAATGGCCTACAGCCTGATTTTCAAAATGTTGAACATTTTCGGCAACCTGCAATGACCTATGACGGGTGCCGGCAGTCACCGAAAAAGTCGCATAAGTGGGACAGGCCCATTACTTATTCTCTTTGTGTAGGAAGGAATGGCAGATGCTGGTTTAAATTGAAGATAGACACAAAAAAACAGAAGTAACTCCGTGAGACTGGCAGCATCTCTGGAGAGAAGGACTGGGTGATGTTTTGGGTCGAGACCTTCCTTCAGTCTGAAGAAGTTGAGCTACTCCAGCTTTTTGTGTCTATCCAATTATTTTCTTTGTTGCTTCAAACAAATTATAGTCACATCATCACCTATGCATGAACCTCCCCATGTATTAAGTAGGGATAAGTTGTTGCTCTTTGTTGGACTTCATATAATTACATCTTACAAATTAATCTCTTAAAAAAGTGGACACAATTGTCAATTAACTTCCAATAGCTTTTTTTTAACATATATAGAAACATAGAAACATAGAAAATAGGTGCAGGAGGAGGTCATTCGGCCCTTCGAACCAGCACAGCCATTCATTGCGATCATGGCTGATCATCCCCAATCAATAAACCGTGCCTGCTTTCTCCCCATATCCCTTGATTCCACTAGTCCCTAGAGATCCATCTAACTCTCTCTTAAATCCATCCAATGATTTGGCCTCCACTGCCCCCAGTGGCAGGGAATTCCACAAATTCACAACTCTCTGGGTGAAAACGTTTTTTCTCACCTCAGCCTTAAACGGCCTTCCCATTTATTCTAAGACTGTGGCCTCTGGTTCTGGACTCGCACAACAGTGGGGACATTTTTCCTGCATCTAGCTTGTCCAGTCCTTTTATATTGTTATATGTTTCTATAAGATTCCCCCTCATCCTTCTAAACTCCAGTGAATACAAGCCTAGTCTTTTTAATCTTTCCTCATATGACAGTCCCGCCATCCCAGGGATCAATCTCGTGAACCTACACTGCACTGCCTCAATCACAAAGATGTCTTTCCTCAAATTAAGATACCAAAACTGTACGCAATACTCCAGATGTGGTCTTACCAGAGCCCTATACAACTGCAGAAGAACCTCTTTACTCCTATACTGAAATCCTCTTGTTATGAATGCCAACATTCCATTGGCTTTCTTCACTGCCTGCTGTACCTGCACGCCAACTTTCAGTGACCGGTCTACAAGGACACCCAGGTTTCGCTGTATCTCCCTCTTACCTAACCTAACCCCATTGAGATAATAATCTGCCCCCTTGTTTTTGCCACCAAAGAGGATAACCTCACATTTATCTATATTATACTGCATCTGCCACGCATCTGCCCACTCATTCAACCTGTCCAGGTCATCCTGCAACCTCCTAACAACCTTTTCACAGTTCACACTGCCACCCAGCTTTGTGTCATCTGCAAACTTGCTAGTGTTGCTCCCAATTCCCTCTTCAACATCATTAATATATATGGTAAACAGTTGTGGCCCCAACACCGATCCTTGTGACACTTCACTCGCCACTGCCTGCCATTCTGAAAAGGACCCGTTCACTCCTACTCTTTGCTTCCGGTCTGCCAACCAATTTTCTATCCATATCAACACCCTACCCCCAATACCATGTGCTCTAATTTTAGTCACCAGTCTCCCATGCGTGACTTATAACGGAGGGGGCGCTGCACCGGCAGCAGCCTCTGCCTACAGCCTGTCTGTTATTTCAATCTTTTTTTTTATTTTTAGTTAGTCTAAAGTTTTGTGTTGGGGGAAACTTTAACTTTTCTATGTGGGGGAGGGGGCAGGGTAAGGGGGAAACTGTTTCCCAGTCTCTTCCTGGCGGGGACGCGACTATTTCTCCGAGTCACGTCCTCGACCCCCACCTCGCGGCCTACCAGCTGGATCGGAGCAGCCTTTCCTGCCGGGGACCGGGAACCGGACCAGGGCTGCTACAGCGGCGGCGCAGCGCTGGAGTCACCGCGGAGCGGGCGATGCCTACCTGGGTCGCCGTTTGGAGCTCCGGAGCATTGGGCCGCTGCTCCAACATCGTGGAGCTCTGGTGCGGAGAGCTTCCAACGCGGGCGGCGCTGAACAACATCGTGGAGTCCTGGGGCGCCTTGCAGAGGGTCTCCAGCAGCAGTCTCCACCCGGCGCGGCCTGCGGACTTTGGAAGCCGCCGACTCCGGTAGGAGGGGGCCGACTCTGGTGTTCACGTCGCTGAGGACATCCCGCAGCCCCGACGTCGGACTTGTATCACCCCGGCGAGCGGTCCTGGACATCGGGCCGCCCGTAGCTGCAACTGCGGAGGGCTTGGGGAGGCCCTGACCACGGGGAACAGTGGAGGAAGAGACTGACTTTGGTGCCTTCCCACACAGTGGGAAACTTTGATTCTGCTGTGTGGGGATGTTTTATGTCAAATTCTATAGTGTGTGTTCTTTATACCCTTTCTGGCTTAATCTCTCCCTTCACCACCTCCAATTTAAATTCCAGTTGGAATATTTTGGAGGACCAAGTAACCAAGAACCAAGAATCAAGAACCTTATCAAAGGCTTTCTGAAAGTCTAGATACACTACATCCACAGGCTCTCTTTATCCATTTTACTTGTCACATCCTCAAAAAATTCCAGAAGATCAGTCAAGCATGATTTTCCTTTCATAAATCCATGCTGACTTGGACTAATCCTTTTACTGCTTTCCAAATGCCCCATTATTACCTCTTTAATAATTGACTAGCATATTTCCCACCACAAAAGTCAGGCTAACTGGTCTGTAATTCTCCATTTTTCTCCCGCTCCTTTCTTGAAAAGTGGGATAACATTAGCTATCCGCCAATCCACAGGAACTGATACTGAATCTTTTGAACATTGAAAAATGACCACCAATGCATCCACTATTTCTAGAGCCACCTCCCCGAGGACCCTGAGATGCAGTCCATCAGGCCCTGGGGATTTATCATCCTTCAGTCCCATTAGCCTACCCAATACCATTTCTCGCCTAATGAAAATTTCTTTCAGTTCCTCGACCCCCTTAGCTCCTCTGTCCTCCAGTACTTCTGGGAGATTGTTTGTATCTTTCTTAGTGAAGACAGATTCGAAGTACCTGTTCAACTCTTCTGCCATTTCCTTGTTCACCATAATAATTTCACCCATGTCTGCCTTCAAGGGACCCACATTTGACTTTGCTACTCTTTTTCCCTTAACATATCTAAAGAAGCTTTTACTGTCCTTCTTTATATTCCTGGCCAGCTTCCCCTCGTACTTCATCTTTTCAGCCCGTATTGCCCATTTTGTTTCCTTCTGTTGGCCTATGAAAGATTCCCAATCCTCCGGCTTCTGGCTATTTGCTGTGTTATACATCTTTTCTTTTAGTTTTATTCTATCCCTAACTTCTCTTGTCAGCCAGCGTTGCCTCCTACTCCCCTTAGAATCTTTTTTCCTTTTTGGAATGAAATGATCCTGTGTCTTCCGGATTATGCCCAGAAATTCCTGCCATTGCTGCTCCACTGTCATTCCTGCTAGTATCCTTTTCCAGTCTACCTTGGCCAGCTCCTCTCTCATGCCTTCATAATCCCCTTTGCTCAGCTGCTGCACTGCCACTTCTGATTTAACCTTCTCCTTCTCAAATTGCTTCAATATGATTTAAGTAAATAAATACACAGAAAACACAAATAAATAATCTTGTGGCGAACTTGGAAATGTTAAGCCTGCTCACCTGAAAGCAACATGCTTGATTTTTTTTATAACTTCAACTTTCATGAAATTCCAACTCTTCATTTTAACAGTTGCAGTTTAACAGCCTTACAGTAAGTTCATTGCCATTGTGTGCAGAATTATTGCTGGCACTTGTAGCTGGTTGGGGTTCATTAGGTCGTAAGAAATAGGATCATTTGGCCCATCAAGATTACTCCGCAATTCAATCATGGCTGATCCCTCTCTCCCTCCTAACCCCATTCTCCTGCCTTCTCCCCATAACCTCTGACACCCATACAAATCAAGAACCTATCTATATCTGCCTTAAAAATATCCACTGACTTGGCCTCCACAGTCTTCTGTGGTAAAGAATTACACAGATTCACCACTCTCCGACTAAATACATTTCTCCTTCCTAAAAGAACGTCCTTTAATTCTGTGGCTATGACCTCTAGTCCTAAACTCTCCCACTTGGATTGGAATTTGTTTTTGACACTTCTACAAAACTTTTATTGCCCTTCAGTTCCCACTTTCTTTGACATGCACTTTATTTTATCTGTACTTTTTCTGAAAGGTTAATACTATAACACTGTAACAATATATTCTGTGCACTGTTTTTTTCTCTGCACTGTTTGTATTCTTTCTGTTGTACCTGTGTACAGCATGATTTGACTGAATAGCAAACATTTGTTTTTCACTGTGGCAATGATAATAAACCAAGCCAAACCATTGGATACAATGATCATGTGTGACAGGTGATTGATAATCCTTCAGGTGTGCCCATTAATATTTTTGGATAAGTAGTTATCTGGGATCTCCCAAGGTCCTGGCAAAATGTTGCGATAAAGGGCCGCTCTTGGCATTTTTATGCCACAATCTTGCCAGATATCTTAATTTGCAAATATATTGTACCCCTTTGCCCAGTCCACGTATTCCCTGAATGCTTATATTTACAGCTGTTCTCATCCACTTGCACATTTTCATCCTACATTGATTTTGTTCCACTATCCTTATTCATCAATATTTCCTGGCTCTGGGTCGTGATGTGCCTCTCTATAGTGTTGTGAACTCATATTAATCAGTGTGGGAAAGATCTGCAGATACTGGTTTAAATCGAAGGTAGACACAAAATGCTGGAGTAACTCAGCAGGACAGGCAACATCTCTGGAGAGAAGGAATGGGTGACGTTTCGGGTCGAGATGTCCGAGGAAGGGTCTCGACTCAAAATGTCAGTCTGAAGAAGGGTCTTGACCCGAAACGTCACCCATTCCTTCTCTCCAGAGATGTTGCCTGTCCCGCTGAGTTACTGCAGCATTTGGTGTCTACCTTCATTTTATCCAGTCCTCTGTTTCATTTGCTTAATGTAGCCACAATGATCCCTGTGATTTGGCTAAGTATCCGACTGTCACATGGTTATGTCACATTTGCAGTGTGTCTCATCACTGACCAAGTACAGATTTATTTGCAGATACATGTTGAAGGGCATATTAACTAGTTGCATCACGACCTGGTTCAACAACTTGAATGCCCAGGAGCGAAGAAGAATGCAAAATGTTGTGATCACTGCCCAGTCCATCACGGGTTTTGACCTCCCCACCATCGAAGGGATTTATCGGAGTCGCTGCGTCAAAAAGGCAGCCAGCATCATCAGAGGCCCACACCATCCTGGCCGCACACTCATTTCACCCCTGCCATCGGGAAGAAGGTACAGCAGTAGATATACACACACACACTGAACTTTTTTTTTTTCACTCTCATTTATTATATTGTTTACAATGTACTATGTTCACATATTCTGTTGTGCTGCTGCAAGTTAGAATTTAATTGTTCTATCTGGGACACATGACAATAAAACACTCTTGACTCTCTTGACTCTTGTAGACCAAGATTTCTTTCACTGCAACCATAGTCGTCAGAAATGCTGTGCATTGTTCTGAGAAGTATTTGTATTGAGCGTCTGCTGTCTGCGTCACCATCACATAGCTGTCATTCTATCATAATCAATAGCAGCCCTTGTTGGCATAGTCATGCCCTGGTGATTTCAATTAATGATCATCCCTGGTTCAATATGAAGAAAGACATGTAGGGAGCAGCACCGTCCAGGCCGAAAAATGATGGGACGTCAGCCTAATGAAGTTGCGATACAGGAACACATGCATGCTAAACTTGCATACTAAAATAGTATGCAATAGACAGAGCTAAGTGATCTCATAACAAATGGAAATTCAATTATTCCAGTCAGATAAAGTACAACAGCAGGTCAGAGGCTGAGTATCCCGCATCAAAGGACTCTCTTTGTCACACCACAAGGCTTATCTGCAATGTAAAAAGTCACAAGTCAGCAATTAGATAGCATACTTTCCTTGCCTGACTGATTGCAACAGCAACAGCTCTCAGGAAACTCAACATCCTCCAGATGGCATGATTGGTAGCCTATCCATCATCATATTTATAATTTCCCTTCAGGATCAGCACAAAGAGCTGCAACGTGTACCATCTGCAAAATGCATTGCAATCACTTGCATGCACTGCACCATCAGTTCCCAAACCCACAATCTCAGCCACTAAGGAGGACTAGGGCAGCAGGTGTGTGGAAGAACCACCAGAGAGGCAGGTTCAGTTCAAAGTCGCACTTGGTCCTGGCTTGGAAACGTATCACCATTCCTTCATCATCAATGTGTCTAATTCCTGGTACGCACTGCTCAACAGCACCATGGAAGTATCTCCAACAACAGGACAACAGCAAGTCAAGACAACACTCCACATTTTTTTTATGAGCATTAAGAATGGAAGACAGAGAAATGGGGTGGTATTCTGGCTGGAGGTCTATGACCAGTGGAGTTTCGTAGGAATCTGTGCTGGGACCACTGTTGTTTTTAAGCTCAGAGCTCTTTAAAGGGACTTTATTTTAGAAAATCCTGCATGAAAAAATAATTTGTTATTGTGACTTTGAAATTCCCTAGTCCTAATACAATATCCCCTATTACCACCAGTATTTTTATAATGCTACCAGACCAAATGGGACCCGTTGGGTCCTGTGCTCACACGGGAGGGCTGGTCCCCCAAAGTAATATTCCACCTCTCTACCTATTCCTAAATTGGTGGCCAGTGGGGGGGGGGGGGGGGGGGGGGGGGGGGGGGGGGGGGTTCTGGAGTGCTGGTATGGGTGTTGTGGACCGAAGGGACTGGTTTCCAGAGAGCTTAGTATGGACATTGTGGGCCGAATGGATTATTGGACTGGCAGCTCAGTCACTCAGGCCTGGTGGGCTGGCAGCTCAGAAACGGAGGAAAGTCTATCCTGGCCTGGATCTCACAGGGAGCCAATGAGGGAGAAAAATACTGGGGTGAGGTTTAATACTTGCAGGGGGAATAGTTACTGATAGGCTGAAGGGACTCCTCCTGGGCTAGTACAGGCCTGATGAGCCGAAGGGACTCATTATGAAAACAATCAGATTGATATCTCAGTGAAAGGCACTTTTTCTGGAATTTTCCTGGCCTGGCATGGACCATTTGAGCCAAAATGCCCCTCCTTGGCTAATATGGGCATTTTGGGGAGAAGGGACTGGTTTCCCGGCCAATAGGGGCCTTGTGAGCTGAAACTAGTGGTTTCAGGCAGGCCAAACAACTCATTTTGTTTCCATTTCGATTGTACTTTCAAGCACAGGGCAGGCCGAACAGCTCACTGCATTTTCATTTCACTTCCATTCACATTGCATTTTCAAACACAGGGCAGGCCGAACAGCTCACTGCATTTTCATTTCCCTTCCATGTCCATTGTAGTTTCAAGCACAGAGCAGGCTGAACAGCTCACTCCATTTTGATTTCACTACCATTGCCATTACAGTTTCAAGCACAGGGCTGGCCGATCAGCTGATTGCTTTTTAATTTCAGTTCCATTTCCATTGCCATCTCAAGCACAGGGCAGGCCGAACAGCTCATTGCATTTTCATTTTACTTCCATTGCCATTGCCATCTCAAGCACAGGGCAGGCTGAACAGCTCGTTGCATTTTTATTTCACTTCCATTACCATTGCAGTTTAAAGCACAGGCAGGCCAAGCCAAACGTCTCATTGTATTTTCATTTCACTTCCATTGCCATTGCAGTTTCAAGCACAGGGCAGCCCAAGCCAAACAGCTGATTGCATTTTCATTTCATTTCCATTGCCATTACAGTTTCAAGCACAGGGCAGACCAAGCCAAACAGCTCAATGCATTTAATTTATTTTCCATTGCCATTGCAGTTTCAAGCACAGGGCAGGCCAAACAACTCATTTCATTTTCATTAAGGGCTAACCAATCATTTATTGCAAGTACAATGCAGACTCATAGTTCAGTTGATTCACAGATTAGAATGAGAGTCGTGGCCTCTCCCTGGCGATCTTGCAGAGTGATTGAGTCATGTTCCGTCATCCGGGGTTTTATAGCATTGCCCCCCCCCCCCCCCCCCCCCGGAAGGGGTATTACCTTGATTGACAGGTGAGAGGATCTCAAGGTTTTTTAAACACTCATCATTTTCTTTTCATTGATGGGGCTTGCTAAGCAGAGGAGGACTGTGAGTAAGATGACCAAAAATCATAGAGATATAGAGTAGCGTTTTTTCTAAAATCAGTATACAGCGCAGACAGGAAGTGTCAAGATGAGACTTTTAATTATATAGATTTTCTGTAACACCAGGCTTATTAGGAATGCAACTATCGAGTTTTAGCATTACCTGTACCTATAGAAATAATTTGGTTCTTGCTTATTATCAATGGTTTTTTTACTAATCCATTTTGATTATTTTGATCAATCAGTGCTTCTTTAGGTGCCAATATACAGAGAGTGCCGTATTCAAAATAATTGTGGGGAACAGAGCACTTGTAACGGTATTGATTGTTAAGCTATCTCCTGAGATGGAGATAGAGAAGCTAAGAATGGAAAGAGGAGAGGACCGCGTATAAGTGAAAGCAATGTAGTAATTAGTAACAGAAATATTGACATTTTACAACTCCTGCAATGTTCTTGGGTAGGTATTCCAGGATTTAGTAGCCGTGATAAAGAAATGATTCAGTAGTGATGAAGGCTGCAATACATTTCCACATTACAATGTTCTGTGACTCGGATTGAAATGTGCAGGTGATGGTCTTCCTTTGTGCTTGGTCACCCTGTCTTTCCTGATGCTGGAGTTGACAAGTTAAGGAGAGGCTAATTAAATATGCCCTCGTTAAAGAAATGTTTCATCAATGTTAAAATAAATGCCACCCATCAGTCGATCATAGGCTGACAAGTTTTCTGATAAGTTACTGAAACACCACTACTGATAAAACATCAACATCAGTTTTAATTCCTCCAAAGAGTGCCAAGAACGAGAATCGCGATGTTGAAGCCAACTCTGGCATGGTCAGTGGAAGAAAAACAAAGAAATCAGACAGAGAATCACAGTAAGAGCATAATTAGAGAACACAGTCAATATAAATCCAAAGGTTTTAGTCGAAAATGATCACCGCTGCGACCAAATTGGTTATCTGAATGTTTATAAAACTATATTTCCTTACCCAATTTTAGTGGCGACATCTCTAGGTTTCTGCATATTGGTCACATTTTCTCTCTCAAGATTCAAAGAAGTGAGAATTGAGATGAATCTCTGTCCTGATGATTCAGATCTGGTTACAAGTGAAGTACCAGTAGTTAACCAAACACAGATTATATCAAGAATTAAGAGAAGGTCAAAATACAGATATGAGTCAGAGCCAGGTGAGCATGTCTGTGGAGGAACTTACTAATCAAGGTCAAGATTAGTCCTCATAGGGAACAAAAAGTCTCCTGACTCACAATGGAATGAATACAATTCTTACCCTACAGCCTGAAAGATTTGAGCAGCAGCAGAGGTGCCCTCTGAGAATGTGCAAATCAGTGATTAAGCATAATTGGTAAATTAAAGAATTTTTGCAATTGAACTCGACAGTGTTATAGTCTTATCGAGTCCACATCACAAGATTAGAAATTGTTCAGCCAGAGCTGAACACACTTCTCAGCATCTGCATCCAATGGCGTCTTGCGCTTCTTGTGCTTCTTGTTTGTAGTGGTGGAAAGATTGGTGGAACCAGGGCCGCGACGTGAATGCTCTTTCTTTGACCCCAGGTTTACAGTGAACAGTTATTTTAAAACAATATTCTAATTATATGTATTTTTAATATTCTAATTATATGCATTAAATGGAGGACAAACAATAATACCTCATAATGTCTCGAGGAATAAACCACTCCTGTGAGCAATGTGCACTCACGAGACAATCGACAAGGTGGCCTGGTGGTGCAGTGGTAGAGTTGCTGTCTCAGAGGGATTACTTTGTGTATGGATTTTGTACGCTTTCCATGTGACCAGGGTGGGATTTCTCTGAGAACTTAGCTTTCCCCCCACACTCCAAAGTCGTGCAGGTTTGTTAGTTAATTGGCTTGGTATAAATGTAAAAATTGTGCCCAGTGTGTGTAGGATAGTGTTAATGTGCTGGGATCGCTGGTCGGCGCGGACTCGGTGGACCGAATGGTGTGTTTCTGCGATTTTTCTCTAAACTAAGCTAAACATGTACGCACATGTATATGTCAGCCCTGAAAAGTATCTCTATCTCAAAATCTTATGCACCTTAACTGATCTCCCATACTCTTTTTTTTGTTCGAAAGAAAACAACATCAATCTCTTCAGCCTTACTTCATAAATATAATTCTTTCAGCTCCGACACATTGCTGTAAATCTGGCCTGCCTCCTCTTTACGCTTTCCCTAATACATTCTTCCTGTGGAAAAGTATTGACATCTGCAATATGGATTTGGAATCAAACTGGCTCAGGCAGCAAATTGATCTAGAGGCAGGAGGCAGACATGGAAAGAGTAATGGGTACATTTTCAAATTGCAGTGTGGCAAGAGGTGTCCCCAGGGATCTGTGCTAGGGTCAGCTTCTGAAACTATTATAAATGGCTCAAAGTTAGAAATAAGAGCAACATATTTAAATTTGCTGATCGAGTTAGTGGCATGGTAATTAGTGTAAATAAGAGTATAAATTAGAAAGGGACATTGTGCAAAATAGTTCACAAAAAATGGCAAATGGGGAGGTCTTGCGGAGAATCAAGTACGTCTCTTGTGATTGAACACTTTAGTTTCAAAGGAAGATAGACACAAAATGCTGGAGTTACTCAGCAGGACAGGCAGCATCTCTGGAGAGAAAGAATGGGTGAGGTTTTTTTTTTAGATTAGATTCGTTTATTGTCATTCAGACCTTTCGGTCTGAACGAAATTCTGTTTCCCTGCAGTCATACATATAATTTTAAAAAAATGACAAAACACATAGTCAACACAAATTTAACATCCACCACAGTGAGTTCACCAAACACCTCCTCACTGTGGTGGAAGGCAAAATCTTAAAGTCTCTGGCTTTCAGGTCGAGACCCTTGAGTATCTGCTAAAAGGTGTGATGCAAGTATTTGTGCAAGAACAGAAGGTTTAAGAGGTCCGTGTAAAGCCGTCACTGAAAGCCTGGGGGACAAATACAAAAACATAATTAAAAAAATATTCATAATTACCTCAAGGACTGGCAAGCAGAGAAGTGAAAGTTATAATATAGTGTAGATGGCATAATCTGAAAATTAGAGCTGGGCCAATAGTAATAAAACGTATTTCATCACACATAAACAATGGAGATCTGTAACCTTTCCAGCTACATTGTTGAGACAAGATCTGTGTAAATTAGATTCTCGGATGAATCAGGAGAAAGACGCAGTTTAACAAGGTCGATGAAACATTTCAAAACTTAATAAAATATATCTTTGTTCAGCAAGTATATTTATGGTTATAAAACCATGGTTATTAGATGGTGCTAGGTAACAGAGCAGTAATGATATTAACAGATTGTGGTAGTGAGAGAAGTGAGAGACTGAAAGACTCAAATAAGTGGGAGACTGCAGTGTGCTCTGTTTCACAGAGACATGGGTCACACCTGCCATCAGTCTGAAGGAGGGTCTCGACCTGAAACGTCACCCATTTCTTCTCTCCAGAGATGCTGCTTGTCCCGCTGAGTTACTGCAGCATTTTGTGCCTATCTTCACACCTGACACACCTGACTGTGCCATTCAGCCTGATGGCTGCTCCCTTCACCAGACGGACCGTAAGGCATCTTTGGGCAAGGTTAGAGGCAGCGGAGTCGGCTTTCAAATCAACACCTCGTGGTGTTCAGGCATAGCAGTCCTGGCAAGTTCATGCTCCCTGCATCTGGAATATCTAACTGTGAAGTGCTGTCCCTGCTACCTGCCATTGGAATTTTACCTCACCTATCCTGACAACAGTCTACACCCCACCCCACACGGACGTCAAGCTTGCTCTAAATGAACTGTACTCCAGTATCAATAGGCTCGAGACAAAACACCCCAAAGCCCTAGTCCTTGTAGCCAGAGACTTCAAACATGCCAACCTCAGAGACTCTGTCCCACTAGGGGCCAAAACATCCTCAACCACTGCTACACATCAATAAACAATGTCCCTCGAACACATTTTGGGAAATCTGATCACCTAACTGTGCTTCTGCTCCCTGCCTACAAACAAAAACTGAAGCAGGAGGGCCGGTACAGAGCTGTTAAATGCTGGTCAACAGACACGGGTGACATCTTACGCGACTGCTTTGAGTCAGTGGACTGGTCCACATTTAGGGATTCCACAGCTAACCTGAATGAGTACGCCACTGCCGTGACTGACTTCATCAACAAGTGCGGAGAGAAATGTGTGCCGACGAATTCAATCGAGTTTTCCCCAACAGGCGGAAACCATGGATGAACCGTGAGGTACATTCCCAGGCTAAGTCCAAGGTCTGCTGCACACAAGTCAAATGACCCCGAGTGGTACAAGAAGGCCAGCTATGATCTCAACAAAGACATCAAGGATGCCAAGAGACAATACCGGGACAACCTTGAGTCTCAGTATAATCACTGAGACACATGCAAATTGTGGCACGGTCCGAATATAATAACTGGCAGCAAAGCAAGGTGAGACAACATTGTTGGGGGTAGTGTGATCCTACCAGATGAACTGAATACTCTCTATGCTCTCTTTGAGCAGAAGGCCAACAGGGCACTGACACCTGGCCCTTTAGGCTCAAGTGTGCCTCTTCCCAGGGTCACTGTTGCAGAGGTTAGATCAGCCTTCCTGAAGGTGAAACCATGGAAAGCAACTGGCCCAGCCAGAGTTCCTGGCCATGTCCTTAGTAGCTGTGCGGACAAGCCTGCCTTAAATACCTCCTCTGGCAATTTGTTCCATACACCCATCACCCTCTGAGCAAAAATGTTAAACGCAGGTTTCTATTAAATCTTGTCCCTCTCTCACCTTAAACCTATATCCTCTAGTTTGTTATTCTCCTAGGCTGGCAAAAATAATTTGTGCATTCATTCAATCTATTCCTCTCATGATTTTATGCAACTCCAGCACTTCAAAGGAACATAGTCCTAGCTGACACAAACTTTCCCTATAGCTCAGGCCCTCGGCTCCTGGCAACATCCTCACAAATCTTCTCTGCACCTTTTTCAGCTTAGTGACATCCTTCCTAGAGCAGGATGTCCAAATCTGAACACAATACTCCAAGTGTGGCCTCACCAATGTCTTGTGCAACTAACATCTGTGCCACCGACCAGCGATCCCCGCACATTAACACTACCCTACACACACAAGGGACAATTTACATGTACACCAAGCCAATTAACTCACATACCTGTACGTCTTTAGAGTGTGGGGCGAAATGGAAGATCTCGGAGAAAACCCACACGGTCATGGGGAGAACGTACAAACTTTGTACAGACAGCGCCCGTAGTCGGGATCGAACCCGGGTCTCCAGCGCTTCAAGCACTGTGAGGCAGCAACTCTACCGCTGCTCCACTGCTACCACTGTGCCACCATTCCCACGTAACCACCTTAGAATCCATTGAAAGCTGAAGAAGGGTAATTGACCCGAAACATCATCCATTCCTTCTCTCCAGCGATTCTGCCGGTCCCACTGAGTTACTTCAGCATTTTGTGCCTATCTTCCATTTAAGTGAGTTATCCGCAAGTCAAGGAACTACCTTAGAAGAAGTGCTTTTACCATAACTGCTACAGGTGCACAACCTTTTATCCGAAAGCCTCGGGACCAGACACTTTTCGTAATTCAGAATTTTTCGGCTTTCGGAATGGAAGATTTTTAGCGTAGATTTTAACGGCTGGCTCAGTGGTAGAGTGCTCGGCTCATATCCGCAAGATCGCGAGTTTGCGCCTCGATCCCGGCACTTACTCGATCGCGAGTTTGAGTCTTCAATGTAGTTTTTTCTTGCAGAATAGGAGAGAATAGGGAGGGTTAGGCTGGGATCATTCTCTGCGAGATGATCTTAGTGCGGGAGACAAGTGTAGGAGAGGTGTACTGACTGTGTGGGCAGAACTTTGGAAGTGATTGCCCACCATTCTCAAAAGCCGCTGTGTCTCCCTGTCCCTCCAACTCCAGAGGAATCCGCTACCCGATGGGCCGCTACGGCGACAAGTGGCAGTTCGCCCACAGCCCGAGCTGCGCCACCCCAAGAACAAGACGAGCCTTGCACACCATCAGCTTCTGCCCCTACGGGGAGCGTGTTCCTCTGGAGTTGGAGCGGGGCTGGGCTGGAGTTGCTGATCTGGGATCTCCGTGCTTGCAGTGGGCCTGGGGGTCGGTGTCCCGATGAGGGGGCGCAGCTCGGGCTGTGGGCGAACTGCCACTTGTCGCCGTAGCGGCCCATCGGGGACCGGCTTCTGGTGGTCCTGACGTCTCTCAGCTCCTGTCCAGGGGGGTGGCCGGAGACGTCAGGACCAACAGGAACCCGCTCCCCGATGCGCCGCTACAGCGACAAGTGGCAGTTCGCCCACAGCCCGAGCTGCGCCCCCTCATCCGCAACCCGGGTTCCTCTGGAGTTGGAGCGGGGCTGGGCTAGAGTTGCTGCTGGCTGTGAGTCTCTGGGATCTCCGTGCTTGCAGTCGGTGTCCCGTTGGTCCTGACGTCTTCGGCCACCCCCCTGGACTGGAGCTGAGACTGGGAACTGTATCGCCCTTGCCCCCTCCCTCCGCAACTGCAAACAACCCCACAGTTCCCAGTCTCAGCTCCTGTACAGGGCGGTGGCCGGAGACGTCACAGCCCGAGCTGCGCCCCCTCATCTGCAACCCCAAGACCAAGACGTACCTTGCACACCATCAGCTTCTGTCCCTACGGGGAGCGTGTTCCTCTGGAGTTGGAACGGGGCTGGGCTGCTGCTGGCTTTGGGTCTCTGGGATCTCCGTGCTTGCAGTGGGCCTGGGGGTTGGTGTCCCGTTGGTCCTGACGTCTCCGGTGACTGGCACTGACCTGCTGGCATCGCCGACGTGAAGACAGTGCAAAGCCCCCACGCCGGTGCAATGGGCGGGGAGCTGGAGAGGGGAGGGAAGGGGTCACACACATGGCCGGGAAGCAGAGGGGTGTAGATGGGGTGAAACTGAAGGGAGTGACAATCTGCTGCTGCCTGCCCGCTGACTTTAAAAAGTTCTCACGCAAGACTCACGATACACTGTGTATTGTGAGTCTACCGTGGGAACTTTTTAACTCAGCGGGCAGGCAGCAGCAGATTGTCAATTATTAACCCTCCCGCGCAATATACCCTCACCTTCTCTTTTATGAATGGGGATTTAGTTCCCCTTTCTTCGAGGACCGACCGGAGGTTCCGCTGTCACCTCTGCGGGCCGCCCTCGGTGAACGTCTTCAAGGACCTTTCTTCAAGGACCGAAAAAATGTCCGCTATTCGGAGCTTTCCGTTATTTGGAACTTCGGATAAAAGGTTGTGCACCTGTACTGATGAAACCGATGAGATCACAAGAATCTTCCAGTCCACTATAATTTATTATACAAATTAAATGGCAGCTACTTTGTCTGTTACGGGACATCGCTGTTTTTTTTCTCAACTTGATCAATCTGCAGTAGAAAATGTTAATGAATTTTTGTGTCTCACCTCTGGAGTCCTGGGAGCAATATTTTACATGCATGTTGAAATATGTACATCACTTTAGACCTACCTACTGGGCAAACAAATATACTTTGGCTTCAGTGAATCGGCAGGTGTTTGCTAATATCCCAGGATTCTGTCATGACGCATTCATTCTCTCCCTATTGTCATTTTCCAGACATTTAATGACAGAAGAGAGCTTGTGGGAATAGTTGATGAGTGAGGTAAAACCGCTTTTGTGTGGATTAATATGTGTCACCATGAACAGGTAATGTTGTGTTTGCAAAATTAGTTCAGCCTTTGATTTATTACTGTGCTGACAGCTGGTCGGACCACAAACTACAGCTGATGAATTAGTCTCACGCGATTTACACTATCACCCAAAGATAACATTACAAACCCCACTCCCCACCCTCACCTACCCCTCTCCTACCTCACTACTGACCGCCCCATTCTTCATCTTTAAAGCATTCATCATTGGTAGAACCAGTTGGCCCAGATTTGGACGGGGAAATAAGCAAGCATCCAGGATTTTGGTGTCACCCATGTTTGCAAAGTGTACAGTCCCTCTTCTCCGTGGATTGTCACCTTGTCGTGGTGGAGAAGCTTGTGTGGACCCGAGATCCTGAGAGCGATGCTGTCTGGAGCTATGCTCCTGGTAGGCCCACCCATGGAGATAAGGTCGAGGGGGAGGTCTCTGACAATGAGCAATCCAAGCAAGACCTCAACGGTGGAACAGGCACAGGATGATGGCTAACCTTAGTGGAGCGTGACAACGGCTGGGAAGGCGGATGAAGGCTGCAGCAGAAAAGGGTCTCCGGTCATAGAAACATAGAAACATAGAAAATAGGTGCAGGAGTAGGCCATTCGGCCCTTCGAGCCAGCACCGCCATTCAATATGATCATGGCTGATCATCCAACTCAGTATCATGTACCTGCCTTCTCTCCATACCCCCTGATCCCTTTAGCCACAAGGGCCACATCTAACTCCCTCTTAAATATAGTTAATGAACTGGCCTCAAACTCCATCTTGAACTCCATGCCAATGGATCCTGACCCAGATCTGTCAAGGACTGTGGGGTGGGTGTCTGTGCACCAGTCTACCACGTTAAACAAAGTCACGCACAGGCGTCCTCCATATAGGGAATAACACCCCGGAGACACCCCATGGTCAGCCAATACCGAAGGGGGCCTAAGAAGAATGTTGTCATTTTCTATTAAACGTATGAGAGCAAATTTGTGTGGTTTACTGCTGCAAGGTAGAACACTGAATCTGATGTAATATTAATCCATCCTGAAGGGGCAGTGGGTACAAGGGGTGCAGCTACAATTGGAAGAATTAATTTATTGCATCTAAGTGGAACGGAAACCTGAAAACTGTGTATGAATGGGATCTGAAACATATCTTCGAGGGGACAAGATTTTGCTAATAAACACAAAATGCTGGTGTAACTCAGTGGGACAGGCAGCATCTCTGGATTGAAAGAATGTCGAGACCCTTCTTCAGACTGTGAGTCAGGGGAGTGTAAAACACAGAGATAAGAAAGGGTAAGGTGTGAAAATGAGACATCAAAAGAGATGTGGACAAGTAAAATGTAGAATTCTAATGCTAGGAGCATTGTAAGAAAGGTGGATGAGCTTAGAGTCTGGATAGACACCTGGAAGTATGATGTTGTGGCGATTAGTGAAACATGGTTGCAGGAGGGCTGTGATTGGAAACTAAATATTCCAGGATTTCGTAGCTTCAGGTGTGAT
Source organism: Leucoraja erinaceus (assembly GCF_028641065.1). Lineage (NCBI taxonomy): Eukaryota > Metazoa > Chordata > Chondrichthyes > Rajiformes > Rajidae > Leucoraja > Leucoraja erinaceus. The sequence continues at coordinate 74,256,073 of NC_073382.1, forward strand.
AGAATTGGTGGGGCAAGAGGTGGAGGTGTTGAATTGCTAGTCAGGGAAGATATTACATCAGTGCTTTGGCAGGATAGATTGGCGGGCTCATCTAGGGAGGCTATTTGGGTGGAACTGAGAAGTGGGAAAGGTGTAGCAATACTTATAGGGGTGTATTATAGACCGCCAAACGGGGATCGAGAATTGGAAGAGCAAATATGTAAGGAGATAGCAGATATTAGTAGTACGCACAAGGTAGTGTTTGTGGGAGATTTCAACTTTCCACACATAGACTGGGAAACGCATTCTGTAAATGTGCTGGATGGTTTGGAGTTTGTAAAATGTGCGCAGGATAGTTTTTTGCAGCAATACGTAGAGGTACCTACTAGAGGAGGGGCAGTGCTGGACCTCCTGTTAGGAAATGAGATGGGACAGGTGGCGGAGGTATGCGTTGGGGAGCACTTCGGGTCCAGTGATCACAATACCATTAGTTTCAATATAATTATGGAGAGGGTCAGAACTGGACCTAGGGTTGAGATTTTTGATTGGAGAAAGGCTAACTTTGATGAGATGCGAAATGATTTAAAAGGAGTGAACTGGGACATTTTGTTTTATGGGAAGGATGTAGAAGAGAAATGAAGGACATTTAAAGGGGAAATTTTAAGAGTACAGAATCTTTATGTTCCTGTTCAGTTGAAAGGAAACAGTAAAAATTGGAAAGAGCCCAGGTTTTCAAGGGAAATTGGACATCTTGTTCGGAAAAAGAGGGAGATCTACAATAATTATAGGCAGCATGAAGTAAATGAGGTGCTTGAGGAGTATAAGGAATGTAAAAAGAATCTTAAGAAAGAAATTAGAAAAGCTAAAAGAAGATATGAAGTTGTTTTGGCAAGTAAGGTGAAAGTAAATCCAAAGGGTTTATACAGCTATATTAATAGCAAAAGGATAACGAGGGATACAATTGGAGAGACAGAGTGGATAGCTGTCTGCAGAGCCAAAAGAGATGGGGGAGATATTGAACAATTTATTTTCTTCGGTATTCACCAAGGAGAAGGATATTGAATTATGTGAGGTAAGGTAGTAGAGTAGCTATGGATACTATGAGTTTCAAAGTAAAAGAAGTACTTACACTTTTGAAAAATATAAAAGTGGGTAAGTCTCCAGGTCCTGACAGGATATTCCCTAGGACATTGAGGGGTTAGTGTAGAAATAGCCGGGGCTATGACAGAAATATTTCAAATGTCATTAGAAACGGGAATAGTCCCCGAGGATTGGCGTACTGCGCATGTTGTTCCATTGTTTAAAAAAGGTTCTAAAAGTAAACCTAGCAATTATAGACCTGTTAGTTTGACTTCAGTGGTGGGCAAATTAATGGAAAAGATACTTAGAGATAATATATATATATAAGCATCTGGATAAACAGGGTCTGATTAGGAACAGTGAACATGGATTTTTGCCTGATAGGTCATGTTTGACTAATCTTATTGAATTTTTTGAAGAGGTTACTAGGGAAATTGATGAGGGTAAAGCAGTGGATGTTGTCTATATGGACTTTAGTAAGGCCTTTGACAAGTTTTGTCACGGAAGGTTGGTTAAGAAGGTTCAACTGTTGGGTATAAATGCAGGAGTAGTAAGATGGATTCAACAGTGGCTGAATGGGAGACGCCAGAGGGTAATGGTGGATGGATGTTTGTCGGGATGGAGGCAGGTGACTAGTTGGGTGCCTCAGGGATCTATGTTGGGTCCTTTGTTGTTTGTCATGTACATCAATGATCTGGATGAAGGTATGGTAAATTGGATTAGTAAGTATGCAGATGATACCAAGATAGGGGGTGTTGTGGATAATGAAGAGGATTTCCAAAGTCTACAGAGTGATTTAGGCCAGTTGGAAAAATGGGCTGAAAGATGGCAGATGGAGTTTAATGCTGATAAATGTGAGGTGCTACACCTTGGCAGGACAAATCAAAATAGGACGTACATGGTAAATGGTAGGGAATTGAAGAATGCAGTTGAACAGAGGGATCTGGGAATAACCGTGTATAGTTCCTTGAAGGTGGAATCTCATATAGATAGGGTGGTAAAGAAAGCTTTTGGTATGCTAGCCTTTATAAATCAGAGCATTGAGTATAGAAGCTGGGATGTAATGTTAAAATTGTACAAGGCATTGGTGAGACCAAATCTGGAGTATGGTGTATAATTTTGGTCGCCCAATTATAGGAAGGATGTCAACAAAATAGAGAGAGTACAGAGGAGATTTACTAGAATGTTGCCTGGGTTTCAACAACTAAGTTACAGAGAAAGGTTGAATAAGTTAGGTCTTTATTATCTGGAGCACAGAAGGTTAAGGGGGGATTTGATAGAGGTCTTTAAAATGATGAGAGGGATAGACAGAGTTGATGTGGACAAGCTTTTCCCTTTGAGAATAGGGAAGATTCAAACAAGAGGACATTACTTCAGAATTAAGGGACAGAAGTTTAGGGGTAACATGAGGGGGAACTTCTTTACTCAGAGAGTGGTAGCGGTGTGGAATGAGCTTCCAGTGGAAGTGGTGGAGGCAGGTTTGTTGGTATCATTTAAAAATAAATTGGATAGGCATATGGATGTGAAGGGAATGGAGGGTTATGGTATGTGCAGGCAGGTGGGACTAAGGGAAAATAATTGTTCGGCACCGACTTGTAGGGCCGAGATGGCCTGTTTCCGTGCTCTAATTGTTATATGGTTATATGGTTATATGGTTATAATAGATCATTGTTAGTTAGGAGAAGGTGATAACAAAGCAACCAGAGATAAAATGTAATCAGGGGGCCAGTCAGACTGGCTGAAGAACTGGGAAGGGGGAGGAATGTTGAGAGAGGGCTGGAGAGAGAGGGAAAGCAAAGGTTACTTGAAGTTATAGAAGTCAATATTCATACTGCTGGGGTGTAAGCTGCCCAATCGTACTCTTTTTTTATCTCTGTGTCTCTCTCTCCCTTGAGTTTCGAACTGAAGAATGGTCTCGACCCATTCCTTCTAACCAGAGATGCTGCAAGACCCGCTGAGTTCCTCCAGCATTTTGTGTCTATCTTTGGTGTAAACCAGCATCTGCAGTTCCTTCCTCCAAGTCAAGTCAAGTCAAGTCAAGTTTATTTGTCACATACACATACGAGATGTGCAGTGAAATGAAAGTGGCAATGCTCGCGGACTTTTGTGCAAAAGACAAACAACAAAACAACCAAACACATTATAAACACAATCATAACACACATATTCTTTTACATACTAAATAATGGAAGGAAAAACGTTCTGTAGAGTTAGTCCCTGGTGAGATAGGCGTTTACAGTCCGAATTGCCTCTGGGAAGAAACTCCTTCTCAACCTCTCCGTTCTCACCGCATGGCAACGGAGGCGTTTGCCTGACCGTAGCGGCTGGAACAGTCCGTTGCAGGGGTGGAAGGGGTCTCCCATGATTTTGTTTGCTCTGGAGTTGCACCTCCTGTTGTATAGTTCCTGCAGGAGGGTGAGTGAAGTTCCCATAGTGCGTTCGGCCGAACGCACTACTCTCTGCAGAGCCTTCTTGTCCTTGGCAGAGCAATTCCCAAACCAGATGGTAATATTCCCGGACAAGTTGCTTTCCACCGCCGCTGCGTAGAAGCACTGGAGGATCCTCGGAGACACTCTGAATTTCCTCAATTGCCTGAGGTGGTAAAGGCGCTGCCTTGCCTTACTCACGAGTGCTGAGGCGTGTGATGCCCATGTCATATCCTCAGAGATGTGGACTCCCAGATATTTAAAACAGTTCACCCTATCCACAGGATCCCCATTTATCCTCAATGGAGTGTACGTCCTCAGATGTTGTGCCCTCCTAAAGTCCATGATCAGCTCCTTCGTTTTTTTGATGTTCAAGAGGAGGCTGTTATCCTGGCACCAGAGTGCTAGATCAGCCACCTCCTCCCGGTAGGCCTTCTCATCGTTGTCTGAGATCAGGCCCACCACCACATCATCAGCAAACTTAATTATTGAATTGGAGCTGAACCTAGCCACACAGTCATGTGTGTACAATATTTCCAATACAATACAATCCATATTTTGCTAATAAATTCAGGTAAGGGCCTATTGCCATTATTTGGACTGTTAGCCTGTTTAACAGCGATGCTACTGTGTAATTTACATTCACTTCAAGGCGGGCTTGCAAAATCATCATTTTCCACCTACTGGTGGACTTGGAGCTAATATTGGAGAGATTATAATTGAGTTTGAATTTTTGAAAAAAAGTGTTTCTCCACATGGAGCCCAGCAAATAAGAAAAATCCATGGGATGCATTTCGAGCACTTGGGTACAAAGCTGGGCTGCATCTTGAATTCCCTGGGGCCAGGGAGAGTCATAATTAGCAGTTTTCACAGAATTTTAATTTGTAATGATTCTTACAACAACACAGGTGGTTTTCATCAGCTTACAATTAAGTTGGCAGAAAACCAGTCAAAAGTTTTAAATCATCAAAGAGTTCTGATGGTACAATAATTTAGTAAAATGCCAGTTTAAGAAGCTTGTCTTCATTAGAGAAAGAAAGCAATTAATTTTAAGTGCACACCTACTTAAAACACCAAGCTGGTCTTGCTTATCTTTATTGCTGTGATGTTGTGTGTATAATTCATGCATTTTGACTTATCATATCGATTTCATCCATACATGTAGTATTATTAATATCCAAAGTTCACATAGATGAATGTGCATTGCTCAAAGAGAGATGTGCATAAAATGAATTATGTTGCAAGCAGAAATTAAGACCGGGCTACACTTACACCATAGGTTGAATCTTGTAATTGGTTTTTTACTTTCACCTTGCAGGTCTACTTTAGTATTCAGCTTCATTAACCATTTTCCCATCGTTTGAACACAGACCTGCTAATCATTTATTAATTAAATGTTTCAGACAGACAGCATTGCCTCTTTTTAAAAGTTGAGTAATAATTTTACCAATCTGAGTGGGATTGATAATGGCAGAAAGAGCAGATCATGGCCTCATTAAAATTCCAGTTCATGGTTTTCAAATTAGAGAAACAGTAATAATGGTAACAAAGTGGTCATGCAGTAGATATGGACAAATATAGAAAAATCATTATTTTACTGCTGTTATAAATAATTAAACTTATAGCAGGCCAAAGGTATTGTAGGACTACTGACATTCTTGTAAGAATGGCCTGTATTATTGCAGAATTGTTCAATAGGATTCCTGGATCTTGCTGTTGGCTCATTTAAACTACACACCTACATCAAAAAATACCATTCAAAATGCTCATCTCCTAAAGATTCGGAATAATAACAAAATGCGTTTGCAATTAGATTTTTTTAATGCCACTCTATTCTTTAGAACAAACCAGTAACACTGTAGGAAAATAAACTACCAGTTTAAGTCACTAAGGCAAAAACTGAAATTTTCACAACGTAGAACCGGAAAGGGTTGAGTGTGATAGTGGTCGAAGGATGAGTGTCTGTGTCGGGTTGTCTCTGTGATTGTGGCGTGAGGTTGGGTCTCTGTGAGTTGGAGCAGCTTGTAGAAGCCTTAAGGACCTGTCCCACTAATGCCACTTCTCAGCGACTGTCATCGACCTTCAAGCTCAAGGGCACTTGCCTGAAAAACCTCGAGCTGGATCGACCGTGAGCGATGAAACCGCGAGCTGGATCGACTGACTCATACACACACACACACACACAAACACATCCCAAAGGCGGGGGCCAGGGAAAGCGGGGGAGCGCTGTCTGAAATTCACACCCACGATGAACAGGAAGGTAAAAGGTGCCTGGCACATAACGGTAATTCCTTTAGAGAGCACGGAGAAGTGGGGGGCGGGGGCGGGGACGGGGCAGGGGGAGAAGGGGAGAGAGGGGTAGAGAAGGGGGGAGAATGGCAGAGAAGGGAGGAGAAGGGGGGGAGAAGGAGTGGAGACACGCAGACAACTTTTACTAAAGTTTAGCGTCATTTAACATTACTGGTCGGTTTACTTACCTTTTTTTCTCAATGAGCTTTACTTTTGACTACCCTGGATAACCTATGAATAACATGCCGACCTACTATGACCTTCCTTGACTAAACCTACGAGTAGAAAAATATAGATTTTTTCCATGGCGACCTTTTTTTACTCGTGGGCATTTTTCAGCATGTTGAAAAATACACCTCTACCTAGCTGAGGCCTCAAGTACGCGGGGACTACTCTCGAGCATGAAGGAGTTACAAAGACCTCCTAGGACCTCGTGTCGACCATGCTGCAAGTATGAGTCAAGGGCTAACTATTCTGAACTCGCAGATTAGGTCACCGCAGTGGGACAGCCCCTTTACTCAAATGCTTCAGGTGCCTTGATCAATGTGATGGGGGAAATGTTCCTGACAGGAAAACAACTTAAGAAGGAGGAAAAAAATACAAACATGCGGGGCCAGGACTCAGGTACAGGTAAAGTGGTTCCACCTGGCAACTATAGCACAAAAACAGCGCTGCCTATTCACTGACACTACACACTCTTTATTCCGTGTTGTTCAAAAGATTCAACCAATTAGGAATTCAATGCATACAACACCAAAAATAAACGTGTTTTCCCTGAAAAATGAGAAACCGGGTCAACGCCGCTTAAACAATGTGTCTCTGGAGTCCAGCTTCACAGCCATGTAATCAACTAGCATGGGAATGTAACATTCTTGCCTCTGCTGGTTGCCTGCAAGAACTATCAAATTAGTGTTATTCCCTCTCAAACACCCAAGAATGAAGAAGATTGCAAAAAGTGGTGGATACTGTCCCATCCATCATGGGTACTGACGTCCCTAAGATCTATAGGGGATGGGATGTATGGGAGGCGCTGCCTCAAAAAGGCAGCCTGCATCATCAGAGACCCACATCACCCTGGCCACACTATCGTTTCACTCCTGCCATTGGGAAGAAGGTAATGGAGGTGAAAACTATAACGTCCAGGTTCCGGAGCAGCTTCTTCCCAACAACCATCAAGCTATCGAACCCTACAAATTCCAAACTCCAAAGTGCCTTGATTCCACTCAGGACCTGGGGGCATTGTTTTTTTCTTTGCACTATATTGTTTGCTTTTTAAATATTGAACTTATTTCTGGTGTTTATTATGGTGTCTACTGAGAATAATGTTTACATATCTGTTTTGCTGCTTCAAGTAAGGAAGTCATTGTTCTGTTTCGGGATATATGACAATAAAACATTCTTGACTCTTTCCCTTTGCCTCAATGTTATTTTTCATAATCACTCTAGTTTTTAGTTTTTATTTGTTTTAGAGATACAGCGCGGGAACAGGCCTGACGGCCCACCGAGTCCGCGCCGACAAGCAATCCCCGCACATTAACACTATCCTACACACACTAGGGAAATTTACATTTATACTGAGCCAATTAACCTACAAACCTGTATGTCTTTGGAATGTGGAAGGAAACGGGAGATCTCGGAGAAAACCCACGCGGTCACGGGAGAAATTACAAACTCCGTTCAGACAGCACCCGTAGTCAGGATCGAACCCGCGTCTCTGGTGCTGAAAGTGTTGTAAGGCAGCAACTCTGCCATTGAGCCACCGTGCTGCCGTATTCCTATATTTATTTCCTTTTTGAGAGTTGTTATTGGAACTTAATTCTTCACTTCAAAACCTTGAGCCAAGTTACCTACCCTGTGTGGTGCAGTACCGAGGGAGGGCTGTACCAAGATTGTACACATAAGATTTAAATTGAGGTTATGTTTGCTCTCCCTGTTGATCGACAATTGTCTCAAGGTACCATTTTGAAAGAAAGGCAAAGATTTATTCCCAGCTTCCTGGTTAATATTTATCCCACACTCCATATCACTGAATACTAATAGTCTGTGTAATGCAACTTTTAAATGCGCCTTTGTTTGGAGTTTTAGGCAATAGGTTCCAGTTTGTACCAGCTCACTTTGTAAATTAAACCTGGTCATTTCTACCTTAATTCCTTTGTAACCTGAACCTGACTTATTCCATCATCTCAGCTCTTATTCCACTGTGCTAATTACACGCAGACTATACCCTGCATGACTGATATTATTGGTTTCATCTGGTGAAAGAGAAAGGTTTATAGTTCACAAGAGTCATAAGCACAAATTGATTACAAAGATTTTCTCTTTGGGAAATGACCCATGAGATGTGCAACTATTGTGTTGCAGTTGATTATTCTTCAACAATGCCAACAAATTACTACAGGGCGGCAGGGTGGCGCAGTGGTAGAGTTGCTGCCTTACAGCGCTTGCAGCGCCAGAGCCCCGGGTTTGATGTGTACGGAGTTTGTACGTTCTCCCGCTTGGGTTTTCTCCGAGATCTTCAGTTTCTTCCCACACTCCAAAGACGTATAGGTATGTAGGTAAATTGGCTTGGTAAATGTAAAAATTGTGTGTATAGGATAGTGTTAATATGCGGGGATCATTGGTCAGCATGGACCCGATGGGCCGAATGGCTTGTTTCCACGCTGTATCTCTAAACTAAACGAAACAGAAACTAAAAGGATTGAAATGAAGAAAATTTGGAAACTGGGAAATGGACCATCATGTCAGCAACTCTTTTACTAATTACTTTGCTGAAGAAATGATCTTGCTAACAATACAATTAATGCTGACAATATCACCCCCAGATATTTTACTATTTTAAGAATATGAGTTTAGTTAGCAAACCAAATTCTATCCCCATAAGAATGGACCTATTCATAATTATACAGGAACTATATTTACATTTAGATAATATGTTCTGTGACCTCAGGATTTCACAAATGCATTATTACCAATTACATTTTTTGTTAAATGAGCCACTGATGTAGTGTGGAATGTTATGTTCACAGCAGGATGGGAAATACGCCAACGTGATAATGGCCTGATGATCTGCTGTAGTGATATTGGTTCAGGGTTTAATATTGTTCAGGTCCCAGAAGAAAATGAACTTCCTCCTTTTTTCTAAAGAACAACGCCAGATCTTTAACATCCAGTCGGAAGGAATTAATGGAGCATCACTGTAATATCTCATCCAGACTTCAGCACCTCCATCAGTGGACAACATTAGTGCAACATTAGCTCAAAAGCCACACTCAAATTATGGTTTCGAGTCTCGAACACGCAATCATCTTTTTCAGAATGTGAAATGTTGTAATCAGGCTGCGAGTCACAATGCAGAGTTGTATAAACCCAATTCTGATCATCGGAAAAATAACTTAAATGTGCAGAATGTCTTTGATCATATGTTCCAACTTTCCCATTTGAAGCAGCACTGTTATAATATGCTGTTTAATTTTGAGAAGCATAAGAATATACCTAAGTTGCCAGGAGTCCAGGTTTAAATCCGCAATGCTAAATGCTTTCAAACATCTTTTTGAAAACAAGAGGTGCTACACAAGCAGTTGTGTTTGTGATCACAGAACATCAGGGACAGGCTGCCAGCAAAATCTTTAATTCCAAGTAATGAGTGTTGAACGAGCTTAGTCAAATATATCGATTTGACTCACTTCCGATTCCTTTATATATATATTGGCTTATAATCGATAGGTATATATATTTACTATCATAAATATTTTTATTCACATTGGGAAAGAATATCCCTTTCTCCCAAATCCATTTTTTCATGCTGCCTTTAGTTTAATTTAGTTTTGAGATACAGCATATTACCTTCGAACCATCAGGTCCACGGTAACCAACGGTCATGGTGGCACAACGGTAGAGTTGCTGCCTTACAGCGAATGCAGCGTCGGAGACCCGGGTTCGATCCCGACTATGGGTGCCTGTCTGTACGGAGTTTTACGTTCTCCCCGTGACCTGCTTGGGTTTTCTCCGAGATCTTTGGTTTCCTCCCATACTCCAAAGACGTACAGGTTTGTAGGTTAATTGACTTGGTAAATGTAAAAATTGTCCCTAGTGGCTGTTGGATAGTGTTAACATGCAGGGATCGCTGGTCGGCGCAGACCCGGAGGGCTGAAGGGTCTGTTTCTGTGCTGTATCTCTAAACTAAACTAAATCCCTGTTACACTAACATACCCTAGAGACGATTTACGAATTTTACCGAAGGCAATTAACCCACAATGCTGTATGTCTTTGGAGTCTGCAGCACCCGGGGAAAACCCATCCAGTCACAGGGAAAATGCACAAACACCGTACAGGCAGCACCCATTGTCAGGATTGAACCCGGGTCTCTGTCACTGTAAGGCAGCAACTCTACCACTGCGCCACCATGCCGCCCCTACCTGTCTTCTTATCTACTGTTTCACCCACACTGTATGACTTAATGTGCTTCTGTCATTCATCCAGGTATGTGATCAGTGGTAAAATGATGACACCTGTAGACACCTTGAGGAAAGCTGTCCACTGACCTAATCATCTAATGGCATAGATTTTCACTGTAATAAAGATGGCCACCACATTTCCGAAGTCGTCGCTGACATGTCTGCATCTCACAATCACAATCACAATCACAACAATACTTTTTTAGCCAAGTATGTTTTGCAACATGCGAGGAATTTCATTTGCCAAGTCCGTCATAAAAATAAAAAGCAACGGAACACACAAAACACATTTAACATAAACATCCTTCACAGAAACTCCTCCACATTCCTCTCTGTGATGGAAGGCAAAAAAAAGTTAAATCTCTACCCTTTGCTCTCCTGCGGTCAGGGTCCTCGGTTGACGGAATGATCTTGACCCCTGTAGCTGGCGGCGGGCCCTCTGCGTCGAAGTGATCAGCTCCTGCGTTGGGAGATGTCAGCTCCCCCTCGCCGGACGAGGACATGTGGAAGAGTTAGTTCCTTATGGCCGACTTCTTGTGAAATATGTGAGTCAAACAAACCTTGGACCGTGCGTGTGAATGACCCACACTGCGCCCAAGTACAATGTGCCCAGCTCCACAGTCCAGCTGCTTGTTCTTCAGCTGGAAACAAGGTCAGAAAGCTAGAAATCTTATTACCTGTGGAGTTTACTTCTACAAAGTAGAACTTGTGTTACAAATCTACTAATTTAATGAAATCAATAACTTCAACCTTTTCTGACTGACTTCACTTGTCTAGTGTAATGTAAACCCCAGTGAGAATTAAGCAAAATTATTCTCATGCCTTTTTAAACCTGATCCTTTTCTGAATCTATGTAGACTCATAAAATAAATATTTATACTATATATCTATATTACTAAATTTCTGTTCTTGACCGCATTTGGCCGTCTGTGCTGCGATTTCCGAGAGAACATCACCACCTATGGCCGTCATTTTTGTCCACCTTGCTAAGAGCCGCATGTGCGCCGAGGACTTTTCCCGTCGATGAAAAATGACAGAGATATTCCTTGATAGTGCATAGTTCCTTGAAGGTGGAATCTCATATAGATAGGGTGGTAAAGAAAGCTTTTGGTATGCTAGCCTTTATAAACCAGAGCATTGAGTATAGAAGCTGGGATGTAATGTTAAAATTGTACAAGGCATTGGTGAGACCAAATCTGGAGTATGGTGTACAATTTTGGTCGCCCAGTTCTAGGAAGGATGTCAACAAAATAGAGAGAGTACAGAGGAGATTTACTAGAATGTTGCCTGGGTTTCAACAACTAAGTTACAGAGATAGGTTGAATAAGTTAGGTCTTTATTCTCTGGAGCGCAGCAGGTTAAGGGGGGACTTGATAGAGGTCTTTAAAATGATGAGAGGGATAGACAGAGTTGATGTGGACAAGCTTTTCCGTTTGAGAATAGGGAAGATTCAAACAAGAGGACATGACGTCAGAATTAAGGGACAGAAGTTTAGGGGTAATTTGAGGGGGAACTTCTTTACTCAGAGAGTGGTAGCGGTGTGGAATGAGCTTCCAATGGAAGTGGTGGAGGCAGGTTCATTGGTATCATTTAAAAATAAATTGGATAGGCATATGGATGAGACGGGAATGGAGGGTTATGGTATGAGTGCAGGCAGGTGGGACTAAGGGGAAAAAAATTTGTTCGGCACAGACTTGTAGGGCCGAGGTGGCCTGTTTCCGTGCTGTAATTGTTATATGGTTATATGGTTTGTTATATTAATGTTTTTTATAAAATTCCCCATTCTCTCTGCTGCCCCCGCTGGCGGCAGGGGGGAGGGACTATAAAACCAGAAAGTGGTTTTCAAGATGAAGGCACAGGGTCACGTTTCTCTGAGCTGTGAATAACACTGAACACATGTCTACTCAAATGTGAGTGCCCTTAGTGGTTCTAAAATGCAAAAAGTGTTTATTGGTTCTAAAGTGTTTGCAAAAATTGTCTATTGGTTCTAAAGCTTGCAAAAAATGTCTCTATTGGTTCTAAAGCTTGCAAAAAATGTCTATTGGTTCTAAAGCTTGCAAAAAATGTCTATTGGTTCTAAAGCTTGCAAAAACATGTCTATTGGTTCTAAAGCTTGCAAAAAAATGACTATTGGTTCTAAAGCTTGCAAAAATGTCTATTGGTTCTAAAGCTTGCAAAAATGACTATTGGTTCTAAAGCTTGCAAAAAATGTCTATTGGTTCTAAAATGTTTGCAAAAAGTGTCTTATCGGTTCTAAAATGGCTGCAAAAAGTGTCTCTTTTCGTTCTATAATGCTTGCAGAATGTGTCTTTTTTGGTTCTAAAATACTTGCAAAAAAATGTCTATTGGTTCTAAAATGCTTGCAAAAATAGTCTGTTGGTTCTAAAATGCTTGCAAAAAATATCTATTGGTTCTAAAGCTTGCAAAAAAATGTCTATTGGAGGGCTCGAAATTAACGGTTGCCCGGGTGCCAATGACCACTCAAAGTGCCGCTGGGCAACTAAACACCGAGTCATTTTGCCCGGCTTGGCAACCAGATACTGGTTTGTACTGAAGATAGACACAAAAAACTGGAGTAACTCTGCGGGTCAGGCAGCATCTCTGGAGAGAAGGAACGCAACGTTTTATGTCAGTGGTGACGGCTGTATTGCGTGGGAAAGATACTAGGTGCTGGGTGACGAAGGGTCGAAGCGAATGACGGGCCAAGAACAGCGGCTCCATCTCCTCCTCCTCCCGCACCCCGCCTGCCCTGATAAGGGCCGCTGCTTGCAAACCCGCTAACCAAAGATCTTATAGCAGAGCTCCGCTATAGGATCTTTGCCGCTAACGGCACACTTTCAAAACAAACAATCCCGCACGCCGAGGCCGGGAGGAGAGAGGGGGAGGGAGGGGGGGGGGGGGGGGAGGGGGAGGGGGAGGCATCGGTGTGCAGGAGGGTTTGTTTTGAAAGTGCGCCGTTAGCAGGTTTGCAAGCAGCGGGAGGAGGAGGAGATGAAGCCACTGCTGCTGCTGTGCGGGAGCCGTCATTCGCTCCGACACTTCTGAAGCAGCTGCACCATAGATCCTATAGCTATAGGATCTTTGAGCTGCACCGCTCGGCCCCGCACCTTGCTGTTGGCTGGCAGAGGAGGGAGCCGGTGGCAAGAAGTTCCCAACAGCCAAGGCAGCGAGGCGATGTTGTCCGAGGAGTGCTGACCCTCCTTCTTCCATACCTCGCCCCACTTCTCTCTCTCCACCCCCACCCCCCCCCCATTAACCTGGGATCCCTCCTCTACATCCCACACTGATCCCCATTCCCGCCTCTATTCAGTCCTCATTGACAACCCCTTTGCTCCCCCCCCCATCTCCCCCCCCTCTATTCATCCTGCGCTGATCACCCTATCCACCTCGCATTAATTCTCCTGCCGCCACCCCCCCACCCCATCCATCTTACACTGGTTCCCCAATTCACCCTGTACTTACCCCTTTCCCATCCATCCTGCACTTCTCCTCCATCCATCCTGTACTGATCCCCCATCCATCCTGTACTAATCCACACATTCATCCCATATTGACCCACCCTCCATTTATCTTGCACCTTCCCCCATTCATCCTGTCGTGATCCCCACATTCATCCTGCACAGACACTCTGATCCACACTGTATTGCCCTACCCATTCATCCTGCGCTGATCCCCCCCCCCCCCCCATCCATCCTGTACTGATCCTCCCATTCAAGAAGAATGGGGGAAACAGTCTGAAGAAGGATCTCGACCCGAAACATTGCCTATTTCCTTCGCTCCATAGATGCTGCTGCACCCGCTGAGTTCCTCCAGCACTTTTGTCTACCCCCATCCATCCCATACTGAACCCCCCCATTCAACACCACTGACATCCCCCGTGCTCTCACCTCACAATTTTACCTTCTCCAACCAACACGTACTAATTCACCTTCCTCAATCCATCCATTCTGCACCGACTGCCTTCTAACCACCCCCCCCCCCGCTCCCGCCATCTACCCACCCTGCACTGATTCACACATGCACCCTTCCCTGACCCTATTGTCCTGGAAACGTCTTCAGAGCGAATATTGACTATGTTTGATAACGCAATGCAATCAAATGTGTTTTAATTCCCAATGTTATTATTTGTTTTAATCCATAAAGATGGATTAATTCAATTGTGAACACGTGAAACATTAAAACCGCAGTGTTCGATTGTCACTGCTACCGTTGACACGTTATTACAGAATTCATTTTAATGGCAAATCAATGCTCTTAATATGGAGTATCAGTACTGTAGTTATTTAATGAGCAACATTCACAACTATACGTACGCATATATGTTACCATGGTCCAGGATTTATTGACACAGGTTGATCATACGCTGAATAATCCAACCACATTTTTGTTTGGAAGTGGAAAGAACTAATAGAAATTGCATTAATTGCAATGTGTAAAAAGAGTTGAGATACTGTCTTATAATTTTGCTGCATGTCATTGTGGGATATATCATGTCTTGATTGGTGAAATTTTAGTTTGTGATTTTATTTGAATCAGAAATAATATGTGAATGCTTCTTTGAGTATAATTCTGACTGGTAACTACGCGCTTCGTCCGAGCACATTATTGCATGCGTCATGCAAGCCATCTTAAATGACCACCTAAACTGTCATTTGGCAACCTAAAAAGCTGCCAAGGTTGCCCGGCTGGCAACAGGGAAAAAAAAAGTTAAGCAAGAGCCCTGTATTGGTTCTAAAGCTTGAAAAAAAAAAATGACTATTGGTTCTAAAGCTTGCAAAAAAAATGACTATTGGTTCTAAAGCTTGCAAAAAAAAAGTGTCTATTGGTTCTAAAGCTTGCAAAAAAATGTCTATTGGTTCGAAAGCTTGCAAAAAAAATGTCTATTGGTTCTAAAGCTTGCAAAAAAATGTCTATTGGTTCTAAAGCTTGCAAAAAATGTCTATTGGTTCTAAAATGCTTGTAGGCAGTATCTTTATTGCTTCTAAAGTGTGTGTGCGCGTCGTCTGTCTGTGCGTGCGTGTGTATGAATTGCTGTGTCTGTGTAAGTGTCTGTGGATGAGTGTGTGAGTGTCTGTGTATGATTGTGTGTATGTGTGAGTGTCTGTGTATGTGTGTGAGTGTTTGACTGTCTCTGTGTATGAGTGTCTGTATGTGTGTCTGAGTGTGTGTCTGTGTGAGTGTCTGAGTGTGTGTGTGTGTGTATGTGAGTGTGTGTGTGTGTGTGTGTGTGTGTGTCTGTTGTGAATGCGTGTGTGCATGTGTGGAAAGCCACTAAGAGTGCATGGGGGGAGATTGAGGGGAGATGGACTGAATGCATGTGGGGGAGGGGAATGGCATGGAGCAGAGTGGTGGGGAGAAGGGAAGAGGGGTGACTGAGTGGACTACCATCACCAGCTGTGAGTGACTGGGCTGCCAGCCAACCAGCCATGAGTAAGTGAAATGCCAGCCCACCAGCTGTAAGTGACTGAAGTGCCAGCCCACCACCCATGACTTAGTGAACTGCAAGTCCAAAATCCATTCAGTCCACAATGTCCATACTAGCCCTCTGGAAGCCAGTCCATTTGACCCACAACACACATACTAGCGCGCCAGAACCCCCCCCACTGGCCAGCAATATTGGAATTGGTGGAGAGGTGGAATATTGCGTTGGGGGACCAGCCATCCCATGTGATGCTGGGACCCAACGGGTCCCACTTAGTCTAGTATATTTATGAAGGCAAATATATCCAGTAAACCTTAGGTGCTTTGACGTCAGTCTTAGGATAACTTTCCGCTGTAATAAAATGAGGAAATATTCAGCAGGCCTGGCATCATCTGTGGAAATTGAAATTCTGTTCAAATTTCAAGTTCGAGACATTTCAATAGAGCTGTTAGAAAAAGTGTCTCAGATATGCAATGTTAACTCTCACTCTCTTTCCACAGGTGCTTCATCACCTACAGACCGTTTCCAAAGTTTCCAGCACTTAATTGATATTTTTAGCATCTGTGGTTATTTTTATTTTTTCAGTTAACCAGATCTCCATCCCGATCTGTCATGAGTAAAGTAGGTCTTGTGCATCAACAAAATCACAAACAGAGACTATTGCCAAGCTGAGCAGAAGTATGTTTTAGTTTAGTTTAGCTTAGTTTCGAGATACAGTGCAGAAACAGGCCTTTTGGCCCACTAGGTCCATGCCAACCAGTGATCCCTGCATATTAACACTTTCCTACATTCATTCGGGACATGTTTTACATTTACCAAGCCAATTTACCTGGTACATTCTTCCCACATACCTGTATGTTTTTTTTCAATGTGGGAGGAAACCAAAGATCTTGGAGAAAATCCACTCGGTCAAGGGCAGAATGTATAATCTCCGTACAGACAGCTCCTGTAGTCCGGATCGAACCCGGGTCTTTGGCGCTGCAAGCACTGTAAGGCAGCAACTCTACCGCTGCACCACTGTCCCACCTGATATCATCCTATCAGGACCATTTGATGAGATGCCCTTAAGTTGACAAACTGTCAGTGGCCACTATGGTGAAATTTATTCTAAGTTGGAGACTGAAAATTTGTGGTCCTCGGAAGGTGAATTTAAAATGAATTGGGCAAATCTACAATTCGTTAAATGGGGCAAACAAAAATTTCCAGCAATCTTTTTCCAGTGGTAATGACCACTTATTGTACAACTCCCCCTGCACTGCCAAAAGTTGGAAGTGAAGAATGGCTGCAAAACTGATGGTTACTTGGCGTCATTGTTGAGGATGTAAAGCACCACATCAGCAGATTCCTGCCTGTCCCCTGAAGCCTTCCTTAGTTTAGTTTAGCTTATTGTCACATGCATCAAGGTCCAGTGAAATACTTTGTTGCATGCTATCCTTTCAGCAAAGAGACTAAACATGGTCACAATCAAGCCATCCACCATGTACAGATACAATGGTAGAGGAACCGGACTTAACAGTGAGTGTCCTATTGAATTAATTATGATAGTGCAGTCTTTGACCTCACCCTGTCCTGCCCAGAACGAGTGTAGAGCTCTAGTATCACAACCTGATCCTGAGCAAAGTCACTTGGTTGAAAACATTGTGAGTTTCTGACTTGTGGGTTTTGATCCATTCTGAATGGCGACATATTCCTCAGGAAAAATCTCTCCTCCCCAATTATAATGAATATTAGAATTAATAGCTATTGATGAAATCAATGTGATTCATAATAGAACAGTAGCATTCCACATCTTGTCATGGTTACATGGATAAGATTCTTGATGGATGGTTACTTGAACTGATTTTTGTCGATTTGTTGAGCATTAGTAAGGCCATGCTGGCAGCTTGAAAGATGTTGGACAAGAGTTTGCTGCATGCCTGTGAGAGAGATGTTTTCCCTTCAGACTTTTAACCTCTGTAATTTGGTGGCTGTGCAGTCTGACTGCACAGCAGTGAGGCAGTGAGACATCTGGGAATTTAGTGACCAGCATTATACCTGGGTGGCACGGTGGTGCAGTGGTAGAGTTGCTGCCTTACAGTGCTTGCAGCGCTGGAGTCCTGGGATCGATAGCGACTAGGGGTGATGTCTGTACAGAGTTTGTATGTTATCCCCGTGACCGCGTGGGTTTTCTCCGAGAACTTCGGTTTCCTCCCACCCTACATACAGGTATGTAGGTTAATTGGCTTGGTGTATGTATACATTGTCCCTAGTGTGTGTAGGATAGTGTTAATGTGTGGGGATCATTGGTCAGCGCGGACTCGGTGGGCTGAAGGGCCTGTTCCTGCGCTGTATCTTTAAACTAAACTAAACTAAACTAAACCTCCTTAAACCGTGAGATTGAAAATTGAATGAAGAGTGGAAAAATTATGAAGGGGATTAAATTAGAAGCAATTAAGGTGTAAAGAAAAACAAAGTGATAAAAATTAATCTGGTGGAGAAGAGTGAGTGAATGAAAGCTAAAATAACACAAATCGTGAACAGCTAGTGAGATTTGGTCCAGTATCTTCAGCACAACATAAATATTATTCATTCTCTTTGATGGGAATGAAATAATCAGAAGTGAATGCACTAGAAGTTTCAGTTTGCATAATGTCCCATGCCTGCTGCATCTCTCTCTTTGGCAGCTTAACATTTACATCAAACAACAATTCCAATAGGAATAAACAAAATCTTGCTAAATCTATAAAAATCTCAATGAAATGCTTTCTTCCTGTAGAAAGTCATTAATGTCACTAGTCCCTGTGGATTATTAAGAGTAAAGATGTGTTCTTTGATTTTAGAACTTTAGTGATTAGGGGCATAATTTGATATAGTTACAGTTATATCACAGAATGTCACATTAATAAAACAACGTAATTATAAATTACCTTTATCATCAGAAAGCGACATTTGCACCATTTACTGGGGTAGTTAATGGGGTAGGTGGCCAAATGCTTCATCAAAGAGGTTGAATTTATTTTATTTATTAATTCACAGAAGTGAGCATAATTGGCTCGGCCAACATTAATTGGGCCAAGGTACACAAAAATGCTGGAGAAACTCAGCGGGTGCAGCAGCATCTATGCAGCGAAGGAAATAGGCAATGTTTCGGGCCAAAACCCTTCTTCAGACTGAAGAAGGGCTTCGGCCCGAAACGTTGCATAGAGTCTAAAGAAGGGGTTTGGCCCAAAACATTGCTTATTTCCTTCGCTCCATAGATGCTGCTGAGTTTCTCCAGCATTTTTGTGTACCTTCGATTTTCCAGCATCCACAGTTCCTTTTTAAACAATTATTTGGACCAAGCAGCTTGTGAAGCTAGTTCAGAATGGATGATATTTCTTGACACTTAATGGCAGGAGAAGACCTGGACAGCATGAAAGGTTCAAGGAGGAAGTGTTTGGAGCCAAGAACCTTCATTGCCAAAGACATGGTCAACAAGGGTGGCACGGTGGCACAGCGGTAGAGTTGCTGCGCTGCATCGCCTGCAGCACCGGAGACTCGGGTTCAATCCCGACTACGGGTGCCGTCTGTACGGAGTTTGTACGTTCTTCCCGTGACCTGCGTGGGTTTTCTCCGAGTTCTCCGGTTTCCTCGTACACTCCAAAGACGTACAGATATGTAAGTACATGGGTTGGTTTAAGTGTAAATTGTCTCTTGTATGTGTAGGGTAGTATTAATGTGCAGGGATCGCTGGTTGGCAAGGACTCGGTGGGCCGAAGGGCCTGTTTCCACACTGGATCTCTAAACTAAACTAAGCAAGACTAGAGCAATTCAATTGAGAATGACCAAGGGTTGGAGGACTGTAAATACTGTATCTGAGCAGAACTGTGGAGTAGAAGGATGCAAGGAGATTTTAATATAAAGGACGATAATTTTAAAACTGTCAGTTTGCTTAACAGTGACCTAGATACCAAAAATGAACTGGTGTAGTTAAGACATGGAGGTGACATTTGTTGTATTGCAGTTTGAAACTGTCGCCAGGTAATTGATCAAACTGGTGGATAAAAACATAGACAATGGCTTTAACATTTTGAATGGGTGTTTGGAAGATGTCATTCTTCATCCAGTTCTCATGCTGGACAAATGGTCTCTGCATTTGATAAGGTCACACATAAGAGAGCATTTGATAAGGTCCCACATAGGAGATTAGTGGGCAAAAATAGGGCACATGGTATTGGGGGTAGAGTGCTGACATGGATAGAGAACTGGTTGGCAGGAAACAAAGAGTAGGGATTAAAGGGTCCCTTTCAGAATGGCAGGCAGTGACTAGTGGGGTACCGCAAGGCTCGGTGCTGGGACCGCAGCTATTTACAATACACATCACTGATTTGGATAAAGAGATTCTAAGTAACATTAGCAAATTTGCAGATGACACAAAGCTGGGTAGCAGTGTGAACTGTGAGGAGGATGCTATGAGAATGCAGGGTGACTTGGACAGGTTGGGGGGGTGGGCAGATGCATGGCAGATGAAGTTTAATGCAGATAAATGTGAGGTTTGGTAGCTTTGGTAGCAAAAACAGGAAGGCAGATTACTATCTAAATGGCGTCAAATTGGGAAAAGGGGAAGTACAACGGGATCTGGGGGTCGTACATCAGTCTATGAAAGTAAGCATGCAGGTACAGCAGGCAGTGAAGAAAGCAAATGGCATGTTGGCTTTTATAACAAGATGAATCGAATATAGGAGCAAAGAGGTCCTTCTGCAGTTGTACAGAACCCTAGTGAGACCACACCCGGAGTATTGTGTGCAGTTGGACATGCTCGAGGCAGTAAACATGTTCCCGATGTTGGGGGAGTCCAGAACCAGGGGCCACAGTTTAAGAATAAGGAGTAAACCATTTAGAACGGAGATGAGGAAACACTTTTTCTCACAGAGAGTGGTGAGCCTGTGGAATTATCTGCCTCAGAGGGCGGTGGAGGCAGGTTCTCTGGATGCTTTCAAGAGAGAGCTAGATAGGGCTCTTAAAAATAGCGGAGTCAGGGGATATGGGGAGAAGGCAGGAACGGGGTACTGATTGGGGATGATCAGCCGTGATCACATTGAATGGCGGTGCTGGCTCGAAGTGCCAAATGGCCTACCCCTGCACCTATTGTCTATTGTCTATTGTCTATTGTCGTATCTTAGAGACAGCAGAGAGATTTAGAGCTGGGGTACACTGGTTGAACTGAAGATTCTCAATGTAGATGTGGAAGTAGTTGGGCAGTGAGAGGGTGTCAGTGTGGATGGCACAGGAGTAGGAAGAGAAGCTATTCCAGGTAGTTTACTGGTTTAGAGGTGGATCCGGAGGAAGAGATTCCACCAAGTGGGAAGATGGTGAAGGGAAAATACTGCAGTCAGCATGCAAGAGGTGGCAGACTATTCAAAAAGGATGAGGACAGTTAATGTACCCTCAACCCAGATTTGGAAGCTTATTGCATGTTCAAGGGAAAGGAGATTAGAGATCCTGTGAAAATTGTCAAGGATGGAAAGGTAAAGGGTGGCTTTTTGAGGACGCATAATTGATGGCAGATTTGAAAGGGAGGAGAATACAACTTGGAGAGTGAAATAGGTTAACTATAGCAATATGGAGCCAACATAAGGTCCAATATGTGGTTGAGTGATTTGATGCTCCAAAGGAATCGCAGTGAGTGGGTCTCGTCTCATTGGAGAGTCCTGCAAATGAGCTGGAATGGAATGGGGAGAAGGAAAGGAAAAGCGAAACAAAAAAGCAAGAGGTTGGGATGGGGTGAGTGGAAACCTCAGAGAAAATTTGGTCAAGGGGAAAAAAGCAGGGAAGCCAACTGATAGGAAGAACTGCTTGGATCCTCCCAATCTTAGTGGCAATAGTCTATGAGATCCTTATACATGCTGTTGTTATAGAGGATAAATGAGAAGTAATATAATTTTAAGAAGGTAGTTTGTGATATAGAATTGGTAATTGTCTTAGTATTTCAGGATGATTCTGGAATAATGAATAGTTTTCGTTTATGATTTTTATTTTGGGCCAGCCAAATTGGGGTTAGTTCAAGCAATTGCCATTCATGTTCAAATCATGAATTTAGAGCGAATAGAATGAGAATGTGCCAAATAAAATGGGCCAGGTGAGGTATTGGTTTAGAGGTGGATTGCACTGGTAATGGAGATAAAGATGTGGTGGAGCCACACAGGTAGATCTGTGTGGGAAGGAACTGCAGATGCTGGTTTAAACTGAAGATAGACACAGTGGGTCAGACAGCATCTCTGGAGAAAAGGAATAGGTGACTTTTCGGGTCGAGACCCTTCTTCAGACTGTGAATCAGGGGAAAGGGAAACGAGAGATATGGACGGTGATGTGGAGAGATATAGAACAATTTAATGATAGAAAAATACAAAAAAGTAACAATGATAAAGGAAACAGGCCATTGTTAGCTGAGGTCTAAGTGAAAACATGTTACAGACAATGAGACACAACAAGACAACTTTGAAGCTAGTATAATGACAAGGGACGGAGGTGGACGGAGGATAGAAACATAGAAACATAGAAATTAGGTGCAGGAGTAGGCCATTTTGGCCCTTCGAGCCTGCACCGCCATTCAATATGATCATGGCTGATCATCCAATTCAGTATCCCGTACCTGCCTTCTCTCCATATCCCCTGATCCCCTTAGCCACAAGGGCCACATCTAACTCCCTCTTAAATATAGCCAATGAACTGGCCTCAACTACCCTCTGTGGCAGAGAGTTCCAGAGATTCACCACTCTCTGTGTGAAAAACATTTTGTATCTGTGGTTGTAGAAAGAACCATAAGCAAAGCAATTGGGGATTTTTCGGCAACAGTTTAAAAAAATTAAGACTGAGCGTTTCTTTAGGCTCAGACACAGAAATAATTTTGGTCCAAAATAGCAATGCAGTGGACTTTTCACAGAACATTTATGTACATAAAATAAAAATGTATAAATCATAATGAAAATGTTAAAATATTTCATGGTGCTTTGTAATGCCTCCATAGCAATTAAAATTTGATGAGGAATAATTGTATCAAATAAAAAAGTATCGAATGAAAACCTGCATAAAACCATTGTGAGAAATGCTAGGAGCCCTCTGAGCAGTAATTAAGGCTGCACGAAGTGAAGTGGCGAGTTATACAAATTGCATGATGAATTTTAGATGAGAAAAGAGCAGCCAAGCAATTCTGCTGCAATATTTTTGCTATGCATGCCTATTAATAAATACTGTTATTGAATACCTCAAAACACCTGCAGGTTTATGATAAGGATAATAATAAATAAGAAAAGGCTATGGCTTCAGAATGGAGAGAGGGATATCAAGGGCTACATTCCTACGGAGCCAGATCAAATAATTAGGTTGCTGATTTATTTTCCTTTCTTTGTGAAGATGTAAATCTCTTCTCTAGAACCTTTGTTACCTTTCTGCCAATTTTATTTTCCTTCTTCTGAGTACAAGTCTTGGATTTTCTATTGAAAAGAGCGCAGGAACGTCAAAATCAAAGAATCTGAGATAAGGTACTGCCCTACCTCTGGGATCAGCTCTCCATTAAATCTCCCTTCTCCCAGTTGTGGTCTCTGGTATTTGCTCAGGTCTGGCTCTGGCAGTTTGACACAATGCTCCACATTGGTGCTGATCATGTTTTCTGTGTCTACTTTCCAATAATATTGCCTCCTTGCACAAAGACAAACACTAAAATGTTACCGAAGGTGCTGCCCAAGTTATATGGAGAAACTGGGATTGTTCACTTTTGAACAGAAATCAGCAAAGGGCAACTTAATTGATCTGTGCAAATTTAAGAAGAGTCTTGAAAATAAGGGGAGGTTGTTTCAATTGCTATTTGCTAATAACTAGTGAACATTAATTTAATATAAATGGTAAAAGAATCAGGGGTGGAATGGGGAAAACGTTAATTCTATGAATTGTTATTATCTGAGAGGATGCTGGTAACAAATATTTAAAGGGGGATCAGATATATCAGTCGAAGAAATATACATATATTTCAGGATCGTGGCAAAGAGCAGCAAAGTGGTCTAATTGGAAAAGTCTTTCCTATAGCCATCACAAACCCAAGAGCCACTTTTTGTGCTAAATGATTAGATGTACCTCATTACATTTCTTGGGAACCTTCTGATTCCTACATTTAGACATAATGTATGAAAGATTGTATTCTGATTTGTCATCAATGGTTTCAATTTATACCTTTGCATTTTGCTGATTAGTCTGTTCTGGTTGTACCCAATGTAAGTTTGGCTTCATTGGGTGTGCAGATTTCTAAATTTGGATGGCTATCAGATTCAAGCTTTGTTCAGGGTTGTGAATACCTTATGTAGGCCCACAACTTTGTGCAATATTTAGGGAATGTACAATTGCATTGCCAATTCTCCTTTGCTTTGCAAACTAAGGCCATGCCTGGCCGTTGGTGCTTAAATTTAGAAAATAGTTCAGAAGCTTAGTATTAACTTTAAGATTACCCCATTTTGGTCTGCACTTCTCAGGAACCTCAAATGACTTAGCATTGTCATTTGAGTGTCATTGCATTAGCAATTGGTCTGATGAGTTGTGCCTCATCTGGTGGTATTTGCCATTATGCTGCTGTGCATGATATAGTTAAATGGCATTGTTGACAGCAGTAGCAGAAGGTAAGTATACCAACACTCTTAAGACTGCTGTGTGATTCTCTTCAGAACTTGCTGCAAAAACAATTGCAGTAGCAGGATTGCAAGCAGAATTAATCTTACTTTTTTTACAAACTGTTGCCTAAACCCTATGATGATCTTTGAAGCATTAACCACACTACAATAAAAAAAAAAATGGAAAAATGGAAATGTATTAACAACCTTATGGTCGGTCGTACAATACATTTGCTACTTCACCTTCTATTGCAGCCATTATACATTGAACGTGTCTCTGTGGCTTAGCAACATGCCATAGCAACAGAGTACATTAGACCACATATCTGTACCATGTTGGACACTACACTCCTTCAGTGCAATGGAACATTCACAACAAAAGCTTATTTTAAAAGCAATATTGTTAAACATGTTTCATAGAGTGAAAGTATTAACATTATTCAATTCCTTCGCTGTATGAAAACCAATCCATTTATATTAAAGTGATGTATTAATATAGCTTTGAAACTTAACTGGAGCAACATTTTTCTGAAGTTGGTGTGATTGTTTTGTGGTATTATGTTATTATTTATTAGAATAAATCAAGTATTTGCAGGGTTCCAGATAATGGTTTGGCCAACATTATACAATCCTTCTTGAGTTTCCTACCTTGAAGAGAGGCGAGAGGTATAGATTAGCTATGATTGAAAGGGGGAGTAGACTTGATGGGCCGAACGGCTAATCCTACTCTGATTCCTTATGACCTTATGGCCTTATGACTTCAATGGTTCAGTTTGGGTCAGTGGTGTCATTTGTTTCAAATACTTCTGTGACTGATTTAAGCATTACCAGTGCCAGTCAATGTCAATTTCGATCTCCAACCTTGTAACAAAACGTTTAGCAGAAAATTGGCAATATCAGACAAATTGGCAGATGTGTTAAACTAATGCGGAATGGCCATGGCTTTCGAAGTGGTTGCCCAAAGTCATCACATTGCATACGTTCCCATCTACAGGGTAGTAGGGGCAACATGAAATAGAACTGAACACCTCCGCTTTATCCTACATGATCTCCCGGTAGCTCAACACTTTAACTCTCCCTCCAATTCCCAATCAGACTTTTCTGTCCAAATTGGAGGAAAAGCACCTCATATTTCGCTTGGGTAGCAGTTATGAACATTGACTTCTGTAACTTCAAATAGCCCTTGATTTCCCTCTTTCTCCATCCTCTCCACCTCCCCAGTTCTCCCACCAGTCTTACTGTATCTGACTACATTCTATCTGTCCAGCCCACTCCGCTGACATCAGTCTGAAGAAGGGTCTCGACCCAAAACGTCACTCATTCCTCCTCTCCAGAGATGCTGCCTGTCCCGCTGAGTCACTCCAGCATTTTGCGTTGCTCTTCGATTTCATCCAGCATGTGCAGGTCTTTCCTACACATGAAAGAGATGGTCACGCAGGAAAATCAGTCGACTATTGTGGCATAAGCTCCTTGATACTCTATTCCTACTATCATTTCATCTTTCACATGTTGCAGTTGAACTTGGTCAATGCTACCACCTCAAGTCCATGAATTGCCATACCTAGTATTTGTACCACAGGCTATGAATATAGGCACATACAACATTATAGATCATGTGCTGCACAAATCAATAGATATTGGACAAGTACATTTCACAGCCCTCTGAGGTGGAGCCTTTGAAACATTTGTAATCATCCATGGAATCGTGTTATTTTTTCATTTAATTTCTAGGCCCCATAGCAGAAGCGTTCACACCGCGGGGCTGGAATCTGGAAGTATCATGAGCTAATTCTGCTACGACAAGTGATGGCTTCCACTGATTGTCACCAGAAGCTTGCGTCCATTTGTAACAAGATGGACATGAAAAGAAGAAGATTTCAGTCCTAATGGTTGATCCTTCAGACTGAGATTATACCCCTTTGTTCCAGACTCTCCAGCTTAAATGAAATATTACAAATATCTCCCAATGCAATCTCTCAGAATCTTATATGTCTCAATGAAATCACTTTTCATTGTTCATGACTAGTAGTTCCATTGACTATCAGCTGTCAGAGGTTAGAAGGCAGGAGAATGGGGTTAGGAGGAAGAGATAGCTCAGCCATGTTTGAATGGCGGAGTAGACTTGATGGGGCGAATGCCCTAATTCTACTCCTATTCCTTGTGATAAGCCATTTTAGCCAATCGCCCTCATAGGACACCTTCCTCCTCCCATGAATCAATCTCATCAATTCATGCTTCACAAGGCCACAGGTCCAGGCACTGAAGCTGCACACAGAATCACAGAATGATTACAGCATGGAAGGGGGACATTCAGATTGTTGAATCGACATAGTGGTCCATTCCTGGTGATATATTTCTGGGTCAGGGTGGTGTATGACTTACAGTGGCTTTGCCATGTGCTCTTTATCATCGTAGACATCACAGGTTGGGGAGGCAATGCAGGAGTAGCCTGGAAAAATAATCGTAATCTATTTTGCAAATGACACATCCTGTAACTATTATGTGTAGATGGAATAGGGAATTAATGTTTAAGGTGCTGGACAGAGTGCCAATTACACAAGCTGCCACAATCAGGATGGTGACTTCTTAAGAGTTCCTCTGTTCTTTCAGGCAACCGGGGGTATTCGTCATATCTCTGACTATTGCCTTGTGGATGGTGGAAAGGCATTCAGATGTGAGGAGGTGAGCCACTCAGCAGTGGATAGCCAACGTCCTATTACTTACATAGCTGGTGAGTTGGGTTTCTAATCAATGGTGACCCCAGGTTGTTAATGGCAGGGTGTTGGTGATGTGCCATTGAATGTTAAGGGCAGGTAGTTAGACTCTCACTGGTTGGGGATTACTATCAACTGGTGCATTTGTACCACATTTCAGTCCGTGCCTTAAAGATGATAAAGTCTGAACACACAGGGGCATGAGCAGCTTTATTTATCAAAGAGTTGCAAATAGAATTGGATATTGTGCAAACAGCAACAAATATCTCCACTTCTGAACCTGCAATAGATGGAAGCCTATTGACGAAACTGCTGGGGATGGGTCTAGGAGGAACTGCTGCAGTGATACCTTGGAGATGGGAGGATGGATTCCAACAACCGCAAAGATCTTCTCTTGTGTAACATATGTCTCCAACCACTGCAGTCAATTCCTTTTAATGCTCATTGACTATTTTTTCAGGAAACGTATCTCTGGAATTTAGCTCTCAGCTCCATATTTGGATCAAGGCTCTAATGTGGTTCGGGGCCGATTGGTACCAGCAAACCCTAGACTTGGCATCCGTGAATAGATCATTGATGAGTAAATGCTGCTTGACTGCATTGTTGATGACTCAATCCATCACTTAATTAATGACTGAGAATAGAAAGATGGGACAGTAATTAGCTCACTTGGATTTGGCCTGCTTTTCATGAATAGGAGATACATGGACAATTTTCCATATGGCTGTGCAAATTCCAGTATTGTTATCAGACTGGAACACAGTTTGAAGAAGGGTCTCGACCCTAAACATCACCCATTCCTTCTCTCGAGAGATGCTGCCTGTCCCACTGAGTTGCTACAGCATTTCGTGTCTACCTTGTCTAAAGGTACAACTAGTTCAAGAGTGCAGGTCTTCTGAACGGAAGCTGAGATGTTGTCTGGTTCTGTAGACATTACTACATCAGTGGTCTTGGCCCTTATGTAAGTGAATCAAATTGGATGGAGACTTGGCAATGTAATCATACAATGATTCAATGATACTTTATTGTCACATGTCTCTAGGTAGAGTGAAATTGTTTGTTTTTGCATACGATACTCAAAGTACCCAAAAGAGTCGCAGCATTTCTGGCAGTGACAAAGTTACAAAAGTACTAATTACTAATGTTGGTCCCTCTTTGTTCTCTCACTACTACAGTCTGAGGTTTCCAGCTGCTTTAAGAACAACCATACTTCCTGTACCCAAGAGTAGCAAGGTGACGTCCCTCAACAACCACCGAACAGTGGCACTCGTATCCAATGTGGTGATGTGTTTGAGAGGTTGTTGAAGTAACTGAACTCTGCCTCAGTAATGATTTAAATCCACTTCATATGTGATTGCAAGAACAGATTGAAGGTAGATGTGATATTGCTATCAGGAACACACATCGACTACAGCTTGGCGATCAACACCTCCAGCATGTGAAGCTCAGGGAACTGGGTCTCTGCTCCTCCCTTTGCAATGGGATCCTCGACTACATCATCATTGGCAGACCTCCATCATCACGACTTGGTTAACCGAACACTGTGTAAATGCATGGTCAAATCTTGGGAAGGGGGTGAGGGGGGAGGCTGTGCTCTTTCCCTCTATGAGTTTCAAACTATGCCTTAGCCTGGTACTCAATGCTAACTTTTTATTGACTGATGTAAAGTATTAATTTGGTGTCTCAGCCATAACTTTTGCCTCCATGAATAGATTTCCTTCTCGGTCCATCTATTCTCTTACTAATCCTCTGATCAGCCCATCTCTTCCCTCACTCGTTTCTTGTCCATATCCTCATATAATATTTTTAGATTCCTATAATGTTGTTTCAAGTCTTTTCTCATACTCTCTCTATGTTTCCTTTTCACTTCCTCTCTGAACAGTCTGTATTCAGCTAGGTTGTCACTATATTTTAATAATCTGGCATCTACCAGATGCTCTTTTCTTTTCCTCTATGTTTTTGGTCATCCATGGATTTCTGACTTTAATTTCCCAACTCTCTCATGGGAATATCCTAGAATGTAGCATTTCCATCTTAAAGCCCTCCTGCTTTTCAATTACAGTTTTACAGCTGCCAAGCTTTGACTAGTTTACTTGGCCTAACGTTTTAACTCCCATTGAAACTGGCTTTTCTCCAAATAACTATTTTACCTTTATATCTTGTTTCCAGAGCTATTCTAAACCATATGATATTATGATAGCCATTATCTAAATGATCATTCACGTGGCCTGGCACATTTCCAAGAACTAAACCCAGCAGTGCTGCTTTCCGTTTTGGGCAGCAATACAAATGTATACTAATTAGGCCACTTCTCTTTAACACATCTCAGGTGTTCTCTCTCCTTGCCTTTTAAGTTATTGGTATCCCAGTGTAAGTTTGGATTATTGAAGTCTCCTTATTACTGTTGCCTTACTTTTGCACAGCTATGAATTTTCATGCAAGCATGATGCTCAGTTTCTTCCCATTAGGGTGAAGGCCCACATAATAGCCTTAGTAGTAGTCTAACACCCTCCAGTGTTTATTAATTCTAAACAGGTATTTTCTGCCTTTGATCATTCCGGGACATCCTCATTCTCCAGCATCGTAATGACCTTTATAATCCACACTGCCACACCTCCTCCTTTCTTCCCTCTCCTACCATCCCTAAACATCCCATATCTAGGAATGTTTAGAACCCACTGCTGTCCTTTTTTAGTCAGGGCAGGTTTCCATTATTGCCTCCACATCATAATCCCACAAGACCAATTTTGTCTGCTGCTTAATAAACCAGTTTAATATATTTCTTACACTTAAATACAAAGGCACTAAATCTCTTTTAACTGTCTTGTTTTCCCATTTAGTCTCATCCTGCATACAAACATTATATTTTCTGTTGGTTATATTTATTTTCCCAATCCTTTTTGCACATTATTTCTCTTTTCACCCCAGGTATCCAGAAGTATTTAAAATCTTTTGCTGTGCTTCTTCAGCCAAGTTTCCAATGTTGCCATGTAATCATAATCAAAATGGTTGATACATCTGCAGCTCTGCTTAATACTCTTCATGCTTCTACATGCATACACTGTAAACCTCTATTTGACCTTCATACACTCTATTTTAGTCCTGTCATGTCTAATAAATTCCTGTTTTTATGTTCTGGTTCTATTTAACACACCAATCTTTTTCACAGCTTTTTAATGCAATTTTGTGATGCATAGAGTCTCTTGCCCAGAGTAGGTGAATCGAGGACCAGAGGTTTAAGGTGAAGAGGAAAAGACTTAATGTAAATTTGAGGGGTGACTTTTTCCATGCAAAGGGTGGTGGTGCATGGAACAAGCTGCCAGAGGAGGTAGTTGACGCTGAGACTATCTCAATGTTTAAGAAATAGTTAGACAGGTACATGGATAGAACAGGTTTTGGAGGGATAAGGACCAAACACAGGCATGTGAGACTAGTGTAGCTGGGACATGTTGGCCAGTGTGGGCAAGTTGGGTCGAAGGGCCTGTATCCAAACTGTATGACTCTATGAGTCCAATCCTTCCCTGGGTCTATCTCACTGTGACATTAGTTTAAACCTCAGTACTTTGGGTTGTGGTCTCACGGATGCCTTATCAAAACTCACCAAGCATTCCTTTACCAGTATACCATATTTACTGACTTTTATAATATTTACTAACTTTTTTTTTGTAAACCAACAAAATCCAAGTGACATGATTGAGGCTCCGGTCCTGATCTCTGTGTAACCCCGTCAGTAAACATTTGCCAGTAACCTCTGTGAACTGTTAGTAGAAACAAGGAACGACAGATGCTGGTTTATACACA
Source organism: Leucoraja erinaceus (assembly GCF_028641065.1). Lineage (NCBI taxonomy): Eukaryota > Metazoa > Chordata > Chondrichthyes > Rajiformes > Rajidae > Leucoraja > Leucoraja erinaceus. The sequence goes on from NC_073382.1 coordinate 74,286,853, forward strand.
AAAGGACACAAAGTGCTGGAGTAACTCAGCAGGTCATGCAGCATCCCTGGAGAACATGGATCGGTGATGTTGATTATTGTTTTATGATGCAACCTTTTGTATGAAATATTATCTGATACCTCTTTAATATCCAGATTCATTACATTTACTGATTACAAAAGTAATAGAGTCATGCTGAAATAGTACAGGGTTTATGTAAGATCACACGCAGAATATTTTGCACAGTTATGATCAGCAACTATATATATCAGATGTGATATTTCATCAAAATATTACATTGGCTACATTCTTAAATTTTGTTTTTTATTAAATCTCCTATCTTTGAAGATAGATTTCAGGATTTTGCTGACAATTGGTTTTCAGCTAATTGGTTTCTTTTTATTTACCTCCCTCTTCATAATAGCAGTGTTACATTTAACTTTCAATTTGTTTGGACTATTCCAGGATCTGGACAATTTTTGCAAATCATCGCTGCTGTATCCATTGTCGCAGCAGTCACCTCTTTTAGAGTCCATGTGGGCCGATCAACAGGCCCAAGGCATTTCTCCGGTAGAGAGTTGGATGCAGAGTAATGCTGCTAACAATTCCATTGGGCATAGAACATAGCACAGTACAGCACAGGAACTGACTCTTTGGCCCACATTGTCTCTATTGAACTTGATGCTAAGTTAAACTAATCTTCTCTGCCTGCATATGATCTACATCCCTCCAGTCTCTGCATATCCATTGCCTGTTCTAAAGCCTCTAAAATGTCATGATCATATCTGCCTCCACCACTACTCCTGTCAGATGTTCTGGGGCTTCAACATTGGGAGAAAAATGATGGAGGGGAGAGAAAAGACTTAGCCTTCCATCACAGTGAGGAGGAGATTCACTATGATGGATGTTTGTGTAAATTGAATTGTTTGTATGTCTTGTAGGAATTGTTTCTGTTTGTATGGCTGTGGAAACTAAGTTTTGTTTGAGCCTCACTGAGGTTCAAAAGACATGTAATAAATATTCAATATTCAATATTCAATATTCAATGTTCCAGACACCCACCACTCTCTTTGTAAAAACTTGCCCCTTATATCTCTTTTAAACTTTGCCTCTCTATCTTTAAAGCTATGCCCTCATCTATATACATTGATGGCAGAGGAAAAGTATAAAAACATTGATTCCTAAATAAACCTTCAAACAGTACCAACATTGCAAGGTATAACCATTGTTTATCCAATTATGGATATGCCTCGCTGAGAAGAGAACTACTGTAGATAGCAGTGGCCTTGCATTTGACAGAGCTATGCTTCTTTACTTGCATTCTTCAACCATTCTCATCACGTCACAGGCCTTCTGGAAAATATATATATATATTTTTTTAATTTTTAATTTTATTAGAAGTAAGTACAGTCATATGGCACCAAAGTGCCTAATATATATTTTCATAATACATTTTATGTACAACTTCTTTTTTTTTTTTGTTACATTGTAAAAAGATTAGAATAAGAAAAAGAAGTTAGATAGTAAAGGATAGAAAGATGTGAAATATAGTGTGTGAAGAAAGAAAACGAGTAAATGAAGAAAGTTGAGAAAGAGAAAATAGAGAAAAAAAATAAAATAAAAAAGAAAAGGATATCATTATTTATAATCTTGACCAACCCTCGTCCAGTCCTGAAACAGTTATTTTACAATTGTGTTGCACTATATGATTCCAAAAAAACGACGAATGGAGACCAACTCGTTATGAATTGGTCTGGTTTATCCATTAGGAGGAATCGCATTTCCTCAAGATGAGCGGTGTCCAACATACTTGCAATCCACATTTTAAGCGTTGGTATTGATGTACCCTTCCAAAATTTAAGTATTGATTTTTTTGCTATTATTAAACCATAGTTAAGGAATAGATTTTGAGATGTGTTCAATTTATTCCCATCTTCCATTACGCCAAATATAATCATTTCAGTATTAGGTTCCATTCTTGCCTTGAATAATTTTGTAAATATTTCAAAAATTTAATTCCAAAATCTATAAATTTTATGCAGGAAACTAAGGAGTGTGTTATAGTTGCCTTTTGGGCTAGACATTTATCACAAGTGGCAGATATATTTGGATAAAATTTGTTCAATCTTGTTTTTGAATAATATAATCTATGTACAATTTTAAATTGAATTAGATTATGTCTTACATTAATTGAACATTTGTGAATATATATCAAGTATTTTTCCCATGTAACCTTCGTGATTTTTATCATTTGTTCCCGTTCCCACTCTTCTCTAAGTACCTCTGTCGATGGTAGGTCTATATTTAGAATACTATTATATAAATATGATATTAATTTTTGTGAGTCAGCTTCAATATTCATTGCTTCTTCCAATACTTCAGAGGTTATTTTTTGATATCCTTGTATATATTTTTTCATGAAATCGCAAATCTGAAGATATTTAAAATATTGGTTGTTTTTCAATTTAAATTTTAATTGTAATTGTTGGAATGATAGTAGGTTTCCCATTTCGTACATATCCCCGATCCTTCTAATTCTGAGACTTTCCCATTGGTTATATGTCTTACCAATAAGAGATGGTTTAAATAAAGTGTTATTCGCTATTGACATTAACAGTGATAGATTTCTTAATTTTAAAGATAATTTTATTTGTTTCCAAATTCTTATTGTACCATATATAATTGGGTTCTTCTTATATATTGTGTTATTCAGTTTTTTTGGGGAGAAGAGGAACATTCCTATTTTACAAGGATGGCAATCCTCCTCTCCATTTTTATCCATTCTGTCTGCTGGATAGAACTATCCAACCAATAAATCATATTCTTAATATGCACTGCCCAGTAATAATACATAAAATTCGGAAGTGAAAGTCCCCCAACCTTTTTTGGTTTACATAAGTGTTTTTTGTGATTCTATGTGATCTATAGTCCCAAATATAATTAGTAAAGTCAAGAGTCAAGAGTCAAGAGTCTAATTTCAAGAGTCAAAAAATATATATTTTGGTATATATATACCGGTATAGACTGAAATAGGTATAGTAATTGTGGTAGGAAGATCATTTTTATTGCATTTATTCTACCTAATAATGATAAGGGAAGTGTTTTCCAAAATTTAATCAGTGTATTAAGTTTATTTAATAAAAGTATGAAATTAGTGTTGAATAATGCTTTATATTTTCTAGTAATCTGAATACCCAAATATTTAAATTTTTCTGTTGCGATCTTAAAGGGAAACTTCAATAAGTGTGTAGGTTCTTGAGGTTTTAATGTCATGATTTCATTTTTATTCCAGTTTATTCTGTATCCAGAAAAAGACCCAAATTCCTCTATTAAGTTTAATAAATTTGGTATGCTCGTTTGTGACTTTGTAATATATAAAATATATCCTCTGCATATAATGAGATTTTATTCTTTGAGTCCCTGGTATTATAGCCCTGAATATTCGGATGAATTCTTAAATTTCAGCCAGGGGTTCTATCATAAGTGCAAATAGCAGGGGTGATAATTCACATCCCTGCCTATTACCCTTGATAGTTGAAATTTTTGAGATAACATGTTATTAGTTAAAATTCTTGCCATCGGTTTATCATATAATAATTTTACCCATGTTATAAAATTCTCTCCCATATTAAATTTTCGTAGTACTTTATATAAGTATTGCCACTCTACCTGATCAAATGCTTTCTCTGCATCCAAAGAAATAATTGATATATCTTCTTCCACTACTTTATGCGAGTACATTATATTAACCAGGCGTCTCAGATTATTAAATGAGTATCTTTTGGGTATAAACCCCGTTTGATCAGGGTTTATCAATATATTTGCTTAATCTTCTTGCTAAAATCTTTGCTAAAATTTTCTGATCTGTATTTAAAAGTGATTTAGCTCTGTACGAGCCCGGATCTTCTAAATCTTTATCTTTTTTTGGAATAAGCGTAATAGTTGATTCTGTTAGTGTTTCAGGTAGTTTGTTTTCTTTAAAAGCATGGGAGTATAAATTAAATAAATACGGGGTCGTTATCTCATGAATTTTTTTATAATATTCATTATTAAAACCATCTGGTCCCGGTGTCTTACCATTTCTCAGCGATTTTATTGTTTCATCTATTTCTTTGATTGTAATTTGAGCTCCTAGTTCCTCTTGTTCCAAAAGGTCCAGTATTGGAAGTTATCTTATCTAGAATTTTTTTTATTTTACTATCTTCTATTTTAATTTTAGATGTATATAAGTTTTGGTAAAATTGAACAAATCTATAATTAATATCTTTAGGTAGTATTAGTAATTCACCTTTCTCTGATTTAATTTTGGTTATAGTATTTTCCTTTACATGTTTATTCAATTGGCGAGCTAAAAGCTTATGTGGTTTGTCACCAAACTCAAAATGTTCCTGTTTTGTAATTTGGGAATAGTCTTATTACTCTTGCCGATACAATTCTATTAAGTTTAAATTTCAGTAATATTATCTTATTGTGTTTATCTGTCGTGGAATCTTTGGCATTATCCAACTCTAACTGTCTGATTTCTTGTTCTAACAACATTTGTTCTGTCTTATTCTTTTTATTTTGAAAACTTTGATATGAAATTACAATTCCTCTCATAAATGCCTTAAAAGTTTCCCATAATAAAGAAGGCAAAGTACCTGGTATATCATTTGTATCGAAAAAAAGTTTCATTTGTTGTTTTAAATATTGATAGCCTTGCATGTCATTTAAAATATGTGTATTAAACCTCCAAAATTTTTTTTTACCCGGCATTCCCTCAAATTTTACTGAAAATGTCAACAGAGAGTGATCTGAGATACTACTAATGTGGTATGTTGGGTTGTTTGTATATGGCATTAATTTCATATCCACTAAAAAAATAATCAATTCTTGAATAAGTTTTATGTACCGAAGAGTAAAACGAGTATTCCCTTCCAACTGGATTAGCAGATCTCCATACATCTATTATATTAGTATTTTTTTATATATGTATTTAGATGTTCGCTAGTCTTAGATTTTAAATTACTCTTCTTTTGTTTTGCTGATTTATCTAGATATGAATCTAAAACACAGTTAAAGTCCCCCCCTATTATCACATTTTGGTAATTAAACTCTGATATTATGTCAATAATTTTATCAACAAACTGGGGGCACTTTACAAGAAGGAGATGCAATATAAATCTAATAACCCGGGATGACCACCCAACACCTCAAATTCTGAGGTATTTGGTTGCACCATATGATTCAGGAATATTACCTTGATTTACAATGCAAGACGATAGACAAATAAAGAATGGAGGAATTACATGTTGTAGTTGGAATATAAGGGGTTCCAACGAACCAATTAAGAGGGGTAAAATCTTTGCCCAACTAAAATCGTTGAAAAGCGACATAATGTTTTTGCAGGAAACACACATGAAACAACAAACACAAATGAGATTAAAGGCGAATTGGATAGGCAAACATACTACTCCTCATTTACTTCTAAATCTAGGGGTACGGCTATTCTTATTAGAAAAGGAATTCCTTTTAAATTAAAGAATACTATATCAGATAAAGAGGGAAGGCATATTATAGTTTCGGGAGAAATTTATGCAACCCCACTAACTTTGATAAATATTTATGCTCCGAATTCTGGAAAATATGAGATGCACTTATATTACCAGCATCAAGTTTTGTATCAGAAATACAGAGACTTGCTTGAGATTCAGACTAATATTAGTTGCATATAAGGATCTCATAGATACGGGAGCTCTAATTTTGACTTGGCAGATGTTATGAGTAAGGGGACTGAAACACAAGGCATGCCATAACCCACCTTGCCAACCTGCCCTGTAAAATTTAAACCATAAACAGGAAGAATCTGCAAAAAGATTTCTGCTGTTTGAGATTTAGTTTAGTTTAGTTTAGAGATATGCTGCAGAAACAGGCCCACTGGGTCCGCCCCGACCAGCGATCCCCGCATTTTAACACTATCATACACACACTAGGGCCAATTTTTACATTTATCAAGCCAATCTACCTACATACCCGTACGTCTTTGGAGTGTGGGAGGAAACTGAAGATCTCGGAGAATAACACACACGGTCATGGGGAGAACGTACAAACTCCATACAGACAGCACCCAGAGTCGGGGTTGAACCCGGGTCTCTGGCGCTGTAGGTGCTGTAAGGCAGCAACTCTACCGCTGCGCCACCGTGCAGCAAGAGATAAAGTATTTAGCCCATCCAAGTGGATTTTAACTCCCTTTCCTATTTACATTGGATATACAGGTTTGAAGTATCTCCTAAAATGTCTAAAATATTGTGCAAGATTAGCATTCATCTCACATATCCTCGACTTCCATTCCTTGAGTGATTACAGTCCCTCAAGGGAATTGTAGGATTGCAATCACTCAAACTTCCATTTCACATCTGTCTCCTTGATACCTTGTCACACAGATATATAGGGGATGAGAAATTATAATTTTTTCTCAAATTTTAGCAGAAACTCTATGCTAAAGGCTGATTGGATACTTTATGCGTCATCAAGCCTCTTGCAAAATTTTCACGGGCACTCAGGGCACTCAGCATGTGGTCATTTGGATGTAAAATTATTAAATGGTAATGCACAAACAAGGTCATTAAAAGACATGAGACTTGAACAGGTTTAATCAACTCGGCACAGCGGCGCAGCTGTAGAGCTACTGCCTTACAGCATCAGAGACCCGGGTTCGATCCTGACTACATGTGATGTCTGTACGGAGTTTGTGCATTTTCCTCGTGACCTGCGTGGGGTTTCTCCGAGATCTTCGGTTTCTCCAAAGACGTACAGGTTTGTAGGTTAATTGGCTTGATGCAAATGTAAAATTGTCCCTCGTATGTGTGGGGTAGTGTTAATGTCCAGGGATTGCTGGTCATTGCGGATGCAGTGGGCCTGTTTCTGCATTGTATCTCTAAACTAAACTAAATTAAACTAAACTCTCCTTAAAAAACAACTTAGTACCTAGAGTGACATGCCACTATTTGGAGTATTGCATGCAGTTTGCGGTCACCCCCGCTACAGGAAAAATGTGGAGGCTTTGGAGACTTTGGAAGGGATGCAGAAGAGTTTTACAAGAATTATGCCAGGAGTATTAACCACAGGGAGAGGTTGGACAAAGTTGGATAGTTTTCTCTCGAACGTCGGAAGTTGCAGGATGACTGATGAACATATATAAAATTATGAGAGGCATAAATAGGGTAGCCGGCCACCCTATTTATGCCTCAGGATGGATTGTCAAATATTGTTCAAATCAGGAAGCAAAGAGTAGGAGTAAACGGGTCCTTTTCACAATGGCAGGCAGTGACTAGTGGGCTACCGCAAGGCTCAGTGCTGGGACCCCAGCTATTTACAATATATATTAATGATCTGGATGAGGGAATTGAAGGCAATATCTCCAAGTTTGCGGATGACACTAAGCTGGGGGGCTGTGTTAGCTGTGAGGAGGATGCTAGGAGACTGCAAGGTGACTTGGATAGGCTGGGTGAATGGGCAAATGTTTGGCAGATGCAGTATAATGTGGATAAATGTGAGGTTATCCATTTTGGTGGCAAAAACGAGAAAGCAGACTATTATCTAAGGGGTGGCAGATTGGGAAAGGGGGAGATGCAGCGAGACCTGGGTGTCATGGTACACCAGTCATTGAAGGTAGGCATGCAGGTGCAGCAGGCAGTAAAGAAAGCGAATGGTATGTTAGCTTTCATTGCAAAAGGATTTGAGTATAGGAGCAGGGAGGTTCTACTGCAGTTGTACAGGGTCTTGGTGAGACCACACCCGGAGTATTGCGTACAGTTTTGGTCTCCAAATCTGAGGAAGGACATTATTGCCATAGAGGGAGTGCAGAGAAGGTTCACCAGACTGATTCCTGGGATGCCAGGACTGTCTTATGAAGAAAGACTGGATAGACTTGGTTTATACTCTCTAGAATTTAGGAGATTGAGAGGGGATCTTATAGAAACTTACAAAATTCTTAAGGGGTTGGACAGGCTAGATGCAGGAAGATTGTTCCCGATGTTGGGGAAGTCAAGGACAAGGGGTCACAGCTTAAGGATAAGGGGGAAATCCTTTAAAACCGAGATGAGAAGAACTTTTTTCACACAGAGAGTGGTGAATCTCTGGAACTCTCTGCCACAGAGGGTAGTTGAGGCCAGTTAATTGGCTATATTTAAGAGGGAGTTAGATGTGACCCTTCTGGCTAAGGGGATCAGGGGGTATGGAGAGAAGGCAGGTACGGGATACTGAGTTGGATGATCAGCCATGATCATATTGAATGGCGGTGCAGGCTCGAAGGGCCGAATGGCCTACTCCTGCACCTAATTTCTATGTTTCTATGTTTCTATGTCTATTGTGGGGCATAGCTTTAAGGTAAGAAGGGAAAACTTGAAAGGAGATGTGTGGGGCAAGTGTATTTCTCAGAGGGTGGTGAATTCCTGGAATGTGCTGCCAGTGGCAGTGATGCAGGCAGATATGATATTGGCATTTAAGAGATCTTTGGATAGGTACATGGATATCCAGGGAATGGAGGGATGTGGATTATGGACAAGCAGGTAAGAATGGGTCTAGGCAATGTGTTCAGCACTGACACTGTGGGTCAATGGACCTGTTTCTGGGTTGTATTATTCTGTTATTTGAATGCAAATCATCCACCTTTTCCAGGAAGTTTCCACTTCCACCTTTTCATTGCTAGCGATTGCATGCTCCATGTTGATTTCCTCTGACCACGTGATCATCTCTGTTTTCCCCTGATCATACTCACTTGGTTAACCACACCCTCCCCCCTCCACCCAACCCAGCCGCACTCCCATCCTCCACCAGGTCATGCCTCACATCTGATAGCAAGTAACAATGCGTTATATAGCCAAGTTATGTCGCAATGTTTTGTATGTGAATGCTGTGGAAGAGCATATCGAGGCTTTAAGTGATACGTTGCTCTTTGAATATGTATTTGATTTTGCATTTGAAATATAGAAGGAGCAGCAAAGTTCTGATGACCTGGCATAAGGAGTAAACATGGAACTGATTCACAGAAAACATAAATAGATTATTTATGGGGTAAATTATTCTGTTGGGTTGCCTTATCAGTCTGTTGCCTTGTCTTATCTTGTCAGTTTCCTGACGTATTTGACTGCAGCTCTGTAGAGATTGTCTGGGTGCATACAATGTTATCCTACTACCACATTTTTACCAATTATTACCTCCTGAGGGATTACCCTGGAGTCCCAATGGGGCAACCCCCCTTGCACATACCTCATGTATCTAATTCGATATGCATTAATTGGAAATGCAGCTCTTTCATCCTGAATAACAATCTTGCTCTTAATGTCAGCAAGACCTTGGAGCAGTGTTTTGACTTAAGAAGGGGAAAGATGAGGATCCACAATCCTGTCTTCATTGGTGAATTTACTGAGATTTTTCATAACCATCATCATAATCATACTTTATTAGCCAAGTATGTTTTACAACATACGGGGATTTAAAAAAAAAAAAATAAACCAGCATCTGCAGGTCCTGTGTCTACATTTTACTGATACCTTCCTCTCCAAAATGTAACCTGCTGGTTGATGTTTTCCACAAAAGTCACCAACTTCGAGTCTTGCGTGTCTCTGAAGATCTGCCCTGGGCCCTGCACATTAATGCACAGGGCGGCACAGTAGCGCAGCTAGTAGAGTTGCCATCTCACAGTGCTGGAGACATGGTTTTGATTTGAGTGTTGTTGTGAACATGTTGAGTTTGCATGTTCTCCCTGTGATTGTGTGGATATCCTGCGGGTGCTCCGGTTTACTCCCAGATCCCAAAGATGTGCAAATGTGTAGGTTAATTGGCCTCTGTAAATTGCCCCATGCTTTACGAAGCGGATGTGAAAGTGGATATCTAGTATGAACATGTGATCGACGATCGAGTGGTGGGCCGAAGGGTCTGCTTCCATACTGTATCTTCTACTCAATCTACTGGTCACAGACACTGACCTGGTCCATCACAGGTATTGGCCTCCCACCAATAAAGAGATCTATAGGAGGTGCTGACTCTAACAAGGCTGCCAATATCAGGGAAGATCTACATTCACTCCTACCATTGGGAAAAAGGTATATGAGTCTGAAAACAATGACCACTATTCTTCCCTTTATCATGTATCTATTCTCTTTATCATGTATCTGTTCACTGTGGACAGCTCACTTGTAATCATGTACAGTTTTCCGCTGACTGGTTCGGACATTACAAAAAGTTTTTCATTGTACATCGGTACACATGATAATAAACTAAGCTAAACTAAACTAAACTGAACACTAGGTTCAAGAATAGCTTTTTCCCCAAAAATCAGGTTTTTAAACATTACACAACGTTAACCTCAAATATGAACGTATTTAGTTGCACTAAGGGCTTTGGACTTGTTTTGCACTGGTATTGTGGTTATTAATTTGTTGAATGTTTGTTTATGATATATTATTATATATTGTGTATTGTTTACAGACATGTTATGCTGCTGCAAGTAAGAATTTCATTGATCCGTTGTTGGTTCATATGATAATTAAACACCTTTGACTCTCTTGACGTCATCCTAATCTCTGGAACTGACTCAATATCAGAAATAATTGTTATTGGCTATTGAAATGTTTCCAAAAGTCGAGATATGAAACATAATTTCCTGGTCACTGAAGTCCCTATCTTAGTGAAATAATGAGGATGAGGGTTCAGAGAGACAAAATCAAACATGATCATTAAGTATTGTTTGTTGGAGCTCAAATGAAAGTTCACTGTTTCTCTGTGCACAGTGGTGCAGTGGTAGAGCTGCTGCCTTAAGGGGCTGTCCCACTGTACGAGCTAATTCAAGAGTTCTCCCGAGTTTCCCCTAATTTGAACTTGGAGAATTACGGTAATAGCCGCTCATAGGTACTCAGGGCACTCGTGAACATTTTTCACATGTTGAAAAATCTTCACGCGTCTTCCCGAGCTTACCGCGTTTCCCGAGTACCTGCCGTTAGCGTTACGAGCCGCTAAGAGACGTCCCGAGCTCCGACTTACCCGCAACGTATATTTTACGTACTTACCACGAGTTTGATTTTTTTTTAAACTCAGAAGAGCTCTTGAATTAGCTCTTACAGTGGGACAGCCCTTTTAAGGGCTGTTGATCTGGAAGTGGCGGCGCTGTTAACAGCTGCGGCTCGCCTGCAGTCCGTCTGTCTTTACTTTTTTCTGTTGTTTTTTTTGTCTTGTTTTGGTTAAGTTTTAGTTTGTTGGGTTGTGTTATGGAAGGGGGGTGAAACATGTTCTCTGTCTCTTCCTTCGGGGGAATGCGATTTTTTCGTGTCGTATCCCCCTTCCCTGTCTCCGTCTGCGCTGAGGCCTAATGGCAGAGCTGGCGGCCTCCAGCCTGCGACTGACCACGTGGGAGGAATAGTTAAAATTGAAAGGTGAAGATCAAAAGATCTCGGACTGAGTAAAGGCATGCCAGCCATTGATTAGGAAAGATAATCCTTGCATAGTTCCTTGAAGGTGGAATCTCATATAGATAGGGTGGTAACGAAAGCTTTTGGTATGCTAGTCTTTATAAATCAGAGCATTGAGTATAGAAGCTGGGATGTAATTAAAAATTGTACAAGGCATTGTGAGACCAAATCTGGAGTATGGTGTACAATTTTGGTCGCCCAATTATAGGAAGGATGTCAACAAAATAGAGAGAGTACAGAGGAGATTTACTAGAATGTTGCCTGGGTTTCAACAACTAAGTTACAGAGATAGGTTGAATAAGTTAGGTCTTTATTCTCTGGAGCGCAGAAGGTTAAGGGGGGTCTTGATAGAGGTCTTTAAAATGATGAGAGGGATAGACAGAGTTGATGTGGACAAGCTTTTCCCTTTGAGAATAGGGAAGATTCAAACAAGAGGACATGACTTCAGAATTAAGGGACAGAGTTTAGGGGTAATATGAGGGGGAACCTCTTTACGCAGAGAGTGGTAGCGGTGTGGAATGAGCTCCCAGTGGAAGTGGTGGAGGCAGGTTCATTGGTATCATTTAAAAATAAATTGGATAGGCATATGGATGAGAAGGGAATGGAGGGTTATGGTATGAGTGCAGGCAGGTGGGACTAAGGGGAAAAAAAGTTCGGCACGGACTTGTAGGGCCGAGATGGCCTGTTTCCGTGCTGTTATTGTTATATGGTTATATGGTTATATGGTTATATGGTTATATAATTTTAAAGTTGCAGGGAAGTCAGCGAAAATCCTGAGATGTGAATTCATCTGGGATTGAAAGTCAGTTTCATCTGGACTGTAATAATCTTGGACTGTAATAATATTGTTCATTGTACATTGTTTTCAAATTGTCCGATTTATTTTTAGTCTAAACAACCCTATCTCAGCATCAAACTACTACAGAATTGGTATCAGGTTGTTCTTCATAATTTGGCTTACACTATTATAGATTGGTTACGTAGTGAAAGATAATTTATTGTATATTTATTGTTGTGTTCTTGGATTTAATGTGCTTATAAAGTTGCAGTAAGTAAGAATTTTGCTGTTCCGATCCTGGTGTACATAATACTTAGCCAGTCAGGTACCATCCAAGTGAACATACTGCAAGCCAAGTTGTGCTAAAATTCATTTAGATCCACTTTTCTTAGCCAGGTACTGAGAGCACATTCTAAAACGCCTGTTGAGGCCATTGGGTAAGTTCATCATAAGTGAATATCCAATGAGAGAAACAAAATCTTGCAAAGACCATGGTGTCATTGGTATGCTTTGTCCTGGTGGGTAAGATAACCATAGACGCCATAAATAATATGTGTGAAATAAGTAAAAAAATAGGACTATCCTCTCTCCAGCATCAAATAAACTCTGGCTGGACACATGGATAATTATGCAAAATATAAAATGATGCGAAACATGCTATAGATAGAAAGTACAATAAAGGGAAGCTTAGTCCCAAGTAACTTGATCTTGATTCATGAAGCTGATGCCATTGTTTGGGAAGATGATTGATCACCTTTGTGTCCTGGACACAGGTGTTGAACTTATGCTACAAGATTTATGTTTTAGTGTATTCCTAGTTTTAATTAATTTTCTCATGGGATGTGGCCATTGCTGGCATGGTTGGCTTTAATGCCCTGCTCTAATTACCCTTAGGAAGGTGATGAGCCATCTATTTGAATTGCTGCAGTTGTTAAGTTGATGGAACTCCCATTGTGTTAGGCAAGGAATTGTAAGATTTAATGCAAGTAGCAATGAGATATCAGGCACAGATGTTACATGGGCACGGTGTATAACTTGGACAGAGTCTACAAGTTTCGAGCTACAGAAGGGTTTACAAGCTACAGAAGGGTTTCGACCAGAAACGTTGCCTATTTCCTTCGCTCCATAGTGGATGCTGAGTTTCTCCAGCATTTTTGTCTACCTCAGAGTCTAGAAGTATTTGTTTCCCATACATTTTGCTGCCTTTATTTTTCCAGAAATGACCTGTTTGGAAGATGGTTCAAACTAGTGGTAATTGATTTAATGTTTTTTTAATATATTTGTTAATAATATTAATCTTAAAATTGGTTCACCAAACTCCCTCTATTTAATTCAGTGGATCGCTCTTTATTGTCAATACAGAGTGAGCAAGTAATATCACAACACGTACACTTTAGAACAGGAAATATGTCATACCAATTAATACTTATCACCTCACAATGTTCTCTTCTTTGGTGGTAAACTAAACGATGAATGAAAGCACAAGATGAAGGGTGTGCAAGTGGAAGAATGTTGGATAAAGCACAGGTGAGTTTGCTTGGGGCAGAGTCTCCCCACAGGAGAAAGCGGACAAAACAGGGTAAAAGGCTGATTATTTCAGCTGTTTGATGTTTTTTTAAACTTTTCTTTGTGACACCATGATTGTTTTTTTAGATTTTGCATAATATATAAAAATGTGTTTTCTAAAACTGTCTATTGTCACTTCAGCATCACCGTGACACACTGCAGGTTTTGAAGCTGGAAGAAAGCCATGTGTTTATGAAAAGTGTCAAAAACAATGTCTGGCAATTAGAACCTTTTGTTCTGTGTTGCAGATTAAGGTAATTGTAATGTGTAGGAAGGAACTGCAGATGCTGGTTTAATCCAGATAGACGCAAAAATGCTGGAGTAACTCAGCGGGGCAGGCAGCGTCTCTGGAGAGAAGGAATGGATGACGTTTCGGGTCGAGACCTTTCTTCAGACCTGCAATGTTTGGTGAGGATGTTCTTAAAATACTGGCAAGATAAGATTTTGTGAAAAGATATGTATCGTCAGTCTTTCCTATGAGAAATGTTTTGAGGGGTATCTTTTCTCTTATTTTAAATAAGGGTTGACAGAAATACTTTAGCATTTGAAGATTATACTGTAAGTGTCAAAATCTCTGCCATTTATTCAGCCACTTGTCAGCTTTCATTATTACAAATGTTATAGGTTCAGTCCTGGAATCATTGTATTACACTAGGATTGATAAATGTCAGATCAATACATTCTTATAGAAAATTCTTCGCATTTATTAAATTTATATCCGATAAAGCTGTTGCAATGGATTAGAAACACTGGGCAATAATAGAACTTGGTTCACACTGAAACCTGTTTAATCATTTATATCTTAATGAATGACAGGAGATTTCAAACGTACAATATTAAGCAGAAGTATTAAAGGTAAGTAATTACTGTGTAAATGAAAGAAAATATAGTGTGAATAAATTGGAATAGGGCTTCCCTACTGTATGGGATTTGATTTGATATGTTAATTTGTACGTTGAATTTGTTTCAGTATAGTTGTTCATTTATAGTTTGGAATTAAACATTTCATTGTATGAAGTAGTTTAACTGGTGCCTAATAAAGGTGACGTGATGGTGGAACTACAATTTTCCTGTCAAAGTCTCAGGTTAGTTGGAATCTGTCTTTGTGCATTTATTAGCCCAGGATCAGAAGAAGCAGCTTGCTGAATTGATGTAGCATTTTTAATGACTTTGAGGATATCCTAAATCACTTACAGATAATTCATCACTTTTGATGTGTCGCGATTGCCCAAAAGTCTGTGCACAGCAAGATCCCACAGGAGCAATTGTTTGTTTTCATGTTTTTGGGGTCGTACCTTCTCTCAGATCCATGGAGTTTGTAGGTTCACCTGTGCTTTCTCCATTGCAGCAAGGCTTCAATCAGTTTCAACAATGTCATCTTCCTTCTAACGTGTTGCCTCTCAGCAACATGTTCCATGTAGCAGAGCTGGGGAAATCAGTGAGTTTGGCAGGCGTTGGGCTTACCTAAAAATTCATAGCAGTGACAGAGCATTAGGACTATTTCCAGGACGATGAGATGTGTTTTTCCATTGTACGCCAAGTGATGGAAAAATGAGCAAAGTTTCTTGACAACCCAGCAGCTGTTGCCTGCTTTTCAGATTTTCAATCACTGAACTCCCTTCATTATATAGGCAGGTTTCCTTCTCACTTGGGAACTGAAGTCTGATGTTTCTCCTCTACATTATGGGCTGTGTTATCCTGAAGGACGAATGTGGGCAATGTGTGAGTTATAGTCATAGAGTGATACAGTGTGGAAATAGGCCCTTCGACCTAACTTGCCCACACTGGCTAACATGTCCCAGCTAGGCTAGTCCCATCTGCCCATATCTGGTCCATATCCCTCCAAATCTATCCTATCCATGTACCTGTCTAACTGTTTCTTAAATACTGGAATAGTCTCTGCCTCAACTACATCTTCTGGCAGCTTGTTCCATATATCCACCACCCCTTGTGTGAAAAAGTTACCCTTCAGATTCCTATTCAATCTTTTCACCTTCACCTTAACCTTAAACCTATAAACCTTTTTGATTGGAAATCTAGTAAAAACCACATAACAAGATATTCAGAGATAGTGTTGCAATTTGGTTTTAAAGATCCCACCATCGGGGTTGATCCATGGGGAGTTATAGGATGACAATGGGCATTGACAACATCTTGGACCATTGAATTTTACCATGTCAAATTTTAATTCATTCATAACCTGGAATTTCAAAATCCTGTAACAATACTAATAGGTACCAATGCATGTTACAATCCACCTGGTTCACAAATGCCCATTCAGGGAAGGGAATCACCTCACAATTGCTGTGGCCCTTACAAGATTCCAGTCCTGGTAATGTGGTGTTCACTTTTAAAAATGCCTTCCAACATGGCACATTTTCAAGCCACTCAGTTGTACAATTGTGCTATGTTGAAACCGAGAAGGAATAAAAATAGACGGCAAGCACACAATCACTGAGGTGCCACATTTGCCATAGGAAAGTTGTTTGTGGCCCAGTTGACCTTGGAAGAACTTCTCATGAACATCTGGGTACTGGTGCCTAATTTGAAAGGGCAGTTGACATAACTGTGTTCTTGAAGAGCTTGACATAACTGTATTCTTGGAATTATACCTTGCAGATAACAAGCCAGATTATTCCATCACGAACCCTGGACCAGATCCACCAGAGATGATGGGAGAATGGTGTAAAACTGCAAAATGACCTTTAGGAAAATGTGGCCAAGGAAACCTTCTAATCATCAGCTACCATCTTCAGTTCAGTTTTCAGTTTCAGATTTAGCTTATTGTCATGTGTACTGAGGTACAGTGAAAAGATTTGTTGCATGTTATCCATATAGCTATATTTAAGAGGGAGTTAGATGTGGCCCTTGTGGCTAAAGGGATCAGGGGGGATGGAGAGAAGGCAGGTACAGGATACTGAGTTGGATTATCAGCCATGATCATATTGAATGGCGGTGCAGGCTCGAAGGGTTGAATGGCCTACTCCTGCACCTATTTTCTTTGTTTCTATGTTTCTAACCAGTCAGTGGAGAGACAATACATGATTACAATCAAGTCATTCACAGTGTACAGATACACGATAAGGGAATGACGTTTAGTACAAGATAAAGGCAGTTAAGTTCAATCAAAGATAGTCCGAGAGTCGACAATGAGAGAGATATTAGTTCAGGACTGCTCTCTAGTCGTGGTAGGATGTTTCACTTGCCTGATAACAGCTGCTGTGCTGATGAATCAGTATTCTTACATGTTGAGCCATGCTTGGAAAAAATATTGGAAGACATAAGGTCATCAAATGTAGTCTTGGTTGAGGATTTTAATGTCTATCCTCCACTAAGAGTGTCTTGTCAGTAACACCATTGACCAAATCACCCTCGTGAATGAGACAGCGGCTAGATGGGTCTCTGCATCAGATTATGAGGCAAACATCATAAGGGTCAACCATACTTGATCTTATCCTCTACAATTTACCTGCACGTAATGGCACTGGTAAAACCAACCCCAAAATAGATATCACGGAGACAAGATGCTGTTGTCACATTGAGGATTCCCATTTGTCAAGTTACATTATGTGACACTACATTTCTGCTATTATAGTTTACAATTGTAACAGATTTTCAACTTAAAACTATGCATTAATGAGACACTGTGGACAGTCAGCAGGAGAGGAAATGTAAACAGGTAGCTTATGGCCAGGCACATCCTTCACTCTACCATGATTCTCAGCAGGGAATCAATCCCAGCTCAATGAGGACTGCAGAAGGGCATGCTGGAAGCAGCTTCTGGCCAACCAGAAACTGATGAGATGGCAGTCCCGTTAATCTGCAATGCAGAACTACATGTGTGTCAAGCAACATACAGTGGCAGAGCTAATTCGTCACATAACAAGCACATCAGTTTAATTCTCTGCAGTTGCACCATATTTACGTGACAGTGGACAATTAACAGAGGGGTAGGCACTTTTTAGTTTTGTTTAGTTTAGTTTAGAGATACAGCGTGGAAACTGGCCCTTTGGCCCACCGAGTCCACACCAACCAGCGATCCCTGCACATTAACACTACCCTACACACTCTAGGGAAATTTTACATTATATATTCATACCAAGCCAATGAACCTACAAACCTGTACGTCTTTGGTGCGTGGGAGGTAACCGAAGATCTTGGAGAAACCCACGCAGGTGATAGGAAGAACATAGAAACCCCACACAGACAGCACCTGTAGTCAGGATTGAACTCGGGTCTCTGGCACTGTAGGCTGTACCTCTACCGCTACGTCACTGTGCCACCCAGTTAGGGCATCCCTATCTGCAATAATAGTTGTGCAAAGCAAGTGAGTGACAAAAAAAGAAAGGGTGCACCACCTCCAGGGCACAAACTTATCAATCAGCTTCACTCTTTGTTTTGTAAAGCATTGGTTTAGCATCAATACCAGTGTGGCTGAATTGGCAGCTGTTAAAGTCTGATTGAATGAGTCTTTGCGTGATGTTCAGCCAGAAGTACCAGAGGAGAGTGTAAAGGGGACTTAGTCTGACACACTGTAACCTTTACTAGAGTCTTTATTATAGCACATGGCACACACGTCCCAGCACTGGCTGCACCCAGCCTTCAGGCGTACCAGGACAAAATGGGAGGAGGGGAGGGGAGGGGATCATAGTTATACTGATATGAGAGGGCGTGTTAATGGTGATGAGGTAGCTACATTATAGGTTGCATGCATAAACCATCTACAGAGAGCATCTCTGCTTTCCCCTAAGTTCCCCACTACGATAGAAGCTATGCTCCAGCTAATTTGATTCTATTCATAAAAAATATAAATCCAATCAAGCAAATTACTGCCCAATCAGTCTCTCCTCAATCATCAGCAGAGTGATGGAAGGTGGCATCGATTGTGTGTGAAGTGGGAATCACAATAACCTGCTCGCCAATATCCAGTGAGGCCACTTGACCAGAATGCATTGCAGTTACTCACTCAGACAATTGTAACAAGCACTCCTAATTCAGTGACCTTTGCTGTCAAGAAGGACAAGGGCTTGAGGCATCTGAAAAACACTATTGCCTTGCACTTTACCCTCTGAATCACATACCATCCAGACTTGGAAATATATCAAAGATAGACACAAAAAGCCGGAGTAACTCAGCGGGACAGGCAGCATCTCTGGAGAGAAGGAATGGGTGACATTTTGGATTGAGGCCATTCTTCAGACTGAGGGTCTGAATATATCGCTGGTCTTTCACTATCGCTGGGACTGAATCTGAGAACTTCCCACTCAACAACAGACATGTGGGAGTACCTTCACCTCAAGGACTGCAGCGGTTCTTAACGGTGGCTCACTATGCCTTAGAGGTATTTAGACACAGGGATCTTGATACGTGTAGAATGACACCAAGCATCCCCAAAAATATATATTAAAGCATTTCTGGAGCAGCTGTCATGGCCAGGTACAATGCACATCCCTTTTAAGAAGCACTGGCTGACTTTAAGTGGTGCTAGATTCCAACAAAATTGGGCACCCTGCTGAAACAATAAGCCAAAGACCAGCGGGATCAGTATTAGCAGCTCACAGTGATCATGCATATGAATAGGCAGCATCATGTTGGCATTCTGCCTGCATCAGAACCACAGGTGCAGGTTAATCATGCAATGTGATTCCCCGCATCTGTTCTCGTGGGCTAACCTGGCTTTCAATAACGTTTCAAAGGTTGGAAAGATTAAAATAAAAGACAGCACAAATTAAAAAGTAAAGACTGTGAAAAAGTATTTGGCGCTTTTATAATGCCTTTACATTTCTTTCTGAAAGCTTCCAAGTGTTTCCCAAATAGAGTCATAGTGTCATGGAGTGATACAGTGTGAAAACAGGCCCTTCGGTCCAAATTGTCCACACCGGCCAACAATGTCCCAACAGTACAAGTCCCACCTGCCTGCATTTGGTCCATATCCCTCCAAACTTGTCCTATCCATGTACCTGTCTAACTGTTTCTTAAACATTGGGATATTCCATATACCCACCACCCTTTGTGCAAAAAAATTACCCCTCAGATTCCAATTACATTTTTTCCCCTTCACCTTGAACCTATGTCCTCTGATCCTCGATTCCCCTACTCTGGGCAAGAGATTCTGTGCATCTGCCCGATCTATTCCTCTCATGGTTTTATACATTTAATACAGAATTACGTTCAAGTGTGGCCATTCACTGCATGTTCTGACACACGCATAAACCTGCGTCTATCTGAATGATTTGTATACACCAAGTTTGCCCATTGCAGGAAGAGAAAAGTTTAATGGAAGTGACTAATCTCGTTGTTTTGATTACGGCAGATGGAAGGATATAAATTTTTCAGCCTCACTTTTTGTCTGAATAGTCTGAGTATTTTCATATCTTTCCTTGGCTCTCCCAGGAGACTAGGTCACTGTTAATGAGTTGCACTATTGAGCGACATGTTGACTGATTGAAAGATGACAAAATGAGACTGTTTGATGGAACAGCTAAGCTGAGGGGCTGCAGAACCATGAATTATTCATGCAATATCCATGAGATATTATGCAAGTGTCTTGGCCAATATTTATTTCTCAATTAACATTTCCAAAGCAGATTGGGCTCTAAATTATTTCCTGTAGTGTAACATTCTTATGAACTTTGCATGTTAATTTTTGCTAAAGTCTAATAGTTAAACATGATCAGGTCTTTTGTCCGTTTGTAAACCTACTGATGAAAATTCGATGCACGTTTCTCCAGTGTGTGTTATTCATTCTCAGGAACGCTGTATGGTTTGTGAAGAAGCACCAAGCAGATACAAATTCTCCCTTACCAAGGCTTGAGAACAAAACAGATAATTCACACTGAAGCAATTCTTAATTGGAATTAAGGCCTGCTTTGTCTTTGTTGAAGGAAGTCTGATCATACCTAAGGAAATTCCCAGGAAACTTGCTCAGCTCCAGTGAGGGAAACATTTAAGGAATTTCTCTGCACTCAGTTTTACTACAGACCGAAAATAGCACCCAGAATGAAAGTGACAGTGGAGCAACTGGTAGAGCTGCTGCCTCACTGCGCCAATGACCTGGCTTTCATCCTGATCCTCAGGTGCTGTCTGTGTGAAGTTTGCAGGTTCTCCATTTGACTGCAGGGGTTTCCTCCAGTTTCCCTAATTTCCTCCCACTCTCCAAGGACGTGTGCGTTTTGCAGATTAATTGGCCTCTGTAAATTGTGTGCAGGGAGTGGATATGAAAGTGGAATAACATAGAACAATGTTGACCAGGTGACCCCGTGAAGATACTATTTGCAGATGATCTATTCCTGGAGGCTGCATTAAGAGAACATCTGTACAACAGTAACCTCACATGGGGAGTTAGGCACGGGCCATTGGAAAGCCAACCAACAAAAACCTGTCATGAGAAATGCACTTATATACTAACAGGATTCAACAGGGAAAGAAGTATTTTTTTAAATTTTTTTTTTTTTTTTATTATTAGAAGTACGGTGAATTACAATACTACACAACACATATATCTTAATACATTTTTTGTACCGCTTCATTTTTTTTTGAGCTTTAAGAAAAAGATAGAAGTAAAGAAAGTAAAGAAAGTGCGCAAGAGTCGTGAAGTGCAAGAGTGTTGGGAAAAGAAAGCCCCTTAGAAAAGAAGTTAGAGAAGGAAGTAAAGTGAGAAAGTAGACCCTAGAGAAGAAAGAAAAAGAAAATAGGAACAATCGCTCTATTATAACATTAAACTCCACAGAAAGGGGACTACCAACCAAGTCTGTTTTTGTTGTTTTACCTCCCGTTACCAGGTCCTGATACCATTTATTTATTTATTTATTTATTTAAATTACTATTGCACCTCATACTTGTAATAGGTCCAGAAACATAGACCACGTCTTTTGGAATTGGTCTGCTTTACCTGCTAAGAGGAATCTCATCTCTTCCAGATGTAATGTTTCAAACATATTTGATATCCACATTTTTATTGTTGGTGTGGGCGCATTTTTCCAGAATTTAAGTATAAGCTTTTTTCCCATTATTAGCCCGTAATTAAATAAATTCTTCTGAAACACGTTTAGTTCAGGGTTACCTTCCGATATTCCAAAGATAATCCATTCTGGTTTTGGTACCAGTTTTATTTTGATTCATTTTGAAAAAATATCAAATATTTCATACCAGAATTTTTGGATTTTTGGACAAAAAACAAAAGAGTGCGCTATGGTAGCTTCTTGACACAGGCATTTATCACAGATTGGTGAAACATTAGGGAAGATTTTATTTAATTTAGTTTTTGAATAATATAATCTATGTAATGTTTTGAATTGGATGAGCGTATGTCGTACGTTGATCGAACATTTATGCACCTGTAGTAAATGATTATCCCAGCTCTCTTTTGAGATTTTTATAGCTAATTCTTGTTCCCAATCTCTTCTAATTCCATCTGTTGTGGGTATTTCTATGTTTAAAATGATATTATATAGGTACGATATTAAATTAGCTGATTCCGCCTTTGTCTTCATTGCTTCATCCAATAAGTCGGAAGGCATATTATGATAGTCTTTTGTGTGTTTTTTCAGATAATCACGAATTTGAAGATATTTAAAATATTGGTTATTTTTCAAATTATATTTCAGTTGTAGTTGTTGAAATGATAGTAATTTCCCCAATTCATACAGATCTTCGAGCGTTTTAATTCCCATTCTTTCCCATTGTATAAATGATTTATCTATGATTGATGGTTTAAACGATGGATTATTGACTATTGGTATTAAAAGAGATAGGTTTCTTAATTTTTAATTCTGTTTTATTTGTTTCCATGTTCTAATTGTGTTATGTATAATTGAATTTTTATTATAATTTTTATTATTCAGGAAAGAAGTATTTTAAAGGTTGGTCACTATTGTATGGATTGGATAATTGTCAAGAAGATACCAGAAATATTAAGATAATAATTACCAGGAATATGTGCATTCATTATGCCACATTTTGTCCAAAAGACCAAGGAGACTTTTCCTATTCCTTATCAAATACTTTGTGGGATTCTTCACATTAACGTGAGAGGATAGACTTAGATCATACTCACGTGATCTACAAAATTAACTGTTGTCCGTGCATCATTATTCATTTCAGGAGTGAGAACCCGATTTATCAATTATATCATCTGGTGGACAGACACAAAATGCTGGAGTAACTCACCAGACCAGGTAGTATCTCTGGAGATAAGGAATGGGTGAGGTTTTGGGTCGAGACCCTACTTCGGATTGATGTCATGGGAGTGGGCGGTACAGAACTAAACTGTAGTCGGAGACAATAAGACTGGTCGGAGAACTGGGAAGGAGGAGGGGATGGAGAGAGAGGGAAAGTAAGGGCTACTTTGTTAGAGAAGTTAATGTTCATACCACTGGGGTGTAAGTTGCCCAAGCAAAATATGAGGTGCTATTCCTCCAATTTGCGCTGGGCCTCACTCTGACAATGGAGGAGGCCCAGGACAGAAACGTAAATATGGAAATGGGAGGGGGAGTTAAAGTGTTGAGCAACCGAGAGAACAGGTAGGTTTATGCGGACTGAACGGAGGTGTACAATGAAACAATGGCCAAGCCTGCGCTTGGTCTCACCTATATACAGGAGTCCACACCTGGAACAGTGGATACAGTAGATGAGGTTGGAGGAGGTGCAAGTGAACCTTTGCCACACCTGAAAAGACTGTCGGGTTCCTTGGTGGTTTGGGTGAATAGTCACTGGCTCATTCCTTTGTTTCTGCTCAGATGTTTGCTGGTCAGAGGTGCCTTGGATTTCCATTTAACCTCCTTGGACTACTCTGCGTCATTCTGGCTCAATTTCCTTCTTCCACTTAGGGTACCTCCTGGAAACCTGTCTTCCTCCATTTCTGCCTCATCAGACGGGTTTGCAAAATTCAGCAAGTTCCCGCCTCAGGCATTTTTATAGTGCCTGCGGGGCTTAGCCAGCCATGGTTCCCATTGATGTGGAGAATGATAGAACCATATATGGTTATTCTAGACACAAGTATTGGTCTAGCCGTGACACGGGAAACCGTCCTCAGCATGATATAATCAATTCTTTGACTTACAGAGACTGAGAAGACCGTTCCTGCGGCTGGGGTTGTTAAATCAACCATGAACGTGCTCGTTGCAGATCGCAGAGATAGCACCAAAAAATATCAATATTTCCTCATAAGGAGATGGGAGGTGTTTGTTTTATAATTATATTACATATTCGGCACGGATGACTGACGTCTTGTAGTTCAGGCTCATATGAGGGCTTGACAAATCATGATGTCTAAAGTGCCATCTACCGTACCTAAGTGCTTCATCATACAGGCTGAGGGGAGTAGAATCCACTCTTGGGGGGTCACCCTCTGAGCTCTAGATTATGAAGGAAATCTGCAACTCGAAAACTCCCAGGCCTAGGGACAGCAGAGATATGGGGTGTTAACATTGTGCTACGTCGCTTCGCTGAAGGGCTCCAGCTACATCCCTGTCCTTTGGCTAAGTGGTTATGCTCATAGCCCTGCATGCAGCACTATGGGTCCAGTCATTACATAAATGTTGACTGGATAGGATGATTATATCTGCAGACTAAATAACACTTATGTTATGACTTAGTCAAGCAGTGTAGACCAGGGGCACGAGATCTCTAACTAGATGTTCACATATTCCATGAACCTTCGATTGTGTATGGTCACACATCTACACCAGAATGTTAGATCACTAGAGCCTAGAGACTCTGAACTAGCAATATTGTTAGTTACATCTAGTGTCAAAAGAAGGTATCACTTCAGACCATCTTCAGGTGGTTATGGGTCTGGCTTATACAGGAGTAAATACTGACATTTCAAATCACTCCACCAAGGCTGTAACAACCTCAGCAGCAGGGTTATGGAAGTTAGCGGGGACCACATCCTAGCAGTTGCAGGATGGTCAATCTAGCAATTTTCCACACATTTAGTACTACCCCATTGCCAGATGGGGCGGTATTTACGAACGCTATGTTAAGTTCTGTTCGTAGTTCCTCCCGGATGAGGGAGGTTACTATTGTCATTATTCATGTCTGAATACGAATGCCTGTGAGTTCACTGCCAATCTAATCAAACACGTACTCAAGCTACCTGAGGCACCTGTAATTGAAGTAGCACATCGACTGCCCAGATTTAAACCAAGATCACAAGGAGACCAAGCCTATCCACGACAGATCATAGTCAAACTTCAGGATATCTCAACAGTAGAAGAGCTGATGAAAAAAATTAAACACGGAGAGAAGATGATGTACAGAAATGATTCTATCAAACTCCTATGGGCCTACCCTTACGAGATTGTGCAAAAGAGAAGAAAGTTCTCACAGACACGACAAGCTCTTTACGGTGTCAAGGATGTCTTATGCGGAATGTATTATCCGGCCAGGATGCGTATTACTGTCAAGGGAGTTTCAAAAACATTCACTAATTCGGTAGCATCTCTTAAATATGCTCAAGAAATCGTGGCAGAACTCACAGCGTAGGAACAGAAGATTAATCACGGCACCAGGACGTTATGAACAAACTAATTTGCTTATTCCCCCAACGAGAATATTAGAAGAAAAGGGAAATAACACCAATCTCTAAAAATTATTAAACGCAACAGCTTTTCCACCAGACGTGTCTAGACATTATTATCTCCCCTCGGACATTGTGGAATCCAACTTAAGGACACTGTGTTCAAACGAGGAAAGACTGAAAAACATGGGAATGACGATCTGCTGAGCTGAGCTGAAAGTGGAAAACATTACAAGGACAAGTGGCGCTTTACGATCTTACAAAATATAGAGAATTAATAATAA
The DNA here is from genome assembly GCF_028641065.1 of Leucoraja erinaceus. NCBI lineage: Eukaryota > Metazoa > Chordata > Chondrichthyes > Rajiformes > Rajidae > Leucoraja > Leucoraja erinaceus. The sequence goes on from NC_073382.1 coordinate 74,312,428, forward strand.
TTAATAACTAACAATACAAATATAGAAATAATAAAGGAAAATGGCTCGAGGTATATAATGGTAAAAATGGTAAAAATGCGTTGCCTGCTAGATAACGCAGACAACACTGTAATCTCATGTGTTTTGCAGCCCGAGTGGGGAGGGGGAGGAGACTCGGGCACCCTGGCATAATTCCAGGAGCCTGACTCTGGTTAACCCTCTCAGCGAATAGCTCACTATTAACATAGCTAAAACCAATTATAAATAGTTAATAGATAAAGAGTGAGGAATATATGTAATTGAATATATGATTAGATTTGATAAGTCGAAATGAAACATATATATATATATAGTGCAACTGGGTGAAATAGAACTGATTTGAAAATGGTACCGACCCCCTAGGTTTAGGGTAATAAAGGCAGCGGGGCTAACTTCATAACATCTACACCGGAAGCTGTATGTCGAATCCCACAGACGGGTGGGACACTCATTACAGTGTTGAATACTCAGACACTGTAAATTTACGTGTTTTATTTTTATTTTTTATTTTTATCACAATATGTCACATCTATGTGTTTTTTTTTCAAGGACAATCGCAGAAGGGAACTACCAAAGAAGTCTATAATATAAACGCCCCCCAAATAACCAGAGTCCTGAGGTATGGATGCACCGCAATAAATAAGGTAATTAAAATTGGTTAAAATGCATGACGACAAACAAAAGAAAATGGGAGGAATCACACTATGTAGCTGGAATATAAGGGGTATTAATGAACCTATTAAAGGGGCAAGATACTAGCTCAGTTGAAATCATACAACACGGACATTTTGTTTCTACAAGAAACGCATCTTAAACATCAAAATCAGACGAGACTGAGGGCGAACTGGATAGGCCAAACATTTCACTCTTCATCCACTTCCAAATCTAGAGGCACTGCAATCATTATTCGTAAAGGAATACCATTTAAATCAAAGAATATTATATCAGATAAGGAAGGGAGATACCTTATAGTAACAGGAGAGATCAATACTACGCCAATTACGTTGGTAAACATTTATGCGCCCAATTTTGATAATCCTCAATTTTTCAATACAATTTTGAATATAATCGCAGAATTTAATTATCAAAATGTTATAATTGGAGGAGACTTCAACTGTGTTTTAGACCCTTATCTAGATAAATCGATGCAAAAACAAAGAGGTAATATGAAATCTAAAACCAGTGAACTCTTACATACATATATAAAAAACACAAATATAGCAGACGTTTGGAGGATTGCAAATCCGACGGGAAGGGATTATTCGTTTTATTCAACGGTACACAAAACATACTCACGTATAGACTATTTCCTAGTGGATACAAAACTAATTCCGCATACTATGAACCCTAAATACCACATCAATGCGATCTCAGACCACTCTCCGTTAACTTTTGTTTTAAAATTAGAAGGAATGTCTATGAATAAATCGTTCTGGAGGTTTAACTCACAAATTTTAAAAGACCCACAAGGGAGTATATATCTAAAAAAACAGATGGACCTATTTTTTGAGATAAATGATACACCAGATATATCCCCCACGCTATTATGGGAATCCTTCAAAGCATTTATTAGAGGAGTCATTATTTCATTTCAAGCTTTTCAAAATAAAAAGAATAAGAATGAACAAAGACATTTAGAAGAACAAATAAAACAATTAGATACAGATAATGCTATAGATCCAACTGTGGATAAACATAATAAAATTCTACTATTGAAATTCAAGCTAAACAAATTATTGTCAGAGAAAGTTATAACAATATTTCAAATTACAAAACAAGAACATTTCGAATTTGGGGATAAACCCCACAAACTTCTAGCACGCCAATTGAAAAAAACGGGAAAAAGAGAACACAATACTAAAGATTAAATCAGATAGAGGGGAATTATTAACACTACCCAAGGATATTAATAAAAGATTTGCTCAATTTTACCAGAACCTATAAACATCTAAAACGTCAATAGACAATAATAAAGTTTCAGAATTTCTGGATAATTGTAACCTCCCTCAATTAGAATTGAGGGACCAAGAGGAACTGGGAGCACAAATTACTTCTAAGGAGATAGAAGACACAATAAACACACTTAAGAACGGAAAAACACCAGGGCCAGACGGATTCAGTAATGAATTCTATAAATCCTTTTACGACATAGTTACTCCATGCTTACAGAAAATTTATACATATGCTTTTAAAGAGCAAAGCTTACCTGAAACGTTAGCAGAATCAACGATCACATTAATACTTAAAAAATTTAAAAAATATAGAAGAACCAGGATCATATAGAGCTATTGCTTTGTTAAATACGAATCAAAAAATAATAGCGAAAACACTAGCCAGAAGACTAAGCAAGTATGTTAGTAGATTGATAAATGAGGATCAAACAGGATTTATACCTAAGAGACACTCATTCCATAATCTGAGACGCTAGCTTAACATAATGCACTCACATAAATCTCATGACCAAGAGTTATCTATCATTTCACTGGACGCAGAAAAAGCATTTGATCAAGTAGAATGGGATTATATGATTAAAGTATTGCAAAAATTCCAAATGGGAGAGAACTTCATCGCATGGATAAAATTATTATATAACAAACCCACGGCTAGAATACTAACTAATAATATACTATCCACGAAATTTGAATTATCAAGGGGCAATAGACAAGGATGCTCACTATCACCGCTGTTATTTGCTTTGGTAATTGAACCCCTTGCTGAAAAAATAAGAACACACCCGGATATTTATGGTTATAATACAAAAACCTCAAAATAACATAATATCGTTATACGCCGATGATGTACTATTGTACATCACAAAACCAAAAATTAGTATACCAAACATATTAAATTTAATTAAGGACTTTGGATCCTTCTCAGGATATAGAATAAACTGGAACAAAAGTTAAATTATGTCGATAAAACCAAAAGACTCAACACACCTCCGGAAATTCCTTTTTAAAATAGCCACAGAAAAATTCAAATATTTGGGAATTGAAATTACTAGAAACTACCATGACATGTTTAAAGCCAATTATAATCCCTTACTTAAGAAACTAAATAATTTGATAAAATTCTGGAAAACACTTCCGATAGGCAGGATAAACGCCATAAAAATGATCTTTTTACCACAAATCCTATACCTATTTCAATCAATACCTATATATCTCTCCAAAAGGTTTTTCAAAAAATTGGACTCAGACATTACAAATTTTACATGGGATTATAAATCCCATAGAATACAAAGAGCACACCTTAATAAACGAAAAGAGATGGGTGGTCTAGCGCTCCATAACTTTATGTACTATAATTGGGCAGTAAACATTAAAAATATGATTCACCTGCTGGACAACTCTGCCCAGCAGGTGGACTGGATTGTAATGGAGAGAGAGGACTGCTCTCCGTGTAATACAGGAGCGACTCTCCTCTCACCAATGAATCTGAATAACAAAAATTATAATAAAAATCCAATTATACATAGCACAATTAGAACATGGAAACAAATAAAACATAATCTAAAATTAAGAAACCTATCTCTTTTAATACCAATAGTTAATAATCCATCGTTTAAACCATCAATTATAGACAAATCATTTATACAATGGGAAAGAATGGGAATCAAAACGATCGGAGATCTGCATGGATTGGGAAAATTACTATAATTTCAACAACTACAACTGAAATATAATTTGAAAAATAATCAATGTTTTAAATATCTTCAAATTCGTGATTATCTGAAAAAATACACAAAAGCCTATCATAATATGCCTACAGACTTACTGGATGAAGCAATGAAGACAAAGGCGGAATCAGCTAATCTAATATCGTATTTATATAACATCATCTTAAACATAGAAATACCCACAACTGATGGAATTAGAAGAGACTGGGAACAAGAATTAGCTATAAAAATTTCAAAAGAGAGCTGGGATAATCACTTACTACAGGTGCATAAATGTTCGATCAACGTACGACATATTCTCATCCAATTCAAAACATTACATAGACTATATTACTCAAAAACTAAAATAAATAAACTCTTCCCTAATGTCTCACCCATCTGTGATAAATGTCTGTGTTAAGAAGCTACCATAGCGCATTCTTTTGTTTTTTGTACAAAAATCCAAAAATTCTGGAATTAAATATTTGACATCTTTACAAAATTAATTAAAATAAAACTGGTACCAAAACCAGAATGGATCATTTTCGGAATATCGAAAGGTAACCCTGAACTAAACGTGTTTCAGAAGAAATTACTCAATTACGGGCTAATAATGGGAAAAAAGCTCATACTTAAATTCTGGAAAAATGCGCCAACACCAACAATAAAAATGTGGATATCAAATATGTCTGAAACACTACATCTGGAAGAGATGAGATTCCTCTTAGCAGGCAAACCAGACCACTTCCAAAAGACGTGGTCTACGTTTTTGGAACTATTACAAGAATAAGGTGCAATAGTAATTTTAAAAATAAATAAATAAATAAATAAATAAATAAATAGAAGGTACCAGGATCTGGCAACGGGGGGTAAAAAAACAAAACAAAACAACAAAGACAGACTTGGTTGGTAGTCCCCTTTCTGCGGTGTTTAATGTTATAATAGAGCGATTGTTTCTCCTTTCTTTTTCCTTCTTTTCTAGGGTCTACTTTCTTTCTTTACTTCCTTCTCTAACTTCTTTTCTAAGGGGCTTTCTTTTCTCAACACCCTCCTGCACCTTCACGACTCTTGTACACTTTCCTTACTTCCTTTGCTTCTATCTTTTTTTTAAAGCTCAAAAAATGAAGCGGTACAAAAAATGTATTAAGACATATGTGTTGTGTATTATTGTAACTTACCGTACTTCTAATTTAAAAAAAAAAATAAAAATTTAAAAAAAATGAATACGATAACATACTTCCTCCCCTGGTCAACTAAGGCAGTGAGTGAAGCATAGACTTGTTCCACGGCATGAAATCACAGATCTTTAAAATCTTCACGTAGTCACTCATGTGACTCCGAAGTAAAATAGTAAGATTAAACGAGAACTTACCAGTTTGAAGTTTGATCTTTATTTTATGAGGAGTTACGATGAGGGATTACGTGCCCTCCGCTCCCGCCCTGTATCATAAAGGTCAACTGGTATTTTAGTTCTTCTTATCATACTATGTTTATTTCATCTATTGTTGTCTGTGATTCCACACTGCTGCTTTGAAGAATGTCGCGCATGCGTGCTATCGGGGTCTTCATGTAATCCCTCATCGTAACTCCTCATAAAATAAAGATCAAACTTCAAACTGGTAAGTTCTCGTTTAATCTTACTATTAATAGGTAGAGCCGATTAATGTTTTTCAGGAAATATTAATAAATGAGGTACAATGCAACTAAGTCTAAATTTAAAACACAGTACTGAATAAAGCAATACATAAAACAACTCAGGTGTGTGGCTTTCTCTCAGAACTAAGCCATGTGACTAGGGAGTGACTAGTGGTGTACTGGAAGGCTCAGTGCTGAGACCCCAGCTATTTACAATATATATTAATGATTTGGACGAGGGAATTGAATGCAACATCTCTAAGTTTGCGAATGACACGAAGCTGGGGGGCAGTGTTAGCTGTGAGGAGGATGCTAGGAGGCTGCAAGGTGACTTAGATAGGCTGGGTGAGTGGGCAAATGCATGGCAGATGCAGTATAATGTGGATAAATATGAGGTTATCCACTTTGGTGGCAAAAACAGGAAGTAGACTGTTATCTGCGGACTTTGGAAGCCGCCGACTGCGGTAGGAGGGGGCCGACACTGTGTCCACGCCGCTGAGGATGTCCCGCAGCCCCGACGTCGGACTTTTAACACCCCGGCGTGCGGTCCTGAACATCGGGCCGCCCGTAGCGGCAATTGCGGAGGGCTTGGGGAGGCCCTGACCATGGGGAATAGTGGAGGAAGAAGACTGACTTTGGTGCCTTCCCACACAGTGGGGAACTTTGATTCTGCTGTGTGGGGATGTTTTATGTCAAACCCTATAGTGTGTTGTGTCCTGTTGATTTTTATTGTATGGCTGTATGGAAATTCATTTCACTGTGCCATCAGGCACACGTGACAATTAAATCTATCTTGTATCTTGTATCTTGTATCTAAATGGTGACCGATTAGGAAAAGGGGAGATGCAATGAGACCTGTGTGTCATGGTACACCGGTCATTGAAAGTAGGCATGCAGGTGCAGCAGGCAGTGAAAAAAGTGAATGGTATGTTAGCATTCATAAGAAAAGGATTTGAATATAGGAGCAGGGAGGTTCTACTGCAGTTGTACAGGGTCTTGGTGAGACCACACCTGGAGTATTGCGTACAGTTTTGGTTTCCAAATCTGAGGAAAGACATTCTTGCCTTAGAGGGAGTACAGAGAAGGTTCACCAGACTGATTCCTGGGGTGTCAGGACTTTCATATGAAGAAAGACTGGGTAGACTCGGCTTGTACTCGTAAAATTTAGGAGATTGAGGGGGGATCATATAGAAACTTACAAAATTCTTAAGGGGTTGGACAGGCTAAATGCAGGAAGATTGTTCCCGATGTTGGGGAAGTCCAGGACAAGGGGTCACAGTTTAAGGATAAGGGGGAAATCCTTTAGGACCGAGATGAGAAAAACATTTTTCACACAGAGAGTGGTGAGTCTCTGGAACTCTCTGCCACAGAAGGTAGTTGAGGCCAGTTCATTGGCAATATTTAAGAGGGAGTTAGATGTGGCCCTTGTGGCTAAAGGGATCAGGGGGTATGGAGAGAAGGCAGGTACAGGATACTGAGTTGGATGATCAGCCATGATCATATTGAATGGCGGTGCCGGCTCGAAGGGCCGAATGGCCGACTCCTGCACCTATTTTCTATGTTTCTATGTGATCTCTCAAGAATGGATCATGAACAACTCTAAACTCCCCGATTAGTTTCTGTTGTACAATCATTGTAACTGCTCATAATGCCCACAGGATGTAAGACCATGTGCATCTCAAACTTAGCTGACTGTCGATAATATGACAACGTGCATTTCTCCAGTGGTGGCATTCTAATAGAAAGTGTCATCTTACATCTACATTTACTGTTGTCTTTGTGTATTATACCCAGGCCAGCATCCAGACCTACTGTTCATGATATCACCCATGTTCTACAGAGGGTTCAGGGCACTTCCAATTATCAAATCCTTTAGTAACTGCACACACTTTGCCAGAAACACATTTGCAGCAAAGGCTTTTCCAATAAACAGTAAGCAAATAAGCAACTCTGATGTACGAGGGTCACCACAGTACAACTGACAATACAAGAGTTCTTCTGAAATCCGACACTGAAGCAGAGAATTCTATTTTCATAAGCAGCTGAATTCAGAAGTCCTAATTATGTCATCAATAATGATTCACGTTATAGAATTGTGGCTACAATGCAAAACAGTCCTCAAAATGTTATCAGTGTTACTCCACATTGCAGGATCATGACTAAGTTAATGTGGTGCAGATGTATCTGTTTCACCTGCGTACCTTGGTTCTGGTGTGACGTGTTCCTGCTGTCTGTGCCTGCAGCCTCATTCTATTTCTGGAGACCTACATTATCTGGTGGAACATTGCTGTGGCCTTCATGGTCAACTGTTTCCCATCTTTTGGGGAATTGCGGCATCTCATTGGGATGGAGGAAATCAGGAAAATTAAAATAGAAAATTATTAAAGCTGCAGGCCAACTGATCTCTTGGTCCTGATGCATATTTTTAGTTTCGTTTAGAGATACGGTGCTGAAACAGGCCCTTCAGCCCATCAGTTCCACACCCACCAGCGGTCACCCTATACAATAACACTATCCTGCACATTTTAGGGACAATTTAAAATGTTACCGATGCCAATTAACCTACAAACCTGTATGTCACTGGAGTGTGAGAGAAAACTGGAGCACCCGGAGCAAACCCATGAAGGTCACAAGGAGAACGTACAAACTCTGTACAGATAGCACCCGTAGTCAGGTTTGAACCGGGTCGCATTTGGCCCAAATGCCTCTAAACCTTTACTATCCATGTACCTGTCCAAATGTCTTTCGAATGTTATTATAGTACCTGCCTCAACGACCTCCTCTGGCAGCTCTTTCCATATATTCACAAACCTCTATGTGAAAAACCTGCCCCTCAGATTTCTTGCAAATCTTTCCCATCTTACCTTAAACCTATGACCTCTGGTTCATGATTCCTCTACTCTGGGTAAAACGCTTTGTGCATTTATCTTATCAATTCCAAAATAAGTTATTTAGAAATACTTGGCCCACCGAGTCCTTCTCGACCATTGATCACCTGTTCACACTAGTTCTATGTTATTCTACTTTCTGATCCACTCCCAACATATTTGGGGCAATTTACAGCAGCCAATTAATTTACAAATCTACCCGTCTTTGGGATCGTATCGCAATTAATTTATTAGCTAAGTATGTTTTGCAACATATAAAGAATTTGATTTTGCCATACAGTCATACCATAAAAAAATGCAACAAGGCACACAACTACGTAAAAATTGACATAAACATCCACCACGGTGGCTCCACCACATTCCCCACTGTGATGGAAGGCAATAAAGTCTTATCTTCTTTCCTCCTTTCTCCCGCGGTCAGAGCAGTCGAACCATCCGTATCGAAGTTCCCACAGCGGCGAACGAAGCTCCTGTGTCGGGGTGGTTGAAGCTCCAACGGCTTGGAGCACCCGAAGTCGGCCCCTGACCAGGGACCGTGAGCTCCACGATGTTAAGTCCACAGGTTCCCGCGGTTGGAGCTCCCAAAGGCGATCCCCAGCAAGAGGCCACCAGCTGCACGATGTTAGGCCGTAGTGCGGACGGATATACGATAAGAAAAAAAAGTTGCATTTCCATTCCCCCACATAATACAAAACTAAAGATACACTAAATCATACATTTAACAACAGACTAAAAACAACAAAAAAGAAAAGGACGAGACAGACCGTTGGAATATGTGGGAGAAAACCGGAGCATCTTGGTGGAAACCCACGTGATTCACAGTGAGAACGTGCAAACTCCACACAGACTGCACCCAAGGTCAAGATGAAAACCGGCTCTCTGGTGCTGTGAGACAACAGCTCTACAGCTACGCCATTGTGCTGTGGCACAGCTGATACAGTGGTATTGCCAGCTTGCACATTCATAAAGTCATAAGATCATAAGTGATAGGAGTAGAATTAGGCCACACGGCCAATCAAGCCTACTCCGCCATTCAATCATGACTGATCCATCTCTCCCTCCTAACCTCATTCTCCTGCCTTCTCCCCATAACCTCTGACACCTGTACTAATCAAAAATCATTCAACAGATCTTTCTACCTAATTACTGACGCCTGCTGCTGCATAATGCCACTATCAGGCACATTTCTCCCTTACTTCTTATTTCGAAACTCACCCATTCAGTTGCTGCCAGATATGCCTGCCTGTTATTCCATTATGGTCTCTATGTGTGCTTGACATGGCTTGATTGATTGAATGATACAGTGTGAAAACAGGTCCTTCAGCCCACAGAGTCCATGCAGTCGCCTGGTCACCTGGTCACTTTATTTTCTATGACATCCCACTTTTGCTTCTACTCCCAATACACAAGGGACAAGTTACAGAGGCCAGTTAACCTGAAAAGAGCACAGGTTTGGGATGTAGGAACAAACCAAGACACCTGGATGAAACTCACAAACCCGGAGAGTTTGAAAACCATACAGACGGCTGTTGAATTGAATACATTGAATACATTTTAACAGCCAAATATGTATATATACAAGGAATTTGCCTTGGTGCTTTGCTCACAAGTAACAACACGATATGCAGTAGATATTTAAAAATAAAACAGATGAAATAAAATACCAGAGCAAACTGAGGCTACAGACTTTTGGCTGTTGAGTAGAGCTACTGCCCGTGGCAAAAAAAGCTGTTTTTATGTCTGGCTGTGGCGGCTTTGACAGTCCGGAGTCGGCTTCCAGAGGTAAGTGTTTCAAAGAGTTTGTGGTCAGGGTGAGAGGGGTCAGAGATGATCTTACCCACTCGCTTCCTGGCCCTTGCAGTGTACAGTTCATCAATGGGAGGAAGGTTGAAGCCAACAACCTTCTCGGCTGATCGAACGATGCGCTGCATTCTCCAGGTGTCGTGCTTGGTGGCTGAGCCGAACCAGACCATGATGGAGAAGGTGAGGACAGACTATGATGGCCGTATAAAACTGGACCATCATTGCCTGTGGCAGATTGTGTTTTCTCATCTGCCGAATGAAGTACATCCTCTGTTGGGCCTTTTTGACTGTGGAGTCGATGGTAGCCCCCCATTTAAGGTCCCTGGAGATGATGGTTCCAAGGATCTTAAATGACTCCACAGATGTGACTGTGGTGTTGTTGATGGTGAGCGGGGGGAGGGGAGGGGGAGCTCTCCTAAAGTCTACTATCAATTCCACTGTCTTAAGAGCATTGAGCTCCAGGTTGTTGCGATGGCACCAGGACGCAAGCTGTGTCACTTCCTGTCTGTAGGCATATTCCTCCCCATCCTGGATCAGTCCAATCAGGGTTGTGTCGGCCGTAAACGTGAGAACGTGACAGAGAAGGAGTCTGTGGATGTGCAGTCGTCAGTGCAGAGAGAGTAAAGGAGAGGGGAAAGTACGCAGCCTTGCGGTGCTGAGGGTCTGTGGGTCCGGGATGTGCTTTTCCAGCCTCAAATGCTGCTTCTTGTCAGTCAGGTTGATGATCCACTGACAGAGGGGTTCCGGCACAATCCAGGAGAGTTTGGAGTGTAGGCTCTGGCACAATGGAGCTAAGATCCACAAACAAAATCCTTGCATAGGTCCCCTGGTGCTGGAGGATGAAATGCAGGTATAGGTTGACTGCGTCATCCACAGATCTATACAGGATTGAACCACCTGGCCTAATGGTGAATGGCCTAATGGTAATCATGTTTTGTCTTTCTGTTGACTGGATAGCACGCAACAAAAGCTTTTCACTGTAGCTCAGTACCCGTGACAATAAACTAAACTAAACTAAACTAAACCTGGCACTGTTAGACAGAAAGGTCAACTTAAGTAAGGTCTACTTTCTGTAATATTAAGGTCTAAAGAAGGGTCTCTACCCGAACCGTCACCCATTCCTTCTCTCCAGAGATGCTGCTTGTCCCGCTGAGTTACTGCAGATTTTGTGTCTATCTTTGATTTAAAACAGCATGTGTAGCTCCTTTCTACACTGTTAGACAGTAGCTCTAGCAGCTGAGCTACGGTGCCACCCAAGATATATGATATACATTCTGCTACACCTCGATTTCCAGGTTCTTGCCAGTGAACCCAGTTGCATGTTGTCTCACTCATCTTTGGACTATCTCCATCCAACAGGGGTTTTGATTAGTTGTGTCAGTGTGATGTACGGGTTCATTCAAGGGCTGGCTTCTGAGGTTGTAGATGTTCAGCTGAGTGCCAATCACGCTCTGATATTATCTTGCATTTCTTTAGTTGTGCTAACTGGCATGATTACATGATTACAATTAAGCCATTTAAGACGTTTAATGGCTGTTATTGGAATACTAGTAATATAGATTGCAATCCATACCCTACTTGTAAGAAGAGCGCGCATGTGAGACAAGATTGTTTTAATGCTTTAAAACTAAAGCAGAATAACTTTTTTTTGCCATTGCTCTTTACTCAGCAATAGTTTTACTTAGTTTTCTGTATTATTAATAGTTTGCAGATGTAGTGATTTGCTGTTGTGCCCATTCAGCCAGTCACATTTCAGAATCAAAGAACTGCTGCCACTTCAACCAGTTTCTGAGAGCATTATCAACCAAGTTCTTGAACGACAGTTTCGAAAATTTGGTGTGTCAACAATCTGCAACTGATGTGGGAAAAAAAAAATAGAAGGGAATGTCATTTCAGTATTATAAATCAAAGGTTGTTGTAAAAAAAAGGAAAACAAATTCAAAGCAAAATTATTCAGTAAATCTGAAATAAACGAACAGATTTGAAAGTCAAATGTGAGCAAATAGGAATACGAGATTCAGCATAATATAGAAGATGTTCCCAAATTCAATGTGAAATGTAGTATGCTAAAGAAATAAAAGGAAAACAAATATGGCTATGGAGTACAAAGTAAAATCAGAGGAGGAAAATAGATAGAATTAATAGAGATTAATAGTGAATATTAGCATGTATTAATACAGTCTACAGTACTAATCCTAACAGCTCTTGTGTTTTATTCCGTTCCACACATTGTTTGTCTGTTGAGGCACAATTGTTCTTCACTCATCAACACTTCAGCTTGAGAAATATCATGGTCGGACTCCCTATGTGTACTCTGTATCTCATCAAAAACAACTCAAAATTCTATGCCATTATGGCATTCATATCCATAATACCATCACAACTCACACTACCTGAGGATGTTTCTAGGCAAATAACCAAAAGAGTGGTCAGATAGGGTAGTGTCTTAAAAGAGGGGAGAGAGATTAAGAGGCAAAGAGGGGAGGAGGGAGGGAATTCGGAACATAGGACCTTGGCAGGTCAAGGCCAGCAGTGGTGGAGCCACATCCACCAATAGATCAGAATAAACGTGTGTAGATCTCCTGAGGTGTTCAGCTGGAGGTGATTATAATTTGGGCAAAAATAATGCATGGAGGAATGTAAAAACAAGAATGCGGATTTTTAAAGCATGCCTTGTTTAACCATGGGACACATACCTGTAGTGTTCAGCACAGGGGCAGTGGATTAATGGAATTTGGTGTGAATTAGGAGAAGGACAGCAGATATTTGGACGACATTACATTTATAAATGGTGAAAGCTGGGATTGTGCCAGGAGTGCAGTGGAAAAGTCAAGTCTAGGATAAGTGCCTGGATGATGGATTTTAGCAGCATCTCAACTGAGGAAGAGCTGAACTCTATTAGTGCAGCAAGTGATGTCACTACATCAACTGACTACTTATGCCTTAGACAACGGTGGAGGCACAGGGTGAAGTTCAGGTTTAGGATACAGTGTGACAATAATTTCAATTACTTGACATCCGATGTTGGATCCTGTGCAAATAATTTGAAAATCTAATATTAGTCAATAGGTCAGGAGAGGTGATGGTTAAGTGGAGCAAGGAACTGCAGATGCTGGTTTAATCTGAAGATAGACACAAAATGCTGGAGTAACTCAGCAGCATCTCTGGAGTAAAAGGAATGGGTCACCCATTCCTTCTCTCCAGAGGTGATGGTTAAGTTGTGCTGGGTATTATCAGCAAATATGTGGTGGCCAATTGCAGATTGCATCACATTGTCTTATAACTGGGAGGAGAACATGGGCATGGATCTTTGAGGAAAGTCATGGGTAAAGTGTGTGCAGAAGCCATTGGAAGCGACTCTCCACTTACAGACGTACAAAAAAACTTACAGTAAGTACAAAAACAAATGTCTGCTGGCCTGAGCAGCAAGAAAAGGTGATGGATTAGCATGCTGTGTCCTTGAATTCAGAAGCTATAGTTAAGACAGGAAGATGATGAGCAAATGATTACCACAGCGTTATCACATTGAATGTTTTTTGTGAGTAGGATAATAGTCAGTCACATAACTTGTCATCTTAAGGATTCAGTCATATTGATGGTGTTTGGGTATAATAACACCCTCAAAGAGATTGGAAAAGGCATATGCAAAGGTAGCGTAGTTCAGAGTGGGATTGTGGAGGTTGACAATGGTGAGGCAGGCAGCAGTAGCTGAGGAAGGAGAGTTATTAGCTACAACAGCTAATCTAGGGGCTAGGAGGGGACATTGATGCTCAGTGCTTAGTTGGTGTATCCAAGGCAGCAGAGTATCTAGGCGGTGGCTTCAGCTTGGCAGACGGGACCCAGACAACTTCAAAGTCAGCTCGGACATGGGCTTCTTTCAGTCTGGTGTCATCATCACCAGGCCACAACCAGTCACCATCACCATGATGCGGTCATCATCATCAGCTTGGCAGACAACATCACCCATCATCATCATCATCATCATCATCATCATCATCATCATCATCATCATCATCATCATCATCATCATCATCATCATCATCACCATCACCATCATCATCACCATCATCATCACCATCACCATCACCATCACCATCATCATCACCATCACCATCATCACCATCATCATCACCATCATCATCACCATCACCATCACCATCACCATCACCATCACCATCACCATCATCATCATCATCATCGGTGTTCACTCAAAACGAGTATGACTGTCCTCTTTTGGGAGGACGCCTGTGCATGACTTTGTTTAACGTGGGAGACTTGTGCATAGACAGCCACCCCATGGTTCTTGACAGATCTGGGTCAGGATCCAGTGGCATGGAGTCCAAGACGACCGGAGACCCTTTCCTGCTGTAGCCTTCCCAGCCGTTGTGACACTCCACTAAAGTCAGCCATCGTCCTCCACCTGTTCCATTGTTGAGGTCTTGGTTGGATTGCTATTTGTCAGGGACCTTCCCTTCGACCTTACTTCCATGGGTGGCCCTACCAGGAGCATAGCTCCAGATGACATCGCTCTCAGGATCTCAGGACCACACAAGCTTCTCCACCACGACAAGGTGACAATCCATGGAGAAGATGGCCCATCAGGAGGTGAGGGTATGGATGGAGGTAGTACTGTGGATCGCAACTGGTAAACATGCGATATTACCCTTTTGGGAAAGGAAATTTACTATTTCAGCTGGGCAGTGGTTGAATTCCTACAGGGAGTGTATCCCTCATTTATCAAATTAGGACCAAAGGAAGGATGAGTGTAGATAAAGCATAATTTAACAAAAAGGAACTGCATATGCTGGTAATATCCAAGATAGACACCAAATGATGGAGTGACTCTGTGGGTCAGACAGCATCTCTGGAGAAAATGGATAGGTTGGGACCCTTCTTCAGACTTCAGACTTGTACGATACGCTATGATATGATACTATATGATTGAACGTTATTTATCCCAGGAGGGAAATTGATCTGCCAACAGTCATAAAACACATGGGAGAGTGGGAGGAAAAACCTGAAGCAAAGGAAAAACAGGACAAATCTGGGCCAACAACAGATGATCTTATGCAAGGAGGTTCTCTGATAGGATGCCTGCTGGCTAGAGACAGGAATGAGCCTATTAGGTATACATAGTTGCTAATTGTGGAACTAGTCAACTGACCTTGTATAGGAGGCCACATTGGGAACACTGGTTGCAGTAGATGAGGTTAGAGGAGGTGCATGTGAACCTCTGTCACACCTGGAAGGACTGCTGGGGTCCCTGGATTGAGGTGATGGAGGAGGTATAAAGGCAGGTGTTACATCTCCAGCAGTTGCAGGGGAATGTACCCGGAGAGGGGGTGGCTTGAGTGGAAATGGATAAGTGATTCAAGGAGTTGTGGAGGGAACAGTCTCCGTGGGAGGTGGAAAGGGGTGGAGATGGGGAGATGTGTTTAGTGATGGGATCATGTTGGAGGTGACGGTAATTTCGGAGAATGATGCGTTGGATGCGAAGAGTGGTGGGGTGAGAGGTGAGGACCAGGGAAATTCTGTCCTTGTTGCCTATGGGGGAGAGGAAGCAAGAACAGAACTAAAGGTAGGTATGTTACAAAACTTATCTTCAGCGGCGCTGCAGTTTTGCCACTGGGGGGGGGAGGCGAGGGTTAAAATGCATGTCCGAGATATATTTTCTCGGGCTGCTAGCTAATGCTGAAGAATTGTTCCGACTGCCGTTCTGTGAATTTTTTTTTAAACCGCGGGAGTAAAATAAAAATCCACTTCTAATGCTGTCAACGCCGACAACGGGACGGATCTCCCGTACGGGACAGCTAAAGGTAAGCCGTTTATTTTACATATCTTAATCCAAATTTTATGCTGTGAAAATGTGATTTAGGCCGTATACGAACTGGCAGTGTTTTCCCTGCCGATATGGGGTTTAAATTCACCACAAACGCAACGTTCCAAACGATCACGATCCACAAAATCCCACTCGCAAAATGATTTAAATGGCCATTAATTTACGGGAATTAAACACTAAATCCCTAAAAGATAATATTTAGATAAATCACATGTGACTACAAATGTTTTGTTTGGTTTAGAGATACAGTTTAGTTGAGAGATCCAGCAAGGAAACAGGCCCTTTCGGCCCAACGGGTTCACGCCGACCAGCAATCCCCGCATATTAACACTATCCTATACCCACTAAGGACAATTTCTACGTCTTTGGAGTGTGGGAGGAAACCAAAGATCTCGGAGAAAACCCACGCACCTCACAGGGAGAACGTAAAAAAACCCATACAGACAGCACCCGTAGTTGGGATCGAACTCGGGTCTCCGATGCTGCATTTGCTGTAAGGCAGAAACTCTACTGCTGCGCCACCGTGCCAACCATCAGCATCTTTGGACCGCATCTGAACTGCCAGGGCAGTTTTTGAGATGACCTGGAGATGGAGGACTGCTCTCTGAGAGACTATACAGAACCAGGAGAGCAATAAGTCCACACTGGGAATGATACCAGTTCTGTAACAACATCCAGCAATGTGTCGGCAAGATGGCGGATAAAGGAATGGATAACAGTTCTGAGGAATCTAAGAGATGCCTCACTGCCTCATCTCATGGAAACTATCAAGGACAAGACTCCTGTTCTCCAGGAAGGATTTGCCATGATTAGTGGGTGTCTCTAAAAGTAGTTGAAGAAATCATTGCCTGCCTGCTCTCATATGATTGCCAGTGGCATCGTGGCAATAGAAAGCCCTGTTCACTCCCAACAAGCATAATATCCCCTGGAGCCACTTGCCCTTAGTTAGCAACCTGGTTCATGCCCCTTAAACTGTTACACCAGATTGCTAACATTCTGAAAGGAACACTACAGTTGGGGACCAAATATCCAGTGCAGTGCACTCCATGGCAGTACAACACAGAAATCATATTCCGCTTGCTGGGAGAGAAGCCAAGTCTTCCAACATAGAAGTAGCACCCAATATAGTGGGAAGAGCATCACGCCCATTTAGTAAGCCAGCTCATTAGTAAATGCCAGTGATGGTTAAATAGATGTGTAACAGAGATTTAAGTTTCCTTTTTTTGGACTAGATTGCCAGGTCTGTTATCCTCCTTGTTTAATCATGGTGATTTCATATGTGATGCAAGATTTGACCTTAGGTTTCACTGTGAAAGACTGATATATGTTTGGACATCATTGGATTTACAGCAGGGAGTTGATAGCAATTCGAGTGGTGCTTGGACTGATGCTAATCTAAAACAGAAGGTTATTGTGTAGCAACATAGAGAGCGGTGACAGATGATAGAAGCACTGGTGCTAAGTAAATTTGACTCCATCATAACAAAAGGCAGGAAATGAATCTGAACTATAGCACAGTAGCTAGTTTCAGAACAGCAGCAATTATTGCAGAAAGACACTCTTGCCACTTGTTGCAACGACCACATAGGTTCACCTCTTTCCTATTCGTAAAGGTCATAAGGTCATAAGTGATAGGAGCAGAATTAGGCCATTTGGCCCATCAAGTCTACTCCGTCATTCAATCATAGCTGATCTGTCTCGCCCTCCTAACCCCATTCTCCTGCCTTCTCCCCATTACCTCTGACACCTGTACTAATCAAAAATCTATCTGCCTTAAAAATATCCACTGACTTGGCCTCCACAGCCTTCTGTGGCAAAACATTCTTTCTTTTATTTATTTTTTATTAATATTTTTATTAGAAGCCGTGCACATTAGTATAAACCGCGGCATATGACAAAATATATCTTCCATTTAAATTTGACAAAAATGAAATAGAAAAAAGAGAAAGAGAGCAAGAAAGAAAGAAAGTAAATGGAATAGTGAATGTGTCAACCCCTAAACTACCAAAGAGTGTAATCAAAGAGTGAGTAAGTAACAACTTAAAAAAAAAGACAAAAAACGAAAAATAATAATTTAAAAAAATAATAAATAAAAGACCAAAACGAGTTGATATACCTGCTTCGTTTCTCACCACACCCATCACCCTGTTCGTAAATCGGTTTAACTGTGGCAAAGAATTCCACAGTCATCACCCTCTGACTAAAGAAATTTCTCCTCATCTTCTTCCTAAATTCTGAAGCTATGACCTCTGGTCCTATACTCTCCCACTAGTGAATGAAAACATCCTCTCCACCTCCATTCAATTTCACTATTCTGTATGTTTCAATGAGGTCCCCCCTTATTCTTCTGTACAAAAAATGCAGTCATTTGGTGACTTGATGACAGTCACCAATAGCTGGAGTATATTTCAGCAGGAATACTGTTGCATAGTTGGATAAAATATTTTATTGTATACGGATAATTATGCATCATTACTATCAAAGCACAATTTTGCCATTGCATCCACAGTGAGATACAGTAATTAAGACTGTTTTTCTTACATTTTTCAATAGCAAACCCTCTCCATTGTGAGAAGATGGCCATTGAGATATAACTATTATCTCCAGTGATCTGTGAGACACCTCTGTGGATTAATTCACAAAAGTATGTTTTTTAATGTCTTCTTGAAAAAAAGGTTCAGGCACCCTGATGTAATTTGTGGCAGACTTTTCACTTCAGCGTACCCATTGAAAATCTCCTTTAAGCACGCCTTTAATGAGCATCAACTTTCTTTCCTGTCTCATAGCTGATCTGGAGCACATGACTGGTGTAAGGTGCAAACCTTCTGTTACAGCATAAAACATGAAGATGAATGCAGCCTTTCATCTTAGATTTGCCACCCACTTTAAATGATTTCATGCTGTCAATAACTTTAGGTATTTGGCCTATTATAGCAATCAGAATTTGCTGATTATTTGTCAGCATAACCATTACATCTGTGTAAGAAGTGAAAATACCATTCTCTAACATCTCTCTGACTGACCTTTCAGTGTTGGATTTCAAAACAGACTTGGAGATATTAATGTGACTGGCTGTTGGACGGTAGGTTTCTTATTACTGCCTGAAATGTTCATTAAAGGAACTATTCATCATGAGGGTATGTCCCTGGTCCTTAGATTAATTACATTATAAACCAATGATATCCGTTCTGACTGGCACAAATGCCATCTAGCATTTCAAGTATTCATGGTAGAGGAGACGTAACATTTTAAGATCAGTGTTCAAACATTCGGTAACAGTTTTTATGGTTTCTCTTCCTTCTCTATACACTAGACGTAAAGATCTATCGCCAGTTGCTGGAAGGACCTCTGTTAAGAAAATAAAATGTGTTCAGCTGAAGGCACGCTCTGAAATGTCATTTAACCATTCACAAAGCTTGTGGCTGACTGATTAAATGCTGAAACATAGGCGAAGTGTAGGGTTGAATCATGATTCAAACCTTCATTGTGTTACCTGATGATGGTTGTTGCTGAGCGACTAGTCAGTGCCATTTTGAACTATTGTAGTTATTCCGATGTTGGTGCTACCAAGTAGTTGTTGAACTGGAGGGTTCTAGGACTTTGATGCAATGGCGATGAATGACTGAGGAAATATTTCCAAGTCAGGGTGCTGTGCAACTTAAAGGAGTACCTGCAGGTAGTGGTGTTCCCATGTGCTTGCTACCATTATCTTTCCTGATAGTTGAAGTCGTGGGTTTGGGAGATCCTGTCAGAGTAGACGAAGTGAGTAACTGCAGTACACTGGTATACGCTGCAAGCACTGTGTGTTAGTGGTGGAGGGAGCCAATTCTTTACTTGTCTTTGCTAGGCTACTTTGTCCAGGTCAGCGTCAAGTATCACAAGACTCAAGCGTCAAGAGTGTTTTATAGTCATATGTCTGAGATAGAACAATCAAATTCTTACATGTAGCAGCACAAGTTTGCTCTGGTATTTTATTTAATTCACATCTTTAATCGATAATGTTTTATTATTAATGTTTAATGTATTATGTGTCATTCCTAATTGTAATTGTATGTCATGTTGTCACGTGGGCAGAGCACCAAAGCAAATTCCTTGTATGTGAATATTTGGCCAATAAACGCATTAATTAACTAATTAATTCAATCATTAATTCATTCATTCAACAGAATATGTAAACATAGCGCACTGTAAACAATATAATAAATAAGAAAAAAACGGTCAGTGTGTGTATATTATTTTTATTATGGCACTCTTAATGTTTGTTTGCTTTTTATTTGTATGTATGCGTGTGTATATACACACACACGCATACATACAAATAAAAAACAAACAAACATTAAGAGTGCCATAATAAAAATAATAGTCCATGTAGTGCAGACCTTATTTGAGGTTGTAGTGTATAATAGCCTAATGGGAGAAGCTGTTCCTGAACCTGGACGCCACAGTTTTCAGGCTCCTGAAACATCTTCACAATAGCTGGGGTGAAGACTCAAGTATCTTGAGATTTGTTGGCACTGCACTCATTCAGACTTCTCCTCTCTTCCCTCTTCGTTTTCCCTTTGGCAGCAGCTCAGGCAAGGACTTTGACTGCCTCTGAGAGCATGCATGGAGGTGAATTTCTTATCGCAAAAGTGTCGGCCTTTGCAGGCAAGGCACCTGGAATATTATGTACAGCAACAAAGATTCATCAGATAGATTCATGAGAGAGGGTGTGGTCCAGTGAGGAAAGATTAAGCAGATGGGGCAAATGCTCTTAGGAATGAGAGATGATCTCAGTAAAACATACAAAATTCTTGTGTGACGGAGTATTACACAGATGTTTTCTCTGGTGGTGGTGGTCAATCTTTGCAATTCTTTACTTGGGAGGGTTGTGGAGGATAAATTATTGAGTTTACTGAAAATAGATTTCTATTAATTTTTGGATATTAATGAAATCAAGGGATTATGGTTCACACCAGAAAGAAATTCTGAGGTAAATGATTAGCTGTATGGCTGGCCAAATGTTGACCTCTTATTCTTATTTCTTACACTCTAATTAGCAGATCATATGAAATATGTCTGGTGAACACTGGAGTCATGCAGATAACGAAATCTCATTTTGAGGGGACCATTCCTGTGGCATAACCAATGTGTTACTCGCATGTGCCATAACCTCCTTGATCTTACGTTCTATGCTCTAACTAATGAAGGTAAGTATTCTCTATAACTTTTTTATGGCCTTATCAACCTGTGCTGTCAATTTCAGGGATTCTTTGAACTTGTACCTCAAGATCATTAATAATTCCTGAAGAACTACCATTTATTGTGTACAATATGTCATGAATAAAAGCACCATGAAAAATCCGAGGGTACCTAACATTTACCCCAGAAGCCGTTCCTCCAGGCCAACTGCAACATGAACATTAAGTGGATGGAATCTCTTGTGATTCATGAAAAACTCCAAGTTCCGCAGAGAAACTTGTATTGAGACCTGGCTTGCAGTGTTGTGAGAGCTGAGCTTTGGGAAACTTGTAATGCTGTTAAATCTTTGTGCCCAGATCTTTGTGCATGGTGGCGCAGTGGTAGAGTTGCTGCATTGAACAAATCAATGATTGGATGTGACAAAACTTTCTTCAATTAAACGAAGACAAAACTGAGGTAGTTGTTTCTTGGAGCCAAAGACGGACGATTAAAAGTCAGTGCTCAGCTTCAATCGGCAATGTTAAAAACTACGGACAAAGCCAGAACAGTGTAGTCATGGACTCAGACCTGAACTTCAACAGCCACTTTAAGACAATTACAATGTCAGTCTACTATCACCTTAAGAATATATCAGGGGTTAAAGGACTTATGGGTCGGCAGGATTTGGAAAAACGTGTCCATGCATTTAACTTTATTAGACTTGACTACTGTAATGCTGTTGTCACAGGTCTCCCTAAAAAATCGATTAGACAGCTGCAGCTGATTCAGAACGCTGCTGCTTGAGTCCTCTCTGAGACCAAGAGAGTGGATCACATCACTCCAGTTTTGAGATCTTTACACTGGCTTCCAGTCTGTCAAATAATTGATTTCAAAATATTACTGTTGGTTTATAAATTTATGGTTTATAATGGTTCATAAAGGGGTGGTTTATATCTGGGGCAAACATATATTTCTGACCTTCTGCTACATTATGAACCATCCAGTCCTCTCAGGTCGTCTGGGACAGGTCTGCTTTCTGTCCCCAAAGTCAGAGCTAAACATGGAGAAGCAACGTTTAGTTTTTATGCACCACATGTATGGAACAAACTTCCAGAAAAATATGGGTCCGCTCTAATTTTTTGTTCTTTTAAATCGGGGCTGGACTTTTCTGTTTGACGCTGCCTTTAATTAAATTAAATAATTATTCATTTCTTACACTGCACTGTAACTTTTATTCTTGTATTTTATAATTGTCTCATTTTATTTTAGCTTGTTTTTATTTTCTATTCCTTTTAATGAGTTTTTAATTGCTTTTGATTTCTCTTTAATGCTTTGTGTAAAGCACTTTGAATTGCCTTGTTGATGAAATGTGCTATATAAAAAAACTTGCTTGCTTGCTTACAGAGCCAGAGACCTGGGTTCGATCCTGACCACGGGTGCTTGTCTGTACAGAGATTGTATCTTCTTCCCGTGAGCTACGTGGGTTTTCTCTGGGATCTCTGGTTTTCTCCAACACTCCAAAGATGTATAGGTTTGTAATTGCTTTGGTATAATTGTAAATTGCGCCTAGTGTGTGTAGGTTCGTGTTAGTGTGCGGGGATCGCTGGTCGGCGTGGGCTGAAGGGCCTGCTTCCGCTCTGTATCTCTAAGCTCTAAAACTCTAAACACTCGGCTTGATCCTCTGCGCTAACAGAAAATAAAAGAGGAAGCCATCTTTCTGGAATACAGGTTTCAGTGACCTTGATATGGTTGCAGGGAGCAACAAACTGTGAGATATAGAGCAACATCCTGGAGTGACAGTGACTTGACTTATCAGATCATTCCATACACAGGTGTAATGCTGTTTGTGGACGGAGCATGAAATAGATCTCAGTGACAAATATCTCATTAAACTCTGTTCAGATTGCTCCTTAGTGAACTCTCAATAGGATAATGGCACCCTGTAGATTCTGGGAGAATAAGCCTTTGGTGATAAGCTTTGTTTGTAACTCTTCTCACATGTCTTACTTTATTCCTGAGCTCCTTGAGCTGTGAACTGTTTCCAGGCCTTTCAGCAACAGCAGTTGTATCAGCAGGCAAACAGCAATCACAAGTATTTTCCAGCTGCTCAAAAGGCATTTGTCAAAAGTGTTGAGTTGAGTGTGAGCAAGTTTTAGATTGAGCAGTCCGCCATGTGTGTGGAAGAGCAGACTGCCAGACAATTATGTGTGTCACCTTCTCTCTAAATCCTTGAAGCACTGCTTACTCTAAAAGCAGTGTTATGAAGAATTGGTTGGACTGCCAATGACCAATTCTCATTGTACATTGTACTTGGACCACACTGCAATGTTGGAGAGTGACACTGCCCTATCAATGGGCCATTTGCTATAGGGGTGGTGCATTGCTTAAATTAACAGACTGCTAGTGTGGAAATGTAGATTAGCAATGCAGAGATCCAGGTTCAAATCCCATGATGAGACTGAGAAATATAAATTGTTAATTATCTGGAATTTGGAAGAGATAATAAAAGTAAAAACAATTAATCTTTGTAATATTGACCACAAAAACATCGGGTATGTCATGAAACTCATCAGGTACACTAATGCCCAGGGAGGAATCCTTAACCGAATCTGATCTAATTATGATTCCAGCCCCAGCCCATTACTCTTTAGTAACCCCTGATTTAGCTTACCCAGCCACACGTGTCTAGCAGTCGAACTACACTTCAATAGAGAAGGAATAAAACTGGACATCCTACATGAACCTCAGCATCAAATGCAAACACGTTGAAGTTACCTTCAACCCAGTTGACTTTGTAAACATCTCCTCACAAACATTTGGGGTCTGGAATCCAACTTGATATAGATGTCTCATTGATTATTAAGATACAGCCTGACATAGTCACCCTCATCGAATCATACCTTATCGATAATGTACCAAACTCCTTCATCACAATCCCTGGGAATGTCCTGTCCCATCAATGCTGGTGGCAGGAAGGAATACTCAACCTTGAGGTTTCATGGCATAAGGCCTAGTATGGGCGATGACATCTTCTATTCATCAGATTAGTTGAGGTCTGATGTCCAGGGCCCAGTTGCTTCAACAATGACCTTCCTTCCATCAGTAAATCAACAGTATGAAGGTTTGTTGTTGATTGTACAATGTTCAATGTCCTTCACAACTTGTCAGTTACCTGGACTACATTCAGG
Source organism: Leucoraja erinaceus (assembly GCF_028641065.1). Taxonomy (NCBI): domain Eukaryota; kingdom Metazoa; phylum Chordata; class Chondrichthyes; order Rajiformes; family Rajidae; genus Leucoraja; species Leucoraja erinaceus. Next base: position 74,336,617 of record NC_073382.1, read on the forward strand.
GATGATAAGCACGCTAGAAAAGTGACAGGCGATGATTCTCTCTGACAACCATCTACATCTAATGTCAATGACATCACCTTCAACATCCTGATTGCCGTTGTTGACTTGAAATACAGCCAGACCAGAGATATGACCATGTCTAGGTAGCTTAAGGTGAATGACTCACATTGTACCATCCCAGGACCTCTCCACCATCCACAAGGCATAAATCTAAATTATGATGGAATACGCTCCACTTGCCAAGATGATTGCAAGACTAAAAACTCTCAAAAAGGTCATTACTATCCATAGAAAAGCAATCAACTTCAATAGCAACTGCTCTAAACATTAATTCCCTCTGCTATCAATACACAGTAGTTGTAGTGGGTGCAATTTACCAACTGAACTGCACTTACCCCCTAAACCTACCTCCTTCCACCATGACTTCTACCAACTGGAAGGAAAGGGAAGATGGCTCAAGGGAACATCACCAAATACATAAGGTCAGTAGGTGTAGAATTAGGCCATTCAGCCCATCATTTACTCTGTCATTCAATAATGGCTGATCTATCTCTCCCTCCTAACCCCATTCAATGTCCTTCTCCCAATAACCTCTGACACCCATACCAATCAAGAATCTATCTATCTCTGCAATATCCACTGACTTGGGCCTCCACAGCCTTATGTGGCAAAGAATTCCACAGATTCATCACCCTCTGACTAAAACAAATTCTCCTCATCTCCTTCCTAAAAGAACGTCCTTTAACTCTGAGGCTAGGACATTCTAATCCTAGACTCTCCCACTAGTGGAAACATCCTCTCCACATCCACTCTATTCAAGCCTTTCACTATTCTGTATGTTTCAATGAGGTCCCCCCTCATGTACCCCTCTTATGGTCCACATCATACTTACATAGAAATATATAATTTCCCCTTCAGTGTCAGTGGGTTGAAATCCTGGAGCTTCCCCCCTATCAATACCATGGAAGTACTTCAACAGATGCATAGCAGCAGTTCAAAAAATATGTCTCTCTTCCACTTTCTCAAGATAATTGGGGATGGGCAATAAATGCTGTCCTTGCAGCCATGTCGAAATCCCAGTGAAAAAGGAATTAAAAGACAAAATGTTAGCGTGCGCATTTCCTGATGGAGAATTAATGCCTGAAGAAGCATGAGTCCCAACAAATGGTGCACAATGTGACCAGGAAGTGCTCACAATGATGTTCTTCTCTGCATTGAAGTTATTTTCGAAGACATATGCAAGGGCAGCCATGGTGGCGCAGCGGTAGAGTTTGCTGCCTTACAGCGCTTACAGTGCCTGAGGCCCGTGTTTGATCCCAACCACATCTTTATGGAGTTTGTACGTTTCTCTTGTGACTGTGTGGGTTGTCTCTGAGATCTTCGGTTTCTTCCCACACTCCAAAATCGTACATGTTTATAGGTTAATTGGCTTGGGGTATGTGTAAATTGTCCTTAGTGTGTGTAGGATAGTGTTAATGTGCGGAGATCGCTGGTTGGTGCGTGCTCGGTGGGCTGAAGGGCCTGTTTCCGCTCTGTATCTCTAAACTAAACATGGAGCTGCAAATGGTGAACAATGGTCCAATGCTTGTGCCAAAAAACTTCTCAGACAAGAGGTTTGATTTGGTCCAACGCTAATTTAGCATTACTTTTTTCTTAGTCTTCAATCCTCATAGCAGCTGTGGCTCTGAGAATCTCATGAGTAACAGTTCACTGCTCCTTGATCACTGTGCGTTGCTTTGGCACAATGAAAAATAATGTGATTCACTTGCCAGAATCTGTACTGACCAAAGTCTATCACAGTAATTAGCCAAAATCTGCTTCACGAACGGCAAATAAATTCCTTAATTTAAAATACATTTTACAAACAAGGGAAAAAAACATCCTCGGATTTATAATATCAAAAGCATTATTCCGAAGTGTCTGTTGAATATAATCAATGTTTAATTTATGAAATAACCTTCACAATCTCCGTATGACAAAAGGGGCAATATTCTGCTTATCAGTCATTTTAATGTCAATAAACCATACGGAAAATATTTAATGCTTGACATCAAGTTGAATGTGCAAGGTGTTGATGCTTGACATTTTCCCAAACAGGTTTAAAACAACGATAATGATTTTCTGCTGGTGAATTGAAACTGGCAATTAAGGCCTTCACTGTGTGGGCTGATCTAATTAATTGTGGCCATGCTGAAGTTGGTGAGTAATAATGCAGAGAGCGGGACAAATTGGATATGTAAATTGGCACGACCATAAGGACGATCAGATCCACTGGTCTACCCGTTGATGACATGACTCGTGAGTCTGGTTTACAATTCAAAGCACTTCTGCCACACTAATGTGGCAGGGCAGAGCAGTGATGTACTGCAATAGTGCTCCCATTGCCTCGACAGCTCCGGAGGAGACTGGCAGTACTTGGCAGTGAGTGTCATGGCTAATGGCAACTTGTTGTTTGCAGCACAGACTCACCATCAGATGGGCTCAGTCCTTCCGACCAACTCTATGTTAATGACTAAGAAGCAGCAGTAGCAGGGGAATGAGGGGGAAGCTGGATGGAAGCAAATAGGATTTGCACAAGCTACTGGACATGAAAAGAGCAGAACAGAAACATTTCATCTTTGGGAATTCCACAACAGGAATATTTCTTCCTTGAATTCGTGGGCCTCGGGTTCGCTCTCCTTTTTTCTCCCAGGCTATTGATCCTGGGAAGAAATATGGAATGGAATGGAATAGTTTATTGTCACATATGACAAAGGCACAGTGAAATTCTTTGCATGCATACCCGAGGTATACAAACAGCGGCCAACTATGGCGCCGACAAACTTACAAAGTACGCTGTCTCCTCCTTTGTTCTCCCACTCCCCCTCCGTCACTGCGGTTCCCCCATGCCAGAACCCCATGTGCTTCCCCCTCCCTCACGGCGGACCCCCACACACCGGGAGCCCCACATAGATGAGTTATGTAGCTCAATTACATTGAGACTGAATGGACAATCATTCCAAAAGTGGATTTGTATGAATGGCCATCTTTTGCATATTTGTATCTCAGTTTTATTTGTTGATGCAGCATTATGGTGTGAAGTACCTGACACAATTTCTTGTGGAGGGATTAATACCTTCGTGTCATATCTAGTAGAGAGAAGAAACCAGTGCTTTTTGACACCCAAACTTTCGAGGTGTTTGTAATTGATTATTGGTGCAGAACGTAGGACTTAATCCATCTTTGGATCAATCAGACTTGACCAAACTGTGGCTAGAAGATCCAACCTCTGTCAAAATATGTTTAAATACTCCATGTACCTCAGTCTAGTCACCTTGTTTTATCGTGACCAGAATGTCAGTAACTACATATAAATAAATACTGAAATAAAGTTATCTGTTTTCTAGGTGCATCTTTCAATTCTGTAGTCCTGTGCACGTTGGCTAGGGAATTAGTGATATCCCTATAACAATCTTTGTTTACAATGGACAACTAACATCCCAAGTAATATAGCACTCAGAAATGAAATGCATATGACATATCATAGCCCCTTTTCATTTTAGGAGGTGTAGAGGTTTTGCATTTCTCTCATCAGCTGTGATAATTCCTATTGATGTCCTCTAGACTTGATATATAAGGCAGCTGAGTAAAGTTGCCTTATATTTCAGTAAGGCAGATCGCAAAACCTAAGTGTTCACAGGGAGAATGTACAAATTCTGCAAAGAGAGCACCCATAGTCAGGATTGAATCCAGGTCTCTGGTGCTGCGAGGCAACAGCTCTTCCCACAGTGCAGCCTTAAGGACAAATAAGAATGGACAATAAATACAGGTGTCGCCCTGAACTGGAAAATGAAAAAAAAAAGAAATTGAGTTAAGTAGAAGATTGGAGCAGCACAAGACTGGAGGTAATGTCATACAACTCCCCCCACTGTCAACGGAGGCAATGAGGGGCAGACGTAAGCTTGATACAGAGACCATGGGTATTGGAGGAAGGAGACATTTTGTGTTAATTAAAGAGTCAATGAGAAGAAACAGTAGGAGCTCTACTAGATCTAAGGGAATGCAGTTTAGACATTTTGAAAGGCAGAAGAGTTATGTAAGCATTAACAGAAGGTACAGGATGGACTAAATATATGCAAGACTTTGGGGGGGCAGAAGATTGAAGATGGAGACAAGGGATTAGCTTCAGTTTAAGTGTTGGAAGAAAAGGAAAATATCGGTGTAAATTAGGTGGGAAGCAAGAAAGATATCTATGCCTGAAGCATGTAATTAAACAGTGTACAGACTGCAGTGGTCAGGGTCGTATGAGGAATGTCACTGATGCAGTAGCTGAAGTTGCTTGCCTGGTAAATAAACATTCTTCTTTTAATTCAAATTTATTTTTGATGTAATTTAATACAAATCAAATGCATCATTATTAATTTAGCAGTGCAATACATTACAAATCTAAGTCCAAATCCTGTGTAAACTGCCACTCCAATTCTGAACTGTTCTCATTTAGATATTTCTCTGCAGGCCCCTGTGTTTCTAAGCTTTTCTATTTCCTCAAGGACAATGGAACATTGGATCCAAAATTCTGATTCTCTATTCCATAGCAAACACAGGACAAGGAAAGGCAGTTAGTGTGAATATGAAACAACATTTTAACCTCCCTCTCAAATTAGAGGTTGATTCTTTGGGGTAATAATAATGTTGCTTCTTCATCATTGCTCTCCATTGGTCGGCAAGGTGGCGCAGCAGTAGAGCTACTGCCTTATAGCTCCAGAGACCCAGGTTCGATCCTGACTACGGGTGCATGTCTGTACAGAATTTGTACATTCTCCCTGTGACCAGCGTTGGTTTTCTCTGAGATTTTCGTTTTCCTCCCACACTCCAAAGATGCACAGGTTTGTAGATTAATTGGCTTGTTATAAATATATAAATGTAAAATTGTCCCTCGTGTGTATAGGAAAGTGCTAGTGTGCGGGGATCGCTGAAAAGGTTTGGACTCAGTGGGTTGAAGGATCTGTTTCTACACTGTATCTCTAAATTAAAATAAAATAACCTATAACATCAGATGGCCATAAGATTCCACACCATTATTCATAGCAGAAACTAGGGTCTGCAGATGCTGGTTTCCAAAAGAAGACATAAAGTACTGGAATAACTCAGCGGATCTCAGGCAGCATCTCAGGACAACATGGATAGGTGATGTTTCAGTCTGAAGAAAGGTCCCAACCCGAATCGTCACCTTTCCATGTTCTCCTCAGATGCTGCCTAATCTATTTAGTCTGAAGAAGGGTCTCGACCCAAAACGTCACCTATTCCTTCCCTACCAGAGATGCTGCCTGTTCTGCTGAGTTACTCCAGCTTTTTGTGTCTATCTTGATCTATTGAGTTACTCCAGTACATTGCGTCTTAATATACAGTGAGGAATGTGGAGGATGTTTATGTTAAAATGTATTTTGTGTATTCTGTTGCTTTTTATTGGTATGACTGTATGGCAAATGAAATTCCTCATATGTTGCAAAACACACTTGGCTAATAAAATATTATTATGATTATGATTATGATTATGATTATGATTAGTAGAATGCATTGATTGGCTAATAGTTCTCCATTAATTAACACTTCAAAACTGGATAGTTGGTTTTCTTCATGTCGATTGTCAATAAATTGGCAATTCACAGTTCCAACATGAACCCAGTGAAATTTGACATGTTGCATCAAAATTGAAAAGTATTTTATTGATTCGAGAACATGTTGCTACATCCTGAGTTTATGAAAGGTACTAATATGAATGTAAGTCCTTTCATTTTTTGGGGGTATCATGAGTTAACTCTGCCATTGGAGGAGTGTCTATTTTCAGGTGCTGTCCTCATGAACAAGTAGCTACCAATCAGCAACGATTTGTGTAAAGAACTGAATGAAGAATGTGGGAAATGTGGGAATGTGTGATATGATGTGGGGGATGAAGCTTCCAAGATGGCGCCCAACACAGGCGACTATTTGCGTGCTGGCTCCAGAAGCAGATCTGCAATCACATATTACAATCACACTCTTACACGGCTCGATTGTAATCATGTATTGTCTTTCTGCTGACTGGATAGCATGCAACAAAAGCTTTTCACTGTAGCATGTGACATGTAAACTAAACTGAACTGAACTGAATTACTGCAGCACCTGCTTTTTATTAGTGAGGTTAGGGCAGATCTTGAGGATTTCTCATATTCAGTAGGAATCTGAAGACAATCCAGTAATGTTCTGATTAGAGCAGTTTCAACAGCGCCATTCTATTCCTATTACACCAGATGTAAATCCCAAATTGTTGAAGATTACAGCCGCCAAACTGATACAATTATATTAATGACACATAGGAAACAGTACCTTTTATCCTCGCATTATTAAGTACAATTACCAGAAGAGACAGTAACAATTGCTTGCGATTGAAGAGTACCAAAAAGAAGGGCAGCCATTGTGGAGATGAGCAGCTATTATACTCCTCTCTTTCTTTTCCTGTTCAACTGAAGTTAGTGGAAAGCAGACAATTTTTCAATGTCACGGTACAGGTTTCAAATAAGACAATACATATGTTTTCCTCAATATTCGCTATAAAACCTATACTTGACAGCAAGTACACGTAAGTCACTTAAAAAAAAAAGCATAGCTAAATTTAGGTGTTCAAGTCGCATACTGAGGATTGATGAAGGCAGATCGTCGGAAGTCCCCAGAGAACATTGGCTGCACTGCCTGTATAATTGAGGTTCACAATGCTGCTTCTACACCATTAGCCTGCTAATAGATTGACTGCAGGCCAAGGATTTAAGTGCCTGCTACAACTTGTGGCCAGTGTAATGTGTAAGTTAGTTTCCTTTTAATTTATTTTGTATCAGGAGCAGAGAGACATGTGAGCGCGCACTTCAGTTCCATTTACGTGTGTGCACAACAAGTTATATTTTAAATATAACTCCTGTTGAGACACAATTCTCACCTTGTACAGTTAGCTTGTCACAAAACAAAGCTTCATTCAACCCTCGTGGCGGATTAGCCTAAGTTTCTGATATAATCACGGTTCCTATGGGAACCATGTAATCAATCAGGACAAACAGAGATGGATGAAACTTGTTTAATGAGAGGAATCCAGATTCTAAGTAAGCTTTTGATTCAGAAAAAAAAAGTTAACTAGAAATTCTGTTATCAGATTGTTTTCAAACCTAAATTGGATTGCCAGAAGAGATCAGCATGTGGTGTGCATATTGCAAATAAAAGTAAATTATATGTTATGAATTATATCTCTTATGTTTCCACAACTAGAACAGGGTGCTGAATTTGGTTTGAAGTCTGAAGAAGGGTCTCGACCTGAAACATCACCCATTCCTTCTCTCTAGAGATGCTGCCTGTCCTGCTGAGTTACTCCAGAATTTTGTGTATATCTTCTGCTGAATTTGGATGATGAGCCAGGAACATATGGAAAGGCTGAGCAGGCTTGAAGGGTCGTATGGCCTAATCCTGACCCTGCTTTCTATGTTTCTATCTCATGGTCCTTCCAACGTATGTGGTGATTTCATGTGGCGGATGCTGGATGTGCAAAATTATGTCAATAAAGATTAAGTATGGGGATGATCTGACTGCTGTAATATTGTCGAACAATTAGACTGTAGCTGCATGGGTTTTGAGTGAGGTTGCCTTATTGGGAGGGTTAGACAGCCTGCAGGGTAAATGGTGGAATTTGTCAGGATGAACTAGTGTAGGAAGGAACTGCAGATTGTGGTTTAAACTGAAGATAGACACAAAAAGCTGAAGTAACTCAGCGGGACAGGCAGCCTCTCTTGAGAGAAGGGATGAGTGACGTTTCGGGTTGAGACCCTTCTTCAGACCACGCGTTAACCATATAACCATATAACAATTACAGCACGGAAACAGGCCATCTCGGCCCTACAAGTCCGTGCCGAACAACTTTTTTCCCTTAGTCCCACCTGCCTGCACTCATACCATAACCCTCCATTCCTTTCTCATCCATATGCCTATCCAATTTATTTTTAAATGTTGCCAACGAACCTGCCACCACCACTTCCACAGGAAGCTCATTCCACACCGCTATCACTCTCTGAGTAAAGAAGTTCCCCCTCATGTTACCCCTAAACTTCTGTCCCTTAATTCTGAAGTCATGTCCTCTTGTTTGAATCTTCCCTATTCTCAAAGGGAAAAGCTTGTCCACATCAACGCTGTCTATCCCTCTCATCATTTTAAAGACCTCTATCAAGTCCCCCCTCAACCTTCTGCGCTCCAGAGAATAAAGACCTAAGCATTGGGGAGTCTTCCAACAGAAAATTTCACAAATTATCCCATAGTTCCTGATTTCATAGTATTGCGTAGATCCCAGACCAACCTGCCATTCAAAGACGAAGCTGTCCCAAATCCTGAGTGGGAGGACTGTGCTTGAAAGTTCATGCTAGTTTTGTTTAGCTTAGTTTATTTATCATCATGCGTACTGAGGTACAGTGAAAAGCTTTTGTTGTGTGCTGACCAGTCAGTGGAAAGACAATACATGATTACAATCGACCCATTCACAACATAAAGGCACAAGATAAAAGGAATAACATTTCGTGCAAGATAATCATAGTCATAGAATCATAGAGTGATGCAGTGTGGAAACAGGCACTTCGGCTCAACTTGCCCACACCAGCAAACATGTCCCAGCTACACTTGTCCCACTTGCCTATGCTTGGTCCACATCCCTCCAAATCTGCCCCATCCATGTACCCATCTAGCTGCTTCTTAAATGTTGGGATGGTCTCTACCTCAATTACCTCCTCTGGCAGCTTGTTCCATACATCCACCACCCTTTGTGTGAAAAATTCCCTTCACATTAAACCTATGTCCTCTGGTCCTCAATTCACCTACTCTGGCAAGAAACTCTACCCGATCTATTCCTCTCACGATCCTATACACCTCTTTAAGGTCGCCCCTCATCCTCCTGTGCTCCAAGGAACAGAGTCCCAGCTTACACAACGTTTCCCTATTTCTCAGGCCCTCTAATCCTGGCAACATACTTGTAAATCTTCTCTGTACCGTTTCCAGCTTGACAACATCTATATTACTAAAAGTAAGATCTTGACCACTTCCTGTTTTCCTGTTTCATGATTTAAAAAAAAAATAGAAACATAGAAACATAGAAATTAGGTGCAGGAGTAGGCCATTCGGCCCTTCGAGCCTGCACCGCCATTCAATATGATCATGGCTGATCATCCAACTCAGTATCCCGTACCTGCCTTCTCTCCATACCCCCTGATCCCCTTAGCCAGAAGGGCCACATCTAACTCCCTCTTAAATATAGCAAATGAACTGGTCTCAACTACCCTCTGTGGCAGAGAGTTCCAGAGATTCACCACTCTCTGTGTTCTCATCTCGGTTTTAAAGGATTTCCCCCTTATCCTTAAGCTGTGACCCCTTGTCCTGGACTTCCCTAACATCGGGAACAATCTTCCTGCATCTAGCCTGTCCAACCTCTTAAGAATTTTGTAAGTTTCTATAAGATCCCCTCTCAATCTCCTAAATTCTAGAGAGTATAATGAGAAAATGCTGCCACTTATGGCTGTGATTTTTGACCATCTTACTCAGTCCCCCTCAGCTGTGCAGGACAAGAGAATTTTTCCTATAGATGAAAAATAAAAGAGTTATTAATGTATAAAATTGTTGGCATTCTCTCTGCTACCCCAGCTGGTGGGACTGCGGAGGGACTATAAAACCCGGAAGTGTTGCACCTCACTCAGTCTCTGCAAGATGGAGGTTGGTGGTGGTAACTGCTTAGAAATGCTGCACTGCAAATGGCTATTGGTGGTGGTAACTGCTTTGAAATGCTGCACTGCAAATGGTTGTTTGTGGTGACTTGACAACTTCCTATTTGCACTGTATATTGATTTTAGATAAAACGCTTACGGCTGTGATTTTTGGCCATCTTACTCAGTCCCCCTCCGCTAATCAGGTGCAGAGGATTCTTCCCATCAATGAGAAATAAAAGTGTTATTAGTGTTTAAAAAGTGTTGAGAATCTCTCTCCTGTCAATCACGCTATGAAGGCCACACCCCTTCCGGTGGGGGGGGGGGGAGATTTTATAACCCGGAAGTGTGGGTGTGGCTCAGTCTAAGCAAGATGATGGAGGGAGAGGTCATGACTGTCTGAGCTGTGAATCAATTGAACACGCTGAATGTCTACTGAACTGTGAGTGTGGTGTTTATGTGATTTTATGGTGATTTTATTGTGGTTTCACCCTGCTTGAAATAGTATGCAACTGCAATTGAATGTGGTGACCTTGCACCCTGCTTGAAGTTGCATGAAACTGCACATGAATTTAGTGGCCTTGCACCCTGCTTGAAATGGCATTAAACAGTACTAGCATTTGGTGGCCTTGCACCCTGCTTGAACTGGCATGAAACTGCACTTGAGTTTGGTGGCCCTGCACCCTGCTTGAAGTGGTATGAAACTGCAATTGGATGTGATGACCTTGCACCCTGCTTGAAGTGGTAAGAAATTGCCCTTGAATTTTGTGGCCTTGCACCCTGCTTGAAATGTCAGGACGCTGCATTTGAATTTGGTGGCCTTGAACTCTGCTTGAAATGGAATTTCAAAGAATAGCCATGAATCAACTGCTCGCCCACCAGCCACGAGTGAGCTGCTAGCACATCAGGCTTGAGTGACTGAGCTGTCACCCCAAGAATCCATTTGGCCCACAATGTCCATACTAGCCCTCTGGAAACCAGTCCCTTCAGCCCACAACACCCATACTAGTGCTCCAGAAAGCTCCCACCCACTGGCCACCAATATTGTAATTGGAGAGGTGGAATATTGCGTTGGTAGAACAGCCCTCCCGTGTGTACATGGGACCCAATGGGTCCCACTTAGTCTAGTCTTTCCTATAACACAGTGCCCCGAACTGAACACAACACTCTAAATGGGGCCTCACCATCATCTTATACAACTGCAAAATGACCTTCCAACTTCTATACTCAATATTCTGGCTAATAAAATGTAAATGTGCCAAAAGCTTTTTGACCCACTCTACCTTCCACCATCACCCTCTGCTTCCTTCCATGAAGCCAATTTTCCATCCATTCAGCTATCTCTCCTTGGATCCCATGTGATCTCACCTTCCAGAGCCACCTACCATGAGGAACCTTGTTGAATGTTTTACTGAAGTCTGTATATACAACATCTACAGCTCTGCCCTCATCGACCGTTTTGGTCACGTCTTCGAAATACTCAATCAGATTTGTGAGACACCATCTCCCATGTACAAAACAGATTCAGATTCAGATTCAATTTTAATTGTCATTGTCAATGTACAGTACAGAGTCAACGAAATGCATTAAACCATGCTGACTATCCATAATCAGTCTTTGTCCATCTAAATGCCTGTATATACTATCCCTCAGAATACCCTCTCATTACTTTCCAACTACATAAAGCCAGTAAAGTCTGATCAAATACTTATTTTATGTTACTTTTGTGCAGAAACGTAGGATTTATGATACTTAAATACGCATGTGTTGCATGGGTTTATATTCATTCCTTGTGCCAGTGGGTGAAATTGGCCGTGCCTCCCTGTCTGGCACCAGTTTTGCAACTTTCTCAAGTGCAGTGGAGCTTCTGGGCTGCTGGCGTTCAGATCTCCTCATGGAATTCATGATGGATTTTGTTGTAGTGCAGCACCATTCACAGGTGACAACTGCAGACTTTGTTCCCTGAGGCTTGACAGCAGAACAGGTTAAATTCTGAACAGTACAGAATAACAGCTCGTTCTTTTTGGAATGTATCCGATCATTGGTTTCTGTGAACATTTCTCGCTCCTCCAACCCCTTAACACTTCCTCACCACTCCTTCACCTTAACACATTATCTTGCACTAAACGTTATTCCCTCATTATGTATCTGTACACTGTGAATGGCTCGATTGTAGTCATGTCTTGTCTTTCCGCTGATTGGTAAGCCCAACAAAAGCATTTCACTGTACCTCGGTACATGTGACAATAAACTAAACTAAACTAAACTTTGTCTTATTGGAATTCAGCTCCTCAGCTTCTCAGCTCATGCCAGTAGAGAGGGTTAAATTTGCCCCCATAGAAAGATGCTGTTGAGCAGTAGGCACCATTCTGTTTAGGTCTCAGCATTTAACTCCTTGAGCCAAGTGCAAACATATTTTCTCAAATGTAAAAACATTCAGATGTTAAATAATTCGTATTAATGCAGCAAGATGATTAGCTAACCTTGTTCATTTGTAAAAATTATACTTTTACCTTCCCCAGATATCAGAATTGCAGGATGTTTTGAGAATGGAAGGAGGCCATTTCGCCATTCAAGAATAATTCATTTTGCCCCACCATCCTGTCAAATGAAAAGGGCCTGTCCCACTGTATGAGATAATTCAAGCGTTCTCACAAGTTTACCACTGATTCGAACTTGGAGAACGTCCATTGCGGGTCCGTAGGAGTACTTGGATGTCCCATAGCGGTTCATAATGCTATCGTTAGGTATTCGGGAAATCCAGTAAACTCGTGACTTTTTTCAACACTTTGAAAAATGTCAACGAGTAAAAAAATACTCGTGATGAAAAATATTGTTACTTTTTACTCGTACGAGCCGCTACGAGACATCCACGAACTCCTACAGACTCGCTACGGACATTCTCCGAGTTCGAATCGGGGAAAACTCGGGAGAACTCCTGAATTACCTCGTACAGTAGGACAGGCCTTTAACGGAATGTATAAGGTTGATGCCACGACTCTTAAAAGCATTTTTGTGCAGAAAAAATATTGGGGTCCAAGAGATCAACAGGTTCATCTAATACAACCTGTTATTGAGGAACAACGTCATGAGTTGGCATCTATTGCACTGTTCTTTCAAGTTATTGAGCAGTCAATTATAGCTTGCTTTATTTAACAGTCTACTGTAGATTGATGTTGCAGGTGTGTCCATTGGCTTCTTTCAGACTTTAATCATCAACCTATTTTAATATATTTCTAATAATATAGGTCGTTGAATCAGGATACGGGCTCTTTTCAGGAAGGGGAGCAAAATAATGGAGGCAAATTGCTTTAAATTGAAATTGCTTTAATGTGAGACAAATTTCAGCAGCTTTTATCCCTCATCACAAACCAATCATACAAACAGATGATAATCAGACGACATTTATGCCCAAGATGCACCATTGTTGGAAAATACAGATTAGAAACGTTATTTTGATTCTTCTCTTCCCTTGTTGTGCAGGATTTAAAGTATTATCAATAATTTTATTAGGTGAATGATGCAAAATGCATTGGTCAAACATAAGAGCTATACCAGAGATTAACATATGAGAGGTATGCATGTTTAGTTTAGTGTAGTTTAGTTTAGTTTTTTTTAAATTGTTGCGTGTACTGAGGTACAGTGAGAAGCTTTTGTTACATGCTAACCAGTTACATGCTAACCATGATTACAAACAAGCCATTCACAGTGTACAGATACATGATATAAGGAATAATGTGAATAACGTTTAGTACAAGATAATGTCCAAGTATGTACGATTAAAGATAGTCCGAAAGTCTTCAATGAGGTAGATTGTTGTTCAGAACTTCTCTCCAGTTATTGGTAGGATGATTCAGTTGCCTGATAACAACTGAGAAGAAACTGTCCCTGAATCCGGAGTTGTGCATTTTCACACGTCTATACCTCTTGCCCTGATGCAAGAGGGGACAGGAGGGAGTGGCCAGGGTGCGACTGGTCCTTGATTATGTTGGTGGCCTTGCCGTGGCTGCGCGAGGTACAAATAGAGTCAATGGAAAGGAGGTTGATTTGTGTGATGGTCTGGGTTTTGTGATGTGGGTGAATATTCCTGAAGCACAAATCTCCTTAGCATTTTAGCTGAGTCACCTTCCGCATCAGTTAAGGAAGAGAAATTCTCTTCTTCTAAAGACACACTTTTGATAACAGACAGTGTGAACTAAAGATATATTATATGCATTGAAAAATATGCCTGCAGGTAAAAGATGTTCAACATACCTCAGAAAACCTGACAGCTTCAGACAACAAAAAGGGTGGGAAGCCATTGCTTCATAAAATCACCAAAGATTGAAGAAACCACAGAAGTCTGCTGTTAGACATTTATTGGTGTGGAAAACCCGGAGTTGCTTTTCACATTACAACATTAGCATTCGGTATCCGGATACACACGCATTTAATAGGGTAGAGAATGATGTCAATGTAATGGGTACAATAAAACATATTTTTCTTCTGCTGGGTTACAAAAACAGTATCAGATTATTTAAGTGGGGAAATGCAATTGGAAGGTAAATGTGAACCCAAAGTTGAATTATTCATTTAGGAAATTGACAGGATTGATGTTCATCATCATTAAATAATATGGCATAGACAATCCTGGCATAGAAAGACACAAATCCATCAAAATTAAATATACGTGACATTGACATCATTTTGTGGTGTTATTATGCAAATTAGATGATTCCGAGAATAAAACAAACTCAATGAACTTCAAGCACAAGAATCACAAGGGAAATAAATGGTAAAGAAGATTTATTGTTGTGGTTACAAATCCTGCAATTTCAAAAATGTGATATTGTTAGGAAGTAAGTAAGGAGCTGTAAGCTTTTACAGTTTCTGTGATAACAGCAACCAATGTGAGTGTTTTGGAAGGAGACATTTAGGAATTATAGGTAAAAATAGTTGGCCTGAGAAAGGGACATGCAGTTCTGCACATGACCTTTAGAAACCTCATCCTCAGGCTAGCTACGGACATTCTCCGAGTTCGAATCAGGGGAAAACTCGGGAGAACTCTTGAATTACCTCGTACAGTAGGACAGGCCCTTTAACGGAATGTATAAGGTTCATGCCACGACTCTTAAAAGCATTTATGTGCAGAAAAAATATTGGGGTCCAAGAGATCAACAGGTTCATCTAATACAACCTGTTATTGAGGAACAACATCATGAGTTGGCATCTATTGCACTGTTCTTTCAAGTTATTGAGCAGTCAATTATAGCTTGCTTTATTTAACAGTCTACTGTAGATTGATGTTGCAGGTGTGTCCATTGGCTTCTTTCAGACTTTAATCATCAACCTATTTTAATATATTTCTAAATATAGGTCATTGAATCAGGATACGGGCTCTTTTCAGGAAGGGGAGCAAAATAATGGAGGCAAATTGCTTTAAATTGAAATTGCTTTAATGTGAGACAAATTTCAGCAGCTTTTATCCCTCATCACAAACCAATCATACAAACAGATGATAATCAGATGACATTTATGCCCAAGATGCACCATTGTTGGAAAATACAGATTAGAAACGTTATTTTGATTCTTCTCCTCCCTTGTTGTGCAGGATTTAAAATATTATCAATAATTTTATTAGGTGAATGATGCAAAATGCATTGGTCAAACATAAGAGCTATACCAGAGATTAACATATGAGAGGTATGCATGTTTAGTTTAGTGTAGTTTAGTTTAGTTTTTTTTTCATTGTTGCGCGTACTGAGGTACAGTGAGAAGCTTTTGTTACATGCTAACCAGTTACATGCTAACCGTGATTACAAACAAGCCATTCACAGTGTACAGATACATGATATAAGGAATAATGTGAATAACGTTTAGTACAAGATAATGTCCAAGTATGTACGATTAAAGATAGTCCGAAAGTCTTCAATGAGGTAGATTGTTGTTCAGAACATCTCTCCAGTTATTGGTAGGATGATTCAGTTGCCTGATAACAACTGAGAAGAAACTGTCCCTGAATCCGGAGTTGTGCACTTTCACACGTCTATACCTCTTGCCCTGATGGGAGTGGCCAGGGTGCGACTGGTCCTTGATTATGTTGGTGGCCTTGCCGTGGCTGCGCGAGGTACAAATAGAGTCAATGGAAAGGAGGTTGATTTGTGTGATGGTCTGGGTTTTATGATGTGGGTGAATATTCCTGAAGCACAAATTTCCTTAGCATTTTAGCTGAGTCACCTTCCGCATCAGTTAAGGAAGAGAAATTCTCTTCTTCTAAAGACACACTTTTGATAACAGACAGTGTGAACTAAAGATATATTATATGCATTGAAAAATATGCCTGCAGGTAAAGGATGTTCAACATACCTCAGAAAACCTGACAGCTTCAGACAACAAAAAGGGTGGGAAGCCATTGCTTCATAAAATCACCAAAGATTGAAGAAACCACAGAAGTCTGCTGTTAGACATTTACTGGTGTGGAAAACCCAGAGTTGCTTTTCGCATTACAACATTAGCATTCGGTATCCGGATACACACGCATTTAATAGGGTAGAGAATGATGTCAATGCAATGGGTACAATAAAACATATTTTTCTTCTGCTGGGTTACAACAACAGTATCAGATTATTTAAGTGGGGAAATGCAATTGGAAGGTAAATGTGAACCCAAAGTTGAATTATTCATTTAGGAAATTGACAGGATTGATGTTCATCATCATTAAATAATATGGCATAGACAATCCTGGCATAGAAAGACACAAATCCATCAAAATTAAATATACGTGACATTGACATCATTTTGTGGTGTTATTATGCAAATTAGATGATTCCGAGAATAAAACAAACTCAATGAACTTCAAGCACAAGAATCACAAGGGAAATAAATGGTAAAGAAGATTTATTGTTGTGGTTACAAATCCTGCAATTTCAAAAATGTGATATTGTTAGGAAGTAAGTAAGGAGCTGTAAGCTTTTACAGTTTCTGTGATAACAGCAACCAATGTGAGTGTTTTGGAAGGAGACATTTAGGAATTATAGGTAAAAATAGTTGGCCTGAGAAAGGGACGTGCAGTTCTGCACATGACCTTTAGAAACCTCATCCTCAGGCTAATGTCTTTGAAGCAAAACATAGAGTGATACAATGTGGAACCAGGCCCTTCGGCTCAACTTGCCCACACCGGCCAACATGTCCCAGCTACACAGTCCCACCTGGTGGCCTTTGGTCCAAATCCCTCTAAAAGTCCTATACGTGTACCTGTCTAACTGTTTCTTAAACATTGGGAGAGTCCTAGCCTCAAAGACCTCCTCTGGCAGCTTGTTCCATGCACCCACCCACCTTTGTGTGAAAAAGTTACCCCTCAGATTACTATTAAATCTTTTCCACCTCACCTTGAACCTCTGTCCTCTGGTCCTCAATTCCCCTACTCTGGGCAAGAGATTCTGTGCATCTACTTGATGTATTCCTCTCATGAACTCAGAAGTTAGACTTGAATACCTATGTGCCACAATCTAACTGACTAAGTTTGTTCACCCATGAGCCATAAGTTAACTGATGCAGTCCTCTTGTCCTAGAATGATAAGCCAACCAAAGAAGCTAAATTTGATGATCTAACAGTTCATGATAAAATTATAAAAGTTAGAAATAAATCCTTGCATTGGGAACCATTTAAACATATAGATAACCAGTCACTTGTGGTATGGCTGAGTGTTTAAAGGAGTGAGTATGCACTTAACTGCTTAACAGCTTCAGATTCCCAGGTAAGTCTGGTAGTTTCCTGCAACTGGTCCATTGATTTAGCATGCAATCATGCCAGAATACATGTGGATGGAATATAATTTGGTTTTATTCCCTGATATAGCTATAGGCTAGGGGAAAACACAAGCAGTTTTAAAAGCATATGCAATTTTGTCTGTAAGAAAAATAATTGCATGATTTGCAAACACACAGAAATGTAACATTCTTCCACCAAATAATTCAAGCGAGCAAACCTCCAGCAGGAATTGACTTACAAGCATGAGTGACCTTTAGTGACATCAATGTTGGAAGCACATGTTCAGGCATTCAAGTAAAAATGAACATGTTTTTGATCATTTAATGCATTTTTTTAATGTTTTATCTAAGACTACTACTTACCTTTCTGTTCCCTTAACAGCATTTATGCTGCAATGTAATTTGTGTTAACATGGTAAAGCTTGCCTGATCTTGGGGTTTTAAACATTCAGAGCCCAGATGTACATAAATGTTGGTTAACATGTCAGATCAAATTTAAAAACACACAAGCCTTTACATTTTCTGATACCTGAATGTTATTTGTTTGATGTGTTATTGCGTTAATGTTCCTGTAAAACTGCAACAGGTAAGAATTTCATTATTCCATTCCTGGTGCGTATGATAAGTAGACACTCTTGACTCAACTCTCTTGACTTGTTAAATCAATGGTGCGTGGCATTCCAATAATTATACATTTCAAAGTCGCAAATTTCCCTCTTGTGCAAGGAGCAAGTTTCATGAGCCTCTTCTATTATGTAGCAGGTGGAGGAAAACATGTGGGTGCACAGGTTGTCACATAAGGATGATAACTTGAGAGAAAGGGGTTGGTTGATGTTGGTTTGTATGCCTGGGTTGTGTGGGGAAAAGGAAAACTGGGGCAGTACATTTGGAAGTTGTCCATGAGCCTGACAATAACTAACAAGTGTGGAAAAGAACTGCAGATGCTGTTTTACACCAAAGATAGACACAAAATGCCAGAGTAATTCAACAGGACAGGCAGCATCTCTGGATAGAAGGAATGGGTGACGCTTTGGGTCAAGACCCTTCCTCAGACTGAGAGTCAGGGGAGAAGGAGTCCAGAGATATGGAAGGGTAAGGTCTGAAAATAACAGATGAACGCAGATGGTGATATGAAAATGTAGATGGTTCCTGGTTAGCTGAGGGGAAGGTGACAATGTGGTATACAATTAGTAATATTAAAATAATATTAACATGTGTGATTGCATCACATGTATAATGATGTCAATATATTACATGCACACATGATTGTATATATTTACATTCAAATATCTATATTACTAAAAGTAAGATCTTGACCACTCCCTGTTTCATGATTTTAGAAAAAATGCTGCCACTTACGGCTGTGGTTTTGGCCAGCTTACTCAGAGTCCCTCTCCGCTGTGCAGGACAAGAGGAATTTTCCCAACGATGTAACATGAAAGAGTTATTAATGTTTTAAAAATGTTGACATTCTCTCTGCTGCCCCTGCTGGTGGGAGGGGGAGGGACTATAAAACCCAGACACGTTGTGCCTTAGTCAGTCTCTGCAAGATGGGGGAAGTGAGAGGGTCACGTCTCTCAGTCTGAGCTGTGAATAACACTGAACACGTGTTTATTAAACTGTGAGTGTGGTTTTACTGACATTCAATGCCCTTAATGTGGTTTGAAAATGCAAATGTGGTTGGGTTGAAGTAAAAGCACTGCAAATGGCTGGTGGGGGGTTAGGTTGAAGTAAAAGCACTGCAAATAGCTGGTGGCATTTTGGGTTGAAGTAAAAGCACTGCAAATGGCTGGTGGCATTTTGGGTTGAAGTAAAAGCACTGCAAATGGCTGATGGCATGGGGTGTGTTGGGTTGAAGTAAAATCACTGCAAATGGCTGATGGCGGTGTTGGGTTGAAGTAAAAGCACTGCAAATGGCTGGTGGCATTTTGGGTTGAAGTAAAAGCACTGCAAATGGCTGGTGGCATTTTGGGTTGAAGTAAATGCACTGCAAATGGCTGGAGGTGTGTTGGGTTGAAGTAAAAGCACTGCAAATGGTTGGTGGTCTAAACTTGACAACTTTCACTGTATATTGATTTTAGATAAAATGCTACTACTTACAGCTGTGGTTTTTGGCCATCTTACTCAGTCCCACTCTGCTCATCAGGTGTAGAAGATTCTTCCCATCAATGAAAATTAAAAGTGTTACTAGTCTTTAAAAAATGTTGAGAATCTCTCTCCTGTCAATCACACCATGCAGGCCACACCTTTTCTGGTGGGAGGGATTATAAAACCCGGACGTGTGGGTGTGGCTTAGTCTCTGCAAGATGGGGAAGGGAGAGGTCATGACTCTGTCAGAGCTGTGAATCAACTGAACACACTGAATGTCTACTGAACTGTGAGTGTGGTGTTTTGTGTGGTTTTATGGTGATTTTATGGTGGTTTCACCCTGCATGAAATGGTATGAAACTGCCTTTGAGTGTGGTGGCCTTGCACCCTGAATGAAATGGTATGAAACTGCATTTGAATTTGGTGGTCTTGCACCCTGGTTCAAATGGTATGAAACTGCACTTGAATTTGGTGGCCTTGCACCCTGTTTAAAGTGGTATGAAACTGCACTTGAATTTGGTGGCCTTGCACCCTGCTTGAAATGGTATGAAACTGCACTTGAGTTTGGTGGACTTGGATCCTGCTTGAAGTGTTAGGAAACTGCACTTGAATTTGATGGCCTTGCACCCTGCTTGAAGTGGTATGAAACTGCACTTGAATTCGGTGGTCTTGCATCCTGCTTGGAGTGGTCGGAAACTGCACTTGAATTCGGTGGCCATGCACCCTGCTTGAAGTGGTAGGAAACTGCACCTGAATTTGGTGGCCTTGCACCCTGCTTGAAATGGAATTTCAAGGAATAGCCATGAGTCAACTGCCAGCCCACCAGCCATGAGTGAGCTGACAGCACATCTGGCTTGAGGGACTGAGCTACCATCCCAATAATTCATTTGGCCCACAATGTCCATACTAGCCCTCTGGAGACTAATCCCTTCAGCCCACAACACCCATACCAGCGCTCCAGAAAGCCCACGGCCCACTGGCCACCAGTATGGCACTTAAATAAACACAATATCTATTATTTTTCAATAATCTGGAGATGTAGGAGAGATACTATGCAAATACTTTGCATCAGGTTTCGCCAAGGTGAAGGAAATGGAGGACAGTGGGATACTGTAAAGGGCCTGTCCCACTAAGCAATTTTTTTTTTCAGCGACTGCCGGTGTTATATCAGGGTCGCCAAAAGATTTTGAACATTTCAAAATCTAGAGGTGACAAAAAAATGTTGCAACACTTGAAAAAAACACACGTGTCAATACATCATCATGCCTCGGTACCGCTGCGTCATGCCACAATTTTTTTGGTGACCTGATATGTCAGTCAATGATGCCGGCAGTTGCTGAAAAAAATCACCAAATGGGACAGTCCCTTAAGTGTGGGGAACACTGACATGCAAAGGCAGCTTTAGATTAAGAAAGAGGAGTTTGGGCTTGTGAATAACATTAAGGTGGATAAATCCCCAGGACCTGAAGGGATTTATCCCAGGTTATTAAGTGAGCCAAGAGCAGAGATTGCAGGAGCCTTAACGAAGATCTTTGCTCTTTCACTAGCCACAGGCCAAAGTCCCAGCCAAGAGGAGCGAGGTTAAAGTTGTTCCATTATTTAACAAGGGAATTAGAGATAATCCTAGGAATTACAGGCTGGCTGGTGAGCCACAGGTCAGTGGCAGGGAAGTGAACGGAGAGGATATTTTGGGATAAAATTTACTTCCAGTTGGAGGAGAATGGGTTAATTAAGGACAGTCAGCATGACTTTGTACACGCAGGTCATGTCTTATTAATTGAACAAGTTTTTTGAGGAGATGACAAAGGTGAACTGTGAGAGTAGGTTAAATATAGGATGTTGTTTACATAGATTTTAGGATTTAGATTTTATAAGATTTTAGACATTTCATAAGATTTTAGTAATATTGGATGTTGTCTACATAGATGTTAGTAAGCATTTGATAATGTCCTCCATGGTTGGCTGATCTGGAATTAATAGGATTAACAACGACTTGGTTATATGGATTCTGAACTGCCATAAGGATAGAACACGGAGGGTTGTGATAAATATTCAGGCTGGAGATCTATGGTGAGTGGAGTTTCACAAGGATCTGTGATAGGACCTTTGCTGCTTGTGATTGTATATAAATTACTTGGACGTAAAAACAGACTGGTTGCTTAGTAAGTTTGCAGATGACACCAAGATTGCTGGGGTCATGGTACACAGCGTAATATGGATCCGCCACAGAAATGGGCGGTGAAATGGACGATGGAGTTTAATCCAAGCAAATGCGAGTTGTTGCACTTTGGGAGTTTAAATACAAGGGGGAAATATCCAATTAATGGCATGAACTTCAACAGCATTGATGTTACAGAGGAATCTTGGGGTCCATGTTCGTTGATCCCTGAAAGCGGCAAACCATAGAATGAGAGTAGTAAAGAAGGCATATGATATGCTTGCCTTCATGGATCGGAAAATTGAGTATAAGAGTAAGAAAATCATGAAGAGTCTTTGTAGGATACCGATTAAGCCACATTTGGAATATTGCATTCAGTTTTGGCCATTACAGGAAGGATGTGCAGGTATTTTAACCACAGGTGGTGCCCGTAATGGCCGCCTCTCCAACAGTCTGTCTCGTCCCTTCTCTGTTTTTATTATTTTAAATATGTCTTAAATGTACGTTTTAATGTTTCTTGGTATGTTTTATGTGGGTGGGTGTGGGGTGGGGGGGATCGGGCAAAACTTTTTTCAGTCACTTACTTCGATGGAATGCGATATTTCTCCATGTCGCATCTCCATCCACCCTGCGGCCCACAACATAATAATAATAATAATATATTTTATTGTAATTGCACATAAGCGCAACGAGATTTGGTATGCAGCTTAACAACCGATGTCATAACATAAATAACTAATAACATTTGGATTTAGATATTGATATCCCGAGAACATGGATTGTACTAGAACAGTGAAACAGTCAAAACTGTTCAACAGACTAAAGTGCAGATGTGTCTGTGCGACGTGACCATCCGAGGGAGACAGTCCAGGGGGGATGGGGGGCACTCAGCAGGGCCGGTTCAGAGCCGCTATAGCTCTGGGAATGAAGCTGTTCCTGAGTCTGGAGGTTCGGGTGTAGAAGGCCTTGTAACGTCTGCCGGAGGGAAGTAGTTCGAACAGTCCATTACAAGGGTGTGAGGAGTCTTTGTGGATGCTGACTGCCTTCCTGAGGCACCGTGTGTGGTAGATGCCCTCCAAGGCTGGTAGCTGTGTCCCAATAATCCTATGCGCTCTTTGGACGATGCGCTGAAGAGCTCTCCTCTCCGCCTCCATGCAGCTGAGATACCACACAGAGATGCCATACGTCAATATGCTCTCTGTGGTGCAGCGGTAGAACGTTGTCAGCAGCTGTTGGGGCAGACCAGTCTTTTTTAATGTCCTCAGGAAGAACAGTCGTTGCTGTGCCTTCTTGACCAGCGCAGCGGTGTTGGTGGACCATGTGAGGTCCTCTGAAATGTGAGTGCCCAGAAACTTAAAGCTGGACACAATCTCCACACTTTCCCCGTAGATGGAGATTGGGGCTTATTCTTCATTATGGGACCTCCTGAAGTCAATAATCAGCTCCTTGGTCTTGGAGGTGTTTAGTGACAAGTTGTTACATGCGCACCAGTCCGCCAGGTTCTGCACCTCCGCTCTGTATTTTGTTTCATCACCGTTGGTGATCAGCCCAATCACTGTGGTGTCGTCTGCAAACTTCACGATGGTGTTGGTGTCGAATGCAGGAACTCAGTCATGAGTGAAGAGGGACGAGGCCTTTCCTGGAGACCAGCCTGGAGCTTCAAGCCGTGGATGTGGCGCGGACTTACCATAGCAGAGCGGGCGACCCTTGACGAGGAACGCCAGCGAAAGTGCTGC
The DNA here is from genome assembly GCF_028641065.1 of Leucoraja erinaceus. NCBI lineage: Eukaryota > Metazoa > Chordata > Chondrichthyes > Rajiformes > Rajidae > Leucoraja > Leucoraja erinaceus. The sequence continues at coordinate 74,360,085 of NC_073382.1, forward strand.
GACCGCGTGGCCTGTGGACATTAACACGGTGAAGCCGTTGCTCCATGGCCACTGTCCCAAGAAGAGGCCGACTCGGGATCTCCATGCGTGTTCCGATCCGTCCAGACGGCGGAGTTTTGGTCATCCCGACCAAAGGGCTTCAACATCGGAACGTCGGCAGCGGCAAGTGCGAAGGGTTCAGCCGCCAACCATGGGTGACCAAACGCGGAAGTTGACTGGACTTTATTTCCTTCAATCATAGAGAGGAATGTTGATTCCACTGTGGTGGAAGTTTATGTTAAATTTTATTTTATGTGACTGTGTATTGTTGCTTTTCACTTAGTATGGCTGTATGGTCACTCAAATAGAGTACCATAATAGAGTAAGTGACAATAAACACGTATTTGAATTTGAAATTGAACTTGATGTCTGATGAAGGGCCCTGACCCAAAATGTCACCTGTCCATAGATAGACACAAAGTGACGGAGTAATTCAGCTGGTCAGGCAGCATCTGTTCTCCAGGGATGTTGCCTATCCCACTGAGTTACTCCAGCATTTTGTCTTTGCGTGATTAACCAGCATCTGCAGATACTGTACTTGGTTTTACCTTGATTTGGAGGTTTTTAAAAGTGTGCAGATGAAGTTTACCAGAATGTTGCCTGGTTCAGGGAGAAGCTGGATATACATGGATTGTGTTCTCTGGAATGCCGGAGGTTGCGGGGAAACCTGATAGAAATATAGAAAATTATGAGAGGTGTAGGTAGGTAGGCAGTCAGAATCCTTTTCCCAGGATGGAAAAACCAAATGCTGGAGGGCATGGCTTTAAGGTGAGAGGGGCAACGTTTAAAGGAGATATATGGGGCAACATTTATAGATAGTAGGTGGTGAGTGCCTGCTATATGTTGTCTGGGATGGTGGTTGAGGCAGATATGTTCATGGCATTTGAGGCTATGGACATGCAGGGAATGGGTGACTATGGATCATGTGCAGGTTACCATCTGGTTTGGGAATTGCTCTGCCAAGGACAAGAAGGCTCTGCAGAGAGTAGTGCGTTCAGCTGAACGCACTATGGGAACTTCACTCACCCCCCTGCAGGAACTATACAACAGGAGGTGCAACTCCAGAGCAAACAAAATCATGAGAGACCCCTTCCACCCCTGCAACGGACTGTTCCAGCTGCTACGGTCAGACAAATGCCTCCGTTGCCATGCGGTGAGAACGGAGAGGTTGAGAAGGAGTTTCTTCCCAGAGGCAATTCGGACTGTAAACGCCTATATCACCAGGGACTAACTCTACAGAACGTTTTTCCTTCCATTATTTATTATGTAAAAGAATATGTGTGTTATGATTGTGTTTATAATTTGTTTGGTTGTTTTGTTGTTTGTCTTTTGCACAAAAGTCCGCGAGCATTGCCACTTTCATTTCACTGCACATCTCGTATGTGTATGTGACAAATAAACTTGACTTGACTTGACTTGACTTGGTTGATAAGAGATGGCATTAAATATTGTGCTGAGCTCACTGGCTTATGTGAAAGTCTCAGCTGATGCAGTTTAAGCAGGGAGTGCTAATTATTTATTTTATGTTTAAGTAAGAAAAAAATATAGTTCCACAGCCAAGCATTGGAAACATAAAGGGGACAATCATTTGGCATGAGAAGTGCCTGAGTTAGGATGCAGGAGACAGGAGAGTATGATGCATATTTTGCTGCCAATTGCCATTTGTGTCTGTCACTACTGATGGCTGTTTCACAACGTCTATAAGTGGTTTAGATGAGAGGCACATATACGGGTTTGCTGATGACAGTAAATTGGATCGCATAGTAAGTTTGGTTTAATGTATGCAGGGTGAATGCAGGTTCACCAACACTCAAGATACCCAACACCATACAGGATATAGGCGCAAAAAAGCTGGTGTAACTCAGCGGGTCTGACAGTATCTCTGGAGAAAAGCAATAGAATAGAATAGAATAGTTTCTTTATTGTCATTGTAACATGAACCATGTACAACAAAATTTAAAAATGTCAGGTCGAGACCCTTCTTCTGAAAAAGAGACTTGACCAGAAACATCACCTATTCCTTTTCTCCAGAGATGCTATCTGACCCACTGAGTTACTCCAGCTTTTTGTGTCTATCTTTGGTTTAAACCAGCATCTGCAATTCCTTCCTACGCCATACACGATATAGCAGCTGCAACTCATCAAGACTCCTTGGACAACACATTCCAAACCCATGACCTGTAGCAGCTAGGAAAAGGGTAACAAAATAATGGGGACTCCACCACCTTGAAGTTGTCCTCCAATACACACACCATCCTGACTTGGAAACATGTCGCCGTTCCTTCACCGGCGCTGGGTGAATATCCTGTAACTCTCTCCCTAACAGCATTTTTTGAATATCCACACGACAAGCACAGGTGCAGTTCAAGAAGGCAGCTCAGAACCACCTCCTCAATGACAATTAAAGATGGTCAATTAAATGCTGGATCAGCCTGTAAAGCCCACACACCCTTGAATGGATTAATAAAAGATGTGGAACTCTTTCCTGAAAAGCAGAACCGGAAAGATCAATCGAACATTTTAAGATAGAGATCGGACAATTCTAGTTGAGGTTAGTAAAGGTTTTTGCAATAAAACGTAGCTGAGCATTAACTTAGCCATGAGCAAATTGAATGGCAAACTGGATTGTGGGGCTAGGCGGCCTACACCTGTTCCTTTGTTCTTTTGAGCCTTTTGTCTCCTTTCTTTTTCTTCTTCAGTCTCCTTTATTCTGTTACAGTAATGCAAATATTTTTTTATATATGGTGTGCCCATTCATTTCACAATGATTACAAGCAGGAGTATGTGTGTATTGATGGTATAAAATACAAATTAGACAAATTGTGGTGATATTAAATCATCCACGTAGATCCCAGTCACAGGAGATCTGAGAGCGTGATTTAAAAAATATATATATTTGTATCAAAAATATCTGGTCCATGTTGAAGATGCCCCAGATTAGGGCCGAGTGAACTGATTTCTGAAACTGTCTGATTTTACAAGCTATATGACAAACAAGTGCATTCTCGAATCTCAGATGGTGCAGTTGTATAAGTATGGCACTACTGCTAAATAAATCATATAGACATAAAAAAGATTGCATTTTCAAAAATTGCAGGAAGTTTAAGCAAAGGCTTGAGCTTCATATGTTCATAATAATCCTTAGGTTCCGATTCCATCCTCGTTTAATCATACTGGCAAAATGCAATTGGAATATAATTTACAACATTTTTGTTGTACAGTGACAGGCAGACAAATTTCCATACTGTCTCCCAAGACTGATGTCTGTGTAACTGTTTCAAGATTGGGAACATGCAGGGTTATCATCCCTGTCCCCTCTGAGGCTCAGATATACCTTCAGTAATATGGTGTCCCTTGTGCAGATGCACAATGACTTTACCACTGAAACACAATTCACTGAAAAGGTATTGATTGATAAGTTATCTTTGCTTTATGCTTTAATATGAATTATTTTAGAATAGGAGCACACTGCAGCTAAATAATGTGACTTAGAATCTTTTAAATTCCTATATTTCAGTGACTTGGGAGATTTCTCGCTCTTTATTCAACAGTTTTTCTTTTATGCTCTTGGGGACCACCGGTCTTTTTTTGGGGGTTCTTTGAAATTTAAATGCTGTCTTATGCTCATTCTCCAGGGGGCATTTATTTAATAGTTTGCACGTAATTCAGCAACTCTGGCTTTTAAAAATGGCGGCTGGGGTCATTAGCATGCATTAGCATCTGTTTTTTCACGTTTGGCATGTATTAGCATCTGTTATCGCACTGCATTCAATAGCTATTTCCCAAATGGTTTCCTCTCTTTCCTGTATGATTCTGATTTTGTAAATCAATCACACCCTGGCTCCAAATTGAGAGAAAGCAAAAGAAAAGTGTAATATTTTTCGATTCACTTTGCATCTGGATTTTCTCTTGGGAAAGGCTACGGGGAAAAAAAATGATATGAGATTCTCAACCAAATTTACCAGTGGGATGGTAGAAATCAAAATTCTGACACAAAAAAATTCCAGGAAAAACAATACGCAGGATTCATATTACACGTTCATATTGTCTTCAGCATATGACGAAAGGGTGGCCTGTTTCACAGGCAGTTTCTGCACTCACTTACAGTTTACCTACATTTCCTGAGCAGATATTCCTTGTCAGGACCGATGAGGTGGTTCTCTTTGGTTCTCTTTGGATTTTTGGTTTGAACCTCATCCATATCTTTGTTGTTTATGTTCAGTCAAAAGGGACAAAGATTGCCTTGATTACATTGAAATATAGAAAATACTGAAGGGTGCAGGAGTAGGCCAATCGGACCTTCGAGCCAGCACCACCATTCAATATGATCATGGCTGATCATCCAGAATCAGTACCCTGTTCCTGCTTTTTCCCCATATCCCTTGATTCCATTAGCCTTAAGAGCTAAATCTAACTCTCTCTTGAAAACATCCAGTGAATTGGCCTCCACTGCCTTCTGTGGCAGAGAATTCCACAGATTCACAACTCTAGGGGTGAAAAAGATTTTTCTTCATCTCAGTCCCAAATTGCCTATCGCTTAATCTTAAACTGTGATCCTTGGTTCTGGACTCCCCCAACATCAGGAACATTTTTCCTGCATCTAGCCTGTCCAATCCCTTAAGAATGTTATATGTTTCTATAAGATAGCCTTTCATCCTTTTAAATTCCAGTGAATATAAGCCTTGTTGATCCATTCTTTTCTGAAAGATTCTGGAACCAAAATACAGGTTAACAGATATTAATAATTATAAAAAAACACACACTAACTTTGCTTTATTTAAAATAAAGTATATTTTGTATAGCTGGGCTCACATGATCATAGGGGGGGAGTGGATTTTTAGTGTGACTGTTTCAGAGTTCGCAGAGATACGACAGACTTAATGGTCACCTTCTGTGTCATAGAGTCATACAGTGTGGAAACAGTCCCTTCAGTTCAATTTACCCATACCATGTAACATGCCCTATCTAAACTAGTCCCACCTGCCTGTGTTTGGCCCATGTCTATCCAAACCTATCATGTCCATGTACCTGTCCAAATGTTTCTTAACAGTTGTGATAATACCTGCCTCAACTACCTCCTCCGGCCACTCGTTCCATATACTTACCTTCCTTTGTAGTATATTAATACCCTCATTAATGTTTTATTATTATTAATGTTTAGTGTTTTCTGAGTCATTCGTAACTGTTACTGTATGTCATGTTGTTACTTGTGGGCGGAGCACCAAGGCAAATTCCTTGTATGTGAATACTTAACCAATAAACTTACTTACTTACTTACTTACTTTACCTGCGATGCCACTTTCAAGGAACTATGCACCTGCACTCCTAGATCCCTCTGCTCTACAACACTCCCAAGAGCCCTGCCATTCACTGTGTAGGTCCTGCCCTGGTTTGTCTTCCCAAAAAGCAACATCTTGCATCTCTCTGCATTAAACTCCATTAACCATTTCTCAGCCCACCTGGCAAACTGATCAAGACCCCACGGTAATTTTTGACAGCCATCTTCACTATCTACAATACCACCTAATTTAGTGTCATCTGGAAACTTACTAATAATGCCTTGTATGTTCTCATACAAATCATTGATATAGATGACAGAAAGCAATGGGCCCAGCACCAAACCCTGGGGCACACCACATTACAGGCATCCAGTCCGAAAAACTACTTTCCACCATCACCCTCTGCTTCCTTCCATTAAGCCAATTTTCTATCCTGTCAACTAGCTCTGCATGGATCCCATGCGATCTAACCTTCCAGAGCTTCCTAACATGTGGAACCTTGTTGAATGCCTTGCTGAACTCCATACATACAAAGTCTACAGCTCTGCCCTCATCGACCTTTTTGGTCACATCTAAAAAAAACTCAAACAGATTCGTGAGACACAATCTCCCACGTACAAAACCATGCTGACTATCCCTAATCAGCCCCTGTCCATCTAAATGCAGGTATATCATATCTGACCGATATCTTGCCAAGAGACGTTCGATTGCTGTTTATCATTTATGTGGCATCACAACATTCCAGGGTCGCTCTAAACGTGTGCCTGCTCCCACTTTCAAAATGTTGTCAAACAAATTACAGAGGCTGAAAGGAAAGATGAAACTGTTCCATTTGTGGGGCTATTTTTCCTAAATAATAAATCAATAAGTTCTGTCCGGTGCCTTGTTATTCTTTGTGGATAATGTACACTGTGAAAACATACTGTTCTGGAATTGTTATTCTGCACAGTGCTGCTCCTTGCTCTCAGATTGAAACGTGTGCCTGCACCTGCAGTGGACTGGCGTTGACTGGTATTGAAGAAAACTGTCTCTGTGCAAAGCAAATTTTAAGCTCTCTTTTATTTTTAACAAAAACATAAAATAATACTTGTGGTGTCCCTGGTGGTGCTGAGTTTTTTTTTGGAAAGAATGGTTGGGTGGCAATGCATATTGAAGCACTGATATGCAGTGCTCTGGAGCTGTGGGATGTAGATCCAGGCCACTGATTGCTTAGTTCCTGTTCCCTGTTCTCTGCTGCAAGAAGATGCCGATCGAAGCTCCCATGCTTCACAGAGAAACCAGGTAACTGAGTTATTTCATCAGAGAATACCTGAGCTTGGGAGTCTGAGTGGGACCTGGCACCACACAGGAGTCATGGAGTCATCCCAAAGTCACAGGGGTCATGGAGTATCCAGCCAAGAACTGACCCTTCAGCCCGTCATGTCTGTGCTGACTGTCAAGTGTTCACTTAGTATTAGCATGTTATCCTCCCACCCGCATTCTGTGAGAGATAGATACTCTGGAAATAAAATAAATGGAGAATATTTGAAATTTGCAGTCAAATTTAAAAGATAAACAATGTATTGAAATCAGGTGTTTTAAAGTGGTAAAATTGCAAATGCACTCCAGAAAAGGAGTGTGGGATGCAGTTTGAATCTGAACAACATAATTAATAATAATAATAATAATAATAAACTTTATTACGGACTCGAAGTCCAGACAAGGAACAACATTACATTAAAAAAAAAAAAAAAATCCATTACATATTAAAAAACATGTTATTAAGTACATATAAAATCTTAGTATATCACTTATAAAAGCATTATAAATGATATATTTTTTAAAACACAATACATCCAGTTTAAAATCCAGATTAAAAGAATGATCAATGTGCTACAACGAGACAACGATACCAGTGTCTCCACAGCTGGGATTCGTAGCATGTAGTGCTAACCCTTATGTTTGACAAGGCGACAATAATTACATTTTTAGAGACATTTATCCTGCAAATTAATTTATACGTGATTTCTTAGGATAGCTTCTAAAGTACTGACTCCTGCAGCCACAAATATATTACAGGCTCTGCACCATCTAGGTTTCCTTAGCAGTGTTCTCATGGCATCATTATATGCCACCTTTTGTCTCTGCAAACTTGTCTTTCCATAGTTCAACCACAGGTGCGCAGTGTAGAGTGGTGTGCAGTATGTTCTAAATAGCGACATCTTCACCACATCTGCACACGCACCAAATTTACGCAAGAGAATATTCGCCTGTACATACAGCATACAACATAGAAACAAGCTGCCATTGTTTTAAGGTGAGAGGGAGGAGTTTTAAAGGAGATCTGAGGAATACATCTTTTACACGGAGAATGGTTGATATCTGAAATATCAACCATTCCTCTCACCAGAGGAGATGGTAGAATTGAATACCATCACTGGGATAAATAGGTATTTAAACATACACCTCAATAGGCAAGGCATAGAGGATACAGTTCTAATCCTGGCAAACAAGATTATAGAGATGAACAAGAATGTCGGCAAGTATGTGGTGGGCTGAAGAGCCTGCTTCTGCTTTGCGCAATTCTATGACTAAGTAACTATAACTGAAGACCATCATTATATGATAGCCCATGAGAAATCCAGAGGGTGTTCAGAAAAGTATTCTTGACCAAAGAGTGGTGAGAGTATGGAAACCACTACAATATGGAGTGGTTGGTGTGTATGGGATATAAACACTTATTTGGAAGGTGGTCAGGATATGAGAGGAAGAGAAAAGGAGGGTTATGCTGACAGATTTAGCAGAGGAGCGATGGAGAAGCTTTGAGTAGAGTATAAATACCAACATGGATTGGCTGGGCCAAATGGACATTTTCATGTTGCATGCTGTTTGTTTCCCAAAGCAAAAGTTTTCAAGGAAAATGTTCAATCCAAAGACTTTAAATGACACAAAAGACCAAACTAAGAGTGTTATTGTGAAACTTTGTTTTTAGTTTCTAAGCTTCCTTTATCCAAACTACTGAGGGGGAAATTACTGAAGATTTTGGTTTCAGATGGCATTTTGAGTGATTTTTGTAAAGATAATGGTAATGATCGGGCTACTGGAGGTGAACGTGCCAGCCAGGTTGTAAATGGAAATCCCATGATGATACTACTTTGTAGGTGTTCAAAGAAAAACGTCACAGCAAAGCTCAACATATAAAATTGGACAGTCGGAAGGAACTGCAGACGCTGGTTTACACTGAAGATGGACACAAAACGCTGGAGTAACTCAGCGGGACTGGCAGCATGTTGTTCAAGAAGCAACTGCAGATGCTGGGAAAATCGAAGGTACACAAAAAGCTGGAGAAACTCAGCGGGTGCAGCAGCATTTATGGAGCGAAGGAAATAGGCAGCATCTCTGGATAGATGGAATGGGTGACTTTTTTCTGGTCAAGACCCTTCTTCAGATATTGGAATTACCATTGGAAATGCTTACAAGTCGGACTTCAGCTGAATGTGTAATATATAAGAAGTGAAATGTATTCCAGATGTATCAAATTTGTTTTTGGACACCTTGTAAGTGACATCATCCAAAAGCTGGAACGATTACTTACATTGTGAAACCAGGTAGAATTACAAGCTTGTTGATCTTTGACAAGCCTTTTAATTAGAAGTACTGTAGGTTCAGAATTTGGGCAATTATTGACTCAGTTACAGCCAGAAGTAATTGGATAACCAATGAGAAGACATAAGCACTGCAGCAGAATCTTAATTAGAAAATAGATTCCGAACTTTCTATTCCTGTTTATTGTTCCGCGGCATTGTACTTAAAATACTTTGCCAAATGGCCTCAATACAATCTCCTGGCTCTCGAACCATTAAGCTTGTGCAGAAGAAAAAGAAAACAAATCAAGCAAAGCTGCATTTTACCTCAGCTGGCCTTGGGGTATGTGTGAAACTTGAGCCATAGTAGATTGGATAAGACAAAATCAAAAATATCTAAGCAAATCTGTTCCAGTTAGATTTAGATAAAATGTGATGAAGGGATATACATGGGCACAATTTTCAAGAGAGTTGCAATGGTGCATGAGATATCTAATTTTGTTTTAGATAGTAGTTGAGACAGATTTGTGAACATGATGTATTTTCAGCCCTAAATTTACGACAGGTTTTAAGCCTCAAGACAAGGAAATAATTTCCAACCTATCTCTGGAGAAGGACACTCATAATTCACTCCCACCAAGATGTACTATTTTTGGTCAAATCACAATGAGACAAAGTGGTTTAAGATAATTTGAACTTGCTGGAATGGCTTAAAGCACAAGCTTCTAGCAAAAAAGTCTCAGAGTAAACAAGAGGCACTTGATTTTAAAAGTCTCCTTGGCATCACCTGCCCTGAAGGAATCAACATGTTACTGCGGTCTAGTCCTACGGATGTTAACTTTGCTATCCAGTCTAAGTCGCTTCCATTTAAAACGTGTTTGGGTCATTTTGTCTGCTCCCATGCATCAAGTTGCAGGGATAAATACTTTTGCCCACCACTGTTTCAAGCCAGACACAGATTGGCAGAAGTCCTTTGGGGATGGTTGAACTGCTGACCTCCTGACCATCTTGTTGCCATAGCTGCTTCTTTGCCCTATTATGGGGGATGGGTCTGCTGGCCCTCATGCTATTCAGCCTGTCCTATTTAGCGATCTTGACAGCATCGGGGATTTTCAGTATATCTTGACTGCTGAACGGTGTGAAACCCCAGAAGCAGGATCCTGTCTTAGTAAGGGATTCAGCAGATGAAATAATTGGAGAGAATAAATGCTTCTCTGCACACAAGGACATCGGCAGTGTATGGGCGGCAGTGGCTCAGCAAAGGAGGAACAAAGGTCAGGAAGCTGGGAGTTTATAACTACAGTTCTGATTTACTTGAAGGATTCTTTTATACAGGGATGGTTACCAAGAGATTGCAAACAAATGTAAAATTGAGCCATATCTACATATTTAAGCCAATGTGCTTGATGAGCCATATCTACAACTAGGATCAACAGTTAAGAAATACAATGCTGTCCGTGCCTGCTCATTAAAGTTTTACATGGGTGGGAAAGCATTGATGTATGATTTGTTACTGATTTTGAGCATAGTGGGTATGACAATGTACTTTGATGAAGCAGTTTGCAAAGTAGCGCTCAGCTTAACAAAACCTACTGTCAAAACCAAGATTAAGTGTAGCCAGGCAGTGGTTTGTTTCACACATGGTAGAACTCAGAGAGTTAATAGAAAGATTACTTGAATTCATGGGTTGTTCAAAAATACTATCCAAATGTAATTAAAAGTAGGCAGCTGGCTCATTGGTAAAATTTGTAATAAATAAGTCAAAAGTGCTCCCGTTATATGTAAAAGATAATTGAAATTACGAAAGCGATATGGCGAGCCACAATCTCTTTTATTTAATTTAGTTTAGTTTGGAGATACCGAGCCGAAACAGGCCCTTCGACCCACCGAGTCCGCACTGACCAGTAATCCCTGCACACTAACACTAGCCTATGGACAATTTTATATGTATACATTTATACCAAGCCAATCAACCTACAAACCCGTACTTCTTTGGAGTGGGGGAGGAAATCGAAGATCTCGGAGAAAACCCACGCAGCTCACGGGAAAAAATGTACAAACTCTGGACAGACAGCACCTGTAGCCAGGATCGTACCCGGGTTTCTGGCGCTGTACGGCAGTGTGTCACCGTACCTCAACCGCCGTGTCACCATGCCTCCCAAATAATTTCACGCATTTCTGTCAGGTAAATCTGCATGAGAAAAAAGCCAGACAGCAAGTAAAGCTTTAATGTATGTAGCTTTAATGCTGATATTATCATGGCAATATAGTTTGGGGGGTTAACCTGCTAATCTTAATCCGGTGATCTGTAGCCCTTATGTTGATTATTTTTGGATCAAAATAATAAACACATTCATCTCAACGTGTACCAATATATGGGAGCAGAAATCATACCTACAGTGACTCCTGTTGAAGTAGCATGGAGGCTGAAGCAAATTTGTGATTTTGAAAATAGTTGATATAGAGCATAGAACATAGAACTGCATAGCAGAGGAACAGCCCCTTTGGCCCACAATGTCTGTGCCGAACATGATGTCAAGTTAAACAAATTTCCTCTGCTTGCAGATGATCCATATCATTCCATTCCCTGCATATCTATGTGTCAATCTAAAAGCCTCTTAGATGCCACTATCATATCTGCCTTCACTACCAACGGTGGCGCAGCGGTGGAGTTGCTGCCTTACAGCACCAAAGATCCGGGTTTGATCCTGACCATGGGTACCCTCTATACATTAATTCATTCATTCATCATCGTTGAAACCATTAGCGACACAGTGGTGCTGGTTTCCGACGGGAACGGTGACGGACGCACCACACATCTCTGTCCTCCTGTTCTTGCGGACTTCCGCTGCTGGAAGTATAGGATTTTGGTGTGTGTGTGCTTTAACATCATTCCTTACAATGCTATGTACAAAAGTGATAGCACAGTGATCGAAGTGCGGATGGCTCGCTAGAAGCTCATCCACCCTTTGACAGGTCTTGTTTTTGGTCCTGCTGGTGGTGCACAGCTCCCTCCTCACCTGGCAAACCAGGTGGGGGAGACGGATTAGTCACCGACTATCCAACCATGGAGCAGGTAGCGTGGGATTACATGGTACCTGTGGCGGGGGGAACTCTCCCTGACCTGACCTGTCAACTGCCCTCTATAAGGCATTTGTACATTCTCCCCGTGACCGCGTAGGTTTTCTCCAGGATCTCGGGTTTCCTCCCACACTCCAAAGACATGCAAGTTTGTAGGTGAATTGACTTGGTAAAATTGTAAATTGTCTCTAGTGTGTAGTGCTAGTCTGTGGGGTGATCGCTGGTCGGCGCGGACTTGCTGAGCCAAAGGGCCTGTTTCTGCACTGTATCTCTAAACTAAACTAAACCACAGGTACACAAAAATGCTGGAGAAACTCAGCGGGTGCAGCAGCATCTATGGAGCAAAGGAAATAGGCAATGTTTCGGGCCAAAACCTTTCTTCAAACCTTCATCCCTGGCAGCATGTTCCCACCACCCAGTACTTTCTGTGTGAAGAACATGCCTTTAAACTTTAAAAATCTCCTTCAAAATTTGACCCTCTAGCCTTAAAGCTATCTATCCCATCTAGTCTTTGCCAATTCCATGCTGTGAATAAATTCTGACTACACTACATATATGCCCCCTCATCATTTTATATACTTCTAAGATGTAAATCTGAATAAGAAAAAAGCCAGACAGCAAGTAATGTAGCTTTAATGTTGACATTATCATGGCAATAAAGGTCACAGAGTTAGCCTGGTAATCTTAATTGGTTAATCAGTAGCCCTTACATTGGATACCGGCCACAACTAATGGGTAAAAATGGACTGTAGGTACAGTATAACATCCAATGATCCAGCACTTTAGCTTTTGAAACTTGTTGACGTGCATGTTTTATTGTGTGAGTGTTATTGTGAATATGTGTGTCAGTGGTTATGAAAGGGTGTGATCATATGGGTATATACGTTGGGAAGAATGCATTTGTGAATTGCTTTCTGGTTTGCAACCTGATGTAGTGATGGAAAATGTTGTGTGTATGTGTTAATGCGAATGTCCCAATACCTGTTCATTTGCTACCTACCTACACTAAAAGGTAATTTTATAATATAAGCTAATCTGGCAACATATCTTTGCGAATGGGAGGTAAACTGAGCTGCTGGAGGAAATGCATGCAGTAAAAGGTTGAATGTACAAACTTCACACAGACTTCACCCAAGGGAAGGATTGAACCTGTGTCTCTGGAGCCATGTTGCCCTACTTCTCCATTTCTTTGTATTGTTCTTTTGTAGAATCTGGATTCGATTTAAAAAATGTTTTGGAATGTTCATTCTGATGGGTTTCATGATTGTCAATTGTCGTCAAACAATTGTTTAGATAATCAGCAAATGGGAGGAAGAAAAGATGGAAACATTAGTGGAATGGTGATTGTTATGTATTCGGAATTCTTAGCACACCTGAATAAAGGCTCGGACATGGGAGTAATCTTACAAGCTTCTTTACTACAGGACGCCACCTAGAGTCTCCCCGCACGTGCGTACTTGCACAACATATGACAAGACACTAATTACATATGCTAATTACATATGCTAATTATCACATACCTAACACTCCTCCCCCTTTAACTTGGAGGCAGGTAATACCATTTCTATTACATAGCTAACACTCCTCCCCCTTTAATTTGGAGGCTCGTAACACCATTTATATTACATACATAATACTCCTCCCCCTTTAACCTGGAGGCAGATAACACCACTTCTATTACATACACCGCACTCCTCCCCTTTTAAGTCCATTTCACCTGTACGGTATATGCTCTTTTCCTACCCATCATTGACTAATACACTGTTACACTATGGTATTATACTTAAACCAAATACATTACCCCTTGCTTTATGAGTTCTCATTTTCTGGTTCATGTATTTGTTTTGTTTTCCTCTTGGTAGGTGGGATCTGACCCATGGCTGTAAGTTTCCATTTTCTAGCAGCTTCCTCTGCTGTTCAGTTTCCCTTCTCTGCTTATTTATCTGCTCTTGGTGTTTCATGAGATTCTGCAATGCCTAACCCATTGTCCATTGCTCAGTGAAGGAGGCTCCATGCTGGATTATACTGAAGTGTCCTAATTGCAATCGGTCCTACCTACTTTTGTCTTGACCGACCAGCCTCCCTTCTTTAGACTTTTCCATTAGCAGCTTCTACTCATTGTCACACATTTATTCAACTTTTCCTTGCATCGTTCAAGCCTTTTCTGAATCTGAATCTGAATCTTCTGTTGTTCATCTACTCGTCTTCTTAAGTCACCTTTCTGGTTCTTCATCAAGAAGTAGGATCTATATTATCTTTGCAATACTACACTGGCTTTCCTATATTGTTTAAGCCTTTTGTATTGTTTAAGCCTTTTCTGTTGTTTATTTATTTGTCCACTTAACTCTTTCCGATACCAACTCATATGGAGTACTGACTGCACTTTTACAGTAGCTCTCTTTTGCTCAACCCCCTGCCTAACCATCATACTCTTATGGGCAGTCTGAATGGTAATAGTTGCATCCCTCATTGACTGATATTGCACAAACTGGGAATGCCCTATTTTGCATGCTTTGTACCATCTCTGGAACGAAATGACTGCTTGACGCATAGCTCTGTAGCCCTTAATCGGTAACCACAGAATGCAGCTTGCAGAGTGACTACAGCCACCTTTAGCATCAAGAAATGCTTTCTTGTAATGCACATTCTTATGAATTACTTAATACAGTGTGCTGCCTTGATTTTCTCTACCAATACTCTGGCTTTGATCCCGCGGTATAAGGCCTGAATACAAATCACTGCTTTTCGCAAACTCTTATACTGCCTCACTTGGACATCTCTTATCTGGCATGCACGGTGTCATTGCTGTACCGCAATGGCAGACCAGCATAGTTTCTTAAAATACTGACGCTGTTTATGCATCTGATAATAAGTCTGTATGACCTTGGCAGATTTATGCATGCACCACAGTTGCTTTCGAACAAGCATTCCTCGGTAGGCTGCCTGAAGCAGTACAACACTGCTGCGTACCTTCATGTAAGTTTTGCGATCACTTACCATTTGAAGGTGTGCCCTATAATGGGTTTGCACTATTATAGCTGCTAATCTCATTGCCTTGTATTGACGGTATACTCTATGCATTCTAAATCCTGCTTGTATTATCGTTGCTGCCTTCTGTTTGTTCCGGATCTCTCTCCGTACCTTCATACCCCTAAATGCAGCTTGAATAATGAGAGTTGCCCTTTGAATGGCAATTTTCCTTTGCCTTTGACTCCTTTTCCTTTGCCTTTAACCTTTGGCCTTTTCCCTTTGCACTTGACTTTTGTCATTCTGCACTTGACTTGTGTCCCTTTGCACTTGACTTGTGTCCCTTTGCACTTGACCTTGGTCCCTTTGCACTTGACTTGTGTCCCTTTGCACTTGACTTGTGTCCCTTTGCACTTGACTTGTGTCCCTTTGCACTTGACCTTGTCCCTTTGCACATCCCCCTTTGCACTTGACCTTGGTCCCTTTGCACTTGACCTTGGTCCCTTTGCACTTGACCTTGGTCCCTTTGCACTTGACCTTGGTCCCTTTGCACTTGACCTTGGTCCCTTTGCACTTGACCTTTGTCCCTTTGCACTTGACCTTTGTCCCTTTGCACTTGACCTTGGTCCCTTTGCACTTGACCTTTGTCCCTTTGCACTTGACCTTTGTCCCTTTGCACTTGACCTTTGTCCCTTTGCACTTGACCTTTGTCCTTTTGCACTTGACCTTTGTCCTTTTGCACTTGACCTTGGTCCCTTTGCACTTGACCTTTGTCCTTTTGCACTTGACCTTTGTCCTTTTGCACTTGACCTTTGTCCTTTTGCACTTGACCTTTGTCCTTTTGCACTTGACCTTTGTCCTTTTGCACTTGACCTTTGTCCTCTTGCACTTGACCTTTGTCCACTGAGGGACTCCCTGCCCTCTTTAGTTCAGGCTCCTTGCCTCTGGATGCCCTTTAGAGGTTTTGTCAAGAAATGAGCCATTAATACCTCCTTACACTCCTCGTACATTTTCTCTGTGGGCTTTGCTGGCAGCAGTAACGTACGTAAGGTATGATAACCCTCTCTTCCTATGCTTAATATGAACCATGCTCTCTTCTTCTCCTCTGTAGTGATATCATTAGAAATGACCAAAGCCTCCAAGACCAGTACATTTCTCAAAATTGCACCCAGATTCTAACTGGGGCCACTTTCCTACAATTGAAGTAGCCATGCTACACTGTTGCTATTCAGGTACACTA
Organism: Leucoraja erinaceus; assembly: GCF_028641065.1. Taxonomy (NCBI): domain Eukaryota; kingdom Metazoa; phylum Chordata; class Chondrichthyes; order Rajiformes; family Rajidae; genus Leucoraja; species Leucoraja erinaceus. The sequence goes on from NC_073382.1 coordinate 74,376,254, forward strand.
TGTTCTGTTCTCTCACACAGTGTTCTCTGCACTGGACTTATTTATTTTACATTCTATGAGATTATCCAGCTCAATGACTATTAATCTTATAATAATAGTATAAATCTCACATAAAATCTCATATAAAATATAGTATAATCTTATAGTTCCCTTGGTGAGGCCCTTTTCTATTCCTATTCCTTCTATGCACACAGATTTACTTAAATTATTGATAACAGTGACCCATACATTAAATCCAAACAGCCATGCTTTAACTGTCACAATGCATTACATTCATAGAGGACTTTTATTATGAAGGCTTTCACGGCTCCAGCTTGCGGCCTGTGGACTCTGGTGCATTCTCGACTTCCACTGCTGCTTTTACTGGCTCCCCCACCCCCCCGGGGCTTCACTGTCACTTCTACACCGCTGGCCACTCCGGACCTCCGATGCTGCTGCTGGCTCAGCCGTTGCTGTTGCCTTGGCTAGCTCTCGCTGACTCCACCGGCTGGCCTTTCAGGCTGGCTTTTGTTTGCTGACCTTCCTCTCCACCACTGCTCCGCCGACTTGCCTGCCCGCTGTCTCCACAGCCTTCCCGGCTGCTACTGGACCTGCTGCATGGCTCGTCGCTGGCTCCCGTGGTCACCCTGCGGAAGGTGAAGGTAAGTCGCTGCTTTTCTGCTGCTGGTCCCCGCTGCTCCAAGCATCAGGACTGTGCCTCACTTGTGGTAGGCTTTCTCCCCTCTCGGCCGTCTTCCACGACTGGGCTTTCTCTGCTTCACTCCCCCGACTGGGCTGACACTGCTCCCGACCATCTTTGAGTGCTGTGCCCCGCTTTTCTCGCGCAGACCCACTCTTCGCTCGGGGCCGGACTTCCTTTCACGTCCGGGCTTTCCCCGCTCTCGGCTGTCCCTTGCGACCGGGCTTTCACGGCTCTTGGTTTCTCTCCGCTTCTCTCGCGGGCCTGTCCGCTTTTCTGCTCACGGTCGGGCTGACTCTGATCCTGATCTGGCCTTCTTTACTTTCTTCCCCCCCCACCGGGCTGACTGATCCCGGTTGGGCTGAAGACTCAGCCTCTGCCGGTGGCTCTCTAGACCTGTCCGTGGCCTACACGGTACGAGGCCCTCACCCGACGTCTGTGGCTGCTACTGGGGCTGGCCGTGGGCTACACGGTCGTCTTTCATACTAGGCCCTCACCTGACATCTGGGGCTGGCCGTGGGCTACACGGTCCTCTTTCATCGGTGGCTCTCTGGACCTGCCCGTGGCCTTCACGGTACTAGGCCCCCACTCGACGTCTGTGGCTGCTCCTGCGGCTGGCCGTTGGCTTCACGGTACGAGCGCTCACGCGACGTTTGAGGTTCAAACGACGGATGTTTAACTGCCCTGCTTGTTTTCCTTTGCTCTTCCCTGAGCTATTGCTTCCCGTTCCCACCTTTTTTCTTTTCTTTTTTTTTCCTTTTGACGCCAATTCAAAACCATTTGGCGCCAAATCTTTAGGCTTCGTGCCGTTCCACTTTGTTTCCAAATACACTTTTTTGTTTTTTAACTTTGTTTTTGATTCTTCTTGCTGGCTTTGTTCTTATCTTCATTCTTTTATCCTCATCGCCAATTGTTATGTATTCGGAATGCTTAGCACACTTGAATAAAGGCTCGGACACGGGAGTAATCTTACAAGCAGCTTCTTTACTACAGGATGCCACCTTGAGTCTCTCCACACATGCGTACTTGCACAACATATGACAAGACACTAATTACATATGCTAATTATCACATACCTAACAGTGATCGTCTGTTGTTTCGTTCATTTGTGGGATTAGATGGCACTGACAAGATAGCAAACCAAAAATGAAACACTGGCTGTGAAGAGCTGAAGATGGGGACGAGAATTATTCAACAACAAGACAACCTGAGTGGCCACAAACTTGCAAGTGACAGCCACTAAAGTAAAAAACTAGCTGTGTAAAATAATCGGTCCTTACCTGGTTCCAGAATAAGAAGGATAAGGGTGAAAACAGCATTGTTAGAGTGCAAGTAATTTCCCCTCCAGACTTAGGAGGCACAGCGGTAGAGTTGCTTCCTTACAGCGCTTGCAGCGCCAGAGACCTGGGTTCAATCCTGACGATGGATGCTGTCTGTACAGAGTTCTCCTCATGACCGCATGGGTTTTCTCCAAGATCTTCGGTTTCTTCCCACACTCCGAAGACATACAGGTTTGCAAGTTAATTGACTTGGTACAAGTGTAAATTGTCCCTAGTGTTTGCAGGATAGTGTTAACTTGCGGGGATCGCTGGTCGGCGTGAACTCGGTTGGCCAAAGGGCCTGTATCTCTAAAAACAAATGATACACCAACCTGACTTGAAAACATTTTCTGGTTCCTCCTAGTTACTGGGTTACAATCCTAAATCTTCCTCTGTGAACGCTGGGTTACAATCCTAAAGGACTTGTCCCACTTACGCAAATTTTTCGGCGACTGCTGGCACCCGGCGTAGTCTCAGCAGGTCGCCAAAACTTTTCAACATGTTGAAAATCCAGCGGTGACCAGAATGGTACGACTCTTTGGGCGACTACTCACGAACAAACAGGTGTCACCCCATGACATGTCACCTGTATGGTCGTGAGTAGTCACCCAAACAGTCGTACTTTTTTCTGGTGGCCGCTGGATTTTCAACATGTTGAAAATTTTTGGCGACCTGCTGTGACTATGACAGGTGCTGGCAGTCGTCGAAAAAATTCGCGTAAGTGGGACAGGCCCTTAAATCTTCCTATCTGAACCAAAGGATAGCACATTTGCATTAACACAGCAGCAGACCATGAAGGCAGTTCCTCTGAAACCCTTTATTTCCTTAAGGCCATTAATTACTAGTCTGTTGACCACAAAACATTATCAAATCAACATTGCTGACCATTATCATAAATCCAATCCAGATCATAAAATAAAGTATCAATGTTTCATTCTTGTATCTATCGTCAGTGCCATTTCCCCAGGCATTGGTTCCTGCACAAAAGTCTCTCAATGGCTGCAACTAAACTAGTGGAAGGCACCTACCTTGCAATGGAGGAGATTTTAGGATGATCACAAGAAGTACCACCTGCATGGCCCAGCTTTGGTCTGCATTGTCACTTCAGTAGTGACAGTAGCCCATACTGGTCGCCTGACAGGTAACAACATTGGTACCAGCAGAGTGGCAGCAGCAGAATCATGAATTAAATCACAGCAACTACTCTGAATGGCAGTTTGATATCCCCATGAATCTGTTGGTGAACAGATTGCTGAGGTGCTGCTCGTTTGAACATTGGCAGCATGATGGCAACAGTCAGCTCGCACAGTAAACGCTGGCATTGAATGCTGGAAGTTGGAGCTGTTTTAGCAGCACTTAGACAGCGATGATCTGCCATGGTATCTGAGATCTCTACCAGCATGGGGATTCCATGGTTATGACCATGACTTACAAAGATGAATGTGAAATGATATGTGAAAAGAACAGATATGTGAAAAGAAAGAGATTAGTTAAAAAAAATGTAGGTCCCTTGCAGTCAGAAACAGGTGAGTTGATCATGGGGAACAAGGATATGGTGGACCAATTGAATAACTACTTTGTTCCGTCTTCACTAAGGAAGACATAAATAATCTGTCGGAAATAGCAGGGGACCGCGGGTCAAAGGAGTTGGAGGAATTGAGTGAAATCCAGGTTAGCCGGGAAGTGGTGTTGGGTAAATTGAATGGATTAAAGGCCGATAAATCCCCAGGGCCAGATAGGCTGCATCCCAGAGTACTTATGGAAGTAGCTCCAGAAATAGTGGATGCATTAGTAATAATCTTTCAAAACTCTTTAGATTCTGGAGTAGTTCCTGAGGATTGGTGGGTAGCAAACGTAACCCCACTTTTTAAGAAGGGAGGGAGAGAGAAAACGGGGAATTACAGACCAGTTATCTAACATCAGTAGTGGGGAAACTGCTAGAGTCAGTTATTAAAGATGGGATAGCAGCACATTTGGAAAGTGGTGAAATCATTGGACAAAGTCAGCATGGATTTACAAAAGGTAAATCATGTCTGACGAATCTTATAGAATTTTTCGAGGATGTAACTAGTAGCGTGGATAGGGGAGAACCAGTGGATGTGGTGTATCTGGACTTCCAGAAGGCTTTTGACAAGGTCCCACATAAGAGATTAGTATACAAACTTAAAGCACAAGGCATTGGGGGTTCAGTATTGATGTGGATAGAGAACTGGCTGGCAAACAGGAAGCAAAGAGTAGGAGTAAACGGGTCCTTTTCACAATGGCAGGCAGTGACTAGTGGGGTACCGCAAGGCTCAGAACTGGGACCCCAGCTATTTACAATATATATTCATGATCTGGATGAGGGAATTGAAGGCAATATCTCCAAGTTTGCGGATGACACTAAGCTGGGGGGCAGTGTTAGCTATGAGGAGGATGCTAGGAGACTGCAAGGTGACTTGGATAGGCTGGGTGAGTGGGCAAATGTTTGGCAGATGCAGTGTAATGTGGATAAATGTGAGGTTATCCATTTTGGTGGCAAAAACGGGAAAGCAGACTATTATCTAAATGGTGGCAGATTGGGAAAGGGGGAGATGCAGCGAGACCTGGGTGTCATGGTACACCATTGAAGGTAGGCATGCAGGTGCAGCAGGCAGTAAAGAAAGCGAATGGTATGTTAGCTTTCATTGCAAAAGGATTTGAGTATAGGAGCAGGGAGGTTCTACTGCAGTTGTACAGGGTCTTGGTGAGACCACACCTGGAGTATTGCGTACAGTTTTGGTCTCCAAATCTGAGGAAGGACATTATTGCCATAGAGGGAGTGCAGAGAAGGTTCACCAGACTGATTGCTGGGATGTCAGGACTGTCTTATGAAGAAAGACAGGATAGACTTGGTTTATACGCTCTAGAATTTAGGAGATTGAGAGGGGATCTTATAGAAACTTACAAAGTTCTTAAGGGGTTGGACAGGCTAGATGCAGGAAGATTGTTCCCGATGTTGGGGAAGTCCAGGTCAAGGGGTCACAGCTTAAGGATAAGGGGGAAATCCTTTAAAACCGAGATGAGAAGAACTTTTTCACACAGAGAGTGGTGAATCTCAGGAACTCTCTGCCACAGAGGGTAGTCGAGGCCAGTTCATTGGCTATATTTAAGAGGGAGTTAGATGTGGCCCTTTGGCTAAGGGGATCAGGGGGTATGGAGAGAAGGCAGGTACGGGATACTGAGTTGGATGATCAGCCATGATCATATTGAATGGTGGTGCAGGCTCGAAGGGCCGAATGGCCTACTCCTGCACCTAATTTCTATGTTTCTATGTTTCTATGAATTCTATGAATGTCAAGCTTCACTCAATGATCTGTTCAGGTTTGGAGCTGGACGCTCTTACAAATAAAGGAGGTCTCGCAGGTTTCCAAGCAAGTTGATGGCTGTAGTCCAAGCCTTTTTCTGTGGGATGTTCATGCAAAGCCCTCCTTACTGTCTTGTAGATTGTGACAAGCCTGTGACCTCCCCTAGGTAATTAGAACCTGGGTTACTGTTGCTACATGATCTAGTTTCATGCAACTTATAGCCAATTACCCAAAGATCCCATGCTTTAGCTATTGCTCGCAGTGCACCAAGAGCTGATGCCCAAACTGATGCCTGCAGGCATTAGATCAAGTGATGAGGTGTATTTTTATTTTATGTTGTTGCTCAACAGTCGAGAGCATGTCTGGTGAATTGTCCCGACTAACTGAAAGGAGACGTTATGAAGATAAGGTCATGGTGAGGGGAGGACTCAGGAAAAAGCCTACACCACTTATGTATTCTAAGGCATATGCGGGATAAATAGATTGTCATTGTTAATATTCTTGTTGCCACTGCTGGCTTTGGACTTGATGGTGCTCTGCTGTTATTAATTGGCACTTTCTTCTTCAGGTCCATAAACCTAGGGATCAGTGGTTCAGTCTTAGTACTGGGTGTGTGACACCTTCTCCAGCATGAGAGGGCAACGTTTTAGCAAATGAATGGAGTGGGTTCATGCTGTGTAAGGTGACGGTGTAATCACAAGTGTGTGAGGATGCAGTAATAAGTATGTGAGGATGCAAAGGCATATATGAATGCAAGATAAGAGGTGATTGATCAGTGTAATAGAGCAGTGAACATCTCATAGAGCAATGTGTCACACTAGAACAGCAATGGCTAAAAGTTGATGATATCTTCACGGGCTTTGTCTTAACCCTTGAGGTCATCAGTTATTTTGCAAAACTGTATTCCTGTCACTGCTGGTTTACCACTGAGATTAACCTCATAGGTGAACTTATCCTACATGCATAAAACTAATTTGTTTCCTGGGTCTCTACTGAGTGCAACTCTATCCACACTCCTCTCTACCTTTCCCATAGAGATAGAGGGAAATAACGGGTGGCACAGTGATGCAGCGGTAGAGTTGCAGCCTTACCATGGTCGCAGCGCCAGAGATCCAGGATTGATCCCGACTACGGGTGCTGCCTGTACGGAGTATCCTCAAGGAGGAATGGGAGCAGCCGGAAGTGGTTGTGCATGTCGGCACAAACGACGTTGGGAAGAAGAGGTCTACAACGTGAGTGTAGAGAGTTGGGAAGAAGACTGAAAAGCAGGACCTCTAGGGTGTTATCTCTGGATTGCTTCCTGTACCTCGTTCTGGTGAGGGCAGGAACAGGGAGATAGGGGATCTGAATGTGTGGCTGAGGAGTTGGTGCATGGGGCAGGGATTTAGATTTACAGACCACTGGGATCTCTTCTGGGGTAGGGGTGACCTGTACAAAAAGTACCTTAACTGGAGGAGGATCAACATTCCGGCAGGCAGGTTTGCTAGTGCTAGTGGGTTTAAACTAAATAGCGGGATGGAGGAGGGGTCAACAAATTGGAAGTATAAGGATGGAGTTAAAGGGAAAGAGAGTACAGGAAAAGTTACGAAAGACACCCAAATTAATGGGACGGAAAGTTCAAGAAGGGATAAGAGAGTAAGGTCAGGTGAAATAGGAACCGGTGCGAGAAGGGAGGTGAATACCGAATTAAAAGTGTTATGTATGTATGCGCGAAGTATAAGAAATAAATTGGATGAGCTTGAGGGTCAGTTAGAGATTAGTAGGCATGATGTTGTGGGAATTACAGAGACATGGCTGCAAGAGGATCAGAGCTGGGAATTGAACCTTCAGGGTTATATGTCCTATCGAAAAGACACAGGTGGGCAGAGGAGGTGGGGTAGCTCTGTTGGTGAGGAAATGAGTCCATGCATCACATCTGCCTTAATTGACTAAGGGAGGAATTGTGTTAACATGTTTAAACATGAATCCGACATTGAAATCCATGATAAAGTTATTAACAACAAATTATAGCCCCTATTTCATGGGGTGAAATCATATTACAGAACTTAAAATTGACTCTGCAAAAGTTCCAGGTTTAACCACTGGTTTATGGTAGAATTGTTGGAACATTTTTTCCTTTGACCATCCTGCTGTCTCCAGGATTTGGTCCATCGGTACGTCCAACTCCATAGCTACCGATGTAGCTGCAGCATGAGATTTGAATATGTTAGTATCCACTCCAGCTGTTGTTAAAATCTGTTTCAGCCATCTGGAAATAGTTTGAACCGACACTTTTTTGTGGGGTTGCTTGTGGCTGATTAGTAGTGCCATCTCATAGCCTCTGATGTTTTTGGTTTTCTATAACAATAAATGTCTTATTATACAGAGACGATCATCTATAGAGTAAGCCCTAAATTCTATTTTGAGGCCTGATGGTCCCGGTCTGTTCTGTTTGACTAATTTGTGAATATGGAAAAAGTATCTTTCTTGTTGAAGAAGTCATATTGTCCAGCCTTAACTTATATAAAGGCTGTACCTTTTGTGCTGTGACCAAAGCCATCAGCATGACTGTTTTATGCGTCAGTTTTTGCAGGGACAGAGCTGTTGCTGGAGACCAGTTCCTTAGCAACGTTAGGACAATACTCACATCCCATATTTGAGAGTACCTGGTTTTTGGGGGATATTAAAAATTCCCCTCATAAGTTTGGTTACCAGGGGGTGAGTCCCAACAGGATGACGCTCTGATCCTCGCCATAGATAAGCTGAAAGGGCACTTCTGGAGCAGTTAATGGCACTGTAACTGAGCCCCTCATTATAATGAAGGCCTGCCAGGAATTCCAGAACAGACGTTATATTCATCGAGCTGTAAGTGATGTTGTTTCTGTGACAATATATCTCCCATTTCCTGATGTATACCAGATATTGTTTTTTGGTGGACTGCCTGTGAGCCACTGAGATAATGTTCAATGTTCGGTCTGTCAGTCCCAGTTCCAGTAGAGGTTTCTTTAAACTCTACAAATTAATAAGTTTGTCGTATTATGACATGGATGGCTATCCCCAGTTATGGGATGAACCAACAAATCTGGTCGTTTCAGGATGGTGATACATGATTCTAAGACCATGTCGCGTATCACAGGGAACCATGGTTGAGTAGGCCAATCGGGCACTACCAAAATACCAGACACCGAGTCTTGTTGTATTTTGCATAATACCTGACTGATGAGGCAGAAAGGAGGGAATGCATAGAAAAACAATTTCCCCCCAATGCAGCGAAAAAGCATCTATCGCTGATGCCCCAGGGTCTGGCTCCCAAGAAACATAGTTTGGCAACTGGTGATTGAGTCTAGATGCAAATAGATCGATATCTGGTGTTCCATACCGTGCTACAATATCAGCAAATACTTTTATATCCAACATCCATTCGGTGTTTTCATTGAATTTGCGTGACCTGGTGTCTGCCACTGAATTTAGGTTACTTGGTAGGTAAGTAGCTGATATCCAAATATTTCTCTGGATGCACCATTGCCAAATTGTATTAGCCGGATTGTCACATGATGTTGATTTGATTCCACCCATATGGTTAATATATGCCACCACGGTGGTATTGTCAATCTGTAGTCTAACATGCTGGTGATATATTCCAGAACAGTATAACTTTAGGCCATAGGACGTACCCAACATTTCCAGGGAGTTTATGCCAAGTGTCTGCAGTAATGATGCCTCCTGTGCATTCCATCTACCTCCACAGCTGGAGATGGAATTGGTAGCACCCCAACCAAGTGCACTGGCATCAGTTTGTAGCACCACTGAGGGGTTGCTGATAATGATAGGGCTGGAACAATGCCGAATGTTATCCACCCGCCATTTTAATTCATAAATGCTTTGATTGGTAGCTTCATTGGTCTGTCGAAATGACCAGCATTAAATTTGAGTGCTTGTATTTTTGCCGTTTGTAAATTTTGATAATACAAAGGTCCAAATTGTGCAGCTGGAAAAGCAGCCACTTTTCGCCAATCACCCTTGCTACCAATCTGATAGATGGTTCACTAATGTCAATGAGGTTGTTGCAGGCCTCAGTTAAGACTGTAGCCTTGTCCTTTGGTAAAGTCACCGACATGTGAACTGAGTCAATGGTGAACCCCAAATAATCCATTATGGTGGAAGGCGTTGGTTTAGATTTAACTGGATGGATGATAAATCCCAGTTTCTCAAACAATTGTTTGGTGGCTGATAAAGCTAGTTTGGCTAATTCCAAAGTTTAGCCCACAATCAATATGTCATCTAGATAGGCTATGATCATATGTTTTTGTTTCCGAAGAAACGCTAGAGCTGGTTTCAAAATTTTTGTAAACAGCCTGGGACTGATGGTAAACCATTTGGTAGAGCTCTATACTGCCAGCGCTGCCCCATCCATTTGAATTTTAAATAACGTCTGTGATCAGTCCCTATAGGCACTGAATAGTAAGCATCTTTTAGATTGATGCTGGCCATGAAGTAGCCTGTGGAAATCAATTGTTTGGCAGTAACAAAGGTTTCCATTTTGAAATGAATATACTGCACAAATGTATTCAATTTGGTCAAATTTATGATGATGGGACAATCACCATATTTTTTGTTTTTGGTAAAGATATTAGATACAAATTCCAGAGAATTGTTTGGTTTTTTTCAATAACCCCCTTAGCGTGGAGCGTCACTAGTTCAGCATGTGCTTCCAATTTTTCTTTTTGTGAAAGTACGAATGTTCGGGTCGGTACATGCTGAACTGGGACTATTTTGTGCACAAATTCAATGGTATATCCCTGGATACTGTTTAGGATATAAGTGTCTGTTGTTATGCACTCCATGCCCCCCAAAAGAAGTGTAATCTCCCACCGATATGTGTATTATCCACAGTTCCTATAATTTTTAAGGGACCAGACCCACCTACCTCCATGGGTACTAGTGGAAAGTTTACTCCTTCCTGTGTATTCTTCGAGGAGGTTGAGGCGCCGGTGTCTGGGTTTGGGTTTAGGGTTTGCGCATTTTCCACTAAGGCCGGTCTGGGCCATGGCCTAAAAAAGACTGCTGTCCTGTATGTCCGGCCTTTGAGCTTTCACCAGCTTCTGATTGTCTTGCTCTGCTGGTGGGTGCGTAAGGGTGCTGTCTTTGAGTGTAGGAGGTCCTTCCTGTTGTCGCCTTTATGAGCCCCAGGGTTTTTTGCCTCCTCATCGAGCTCCTTCTTTCTCCTTCCTGCACCCCCTGCACACTTGTTGTTTGTGCAGCAAACCCCTCTTCAGGGTCAGCCCAGAATTGAGCCCCCAGCACTCCCCTCTGTTGAGGGAGATGCACTGTGCAGCCCTACATAAGGTGCTGCTGTGGGTGTTTTGTATAACCCTTGGTGACTAGATTCCATCTCCCGGAGTCTGTCACATTGGAGCATCTGCTCCATAAGCCGCTCCATTTGACCCCAGTAACGCTGGTCCCCGCGGCATTTCTTGCAGTCCGACTTGTCAGAGTCAACGGCTCTGTTCTGTATAGCTTTCCTGCCCGGCCGTGGTGTTGATCTGGCCGGCGCGGGTGCCAAGTCGGGCACAGCTGATCCCACTCACGGTGATCTGGTGCCGTCAGCTGCTGCTAGCTGCCCGCAACTCCACGGTTCTTTCCAGCCAGTGCAGCCCGTGTGGACTCTTGTCCATAGTTTCCCCTGTGAAAAACAGCACGGGAAACAAAAAACGACCGCAGTAATTCCCTTACCTGTCGGTCTTGGTTTTTTAAAACCTTGCCGCTGCAGAGGAATGCTCCCCTCGCTTGCCATTTTGACTTGTCAGAGTCAACAGCTCTGTTCTGTGTAGTCTTCCCACCCGGCCGTGGTGTTGATCTGGCCGGCGCGGGTGCTAAGTCGGGCACAGCTGATCCCACTCATGGTGATGCTGGTGCTTTCAGCTGCTGCTGGCTGCCCGTAACTCCCCAGCCAGCTTTAGACGCAGCCCTTGTGGACTCTATTTTTGTCCAGTTTCCCCCTGTAAAAAACAGCGCGGGAAACAAAAAAACGACCGCAGAGTAATTCACTTACCTGCGGTCTCGGTTTCAAAATTACCGCTGCGGGGGAACACTCCACCCCGTCTGTCGTTTCGCAATGCGTGAAGCGATATGGCACGCATGCGTCCTGGCAGGTTCTTCACGTAGTCACTCACGTGACTCCAAAGTAAAATCAGAAGATTTAGAGTCATGTGGATAGAATTGAGAAATTGTAAGGGTAAACATACCCTAATGGGAGTTTCTACAGACCCCCAAACAGTAGCCTGGAGATAGGGTGCAAGTTGCATCAGGAGTTAGAGCATGTAACAATGGTGTTTATTGGAGATTTCAACATGCAGGTAGACTGGGAAAATCAGGTTGGTACTGGACCCCAAGAAAAGGAGTTTGTGGAGTGCCTCCGTATTCTTAGAGCAGCTTGTACTGGAGCCTACCAAGGAGAAGGAAATTCTGGATTTAGTGTTGTGTGATTAACCAGATTTGATAAGGGAACTCAAGGTAAAGGAATCATTAGTACTGTGGGACAGGGCTTTGACTATAATATGATAAGTTTTAATCTGTAATTTGAGAGGGGGAAGGTAAAATCAGAAGTGTCAGTATTGCAGTTGAACAAAGGGTACTATGGAGGCATGGGGAGGAGCTGGCCAAAGTTGACTGGAAAGGGTTCCTAGCAGGGATGACGGTGGAACAATAATGGCAGGCATTTCTGGGAATAATCCAGGATCATTTAGTTCCAAAGATGAGGATCAATTCTAAGGGGAGTAAGAGGGGCCATGGTTGACAACGGAAGTCAAGGACAGTATAAAAGTAATAGAGAAGACGTATAACATAGCAAAGATGAGCATGAAGCCAGAGGATTGGGAAACTTTTAAATATCAACAGAAGGTAACTAAAAAGGCAATATGGGGAGAAAAGATGAAGTACGAATGTAAGCTAGCCAAGAATATAAAGGAGGATAGTAAAAGCTTCTTTAGATATGTGAAGAGGAAAAGATTAGTTAAGACAAATGTGAGTCCCTTGAAGACAGAAACAGGTGAATTTATTATGGGGAACAAGCAAATGGCAGGCGAGTTGAACAGGCACTTTGGTTCTGATTTCCCTAAGGAAGACACAAACAATCTTCTAGATGTACTAGTGGACAGAGGACCTAGGGTGATGGAGGAATTGAAGGAAATTCATATTAGTCAGGAAATGGTGTTGGGAAGTCTGATGTGACTGAAGGCTGATAAATCCCCAGGGCCTGATGGTCTGCATCCCAGGGTACTCAAGGAGGTGGTTCTAGAAACCGTGGATGCATCGGTGATCATTTTCCAATATTCTATAAATTCTGGATCAGTTCCTGTGGATTGGAGGATAGCGAATGTTATCCCACTTTTAAAAAAGGAGGGAGAGAGAAAACAGGGAATTATAGACCAGTTAGCCTGACATTGGTGGTGGGGAAGATGCTGGAGTACATTATTAAAGAAGTAATAGCGGCGCATTTGGATAGCAGTAACAGGATTGGTCCAAGTCAACATGGATATATGAAGGGGAAATCTTGCTTGACTAATCTTCTGGAATTTTTTGAGGATGTAACAAGTAAAATGGATAAGGGAGAGCCGGTGGATGTAATGTACCTGGACTTCAGAAAGCCTTTGATAAGGTCCCACATAGGAGATTAATGGGCAAAATTAGAGCACATGGTATTGGGGGTAGGATAGAAAATTGGTTGGCAGACAGGAAACAAGAGTAGGGATTAACGGGTCCCTTTCAGATGGCAGGCAATGATTAGTGGGGTACCTCAAGGCTCGGTGCTGGAACCGCAGCTATTTACAATATACATTTACAATATATATTAACATAGAAACATAGAAACATAGAAAGTAGGTGCGAGAGCAGACCACCAGGTCCATCGAGCCCGCACCGCCATTCGCTCATGGCTGAACACTAAACAGACACACTTACCCACAAACAGTAGACACAAGACACAGAACACAAGACACTACCCTCCCCTTTATACCGCTATCACCCCTCTCCACCCCAAGAACCTCGTGATCTCCTGGGGGAGGCAAAAAACCGGATAAAAATCCAGGTCCAATTCGGGAAAAAAATCCGGGAAATTCCTCTCCGACCCCAATCTAGGCGATCGACACTTGTCCAGGAGATCACTCAGGTCTTACTATACTAACCATACCTAGGTCCATATCCCTGCCCTCTCCCCGTAGCCCCTTATCCCCTTGGCAGCTAAAAAACCATCTATTTTAGTCTTAAATATATTTAAAGTTTCTGCTTCCACTGCTCCCTGGGGCAGTGAATTCCATAAATTAACCACCCTCTGGGTGAAGAAGTTCTTCCTCATCTCAGTTTTAAAAGAGCCCCCCCTTATTCTGCAACTATGTCCCCTAGTTCTAGTTTCCCCGATCATTGGGAACATCCTCGGTGCATCCACCCGATCAAGGCCCCTCACGATCTTATATGTTTCAATGAGATCGCCTCTCATTCTTCTAAACTCCAAAGAGTAGAGTTCCAGCCTACTTAACCTTTCCTCATATGTCAATCCCCTCATTGCAGGAATTAATCTTGTAAACCTTCGCTGCACTGCCTCCAGGGCTAGTACATCCTTTCTTAAGTATGGACCCCAGAACTGTACACAGTATTCCAAATGTGGTCTCACTAATACTGTGTACAGCTGCAGCAAGACCTCCGTGTTTTTATACTCAATCCCCCTAGCAATAAAGGCCAAAACTCCATTGGCCTTCCTGATTGCTTGCTGCACCTGCATACTAACTTTCAGTGATTCATGTACTAATACCCCTAGATCCCTTTGCGTTGCATTACAACGCAGCTCCTAACGATTTAGAAGAAGGAATTAAAAGTAACATTAACAAATTTGCAGATGACACAATGCTGGGTGGCAGTGTGAACTGTGAAGAGGATGCTATGAGGATGCAGGTTGACTTGGATAGGTTGGGTAAGTGGGCATATGCATTGCAGATGCAGTATAATGTGGATAAATGTGAGGTTATCTATTTTGGAGGCAAGAACAAGAAGGCAGATTATTATCTGAATGGTGTCAGATTAGGAAAAGGGGAAGCCCTTTGCACCAAAACCTCAATGTCCTTGTACATCAGTCACTGAAAGTAAGCATGCAGGCAGTGAAGAAAGCTAATGGCTTCATAACAAGAGGATTTGATTATAGGAGTAAAGTGGCCCTTCTGCAGCTGTACAGGGCCTTGGTGAGTCCACATCTGGAATAATGTGTGCAGTTTTGGTCTAATTTTAGGAAGGATATTCTTGCAATTTAGGGATTGCAGTGTATGTTCACAAGGTTCATTCCCGGGATGGCGGGACTGTCATATGATGAAAGAATGGAATAACTGGACCTGTATGCACTAGAATTTAGAAGGCTGAGAGGGGATCTTATAGAAACATTTAAGGTTATTAAGGGGTTGGACACGCTAGATGCTGGAAACATGTTTCCGATGTTGGGGGGGGGGGGGTCCAGAACCAGGGGCCACAGTTTAAGAATAAGGGGTAAGCCATTTAGAACGGAGATGAGAAAAACATTTTTCACCCAGAGAGTTGTGAATTTGTGGAATTCTCTGCCTCAGAAGGCAGCGGAGGCCGACTCACTGGATGCATTTAAAAGAGAGTTAGATAGACCTCTTAGGGCTAGCAGAATCAAGGGATATTGGGTGAAGGCAGGATGAGGTACTGATTATGGATGATCAGCCAGGATCACATTGATTGGTGGTGCTGGCTTGAAGGGCCGAATGGCCTACTCCTGCACCTACTTTCTATGTATCTATGTATCTTCAGTTTCCTCCCACACTCCAAAGACATACAGGTATGTAGGTAAATTGGCTTGTTAAAATGTAAAAATTGTCCGTAGTGCGTGTAGGATAATGTTAATGGGTAGGGATCGCTGGTCTGCGCAGTCTGAGTGGGTCGAAGGGTCTGTTTCCGCGCTGTATCTCTAACCTGAAACTAAACTGAAAAATATTTGTTTTCTTCCATGATCAAACTCAGCTTGCTGCAATGTTTCCAAACTTCTGCAATGGATTCTATTGACTGAAAGCAATGACATCTCCCTTTACAGGGTGCAAGGATGACTTTGATTACAATTACAGCTCCCAGCTAATTAAACATTTGCATCAATGCAATAAGCATCTCTGTGTGGCAGTGCCCAATCAGCACCAAAATCTAATCACAATCAGGAAAAAAAACTCTCGATGCTAGAAATCTGAAATAAATACAGAAAATGCTGAAAGCATTCAGAAGATCGGACAACATCTTTGGAAAGAGAGATGGAATCAACATGTTAGGTCCAAGCTTCAAGGAAGTATCTGTGACAGGGAGAGACTAATTGCAATGGGTTAGTGGGGCATGGAGAAGGGAGTTTTGCTTCTTTATCAATGTTGTATGTTACAAAAGATGGGACATGGCTTGCAAGCCAAGCTGCATTGTACTGAAAGCAAGCTTGAGGAACAACACCATATCTTTTGCTTGGGAATGCAAATCTCAATATTTAATTCTACAACTTTAGATCACTCATTTTACCTGTCTCTATCTGAACTGATCAGTTGTAAGTCATCCATCTTATGGCTCAGTTTTTTCCCCCCATTACTGCAGCTTGACATACTCGGTATATCCCCCAGCCCAGCTGAATGTTATGCATAACCCAGCCAAACTCAAATAATCACCATCTATCTACCCAAATAACCGATGTGACCTGGTCCATCCATTGCGGCACATAAATTATGCTCTGGCTGTTCATGTCGACATTGGCATCTAGCTCTTTAAATGATATCAAGCTATCCTATTTCCCAATTCTTTCCTTCGTTGGGATCCGTCCAAAAAATGATTCATTTGTTCTGTTTAAAATATATTGCCCTTAAAGAAATAAATGTCCTAATAACGTGCTGCAGAGAAAAATATCTTCCAAGAATCGCCATTGCTCTTCCCAGAAATAATCCTAAATTTATGCCACTTCATTGGTGATTTTTCATCCAATAGAATTTTGTTAATGTTATTAATTCCTCCTCAAAAATTCTCGTTTGTAGCTTGAGCCCTTCCTTTATAATATTAGATGTTTGACAATGGAGTCATTCCAGAGATCATTTGCTATATCTTTTCCATGCTCATTATCCCTCCCATGTGATGTCCCCATAAAACTGCTTGGAATACTTCAAAAGTTCGTAACCAATGTTTTGTAAAATTCGATTGCACTTTTATTACATTGTCCTTATATATATGTAAAGTCCTGTATCACATTCATCACCTAGAATGTTTTTATGCACTGCACTTTCCTTTTGAAAGACCTATTGCCGAGAAACTGATAGGAACATTAGATACATTAAACAAACAGTTTGCTTTGCGCCAATGAACATGTTGTTCAAGGGTCTGCTAAAAGAAAATTAAAGGCCGAAAATATCATGGATAACTGAAAAAGTCTTTGCACTGGGACATGTCTCACTATTGCATGGACATGATCATGGGACAAAAGGGGTGCTCATAGACTTCGTCCAGGTGAGGGAGTTGTAGCGAGTGTGGGATTAGGACTAGTGAGATGGGGGTTGTGATATGGAACCTAAACAGTGCATTCTAAATTAAAACCAAGGTTAAAGGGGACGAACCTGAGTTACTGTCCCAAGGCTGGACATGGTCCTGATTTAGGAAATTCTCTAAAGAGAGCACGGAACATTACACTGGAAATAACATAATCCCATGGAACCTCGTGTAAATAGTTCAGAAAAGACCCAGGAAGAATCAGTTGTGGAAAGTGCCTCGTCAAATCCAGGAGCTGTATAATCCAACTCAACTTGGAAATGGTCGAAATCATGAACTAGGCTACAATGAAACAATTTTCAGATGTGTCACTAAACAAAAAGCACCAGTCAATTATATTTCTAGATGACATTGTTAACAGTATATACCTAATCCTTGCTGAGATTCAATATCTGTCTCCCCGTTCCAGACTACTTATTTTCTTTGAATATTATGAACCATGAAGTGTTTAAACACAATCTCAAAGAAATGAAGTTGTGATTCGCAAGAACACAATTCAAACCTAATCTCATTTAGTGCAGTTTAGTTTAGAGATACAGTGCGGAAACAGCCCCTTCGGCCCACCGACTCCGCTCCGATTCCCACATATAACATTATCCTATACACACTAGGGACAATTTTTACATTTACCAAGCCAATTAACCTACAAATCTGTATGTCTTTGAAGTGTGGGAGGAAACCGAGGATCTCGGAGAAAACACGTGCAGGTTACGGGGAAAACGTACAAACTCTGTACAGACAGCACCCGTAGTTGGGATCAAACCTGGGTCTGCAGTGCTGCAAGTTGCTGTAAGGCAGCAACTCTACCACTGCGCCACCGCGCCGCCCGTTGTGTTAACAATATTAAAACAAAACTATATCCTCATTGAATAGCATGTTGTGCTGCTCTGTTAAAATATATTTTAGTGATCTTCCATTTTAAGTGGTCATAATGCTGTGGATGCTGTTATTTTGAATGATTATGGGATGAATTCTCTTAGTCATACAACCTATGCCACTAAAGCAGGTTATTCAGTCATGAAACAAAGAAGAGTACAGCAGAGGACAGGCTCTTCGGCCCAAAATGCCCGTGCTGAACATAATGCCAGGTTAAACTAATCTCTGCCTGAACATGATGCATATACCTCCATTCCCTTCATAACCATGAGCCCATCTAAATTTCTCTTTAAAGCCACTATCACCTTTCACCAATCCAGGAATTTAACGGGACACTTTCCACCATTGATTCTTCCTAGGTGTTTACTGAAATATCTACCTGAGGTGCAATGGCAGAGTAGACTTGATAGGTCGAAAGGCCTAATTCTGCTCTCAAGACTTATGAACTAATGAACTATGGTCACCCGGAAGGTGCTGCCAGGGGTTGGGCTAGTGGCATGACGGTGCAGTGGGAGAGTTTCTGCCTTACAGCGCCAGACACCCGGGTTCAATTCTGACTACGGGTGTCTGTACAGAGTTTGGACGTTCTCCCCCTGATCTGCGTGAGTTTTCTCCGGGATTTGCAGTTTCCTCTCATACTCCAAAGACGTAAAGGTTTGTAGGCTAATTGGTTTGGTATCATTGTAAATTGTCCCTGATGTGTGCAGGATAGTGTTAGTGTGCGGGGATCGCTGGTTGGCGCGGGCTCGGTGAGCAGTAAGGCCTGTTTCTACGCTATATCTCTAAACTAAACTGAACGAAAAATTCGATCACGGCTGATCAATCTTTCCCTCTCAACCCCATTCTCCTACCTTCTTCAAGTAACTTTTTGACACTTTACTATTCAAGAATCTGCCAATTTCCACTTTAAAAAAAACTTGATCTCCACATCCGCCTGTGGCAATGAATTCCACAGATTCACCACCCTCTGGCTAAAGAAATTCCTCCTCATGGGGAGGAATACAATGGAGACCACCACTCTCTGTATAAAAACTTGGCCTGTGCATAGAATAATGGTGGCACAAAGTGTGTGGAATACAAACAGGCCTTTCAACACACCTTATCCATAAGTGATATACTAGGTTATTCCCATTTGTCTACATTTAGCATTACTTCAAAGTTTTTCTTTTCCGCATTGTTCCCGTGCTTACACTTCAAAGTGGTGATGAATTCCGTAAAAAATCTATAGAAACTCCGAAGATTGTTCAAGCCATTCTATAAATATAAATCCCTTTTGTTATTTTTGATAACCCAAAGGAAGAAGAATTGAATTTTTAAGTAAAACATCTAAGCTGGTTGAAGATCAGAGAAGGAAATTTCAGAGCTACCTGGTTACTGCTGATCAATTGTGATCAATGAGTAATGAAGGAAGAAACTTGGTAGGACTTAGAATAAAATGGTTACGATTAACTTCCTTTAACCTCTAATTAGGCTATCACACAGCAACACTGATTGAACATCACATGTGTCAGAGATTATGGGGAGAATTGCAGGAGAATGGGGTTCGGAGGGAGAGGTAGATTAGCAGCGATTGAATGACAGAGTAGACTTGATGGGTCAAATGGCCTAATTTTACTCCTATTTCTTGTGACCTTATGACCTTATGAATTATAATATTACAGCATGCTACCAATTGATCATTTGGACCAGAATTTCAGGGAAGGGAAGGAGTAGCAAACATACTGCTGGGATTGGGTTATTATTGTCACGGGTGCTGCTACAGTATAAACCTTTCTTATATGTGGTATCCTGTGGTGTCAAGGGTTATGGGGAGAAGGCAGGAGTATGAGGTTAGTTGGGAGAGATAGATCGGCCATGATTGAATGGCGGAGTAGACTTGATGGGCTGAATGGCCAAATTCTGCTCCAACGACTTATCCAGCCAGATCATACCACACAAAAGTATGATCAATGTAGACATGAGGATAACAGGTAGAGCAAAAACATAAAGAAAATAGGGTGCAGAAAAAATATACCAGGGCTACAATGAGGTGGCTTATGAGATCTTGAATACATCCTTTAGTTTACAAGATGCTTCTTCAACAGCCCGACAACAGCAGGGAAGAAGGTGTTTTGAATCTGGGGCTACAAGTGTTATTCTACCATTAATCACAGCTTCCCATCTCCAACCCTTTCTGCTTTCCGCAGAGACCGCTCGCTCCACAACTCAGTTCACTTAACCCTTCCCACTCAAATCCCACTCTCCAGGTACCTTCCCCTACAACTGCAGGTATGCAATACCTACCTTTATACCTACACCCTCACCTCCATCCAGGGACCCCAGCTATTGTTCCAGGTAAGATAGAGGTTCGCGCGCACCTCCTCTAAACTCATCTACTGTATCTTGTGTGCCTAATGTGGCCTCCTGTGCATCGGTGAGACCAAGCGTAGACTCGGTGACCGTTTTGTTGAAAACATGCTTGGTCCACCGAGGCCTACTGGATCTCCCAGTTGTGAACCACTTAAACTCCTCTTCCCAATCCCACTCTGACCTTTCTGTCTTGGGCCTCCTCCTTTGCCAGAGTGAGATTCCACACAAATTGGAGGAACGACACTTCATGTTCCACTTGGGTAGCTACAACTCCAACTCAACTACAAATGTTGAATTCTCCAATTTTAATTAACTCTTAAAAACACCACCCTCCCCCCTTCTCTCCCTCTTCACCCCCACCTTCCGCCACTAGAGTTCAGTGAACTAGTTCCACAGTGTGTAACTGTGTATCCCCAGTGGGCTCCCACCTGTCCCCAGCGAACAGTCCTCCTATCAGGAAACTGTTACGGGCTCCAATTGTCCTTTTTTTTTGCTGCCAACTTTTCCCCCACTCTCCCCACTACAATCAGTCTGAAGAAGGTACCCGACTCGAAATGTTTGCTATCCATTTTCTCCAGAGATGCTGCCTGACCCGCTGAGCTGCTCCAGCATTTTGTGTCTATCTTTGGTACAAACTAGCAACCGCAGTTCCTTTGTATGACATGCTTTCATGTCTGTCTCCCAGCCTGAGGGAAAAGGTGAGAAGAGGGAAGAAGGCTGGGGTGTGAATAGTCCTTGATTAAGTTGGCAACGTGAAATGTAGATTAAATCAATGGAAGGGTGCCTGGTTTGGGCTTTGTCCACAACTCTCTGCAATTTATTGCGGTCTTGGGCAGAAAATTAGCAGATCCAAGCTTAGTTTAATTTAGTTGAGTTCAGAGAACCCGGGTCTCTGGCGCTGCGGGTGCTGTAAGGCAGCAACTCTACCGCTGCGCCACCATGGCTGCCCTATGTTGAGCTGAAGTTGTGCTGCTTCCTGATCGGATGCTTTCTCCAGAGCACCTGTAAATATTGGTGAAAGTCATTCGAGACTTCAAGTCTTCCAAGGAAATATAGGCATGGCTGTGCTTTATAAGCAAGAGCACCAATTAGAGTGGCAGTTCACAATTGAACCCTTTATAAAATTGATTCTGAACTTTCCAACCATTTAGTCTTCTCCCTTTTGTTGGAAGTGCACAGAAAACTGACACAATTCCCATTATACTGCTTAAAAGCAATTCATTACAAGGAGCTAGAAAATAGTAAATCACCTCAAAATTAATGGGATGCATGCCAAGCTTTTCTTGGATAAAATGTCCAAAATGTGAGTTTTATGTTCTTAGTTGAACCTAAAATGAATGCAGTTAAGCGGAGATTTTTCTGTTATTCACATTATTTATGAATGTCGTGCAGCAAGATATTACAAAATATGCTGAGGACACAATGATATGTGAGTAGGAAGTGAGCAGAAAAGAGATTGATTATACTCAGGAATTTAGACCAATTAACTCGACAGGCTGAGAAATGGCAGATGGATTTTAATTTGGATACATGTTAAGTTAATGTATTTAGTAACAGGAAACAGTAAACGTGTGAATAACATGAAAGGTTCTACTTTTAGATAATCTTTGGGACTGTGGGATTGGACTGAATATCAACCAATCATCCTGCATCCAGTGTTTCTTCTGAACATTGAACCACTTAAAGTGCACTGAGGGGGAGAGGTGTGCAAGATGGATATTAAAATAAACCTAGCTAACGAAAGTACCAAAAATAATAAAGATTGTACCATGAGCGGTTGTTAAGGCGTATGTCATTTCTCTACCTTCCGTGAAACTGTCTTTGGCTTCCATGGACGAAATTTCTGAAAAATACCTTCCCAAACCATTACTACTACTTCTCTTGCCTCTTTACTGATGCTTCTCACAACCTCCTTCTGGGAGCAACTTTCATTATCTGTACGATGTTTTCATGAAAAAACACATTTTGCTTGAAAAAGCTTTGGTGGATGATTGTTCAATGATGAATCATTTTAAGGGTATAATATAAATTCATGTTGTTAGGGATGATACATTATCAAATTACATTGGAAGATAGTTAAAGGCCTCCACCTCAAAAGATGACATTGCTAATTGTTATTGATCCACAAAACAACAACTTTTGATATAACATTTCCACGAAGTTAATTAAAATAACAATTACTATAGATGTCCAATCTAAGCAATTTTATGTGTTGGCAGCCCATTGTCACGAACATTTCATGGACTGATGGATATCGATTTTGATGCTCATGAATGAGCCAAGACTTTAACCTGAAATACTGCATTTGGGCTTTGGATTGTGATCGAAACACCACAGGCACACCACAGGAACTTTACGTAGCAAGTTTATTTGATCCATTAGAATTAAATGCCTCTAAAGTAAGAGAAACCATATTGTATTTTAAGTTGTTCCACTTTCACATTATTCTCTCTTCAGAGATAGATGCTACACATTGCACTGAGAAACTATTGCAAGATTGGTGGTGATTTTCAAAGGAGATATTGAACCCAAACAACAGGCAGCATCCCAGGCATTAAAGTATTCTACCTTGCATGCTGGGCAATATATATTCATCAGTCAACATCATTTCAGAAATCCTCATTGTCTGAGGACTTTGCTGCATGCAAATAGGCTGATGCATTTCACACATCTCAAAGTGTTAGATTACCTTTACTCGTTGAAGGGCCTGTACTCGCTGAAGGATGAGGGTGGACCTCATTGGAGCTCCTGATCAATTTTACTGTTTGTATGCCTCATTGTCACCTTCCCCTTAGCTAACAATGAACCATTGTACATTTCCTTGATCATCGTCTGCTTTGATATCTTTTTTTTACACCTAAAAGCCCTGTGCCACAGTACAAGTTCATTCCAAGAGCTCTCCCGAGTTTAAAAAAAATCAAACTCGTGGTAAGAACGGAGAATGAACGTAGCGGGTACGTCGGAGCTGCGGGACGTCTCTTAGCGGCTCGTAACACTAACGGCAGTTACTCGGGAAGACTCGCTAATGGCAGGTAAGCACGGGAAGACTCGTGAAGATTTTTCAGCACGTTGAAAAATGTCCACGAGAGCCCCATGTACCGACGAGTGGCCATTACCGTAAATCTCCGAGTTCGAATCAGGGCAAACTCGGGAGAGCTCTTGGAATGAACTCGTACCGTGCGACAGGGCTATTGTATGTTGTTTCTACCCTTCCATTCGTGTCTCCCTCTCCAACTCTCAGTCTGAACAAGGGTCTCGACCCAAACATCGCCCATTCCTTCTCCCGAGGGATGTTGCCTGTCTTGTTGAGTTACTCCAGGCATTTGGTTTCTATCTTCAAAATAAATAACTTTGGAGACCTTGAAGGTATGGAAGGTGAGTTTTGAGACCCTTGCTCTTTTCATCAGCAGGCATAATGTAGTGCAGGTCTATGCAGATTTCCTGGCAGGAGTCATGTTTTATTTTGACTCTACCTCTCCCCTATGCAGTCTCTTGCCCAACATCCGGTCAAAAGTGGGTTATTAATTAACAAGAGCTCTCTCCTTCAGATCTAATCCTTGATAAATAACAGGATCATGGAGTCAACTGTACATCTGGCCATGCTACTACCTAACATATACTTACTTACTTACTTACTTACTTACTTACTTACTTACTTACTTACTTACTTACTTACTTACTTACTTACTTACTTACTTACTTACTTACTTACTTACTTACTTACTTACTTACTTACTTACTTACTTACTTACTTACTTACTTACTTACTTACTTACTTACTTACTTACTTACTTACTTACTTACTTACTTACTTACTTACTTACTTACTTACTTACTTACTTACTTACTTACTTACTTACTTACTTACCTACTTACTTACCTACTTACTTACTTACTTACTTACCTACTTACTTACTTACTTACTTACTTACTGCCTATTATACCTCCTGGCATGTAGGGCAGCAATGAAGGTCCTCCACTCCTTGTTGATTCCTTCAGTTGCTGTTTCTGTAACATATGTGTTTTATGAGACGGTTGTTAGACCTGTGCTCAACCTCCAACTGGAGGATCAGTGGATCGCTCTTCGTCTCGCTTCTATCCTTCGACCTGTCCAGCATGAGAGACCCTAACAGGAAATGAATCCCCCTCTCTAGGGGTCACTGAAATACACAAGCTCCCCGACCACGACAAGATTGCAATCCAACGGGGAGACTACCTAACATATCACCAAATATTTCAAATGCATCGTTGAATCAGAATCAGAATACATTTATTGGCCAAGTACATATACATACAAGGGATCTGACTTGGTGCTTTGCTCACAGAAGTCCTTGTTTGTTTGGCACAGGAGTTGGACTTCGTCCACTTTGTGGTTGAGAGAACGTAGATTTGCAAGGAATATACTCGGGAGCGGTTTGCGGTTTCGGACGAGTGCTCCAGAGGGCTCCCCCCGGGTCCTTCTACATCTCACAGCCTTGGACATAACCACTGCCCCGCCAACAATTATATCCAATAATCCAGCGAGAGTGAAAAATCCGGAACAATGTTTGGAGGAACCGAATGCCTGATGTTAATGAGTTCCTCTCTCAAGAACGTAATCTTTGTGGGATTTCCATGGACAACACAAATGAACAAACACAGACAAAACAGCAAGGAGCAGTACACGATGGCAGCCCTCGTCGGTGCCATCTTGTTGAACCTGAAATGCACTCCTTTACAAATCATGACATTGGTATTCATGTTTTGAATTGTGTGCTCCACATTAGATAAAGTTGCTAAACTTAGAGAGAATTGCTGTCACAGGGAAACAAACATTGCAGGAAAAATGGGCACAGTAAAATAACAGAACGCAAAGTAGTCACAGCAACCACCAATATGTCTAGTTGTCAAAGGTTCACCCACAGACACTATTGTGGGGAGAGATAGCATTTAACATCCATTCCCAGTCGTCTTATAAAACGTGGTGATGATCTACTTTAAGTGCTGCAGTCAGTGGAAGACATTCCTTCAATTTCAGTTTCAGTCTCACTTTTAGTACTTTGACCCATCAAATTTAAAGGAGCAGAACTACATTTCCAATAGAGAATAATATGTGAGGTTGGGGAAATCTGCAAATATTGGCAACACAGTCCACAAACTGAATCATCACGATCACCACTATCATCTTTTCATTGCTTTTCAGTCTGGCCTCATGGGTTTTGTCCTGACTTCAGGTTCAACATAAAGACAAAGACTAGATTAGAAAGTGTATTTTTTTCACCATTGGTATTATTCCCATTATTTGGTAGAAATAATTGGTAGTCCTCATTCAGCAACCCATGGATGTCCATCGAGTGTATTTTAGGTCTATTAAGCGTATTTGAATTAAATGTCTGGTGTACTTTAAATGATCTGAAGTACTTTGTCCACTTTTAGTAATTCAATCTATGGACCTTGGACAATAACTGATACAAGAGTGATCCCTAGTTTCAATAAATAATTTACTCAGGAAATGTCAAGACTATTGGGATATTTACTCAAAAATATATATGGTTAGCGATCAAAGGATAATTGAAAGTTGTAAAATGCTCCTTTTTATTGTTTATTCCAATGTGTGTGTGTTCAGTGTGTGTGTATAAGTGTATAGGATTTACAGGAGACTGAAGTCGCTGCCTCAAAAAAGGCAGCCAGCATCATCAAGGACTAAACCACCCTGTCCACACACTAATTTCGCTCGGCATCGGAAAGAAGATATGGGAGCCTGAAAAATGTAATGTCCAGATTCAGGAACAGCATCTTCCATAGAGCCATCAGGCTATTAAACACTACAACAAGATCTCAATAAGTTCTGAACTCTAGGGAGACTTGGGGGCATTGGTTTGTCTTTTTAAACTATTGTTTGTTCTTGTGTGTTTGTATGTTCTCATCTGGTACCATATATAGAGAGAAAATGTGAGATTTAGTTTTGAGTAAAAGTTTGAAAATTCTGCATCTGGCAATGCACATGTGGATCGAGTGTCCATGACCATTTTGCCCACTATGTGCTGAGGCCAATCTTCAGAGCAAGTTATCAATGGCCTTGGATGACCTCATGACCTCACTGCATTAGAAACCCCACCAGAGGAACGTCAGTGTTGAAACACTGGAAGAACCTTCATGGAAAGTTCTACTCGGCGAGTGCTTAAGGACAATAAGATAACTCTAAGCCAACAGGAACATTAGCTTCCTCGGGGTATGTTCTGCCCTGCATCTGTGACAAACCTAAAAATCACTTCCTTATCATAACCCAGTAACTCTGCCACCACAATTAACTCCCGTAAAAGACATTTATGTATATATGGGAAAAGACATGTGTGTGTGTGTGTGTGTGTACACACACACACACACACACACACACACACACACACACACACACACACACACACACACACACACACACACACACACACACACACACACACACACACACACACACACACACACGTCTTTTTCCTTATTCTCTTATAATGTATCTAGACACTGCACTGTAAATGTCTCGATTTTTTTGGCCCTTCATTTATTTGCTGTTTGCAGTTTCTTGGTCTCAGGATGTGGGAGTAGCTTGTTGACCAGTTGTTGTTGCCCATCCCCAATTGTCCATGATGGGGCGATGATGAGGTTTTCTCATGCAATGCGGCAGTCTCTGTGTCTACCTTGGATGGAAATCTGCAGTTCCTTCCCACACTCAAAGAGTAACAACTGTTATTTCTTTATTTCCAGGGAATTATAGGCCTCATGTCAGTCTTAGGGAAGTTATTGAATATGATTATTTTGGATAGGGTTTACTCCCATTTGGAAGAGGATGAGTTAAATAGGCACAATCACTATGGCTTTGTACATATAGCAGGTCGTGTCTTATTAACTTGATCGTGTATTTTGAGGAGGCGATCAATAAGATGATCAATAAGGGAAGGGCGATGGGTGTGGTCTACATAGATTTTAGTTAGGCATTTGATAAAGATTTTCATGCTAGCTGGTGCAGAATATTAAAATGCTTGGGATTAGATTCAGATTCAATCTTTATTGTCATTGTGCACTGTGCAGTTAGCATCTCCCCAGAAGAGCGAACATAGAATAATGAGCAATAAATATATACATACGTACATACAGTAGTAGTAGTGCAATTATTTCTGGGGGAAGGAGTGTCCAGGGGGGGTTACTGGCAATCACCAAGGTGCAGAGTTAAGTAGTGTAACAGCCGCAGGGAAGAAACTGTTCCTGAACCTGCTGGTCCGGTAACGGAGAGACCTGTAGTGCCTCCCGGATGGGAGGAGGGTAAACAGACTGTGGTTGGGGTGAGAGCAGTCCTTGACGATGCTGCGCGCCCTCCGCAGACAACGCTTGCTTTGGACAGACTCAATGGAGGGGAGTGAGGAACCGGTGATGAGTTGGGCAGTTTTCACCACCCTCTGCATTGCTTTCCGGTCGGAGACAGAGCAGTTGCCATACCATACTGTGATACAGTTGGTAAGGATGCTCTCGATGGTGCAGCGATAGAAGTTCACCAGAATCTGAGGAGACAGATGGACCTTCTTTAGTCTCCTCAGGAAGAAGAGACTCTGTTGAGCTTTCTTGACCAGTGTTGGGGTATAGTGGGTCCAAAAGAGGTCATCGGAGATGTTGACCCCAGAAACCTGAAGCTGCAGACACATTCCACCTCTGTCCCATTAATATGGATGGGGGTGTGCATGCCGCCCCAAGACCTTCTGAAGTCCACAATGAGCTCCTTGGTCTTCTTGGAGTTAAGGGTCAGGTTGTTGTCAGCGCACCATGCTGCTAGGAGCTGGACCTCCTCCCTATAGGCCGATTCACCATTGTTGCTGATGAGGCCAATCACCGTTGTATCATCTGCATATTTGATGATGGTGTTAGTACAATGTACAGGTGTGCAGTCGTAAGTGAAGAGGGAGTAGAGGAGGGGGCTCAGCACACAGCCCTGTGGAATGCCGGTGTTCAGGGTGAGGGTTGAAGAGGTGTGCTTGTCTAACCTAACAGACTGGGATCTGTTGGTTACAAAGTCCAGTATCCAGTTGCAGAGGGAGGGGTCGATGCCCAGGTCGCTGAGTTTGGTGATCAATTTAGATGGTATAATGGTGTTGAATGCTGAGCTATTATCGATTAATAGCATTGTCACGTAGGTATCTCTGTTGTTGAGGTGGGAGAGGGCGGAGTGGAGTGCCGTTGAGATGGCATCCTCCGTACTCCTGTTCTTGTGGTAGGCAAACTGATAGGGGTCCAGTGTGGGAGGTAGGCAGCCTTTGAGGTGTGCCAGGACCAGCCTCTCGAAGCACTTGGCGATGATGGGGGTAAGTGCAACTGGGCGGAAGTCGTTGAGGCTTGCCGCAGTGGAGTGTTTTGGCACTGGCACGATGGAGGTGGCTTTAAGGCAAGTGGGGACAACTGCTTGGGCAAGTGACAGGTTGAAGATGTCAGTCCAGACATCTGTCAGCTGCGCAGCACAGGCCCTGAGGACGCGCCCGGGGATGCCGTCAGGGCCAGCAGCCTTACGTGCATTAGTCCTACTCAGTGCCACGTACACGTCGTAGGGGGTGAGTGTGAGGGGTTGGTGATCGGCAGGTAGCACAGCCTTGATGGCTGTCTCTAGATTGTCCCTGTCAAAGCGGCCATAGAAGTGATTCAGCTCCTCAAGGAAGGAGGCGTCGCTGGATGTGGGGGTGGTGGTGGTGGGTCTATAGTCCGTGATGGCCTGGATGCCTTGCCACGTGCGTCGGGGGTCGGAGTTGTTGTTGAAATGCTCCTCAATCCTGAGCTTATGGCAGTGCTTGGCCTTCCTGATGCCCCTCTTCAGGTTAGCCCTGGATGAACTGTAGGCTTGAGCATCGCCTGACCTGAAAGCGGTGTCCCGTGCTTTCAGCAGTAGCCTGACCTCGCTGTTCATCCATGGCTTCTGATTCGGGAATACGGTAATCCGTTTGAGGGAGGTGACACTGTTGATGATGGATTTGATAAAGTCCAAAACAGAGGATGTATAAGTCAATATCCGTGTGGGAGTCAAGGGTGGCCTGGGCTGAAAACGCCTTCCAGTCAGTGTTTCCAAAACACTGCTGAAATGTGGGGTCCACCTCTTCTGACCAGACTTTAACTGTTCTCACTGTGGGTTTAACCCGTCTGATGAGTGCAGCAGGGAAGGGGAACGGCTTTGTAAGCTTCAGCAATGTTTGTGTAAACTTTGTCCAGTATCTTGTCTTCTCTAGTGGTGAAGGAGACGTGTTGGTGGAATTTGAGACTTTAATAGTGACTTGGTCGTATGGATTCAGAACTAGCTAACTGACAGGGTTGAGATGGAAAGAAAATATCTAGGCTGGAGGTCTGTCATGAATGGAGTTCCTCGGGGATCAGTGCTGGGACCTCTGCTGTCTGTTATATACTGTATATATAAATGACATGGACGTAAACATAGAGGGGTTGGTTGATAATTTTGTAGATGACACAAAGGTTGCTGGCGTCGTGGACAGTGACGAATGCTGTCAAAGCATACAGTGGGATATAGATGAGCTTCAGAAATGGCTGGAGAAATGGTAGATGGAGCTTAAACTGAGTCAGTGTGAGGCATGGCATTTTTGGAAGTCAAATGTAAGTGGAAAAAATGCAATTAATGGCATAACCATTAACAGCATTGATGTACAGGGGAATATTAACAACCAAGTTCATTCCTCCTTGAAAGTGACAATATAAGATGATAGATTGGTAAAGAGGGCATATGATATGCTTGCACTTTTAGGTCTGTGCATCGAGTATAAGAGTTAGGAAGCCTTCAAGCAGCTTTATACGAAATAACTCTGAGATTGCATTTGGAGTATTGCGTGCAGTTCTATTCATCCTGATGGCATATTGGCCTTCATAACAAGAGGAGTTGAGTATAGGAGCAAAGAGGTCCTTCTACAGTTGTACAGTGCCCTAGTGAGATCACACTAGTACGACACCTGGTGAGACCACAGTTGTACAGGGCCCTAGTGAGACCACACCTGGAGTATTGTGTGCAGTTTTGGTCTCCAAATTTAAGGAAGGACATTCTTGCTATTGAGGGAGTGCAGCGTAGGTTCACGAGGTTAATTCCCAGGTAGCGGGACTGTCATATGTTGAAAAAATGGAGCGACTGGGTTTGTCTACTCTGGAATTTATAAGGATGAGAGCGGATCATATTGAATTGTATAAGATTATTAAGGGATTGGACACGCTAGAGGCAGGAAACATGTTCCCGATGTTGGGAGAGTCCAGAACCAGGGGCCACAGTTTAAGAATAGGGGGACATTTAGGACATTTAGAATGGAGATGCGGAAAAACTTTTTCACCCAAAGAGTTGTGATTCTGTGGAATTTTCTGCCTCAGAAGGCAATGGAGGCCAATTCTCTGGATGTTTTTCAGAGTTAGATGGAGCTCTTTAAGATAACAAAGTCAAGGGATATGGGGAGAAGGCAGGAACGGGGTACTGATGGTGGATGATCATCCATGATCACAGTGAATGGTGGTGCTGGCTCGAAGGGCCGAATGGCCTATTCCTGCACCTCTTTTCTATTGTCTATTGTCTCTTGTGTATTCATCCCTTTACAGGAAGGATGTGGGGGCTTTGGAAAGGGTACAGAGGGGGGTTACCAGAATGAGGCCTGGATAAGGGGATGTTAGGTGCAGGGAGAGATTGGACAGACTTTGATTGTTTTCTCTGGAACACTGGAGGTTGTGGGGAGATCTGATAAAAGTATATAAAATTATGAAAGACATTGGTAGGAGAGATGGTAAGAACCTTTTTCCCAGAATGGAAAAATCAAATATTGGACGCCATAGCTTTAAGGAAGGGTGAGGGGAAAAGTGAAAAGTAGAAATGCGTGGTAGGTATATAAAGTAAATATATATTCCAAATATTGAAATTGGCAGATGCCTGCAGTATGCTAACTTGTTGCTGTCCTGTTTACACTAAAAAAAAGTGTAATATTTAACTAAAACTTAAACCCATTAGCCAAATAGTGTCAGGCTGCAGCAAAATGAAACGATATGGGAACAAAAAACCGATATGGAAACAAATTAAAAATTACGGGGATTTTAGCAAGCCACTAATTTTAAAATGATGGGGAGTTTAGTGAGAAACTAATGCAGGGTGGCAGCATTAGGAAAAGCCAGCCAGATTGTGGGGTGCAGATACGGGGAGGGAATGAGGATCCCAGCAGAAAGCAGCTGTATAAGGCTCTGGTGAGACCACATCTAGTATTGTGTACAGTTTTGGTCTCCTAATTTGAGGAAGGACATCCTTGTGATTGAGGCAGTGCAGCGTAGGTTCACGGGATTGATTCCTGGGATGGCGGGACTGTCATATGAGGAAAGATTGAAGTCAAGTCAAGTCAAGTCAAGTTAAGTTTATTTGTCACATACACATACGAGATGTGCTGTGAAATGAAAGTGGCAATGCTCGCGGACATTTGTGCAAAAGACAAACAACCAAACAAACTATAAACACAATCATAACACACATATTCTTTTACATAATAAATAATGGAAGGAAAAACGTACAGTAGAGTTAGTCCCTGGTTAGATAGGCATTTACAGTCCGAATGGCCTCTGGGAAGAAACTCCTTCTCAACCTCTCCGTTCTCACCGCATGGCAACGGAGGCGTTTGCCTGACCGTAACAGCTGGAACAGTCCGTTGCAGGGGTGGAAGGGGTCTCATGATATTGTTGGCTCTGGAGTTGCACCTCCTGATGTATAGTTCCTGCAAGGGGGGCAAGTGAAGTTCCCATTGTGCGTTCGGCCGAAAAGACTAGGCTTGTATTCACTGGAGTTTAGAAGGATAAGGGGGGGATCTAATAGAAACATATACAATTCTAAAAGGACTGTACAAGCTAAATGCAGGAAAAATGTTCCCAATGTTGGGCGAGTCCAGAACCAAGGGCTACAGTCTTAGAATAAAGGGGAGGTCATTTAAGACTGAGGTGAGAAAAAACTTGTTCACCAGAGAGTTGTGAATTTATGGAATTCCCTACCACAGAGGGAAGTGGAGGCCAAGTCACTGGATGGATTTAAGAGAGAGTTAGAGCTCTAGGGGATCGTGGAGTCAAGGGATATGGGGAGAATATAGGCACGGGTTATTGATAGGGAACGATCAGCCATGATCACAATGAATGGCGGTGCTGGCTCGAAGGGCCTAATGGCCTCCTCCTGCACCTATTTTCTGTGTTTCTATGTTTCTATGTTCTAAAGCACGGAGTAACTGCACCAGGGGGTGTTTCTGTGACTTTGCACAAACGTTCAAATCTTCAGCTGCAATAAAGAGAACATTTTTCACTGCTCATCGGGTTTAGGTGTAACCATGGAAACAATGTCATAATTACATCCTTAGTACTCTAGGAGTTAATTATAATTGTATTACATCATATATTTGACAGGGAAACAGAACTTATCTCGTTGTTCTTCCAGCTTTTAAGAGTGGCAGCCTCAATGTTCTCATTGTCTACACAAATTTGCCTGTCAGACCAGCATTTCAACAAAGTACAAAGGTGTTTATCAACCTGAAGGACTCTTGAAGTGCAAAGATTATCATCAGTAATTTTCATAGGGTGAATCTGTTATCATTTGAGGTGTGATGGTGGTTTACGGAAGCCAGATACACTGCATTCTAATATTTTAATTAATGTAACTTTATTATTTTTGTGAGATTACTGCCCTCTGTCATTTTCAATTCACTGTGAGTGGCCTGTTATGTGGTTTGTTATCACATGCAAAGGCTGAGATCAGTGTCGTAGAAATGCTCCAGTCAGAATCTGTTGTCATGCTTTCAAAAGCACAGTTAATAACACGAAACACATAACTAGTGCCTTGCAGTTTTCACTTGTCCATCTTTGTTTCTTGTTCAATTTCTACCTTCCCAAGGGTACAACTGTGGTTATCCTCAAAATAAAAGTCAAATTAAAAAAAGGGGGAAAAAATTGATCCTGAAAATGAAAGAGTAAAAGTTATATTACAGAGAATAGAAATAACAGTGGGTAAAGAGACAGGAAGTGAGAATACGAGAATACATCTGATGTAAAGAATAGGAAGTGGAAAGAAAGTACAGCACGTAAGAGAAGTCAAATTACAAGAGAATTTTGGAATTAATATGCTTGATATTCAATTGACGAAATCGGTGTAGATTAGCATGTTGGTAAAGATGCTCTTGTGTTAGGAGAAATATTCAGATTATCATCATTCTTAAATGGGCCTGACATTGGATAAGTGAATGTGTTCAATGCCCAGATTGGAATAGATCTATACTCTGACTGTAATTCCACTCCAGGGCAGGGCTAAGAGCAGCATATGTTCACACTGAGACCTGTTTTAAAGGTGGTGTCACTGAAGCGTGTCAGGGATTATGGGGAGAAGGCAGATGAATGGAGTTGGGAGGGAGAGATATATCAGCCATGATTGAATGGCGGAGTAGACTTGATGGGCCGAATGGCCTAATTCTGCTCCTATCACTTTGGAACTTGTGTAGCGGACAAAGCAAAGAAAAGTTTCAAACGATATTGATGAAGACTGAAGAATGAAAAATAATCTGCTTTCATAGTATCTTAAACCCTTCTCTACACACCATGATTGTAGTTTTGTGCACACAGCCATCTCCTCCCTCTGCCAGGACTTACGATCTTGTTGCCAGGAACCGCTGATATGCCTCATAATTGAACAAAATCTATTGAGTTGCATTTCATCAGTCAGGATTAGGAATCCCGACAGTTCTTTGTAAATAATGTCCAGTATCCAAAATGGCAAATAGCCTCTTGGCTATAGGCAGAGGCATCTGTCATGACACTCCACTGATAGGCCATTTGGACGTTTCAGGGGGTAGTAATTGCTATGGACCTCATCCACTTCTTCTGCCTAAAATTTATGCTAAATCGATTGAACTATAAGTGTGTAGGAAGGAACTGCAAATGTTGGTTTGAACTGAAGATAGACACAATAAGCTGGAACATCTCTGGAGAGATGGAATGGGTGAAGTTTTGGGTCAGGACCCTTCTTCAGACTGATGTCAGGGGAGAGAGAGATAGCAGTGGTGCCATCATGACAAACAGCACAACTCTGCTCACTGTTCTTCAGCATCCTGCCAGGATGCCAAACAAACTATTTGAGCTATTTCATCTTTTAAAGATCTAACTCTTATGTAGACAAGTGGAGCTGGAGTATATCCCCACTCTACAAGAGTTAAGGTTGCCCATATGCCCCATAATCTGACCCTCTATTCACCCCCATCACCTTAGGGCTTTTCCAACATTTTGTTTCCAATTGGATGAGGTATCTCTGGCCCATTACTCAATTCCTCTAGTGTTCCACAAACTTTCACTACAAGTAGCAATAGAAGATATATTGTCCACATGGAAATGATATTGCACTGTTTTGGTCAGGATAAAGGGCCTGTCCCACTTGTCGATTTTTTTCGGCGGTGCCGGCATCATTGACTGATGTATCAGGGTCACCGAAAGATTTTGAACATTTCAAAATCCAGCAGCAACAAAAAATGTTGCGACACTTGAGGAAACACCACGCGTCAATACGTCATCACACCGTGTCACACCGCATTATGCCACAACTTATTTGGTGACCCGGTACGTCAGTCAATGATGCCGACAGTCACCAAAAAAATCAGACCCTTAACACTAACAAATCGCCACTTTTTAATGCTGAAATAGGCATAGAACATAGAACAGGACAGCACAGGAACAAAATTACATCTCTTGCTTAACCTCAAACTGCCTTGCATATTTAATATTCTCAATACTGATCTCACTGTCGTCGTCCCCCCCACCATTCTTCTCCTTAGTGGAAACAGATGCAAAGTACTCCTTTGGTACCTCAACTATATTCCCAGACCCCAAGCACAGATTATCTTTTTAATTCTTGAGAGCTCCGAACTTCTCCCCGATTTACCATCTTGTTTTTAACATAGCAATAAAAAGCTTTGGGGTTTAAGAAAAAAACAAATTCGCCAAAGCCATTTTGGCCATGCAAGTTGTTTAAAAAGGAACTGCAGATGCAGGAAAATCAAAGGTACACAAAAAAGCTGGAGAAACTCAGCAGCATCTGTGGAGCGAAGGAAATAGGGTTTCGGCCCGAAACGTTGCCTATTTCGTTCGCTCCATAGATGCTGCTGCACCCGCTGAGTTTCTCCAGCTTTTTTGTGTAACTTTGGCCATGCAAGTTGCCTGCTTGAGACCTTTCCTCATTTCCTTTTATTCCTCAGTTCTTTCCTCCTATCTTTATATTCCTCCAATACATTGGGATGTTATGGAATAATAATAATCTGTTGATGATTAACATTGATCAATGTTAGGCAGCAACAGATTGTATGACTATTCCAAGCGAATGTCCGAGACAGCACCATGTACCACAATCTGGTCTATGGTCTATCCCTAGCCCTGCTGGAGCAGCTGGGAATCCCCACAGGGAAGAGAAGATTAAGGGAAGAGTAAACAATACTGCTGACAATGGAAATCTGAAATAAAACAGTAAATGCTGGGAATTCTCAATAGGACATGAAGTCTTTGGAAAGGGAAACAGTTAACATTTTAGGTCCAAGACTGTTTATTGGAAGATTACGGGAAAGGTTGGTTAGAGATGTTAAAAACTGGGAGAGATTCGAACAAATGTCAATATTTTCTGTAACAGTTGAGTCAGTTAGCACAAGATATAAATTTAAAGTAATCAACAAAGAAAAAGGGTGGAGAAAGAATTGATTTTATGCAGAAAATTGTTGTGATCTGGATTGTATTTCCTGAAAGAGTGATAATGATAGATTTAATGGTAACTGCAAGATATCACCACAAAAACAATTTCAATTAACAAGGTTAAGTGGGATTTTGGTGCTGAAAATTCAATTATTAGAAAATTCAAATCAAGCAGCTTCAATCTAAGACGAATATACTGAAGTCAATGAGATCTGAAGAAAGGTGATGGCTGTAAACTACATGCCATGTTTCTGTGACAGAGAGTCACAGCATACAGCATGGAAACAGGCCCTTCAGCCCAACTTGTTTATGCTGACCAAGGTGCCTCATATAAGCTAATTCCTTTTACCTGTATTTGGCCCATATCCCTCTAATACTTTTCTATCTTTACAGTGCGTTGTGTATTTTAAATGTTATTTTATCCGCATCAGCCACTTCCTCGGGCAACTAATTCCATTTACCCACCACCCTCTGTATCAAAAATGTTGCCCCTCAGGTTTCAATTAATTTGTTCCCCTCTTACTTAAAGATTTAAGATGTAAGACTGAAGATCAATACAGATTTTTGACTAGTGTGAAACAACGTATTGATGATTTGTAGTTTGCTTTTAGCAACATTATACCTAGAATTTTAATCAGTGCATCTTTTATTAGGATATAGATGAGTTGTATTACAAAAAAAATGTAACAGATGAAAGATGCAGCCATGAAATTTGGCCTCAAAATGCAATTTTTATTTGCCATCATAGGTGATGACTTTCATCTAAATTTTGATTGGAATGAATCAAGCTCATTACTTAATGCCAATGGAATGTCTTGGCTATTTCCATGCCCAAACCTGAAGTATATGGAATAGAAGTTCAAGTTCAAGTTCAAGTGAGTTTATTGTCATGTGTCCCTGTATAGGACAATGAAATTCTTGCTTTGCTTAAGCACACAGAAAATAGTAGGCATTTACTACAAAACAGATAAATGTGTCCATATACCATGATATAAATATATACACACATGAATAAATAAACTGATAAAGTGCAAATAGCAGAAAGTGGTTATTAATAATCAGAGTTTTGTCCGAGCCAGGTTTAATAGCCTGATGGCTGTGGGGAAGTAGCTATTCCTGAACCTGGTTGTTGCAGTCTTTAGGCTCCTGTACCTTCTACCTGAAGGTAGTGGGGAGATGAGTGTGTGACCAGGATGGTGTGGGTCTTTGATGATACTGCCAGCCTTTTTGAGGCAGCGACTGCGATAAATCCCCTCGATGGAAGGAAGGTCAGAGCCGATGATGGACTGGGCAATGTTTACTACTTTTTGTAGTTTTTTCCTCTCCAGGGCGCTCAAATTGCCCAAACCAAGCCACGATGCAACCGGTCAGTATGCTCTCTACTGTGCACCTGTAGAAGTTAGAGAGAGTCTTCCTTGACAAACCGACTCTCTGTAATCTTCTCAGGAAGTAGAGGCGCTGATGAGCTTTTTTGATAATTGCGTTAGTGTTCTCGGACCAGGAAAGTTCTTCAGAGATGTGCACGTTCAGGAATTTGAAGTTCTTGACCCTTTCAACCATCGACCCGTTGATATAAATGGGGCTGTGGGTCCCCCTCCTACTCCTTCCAAAGTTTATAAGTTCATGTTCATAAGTGTAAGGAGCAGATTTAGGCTGTTTGGCCCATCAAGTCTACTCCACCGTCGAGTCTACTCTCCCCATAACCCCTGACACCCATACAAATCAAAAATCTGTTAACCTACACCTTTAAGATATCATTGACACCTGTACAAATCAGGAATCTATCTATCTCTGTCTTAAAAATGTCCACTGACTTGGCCTCTGTTATTATCGATGTTGTTGCAGTTCTCATTTGGTGCTAACTCTGTCCCAGTGGAATGTGGCAATCTGATAACATGTGCTTATCATGGAGAGCATGAACAGAAAATGGTTGTAGGGACGACCATTCCCCTACTTCATTCATCGCTAGCTATGCTGTTTCAAAGGTTCATCGGTGATTTTCAATTGTAAAGAGCTATTGTATATATTTATTATATTTTCATCAGTGTATACAATTGGGTTTGTAGGAGTTAAACATAGAAACATAGAAATTAGGTGCAGGAGTAGGCCATTCGGCCCTTCGAGCCTGCACCGCCATTCATATGATCACGGCTGATCATCCACTCTATCCCAATGCCTTCTCTCCATACCCCCTTTCCCCTTAGCCACAAGGGCCACATCTAACTCCCTCTTAAATATAGCCAATGAACTGGCCTCAACTACCCTCTGTGGCAGAGAGTTCCAGAGATTCACCACTCTCTGTGTGTTGATCTTCGTAGTTGATCTTAGTAGTTATATTATTCTACTCCTCTTCAATTGAGATTTAGAGGGTGCAGTGCCCATATATTAAGAAGTTGAACTTCAATCAGAATAAGATGAAAGGACCTGCTCACTTTGAGAGCAGGGAGAAAGGCTCGATGGATTTTTTTCCAGAACATTTCCTGCTGTAACCTAACATGGAAATGGTCCTTGCTTCTCAATGCTACCACCCACTGCCAGTCAGCCATTTAGGAGTGGCTATCACGACATGCTTGTAGGAGCAGGATTAATTAGATAGACACAGCTCCAACAAAACTCAAGAAACTTGACAAAATCCAAGATAAAGAAGCTGAAAGCACAGAAAGCCCCTTCATTTCCTGAATATTCCCTCACCCAATCATCGGCTCATCATTCCAACAGAGTATAAAAATATATGGCGAACTCTAAATACTTATTAAAATGACTTTCTACAGCACCTTCTAAAACTGGAACCTCGACTATTTAGAAGAAGAGCAGCAAGTTCATAGATGGGAACCAGGGATGGGAACCTGATCCAGATCCAGGGGCCACTGTTTAAGAATAAGGAGTAAGCCATTTAAAACGGAGACAAGGAAACACTTTTTCCCACAGAGAGTGGTGAGTGTGTGGAATTCTCTGCCTCAGAGGGCGGTGGGGGCCGGGTCTCTGGATGATTTCAAGAGAGAGCTATATAGAGCTCTTAAAAATAGCAGAGTCAGGGTATATGGGGAGAAGGCAGGAACGGAGTACTGATTGGGGATGATCAGCCATGATCACATTGAATGGCGGTGTTGGCTCGAAGGGCCGATTGGCCTACTCCTGCACCTATTGTCTATTGTCTAATGGAAGGAACTGCAGCTGCTGGTTTAAACCGAAGATAGACACGAAATGCTGGAGTAATTCTGAAGAAGGGTGTCGGCCCGAAACAACACCCATTCCCTTCTCTCCAGAGATACTGCCTGTCCCGCAGAGTTACTCCAACATTTTGCGTCTACCCTCAGCAAGTTCATGGAAATGGACACCTCTCATACATTCTCCTTGACATTCCATCTTGAATTAGATATAAATGGGCCTGGGTTTTGTTTAGTGGGGCCCACCATATGCAATCGCCACTAAACAATGTTGCTATTCTGCACTGCCTTATCTAGACCTGGAGGGGATATCTTGCAGGCCAAGACACCCTGTGAGTTGAGGAGTGGGGCATGTATCAAAAATATGGATAGACCAGAACCAATTCCACCTTTCTGAAAATGTTGACATTCAAAAGCTTTCAGTGCTATTAAAATTAGATAAATTGTGATGGGGCAATTGATGTATGATATTTGTTTTATTTTTGGTGAGATACAATGGTGCTTTATTGCCACATGTACAAATGGCCAAGGCACAGTGAAAGTCCAATAGAGTATTGCCACACCACCCCCGATTGTACAGAAATAGTCTACTGAGCCCGCATGCCAAAGGCACCGTGTTTGACGTAATTTTCCAAGTTCTGTCCACGCACCAGTTCTTAATAGCGGTGCCCGATTTAGGCAAGCCCCAGGCTGATGTGGGGCCTCTAACCATCGCCTTCCCTTGGTCCACCAGCAACCAATGTCCTCTCCTCACCCATCTACCTTTGTATGCCAGGGGAACCTCCCACAGCCGACCTAGAAGGCATGGTAGGCCATATCCCATGTCCCTTTCCTCTCCTACTCGCATTGTGTCTGTCATTCACGGCTCCATCCGCTCAGTCGGTCTCTGGTCTTCGGAAGATGAGCAGCGGTAGCTCGGCAGGCTCCCCTCATCCAACGGGATCCTCCGAGTATACAATTGGGGAAGTGTTCAAGAAGGAACTGCAGATGCTGGAAGATCGAAGGTACACAAAATTGCTGGAGAAACTAGGTGGGTGCAGCAGCATCTATGGAGCGAAGGAAATAGGTGATGTTTCAGGCCGAAACCCTTCTTCAGACTGATGGGGAATGGGGGGGGAGGGGGAGAGAAGGGAAGGAAAAGGGGAGGAGGAGGGGCCCGAGGGCGGGCGGATGGGAGGGTGGGAGGAGACAGCTCGAGGGTTAAGGAAGGGGAGGAGACAGCAAGGGCTAGCAAAATTGGGAGAATTCAATGTTAATGCCATCCGGACATAGTGATACAATTGGGGAATCTGGAGTTGAACTTGGAAATTATATTTTCCCACCCGTCTTCCATTTAGAATTGGAGAGTGCTGTGACCATGTATTAGGGTCAGATAGGAGCTCCAATGAGAAGACAATATCAAGGTACCCTGGAAGAGTGAGAGGGCTAGTGGGCTAGCTTTGTCCAGGCCATATGACAGTGAAGAAAATGTTAACCTTGCATGACCTATTGTCCTGAACATCCAGATGTTTGCAATGTTTCTTGCAATGAATTATTTTTTTGAGCTTTAATAAAGTCTAGTTCAGAACAAACAATTTGTAATTCCACTTGGCATCCCGTCACCACACAGCTCCGTGTTTATTCTAGCAGCGCATCACAAATAATCAATTTGCCCAGTGATAAAGACCTCTCTGCATCATTTGCGGTGCTGTATTGCTGTTCTTTGAAAATTGAAAGTGCTGGAATTAATGGAATCTTCAATGTCAACTTCATTTAGAGATTCCTGTCCACCCTCATCATGAAAATGAAAAGCAACAATAGAGTGTCTGAAATGGACGTGTGGCAACGAGGAAGTGCGAGATGATATTTCTCAGCCTCACTATCAATGGATAAAGGACTAGAAATTCTATTATGTGGCACAATGTGTCAATGCACTTAGGCACTCATTGTTTTGTCTGAACCCTCCATCCTTTGCATAAGTGACGTGAGGGGAAGTGGCTGACAGGGTGGCGAAATGAAGAGAGGGGTCATGCCAAAGTCAGCCTGAGAAACAATTGAGTTTGAGGATGGTGGAACAAAACAATCAGGGTGGAGTTAGGCACCAAGGCAATCAAAGGCCTCTTGAAATCACTAGTGATGGAGGTACAGATTGAGTGTAGATAATACAAGCATCACTTAAAGGTGCCCTAACCTGGAAACTGACAGACACTCCTGACCTTGGAGAAGATAAGCCTGTGCACCCCTCAAATAAATGTGCGTAATAAGGGCGACACGGTGGCGCAGAGGTGGAGTTGCTGCCTTGCAATGTCGTAGACCCGGGTTTAATCCTTACTATGGGTGCTGTCTGTTTGGAGTTTTTACGTTCTGCCCGCGACCGTGTGAGTTTTCTCCAATATCTTTGGTTTCCTTCCACCCTCCAAAGATGTACAGGATTTTACGTTAATTGTTTGGGTAAAAGTGTAAAATATCCCTAGGTAAGACAGTGTTAATGTGTGGGGATCACTGGTTGGTGGGGCGGACTCGGTGGGCCGAAGGGCCTGTTTCAGCGTTGTCGCTCTAAAAACTAAAAACTAAATTCAAAACCAGGTTTTTGTCTTAATGGCCACACCATCCAATATTTGTCTTTTACACACACACAGGAACTAGTTCAATCTACAGACTTTTTGGTGCCTGTTGATGCAAAATTAAGTAGCGTAAAAAAAGCTACTTGGACAATCAAATCTTTCTTTCATGAGTATGGCCAATGCAGAGAACACAAAGAAGGTCAGATAAATTTGTAATTGGACCATGCATTAGGAAGGGGCGAGGCTGGGAATGGGAGAAGTGGTGAGACTGGGCAGGGAGATTGGATTTGAAGGTGGGGCTCTTGTGCTCAGACTAGCAGAAAGATCGGCCCAGCATTCAGGTAGGGGGTTTCATGTATGAAACAAGAATGATCCCAGGAATGAGGAGATTAACCGATGATGAGCATTTGTCGGCACTGAGCCTGTACTCGCTGGAGTTTAGAAGAATGAGGGGAGGACCTCATTGAAACATACAGAATAGTGAAAGGCTTGGATAGAGTGGATGTGGAAAGGATGTTGCCACTAGTGGGAGAGTCTAGGGCTAGAGGTCATAGCCTCAGAATTAAAGGACATTCTTTTAGGAAGGAGATGAGGAGACATTTCTTTACGCAGAGGGTGATGAATCTGTGGGATTCTTTGCCCTAAAAGGCTGTGGGTGCCAAGTCAGTGGATATGTTTAAGGCAGAGATAGATATTCTTGATTGATACAGGTGTCAGAGGTTATAGGGAAAAGGCAGAAAAATGGGGTTAGGAGAGAGAGATAGATCAGCCATGATTGAATTGCAGAGTAGGCGTGATGGGCCAAATGGCCTAATTCTACTCCTATCCCTTATGACCTTATGACCTTGTGCAGATTGGGGATTCAGGAGGGTAGTATGGTCGAGGAGACAAACCAGGGAGAAATCAATCAATCAATCAATCAATCAACCTTTATTGTCATCTTGCAAGCAACAAGTACAGTGCAAAATGAAAAGACGTTTCCCAGTGAATAGGGACAGCCTCGCGATTTGGTAAAGGTCATGGGGCGAGGGGTTAGTTGGTGGAGATTATTGTGGAATAAATTGGGTTTGGAGATGTTTTTGATTGAAGAGTTATTATTCTGTTATGGTATTGGGAAACTGATCAATGGTTGGGGGTGTGCAGTACTGTGAGGCAAAGGTGGTGAACTGGGAGTAGTGAGGTTTGCTGTGGTGAATGAATGTATTGGGAGTCCCACGGGGACCAATTCACTTATTCAAAGGAAGCTAGAGATTACTTCGTCCATTGCTGGACTTGACAGATTGGGCCCTGCATAGACATGTACCCCAAAATGAATGTTGAAGGATTCTTCAATGACTCCATGAAGTTCTGCTTCTGTGTGAATGGTGTCAGAGGCATGTTTGGATGGTGAAAAACCTAGAAATGCACACAAACATGAGTAGCAAGCCAACAGTTGTCATGGTATGAATCCCAGATCCTACATGCTTAAGAGAATTGAATACTTGGAGGAAGGGGAACATTCAGTCAAATTGTATATTCAAATTGAATCATGTACTGCAAAAACCTGTTGCTATTGGATCCAGTTTCTAGAAATTGTTATTATGCAAACATCG
Source organism: Leucoraja erinaceus (assembly GCF_028641065.1). Classification (NCBI taxonomy): domain Eukaryota; kingdom Metazoa; phylum Chordata; class Chondrichthyes; order Rajiformes; family Rajidae; genus Leucoraja; species Leucoraja erinaceus. Next base: position 74,419,372 of record NC_073382.1, read on the forward strand.
TAATTAGGAGTGGGAGTAATTCATTTGATTCTTCAAATCTGCTCTGCCATTCAATGTGCTTGTGCTCACTATCTAAATTCATCATTGTGTTCTCGCTTTCTCCAACATCTCTTGACCTCTTTAACCTTAACAGTTATATTTCTTGAAGATCTTTAATGGTTTGAACTGCCTTCTACGGCAGAGAATTCCAAAGATTTACCACCCTTTGGTGAAGAAATCTACCAGGACCTGGGTCCTTTAAACCTATCCAGTTTACTGGGAAATTTATTATAAAGTGGTGACATCCAAAAAAAATGTGAACTAAAAAAAATATGTTGGGGTATTGATCACATTGGTTCAGAATAAAATGCCATATGTGGCATATTCAATGTCCCTGTATGTCGGATTATACGAGTTTTATGTACTCTATTTGTTTGGGCTAAGGCCTCTGGTTCTCAACTTTTCCACCACTGGAAACATTATTCTGGTATCTAATCTATCCAGTTCTGTGAAGATTTTATAAATTTCAATGAGCTACCCTGTCATTCCTTTGAACTCATGTGAATTATCCCAGTCTTTCTTCATACATCAGTCCTGCCATCACATAAATTATCTTGCTAAAGGTTAACTGCACTCTGAATCAGAGCAAGAACACTCTTCTGCACATAAGGAGACCAAACTGTACGTAATACTTTGCCTAGGTAGACAAACGTGCTGGAGAAACTCAGCGGGTGCAGCAGCATCTATGGAGTGAAGGAAATAGGCAACGTTTCAGGCCGAAACCTTCAGAATTTCATACTTTGCCTACATCGGTTGGAGCATAGTGAATAAGAATCTGGAGGTCATGTTGCAGCTTTATAGGAATTTACCTAGGCCACATTTGGTGTTTTGTGTGCAGGTCTGGTTGCCATACAGAAAGGATGTGGAGGCTTTGGAGATGGTACAGAAGAGGTTTACTGGATTGAAGGAATGGGCGACGTTTCGGGTCGAGACCCTTCTTCAGACTAAAGTCTGAAATCAGTCTGAAGTCTGAAATCAGTCTGAAGAAAGGTCTCGACCCGAAATGTCGCCCATTGATCAGTCTGAAGAAGGGTCTCAACCCGAAATGTTGCCCATTCCTTCTCCAGAGATGCTGCCTCACCCGCTGAGTTTCTCCAGCATTTTGTGTCCACCTTCGATTTAAACCAGCATCTGCAGTTCTTTCTTACACAGGTTCACTGGATTGCTGTCTGCATTAGAGCGTGTTAGCTATACGGAAAGGTTGGAAATATTTAGATTGTTTTTTCTGCAGGGTCTGAGGCTGAGGGGAGACCTGATAGAAGTCTAGAAAATTTTGTTGAGTAGAACATCGAATATAGAAAATTATATAGGGATATAAGTATAGATGGGGTAGAGAGTTAGAACCATACTAGACTAAGTGTGACCCGTTGGGTCCCAGTCACACGGGAGGCCTGGTCCCCCAATGCAACCCATTCCACAACGCAATATGCCACCACTGTCCTGTTCCACCAATGTAACCTGTTCCCCCAATGCAGTAATCCACCACACACCCATAGCCTCTAACTGCGCAGGCAGGGCTGACGGGTTCCCGTTGTGACGCCCATGATCCTCCCTCCTCCCCTTAACCCCCCCACTCCCCTCACCCCACCTACTCTGCCCCTTGCCCTTTCCACCCCCCCCCCCCTGCACGCACTCCATCCCCCCCCACCGAACTCCCCCCCCCCATCCACTCTTAGCACCTTAGCAGCTCTCCGGCGGCGCAACCATTCCCGACCATTGGGTTTCCATTGTGACGTATGCATGTAGTACTGTGCAGGTGCAGTTGACAGGCACGGCAAGTGGAAAAGGGATTTAATAATTCTTAAAATATAAACAACAATTTAAACGTTAAAGATGAGATTTATTCAGTCCATTTTTCTTGTTGCATCTTTTGTTGCGTTCTTCAGCCGGCGAGGGGGGGGCGGCTTCGGATGGGGGTCGGGGGGGGGGGGGAGCATCTGCAGCCGGGCAGCACGTATTTAGGCGGGGGCTATCGGGGTCCGGTGAGGGAGGGTTAGGGTCCCTGCAGCTGGGGACGGGACAGCTTCAGGCGGGGGCCGGGGGGGGAGTAGCGTCTTGCAGCGGGGGAGGGGGACGGCTTCAGGAGGGTCCTGTTGGGGGCCGGGGGGTGTATTGCTGATTTGATCCGTGTCTGTCATCGTCCTGCAGACATGCTGCTCCAAGGCCATACTGGGATGCATCACAGGTCAAAGTAACAGGTTTATTGACACCGTAATGAGCCACTGTAGGTGGGCATGACATCTGACGTTTTAGAGTGTCAAAAGCATGTTGCAGCTGTTCGTGCCATGTCCAGGCAGTGTCCTTGTGAGTAAGTTGCCCCAAGGGAGCCGAAATCGCGGCGAAGTTGGGAACAAATTTTCCAACGAAATTAACCATGCCCAGAAATCTCTGCAGGCCTGCAACATCAGTGGGCATGGACATTTCGCTAACAGCCACAGTCTTAGAAGGATTCGCCTTGAGACCATCAGCTGTGAAAATATGCCCCACGTCGCTCACCTGGTTACCACGGAACCAACATTTTTGGGGATTCAGTTTTAAGTTCATTTCCCTGGCATGCTCGAGTACCTTCTTCAAGTTGGCATCATGATGTTCCATGTCTTTGCCAGAGGGGAGCATCCTACAGCTGGGGAGGTGGGCAGCTTCAGGCGGGGGCAATCGGCGGCCGTGTGGGGGGGAGGGGGGGTGGAGAGCATCCTGCAGTCTGGGGAGGGGGAGGCTTCAGGTGGGGGCTGCTGGGGGGGGGGGTGGGAGAGCATTCTGCAGCGGGGGAGGGGGGAGGCTTCAGGTGGCGGAACAGGGGGGAGCATGGCTCCCGCGGCACAGCCATTGGCCCATTGGGTTCCCATTGTTGCGTAGAACGCGTAGGTATTACTGCGCAGTGGTGTGTGGGGGAGGGAGGGGTGTGTGAGCAGGGGGGCGAAGGGGGTGTGTGGGTGGGGAGGGGGTGGCAGGAGATGCGTGTGTGGACGAGAGATGTGTGTGGGGGCGAGAGATGTGTGTGGGGGCGTGAGGGACCAGAGGGGAAGGGGCTGGAGCTGACGGTGCGATGGTGACTCTCAGTGGGCGCTGGTCACTGGACGTTCTCCTCCACCGGGATCAGAGTCCCCACTTTCCGTTTGGCAACATCTCCCGTGTTGCACCGAGCTTCCGTTCCCTCCAAAAATTGTGCCCGGTTGGAAACCTCTGCCGGCCATCCTCAGCTCCATTAAAGCCGTGATGGAAACCTCTGCCAGCCATCCTCAGCTCCAGTAAAGACACGATGGCGCCGGAAGGGGCGGACCATCCCGCGGAATGGCAGGAGAGGAGATCGATCTGCACATGCGCGGTTTTAACGATTTCTTAAACCTTGCTAACTTTTAGATTAGACCACCAATCGGAACAAAACTTGGTACAATCACAGCATAGGAGAAGGGTGAGTAACCTGGCGAAAAATTGTAGCGCTATCGCGTACCGTTTATTGCACAAATAGAATGACCGCGCAAACCAGAAGATAACAAGATCAGAACCTCAGTCATGTATAGATTTCAAAGGAGGAAATGTCAAAGACTAGAGGCCAGAGCTTTAAGGTGAGAGGTGCAACATTTAAAGGAGATATGCAGGGCAAATGTCTACACAGAGAGTGTGGTTGCCTAGAAAGAGATGCCAAGGTTTGTGGTGGTCGCGGATATGTTAGGTGAATTTAACATGCTTTTAGCTAGGCGCATGGAGGGTATGGAAGAATATGGATCACATTCAGGAAGATATGATCAGTTTAACCTGGCGTCAGGTGTGGCACAGAGATTGTGAACTGAAAAGCCTAATTCTTTGCTCTATCATTCTATATTCTATATTCTATATTCTACCCAAGGTATTGTCTCACCAAGACTCTCATCAGGACACTGCTGCTCCTGTACTCAATTCCGCAGGCTCTGAAGGTCATCATTTGTCTTGCCAACCATCTGCTGCACTATTCATTGAGTGGTGCACAGGGACCGCATTGCATTTCTGCCTTTCTAATCTATTGCCATTCAGATAATAATCTAAATTATTGTTTTTTGCCACTAAAGTGCATAACTTAACATTTATTCACTCCCTACTGCATCTACAATGCATTTGAACACTCTCGCAACTTGTGCAAGTCACTCTGGAGCAGTTACACAAACCAAAGATCCTATAGCGGATAATAGGATCTTTTACACATACCTTGCACCCCAAGCCAGCTTTGTGTCATCTGCAGACTTGAGATATTATATTTATTTATTTGACTTTTCCACATTGGAAATATGGTTCTGACTCTCTATCCTATCTCGACCTGCCTGCCACTTGTAAATAAAGAACCACTTATTCCCACTTTTTGTTCTCTATTTTAGTTTAGTTCAGTTTAGAGATACATTGCAGATATAGGCCCCTTTGGCCCACTAAGTCCGCGCCGACCAGCAACTCCTGCACATTAACACAAGCCTACACACGCTAGGGATGCAGCGCTGGGCAATTCTGCTCTCCCAGTATGACGACAAGGTTGGGTACAGAAGCTCCAAGTGCAACGCAGTTGCAGATGCGTTGTCCCGGTTGCCCCATGCAAACTCTGATGTGGGAAGTGAGAACTGAATCTACACACTGCAAGTTGTAGATGAAGACTTTCCAGTGACTGCAACAGAAATTGCAGCAGAAACAAAGAAAGACAATGTGCTGAAGTGGGTCTATGAACAGACCTTGAACGGTTGGACTGAAATCAATAGTGGATTGAACTCAAGTTCTGAACTCAGAGCTGAAGCCATTAATTCATAATCCTGATTCATAATCATAATTCTGAACTCATAATCGACGCCATGAATTATCATGTGAGCAGGGATGCATTAAGTGGGGTTACAGAGTGGTTGTGCCAGAGTCTTTGAGAAACAAAATTTTGAATGAACTTTATGCAGAAACATCCTAGCATAGTAAGCATGAAGTCAATTGCCAGAAGTTTTGTATCTTGGGCTGGTATTGACATTGACATTGAGTCACTAGTGAGCAAACGCAGCGTCTGCTAAAATTGCCGGAGTAAACCACCAAAAACACCACTGCAACCCTGGTCATGGCCAAGTAGACCATTTCAGAAAGTTCATGTAGATTTTTGTGAAAAGGGTAATGATCACTTTCTGGTACTAGTAGATGGTCATTCCAAATGGATTGAGGTTAAGCATATGGGGTCAAAGTCAAGTCAGTCAAAGTATCCTTTATTGTCATTCAGACTTTTCAATCTGAACGAAATTGTGGGCCTTGCAGTCATAACATAGAATAAAATAACAAAACACATGATGAACACAGTTTAACATCCACCACAGTGAGTCTACCAGGCACCTCCTCACTATGAAAGAAGATACAAGTCTTAAAGTCCTTGGCTTTTCCCTCCTTCTTCTCCCTCTGCATTGAGGCGATCCAGGCTTTCGATGTCGGGACCCCGTCGGGTGATGGTAAGTCCCGCGGCCGAATCCAAGCTTTGCGAATGGGCCGGTTCAAACTCCACGCCCCGTGGCGGACGAAGCTGCCACCCTCCAGTCCAACGGGGGTGGGGGGAAGCTTGAAGGGAGGAAAAGCATGATAAATACTGGGGGATAGTGGGTGAGCACAGGATAGAGGGGCTTTGATAGGCAGATGTTTGGCCAAAGGCGAGAGATGAAAAAAAGGGGTCAATGACCAGGATTGAAAATGCGCAGATTGTGAAGCTGGAGGAAGGAATGTAGGGGAGTGGGAGCAATAGGTGCTTCTTGGTGTGGGACGGAGTGGGGGAGGGGGTGGGACAAAAGGGTGTGTGGCAGGGAAAAGGTAAAGTGAGGGGCCGGGATTTTAAACGTTTCTTAAATGTTCAATGTTCAGACCATTGGTTTGTAAGCTACTCAAGTGGAATATAAGATGCTGTTCCTCCAGTTTGCATGTGGCCTCATTCTGGAAATGGAGGAGGCCCAGGACAGAAAGGTCAGATGGGAATGGGAAGGGGAGTTAAACGGTTAGCAACCGGGAGATCCGGAAGGCTTCGGCGGACTGAACACAAGTGTTCGGCGAAACAGTCATCGAGTCTATGCTTGGTCTCGACGAAGTACAGGAGACCACAGAGGGTACATAGATGCCGTAGATGCAGTTGGAAGAGGTGCACGTGGAAGGACTGCTGGGGTCTCTCGATGGAGGTGAGAGAGGAGGTAATAGAGACAGGTGTCATTTCCCCTGCGTTTACAGGGAAACGTGCCTGGGAAAGGGGTTTATGGATGTGAAGGGACGAGTGGACCTGTGGAGGAGGTGGAGGGAGTGGTCTCTGCAGAAGCTGAAAAGGTATGGGAATGCGGAGATGTGACTGGTTGTGAGATCATGTTGGATGTGATGGAAATGTTGGAAGGTAATGTTTTGGATGCAAAGACTGATGGGGTGCAAGGTGAGGACCATGGGACCTCTATCCTTGTTCCGTGCGGAGGGAAAGGGAACAAGACCAGATTTACAGGACATAGAAGAGATATGGATGTGGAATCAATCTATGATAGCGGGGGGGGGAGCCAAATTTACATCTTGGGTGTCCCAGAAGGGAAAGCCTCATCTCAGGTGCAAATGCAGCAGGGAGAGAGGAATTAAGAGTCAGAGATTGCATCATTGCAAGAGGGAAAGTGGGAGAATGTGCACTCCAGATAACTGCAAGAGTTAGTAAGCTTGTAGTAGACATTTACTGTGAGCAAATTTGAGCCCCATATCTGAGGAAGGATGTGGTGGCTCTGGAGAGGGTCCAGAGGAGGTTTACAAGAATGATTCCTGGGGTGAGTGGGTTCACACATGATTAGCGTTTGACAGCATTGGGCCTTTACTCGCTAGAGTTTAGAAGTTTGAAGTGTGTCAGTAGACAATAGACAATAGACAATTGCAGGAGTAGGCCATTCAGCCCTTCAAGCCAGCACTGCCATTCAATGTGATCATGGCTGATCATCCACAATCAGTACCCCATTCCTGCCTTCTCCCCATATCCACTGACTCCGCTACCTTTAAGAGCCCTATCTAGCTCTCTCTTGAATGTATCCACAGAACCGGCCTCCACCGCCTTCTAAGGCAGAGAATTCCACAGACTCACAACTCACTGTGTGAAAAAGTGTTTCCTCATCTCCGTTCTAAATGGCTTAACCCACATTCTTAAACTGTGGCCCCTGGTTCTCGACTCACCCAAGATCGGCAACATGTTTCCTCTAGCGTGTCCAAACCTTTAATAATCATATATGTTTCAATAAGATTTCCTCTCATCCTTCTAAATTCCAGAGTATACAAGCCCAGCCTCTCCATTCTCTCAGGATATGACAGTCCCGCCATCCCGGGAATTAACCTTGTGAACCGACGCTGCACTCCCTCAATAGCAAGAATGTACTTCCTCAAATTAGGAGACCAAAACTGCGCACAATACTCCAGGTGTGGTCCTCATTGAAACTTACCGAATAATGAAAGGCATATATAGAGTGGATGTGGAAAGGATGTTTCCACTGATGGGAGAGCCTAGGACCAGAGGACATAGCCTCAGAATTAAAGGGTGCTCTTTTAGAAAGGTGGTGAGGAGGAATTTCTTTAGTCAGATGATATTTAATTTGTGGAACTCATTGCCACAGAGGGCTGTGGCTTCTAATCCCATTTTCCTGCCATCCACGTCAGTGGATATTTTTAAGGCAAAGATAGACACATTCTTGATTTGAACGGGTGTCAAGGGTGATGGGGAGATGGCAGGAAAATGGGATTAGAAGGCAGAGATCAGCCTTGATTGAATTGCCTAATTCTACTGCTATAACTTGTGAACTTGTAAACATTGGTCACTAGTTTGCCCCCTGTGATGTAGACACAGAGATTAAGTAAGCAGAGAAAGATGTCAGAGATTGTCCAGGTGAATTTGAGGGCAGGGTGAAAGTTAGTGGTGAAGTTAATTAAATTAAGTGAACACTGAATGACTATACTAGATGGCAAGAAGTTCAAAGCCTGTTTGGGTCCATGATAGTGGGATGGGAAGATGTGAAAGCATAAGTGATGCATTTCCCATAACTGCATGGGAGAATGTTATGCGGAGTGGTAGGTGGGAATGGAAGACTGTGCCTGGGAATCATGAAGAGAGTGATTCCTCTGTAAAGCTGAATGGGGTGGAAAGTGGAGAAATGCCTCATGTGATGAGATTTTATTGGAGATAGCTGAAATTGCAAAGGATTTTGAATGTTTATGTTGGTGTGGTGGAAAGGTGGGACTAGGATAGGTCTGTTTTTGCTCTATTCAGGAGGAAAGGAGGTGAGTGAAGAGATCAAGGAAATAGATGAAATATAGTCAAGGTTGTCCATATGGTAGATGAGCAGCCATGGTTCCATGAAGAAGGTAGACAATTCAGAGGCACGAGTAGAATGTCTCAACTTGGGAGCGAATGCAACAGCGACAGTGGAACTGAAAGGATTGAATGAAGTGCTGACAGGAAGCAGAGTGTCGGAAGTGTCATCAAAATAGGTGTTGGAGCCTATGGGCTTAAAATGGGTGTTAGTGGCTAAACTCTCCCCTAAAATGGTGGAGAGATCTGAAGGGGAAAAATCAGTGATGGAGCACATGTGCAGACTCGCTGCTGGAATAATAAAAGTGACCATATTCCAGAAAGAATTACTTCATTAACTACAAATGCAGCATCTCAAAATGATAATATGCTCATTTAAGATGGAATTTCACACATAACGAGGCCAATTAGATTTGGGATTTATTTTTTTGCATAATAGGTCATTTCCAAAAGCAAAACGGACACATCTAACGAGCTTTTTGTATTAATCATTCTGAATTGTATCTAATTTTCTTGGGTCTAGATAGTAAATTATAATATCGTGAAATATATTAGTTTCCTTAATTCTTCAAAATTAGACAAAAATTCTCGAGTTCATCATAACTTACAAGTAAAGAGTGGAGTTGGGACTATGATTACTGATTGCATAAAGTTTAAAATGTGTGCACTCACATACAAATAAAACCATGCACTCCAACCCACCCCATCCCAACCATAACCCTCTCTTGTCTAATTACCCTGAAGTAGGGAGTCCAGAGTTGGGGGAGGATATGACCTCAGCATCTCTTGGGATGGTGCCATTTAGTTGTTCCAGGTCAAAATTAAAACCAACCAGAATATTTGCTCTTCAAGTTAATTCTTGCTTTATTAACTCCAGCAGGACTGTTTTGTAATAAGCTAAAGACAATATTTTATATCACAAATAGCAATTAGCTGTTTGATTGCTCAAAATATTTTAACCAGGAGGAGTATAATTATGGAAAGATCTACTGGGAGAATCACCTAACTGTGGAATATTCCAATTTAGAAAAATGCCTGACACTGGAGTCATCAAATGGAAGAGTTGACTCAGTATGAAGTAATCTATTTTGAGAAGTGTTTGGTTATAGAATAATCTATCTGGAAAGTTATTTTAGGTGTAGATTAATCTAATGGGAGAGCTGAATCTAATATGGATTAATCCATCCGGGGAAGAATTTCAATCAGGCATGATCCCATTGGGAATTATGGATTATTAGGGACAAATGTTAAACAATTCATCTGTACAACAATCTATTTAACTAGAGTCGAGACCCTTCTTCAGTCTGAAATTTTAATTTTGTAGGGACCCGAAACGTCACCCATTCCTTCTCTCCAGAGATGCTGCCTGTCCCGCTGAGTTACTCCAGCATTTTGTGTCTATCTGTGATTGATGAGCAACTTTTCCTTAGTTCAGTGGCAGGCAGAGATGGACAATAAATGGCAGCAATTCCATTTGCGTTCACAGCCCATGGATGAACAAAAAATCTGTTGCAAAAAAAATGTCCAGATTTCTAAAAAAAATGTCCAAATTATTTACAAAATGCTGGTAAATCAGTGGGTCAGGCAGTATCTCTGGAGAAAAAAGGTAACGTTTTGGATTGGAATCCTTCAAAAGAACGGTTCCGACCCCAAACGTCACCTATTCCTTTTTTCCAGGGATGCGGGATGAGTTACTCCAGCGTTTTGTGTCTATCTTGAGTATAAACGAGCATCGGTAGCTCCTTCCTACACAAAATAATTATTCATTTGTTTATCATTGTGCTTTGATATTCATGCAGTCAATGATCAGTGAATGAATTTATTTACATTTTCTTGTTGATAATCTTTATAATTACTTTTGAAATGAACACCAGCTCTCTCCTAACCTTTGTGGGATTTTCTTTCAAATAACATTTTATTTATTGTTCGACAGATTTCATTTTAAATGAACCGGCATTGTTCAGGGTTTAATTATTATTAGACTGTGAAGGTCTCATTTTAAAATGTGCAGATGATGTTTTCTCATTGTATTAGAAATTAATCAAATTTTCATTTATTCCTGTGTTTAATATAAGTATTTATTCATGAAGCAAGTTATCATTTTAATTTTGTAAGGATCTACAAAAGTAATGCCAACAAGTCAGTGAGAATGAGGAGAATAAATTTAATTGTAGAATATAATAAAATATCAACAGTAAAGAATGCCGCATCTGACTCAAAATAGAATGGCCCCATTAAAGATGCTTAAATGGATTAATGAGCTACCAGCTGTCTCCAGCAAAAATTCACAAGTGCAGGATGCTATTTGCATGTATGCAGCCACACAGACCTTACATGAGACAAAGCACAAAGTAAATTCAGTACCAGGACTTGTTTCATGGCTGGTGTCTTCGAGTGAAAGAACCATTGGGTAGAGTCAGTATGGTCGGAAGAAGGCCATGATTTAATGGCCAGGGACAAGGACTGGTGGAGATAAATCCAGCCACAAAATTGGAGGTGTGGTGGTCAGGCTTATGTCCAGAAGGAAGATTATTGGAAATGTCAGGTGAGCTAATAGAGCCACTCCTTCACAATGCCACAGAGCCGGGTACAATCCTGAACTTGGATGCTGTCTGTGTGGAGTTTGCACATACCCCTTGTGATCACATGTTGCTTGCCTGAGGGCTTCGGTTTCTTCCCACATATTCAAATATAGGTTGAGAGATGAATTATCCACTCTAAATTTTTCCTAGTGTGTAGGTGAGGGGTAGAATCTCAGGGAGTTGAGAATCTATAAATAATAATAAAGAAAGGGATTAGTATGGGATTCATTTGAATCGGGTGGATCAAGTCGGCGTGGACTTGATAGACCAATGTATCTGTTTCTGCCAGTATCTCTCTATGACAATGGTTGAATGAGGGTTTGGCTTGCAGTGGGAAGGTTGTGTCAAGGATTAGGAAATAATAGTGGTGATATGGTGAGTGTTAATCTTGAAAAGAGCTCAAGCTAGGTGGGACAGTCATGATCAATCTATGTTCTGAAGCACAAGGATAGGCCCTTCGACTGACCATGTGCTGACTGATGCCAATCCAACTAATCGCATTTGTTTGCATATGGTTCATATCCCTCTATTCCCTGTCTAAATGCCACTTAAACACTGCTATCATATCTGCTTCTACCACCTTTCCAATTTCCGAGTTCTACCCATATGGCGTCACTGGATGAGCCCTCTAAGATGTGCCATGTGGTGCAATTCCTAGACTTTAAAGTTTTCAAATGCTGATGGGATACGCACTGGTAAAATATTAAAGTTCAGCGCCTGAACACAATCCCAGTCCCACTTCACTCTTCTACTGCAGATGCTGGTTTAAACTGAATTTAGACACAAAATGATGGAGTATCTCAGCAGGACAGGCAGCATCTCCGGAGAGAAGGAATGGCTGACATTTTGGGTCAAGACTCTTCTTCAGACTGAAGAAGGGTCTCGACCCGGAAATGTCACCCATTCCTTATCTCCAGAGATGCTGAGTTACTCCAGCATTTTGTGTCTTGTAACTTGAATGACTGTGTGAGAGGTGTCAGAAATAGATCCAAGCATTAATATGGTCAAATCATGTGACAAAGCACTGGATCAGAATGGGATTCTAAATATTTATTAGTTATTGATCCTGTGACATATTGTACAACCCCGACCAAAGAACCTATGCAGATAAAGCTAGCGTCTTTACAGATATGTTTAAAATGTTTCTGTATTTTGATTTTCATTTTCTCAATACTCCACTGGAGTTTGATATAATATAGATAGGAGAGAGAATTGAACATGGAAGATGTGTATAGTGTTGCACGATGTTGTCTGAGATGGACAAATTCTGCTGTCCCCTGAATAGAGAGAGTCCCAGATCATAATTCTGTAGATACCTGTATGAACGGAAAGCTCTAAATCAAGTTCTAAATGATGCTGTAATGCCAACCCTGCTCAACATTTCCCCCTCAACCAAAGCATATAATAGAGCATTTGTCCATTATCCCAGTTGCTTTGCTGCACTGAAAGACTGTTGCATTTAGTGCAGGCACCAAATCAAGCTCCCATTAAATAATATAGCAATGGTCAAACAAAAATGTTTAATGGAGTTTGGGGTGGTTTATACAACGTGTTTATATTCCACCTGCACGGTTCCCAATCAGACAACTGAAGTCCGATGAATCAGCCAGTAATGTGTTGTGTAGCAATCAAAGCAGGGCATTAGCTTTGAAAGGCACAATCCCTATGCCAGACAGTGATGGGTATCAGCCAATAAATGGACATAAGGTAGTCAGGCAGCAGCTACACACAGTGATGGCTGTCCTGCAGATGTGAGAAGTTGCAGGGGAAAGGGAGAGTGCTCCAAGATTTACTGGAAGGGCCTTCACAGTCCTGGCACATGAAATATTAATCGGTGGATAGAAGGGTGGAGGTAAGGGGGTGTGGGGGGCAGTCGTGAGCGCGAGGAGGCTGGGGAACTATTGGTATGTGGTTAGTGGCACCTGCAGGAGACGAGCTGAACTGCACAGACTCCTCCAGGAGTGAGAATTCCTTCACTATGGTGCAATATTATAAATGTTATAACATGTTACAAATTTTATAAATTGCTCAGTACAAGGCAAGTTACACAGGACCAGAAATACCAAGAGAGTGTATCCAGGCATCTCCCTCCCCCCATCCGTCATACTAACTTCAAAGAAGTCTTGTTGAGTCTCATTGTATGTAACTAGTTTTCACCTAGTTCACAGCTAACAATGGTCTGATTTGCTTTATCATCGTTACTTATTTGCATATCTCTCCACATCACCGTCTATATGTCCTGTTTCCTTTTCCCCTGATTCTCAGTCTGAAGAAGGGTCTCGACCGGAAATGTCACCTAATTCTTTTCTCCAGAGATGCTGTCTGACCCGCTGAGTTACGCCAGCTTTTTGTGTCTGTCCTCTCCCTTTGATCAGGCAAGAGAAGCACTTTCTTCGATGGGCTGGCTTCAGACTGCTTCACCGCCACAGGCTAACATGAGGTAGCAGGCATTCATAATGGGACGTATGCACACATTCATACACTCACACAAATAATTTATCATTTAAGCCGAATTTATCATTTGGTATGTTAGCTTTCATAGCAAAAGGATTTCAGTATAAGAGCAGGGAGGTTCTACTGCAGTTGTACAGGGTCTTGGTGAGACCACACCTGGAGTATTGCGTACATTTTGGTCTCCAAATCTGAGGATGGACATTATTGCCATAGAGGGAGTGCAGAGAAGGTTCGCCACCACACTGATTCCTGAGATGTCAGGGATGTCTTATGAAGAAAGACTGGATAGACTTGGTTTATACTCTCTATAATTTAGGAGATTGAGAGGGGATCTTATAGAAACTTACAAAATTCTTAAGGGGTTGGACAGGCTAGATGCAGGAAGATTGCTCCTGATGTTGGGGAAGTCCAGGACAAGAAGTCACAGCTTAAGGATAAGGGGGAAATCCTTTAAAACTGAGATGAGAAGAACTTTTTTCACACAGAGAGTGGTGAATCTCTGGAACTCTCTGCCGCAGAGGGTAGTCAAGGCCAGTTCATTGGCTATATTTAAGAGGGAGTTAGATGTGGCCCTTGTGGCTAGGGGGATCAGGGGGTATGGAGAGAAGGCAGGTACGGGATGCTGAGTTGGATGATCAGCCATGATCATATTGAATGGCGGTGCAGGCTCGAAGGGCCGAATGGCCTACTCCTGCACCTAGTTTCTATGTTTCTATGTTTCTAAGCCATTGCTCCAACCGCGTCCCCACACATCCCTATCAATTGTGCATCACCCTCACTGACATGTCACCATTATCATTTATTATCCCTTTCCCCTCTTTCAAAGGTACGATAATGTAAAGGTTATGACACGTGCTTCACCTCCACAGGCTAACATAAGGTAGACTAGGTAGGAGGCTATTCACAAGGGAATGGGGCTTCACCGGGCCTCACAAAACTATACAGCTCCTTCTGGGAGCAGTCTGAAGCCAGCCCATCTAAGAAAAGAGCTTCTCTCGCATCAACACCGGGTCGATGGGAGAGGGTAGACACAAGAGAGTCTAGAACAGCGGGTCAGACAGCATTTCTGGAGAGAAGGTATTGGTGACGTCTCGGGTCGAGGCCCTTCTTCTGTTTGAGAGTCAGGGGAAAGGCAAACGAGATATTTAGATGGTGATATAGAGCGAAACAGAACAAACGAATGAAAGATATGCAAAAAAGTAAAGATGATAAAGCAAAACAGGCTATTGTTAGTTGTGTGCTGGGTGAAAACGAGTTACAGACAATGGTTCTTGGTTCCTTGGTCCTCCAAAATATTCCAAATGGAATTTAAACTGGAGGTGGTACCTCATGGTGGTACCCCATCTCCCCCCTCCCCCACACCTCTCTCCCCCTCCCCTCTCTCCTCCCCTCTCCATCTCCCTCTCCTCACTCCTCTCCCTCCTCCTCAACAAGACGACTTTGAAGCTTGTACGACTTAGTTGGGAAAGGTATGGAGAGAGGGGGATGCAAAGTTTACTTGAAGTTACATAAATCAATATTCTTAGTGTTGGGGTGTAAGCTGCCCAGGCAAAATATGAGGTGCTGTTCCTCCAATTTGTGTTTGGACTCACTCTGGCAATGGAGGAGGCCCAGGACAGAAAGGTCAGTGTGGGAATGGAAAGGGTAAATAAAGTGTTTGGCAACCGGGAGATCAGGTAGGTCTAGGAGATCTGCTACAAACCACACTGTAGCCACAACAGGTTGTGAAATGAGGAAGATATCAGAGCAGGTTTGACAGTCAAGAAGAGGCACTTCTTTCAAATTCAGTCAAAAACGTAATATGTTAAGAACAACAATAGGTGTGTGACCCTATTTCAACATCTGAATAACCAGATGGAGCCAAACACGTTGATTTGTAGTGGTCTGTATGATACATAAAACAAGAGACAATAATTGCATTGTTTCAAACAAATACACTGCTAATATGAGCTTATATCATTGAAATAGGACATCTGATCTAAAGTATACTTATAAAAGATTTTCAATTTAATGATATTTTCCAACAAACGACTAAAGAGTGTTTATATAAATGAAATGGACCATTAAATTATCTTTAGCTTTTTAAGTAAAGTGAAATAATATTTTCTAGATCAGTGGTGCACAACATTCTGCACAGAAGACTAGATTTACAATCTAAACCATTTGCAAAGTCCACTCACAAGAAACACATTTTATATTTCAACTGTACATCGTCTGGTACTGATATTTTCTGTCATATTCAAAGATACAATGCCATTGTTCACCTGCTCTACTGCTGGGTCCTCATCGCTACTACCCCTCCCAAAGGCTCCTTATTATCTCTTTTCTACCTCATTATTCCAGCCTCTTGCTCCACCACCTGCACCAATTTTTTTTTTTTTTCTCTCTCTCTCTCTCTCTCTCTCTCTCTCTCTCCTCCTCTCTCCTCTCTCTCTCCTCTCTCTCTCTCTCTCTCTCTCTCTCTCTCTCTCTCTCTCTCTCTCTCTCTCTCTCTCTCTCTCTCTCTCTCTCTCTCCTCTCTCTCTTCTCTCTCTCTCTCTCTTTTTTTTTTCTTTCTGACTTTATTCTTTCAAATACTACAACAGATCAAGTCATACACAAAACGGACTTTATATTTCTGTCATTATAGTACTTTCTTATTCACAATACTTTCTTTCTTCTTTCTTTCTCTCTCTTTCTTCTCTCTCTCTTCTCTTCTCTTCTCTCTCTCTTCTCTTCTCTCTCTCTTCTCTCTCTCTTTCTTCTTTCTTTCTTCTCTCTCTCTCTCTTCTCTCTCAAAACAAAAAAAACAGAGCAAAAAGTATAATGATAAACATAACAATGATATTGATACATAGGGATCAGGATTACATTAATAACAGGTATAACCTCATATGAGACCAGTGTCAAAACACACATTGAATATAGACCTCCCGGTCTCTATGTAAATATAGTTAAGTCTTTAAAAGAAAACATATATGTAGAAAAAAAACACATAGATAAAAAGACAAAAAGAAAAGGAAAAAAGGAAAAAACAAAAACACCCCTAAACTAAATGAAAAAAAAATTAATAATAATAAAATAGGAACCAATTTTCTACCTTGCGAACAATCCCAACACATCCTCATGAAACAAAACAAAATTATGATAATGCTTGCAAGATCAGCTGAAATTTGCACTGGGAAAAACAAGGGCTAACATTTCAGTTTAGCGACCATTCATCAGAACCCATTGAATGCCATTTCCCCAAAATATCGTTGCTCTATTATTCTGCCCTGCTGTAAGCTCATTGCTGACCAGCCACCATTGGTGTTGAGCAGCAGTCCAATGGGTACACGATCTTGACCAAAGATAGCGGCCAATCCACGGAAGGTGTGTTTTGTGCGGAGGTCACAGTTCTTTGAATGTGGGGTGATCTGTCGGAAAACGGGGAAAATTTCGAGCAAGCCATTGACTGGTATAGCATCAGGATCTCAAGCATTGAAATGTCATGTTCAAAGCAAGCAGATATGCACAGCAAGTTGTGGGGACTTTACGCTTCACCTGGATCCTACTGACCGTCCATTGATGCATATTTTGATGTTAAAGATTGTGGTTGGGAGAAACTCACTAAGTCATCCGTCAATTTTATTCTCTAGCCTCTGGCTCCTGCCCATCAGGCTCTGAGGTTTCTGTAGACTAGTGCATGTTCCTTTAACATAGTGACCTCACCACTACTAACCACTCCCCATATCACCAGTATAATTGTAACCTCCCCACCTCTAGATCGCTCTCTAGCTCTGGTGACAGACCACGGACAGCTGGGGCAGTAATGTGTATGAGTAGTGTGATTAGTAATAAAAACAGTAGTGAAGACATAGTGCGTTTTGACTCGTCTTTACAGTTTCTTGCTCCTCATTTTCCAGCTCCTGAACTCAATGGCATGTTTGAGCAGCAAGCAGCAGATGATGAGGAAGCTTCCACGCCTCCTTGGTGTGACAGCATTGGAACACTTGAGCCTGTAAACACATTGTCCATCAGCGTAGATGTAGTACTTCTGCAGAGTCTCAGGGAGTATACTCTTGGTTGACGGATTTATCTTTGCCTCCTTGTAACGTGAGCGTCAAACAGACTATGTCAGCTAAAATGGAGTTGTCAGCTAAATTAGCAGCATCACATCTCAAACCTGCTTAGGGAAACAAGTAGAGGTTTTTCAGATAATGCTCAAACTAATTCAAAGGGACCAGTAAACCATAAGGCCACTTGCAAGGGAATTAAGATAACCATATAATAACCATATAACAATTTACAGCACGGAAACAGGCCATCTCGACCCTTCTAGTCCGTGCCGAACACATATTCTCCCCTAGTCCCATATACCTGCGCTCAGACCATAACCTTCCATTCCCTTCCCGTCCATATAACTATCCAATTTATTTTTAAATTATAAAAACGAACCTGCCTCCACCACCTTCAATGGAAGCTCATTCCACACAGCCACCATTCTCTGAGTAAAGAAGTTCCCCCTCATGTTACCCCTAAACTTCAGTCCCTTAATTCTCAAGTCATGTCCCCTTGTTTGAATCTTCCCTACTCTAAGCTTTGCCTTCCTGGAGAGCCGAGACCAGGAAGAGGAGGACAGCTAGCTTTGATACATAGTCACCAGTTGAATTTGGAGATAAAGTTAATATGTTGGTGCTTGCTTCCACCGTTAGTGGAGATTTTCACCTCGAGGTGGGGGTTGTGGGGAGGGGGGATGTGGCAGAGAGAGAGAGCAAAGCTTCATCTTTGGGGAGAAAGAAAATCTCACCCAGAGAGGGAGTGGAGTGGGAGGGAGGAGGGGGAGGGTGAGGGAGAGAGAGAGAGGTTATGGTGTGCACACAGTGGCACAGCGGTAGAGTTGCTGCCTTACAGTGTTTGCAGTGCCAGAGAACTGGGTTCGATCTTGACCATGGGTACTGTCTGTACAGAGTTTGTACGTCCTCCCCGTGACCATATGGGTTTTCTCTGAGATCTTTGGTTTCCTCCCACACTCCAAAGATGTACAGGTTTGTAGGTTAATTGGCTTGGGGTTGTGTACTTGGTATAAGTGTAAATTGTCCGTAGCGTGTGTAGCCTTGTGTTAATGTGCGGGGATCGCTTGTCGGTGCGGACTCAGTAGGCCGAGGGCCCAGTTTCCGTGCTGTATCTCTAAACTTAAGGGCCTGTCCCATGAGCATGCAGCAAGCGCGACCTAACGTGGTCGCTTGAGCCGTACGGCCTCACGGGGCCGGGCCCACTCGATCGCCGGTGCTGAATGGAGTTGTGCGGAGCTGGTCTGACATAGCGCGGGGCTCCGAAAAACTGACCGTGTTAAAAAATTCCGCGCAGCAACGGCCTGCCGGCCCGAAGCTGCCTCGACGTCGTGCGTACCGCCTCAACAGGCATGCGCAGCGTCTTGATGCCGGACGCAGCGTCCTGACGCCGTACGTTACATGCGAACTTCCCGCGGACTTCGCTCAAACTTCACGTCACTCACTTGACCTCCATGTGGCCCCCGCTTCCGGTTTGGTCGCGCTCGCTGCATGCAGCCGCATGCTGGTGGGACCGGCCCTGTACTGGGATCACTCGACCTCCGCGCGCTCCCGCGTGGCCCCCACTTCCGGGTTGGTCACGCTTGCCGCATGCAGTCGCATGCTCGTGGGACAGGCCTTTTACATAAAATCATTAATGACAGCCAGTGCAAACAGGGGGCGGGGTTAAAATGCGTTTTTTCTCCTACCTGTCCTGGATATATTTTCTCGGAGTGCAAGCTTTTGCTGAAGAATTGTTCCGACGGCCGTCCTGTGAATTTTTTTTAAATCGCCCGACAAGTTCAGCGCTGGAGTAATTTAAAAATCAGTTTCTAAAGCCATCGACGCCGACAACGGGGACGGATTTCACGTACGGGACAGGTAAAGGAAAGCCTTTTATTTTATGTATAAAAGTGCTTCTTAAGATGCCTTTAATCCACATTTTACATTGCGAAATGGTGATTTAGGACCCATATGAACCGGCAGTATTTTTCCTGCCGATATGGGGTTTAAATTCACTGCAACCGCAACGTTACAAACGATCGAGTTCCTCAACAACCCACTCGCAAGATGATTTAAATGGCCATTAATTTACAGGAAATAAATATTAAATTCCTTCCATTTGGCCTATTAATCCATGACAATGAGATTTAAAATTCATGTTATATTGTGAATTCTTGTGTGAATGTTATTTGGACACTTAGGCTATTTAAAAACGTTAATCTTTTCTTAAGAAATGGATAGATGTTTAGATCTAGTAATTGAATTTTGTAATTAGCTACAATTGGGTAACTAACTAATTATATGCTTTAATTTCAGGTCATCCAAGTAAGATTGTTTAATATTTGTTTTAGAATGCTTCAATCTATAATAACTGAAAATTTATTTCAGTTCTCTTAATTTTTAAGAAAGTTATGGGCTTTTGACTGTCCTTGATCACAGCTTTTCTGTTAAGTCAATTGAAAAGCAATAGGGAACAAGATGCTAATTTCCAAATATGAAAATGGCCATAACCTTTTTAATACTGAAGATATGAAAGTGAATTAGGTGTCAAATTAAACTTATGTTTATGCTTTATCTGATGGGATAAATGGCAGACTTGATTTTATAAATCTCAAAATGTTGTAACATTGCTACTTTAAGTCCAAAGTTCTTACAAATAATGGCAACATGCCATTCGCCTTCCCAACTGCCTGCTGTACCTGCTTAAGTGTCAAACGAGAGGCCGATGAAAGATGGTTACTTGATACAGCTGATGAAAACGGTCCTGATTCTGTCTGGAGATGTAGGCATAGTGCCCATTTCAAACTGTTCAGAGTCAGAGCCCCAAGCAAAATCATCTGCTCCAAGCTATTTGAGAGAGATAGATGGTTGATAAGAACGGGGTTTTCATAACGTTAAAATAATATTAGATGCCACCATGCTGATAGTACTTACAATGTACTAATTACATTTTCCAATTGATTTTTAATATCCTTTTTGCAGCATGTTTCAGGGGTCTGGAATAAATGCAACTCCTAATTATCATAACAATGAAAGTTGGCCTCCAAGTGTAAGCTTTACTGAGACATTAAAATACATAACATCAAAATTCATTGGGAAGGATAATCTTGTTATTGAAATACATGCAATTTATAATGAGCTGCATTTTTATTGGAATAGTTTCTGTGACTATAGAAATAAATAACAGTTAAAGGAGCAACAGGAAACAATGTGAATATATACAGCATGCAGAGCAAAAGACAAACTGCTGGAGGTACTCACTGGGTTAAGCAGAATTACGAGAAGGAAATGGAGAGGTTAAAGGTTTGGGTCAAGATCCTTCTTCAGTCTAAAGAGGAAGGGTCCTTACCTGAAACACATCTGTTTATTTCCTTCCAGAGATGTTGCCTGATCTGCTGAGTTCCACCAGTAGTTTGAACCTTCCGAACCTTCTGAAATTTGTAGTCGGCAGAGTAGTTCTCTGCATAACGCCAACTTGGGCAATTTAACATTTTATCAAGCCAATTAAAACAAGCCAATTAACCTATAAACCTGTACGTCTTTGGAGTGTGGGAGGAAACCGAAGTTCTCGGAGAAAACCCATGCAGAGGAGAACGCACAAACTCCATACAGACAGCACCCGTAGTCGGGATCGAACTCGGGTCTCTGCCGCTGCATTTTGCTGTAAGGCAGCAACTCTACCGCTGTGCCACCGTGACTGTTTGTTTTGGGTCATAGAAACATAGAAACTAGATGCAGGAGTGGGCCATTCGGCCCTTCGAGCCAAATTCAACATGATCATGGCTGATCATCCAAAATCCGTACCCCGTTCCTGCTTTCTCCCCATATCCCTTGATTTTGTTAGCCCCAAGAGCTATATCTAATGCTCTCTCAAGGGTCAATGGTATTGTGTCTACAGTCTCTTGTCTCTCTGGATCCACATGTTGATATGTAGTGATGCATACTCTCTGCTTTTCGTCATTCAGAACATATCAGAAAATCGCAGGTCATTACCCCAAATGTCTTCGAATACATTGCTCTTTGGTTGTTTCCACGTACATTTGCTTTAATGGACTTGCTTCTTTTGCTTACATTCCTTACAAATATTTCCTGTTTAACAAGCATTACATCTCAAATTCATTCCAGCGGTTATAATTGTTCCATAGTGGTCGCAACTTGTTACATATTACGTTTTCACTGACAAAAAGGAATTGGATCACAAACAATAATGACTCAACTTGAAGAATGAGGCATCTATTTGTAAAGGCCAATTGCAACCAATTTATAAAGGTCTCTTAACCTTAAGACTAATTTCGACACTTCGAAAACTGCCACGTACAGACTTCCGCAGTTCAGGAAAGTAGCTGACCATCACTTTCTCAAAGGAACTAGGGATGGGGAATAAATTGCATGCAATATTTTGTCTGTAGTGTCCACACCCCATTAAACAAAGCAGGGAATAATATCCTTTGATCTGAAATGCTGTTGGAATTGCAGCTTGGTTGCGTTGCAATAGGTGTAAATCTGCAATGCAAATGAAACACTGTTCTTGCCAAATCTTATCAGGTTAGTTTCCTTTCTTAATGTTAAGACATTGAGACTCTGGTGAGAACAGGAAATGGACACAGAATAGGAATAAGATCATAAGACCATAAGACAAAGGAGTAGAATTAGGCCATTCAGCCCATTGAGTCCACATCGCTACTCAATCAAGGCTAATCTATTTGTCTCTCTCAACCTACAGTCTCCTGCCTTCTCCCCATAACCTTTGACATGCTTAAACAAGAAAATATCAATCACTACTTCAAAAAGACCTGGCCTCCTCAGTGGCAATTAATTTCACAGAATCTCCACCCTCTGGCTAAAGACATTTCTCCATGTCTCCATTCTAAATGTACATCCTTTTATTCAGATGCTGTGTCCTCTGGTTCTAGACTCTCCCCTTACTGGAAATATCCTTTCAATGTTCACTCTAACTTCATTATTCGGTAGGTTTCAATGAGATTCTACCTCATCCTTCTAATGAGCCTTCAAGCGCTCCTCATGCAATGACCAAATTATTCCTAGTATCATTCCCGTTTACCTTCTCTGGATCCTCTCCAAAACTAGCACATCCTTTCTCTGATATGGGGCCTAAAATTTTGCACAATATTCCAAATATAGCCTTACCAGCTCATGATAAAGCCTCAACATTAAATCCTTGCTTTTATATTCTAGACCCTTTGAAATTAAGACTAGCATTACATTTGCCTTCTTTGCTGCCAACTCGATCTGCAAATTAATCTTTTGAACTATCCCGCACCAACACTCCTGAGTCCCTTTGCACCTCTGATTTCTGAATCCACTCCCCATTTAGAAAGTAGTCTACACCTTTATTCCTTCTACCAGACAATTTCCTGCACTGTATTCCATTTGCCACTACTTTGCCCACTATCCCAACGAACCAAATCCTTCTGCAGCATCGCAGCTTCCTCAACACTACCTGCCCTCCACCTATTTTCATATCATCCACAAACGGCCGCAAAGCCATCAATTCCCTCATCCAGATCAATATGAAACCTGGTCATGTGATGATTCCTAAAGGGTAGCTGTTGTTCAAGGAAGGACAGTGAACATTATCCCATGAAACCTTTCAAAGACAGAGATTACTTTAGTTTGTAGTTTAAAAAAATATATATATTTTGAGATACAGCACAGAAACAGGCCCTTCGTCCACCAGCGATCCCCACACATTAATATCCTACACTCACTAGGGACAATTTACATTTATAACAAGCCAATTAACTTACAAACCTGTGCGTCTTTGGAGTGTGGGAGGAAACCTGAGATCTCGGAGAAAACCCACGCAGGTCATGGGGAGAACATGCAAACTCCATACAGACAAACACCCATTGTCACGATTGAGCAGCAAGTCTACCATTGTGCCATCGTGCCGCAACTTCAAATAAAGAGATTTGATTTCAGTAGGGATAAGTCACTCCACCCTTATTGGCAGTTTTAGAACTGAAAGTGTGTAACCTTGATGCTGAAGTTTGGAATGGATGTCAGACCTCAGCATAAGTAGTCCATGCACTAATGCACTAATGCAACAACCCTGTGCAGCAGAGCACGGCTTTGAGAATATCCACTTCATAAGTTTTGAGTAATGGAAAAAATATGATAGCAGGCATAATACTTTGTAGCTTATAATTTAAACTTATTTTGGTAAGAATGAGCCATTGAAAACCACAAAGTCACTTTGGAACCAAGGACTGAAGAAATCTAGATGAACAAATTCATACAAGATACATTAGCCATTAGTGACATAAAACTGCAGGGTCAGATGAAAAGTGAGAGCAACTCAGTAAGTTATGAAATGCCTTAGACTTAGTGGTGAGTCCATGGAGGCATTCAGATAGGCACACAAGGTCACATCTGACCCCTAACATGTTGTCTACTTGTGCACTGCAGTTCATACGAGCAGAAGCCAGCCACGTGCTGACACACGCACAGCGTCGACAATATGAGACAGACACCAGGGAAATACAAGCCATTAGAGTTGTATTTAAAGAGAAACAAGGTAAGTATGTAAATGAGAAATAAAATGAAGGATATGCTGCTTCACTTTGAAGGAGAATCAGTGACAGCATATACTTTTGGGTATGCCTTTTCTCTTCTGAAGCGACAGTAGATGCAATGGGAAAGGAAGCCAGGTATAGTGCAATAGGACAGATGAAAGATTTAAGGTAGTTGCCAGAAAAGAAAGCAGAGCTGAGCTGAGAAGGTTCTTTGAATGCAGCAGGTTGCTGTGATCTGGAATGCACAGCCAGAGAGACTCCCCTTCAACTTATGAACATCGACCAGGGGCACAACTCCTTCTTTTGACAGGCACAGTGGCATACGGTGAACAGGAATAGCAAGAGTGGCAGAAAGAATGACCTTCGGGTCAGCAACATTAGGGTCCCAACTAAAAAAAAATGTTGGACGCAGATTCAATTATAACTTTAAATTAAAACAAAATAGCATTTCTGCTTGCAATAAGAGAGAAAGTTGTGAGCGCTCTGGGGAGGGAAATGGGGAGTAGAATAATTTGCATAGAACTTCCAAAGGACCAGCATATGCAAAATGGCCACAATCTATGCTGTACAATTCCACGATCAAAGAGAATAAGTTTTGCTTTGAAGGCCGCTGCTAAAGTAAAGCTTGTTCTTTAAAAGAGAAAAATAAATTGCATCAACGACGTTCATTACAAAAAGCATTTTTGAATAATACAGCATTTCATTTTAATTACTGTGTGCCTGGGCCTTTAATCAAGTGTTCATTTATCTGCAAAGACAGGGCAAAAAATTGGCATTGTTTAAGGTAGTTAATAAGATTTTTGAGCTGTTTTTTTTTACCCAATTAAAGAACTGAGAACAAACAAAAGGATTATCCTGTAAAACTAAAAGGGACCGGCTGTGGACCACTCCATCTGTTTCATTCATGAGTTTGTGTTCACCAGAACATGAATCATCTCCTTTGGGATATTGTCAAGGTCTTAGCAAATAGTAGGTAACAATGGGCGAGGACATTTATTTCTTAAAGGAAGATTAGTTGGAGAAAGAGTAAGCTAGAAAAGGGTGCAACCTTTTTTACACTTTTGTTTTATATCCGTGCAAACGTGACATAGTAAACATATATGCATTATTAGATTTTGTAACTTTATAATGATACCTGTCCAATAACTGCTGGGTTAGCACACTTCAGCTCAGGCTATTTTACTAATCATCAAATACTTGAAAGACTAAAAAAAAGGGTATCATTCAATTAAAAAAAATACTTTAATTGATTTGTTAATGTAAATGTGCATGAGTTATTGTGGGTTTTTAAAGAATGGAATTATATTATGAACATGTGAGGATTCCTAGCAGCGATGTTATTGAACTAGTTGATAGCTCCTTTCTGAAGGAGCAGCACGAAGTTGCTGCCTTATGCCCCATGTCCCACTTAGGGAACCTGAACGGAAACCTCTGGAGACTTTGTGCCCCACCCAAGTTTTCCGTGCGGTTCCTGGAGGTTTTTGTCAGTCTCCCTACCTGCTTCCACTACCTGCAACCTCCGGCAACCACCTGCAACCTCTGAGAACCGCACGGAAACCTTGGGTGGGACGCAAAGTCTCCAGAGGTTTCCGTTCAGGTTTCCTAAGTGGGACAGGGGCATTACAGTGTCTGTTTCCGCACTATGTCTCTAAACTAATAAACTAAACTAAAATAAAATCAATAATGCCTTTGCCTTTGCTCCTTCTCTGGATACCTACTTCTTCTTGTATTGCAAGCAAAAAACTATAAACTCTCAAAGATCAAATAAAGGTACTGTCCAGAGGCTTGAATACTCAAAATGAAACAAACATAGATGGTACACGGTGGCAGCCTTACAGTACCTGAGATCCGAGTTTAATCCTTACGTCAGGTGTTGTCTGCGCAGAGTTTGCACTTTTTCCCGTGTGACCTTATCCGGTGCTCCGGTTTTCTCCTACATCCCAAAGAAGTGAGGGCTTGTAGGTTCATTGGCTTCTGTAAGTTGCCCCTAGTGTGTTGGGATAACTTACAACTAGTGTGAATTCAGCGGGCCCAAATACCTGGTTCCATGTTGTATCTCTAAATTAAACTAACCTGAACATTGAGGTGGGTTTTCTATAACTTAGCTGATGAATGCCAAATGGTCCATAACATTCCTACCAAGAAGACCAAGGAGCAAACTACGATAATAACCCTTAGTTTTTGCCTTGGTACTACCTGTTCGAAAAATGATGGTGAAACCACAGAGCCCCTGCCTACAAGTAATTCACTGTATATAAAGCACTTGGGACATTTCTGACAGCAATGGAAATGTACTCAGTAAATGTTAGCTTTCTCTGACTCTCTTAGTTCACCTTGACACTCAGTATATTTCTCCCAGTTGATGTCGGCAAGTTTCCCTCTACTCCTTGATTAAACTTGGAAATCTCTTCTCCTCCTACCTTTTTGCCACCATCCACCCTACACTGAAGCGATCACCTCCTGTGCATGGACAGATGGACATTCCAGATCTCTGGACAACCCCTGCGGCGGGGAGAGGATTTGAGTGAAACTGGAAGCAGAGAAGATGGTCGAGGGCCACAGGTGTACCTATTTTAAAATAGGAGGAACAAAAAAAAAAAGTACTTTGTGTTGATACATAAGCCAACATTTTCAGGAAATCCCAAAGAAATTCATGACCACTTCCAAAGTCATAGTGTCACATAGCACAGAAGAGTGCCTTTGGCCGATTGCAATCATGCCAACCTTTTGCTCATTGTGACAATGCCCCTATCCTCAGATGCTGCTCTGACCCCTGTCCCCAACAGATAGGCCAAGAGAGGCCAAACCTTAGCACCATTGAGGTGAGGCCACAGCAAAATGAGTAACAACTGGGTCCAATTAGCTGAAGTCTGAAGAAGTGTCTCAACCCAAAATGTAACCCATTCCTTCTCTCCAGAGATGTTGCCTGTCCTGCTGAGTTACTCTAGCATTTTGTGTCTGTCTCCAATTAGCTGATATTGGACTAGTCTACTCCCTCTAAACCCAGGCATCCATTGACTTTTCTTTGCCTACCCTGCTATTTGCTTCCTCAAAGAATTCCAATAGGTTTGTTGGGCAAGATCTCCCTTTCACAAAACCATGCTGACTTTGGCCTATTCTATCATGTGCTAAATACTCAACCTTTATAATGGACTAAAATATTACCAACCAGCTAAGAGACCCATAGTTTCCATTCGACTGCTTCACTCCCCTCTCGAACTGTGGAGTAATATTTGCAATTTCCCGATCATCTGGCACCACTCCTGATCCTAGTGATGCTTGAAAGATCACTACTAATGCCTCCACAATCTCTAAAGCCACCTCTTTCAGAAGTCTGGAGTGCAGATGACTTATCCATCTTCAGACCCTACAGCTTTGCAAGCACCTAGTGAAGCTGCTAATGAATCTGGTTCAGTTCCGTTTCAGTTTCAGTTTCAATGCCAGTCGCATGTACTGAGGTACTGGAATCCTCTGCCCAAGGGAGGTGTGTAGACACCGTTATTTTAAGTGGAGGGAGATATATTTTTGAAGGATCAGGGAGTTGAGGACTGTGGGGACAGGCAGATGTGTGTTGATCAAATAGCAGGCAGGCAGGAGGTGCCAGTGATCCACTCCTGCTCTTATTGTCTTGTATTCTTGTATGTCCTTCTCCATGATCATGGGCGGCACAATTCAGATCATAGAAACATACTGCAGACAAAATGTCCCTTCATATTCCTCTTAAGGTACATAGCTGTTATCTTAAACCTGAGCTATTCTAGTTATTGACTGTCTTGTCTTAACACAGTCTTTCTTCATCAAAACCCTTTACAACTGTTAAAGCTACAGAACGCCAAACACTGCTGTAAGATGGAAATAAAAGCCGCAGTTGCTTAAAAAATGTATCAGGTTAGGACACATCTCTGGAAGGAGGGACAGATTCGACATGCAGGAAGGAACTGCAGACGCTGGTTTAAACAGAAGATAGACACAAAAAGCCGGATGGAATAACTCAACGGGTTAGGCAGCATTTCTGGAGAAAAGGAATAGGTGACGTTTTGGAATCGAGACATTTCTTCAGACAGATTTCATGTTTCTGGTTAACAGTGTTTCATGAGAACTAAACATGCATTTCTGTGTGTGTACACCTATGTGTATGCATGCATGTGTATGTGTGCAATTCTGTGTATGTGTGTGATGCATTTGTGTGTGCATGTGTGAGTATTTGCATCTTCAAGTTTATGCATGCATGAACGTGTGCAGTGCAGGCATCTATGCATGAGCATGAATATGCGAATGCAGATTCACGTCTGTGTTTATGCATGTATGTATATGTGGTGTGCATGCATGTATGCATGAGTGTGAATGTGCGAATGCAAATTCACGTCTGTGTTTATGCATGTATGTATATGTGGTGTGCATGCCCGTATGCATGAGGTTGAATAAGCAAATGCAGATTCACATGCGTGTTTATGCATGTATGAATGTGTGGTGTGCATGGGTGCAAGTGTGTGTGCACTGTAGCTGATGGGACTGGAAGAGGGGCGACCTGAAACAAGATTATCTCTATTCAATCACAGCCAGCCGCGTGTGTTTGAGTGAGATGCCTGTGCACATACAAGGTGTCAATCTACAAGATGAACATTTCTTCCTCCTTGACTGAGGGAAAATCATGATGTGTGCTTGTTAAAGTGACATCAATTATCACACAATGTGCTGAAATGCGCAAGCACTGAGGAAACACAGTCCACCACACAGTGCAACGTGGAGGGCTCACGTCAGGGTGACAGAAGGAAGTTGGAATCAAAAAACTTTATTGGACTGCGTTATTGTCACATCTGACAAGGCACAGTGAAATTCCTTGCTTGCGTACCCAAGGTATGCAAATGGTCGCCACATAAAGGGCGTTGACACAGTTACAAAGTATCCCCTCTGCTCCTCCTTTGTTTCTACTCCCTTCCCCTCCCCCCTTCACCCATCTCCTTCCCCCTCCTCATGACGGTCTCCTCACGCCAGATCCTTCATTGCTCTTCAACTTCCCCCCCTCCTCCTTCATGGTGGTTCCTCATCGACCGCAGTACAGCCGACCAGGGGTTGTACTATTTATCTATGTTTATTTGTGTGTAAACAACTATGTCTAAGTTGTATTATTCATTCAACACATGCAGGATTCGTTGTTGCATTCATTGTAATTAGGGAATGCATTACAACAGATTTTAACCTAGCACTGGAACTGATATCTGGTCATTATTCAGGCACTATCATCTGTCAAAAATGTTTGAGTTGTCTTCAGGTTTTTGCCTCAGTCACCATGATGCCTGAGGAAAATTGTATATCTTCCTTCATGACAATGTCAGCGTGATCCAAACAGTTCACTCCACAAACTTGCAGTTATGCTCCACCATTTAAAAAACATTCAGCTTTTTTGCAAGTTTTTTTTTAACTTAATGGCAAGTAGTGCTGATCGATATATTCAATATATCAAAGTGCAGTGACAAGTGTAAAATTGTGTAGAAAATCTTGGATCATGCCCCACATGCCTCAATGAAAATCATTCTGCACTGACATGGTAGTAAACTGGAACACCTCCCCTGTCCAGTACCATTTTAGAACAAGTTTCCAAATGAGTGTGATTCATTACACCAGTGGCAGTGCAGATCAGAATTATCAGAATGTAATGAATAGAGGATGATATCTGATCTTCTGGTTAACTACCTACCATAAACCACTTTGTCTCATACATAATTTGAAACAATGTGAGTATTTCTTAGGTGAAAATAAGGCAACTGGCAGAATATTGAGCAAATGAGGGAAGATCCTTGTTCATCTTTTACTTGTTCAAAATGGGCGTCTTAACACTGGCAATAGATTGTGGAACAATGGAAATAACAGTGCTACCCATGCCAAGCCCTAGATCTTTGATAAGGACAATGTATCACCAGTGACCATGCCACAGTGTCCCATTGTATAACTGCGTTGGTTGGTAGATCCTGTCGCTAAGAATCCCTTGCACTGTAAAGTCAATAGGAAATTGTGCCACAAACCTGAGAGTTTTTTTGAAGAGGTCACCTAGAGGATCGATGAAGGCAAGGTGTTAGATGTGACAAGATCCCGCAGGGTAGGCTGATCTGGAAGGTCAGATTGCATGGAATAAAAGGTGAGCTAGTCAATTTGAATCAAAATGGGCTTGGACTAAGGGGTCAAAAAGGATGCTGAAGAGATTCACCAGGATATTACCTGGGCTGCAGGCTTGAGTTACAAGGAGAGGTTGGGACTTTTTTTCTTCAGAGCATAGGAAGGTGAGGTGTGATTTTGGAGAGGTGCACAAGATCATGAAGAGTATGGGTAAGGTGAATGCTAACAGTCTTTTTCCCCAAAGCTTCTCAGATTCAAAAACAAGAGGGCATAGACCGAAAGTGGGAATGGAAAGATCTCAGGCCTCAGAGGTGACCTTTTCACTCAGAGGGTAGTTGGGATCTGAATTGAGTTGCCAGAAGAAGCTACAGAGGGGAGATACGAATGCGCATTTTAAAATACATTTGGACAGATATAGGGATGGGAAAGGTTTAGCAAGATATTGGTCAGACACAGGGAAATGGGACCATTTCCATATGCCAATGTGATCAGCATGGCCAAAATGGGCCAAATGGACTGTTACCATGCTGTACAGCTCTAGGAGTTTATGAATATGATTGCTGCTTGCTGCCTTCACATTAATCCCCCATATTTTCCCATTAATTTTAGTCAGACCTGAAAGTTTCCTCCTAATTCCTTAACATTATTACACAGTCATTGATTCTGCAATTGGCTCCTTCCTAACTAATCTTTCCCTATCACTACTCCCAGATAACTCAGAAAAAGGTCAGGTCGATTTAATACCATTATTTTTTTAAGGCAGAGATTGATAGATTCTTGATTAGTGCAGGTGTCAGGGGTTATAGGGAGAAGGCAGGAAATGGGATTAGGAGGGAGAGATAGATCAGATAGAATGGCGGAGTAGACTTGATGGGCCAAATGGCCTAATTCTGCTCTTATCACTTATGACCATATACAATGACAAGCTGCAACATGGGTTCAAGGATGAATATGGATCGAGATGGAAAATTGCTCTGATGCTGCACGTCAACAAAGTACCTTGAATGATACGACGGCAATCGCAAAGCGCAGATGTCCAAAAGTACTGCACAGCTCAGCAAATATGTGACAGGGTTAATTCACATTTTCCAAGGAGGCAAAGACGTTAGCGAAGGGGGAAACATTTAAAAAAAAATCTCTGGTGCTGGTGTGGGAATCTGCTGTAGCAAATACATTTTGTTGACTTTTTAATCACACAGAAACATGAGGGGAATTCACTTAACACTGCTGCTTGATGTCCTTTGATCTTCCAGCAGTCGTCCAAAAGCAGCAGTAATAGTTCTATAGATGAGTACCAGGTTGACACTGGAAATTGCCCTTTAATTTGTCACACAGGTCATGCGTTAATTGCTTATTAAAAGCAAATCTTCAGAACCAGTGGAGTGTTGGATCAATAAAACTAATGGAATGCTTGTAAATGCCTTTAAGCCTGACTCTCTCTGCTGACGGTGCCTCTGCCATTTCAGCCATTTTGGAATAAGAAAAGAAATGTAGAATAATAGTAGTTGAATATTCTGCTTAAGCAGTTACTTTGCCAGAGAATGGAAACAAACTTGACTTAGAAATGGAAGACCTTGCTCTTTATTCTTAATCAATTTTCTTTTGTGCACAGCACTGTGTGCTTCATTTACACAAAGTACAGCTCAACATTTGAAAATAATTGAAATGGTTATGTCGCATATGAAGAAATAGTACACAGCAATGATGATTTGCATTTTTATTGTGCCTTTAATAAAATAAATGTCAAATGTCACTTCCTCAGAACTAAAGGAATGGCTGCCAAGGCTTAGTGGGTGTTAAAAGATTTATACAATGCCTCTGTTGAGGAGAAGATAAAGTCAATTGTGTTTCAAGTCTCTGAACTGGTGCACTGGTCTGCTCCATATTATGGCTACAAGGTGCCTCCATCATGTTACTGCTTGATAAGGCTACCAACACACTTCTTTATGACTATGAGGATACAAAGGAAAGCAGTTTTAAGGGCCAGTCCCACCAGCATGCGTCTAGCGCGACCAAACGTGGTCGCTTGAGGCGCACGGCCTCACGGGGCCGGTCCCACTTTGATCGGCGGAGGATTATGGAGTTGTGCGGGCTGGTCCCGACATCGCGCGGGGCTCCAAAAATCTTGCACTGTCCGAAAATCCCGCGTGACAGCGGCCTGTTGGCCCGCAGCCGCATTGAGGCCGTACGCAGCGTCTCGACGGGCGTACGCAGCATCTTGACGTCGTACGCAGCGTCTTAATGGCATACGCCTAGCACGTGGCGTTGCACGATGACGTCACCGCCCGGCGTGCCGTTGCGAGATGAGTGAAGTGAAGTGTTGGATAAAATATGAATAGTGAAAATTTGGAAATCTCACGTGCCTAGAGAGAGTAAGTCAGGAGACCAATTGTGAAGATGCTTGAAATTAGCAGGTATTCAGAAGCATTGGCTGTGACGTGAATATATAAATGCTGGCTGTTGCAGAGACAGAAGGATATAAAGATGGGCACAATATGCTGGAGTAATTTAGCAGGTCAGGCAATATCTCTGAGAAGTGCGTTACAGGTTGGGATTTACAGCCTGAAGAAGGGTCCTGACTCGAAATGTCACCTATCAATTTTCTCTACAAATGCTGCCTGATCCGCTGAGTTGCTTCAGCATTTGGTGTCCATCTTTGAAATAAACCAACATCTGCAGTTCTTTTTTTATTAAAGAAGGAAATAATCCAGGTGGTGGGTTTCAAAGAATAGATAGGATCCTAACATTTTACCAAGCATGGATCTACAGGCAGAGATGTTGGCATTGGAAAGCAAACTGGTTGGGTTGGAAGCTAGGCTATTTGCTTGACGGACTTTTTGGCTCTTCATAATGTACCTTTGAGGAAAAAACATTGGTTCTGATTTTGATATTCGATTTGAGAAATTCTTCTTTTAGTAACCTGCTAGGAATGAGAATGCAGAAATGATGATAATGTTAGGTAGAGAAGGTGAGGTTT
Organism: Leucoraja erinaceus; assembly: GCF_028641065.1. Taxonomy (NCBI): domain Eukaryota; kingdom Metazoa; phylum Chordata; class Chondrichthyes; order Rajiformes; family Rajidae; genus Leucoraja; species Leucoraja erinaceus. The sequence continues at coordinate 74,452,371 of NC_073382.1, forward strand.
GAACTGGACATTGTCAATATCAAGTACAAACTAGTGCAATGCTTGTGGGTGATATTATCAAAGAACAGTTAAATGTAAATGAAGAAAATAGATGACACCTCATCAGGTGACTCTAGAAATAATATTGCGAAGGGGGGAGGGTAAACCATTGTATCAGGTGCCTTGACAGTGTTGGATAAATGGGAATAGAATCACTCATGGGCAGTCCAGTTGCTGGATCACAGAGAAAGAAAGATACTTTTGATGATATTGAATATCAGAGATTTGGTCAAGAAAAAAATAAATCATATATTGTCTTTCCGCTGACAGGTTATCACAAAACAAAAGCTTTTCACTGTACCTCAGTACACATGACAATAAACTAAACTAAACTAAACCAAGTAAGAACATTAAAAAATGTAGTCAGTTGAATATGAACTAACATCAGAAAGTTAACAAAAAGAAGATATACCCAAAAATACCAGATCAACTGGGTAACGTGAATATTAAAAAATAATTAAGGATGCCATCGTTCTATCTGGGACATATGACTTTAAAACAGTCTTGACTTCACTAAAATTAAATTAGGTCAATAAAAATATCTGCACATGGTCCCATTGTCAATTTAAATGCAAGCATGATCTATAGGTATTACAATTCTTCACACACCAATGAACAACAATCAGTTAAATACTTCTCCTTTTATATCCTGAGAGTTCCCTTTGGTAGACGCATTGGGTTTTATTGGCGTTCTTGCAATCTTCAAGAGTGCCACGTTAATTTAATATATTTCTAGACTAAGTGGGAGTCGTTGGGTCCCAGCATCACACGGGAGGGCTGGTCCCCCAATGTAATATTCCACCTCTCCACCAACCAATATTGGTGGCCAGTGGGGGAGCTTTCTGGAGTGCTAGTATGGGTGTTGTGGGCTGAAGGGACTGGTTTCCAGAGGGCTGGTATGGACATTGTGGGCCGAATGGATTCTTGAGCTGGCGCTCAGTCACTCAATCCTGTTGTGCTGGCAGCTCACTCACTCACAGCTGGTGGGCTGGCAGTTGACTCATGGCTATTCCTTGAAATTCCATCTCAAGCAGGGTGCAAGGCCACCAAATTCAAGTGCAGTTTCTTACCACTTCAAGTAGGGTGTAAGGCCACCAAATTCAAGTGCAATTTCATACCATTTCAAGCAGGGTGCAAGGCCACTAAAGACAGCGAGTCATGACGTCTCCCTCCTCCATCTTGCAGAGACTGAGCCACGCCCACACTTCTGGGTTTTATAGTCCCTCCCCCCTCCCACCAGAATGGACGTGGCCTTCATGGCAAGATTTACAGGAGAGAGAATCTCAACATTTTTAAAACACTAATAACTCTATTATTTTCCATCGATGGGAAAAATCCTCGGCACCTGATGAGCGGAGGGGGACTCTAAGTAAGATGGCCAAAATTCACAGCCGTACATAGTAGCGTTTTTTCTAAAATCAATATAAAGTGCAAACAGGGTCAAGATTAGACTTTTAATTATATAGAAGGCAAGGCAACTTTAATTAGGCAAGGCAACTTTAATTAGGCAAGGCAACTTTAATTAGGCAAGGCAATTTTAATTAGGCAACACAGCTTTAGCATTTCCAAACCAAAGGCAACACAGCTTTAGCTTTTCCAAACCAAAGGCAACACAGCTTTAGCATTTTCAAATCAAAGGCAACACAGCTTTAGCAGTTCCAAACGATATTTTCAAACCACATTAAGGGCACTGGCAGGTCAGTAAAACCACTCACAGTTTAGTAGATATGTGTTAAGTGTTATTCACAGCTCAGACTGAAAGACGTGACCCTCTCGCTTCTCCCAATTTGCCGTGACCGACTGCAAATGCAAATGACTCAACACTTCCGGGTTTTATAGTCCCTCCAGAAGGGGCGTGGCCTCAGGAGAGAGAACCTCAACATTTTTTAACTCTTTTATTTTTCATCGATGGGAAAAATCCTCTTGTCCTGCACCACGGAGGGGGGGGGGGGGGGGGGACTTTTAGTAATATAGATAGATGTTTGCCTTCCTTGTCGTCCTTTCAATGTTGTTAGCTTTCAACATGACTAAAGGGGCCTCCATGGTATAGCCATTCCTGCTCAGAGGCATGAAAATGAAAGGGCCATTACCTTTGAGAGAAAATATGTTTTGTTTAGGAAGCCAAGGGGGGATCTTATAGAAACTACAGGCTAGATGCAGGAAGATTGTTCCCGATGTTGGGGAAGTCCAGAATACGGGGTCACAGTTTAAGGATAAGGGGGAAGTCTTTTAGTACCGAGATGAGAAAAACATTTTTCACATAGAGAGTAGTGAATCTGTGGAATTCTCTGCCGCAGAAGGTAGTTGAGGCCAGTTCATTGGCTATATTTACGAGGGAGTTAGACATGGCCCTTGTGGCTAAAGGGATCAGGGGGTATGGAGAGAAGGCAGGTACAGGATACTGAGTTGGATGATCAGCCATGATCATATTGAATAGAATGATTTTTTTTTATGACTGAGGTTATTCAAATTAATAAAAGGTTATCGACCTAAAACATTGACTTTGTTTTTTCTCTTTCTTCAGATGATCCCTGGCCTACTAAATATTTCAATCATTTTCTGCTTATATTTCGGATTTCCAGCGTTTACAGGTTTGTTAGTTTTATATCAATAACAGAAAGGTGTCTCAGGATAATTGATAGGGATTGTGGGAACATTGGTCTTTCTCTAGCTGGCCGATCCCTAAGTCCATCTAATTCAGCTTTTGTCGCATTGATTGCCACACAACAATAATGTGGCAGCTGACAAATCATAGCAACCGATCATGATTAATTAGTCCACGTGGTCCAGACAATAGGTGAGGTAATCCCCAATGACAAAGGGATTTGTCAAAAATTGATCGAAGTTCATCTGCTCTTCCCAGCACTGTAAAGAAAGCTATTATTTTCTTTATGTTTGCATGCAAGATAAAAATGACCTGAAAGCACATATTCATGAAGACATTGCTCTTTTAATTTCCAGAATATTCTAGTGCGATTTATAATTACCCTGGCTGCTCCTAATTAACTGGGTTTGATTAAGTTACACTGTCTCATTCCTGTCACAAATTAATTTTCTCACTATAAACTTTCACAAAGCTAGTGCTTGGAATGTGTATGCAATGGTTTGACTATCTACTATAAAGATATTCATAGTTTCTTCTATAAAGGTCAGTTTTAGAAATTCATAGTTTGCACACACTTTGCTCTTTGCTACCAATCACAAGCCCGACATTTCCCAGGAGACCAGCAGAGGTTAATAGAGTGGGTACACAAAACATGCATTGCTAAAAGTGGGATTTCTTATGAAAACATGAGTCTCTTCACAATAAATGCCAATAAAGGGGAAATAATATCAAATGGGTAATTGTTTCTTGAAATACACAATCTCCAGAGAAGAGCAGGAGGTTCTGAAGGAATAGGAGAGCAGCAATTGGCTTGAAGCAATAATGGAGTAATAACATGCTTGAGCATCGTTTGAATATAAAAGGAAAGACTCATTTGTTAGGCACTTTTCACATATGCCTAAAGCACTAGATCTGAGGAAATACTTTCAAAATATGATCACCATACGAAAATAGTAGGCAATTTTCAAATATCAAGGCCCCATAATCTACAAACTTTTTAAAAATTATTCATTTTCAAGTATATATTCAATTCCCTTTTGAAAATTACCATTGATTCCAATTACATTATTTTTTTCAAATGGTATATAAATCAAGATGGAAAAAAATAACCCCTTGTTTCTTCCCTGGCTTTTCTGCCATTTGCTTTAAATTTGTTATTGATTCTCCAATTCAGAGTAGCTTCTCCACAGTTTGTCTTCCAATTGCCTTGTAATGGTGAACATACGCATTGCAATATCAGCACACTGACTGGAATGGTCGGGTAGCATCCCTGGAGAACATGGAAAGGTGACGTTTCACGTCGGGACACTTATTCAAGATTGTGAGATGGTGTTTTTGGAGAGACAGGTGGTGAGCCTTGGTCATTGTTTTCAATTCTCATTGAATAATTCTCAATGAACATTATTCATATTTCACTTACATCCCAGTGGTATGAACAGCATCTCATATTTCGCTTGGGCATCTTACAGCCCAGTGGTCTGACTGTTGATTTCTTTAACTTCAGGTAGCATCAGCATTCCCTCTCTCTCTATCTCTCCCCCACCCAAGTAGCACTAGCTTTTTTCTCATTTTCACCCAACAAACAGCTAACAATGGACTTTCCTTTATCATTGTTACTTTTTTGCATATCTTTCACTAATTGTTCTTTATCTCTCTACATCATCGTCTATATCTCTCGTTAAATTCCTTTATAATGTTATGTTGTATTCTTATTAATGTGCTGCAATGGCGACTCGAATTTCACTACACCAATTGGTGTATGTGACAATAAATGAACCTTTGAACCTTCCCTTATCCCTAGCCAGTCTGAAGAAGGGTCTCAACCCGAAATGTCACCCATTCCTTCTCTCCAGATATACTGCCTGTCCCGCTGAGTTACTCCTGCTTTTTGTGTCTTATTCAATTCTTGTTTATTCTTGTAATAAGGAGACCAATTTGTACAACTTGTCAATTGTTTTGAATTTGCAAATGAGTGGGTTAACATATGATGAGTGTTTGACGGCATTGGACCTGTACTCGCTGGAGTTAAGAAGGACCTCATTGAAACTCACCAAATAGTGAAATGCTTGGATAGAGTTGATGTGAAGAGGACTTTTCCACTAGTGGGAGAGTCTAGGACTAGAGGTCATAGCCTCAGAATTAAAGGACATTCCTTGAAGAAGGAAATGATGAGGAATTTCTTTAATCAGAGAGTTGTGAAATTGTGGATTTTTTTTGCCACAGAAAGCTGTGGAGGAGAAGTCAGTGGAAATTTTTAAGGCAGAGATTGATAGATTCTTGATTAATACAAGCAGGTGTCAGGGGTTATAGAGAGAAGGCAGGAGAATGGGCTTAGGAGGTAGAGTTAGATCAGCCATGATTGAATGGCGGAGTTGGTAAGATGGACCGAATGGCCTCATTCTGCTCCTCTCATTTATGAACTTATGACCTTATCACATTAGTGAGACCACACATTGAATGTTGTATGTCGTTCTGATTGCCATACTATAGGAAGGATGTGACTAGGTTAGAGAGGGGGCAGAAAAGACTCACAAGATGTTGGCAGGACTGGAAGGCTTCAGTTTCCAGGAGAGATTGGTCAGGCTGATGATGTTTTCCCGGAAATGAATGAGGTTAAGGAGTGATCTTATGAAGGCTTGAGCTATATAAAATCATAAGAGGTGTATATGAAGTGGATGTTCATGGTCTTTTTTCCCAGAGTAGGGGAGGCTAAAGCTAAAGGGCAAAAATTTAATGTGAGTAGGGAATGATTTAAATGGGACCCAAGAGGCAAATTCAGTGGGTATATGAAACAAGATGCCTGAGGAAGTGGTAGAGGCAGTACAATTACGTGGTAATTCGTGGCAGCCATGGTGTCGCAGCCTTACAGCACAGCACCGACTACAGCTGCTGTCTGTACGGAGTTTGTACGTTCTCCCTTTGACCTGCGTGGGTTTTCTCTGAGATCTTCGGTTTCCTCCCACACTCCAAAGACATACAGGTTTGTAGGTAAATTGGCTTGGTGTAAGTGTAAATTGTTCATAGTGTGTGTGGGATTGTGTTAATGACCGGGGATCACTGGTCGGTGCTGGCTCGGTGGGCCGAAGGGCCTGCTTCCACGCAAAATCTCTAAACTAAACTAAAGAACTAAAATTACAAAAGATTTAGAAGGATGTGGCCCAAGTGCAGACAAACAGAACCAGCTCAGGAAGGCACCTTGGTTGTCATGGAGGAGTTGGACCTCAGTGCTGTATAACTCTATGATGTCTTGACCTTGGTTGACACTTGAACTTACACATTACAAAGTGGGATGCAGTTTTGGTACATCAAAGTTCACCAGGTAACGAATCTTCTATCTGCAAAACGTAGTGGGTGAGTCTTGGAAGAAGGTTAATGGTGATCTAGAAAAACATGGAAAATAGAAACATAGAAAATAGGTGTAGGAGGAGGCCATTCGGTCCTTCGAGCCATGGTAATCTATGAGGATAACAATTAGAAAAATCTCATTGCATTGGAAAAGATTACTTTACAAACTATGAAATGTTTTGAAGGAACTTCAAATGATGATCACTAGGTATTACTTAAGTCAGAGGCTGAATGGTTATCATGGTTAGACAGGAATGTGGACTTAAGGTTGCAGTTAGATCCGCCTTGATCTTGTGAAATGATAAAGCAGGCTTGAAGGACAAAAATATGTTTGTGTGATTTATGAGTTGATGAACTTCTTGCAAACGCTTGCGATTGCAAACTGTTCCGAGACACAGGCCCCAGTGGTTCAATCAAATGTTCATAAACTCTAAAGGAAGATACAATAAGTAAAAGAACAGCTGCAGATCTTATGAGTGCAATGCCAGTCGTTGATCAAAGATCTGGCAGGCAGCAACATCTGTCAGCATGATGGAAGGACTATGTCTTCAAAATGCCCCATGTGATTATGTGTTTGGATTAAACTGTAAAAGTTTACTATTTTTGGAGAAAGATGTAACCAGGTAAATGCCATCCCAGAATATTTTCTGTGATAGTGCGACATGGGATCACATGATTACGTTTGATATTTTCATTGTTTTATACAGTTCTTGAATGAAGCCCTGGACGCTGTATGTGTAGGAAAAAACTGCAGATGCTGGTTGAAATCGAAGGCAGCCACGAAATGCTGGAGTAACTCAGCGGGACAGGCAGCATTTCTGGAAAGAAGGAAGGGGTGACAGACCCTTCTTCTGAAGATCAGTCTGAAGAAGGATCTCAACCCGAAACGTTACCAATTCCTTCTCTCCAGAAATGCTGCCTGTCCCACTGTGTAACTCTAGCTTTTTGTGTCTACCCTGGACACAGTAAATATACAAGCCTGGAACATACCTGAATCCTGCCCGTGTGCAGTTATGCCATTAATTTTTTTTAATCATTTCTCGTTTCAGTAAATCTCAGGTTACCTCCACTGGTTCAAATGTATTGAAAGACTTTCACAGAAGTTCTATGAAGTTGAACAATACTTTATTCAAAGAGCCATTTGAAATAGTGGAGCATTATAAATCCATCCGGTACAAATGGAATATGAGGCGACACACTGAGTGATTATATTGTTTCATTCATTATATTGTTTCCTATTTTATATTTGATATTATATTGTTTCACTGCAAATGTTGGTGAGTTTTAAACAATACTTTGCAAGATACATTCTTGTGTGGTTTTATGTTCAACAGATCCAGTTTATATTGTAATGCTTGTAATGCTTGAACAGCCTAAACTAATATTGCAACTTTGGTTGGAATATCAGCAGAAAATGTCTTGGTATTATTTCCATTGTGGCTGCAAATCTAAACGTTAAAAGGCAGAACAAGCTGCCTCATTCCAGAATCACTTAGATGTAAGCGGCACGCATATTCACATTGCAATAGCATGTTTGTTCCTAACTCCCATACTGTAAAGGGCTTGGGTGTGGTGGAATTTGTTAAATGTGTCCAAGAATGCTTACTTAATCAATATATAGCTGGCCCTCCTAGATACACCACAACACTGGGCCTTCTTGTAGGAAATAAGGTAGGTCAAATAATTAAAGTGTCTGTGCGGCTGCACTTTGGGACTAGTGACCATAATTCTATTATTTTTAATGTAGTTATGGACAAGGATGGGCCAAGCCCTCATTTAAGTTCTTAAATTGGGGCAGGAACAATTTTGGAGGCATTAGTTCAGTTCAGTTCAGTTTAGTTTATTGTCACGTGTACCGAGATACAATGAAAAGCTTTTGTTGCATGCTAACCAGCCAGCGGAAAGACAATACATGATTACAATCGAGCCATTCACAGTGTGCAGATACAGGATAAGGGAATAACGTTTAATGCAAGGTAAAGCCAGTAAAGAGCGGTCAATTATAGTCTGAGGGTCCCCGATGAGGTAGATAGTAGTTCAGGACCGCTCTGCGGTTATTCGGTGGGAAGTTGCAGAGGTCGATTGGGCGAGTCTATATGAAGATAAAGGGATGGTTTGCAAGTGGTAGGCCTTGAAAGGTAAGATAGCAAGAGTACAGGGGCGGCATGTTCATTTTACAGGTGAAGAGGAACCAACCCTAATTGACGAGAGATGTTGAGATTCTGATCACGAAAAAGGCGGCATGCATCAGATTTAGGTAGTTCCATTGAAAGAGCACAGAGATAAAGCCCTGTCCCACTTAGGCAATTTTTTAGGCAACTGCCGGCGACAGTCACAGTCATAGCAGGATGCCAAAATGGTCCCACCCTACGACAACGTCTAAGACAAGCTACCACCTAGTCGACGTCAAGCTACGACAAGCTACGTCAAACGACCACACAATTCCTCGCGACTTGGGAAGTTCACCGACGACCACACCTACGACAACCACGACGACACCTACGACAACCTTCGACCACACAGGTGACAACCTACCACAACCAGTCAACCTACCTCCACTCGCAACAAGCTATGACAGGCTACGACCCTGTCGGTGACAAATTAAGACAACTGAAGACTTCTTTTGATGCTGGTACGTTGCCAGTTGACATAGGTAGTCGCCAATGGAAATCAACGAGGTCATCACCCGGCGACAACCAATGCCACCTGGCTTCATCCTGGCAACAATCTACAACAACCTACGACTGCACCTACAACAAAAAGAAGACAGGCAATGTCAAGCCCACTGTCGCCGAAAGGTTTTGAACATTTCAATATCCAGCGGCGACAAGGAAATAGTTACGTCAATTGAAGAGACCACTCACGACAATACAGGCGTCATCCCTCGACCATGTGGCGACAACCTATTTTCCGGCTGTCACCGAAAAAGCCACCTAAGTGGGACAGGCCCGATAGCAACAGAGGCTTGTAAGTGATTTGTGGAGATAATGTGGCCTCAGATGATGGAATTTGATGAGAATGTAAGGCAGAGCATTGGGCCTTATAGGGAGATGGGGTAAGCAAAGGGGAACAATGGGCAGAGGGGCCCATGCAAGGTTTCTGTGGGTGATGGAGTGGTTGGGGAAGATGTTGGGTGAAAGGGAGGAGGGTGTTTGTGGAATAGAATGGTATGCACCAGAGGGTTTGAGTAGAAAAGAGGAGAGAGGAACCGAGGGGCGAGCAGGTTACCAGAAATTAGAGAATTCATTGTTCATGGCATTGATTTATACACTACAATATAACATATAACAACATATAACAATTACAGCACGGAAACAGGCCATCTCGGCCCTACAAGTCCGTGCCGAACAACTTTTTTTCCCCTTAGTCCCACCTGCCTGCACTCATACCATAACCCTCCATTCCCTTCTCATCCATATGCCTATCCAATTTATTTTTAAATGATACCAATGAACCTGCCTCCACCACTTCTACTGGAAGCTCATTCCACAACGCTACCACTCTCTGAGTAAAGAAGTTCCCCCTCATTGTTACCCCTAAACTTCTGTCCCTTAATTCTGAAGTCATGTCCTCTTGTTTGAATCTTCCCTATTCTCAAAGGGAAAAGCTTGTCCACATCAACTCTGTCTATCCCTCTCATCATTTTAAAGACCTCTATCAAGTCCCCCCTTAACTTCTGCGCTCCAGAGAATAAAGACCTAACTTATTCAACCTATCTCTGTAACTTAGTAATATGAGGTGCTGTTTCTCTAGTTTGAGTTTGACCTCAGTATGGCAGTGGAGGAGGCCAAGGACAGACAAGTCGGTCCGGGAATGATGAGGGGGAATTGAAATGGCTGGCAACTGGGAACTGCGGATGGCCAAGGTAGGTAAAGCAGAAAGATCTCACTGGTGACAAATACAATTCAACCAGCAAGCCATCACTTCAGATAGCTTAATTCAGCTTGATGAAATAGATAACCTTATCAAATGGTCACTTACGATATCGGAGATAGATGACGGAGGTTCTGGGAAGCTTCAAATTGGTTTGGCTCTTTATAGAAGGATTGGAGACTTTAACCTAGTCAGGGTGCAAGGACATTACTGCTGTGACCATGAGAGAGGAGAGCATTCATATTCTTTAGAGTCACCACCGCTCTCTGGGCCGAGGCTCACAATTTTTAGTATTCTGTTGCTAGCTTACTGCAACCCTCCACTGAGAACTGATATGTGCAGCTTTATTAATAACAGTCCAATCTTGAATGACACTATTAGTCTCTGTACTATGGAAATCTGAGCCTCTACCGCTGCATTCATCTGAATGCCAGTCTGAATAGCTTACTAACATGTGGGGTGCAAACTCACCTTCTAAGGAATTAACACTGCACAGAATGACACTGGCTGGCTGCACACGGCAATCATATGAATTAGTCAACATATCAGACAATGCCATGCTGCCTGCATTGTCAGTAATAGAGGTAGTTTAATGGTGCATTATAACCCATAAAACTGTTTTAAAGATAATCTTGCACTAACCCTGCATCACAGATGCATTTCAGCAGTATTTCCATTGCAAAGCACATTTTGTTTCCTAAATGCTAATATAATTAGTGATTCTGTCTCCTGCAGATTTTTGAGCATTGTGTAAATAAATACAACCACGGTATCTGCCTTATAGTGATGTCCAGAAGTCAGTCGTCTCATTTCACTTTGTTGTATGCTCCCTGACTTTACTGAAGCTATTGGCTTGCTTAATTACACAACCGTCTAATCCCAATGCTCCCATGAAAAAGCATTAAACATATTTTCTTGGTGGGAGGGAAATTGTCTTTTGAATTAAAGTTGACGTTGGAAACACAGGAGATGCACTGGGGGCTACCATCACAAATAGATCTCCCAACTCCTTTCCCAGTGATCATTAAACACACCTAGGAGACGTGTATATAAGCACATTTGCATAATATGTGTGATAAATATGCCCCTTCAAAAGCAGTCAAATTTAAATTGCTACACATGCCTCGGCTTAAAGGCTCGGAGGGAAGAAATTGCAGTCATAAAGTGCAAAGAAATGTATTTCCGGAACTCGTTGGAAAGTCAGTATCAGCAGCCTGAGCACATAATCTGAGCTGATGCTTTAGTGCAGTGTTTCAGGTGAGATGTTAAATCAAGGCACCATTGCTCCTGAAAGCATGCTGAAGATTTGACAACACTATTCTGAGGAGAAATGGAAATGTTCCTTCCTGTCCTGGCCGAACATTATCCCTCAGCAGTTGAAAACAGTTTTCTCAGTGACAATAATATTGCTGTGTAAAAAAACTTTCAGAAGTACTTAATTGGCTGTTTCGTACATAGGGATGCCCAAAAGGTATGAAAAAATGCATAAACGCAGGTTTTACTTTCTCCTGCAGACTTAACCAAGCAATGGCAAACTGCTTTCAAATATCTTTCCTATACTTATTTACCTCATCTTAGGCCTTGGAATAGAATGTTTAAAGGAGTTCCTTTAAAAAAAACGTAAGCCATGATGTAAACACAAGGAACTGCAGATGCTGGTTTACAAAAAAGACACAAATCAATCAATCAATCAATCAATTTTATTTATATAGCACATTTACAAACAACTCATGTTGACCAAAGTGCTGTACATAGAAGAATTTGGGTTGCCATACAGCCATACAAATGAAAAGAAAAGGACAACAGACCATAGAATTGAACATGAATGTCCCCCCACAGCGGCATCAACGTTTCTACTGTGAGGGAAGGCAACAAAAGTTCAGTCCTCTTCCTCTATGTTCACCTGTTGTCGGGGCCTATTGAGACCTCCGAAGTCACGGCAGCTGAGGCCCGATATTTCAGGCCCTCTCGCCCGGATATTGGAGCTCTGGCTTCGGAAGAACACTCTCAGCGGCTTGGAATTCCGAATCAGCTGCTTTCAAAGTGCTGGTGTAACTCAACAGGCCAGTCAGCATCCCTGGGGATCATGGTTAGACAACATCTCAGGTTGGGACCTTAATGATATTGCTGTATTTCAAGACAATACTTGTTTGATCGCTGCACTTGGCTGTTGGGGTAAGGGCGGGGGAGATGAGTTAAATGGGGATTTGTTTATTGGTGAATACAAGTTGTTGATGGTGGAGGTGGTCGTCAGGCAATATTTGGCTTGTGCCATCTGGCATTTTTCCCAGGAGGAAACAGCAGGGATTGAGAGTTGATGGGAGGCGAAAGTGCAAGGTAACAGGTAGTCAAAACATTTGGCAAAGGGTTGACTGACTGAGTGGTTTAATCACAGCAGATCTCTGCTGTCATGGATTCTGTTATAATAATGCTCACCTTATAATGAGCAGTTTCTAAACAAGAAAAGCAATTATAGTCTCGTGGGTCCCAATATTCCAAATTATTTAAATAATAATGTTCTACTTAGGCAAAATACTCAATTACAAAAGTCAAGTCAAGTCAAGTCAAGTCTATTCGTCACATACGCATACGAGATGTGCAGTGAAATGAAAAGTGGCAATGCTAGCGGATTGTGCAAATAAAAACTCCAAAACAGAATGGAACAGAATCAGTAATTGCATATTTGTGTGAGAAAAAAAAAAGAAATAACAACAATTTTAAAAAGACACCACACAACAGAAAATGTGTACAGTAAGTTAGTCCCTGGTGAGATAGGAGTTTACAGTCCTAATGGCCTCTGGGAAGAAACATCTTCTCATTCTCTCTGTTTTCACAGCATGGCAACGGAGGCATTTGCCTGACCGTAGCAGCTGGAACAGTCCGTTGCTGGGGTGGAAGGGGTCCCCCATGATCTTGTTGGCTCTGGATCTACACCTTCTGATGTACTGCAGGAGGGCGAGTGTTGTTCCCATAGTGCGTTTAGCCGAACGCACTACTCTCTGCAGAGCCTTCTTGTCCTGGGCCGAGCAGTTCCCAAACCAGATTGTTATGTTTCCAAACTAGATGCTTTCGACAGCCGCTGAGTATAAGCACTGGAGGATCCTCAGACAATCTGAATTTCCTCAATTGCCTGAGATGGTAAAGGCGCTGCCTTGCCTTACTCACGAGTGCTGCAGCGTGTGATGTCCATGTCAGATCCTCTGAGATGTGGACTCCCAGATATTTAAAGCAGCTCACCTTATCCACAGTATCCCCATTTATCTTCAGTGGTGTGTATGTCCTCGGATGTTGTGCCCTCCTAAAGTCCACGATCAGCTCCTTAGTTTTTTTGACATTCAAGAAGAGGCTGTTGTCCTGACACCAGAGTGCCAGATCAGCCACCTCCTCCCGGTAGGCCTTCTCCTCGTTATCGGAGATCAGGCCCAGCACCACAGTGTCATCAGCAAACTTAATGATGGAGTTGGAGCTGAACCTAGCCACACAGTCATTTGTGTACAGGGAGTACAGTAGGGGGCTGAGGACGCAACCCTGCAGGGATCCTGTGCTCAGGGCGAGGGACTTTGATGTATTTCCTCCCATCTTGACTACCTGGGGCTAAAACATATTGACTAAAGTGGATATGTTTAGGATTTCTCATGAATGGAGTGAATGAAGCAATAATCAGAACACAGCTTATCACAAATCAAAATATCTGTGTAACATTTGTCACATCACCCATTCCTTCTCTCCAGGGATGCTGCCTGTCCCGCTGAGTTACTCCAGCATGTTGTGTCTTTTTTCGGTTTAAACCAACACCTGCAGTTCCTTCCTGCATAAAAGAGATTTGATGATAGGTTTGAGGACATGTGTGATTAAAAGAGTGATGGGAAGATGCTAGAAGGCAAAAATACGTAGATTATAGATCTCAGTTTCAATTTTCTTTCACTCAAACTTTGATTCAATCCCTGGCACTGATAATAATGTTGATTGCGGGAAGGAGTATAGAATAGAATTGTAGAATGATACAGCGCAGACAGCGGCTATTGTGTTTATGACAGATCCTTTCAATAGCTATCCATTTACTCTACTCCCCTGCTTTCTCCCAATAGCCCTACAAATTATTTGCTTCAAGTACACGTCCAATTGCCTTTTGAGAATTATTCTTGCATCTATTTTCTTCACCAGATTAGGCTGTTCATTAAAAATCATAACAACTCAGTACATAAAATATTTTTTTATTTTCCCTTCAGTTCTTTTGCCAATTACGTTACATCTGTGTCCCCTGATACCATTTTAATAAACGTCCTCCAGACTCGCTATAAGACCTTGTCATTCTCTCTTAAGTGTGGAGGCCAGGATTGAATACAATATTGCATTTGGGGCCTAACCAGTGATTAATACAGTTTTGGCTTATCCACACTTCTGTTTACAAAGACAAGGATCCTTTATCAGTGTTTCTCATCTTGTGCCACCTTCAAATGTTTGTAAGTAAATGCCCCAAGTGTCGTTATTCCCACAAGCTCTTTTCAAATGTACCATTTGATTTTTATTGCATCTCCTCAAGCCCCTGTTCCACTTTCACAATCTAATTGACAACCTCTGCTGAGTTTGCCCTTGACTCATACTCGCATCATGGTCACCACGAGATCGTAGGAGGTCAAAGGAGGTCTTCATAACTCTTCCTCATGCTCATGAGTGGTCTTCGCCTACTCGTGGCCTCAAGTAGGTCATTGTCGTTTTTTCCAGACTTATAAAAAATGTCCACAGGTTAAAAAAAAGGTCGTCCTGGAAAAAAATGATGCTTTTTACTCGTAGGTAGGTCATAGGTAGGTCGTAATAGGTCATGATGGCAGTCGTAGATAGTTGTAGGTAGTCGTAGGTCGGTAACTGGCCCGAGAAAAAAAATCAAACATGACATCATTTTATCGTGATCATTTTCCACTCATAGCTAGTCGTGGTTGGTCTTAGGTGTGGAAGACTGAGGTTGAGGGAGGCCGTAGGAGGTCATAGACATAGTCGTAGGAGGTCTTTTACTTCGTAGCGAGTCAACATGACCTTGACATTTTTTTCAACTCGTTTAGGGTCTTCTAAACTCGTGGATTAGGTCGTCCAAGTGGGACGGGCCCTTCAATCTCTTAACATGTGACAATAAACTTTTACATTCCATTCCTGTCGGAAGAAGGGCCTCGACCTGAAACGCCACCCATTCCTTCCCTTCAGAGATGCTGCCTGTCCTGCTGAGTTACTCCAGCATTTGCAGTTCCTTCCTACAATCTGTAACCTGCTCTAAGACTCAGTAATATTAACAAAGCTAGTGGAGCTGAGATAGTAGTGTGCTGTTATGAGCACACTATATTGTTGCAATGCAGTATGCACAAAGCCCCAGACACTGCTAACAAGCATTCCATGTTTTCTCAAAGGTTTTTGTGTCACTTTGAACCAGCACCAGCTCTAGGAGGTTGGCGAGAGAAGGTCCAAGTCAAAGACCCAATGGAGTCGGAGGGTGATGGGCAATCAGTTCGGGGACTGTGTCCTCGGAGTACATGCACCCAAACTAATGTGGATTAGTCCCCAACAATACCTCATAGTGGGCAGTGAATGGGCCATGATGGACTTTGTTGCACATCTGAAGATGAAATTATTTCAGACACACAAGTGTAACATCTGCAAAGTGAAAACAGAAAAAAAAACCTGAGATACTTAGCAAGTCAGGAGCATCAGAGCAGGGAGAAACAATGTTAACATTTCAGGTCATCAGAATTTTTCATTAGGATTGGACAATTAATCTGTTAAATTCCAGATGGGAAGTGCAGTGGCGGAAGCAAAAGGCAACTTGGATAAAGTGATGAATTTTAGTTTTGAACCTGCGATATGGCTATGGAAATTAGTTTTAACCAGCAACTTATCGAAACAAGGCGGGGGACAAAAAAAACACATTTTGGGCGAACAAGCTAAAAGAAACTGTTGAAAACGCAATTCGATAGAGCAACAGAGAGCATAGCTTTTTCAAAGAGTGTGTTTCTCGAACAGAAAGTGCAGTGAATTAAACAGTAATCTGAAAGCAAAACTCGTAAATGCCAAAAAACAAAGTAAAATTCCTTTTGCTGACCTTCCATTTGATCTCCCCATCTCTTGTTCTCTCTGCAATTAAAGGATGCTTGTATTGTTGCAATTCCTGTTCTAATGAAAAATCATCAACGTGAAACCTTGATTCCCTCTCTCTTTCCTGGTCTGGAAAATTCTCTTTTCTAAGATGGATTCATTGACGTAGTGTGAGGAAAGCCAATGCTGTTTCTATTCAATTGCATTTGGCGCATCATATTCAGAGCTGCAAGGTAGAAATTCCTCCTCTGCATCATATTCTAAAAGAACATATATATTAGCAACTGCATGCTGCCCCTCACTTTAAAAATTTACTCCGTAAACTTCAATATATCTAATTTTGGATTTGCAGTGCTGGAAACAGTTGAACATTATAAAAATATATATTTGATCTGTGATATCTAAAATAATTTTAACCTACCATTGCCTTTTCTTCTTTGATCATTGCAAATCTACTGTGTAACTCCTCTTTGTCTATTTCTATTCTATTCAATAATACAAATCTGAGGGAAAATTTTCCCAGACCTTGCTGCCTATTTTCTTCTTTCATTTCCTTTCTATTGATATTCATATGATTTTCTGATGTATTATGTCCCCAACATTTATCTAGTTCATTTCATTTTAATCTCTGTTTCTTTATTAGTTGAGGAGGATGATCTTTGTATCCCTGCCTTTCTCTCCTTGCTTCTAATCTGCACCAAGCCTTCTCTTGTTTGAAAGCCTCTGATTGCTCAATAACTTTCAAGCTAACAATCTTTGATTACTGTACACCAGGGCCAGACCTCTTGCTATGCATTGAAACTCGGCATCGCCAAGATGAGCATTTCACACATCTATGATGAGCGACAGAAACACCTTAGAATGTCTCAAAATGTTTCCTAGAAAATTAATTGAAATAAAAATCATTATTCTTATAAAGGAGATATCACAGTTAAAGACCCACAAAAAGTATCATGCCAACATCAACTTGATCTAACTTGAGGTTTTAAAAAAATATTAAGGGTGTGGATTAGGTCCGCTAAGTGGAGGAGAGTGTTAGTAGAGGAAAATTGGCCGGTTCTGTGGCCGAGGAAGAAATGGAGGATTTTAAGGCCTTTCTGGTGGGGGATGGGGGTGTAGAACGGTCTTGACCCAAAACATCACCCATTCCTTCTCCCCGGATATGCTGTCGGTCCCGCTGATTTACTACAGCAATTTGTGTCTATCATCAACTTGACGAATTTGGTTGAGGGTTAAGTGTTGAGCAGGACATTGAGGAGAACTTGAATTTATGCCTTGGGGTTTTATTATATTCACCTGAGAGAACAACTTATCCCTCGATTTAATATCTCACCCAAGAGATGGTATCTCTTTCACTTCCTCATGACTGCACAGAACTGTCAGCCTAATTTACTGTATGTGTTCAAGCCCTGGAGGTGGAACCACAAAGAGCTTCAACAAGCTTGTGGCAGATGTTGCAGGAAATGCTTTCCTGGTTTAAATGTGCTGTGTGCTTACTCAGGCTAGCTTATGGAGGCCTTAAAGAGGATATATCATTCATTCCTTAACTATACGCTAATGGCTTGATGCACCCTAACTTCAAACTCGGTAAAATCATTTGCTTGATTGAACTGATTTAATTTGCGAGATATCTATATGGTGTGCCAGGCTGATGTGGTCAATTTACTGACTAACTACAGTAGGTAGAGTAGGTCGTATCTGTCCAGAATAATTTCATATAGTATACAGTGGAGGCTTTGATCCCATCAGTCTCGACAAAATTGAAACTCAGGCGCCAGGGGTGAAAGAATGCTGGACTAATTTGCTGCACCAATCTATCTTCAATAAAGCGGTTCTTCAAAGTGAAGCTGCAGATAGAGTTGAAAGTGTAACTATTTGGACTCAAATGACTGCAGTGCTTTGGTTGTGCACACGTCATAGTCAGATATAAGGTCAGAGAGTCATACAGCAAAGAAACAGTATCTCCAGCTAACTAAGCCATCGTAAAGCAGCTATCTTCACTAATCTTCAGATCAGATTCAGATTAAGTTCTAGTAATTTACATCAGCGTGCAAGGTAATTCTTTGTTCATATGAAGCTCACAGAGAAAACAGTATACACATTGAAAGTGGATTCAGGTCATTTTAATTCACTTCACCATCCTTGTGCCTTTGATGATAAACTCAACGCCTTGATTTAACATACAGAAATGATAAATACAAGAATAAATATAACAATGAGAGCAAAGCAGCAGAATAGTTCAGGATTGTAGGGCATAATCCAAATAGCAAAAATAAATATTAACATATAAAAAACAAAATAATCAAATGAGATAGAGATAAGAGTAAATGCATGCGGAATAGGTGAATTAGTAGTCTGACTGCAGTTGGGAAGAAGCTGTTTCTAAGTCTAGAATAGAATTTCCTATATCTTTTCCCAGAGGTGCAGTTTAGTTTAGTTTAGAATTTTTAGTATAGTTTAGTTTAGAGATACAGCACGGAAACAGACCCTTCGGCCCACCGGGTCCGCACCAACCAGCGAGGCCCGCACATTAACACCATCCTACACCCACTAGGAACAATTTAAACATTTACCAAGCCAATTAACCTACAAACCTGTATTTCTTTGGAATGTGGGAGGAAACCGAAGATCTCCGCATTCGATCCAATTGTGATTCCAGCTAGCACCGTGGAATCGTAACGACCTGGGGGCTCCAGTCGCGGAGCCGGCGGACTACTCACCATCGCGGAGCTGGCCGAGTTCGGATCGGGAGGGGCTATGGTGGCCCGACACCAGAGATTCGGAAGCTCCAGCTGCAGGTCTGGTGGACGGTAACACCAGCAGCCCGCGGCTCCCTGGTGGGAGACCGCTTTTCGGGGCTTCCGCAACGGCGACTTCTCCCGCCCCAGTTGCGGGGTTGAGGATGACCTGGAGCGGGGCCTTACATCACCCGGTGCGGCTTTAAATGGCTGTGGGACTTGCTAGCGCCCGCCAGGGGGGGGCTCCAACATCAAGATCTGGAGCGTGGCCTTGCATCGCCCGGCGCGGCTTTAATGGCCGCGGGACTTATTTACCATCGCCCGCCGGGGGCTTTGACTCTGACATCGGGAGGAAAATGGGGAGTGCAGGGGAGAGATAAGACTTTCCCTTCCATCACAGCGAAGAGGAGATTCGCTGTGATGGATGTTTGTGTAAATTGTGTTGTGTTTTGGTTCTTCTACTTGTTTGTATGACTGCAGAAACCAAATTTCAACAAATAAATTGTATCATTGTGTCATTGTATCTCGGAGAAAGCCCGCGCAGGTCACGAGGAGAACATACAAACTCCGTACAGAAAGCACCCGTAGTCGGGATCGAACCTGGGTCTCCGTCGCTGCATTCGCTGTAAGGCAGCAACTCTACCGTTGCACCACCATGACTGCCCTGTAAAGATATATCCTCTTTAAAGTTATGATGATATTTCCAGCCTTCCTGATACAATGCACCATGAAGATACTCTGTATGGAAGAAAGTGACAAGTTTGCGATGGACTGGACTGTGTTCACTCCTCACTGCAGGTTCAGGCAGAGAGTAGAGATGCATTCTGTAGCGGATCTGCAGAAGTTCGGGAGAATCCTAATGGACGTGCCAAAGCTTCTCAGACATGTAAGAAAGTCAATGCATTGTTGCAATTTCTTGATCATCGTGTCACTGTGAATGGAGCAGGTTTGGTTGCTGGTGATATGGATGCCCAGCAGACTTATAAGAACCGGTTTCATTTGTTGCATTTATCCTCTCCCTTCCTTAGGTTAACAACCAATCATTTTGTGCTATGGGCCTGTCCCACTTACGCGACTTTTTCAGCGACTGCCGGCACCCGTCATAGGTCGTTGCAGGTCGGCAAAAATGTTCAACATATTGAAAATTGAGGAGGCTTTGTATTTGGCTATAAAGTTATGATTGCATGGGGAAATGAGCAAGCGACTGAGCACACAACCCTGTGGGGCACCAATGTTGAGGGTGAGGCTAGAGTAAATATTATGACCAATTCAAAATGACTGAGTTCTGCTAGTCAGGAACTCCAGAAGCCAGTTGCAGATGAAGACCCCAGGCCAAGGTCAAGATTTAGGGATGAACTTGTTTGATATTATGGTGGTGAAGGCTGAGCTGCAGTCAAAGTATAGCCTGCTGACACAGATGTTCTTATTTTTAAGTTGATCCAGAGCTGAATATAGTGCAATATAGGATATCTACCATAGACCTATTTTTTCTGTATGCAAATTTCAAGGGGTCAGGATTGCATGGAAGACTGGTATAATGTGGGAAATTATCAATCTTTCAAAGCACTTCATTATGGTCGATGTTAGAGGTACTGGGCGGTGTTCATTGAGATTACAAGACCTACACCAAACGCAAACCAATTAGGAGCAGAAGAGGGCATTCGATCCAATTTGTGATTCCAGCTACCAAGACAGATGTGTACAGCAATTTGTTATTCCCCCGCACAATTAAAGCATGGAATAGTCTTCACCCTACTATAGTTACCCAACCAGATGCAACTAAATTTAAGGTAGCTCTTTCTTCCCAATAACCCTTTCTGGCTTAAGTCCTCCCTCGACCACCTCCAGTTTAAATTCCATTTGGAATATTTTGGAGGACCAAGAAACCAAGACAAGACAAGACTTTATTTTTCCCAGGGAATGGAATGATGGAAATTCCCTTAAAGTAGATGGAGACAGAAAACAGTTAAAATGAAAGGTTCGAGGGGTCAGTGAAGACTTTGGGCAGCTGTTAGTGCAGCGAATTGTGGACGCTGCCCAGACCATCACACAAACCAACCTCCATTTACACCTCAAGCTCCTTTGGCAAGGCCAGCAGCATAATCAAATAACGAGTCGCACTTTGGCCACTCCCTCTTCTCCCATCTCCAGTCAGGCAAAAGGTATAAAAAGTGTGAAAATGCAGGGAGATTCTTAAATGCATCCAGTAGAGATGCATTGCTGCCAGGGATGGCCCTTGACCTTGGCTTATAGCCCATGATGCTATTCAGGCTCTCCAGAAGTCTCATTGACTTTATTTAATTACGCCTCTAGCTTCTTTTGGAAGTCTCTCGTGATATCTCCCTAAATTGTCCCTAGGGTGTGTAGGATAGTGTTAAGGTGCTGAGATCTCTGGTTGGTGCAGACTCAGTGGGCCATAGGGCCCGTTTCCGTGCTGTATCTCTAAACTAAACTAAACTAAACTAAACTAAACTAAACTAAACTAAACTAAACTAAACTAAACTATACTAAACTAAACTAAACAATAATTTATCGCACCATCTTGGCCTGGGGTGGTATGTAGGCCACTGACAGGTGAGCAGAATTGCACCACAAAGCATCGATCAAAGAGCAGACACTGACGCCTTTTCGCTTGCCTGAGGATTCTGTGTAGACCGTGCAATAAATAGAGACGCGCTCGTGTTGTTTAGCAGGGTCGGGTGAGTCAGGGATAAGCCATGTTTCTGTGAATCAAAGAACACAGCAGTCTGTTTGAAAGAGCAGCCTTGCTCGAAACGCTTCAAGGTTGTTCTCGAGCGACTGAATGTCAGCTGGAAGAATGCTGGTCAATGGGGTGATGGAATCCCTGTTACTTCAGCCACAACTGGAGCCCCCTTCCCCCAACCCTTGTGACTGTCACACTTCCATGTTTTGTTCTTACAGCTGTGCTGGTAATACTGAGTCTAATAAAGATTGATAGCACCAGGAGCTCTTTTGAAATAGCGAAGATTGCCAGGAGACCCTCAGCGCTGGAACTCAGAACTTTCTCAGCATTGGAACGGATCATTAGAAAGGAAAAGTAATCATAAGAGGCTGTTACCACAGTTTCAAAAGGAGCTCCGCATAAAATGTCAACTTTAAAAAAAATAATCTTACCCTTTCCCATTTTATTCCACCTTCTCATATCTTTCTTCTCATATCTCCCAGATTCCACCACTCACCCACAAGTCAGGAGCGATTTATAGTTGTCTAGTAGACAACCAACATTCTTGTGGGAAGTAGCCAGATCACCAACAGGACCCCCATGTGGTCACAGGGAGAATGTGCAAACCAAACAACATGTGAGGTCTGGATTCAATATGAGTAACTGGTGTTGTAAGATAGCATCTCTGCTAGCTGCACTGCTGAGTCATACCAAGACTTATACGTTTAAGGTGAACGGAAAAGGATTTAATAGGAATCTGAGGAGTAACATTCTCACACAAAGGGTGGTGGATGTATGGAACAAGCTGCCAGAGGAGGTAGTTGAGGCAGGGACTATCCCAAAATTTAAGAAGCAGTTGGACAGGTACATGGATAGGACAGATTTGAATGGATATGGGACTCGTGCAGCTGGGACGTTGGCCAATGTGGAAAGGTTGGGCCGAAGGGCCTGTTTTCAAACTGTATCACTCTATGACTCCATGACATGGATATGACCATGGCGTAAAATGGAAGGGTTTCATCATGAAAAGATTGCAAGAAAACTGTACGCAAATGCATCTTTAATTTAAATTAGGGGCTCAAGTCATCATGTGGCCACTTATAATGGGCTTTTCAAGAGAGCTAAATGTCACCACCAATGGTCCCTATTTCACGTAAGAATACCGTTGTTTTGGTTCTTTGGCACTCTGATCTTCACACACAAATGCCCAGCCAATTTGGTCTCTGCAAATTAATACTATTTCATGCCATTAAATGGTATTTTAATGGACAGATTATGTTTTGGGTCAGGACCATTCTTCAGATTGTAGAAGAGACCCGGCCTGAAATGCTACCTGTCCATTCCCTCCCCAGATGCTGTTTGGCCTGCTGAATTCCCCCAACATAATTCCTCTAGCTTTGCTGAAGATGTCAACATCAGCAGTTACTTGTGCTCCATGAAGGCAGATCAGCTCAGCCCAAAATATAAGATGTTATTATTCATATGGTAGGTGTAGATAGCCAGAGACACAAGGAACTGCAGATGCTTGAATCTTATAAGAACACAAAATGCTGCAGTAATACAGTGCATCAGGCAACATCTCAGTAGGACATAGATAGACAATTGAGGAGTCCCAGGACAGAAAAGTCAGTATGGAAATGAGATTGAGAGTTAAAATGGTTAGCAACCTGTAGGTCCTTGGCGGGCCGACCGCAAATGTTCAGCGAAACAGTTGCCTAGTCTATGTTTAGTCTGACCGATGTAATGGAGGCCACATGGAGAGCACCAAATGCGGTGGATGAAGTTAGAAGAGGTACATGTGAAGACCTGTCTCACATGGAAGGACTGCTGGGGTCCCTGGGATGGAGGCGAGGGAGGGGATGTAGGGATAGTGTCTGGGTCTCTGCGCATCCCTCTGCCATTGGATCCTCGACTTCCTCATCTACAGACCACAATCTGTCCGTATTGGTGGAAATGGGCCATCCTCGATAACAATCAGCACGGTAGCATCTCAAGGTTGCGTGCTCAGCCCCCTGCTGAACTCATTCCTGGGCGTGCATATTTCCGAAGATCTTTCCCGATCCCAGCGCACTGATGCAATTATAAAGAAGGCACATCAGCGCCTCTACTTCCTGAGAAGATTACGGAGAGTCGGTATGCCAAGGAGGACTCTCTCGAACTTCTACAGGTGCACAGTAGAGAGCATGCTGACTGGTTGCATCGTGGCTTGGTACGGCAACTTAAACTTCCAGGGGCGTAAAAGACTGCAAAAAGTTGTAAACACTGCCCAGTCCATCACCGGCTCTGACCTCCCCACCATCGAAGGGATCTATCGCAGTCGCTGCCTCAAAAAGGCTGCCAAAATCATCAAAGACCCACACCATCCTGGTCACACACTCATCTCACCGTTGCCATCGGGAAGAAGGTACATGAGCTTGAAATCTGTAACATCCAGGTTCAGGAACAGCTGCTTCCCCACAGCCATCAGGCTATTAAACACTATATCAAATAAGCTCAGAACAATAACAGTCCATTATTTATTATTGCACTACATCTGCATATTTATTGTGTATATATGGTCCATGGTCTATGGACACACTAAACTTTTATCTTCCGTTTTGTATTATGTTTACATATTCTGTTGTGCTGCAGCAAGTAAGAATTTCATTGTCCTATCTGGGACACATGACAATAAAACTCTCTTGACTTGACTTGGAATCTCCTGCAGTTGCAGTGGAAAGTACCTGGGGAGGGGGTTGTTTGGATGGGAAGGAATAAGTGAGTCAAGGAGTTGCAGTGGGAGCAGTATCTACAGGAAGAGGAAATTGGTGGGGATGGAAAGACGTGGCTAATGGTGTGATCACATTGGCGGCTGCAAAAATGTTGGAGAAAGAAGTTTTGGGTGCGGATGCTGGTGGGGTAAAAGGTAAGGACTAGGGAACTTTATCCTTGTTCTGTCTATGAACTAGAGCAGCACTGCAGGACAAAGAGGAGACACAGGTGAGGGGTCCATCCACAACAATTGGAGGAAACCACATTTACTAAAGAAAGAAGACATTTGATTTGTTCTGGAGTTGAAAGCCTCATCTTTGGGAGCAGATGGATTGCCACTGAAGGAGGTGGAATCAAAACTGACAAAGTGCAGGAGCACGGAGTGCAAATTTCTCAGTTGCTCGACTGAGAAGATTACTGCTCAGAGGCAGGAAACAACATGGGAATGGAGGGATTTTAAAACAAGAATGAGAGATTTTCACATTGATCTTTTTCTTAACTAATTCGACAAGCGCAGGAGTGAAAGGACTTGACCTGAGTTAAAATATGATCTGGAAATTTGGTGTTGTGGTGAAATGTAGATAGCAGACCGGTCAAACTGGATTTGAATGTTTGAGGATAGAGGCCACAAATGCATGAATGATCTGAGCCAGAGATTGGGCTGGGCAGCCACAAAGATGATAACAAACGTTTCAATTGATGGAATGGATATGCACCTATTCTGGTCCATCTTGAAAATTAAATTAAATCAGGCTCCATTTTGCACTTTTATTGAACTGTATGTTAATAATAATAATAATAATAATAATAATACATTTTATTTATGGGCGCCT
Organism: Leucoraja erinaceus; assembly: GCF_028641065.1. Classification (NCBI taxonomy): domain Eukaryota; kingdom Metazoa; phylum Chordata; class Chondrichthyes; order Rajiformes; family Rajidae; genus Leucoraja; species Leucoraja erinaceus. The sequence continues at coordinate 74,477,319 of NC_073382.1, forward strand.
TTCAAGAGTCTCAAGGACACCTTACAAAAATTTAGCAGGTAGAGGAAAAACATGTAAGGGAAATTAAATAAATAGTAGAAACATGACTAGTACACAAAGTAAAGAAAGAATACAATTCAAAACACAATACGAGGCAATTAATGCACAGATGAAAAGGGAGGGGGATGTGAGGTTGTCCCGGTTGACAGTGCGTGCGGTCAGCTGGGATGGGGGGTGACGCAGTTGAGGGGAGGTAGAGCGTGGTAGTGAGCAGATGGATGGAATGGAATGTCCGTGGTTGAAGTAAACAAGCCTGTGCCGAGAGCCTCTGTGGATGAAATGGGGTTGACGTAGAAGTCTAAGCTGTTTAATGACTTGGATGCAGGATGGGATGTGGTTGTTGAAGAAACCAGCCATTTGTAGTTGAATATTTGAGCATGATGGTGAGGGTGCCGAGAGGTGTCCAGCGGTGCAGGTGCAGGTGGAGAGAGTATCCAGCGGTGCAGGTGCAGAGAGGTTGTCCAGCAGTGCAGGTGTAGAGAGGTTGTCCAGCGGTGCGGGTGCAGAGAGGATCCAGCTCCCTCACTGGTGCAAGGAGGTGTCCAGCATCAATGATGCACAGGCACAGGTACAGGCAGGGAACAGACAGGCAGGTAGGTAACAGGTAACGGGTAGGTAACTGTTAGACAGGGGGGGGGGAACAGCAGGCGGAGAAGCGGCGAACAGTCAACGCCAGCATCCTCTCCGGGCAGCGTGCAGGGATTCTGGCGGTTTTGGCGGCTAGCAGCTAGCAATATAGGCCGCAGGGAGACGATCGCTCAACGGCCGAAAACGGCCAAAAAACACCACAGACCACCGCAACCGGAGTGACCCTCCAGTGGCCCCACGTCAGGTGGTAGGTCAAGACCTCGTCCGGGAATTGAAGCAGTTGAAGCCGATTCACAGTAAGGGACCGTTGTTAATTTGAATCTCCCGCCGCCGCCATTTTTTTCCCCGATCATTTCCCGACTATGTTAATGAAATATTCTCCCATGCTTGACACTTTGAAAGGCACTACTGTAAGAAAATTGGGGATGCAGATAGAACTGGTGAGTTAACATTGTGTCTTAAGCTGTTTGTAGCGTTAGCAAATATAATCATCTTGACGAAGTCTGAAGACGGGTCTTGACCTGAAACGTCATCCATTCCTTCCCTCTAGAGATGCTGCCTGTCCTGTTGAGTTACGTCTGCATTTTGTGTCAGTCTTCTTGACTATGTTCTTGAATCTGTTCCAAGATTATTCATGGATTTGGTAATGTAGTCCTGAAACAAACTTGGCTTAGGGCACATGTGTGAAGAAGAGTTCTGACCCATAAAGTCACCTATTCCTTTTCTCCAGAGATGCTGCCTGACCCGCTGAATTACTCCAGCATTTTTGTGTCCATCTTGACACAGGGCAACCCTTAGAGCAGAACTAGGTGGCATATTTTGTTATTCCCTGGGTATTCAGACATGCTGAAATGAAAAAGTAACATGTCACCACCAGTGAGCTTTGTCACTCAGATAGCATGGCACTGGGAGAGAGGAAAATAGAAATGTAATGAATCCAGAAAATGTTAGTCGCATATTTGGACACTGACACTTAAAGCAAAAGATTAGCACATTCCAGCTTGCCGCAGTGATCTAATTATGAGTTAAGTACTTTACTATTCTGCAACTTGAATTTGGAACACCAGGATCAGAAAAGAGCCAATTTTGCAGCAGCAATGTCAGTCTAGTGCCGAGGAATAAATCTTTGCAAGCTTGCTGTGTGCAGGGTCGTGGGTTCAAATTCTTTGAAAAAAATAGTTCTTGTATTGACTGCACAAACTTTAGAAGGCAGTTTGATTGCTGGTGGATATGATCTATTACCCTGGATTTCTTGCTCCATTCATTGACAAAATGATGCAGGATGCAATTGGAATTTGCATTCTAGTGTATGTGTTCTGAGGGCCCAAGTATCGACTGTTACAGGCTGTGATTATGTAGAGGTAGGTTGAGAATTTATTTTGCACACATGCATGCAGCTGGTGCTTCAACATTATTGATGATTGCCTTGGATTTTCTCCATCTGCATTCTTGGAGGTGATATGGTGGGAAATAGCAATGTGTTGCATCCAATTTCTACCATAAAGCAGCCAGGCACATGTGGATTTAACAATGGAGCAGTCTGTGTTGGTGTTAGATCCACTGTTAAATGTGTTGGCCCATCTTGTAACCATTCTCAGCACCATTCGCCAAAGCAGCAGGCTTTTTCAGCAATGTCTGTAGCTGCCAATCCAGTTTCAGATAAATGCTTTGAAGGTGTGGAGCAGAAGCATTCTCCTAAATGTGTAGTCTTCCTGATTTGGCTGTATTCCCATTCTCCTTTGCCTTCTGCAGGGTCTTTCAGATTCTGAGAAAAGCTTTGCAAGGTGAAGGCAGTTTTGGGAGCTGGTGGATATGATCTATTACCCTGGATTTCTTGCTCCATTCATTGACAAAATGATGCAGGATGCAATTGGAATTTGCTTCTGAGGGCCCAAGTATCTGTGATTATGTAGAGGTAGGTTGAGAATTCTGCATTATTGATGATTCCCATTGGACTTACATCTGCATTACTAGCAATGTGTTGCATCCAATTTCTGAGAACAGCTATCTGCAAGTCTGCAAGCTCAACACTGAATCTTCACCATGGGAAGCGCAACAGCTCTTTCTGAATATGATTGAAGCATCTCCATATAATCCTCAAGCCTTAGACATCCATGTGTTCAGGAAGAACTGAGTCTAGGATCAAAAGCCCAGTCTACTTCCCAGAGCTGTGGGCTCATGCAGAGGCATTGCCTCTATGGCAGCATGGTTGAGCAGCAGTAGAGTTGCTGCCTTACAGCGCCAGAGACCTGGGTACGGTCCTGACTATGGGTGTTTCACAGTATGCATTTTGTACGTTCTCCCCGTGACCACTTTCTCCAAAATATTTTGTTTTCCTCCCACACTCCAAAGACATTCAGGTTTGTAGGTTAATTGTCTTGGTTATAAATGTAAAATTGCCCCCCTAGTGTGTGTAGGATGGTGTTAACGTGCGGGGATCTCTGGCCGGTGCGGACTCGGTTTTTTCCGTGCTATATCTCTAAACTAGACCAAACTACAACTAGACACAGGTGCACTAACCCACCTCCCCTGAGCTGTATGATCAGCCTTCTGGCCATGCAGTTGAGACCAGTCCTGTTGTCTTCATTACAAATTCACACACATCCATTTTCCAGGAGTGGACTCTCCATTATTTTGGAGTGGCTCTTGTTTCATTTTGTGCCATGTGAAGTGGCATTAAAAAAACAGTGCTAGAAACTCAACAGAGCCACATATAAATCAATTAAATTCGACCAAGGACCTTCCGAGACTAACACTTCACCAAACAACGTTATGAAAATGCATCATTCGGAACAAGATCACTGCCAAATGCCCCTCGGTTTATCCACACACACGCTGTGGGTCATGTAGAGCTAATGTAACTTTATTTGAATCTGGACATGTGTTGCAAATGGCTACGTTTTGGAATAAATGGAAATAATCTCATTAGTTATAATGGCATTTGACCTCCAGGGATCCCACAGCATTTACTAGTCACTGAAGTACCTTTGAACATGATTTGAAATGTGGCAATGTGCATGCAAAATCATAATGCCACAAACAGGAATGAGGCAATGACCAAATTTACCTTTTGCCGATATTGTTTTCAGGAACAATATTGTTCAGGATATAGAAACTCTCTGGGACACAAATAACTGTCGGTGCTGAAATGATTATATTTGGTGTAATGGAAGATGGGAATAAATTGAACATATCTCAAAATCTATTCCTTAACTATGGTTTAATAATAGCAAAAAAATTAATACTTAAATTTTGGAAGGGTACATCAGTACCAACGCTTAAAATGTGGATTGCAAGTATGTTGGACACCGCTCATCTTGAGGAAGTGCGATTCCTCCTAATGGATAAATCAGACCAATTCATAATGAGTTGGTCTCCATTCGTCGTTTTTTTGGAATCATATGGTGCAACACAATTGTAAAAAATAAACGTTTCAGGACTGGACGAGGGTTGGTCAAGATTATAAATAATGATCTCCTTTTCTTTTTTATTTTATTTTCTTTTCTCTATTTTCTCTCTCAACTTTCTTCATTTACTCGTTTTCTTTCTTCACACACTATATATTTCACATCTTTCTATCCTTTACTATCTAACTTATTTTTCTTATTCTAATCTTTTTTCAATGTAACAAAAAAAAAAGAAGTTGTGCATAAAATGTATTATGAAAATATATATTAGGCACTTTGGTGCCATATGACTGTACTTACTTCTAATAAAATTTTAAAAAACTAAAAAAAAAAACTGTCGGTGCTGGAACCTTGAGCATAACTCAATGGGCTGGAGTAACTTGGTGGGCCAGCACAGTGTGAAGAAGGGTCTTGCCCATGAAAAGTCATCTAGCCATTCCCTTCATCGATGCTGGTTGACCCACTGAGTTACTCATTTTGCTCATTGAAACTCTTCGAGCTTTCTTCAAATGGTCTCTAATAATCTTTCATGGTATTTGGGATGGCAGTCGAGTCTTTGCTGCAAGTATCTCTGTTGCTGCAGCCTCCAGTGACACAGGTTTGACTGAGATGTCTCAGCTATCTGGATTACCCTGAGCTCCAGAGTCGTGGCTGAAATTATTAGCGTGCACTTGAAGAGTATATCCTGAGAGGATTTGATAATAATATCATACAAAATAAATAAAGCACTTGCTCTCTTCACCAATAACCTAGTTTTATAATGCAAAATTGATTTTCTTTACCTCAGGAATACTGCTAAAACATGCTTCTTCATCACAATCCGGTTTCCTTATTACATTTTTGATATTAATGAACCAATTGAATTATTGGCCACAGTTAATTTGATCGGTTGTCAGTGAATCTTATTTTTTCCACAACACAAGATCAATGTGTTGCTTGAAATTCTTTCTTGGCTGCTAATTCAGGTCAAAGCAATCCACAGTTGTAAAAGATTGTTCCTGCTTCGCTTGTTCCCTTCTCTGTTGAATACCCTGTTTCAGACGGTAAACAAATAAGGTCGCTTCGGTGAGTCAGAAAGTGCTATTACATTCACACTGCGCTTCAGCCCTCATCTGAAAAATTAGTTCAGCTGGTCGGATGAATAGCTTGTATCTGACTGAAGCTGACAGGTAGAAGGTTTAATGCTTGAATTCACATTGACACCAGGTTATCAAGAAATGAGGGATTGTACCGTGACTGTGTTTCTTTTGGTTATTTACCTTTGGGTGTTTGGAACATTTCTTTCAGTCAATTAAAGGAGAATTTTACTCGGTTTCAAAGATTTTTTTTCTTTAAAAATAGTTTGGCGTGTGGAAAGCTTCATGTGGAAAAATCAAACGCACAAGTGCATTTTGTAACGTATGTTTGCAACATGTACAGTTAAAGAAACAAAGCAGAGGAAGGTGGAACATTGACAACCGTGCATAGTATGTTTGCAACAGTTTTAAACAAATATGTGCATGGTGCCCTTTGGTGACAATGCTGCTGAATACTGGACCATTGTTACACACCTGACTGGGAAATAATGAAGAGACTAAATAACTGCAATAATTAAATGGGAAAGCTAGTGGAAAAATAAAATCATGTCCCTAAAAAAACCACTGAGTTTGTATCAACTGAAAATATCAAAGCTGATATTGATAGATAGTATTAAGGGTTTCTATATCAAAGCAGATAAATGCTGTTCAGATGGAGAGCAGGTACTCTACCATGAGTGGGGAAAATAAGCTTGAATGCCTGAAAGTCTGTTGCTAGGTTCCTTTAATTGAAAGAAAACCACCACTGCTTTTCCAAATGATAAACCAATCAGAATTGCATTGTGCTGAATGCCATCATGCCCTCAGCTGCTGACCCACATTCAATGATGAAGCAAAAGCGGCTCCAAATGTGGGAGCTTTTTTGCTGCTTTGAGCTCTGCATTCCGCATAGTGAAAGAAACTGAGAAACATTGGGGGACCCGCTCTGCCGAGAGTGAGGAGGGCCAACCCTGCCGTTGAGAGTGACCTGGCATGAGGGCCGCCGAGAATGTAGTGGGACCCGGTGGTGGGGGGGGGGGGGGGGGGTCGCCAAGGTTGAAGGAGGGACTCGATGGAGCGCCACTGAGAATGATGAGGGGATTTGGTGGGGGGGGGGGGGGGCGTTGAGATCAAAGGAGAGATCCAGCCAAAAATGATGGGTGGGACCCGTTTGGGGTGGAGGGGGTCAAGAATGAACGGGGACCCAGCAAGTTGGACGACGAGAACAAAGGGTGAAGGGGGTGCCTAGAACGATGGGGAGCCCCGGCAGAGGGGTGGAAGGGTGCCGAGAATGAAGGGGGGACCCAGCGGGGACAGCCTGCTGCCACATGCGATGGGAGTCCAGGTTTGCCGCTGCGAGCAAAAGATAAAATATTTGGTGAACTTTTTGTAACTTTGTTGGCGCCAGAAACCTGGCAACTCGTGTGCTGCCGAGGTGAGGTCTGTTGTATGATTTTACCGGCTAAATATTTCACTGTACCTAGGTACAGTGAGAATAAAGTATATTTGAATCATTGAATCATCATTGAATAATGTTGTCCATTGTCCATTTGACCAGTATTCATTCTGATATAATCAAATGAGAACAGCTTAATGTACTTGTCATATAACATAAGCAGCTCTGGGTATAATTTATATATATTGTGGCGCCTATTCAAACTAAGTTCCTATCCTTGCACTCCAAAAAGTGTTTCATGGTTACACAAATCAAACATTTTAAATATGACAGTTAATTATATATATGAGTGAGCTGTGACATACATATGCAAGGCACATCACAGCTGGTAAGATGTCTTCATAACTTAAAAAACAAATGCGTCAGGATGTGCTTCCTGCAAATAGCTTATTTTGTGTTTTAAGAAACATCTAGGATGAAGCAAATCACAGAAGTAACTGTTCAAATTCACCTTTTTACTTTATTACCAGATCAATTTGTTTAGAAATAGTTTAGTCTGCCTCAGATTCGGTTTAATGTTCAGTGTTAAAATGTCTTTTGAAATATTGGCTGTAACCTCTTCGAGCTACAATGGCCCCAAAGCTCCATTCCTCAATTTTTCCTAAATCACACAGATACTGGAAATACAAAATGCCAGAAACACTTAGCAGGTCAGGCAGCATCTGTGTTGAGAGGCTGACCACCAAATAAGTTTTAAACTGTGTAGGAAGGAACTGCAGATGGTGGTTTAAACCGAAGGTAGAAGCAGAAAGCTGAAGCAACTCAGTGGGTCAGACAGCATCTCTGGAGAAAAGGAATAGGTGACGTTTTGGGTCGAGACCCTTCTGCAGACAAGTGAGTCAAGGGATAGGGAAACTGTGTATGCTGATGCTCCTTTGCAATCACCCACCTGGTTGCAAGCTACCAACGGCATTGGAGATCTCTTTAAATCTCTCTGATGGTCAAAAACATTTAAAAACTATTCAAATAAATGTAACCAATTAAAAAAAAAAATAATAATTACTTAAAAATGGAGAAAGTAAAAACATTTAAAAATATTAACAAAGTAAAATAATATGTGGAACAAGCTGCCAGAGGAGGTAGTTGAGGCAGGGACTATCCCAACATTTAAGAAGCAGTTAGGTATATGGATATGACAGGTTTGGAGGGATACGGACCAAATGCTGGCAGGTGGGACTAGTGTTGGTGGGACATGTTGGCCAGTGTGGGCAATTTGGGCCGAAGGGCCTGTTTCCACACTGTATGACTCTATGACTCTAATTCCTTGCACCTCTTTTGGTAATGAATAGCATTCATCCACAAGTTACAAGCCGGTGTCACTATCCCAGTGACAGACACCATTGTGCAGATGCCGAGAAGTGTGTTCAGGTCTGGCTGAACAACTTCTAATCTTGTATGTGGACTCGATAAGAAGACTACCCCAGTTTTTGCCTCTGTGCATCCCACAACCTTCAGTGGAAGATGAGGACCTTGCTAGTGTAGCCACCTGGCAAAACTCCTAAACACATGAATGATTCTTAATATCTTTGATAATCAGAAACTGTTCATAAACTGTACACTCAAAAAACTGGAGAAAGGTTAACAAAATAATTGTAAAATATTCAAATTATGAATATAATATGTAAAACATAGGGGACATTGAGAAATGCTTGAAATATTGATAGGAACACAATTAGTTAAAAACAATTTTTTTAAATCTATTGTCTGGCTATATGGAATTAGTTCAGTAATCTAAATCCCGTAACGGGTGGCACAGTAGCACAACTGGTAGAGCTGCGGCTTCCCAGTGCCAGAGACCCGGGTTCGATGCTAAACTTGGCTGCTGTCTATGTGGAGTTTGCATGATCTCATTGTGATGCACGAGTGTTTCCTCCGGTTGTTCCGGCTTCCTCCCAACATGCCAAAGACGTGCGCGTTTGTAGGTTAATTGACCTCTGTAAATTGCTCCTCATGTGTTGGGAGTGGGTGTGAAAGTGAGATGACAGAACTACTGTGGCATCGACTTGGTGGGACAAAAGGGGCTATTTCCATATTGTATGTCAAAACTCTAATTGCTATGATGGTAGCAAATGCTATGATGGTATGATCACTAGTACGGTATACCGATTTGAAATTATTCAGCAGACTTAGGTGCCAGACATTCAGATTGTAGATGTAGAATAAACAAAATGGCAATAACATGATGATTGCTAATTTCATTTGACACTAACAATGCAAATGCCAAAGTTCTCTCAACTACCTCTCTCTCCCTGTGGCTTACATCGTCAGGAACAAGACCATCATTTCTATTTTGGGAATTTCCTTCACATTCCTCTGCAAATCACACTTCACCCAATGGACAGATATTGTTGTTGTTTTATATTATTCATCCCTTCTTATCTCTGAAGTGCATGCCTAGTGTAAGGATAATCACTACTGACAGGAGAATGTTGAACTCAATCTTCCGGGGGAAAAAGAAAGGATTGCTACAACTTTGTTCACATTGTGAAAATAAATAAAGGTTCAATGACTACTGACATGTAAACCATGTAAACCCCAGACCCAGGGAATGTACATTCTGTAGCATGAAGGAAGACTAGGACTCTTCCTTTCACTTGACAAAGATATGTGCAAGACACGTCATCAACTAGAAACATAGAAACATAGAAAATAGGTGCAGGAGGAGGCCATTCGGCCCTTCAAGCCAGCACCGCCATTCATTGTGATCATGGCTGATCATCCCAAATCAATAACCCGTGCCTGCCTTCTCCTCATATCCCTTGATACCACTAGCCCCCAGAGAACCATCTAACTCTTTCCTAAATTCATCCAGTGATTTGGCCTCCACTGCCCTCGGTGGCAGAGAATTCCACAAATTCACAACTCTCTGGGTGAAAAAGTTTTTTCTCACCTCAGTCTTAAATGGCCTCCCCTTTATTCTAAGACTGTGGCTCCTGGTTCTGGACTCGCCCAACGTTGGGAACATTTTTCCTGCATCAAGCTTGTCCAGTCCTTTTATAATTTCATATGTTTCTATAAGATACCCCCTCATCCTTCTAAACTCCAGTGAATACAAGCTTAGTGTTTTCAATCTTTCCACATACGACAGTCCCGCCATCCCAGGGAAGTACACGGACCCCAGAATTCTGAGTATGAGCAAGCGCTGTGGTAACGCTGGTCCATTGGTGAGACTTAGTGTTTTATGTGTAAAATCTGTAACGCACATCAGTAGAGGTAAACATTGTGCAGTTCGGAGATACATGGAGACTTTGGAGAGCATATCCACAAATTTGGAAAGGTGGTGGGACAGCACAATAAGGTGGTTAAAAAGGCACACGTGAAGTTGCCAGAACTGGAAATTAGCAAAAGATAGGTTGTCTTTGGAAAAGAGGAGGCTGAGGGGTGAATACATTTATGATCATGCATAGAGTAAAAAAAAGTCCTATTTCATCTTAGCAGGGGGCACAGATTTGGTTCCCAAAAATCAGAGGGCGTGGAATTAAAGTAATTGGTTGAAGGACCAGAGGGGAGATGAGGGAGCTGTTTTCACCCTGAGGGTGGTCTGGAGCTGGAACTCAATGCTCGGAAGACTGAAACGTTGATCACATTTAAGCTACAGTCGGATGTGTAGTTGAAGAACAGTGACCCGCAGGGGCGCAGGCTTAATGCTGGAAGGTGGCATTAACTCTTGCTTCATTTAGCACGAGCAATTACTAACTTATTACAACACAGCAAGAAGCCATTTGCCCACTGGCTCCAAGCCGACACCCTATAGAGAAATGCATTCAGTCCAAATTTGAACTCTGCCCATTTCCCTGTAGCTCTGCTACTTTTTCCCCCCTCCCACATGCCTTCCAATGACGAACTGCATTTCATAACAGAAACAGCCATACATTTAAGATGGTGCAGAACATAAAAACATAGAACAGTATGGCACAAGAACAGGCCATTCGACCCACACTGTCTTTTCCAAACATGATGCCAAGACCATGTCTTATCCACCTCCACACAATAAATATCCCTCCATAATTATATATATTCAAAAGTCTCTTAAATGTCACTATTGTATTTAGCTCAACCACCAGCCTCAGCAATATACACAAAAATGCTGGAGAAACTAAGCGGGTGTAGCAGCATCTATGGAGCGAAGGAAACAGGTAACGTTTCGGGTCGAAACTCTTCTTCAGACTGATAGGGGGTGGCGGGGAGAAGGAAGGAAAAAGGAGGGGCCGAGGGCTGGGGGATGGGATGAGACAGCCCGAGGGCTGAGGAAGGGGAGGAGACAGCAAGGGCTAACAAAATTGGGAGAATTCAATGTTCATGCCCGCAAGATGCAGACTCCCCAAGCGGAATATAAGGTGCTGTTCCCCCAATTTCCGGTGATACTCACTCTGGCAATGGAGGAGACCCAGGACAGAGAGGTCGGATTGGGAATGGGAGGGGGAGTTGAAGTGCTGAGCAACGGGGAGGTCAGGTAGGTTCTTGCGGACCGAGCGGAGGTGTTCGGCGAAACTATCGCCCAACCTCCGCTTAGTCTCACCGATGTAGATCAGCTGACATCTAGAGCAGCGGATGTAGTAGATGAGGTTGGAGGAGATACAGGTGAACCTCTGTCGCACCTGGAATGACTGCTTGGGTCCTTGAATGGAGTCGATGGGGGAGGTAACGGGACAGGTGTTGCATTTCTTGCGGTTGCAAAGGAAAGTGCCCGGGGATGGGGTGGTACGGGAGGGAAGGGAAGAATTGACAAGGGAGTTGCAGAGGGAGTCGTCTTTGCAGAAGGCAGACATTGGGGGAGATGGGAAGATGTGGCGAGTGGTGGGGTCACGTTGGAGGTGGCGGAAATGATGGAGGATTATTTGTTGTATGTGACGGCTGGTGGGGCGAAAGGCGAGGACTAGGGGGACTCTGCCCTTGTTGCGAGTGCGGTGATGGGGAGAGAGAGCAATGTTGCGGGGTATGGAGGATACCCTGGTGGAGGAGGGGAACCCCCGTTCCCTGAAGAATGATGACATTTCAGATGCCCTGGTGTGGAACACCTCATCCTGGGAGCAGATGCAGCATAGGCGGAGGAATTGGGAGTAGGGGATGGAGTCCTTACAGGAAGCAGGGTGGGAAGAAGTGTAGTCCAGATAGCCATGGGAGCCAGTGGGTTTATAGTGGATGTCGGTCAGAAGTCTATCACCTGCGATGGAGATAGTGAGGTCAAGAAATGGTAGGGAATTGTCGGAAATAGTCCAGGTGTATTTGAGTGCCAGATGGAAGTTGGTGGTGAAGTCGATGAAGTCAGTCAGTTGTGTGTGGGTGCAGGAGGTGGCCCTAAAGCAGTCGTCGATGTAACGGAGGTAGAGGTCGGGGATGAGGCCATGGTACGTATTGAACAAGGATTGTTCGACATACCCGACAAAGTGGCAGGCGTAGCTGGGGCCCATGCATGTGCCCATAGCTACGCCTTGTATTTGGAGGAAATGGGAGGAGTCAAACGTGAAGTTAGTGAGGGTAAGGACCAGCTCCGCTAGGCGGAGGAGAGTGTCAGTGGCTGGGTAACTCAGCAATGTGTTCCAGGCACTTGCTATCCTCTGTGTAAAAATATTGCCCTGCACATCTCCTTTAAACTTTGCCCCAATTACCTTAAAGCTATACCCTCCAGTATTTTAATGTTTCCATCCTGGGGAAAAAGGTTATGACTCTCAATCATATCTGTGCATCTCATAATTGTATATATTTATTTCAGGTCACCCTGCAGCTTCCAACATTTCAGAGAAAATAATCCAAGTCTGTCCAACATCTCCCTGTAGCTAATACCCCATAATCCATGTATCGTTCAGGTAAGCCTCTTCTGCACTCTTTCCAAAGCTTTCAAATCCTCCCTGTAATGGGGTGACTAGAACTGGACACAGTAATCTGAATCCAACCCAACGTAACTCCAAGTAAGTTGCATCATGACATTCTGACTTTTCTACTCAATGCCTCAACCGATGAAAACAAGCGTACCATGTATACCAAGTATACTTGTCTACTTATGTTGTCACTTTCAGGGTGTTATAGACTTGGACTCCAAGATCCCTCTGTTCATCAATGCTGTTAAGGGCCTTACATTTGACCTCTCAAAGTGCAACAACTCATATCATCTGCCATTTCTCCGCCCATTTCTGCAGCTGAGCTATACCTTGACAACCTTCCTCACGGTCCATGATCCCAGCAAACTTGGTGTCATCTGAAAACATACTAATTAACCCATCTACGTTTACGTCCAATTCATTTATATACATCACAAACAGCAGGGGTCGCAGCACAGATCCTTGTAGAACCCCACTGATTATAGACTTCCAGCCTGATGATTGTCCTTCCATCACAACCTTCTGTCTTCTATAAGTGAGCCAGTTTTAAATCCATACGGCCAAGTCACTGTTAATCCCATGCCTTAATCTTCGGGATCATCCTACCATGGGGTAATTATCAAAAAATGTATTAAAATCTATGCAGGCACCATTAAATGTTGCAATAGTCCCTGCCTCAACTACCTCCTCTACCAGCTCGTTCCATATGCCCAACACCGTATGTGTGAAAAAGTTACCCCTCGGCTTCCTATTAAATATTTCCCCCTTCATCTTAAACCTGTGTCCCCTGGTCCTTAATTCCCCTACTCTGGGCAAGAGACTCCGTGGTGCATCTACCCGATCTATTCCTCTCATATTCTTGTACACTATAAGATCCCCCCTCATTCTCCTGCACTCCAAGAAATAGTCACAGCTTGCTCAACCTCGCCCTATGACTCAGGCCCCTGAGTCCTGGCAATATACTGGTAAATCTTCTCAGCACCCTTTCCAAACTGACAATATATTTCCTGTAACATGGTGCCCAGAACTGAACACAATCCTCTAAATGCGGCCTCACCAACATATTTTGTAACTGCAACATGACCTCCCAACTTCTATACTCAATACTTTGACCAATGAAAGCCAATGTGCCAAAAGCCTTTTTCACCACCCTATTTGCCTGTGATGCCTCCTTCAAGTAACCATGCACCTGCATTCCTAGACCCCTCTGCTATACAACACTCCCCAGCGCCCTACCATTCACTGTGAAGGTCCAGCCCATGTTAGACTTTCCAAACTGCAACACCTCACATATCTCTGTATTAAATTCCATCAACCATTCCTTAGCCCACCTGGCCAACTGATCAAAATTCTGCTGCAAATTTTGACATCCATTTTCACTATCTGCAATACCACCCAATTTAGTGTCATCTGGAAATCTACTAATCATGCCTTGTACATTCTCATCCAAATCATTGATATAGATGATAAACAATAATGGGCTCAGCACACCACTAGTCACAGTCTTCCAGTTAGAGAGACAACCTTTTAACATGGCTTCCATGAAGCCAATTTTCTATACTGTTTCTACATTTTTCTGCTCCCGCTGTGCTTTGATAGAGCTTTGTTGTTGGGGCAGGACACAAAAAGCTGGAGTAACTCCTCGGGACAGGCAGCATCTCTGGAGAGAAGGAATGGGTGACGTTTCAGGTCGAGACCCTTCTTCAGACTGGTTAGGGATAAGGGAAACGGGAGATATAGACGGTGATGTGGGGAGATAAAGAACAATGAATGAAAGATACACTAAAAAGTAATGATGACAAAGGAAACAGGCAATTGTAAGCTGTTTGTAGGGTAATAATGAAAAGCTAGTCTGACTTGTACCAGGGTGTAGGGGCTTTGTTCTGTGTCTTTACAATTCATGCCTGCTCCCAGAAATATTAACAGGGATTAAATCAGCTTGCTGCTTCTGAAAATGCTACCTTCATCTGAATGTAACTCAAGAAGTAATAATTAATGAGCAACGGGTCACCTTTCAGAAACTGTAAATTTAACCACCTTGCCCGTCACCTTGGTTTCGTAAGGTCGAACAACTGTGCATTTACATAAAACATTTTCAAAGTGCCACAAAGCACTTCAGAACCAATGAATGCCACAAAGAGAATATGTTAGAAATTTTGGCCAAGAGCCAATGCCAATAAACAACATTTCCTATAAATTGTCGACATTATTATTATTAATAAAGTAGTAATGCAGAAAATAAATCATAAGGATAAAAATGACAAATTCCTGCGAGCAAAATTAACAGTATATCATCAATTTCCCTTCAGTAGTTTCCGATTAATAAATAAAAATAACTAAATCCTCCTTTGAATACGTAACGGAATATTTGGCCGCTCAATGGTTAAGAGACAAGAAAAGGGAGAAGTTCACAAATTCAGGACTCAGCCGCTGATGATCAGACAGAATAATGTGAAACTAGTTCATCAAAGGAAGGTAATCAGCCAGACTAATGAATCCCAAACCTCGCAGAATCTAAACCTCCATGATTACTGTTCAATGAAAGAATTATACTGTAACCAGCAACTCATCACATTCGAAGATAACTGCAAGTCCAGACAGGCCCATGCTCATCAGTGATGATGGGGAAAGCGATGAAGACATCACTGTAAGGTTCCACTTGAATTTCCTAAGCATTTCTGTAATTAAATATTACCATGATAAATTATCGACAAAATTGAAATTAATCTAAGGGATGCTGGGCTGAATTGGACCGCTGATTTTCAGCCACTCCTACCTAACTAAGTCCCAGACTTACAGGCTCACAGAGTCATGGAGTGATACAGCTTCAGCTAACAGGTTCTTCTGCCCAACACATCCGTGGCCACCAAGAATCCATCTTAGCAGTCTGCATTTGGACCATATCCCTCGAAATCTTTCCTATCCATGTACCTGTCCAAATACCTTTTAAATGTTACTAGACTAAGTGGGCAGGTTCACAAGGTCACAAGGTCCCCTAACGCAATATTCCACCTCTCCACCAATTCCAATATTGGTGGCTAGTGGGCGGGTTCTGGAGTGCTAGCATGGGTGTTATGGGTCAAGTCAAGTCAAGCACAGTGAGTGCAGGGCCAACAATCCATTTCAATCCATTTCATGCAAGTCAATCCATTTCAAGTCAAGTCAAGCACAGGACAGGTGATGCCAGCCAACAATACAATCCATTTGCTTTCATTGATTTGTTAAACATTTTAAGTGGGCACAGTTTAGTGTGCTACTTCCAAAGTATTAACCTAATTAAAAAAAACAATAAATTGGTATCTTCTCCTATTATTCCAAATATCTTGCAATAAGGGTGGTGTGGAAACACTTTATAGAAGAGAAGGCGCCCTTATTTTCATCTGTAATTCGATGAAAGGAGACCAACCTCCTTAACATGGTCATATGATCTATTTGTCAGAGTCTCATTTCTGTCAGGCGTTGCTATGTCCATCATATTCCTAATCCACATTTTGAACCAGTTGTTAGCCAGCAATGTGCTTGCAATGAATGATCATTTGTTAACTCTGCTGCTCACTGCCTTAATGGCTCTTTGCTGTGGTAGGAAAAAAAATACACCAAATTTTAATATAGAGACATTAAATTTTCCCAATTTTAACGAATAAAATTAGAGAATTTACCTCAGAAGTCATCGTTCGACCAAGCACGTGTTTAATGATCAAAATTCTCAGTCGATTTTCCATCCTTCAGGAAAACTTTGCCATTTTCCTTGTCTTTCCTCGGCTAAGAGCCATATATAGTTGTCCATGCTGAAATATTGGTTTGTCGATGTAGATTAACACTTTCTCCATGGTTTGTCCTTGCGCTTTATGGATCGTCATAGTGAAACTTGACTGAATGGGGAATTGGGTCTGTTGAAGGGGAATGCCTTTGCCTTCTGTCAAATTGAGCATTATCCTAGGAATGAGAACAATGTCATCTTTGAAGGCTCCTATGTTGATTCATGCAATGATCAGATGATTGTGTGGCTCTTCCACAATCATCCTCATTCCATTGCATTGCTTTGGGCGTTCCAAGTTTCTCATTAACATTGGAGATCCTTTTTTCAACTCCAATTTGTATGGCGGTAATCCAGAGATCGCGAGTGAATCGAGGAATTCTGTTTGGAAGCAAGTAGCGTTAGTTCCCTCAGTGACAGCATTGAAAGAAAAGTACTCTCTAATGATTCCAGGGAAGTGTGTGATACATGTAGAATTGATCCTTCTCATCGTATCATTGTGTGGAACCAAGATACAATTGTCGGAGATTAATTCATCAGGATTTTCAAATGCGGGATACATGAAAAGAATACAATCCTCCAGTGATTTTGCTGAAAGAACCATGTCTTGTGGCATTTAAATATCATCATCTTCATTCTTTAAAATGTCGTCTTCTCCAACTTTCAACAAAAATTGAGAATAGTCGCCTTCTCCCTCTCTCAATCGCATATTTGGGTGCAATTGAAACTTGGTGAAAAGTGTCAACAAGTAGGATTTCTTGATGCAGCAATTTTCAACATCATTTCACTACAGGAAGGAGTTGTCTAAAATTGCCACTACAAATGGTAAGAATGCCGCCAAAAGGCTTAGTGTTGCTGCGTACATCTTGAAGAGTTCTGTCCACCACTTCAAAGCTCTCTCTCCTAATCATTGGGCATTCATCCCAAACAAAGAGTTTCACTTGCCTCATCAAACGAGCATTTCTTGCCAATGTTTCAGAATGTATTCTAAGTCACTTGGATAGGTATCTTGAATCAAGAATGTGCAGTTCTTCCACTAGGCATTAATGTAGTTGTTATCCCAGAGGATGCTACAGCAATAGCCACATCACCTTGACCTCCAACTTGAGGGGATTAAATTGGTGATAAATGTTTTTCCCATTCCTCCTGGTGAATCAATGAAAAACATTGAAGGAAGCTTCCTTTTCAAGCAGTTGCACACCTGGTCATACACTCTCTGCTCAGCATTCAGGAGAGGCCCATTCTCCTCAACAAATTGCTGTTGTTCAGTTCTATCGTATTGCAGTTCCTGCAGCAATTCTGGACTGTCATCATCAAGGTGCATCTTTCCATTTCTGGGTCATGGCAAATGAAAGCATTCCATTGTTTAGTTGTAATTCTCAAGCTTGTCTTGAATATACAACAGAGCCTGATCATGATGCTTCTCTTCAATCATGATATTAGGATCACTTATTGCTCTACATTCTTTTTCAAGGTAATCTCCAGACATTGAATTCTTGAAGTGATCCCATAATTGTTTAGGATTGTTGATAGTATTTGTCAGCAAAACAACAAATCATTGCACTGGGGAGTTTTGGCTTCTCAGCATCTTCCTTTGTTTGTTGCAAATGGTTGACAGTCTGCAACACACCTCTTTGTCTGCAGACGTCTTTGAAGGAAGGATGAGTTTCTCCATCATGTGTCTTCTATGAATCAAAGGATACTGGCCCCTTAATGTGATGGAGAAGCAGTCTCAAGTAGTAGGGGCCACCACAACTTGGAGACACGGTATACACTCGTCCCAGAACATTCGCTTCAAAAAATCCTGGAAGATCTTCCACTCTCTTCCCAGCCTTCTTTGCAATCTCTTATTGTTCCATGTGTAAAATCGGTGAACATTAGTGTAGTAGAGTATTGACTTACGTAATAGTAGAGTTCTGATGCCGTAGCCTGCCACTGCCGCTCCCCACCGGCTTCAGGAGAGGGCCAGTGGGGAGCATCCTGCAGCTGGGGATGGGTACGGCTTCAGGCAGTGGTCTGCGGAGGAGGGGGGGGGGGGGGGATCTTCCTGCAGCCGCGGGAGGGGGGAGGGCTTCAGGCTATGGCCAGTGGGGGGGGGGGACTTTCTGGAGGTTTAGTATGGGTGTTATGGGCCAAAGGGACTGGTTTCCAGAGGGCTAGTACCCAAATTGTGGGCCGAATTGACTTATCTTGGGCTAGTCCTGCAGCTGGGGATGGGCTGCTTCAGGTGGGGGTTGGAGGGAGCATTCTGTAGCCGGGGGAGGGGTACACAACTTCAGGCAGGAGCCAGTAGGGGGGGGGGGGGGGGAGGGTGGGGGGGGGGGGGACTGCTGGGACCTACCGCTGCCGTGATCTGCCCCTGGGGGAGGTGAGCGAGGGGGAGAGGGGGATGGGGGTGTGTGGGCGGTGGTGGTGTCTGGTCCTGCCAGAGCCCGGCCCCCTCAGTCCACTCACTCTCACTCCTCACTTCCCCAGGATCTCGAGGTTGCAGCAGTCGGCGTCGCAGTCGGCCAGGCTCCGCAAACCGAGCTTCCTCCGCACACTGGGTTGGCTTTGGAGCGGATGGCTTCTGGACACACTCACTGACTCACGGCTTCTGCACTGACGACTCACTGACTCACGGCTTCTGGACTCACTACTCACGGCTTCTGGACTCACTACTCATTCTTACGGCTTCTGTGGTCAAGAGAGTTGTATTGTCATGTGTCAAAGATAGGACAATAAAATTCTTACTTGCTGCAACAGAATATGTAAACATAATACAGAACGGTAAAAGTTCAGTGTGTCTACAGACCATAGACCATCTATACACAATAAATAACAGATAAAGTGTAATAGTAATAATAGACTGTGATTATTCAGAGCTTATTTGATGTTGTGTTTGATGGCTGTGGGGAAGCAGCTGTTCCTGAACATGGATGTTACAGATTTCAGGCTCCTTTACCTTCTTCCCGATGGCAACGGAGAGATGAGTGAGTGACCAGGATGGTGTGGGTCTTTGATGATGTTGGCAGCCTTTTTGAGGCAGTGACTGCAATAAATCCCTTCGATGGTGGGGAGGTCAGTGCCGATGATGGACTAGGCAGGGGTCAAAACTTTCTGCATGTTCCTGGATGTTCAAGTTGCTGAACCAGGCCACAATGCTGTCAGTCGGCATGCTCTCTACTGTGCACCTGTAGAAGTTCGAGAGAGTCCTCCTTGACATACCCACTCTCCATAATCGTACATTAGAAATGTCAATTACAGCCAAGAATAGCTTCTTCCCCACTGTTATCAAATTCCTTAACGGATCTTTCCTACGTAAAGGATGAATTCCCTATCTTCCAATCTACCTTTTTGCAGCCCTTTGCATTTTTTTATCTGCACTTTCTTGGTAGCTGTAATACTATATTCTGCATTTGTTTATTCTTTGCATTATTCATGTCTTCATGCTTTGGTTTATTATTGTTACGTGTCCAAAGGTAGAGTGAAAACCTTTAGTTTGTGTGCTATCCGATCATGTCAGATAATACTATGCATAAATACAATCAAAACAAACATGTTCAAAAGGTAGTGGAGAGAAAGTTACCTGATTGTAGAATATAGTTCCCAGCATTGTAGTGTAACATTTCCACAAAAAAAAAGTCACATGTCCATGATGAGGGAGATTGGAGAATTGCAACTGTAACTTAGCTCATGGAATGACCATTCAGAAATCTGAGAACAGAGGGGAAGAAGCTGTTCCTGAATCTGGTGGTGCGCACTTTCAAGCTTCTGCTCGATGGAAGATGGGAGGAGATATTACTGTGGTGAGAAAGTTCCGTGATTATGCTGGCTGCTTTCTCAGGCAGCCTGAAGCCTAGATTAGTAATGGGGGAGTCTGGGCTGTGTAATGGACTGGGCTACATCCACATCTCAGCTAATTATTGTGGTCGTGATAGAGTTGTTCAAAATCAAACTGTGATATAACAGAACATTATTCTTTTTACAGAGCATCTACAAAAACTGTAATAGTCTTTAGGCTTTACACTTCAGAGATAGAGCATGGAAACAGGTCCTTTGGCCCACCGAGCCGACTTGAACACCCTGAACACTGGCACCTTCTTACACACATTAGTGACAATTTACGATTTTACCAAAGCCGATTAACCTACAAACCTGTACATTTATGGAGGAAACCAGGGCACCCAGAGAAAATCTACGTGGCCACAGAGAGAATGTACAAATTCCGTACAGACTACACCTGTAATCAGGTTCGAACTGGTCCCTGGCGCTGTAAGGCTGAAACTTTACCTCTGCAGTGCTGTGCTGCCCCTAAATGCCGCCCCATCATTTGAGATTTGCCAAAATTCCTCGGAATCCTGAGGGAGTAGAGGCACTGGTTGCTTTTCTGGGTGTCCCATCAGTGTGGTGGTTGCATGATAAATTGTTGGTAATCTTTATGCCAAGGAACTTGATGCTCGCTACCATTTCTACTTTAGCACCATTGACACTGATTGTGGCATGTACTCATCATGCTTCCTAAATCGATAACTACCTCCTTCATCTTGCTGACATTGAGGAAGAGGTTTAAGAAGGAACTGCAGATGTTGGAAAATCAAAGGTAGACAAAAATGCTGAGATGGAGGGTGGGGGGGGGGAGGGGGGGGGAGCAGAAAGGACGAGGAGGAGCCACTGCCCCCCCCCCCTCCCCACCACCCAACCTCACATCAATCTGAAGAAGGGTTTTGGCCCGAAACGTTGCCCATTTCCTTCACTCCATAGATGCTGCTGCACCCGCTGAGTTTCTCCAGCATTTATGTCTACCTTGAGGAAGAGGTTGTCGTCCTGACACCACGTTAGTAAGCTCTTCATCTCCATCTTGTACTCCATCTCACCATTGCTTATGATCCGGCCCACCACAATGATGCCACCTGCAAACTCATAAATGAAGATAGCGCAGCATTTTGTTCGCATGGTTGTGAGTGTATAGGGAGTATAGTTGGGGAACGTGCAGATATTTTCATGGGGCACTGGTATTGAGAATTATTATTGATTCTGTGCATACATGTTTGGTATGATTTTCTTGGATAGTATGCATGACAAAGTTTTCAATGTATATCTATACACGTTACAATATATCATGAATATATATCACATATTACAATATATAATGAAGTTTCTATAAATAGAGCTTTATGCATAAAAATATCAGCACAATGGCCAGATTGTACGCATTGATCCCTGACTTATTACTCCCATGAGTAAATGCTTTAATGGTATCATACCGGTTTAAAAAATGGCTCTCATAGTGATCTCTGGCTGGGAAATTGCAAGATTTGCTGCCCTGAATCTTCCAAGTATTTAAAGATATGGTTGGATAATTAGCAACAAGCAGCCTGTAATTTTCCCAAGCAGTTCTTCCTCTGAGAGTTAATTCATGCCATAAATGGCTACTGGAAGGTGAATCCTAAGGAGAAACAGAATATAGAGAGCCAAAAATTACAGTACAAAAAGCATTGGCCAACTTGAATTTGAAAATGGTTTAAAAAAAAAGCCCCCTGTCATGCAGATCATTCACTGCCTCACAACTAAACGCCTTATGCAGGGAATTTTCATTGTATCGCGTCCTTTAGAAGAACTAATAAAATGAAATGGTTTTCAATAGAAAAGTGCCCACACATGAACAGTTTATGCTGTACCAAATATTATGATTTACTTGATTTTTATTTCCTTGCCGTTATTAGAGGAGATCCCTGCCAAAGTAGTCTGTGCTCTTAATACATTTTGTCCACATAAAGGGGCTGTCCCACTTGGGTGACCTAATTGGCGAGTTTAGAAGTGTTTAGGAGAGTTTGAAAAAATGACATGTTGAAGACCTCCTTCGTGCTCCTTCGACTATATTGAAGACTAGCTTCGACTAGCTACAACTAGCTACGACTAACTTCGGGAACATTGGACATCGAATAGTGGAGAGTGAAGACGACCTCCTTCGACCTCCCTTCGACTATGATGAAGATTATCTACGACTACCTTTGAGTACCTTCGACTACCTTCGATTACCGATGACTAACATGCCGACCTACTACGACCTACTACGACCAACTACGACTAAACCTACGAGTAAAAAAAGTATCAACTTTTGTCATGGCGACCTTTTTTTACTCGCTGGCATTTTTCAACGTGTTGAAAAATACACCGCGACCTAGCTGAGGTCTTGAGTACGCGGGGATCACTCTCGAGCATGAAGGAGAGTTATAAAGACTATGATCTCGTGTCGACCCTGCTGCGAGTATGAGTCAAGGGCAAACTCGCCAGAACTCACGGATTAGGTCACCCAAGTGGGACGGCCACTTAAGGTACAAAAAAAAGAAACTTTTAACGAGAAATTGAACAAAATATTTACAAATGTAGTAATTTGATTTTACAGGTTTAGATTATTCAGTATCTACTCAACCAGTGAATTGACATTTCCTTTAAATAAGTTGTTAAACTAAGGTCCCATTAACCTATGTACACATACACAATGAATAAGAATCACAATGGGTATTTTACAGTAAGGTTGTAATGGGTGCTAAGTGACATTTTTGAGGATAATTTGCAATGCTAGGAAAAGTGCAGGAATTGGTAATAAATTGGAGTTTGTTAAATACAGTCAGATTTTCCTTTTCACTGATCTCTCTAATACCAAACTGGGGAAGAGGGAGGAATGTGGAGGGATCCTGTGCGTAACAGATGGTTTGCCCTGCTGCAACCTGTTTTGTGCTGCTAATGAAGTTTTACCTCCTGTTGGCTCTGTAATTTAATGGAGCTGTTAAATTTGTTCAATGGACTGAGGCCAAGAAATTCTTCCTCTCACGGAGTCTTGAATAAGGGTGCCGAACCAAAATGCAAAATGCCCTCTCTCCATTTCCCTGCACAGATGCTGCCTGAGACACAAAGTTCCTCCAGCTGTTTGTCTTTTTGCTCAAGATTCCTGCATCTGCTTGTTCTTGTTCTTCTTCATATGGAGGGGTCAACATTTATAATGTCATCCATGCCACATGATGAAGAAAACCATGGGGTTGCTGCAGAAATAAGTGTGGCAAAGTAAATGTAATTCCGGACGTGTTTGATGTTCTGCATTAAAAATAAAATGAGGCTGCAAAGAACACATTAAGAGAGTTTCAAGTGAGGCAAACATTATTTATACACATGCTATATGTATAATGGATAAAACAATATAAAATTACAATGACCCATGTAAAAGGGCCGTTGTTTTAATTGTAGAAGAAATTATGATATCAATAACTAGAGAAACAAGAGACTGCAGATGAGAAGAAGGGTCTTGACCCAAAAATGTCACCCTTCTCTTCAGAGATACTGGTTATCCCGCTGAGTTACTCCAGCATTTTGTGTCTACCTTCAACTGCAGATGAGATACAGGTACAACAAAAATCCCATGCTGCAGCTGCAAGCAACGTTGTCATTTTAACTACATGGTCCTTCTGTGCATATGACAATAAACTCAACTTGACTTGAGATGCTGGGGTCAGAAGCAATAAACAATCTCCTAGAAGACCTCAGCAGGTTAGGTAGCATCTGCAGAGGAAAACGGAAAGTTGACATTTTGGGATTTGATGCTTCACCCAATTACGATATTGGTAGTCATCTGAAAAAGTACTGCAACCTGGAGCAGTTCGGGGATGCAGTTCATCTTATCTATTTCAGTTAATTCAGTTATTTATTAGTGCCTCAAAAAATTATTTTTAAACAGCATGTTCAATTGTCATGGTTTTGAATGAAAGTGGGTGTTGTATATATATGCAAACAAAGAGGTTGTTTGACAACCTTTTCACCTCATTCAGCTTGCAGATGAGATTTAACCAGTTGTCAAAGCAATTCTCTAGGATTTATTCTCCCAGGAGCACCTCGAGAAGTAGCCGCATGAAGTAACATCAGGGTATCAGAGATCCAGTTGACCCTTCTTCAGACAGATCTTCTTCAGTCTGAAGAAGGGTCTCGACCAGATAAAAGTCATCCATTCCTTCTCTCCAGCGATGCTGCCTGTCCGCTGAGTTACTCCAGCATTTTGTGTCTAGCGAGTTATCAGTTCAGGTGAATGGCCCTGACCCGGAATGTCGGCGATCCATTTCCCTTCACAGACGCTGCTTGACCCACTGAGCTCCTCCAGTAGATTGGGTGTTGAGTCCCGCATCTGCAAGCTCTTTGTGTAACCATCATGGATGTCGAGCACTTCAGGAATTCCAGTTTATTGCACGTATTTATTGTTCGCAGATAGCACAGAAATGTATAAAAAATAAATGGAATGTGAAAAAAGTGGTCCAAATAATAGATTTACAGATCTAGGCAATTTTCTTGCAATACAACTAAAATGGTATGTGTGACCTCTTTTAACGGTGGCAGGGCTGATGCTGGAAGTCACTGGGTCGTGATTGTGAATTAATCTGCCTCTTGCTGATAATGGTGCTATTACATGCTGCCTGTATTGGCCAAAGTGCAGGTACGTTTCTGTCGAATTCCAGCCTCTAGAAACTCAAATGACTTAGCATGCTTTTTGCGCACTGCAGGAATTAAATAGAGAGGTTTATTTGAGTGTGGAAAGCGATATCTTATTAGGCAACTTTTGTATAACAGTATGTCTGAATCCATCTGTAATTTTGACTTGCGAGGCATTTTACACATGCATCACACAATGCAAGTGAGGAATTGGGATTGGTGTCAATTGTTATTGCCAATTTCTTGTGAAACTGCTTCACATATGTGCAATTAGGCTACTGTGCGTGAAACCATGACTGAGTATAGGGCAGAAACTATAGGGCACCTAGGCTTTTGCTTGAACCCTTGTACATACCCACTAAATGAGTTAATTTCTTGAATCTTTATGTGGTTTGACCATGGGTATGACTCCCCATTTACCAACAACATCTACACCTCAGTCACCTCGGACATAGAAAACATATTATGTGCTTGATATTCACCCTTCTAAAAAATGTGCCAACATCAACTGTGAGATTCAATATAACAGCTAGTGTGAAGTGCTTTGGGAAAGCACCCCAATTTCATTTTCGTTGATCGAGATTTACAGCAGGAAATCAGGAACCATGTTTGTAATACAGTTGTTAACGTGGAGGAGAGATATGAAACCAAGGTGACATGAATGAGTGAATACTTTATTCTCTCATGTGACAAGTCACAATGAAAATCTTTGCTTGCACATCCAAGGTATGCAAGAGTCACCACATAAAGGGCACTAACAAAGTTACAAAGTATCCTGTGCCATGTCCACCTTTGTTCTCCATCCCTCCCCCTCCTTCATGGCCATTTGCTCCATGCCGGGTCCTCCTTTGTTCTCCCCCCCGCCCCCTCCCTCCTCCCCCTACCTCATGGCTTTCCCCTCATTGCGGGTCCTCTTTTGTTCCTTCTCCCGTCAGCAGCGTCTCACTCCCACATGGTCCGTCCACATCCATCCGTCGGCGCTCTCGTCGATCGACCGCCACACCGACCTCTCCATTAACGTCACCAGGTCCCCTCCTGACGCCTCCGTGGTGCCGACCCAGGCCTGGGCTCCGTCGATCCAGGGGGCGGCCGCGGGCACTATCGACTCACGAGGTCCGACTCCGACCCACGAGGCCCCTGCTCCAACCCGCGGTTTCCCGCGGCCTTACGGGAGGCGTCCTTATGCTGCAGTGTTTGGAGAGATAGCAGCAACAATGCCTCTGGAACATCCGTCACATCAAGTAAGAAGATTTTTGCACCAATGTCAGCATCCTCGCTGAGACCAATGTCACCAGCACTGTATTGGACATGGTGTGTAGAAACCAGAAGCATCTCTCCTCATGAGCATCCTAAGACCAAAGTGGTGGCTGGAGGAAATTCTACAAAAACACACAAGAAGCATTCCTCATAAAAAGCCTTTTACTGTAAGTGCAAAAAAAAAGAATGTAGGAAAGAAAGAGAGAAGTCCTTGTCTCAGGTCGGGTGTTCTGCAAGAAAACACTTTTTGAAAAGAAATGGCGTTTCCAGGATTTAATTGCTGCATCAACTCTGAATTGATAAATCAAACTGTTGTAGAGACCGCACTCAATTCATAGGATCTTTGGCCCTAACAACAGATTATCTTCATTGACACCCAGCTTGGCACCCAGTCTCGGCCAAGCTTGGCACCCGTTCCTCCAGATTGATGTGGTACATTATCACTGTTCCTGTTTGGTTTGTTTAGACGTACCTGTAAATCACTTGGTCTATTGTACTTTGCTAATCTAACAGTAACAATAGAAGATAGACACAAAATGCTGGAGTAACTGAGCGGGACAGGCAGCATCTCTGGTTAGAAGGAATATGTGTTGTTTCAAGGTTCTTCAGACAAGCATGAAGGGAGAGGGAGTTATAGAGATAAGGAAGTGTAAGAGATCAAAAGAGGTGCAGCTCAAGGAAAATGTAGAATAGACCATTGTTAGCTAGGAGAAGGTGACACCAAAGCAAACAGAGATACAATATACTCAGGGGGACTGGTCAGAGAACTGGGATGGGGAGGAATGGAGAACAAGGGAAAGCAAGGGTTACTAGAAGTTAGTGAAGACAATATTCATACCACTGGCATGTGAGCGAAATAGGTGAATACAATAGAAAACTAACATAAACAGTCAGAATAATGAGAATTTTACTTCAGAGTCACGTGAGTGACTACGTGAAGAAGCCCGCCACGACGCATGTGTGTCATATCGCTTTCACGCTTGTGAAACGACAAGCGGGGTGGAGCGTTCCCCCGCAGCGGTAAGTTTGAAACCGCGACCTGCAGGTAAGTGATTTACTCTGCGGTAGTTTTTGTCCCCGCGCTGTTTTACACAGGGGTGGAAGCTGGACAAAATAGTGTCCACAAGTGCTGCGAGTGAAGCTAGCTGGGGAGGACCGCAAAGTTGCGGGAGCCAGCAGCAGCTGAAGGCACAAGCCCCGTAAGGGATCAGCTGTGCCGACTTTTGGGTCCCGCGCCGGCCAGAACACCACGGCCGGGCAGGAGACTATTCAGAATGGGGCCGTCGACTTTTGACAAGTCGACAACGGCAGGAGGCGGGGTGGAACGACGTTCCCCCGTAGCGACAATTTAAACCAGGACCTGCAGGTAAGACCTGCTGTCTTTTTGTGTTTTCCCATGCTGATTACAGGTGGAGAAGACAAGGTCTGCGACAAAGCTGGTGAGGGAGGACCGCGGAGCAGTGGGCAGCCAGCACCAGCCAGCGGCACTCGCATCACCGATAGTGGGATCAGCTGTGCCCGATGTCGCCTCCGCACCGGCCAGATCCACGCGGCTGGGCGGTAAGGCTAGACACAAAAACAAACAAGGTCGTGGACGAAGAGGAGTCCGACTTTGAACAACCGCGGGCGGCCAGCGACCGAGAGCGCTGGAGCCGGATGGAGCAGTGTGTGGAGCATTTGCTCCAACGTGACAGGCTCCGGGAGTTGGAGTCGGGTCACTGTCGGCCCTATGATAAACCCACAGCAGTACCTCTTGAAGGGCTGCACAGTGCTTCTACCTCATCAGAGGGGAGCACTGCGGGTCAGTTCTGGGCTGACTTGGAAGACGGGTCCGCAGAAGGAAAGACAAGTGTGCAAGGGGTGCAGGAACGAGAGAACCTACTGGACTAATAAAAGGGACTCCAACAAAAACCCACTACAGCCAAAGACAGCACCCCTACGCACCCACCAGCAGAACTGGTGAAAGCTCGAAGGCCCGATACTCAAAACATGAGTCGTTTTTAGACCATGGCCCAGGCCGGCCTTCTTGGAAGATGTGGGGACCTCCAACGCCAACCAAACCGAAAATCCAGACACCAGCGCAACAACAGCAGCGAAGAACCTACAAAAAGAAATAAACCTGCCACTGGTAACTATGGAGGTAGGTGGGTCTGGTTCCCTACAAAATATAGGGAGCATGGAGGTTGTGGGGAGATTACACTCTTTTCTGAATGCATGGAGCATGTTAACAACCGATATTTACATCTTAAGTAGTATCCAGGGATATACAATAGAGTTTATACACAAGTACAGCCCTCTGGTTCAACATATACCGAATCAAATGTTCCTACTTTCCGGTAAAGAGAAATCAGAAGCGCAGGCTGAACTGGAGCGGCCTTACGCAAAGGGCTAATTGAAAAATCCCAACGCGAACCGCTAGAATTCGTGTCCAATATCTTTACCAAAATCAAAAAAGATGGTGGTTGTCGCATCATCATAGTATCTGACCAAATTGAATAAATTTGTACAATATATTCATTTTAAAATGGAAACCTTTGTTACTGCTAAACAATTGATTTCCAAAGGTTACTTCATGGCTAGCATCGATTAAAAAATGCTTACTATTCAGTGCCTATACGTGGTGACCACAGATGTTACTGAAAATTCAACTGGATGGGACAGCCCATGGCAATATAGAGCGCAGCCAAATGGGTTAACATCAGGCCCCAAGCTGTTCATTACAATTTTGAAACCAGCCCTAGCGTTTCTACGGAAATGAAAACACATGGTCATGGCATATCTAGATGACATACTTATTGTGGGCAAAATTTTGGAATTGGCCAAACAAACTGTAACAGCCACAAAACATTTATTTGAAAAACTGGGGTTATTATCCATCCAGTTAAATCTAAATTAACGTCTTCCACTACTATGGACTATTTGGGGTTCACCATTGACCCATTCACATGTCGGTGACTTTGCCAAAGGGAAAGGCTATAGACTTAATAGAGGCTTGCAATAACCTCATTGACATCAGTAACCGTCCATCAGATTGGTAGCAAAAGTAATTGGCAAAATGGTGGCTGCTCTTCCAGCCACACAATTTGAACTTTACATTACCAAAATTTACAGAGAGCAAAAATACAAGCACTCAAAATCAATGCTGGTCATTTTGACAGACCAATGAAGCTATAAATCAAAGCTATAATGGAACTAAAATGGTGGATAGATAACATTTGGCCTTGTTTCAATCCAATCATTATCAGCAATACTTCTATGGTGCTACAAACTGATGCCAGTGCACTTGGGTGGGGTGCCACCAATTCCATCTCCAGCTGTGGAGGTAGATGGACTGCTCAGGAGGCATCATTATTACTAACACTGGGCATAAACTACCTGGAAATGTTGGGTGCATTCTATGGCCTAAAGTCATATTGTACTGGGTCATATCACCAGCATGTTAGACTACAGATTGACAATACCACCGTGGTAGCATATATCAACCACATGGGTGGAAACAAATCGACATCATGTGACAATCTGGCTAATACAATTTTGCAGTGGTGTATCCAGAGAGATATTTGGATATCAGCTACTTACCTACCAGGTAAACTAAATTTAGTGGCAGACACCAGGTCACGCAAATTTAATGAAAACACCGAATGGATGTTGAATAAAAAGTATTTGCTGATATTACAGCACGATATGGAACACCAGATATCGATCTATTCGCATCCAGGCTTAATCACCAGTTATCAAATTATGTTTCATGGGAGCCAGACCTGGGGCAGCGGCGACAGATGCATTTTCGCTGCATTGGGGGAAATTGTTTATTTATGCATTCTCTCCTTTCTGCCTCATCAGTCGGGTATTAAGGGAAATACAGCAGGACTCTGCGTCTGGTATTTTGGTAGTACCCGATTGGCCTACTCAACCATGGTTCCCAGTGATAATGAAAATGGTATTAGAACCATGTATCACCATCCCGAATAGACCAGACTTGTAGGCTCATCCCATAACAAGGGATAGCCACCCATGCCATAACTATTTGAATTTATTAATTTGTAGAGTTTAAAAATACCTCTACAACAGCTGGGACTGACGGACCGAACAGTGAACATGATTTCGACGGCCCAAAGACAGTCCACCAAAAAACAGTATCTGGTCTATATCAGGAAGTGGAAGATGTATTGTAACAAAAACAGCATCACCTACAGAGATATGAACATCCCGTCTGTTCTGGAATACCTGGCAGGCCTCCATTATGATGAGGGGCTCAGTTATAATGCCATCAACTGTGCCAGAAGTGCCTTGTCGACTTATCTATGGCAAGGAACAGAGTGTCACTCTGTTGGAACTCACCCACTGGTAACAAAACTTATGAGGGGAATTTTAATACCAATCCCCCAAGAACCAGGTACTCCCAAATATGGGATGTGAGTATTGTCCTGAAGATGCTCAGGAATTGGTCTCCAGCAACAGCTCTGTCCCTACATAGACTGGCATTAAAAACAGTCATGCTAATGGCATTGATCACGGCACAAAGGGTGCAGTCATTACATAAATGAACATCTGGACAACATGACTTCTTCATCTGAAAACATTACGTTTCATATTTATGAATTAGTGAAACAGAACAGACAGGGATCAGCGGACCTCAATATCGAATTTAGGTCTTACCTAACAGATGATCGGCTCTGTATAGTAAAACATTTGTCGTTATATATGGAGAAAACAAAAATCATCAGAGGCAATGAGAAGGCACTTTTAGTCAGCCATAAGCAACCACACAAAAAAGTGTCGGTCCAGACCATCTCAAGATGGCTGAAACAGTTCTAACACAGGCTGGGGTGGAGACTAATATTTTAAATCTCATTCCACCAGGGCTGCAGCTACATCGGCAGCTATGCAGTTGGATGTACCAATGGACCAAATCCTCAAGGCAGCAGGATGGTCAGGCGAAAAAACACTCCAACTATTTTATCATAAACCAGTCATTAAACCTGGAACTTTTGCAGAAACAATTTAAGTTCTGTAACTTAATTACCCCATAAATAGGGGCTATAATTTGTGTTAATCAATTCATGGATTTCAACGTCGGATTCATGTCTAAAATATGTTGACACAATTCCTCCTACTGTCATCAAGGCAGATGTGATGCATGGACTCGTTTCCAGGGCATGAAATCGCAGAGCTTTAAAATCTTCACGTAGTCACTCACGTGACTCCAAAGTAAAATAGTAAGATTAAACGAGAATTTACCAGTTTGAAGTTTGATCTGTATTTTATGAGGAGTTACGATGAGGGATTACGTGCCCTCCGCTCCCACCCTTGATCATATACTTAACTGGTATCTCTTCTCTAATCTTACTATGTTTAGTCATTACAGTTATCTGTGATTTCACACCGCTGCTTTGAAGAATGACACGCATGCGTCGTGGTGGGCTTCTTCACGTAATCCCTCATCGTAACTCCTCATAAAATACAGATCAAACTTCAAACTGGTAAGTTCTTGTTTAATCTTACTATTATATAACGTTAGTCAATCCTTTGAACAATTTTATTTGGCATCTGAAGATGTTATATCACTGTTTCAATTCTCAATGCAAAGTTAGTACCCAGATTGGTAAACGTTAAATAATCATCCAGAGCCAAGTCCCTCAGAGCACCATCTGCAGAGGAGCATCACAATCTCAGTAATTACTTGCTCCAATTTGAACAAGTTTGCTACAGAATTTCTGGTTCTTCCATAACTTGTTGCAATAGGTCTTGGGGGCACAAGAGACTGCCAATAGTCATAGAGGCTTACAGCACGGAAACAAATACTTCAGCCCAATGCATTCATGTGTGCTAAGATGCCCCATCTAAGCTAGTTCCATTTGCCCATATGTAGCCCATTTCCCTCTAAACCTTCCCTATCCATGTACCTGTCCGAGTGTCTTTTAAATATTGGTATTGTACACATCAACTACTCCACTGCCAGCCCAGTCCATATACCCACCACCCTCTGAATGAAAAAGTGCCCCTCAGCTATTAAATCTTTCCCTTCTCAACTTAAACCCATGTCCTCTGGTTCCTCATTCCCTCATTCTGAGTAAAAGACTACTGCGTAAAAGCATTCGCCCAATCAAATCCCCTCATGATTTTATACACAACATCAAACCTTAGACTCCTCCACTTTTAGAAATATAGCCCAAGCATTTCCCTTCTCTCCCTATAGCTCCGCTCAAGTCCTGGCAACATCCTTGTAAATCTTCTCATCACATTTTCCAGCACAATGACATCTTGCCTATAGTAGGATGATAAAACTGAGCACGATATTCTAAATACTTTCAATGGTACCTGTACTCCTAGATCCCTCTGTTCCGCAACAATGATTTAGCTTCCCACAGTATCCTCAAATATATCTGATCAGGTCTGAGAGATTTATTTAGCTTTATTTCCTTTAGGATGTCCAGCACCTCATCAAGAGTAATAAGAACTGTCCTCAGGACATCTCCATTATCTGTCTCAGGTTCCCTAGTCTTGTATTTTTCTTCACAGTAAAAACAGAGTTGAAATATTCGGTAAAGACCTTGCTCATCTTCTGCAGTTCCCAACATAGATGAGTGCTTTGGCTTCTGAGGTGAACTATACTCACTTGTTACCCTGTTTCCCTAAAAGTACATAATAATAGATTTGCCTTACCTATCAGAGTAGTATCTGTGGTAGAATCTTATCTGCATGAGCAATCTCTTGCTTCCTTTTTGTCCTGATTTATTTTTTAAACATGCTCCTTGGTCCCATAAACTCTTCCATGGATACACCTGAGCCAAGCTGCCAATACCTGGCCTATGCCTCCTTCTTTTTCCCGACCAGTGCCTCATTTTTTCTCATCATCCAGGCTTCCAACCTGCCTTGCCCTTCACTCTAACAGGAACATGCATGATTTGAACTCTCACCATTACACTTTTAAAAGCAATGTTTACTCTGAAACGCCAGAGGTTGAGGGGAGACTTGATAGAAGTATATAAAATGATGAGAGGCATTGATAGGGTAGACAGGTGAACCTTTATCCCAGGGTGGAAATATCCAATACTAGAGGGCATAGCTATAAGATAAAACGGGTAAGTTTAATGGAGATGTGGGGGGGCAAGTGTTTTACACAGAAGGTTGTGGAGGCATGGACCCCATTGCCAGGGGTAGTGGTGGAGGCAGAAAAGATAGTGGTGTTTAAGATACCTTTAGATAGGCACACGGAAGTGCAGGGACTGGAACATGTGCAGTCAGATGCGATCAGTTCAGCTAGACATCTTGTTCGGCGCAAACATTATGGGTTGAAGAGCCCGTTCCTGTGCTTCACTGTTCTATATTCATTTTGTCTACAGCCCATTTCTGGACATCCCTTTGCCACAAGCAACCTACTCCAATCAACTTTTGCAAGTTCCTGTCTAATACCATCAACATTGTCCTTGCACTTAATTCAGAACTTTAACTTGTGGATCAGACCTGTCCTAAATCATAACTATTTCAAAGCTAAGAGACCTGTGATTGCTTGTCCCAAAAGGCTCGGCCACAGACACTTCAGTTACTTGGCCTTGCCAATTTGCTAAGTGGATCAAGAGTAGGTCAAGTTTCGTCAACTCCCTCTTGGGGCCCCCTACATGTTGGCTAAGGAAACTTTCCTGAATACATTTGACAAAAACTACAATATCTAAGTCCTTGGAACTGTGACAGTCTCAATCAATATTGGGAAAGTTAATATCCTCGGCAATGACAAGCCTATTAGGCTTTCAGCTGCTTGCAGTTTCCTGACATATTTGTTATTCTAATTCCCATTGACTATTTGAGGGCCTATAGTACACCTGAACATGGTAATTTTCCACTTTTTAATTCTCAGCTCCATGGATATACCTTCATTGGATGAACTATCAGTAATGTCACCTTAGACTATTGTCTTTATCTCTGTATGCTTCGTTGTCACATTGTCCTAGTTAACACTGATCTATTCTTCATTCTCCCTTGAACTGCATTCCCATTTGATGTCTCGTTTTCACACCTTACACTTCCTTATCTCCTTGTCTCCCTCTCTCCCCTGACTCTCAGTCTAAAAAAGGGTTGTGACCTGAAACATCACCCATTCATGCCTGTCCCATTGAGTTACTCCAGCATTTTGTGTCTATCTTTGGTGTAAACTAGCATCTGCAGTTCCGTCCTACACTATTGTTGTTTAGTTCTCCTTAATAAGTAAAATAATTCTGCCTCCCCTTTACCCCCCCCCCCCCCCCCCCCATCCCACTTCCATTTCACCTGTAACACCTGTATCCTGGAATGTTAAGCTGCTAGTTCTGTCCTTCCCTTAGCTAGGTTTCATAATGGCTATAACCTCCCATTTACATGTACCTATCCACGCCATGAATGCATCTGCCTTACCTGTCAGCCTCTTGCATTGAAATAAATGCAAACATTTAAAACACCAGCCCTTCACACTCCCTGTCATGCTCCTGCCTTTTCTGTCTACTGAACTTGCTTTCATCGACTTCCAGTCTCTCACCTGTTTCACTCCTGCATTGGATCCTGGCCCCCTTGTCTCTCTAGTTTCAACTATCCCGAGTAGCGCTGGCACTAACTCCAGCGCTAACTGTAATCTTAATCAAAGAACAAACGGCTGGAAGAACTCAGCGACTCAGGCCACATTTGTAAAGGGAAATGGACGTACGCCATTTCAAGTTGGGAACCTTCTTCTGCCTGAGGGAGTAGATACATGATAGATAGCAGAAAGAGGTGAGGGGACGGGATGTGATAAAAGCTAGAAGAAGGAAGGGTCTCGATCCGAAACGTCACCCATTCCTTCTCTCCAGATACGCTCCCTGTCCTGCTGAGTTACTCCAGCATTTTGTGTCTATCTTCTAGCAAGTGATATGCTGGATCCAGTTACAGATGGGTTCCACTACCCACCTTCTTTTCCTATCAGATTCCACTGTTTGCATGCTTTGGCTTCACTACTTAGCATCTACATCCTTGGTTATTATCTCCACCCTACTCTCCCCCACCTGACTCATCTGCCAAACAATCCCTTTTTTCCTTGATCCACCTATCACTCGACAACCTTTTTTTTAATCAGTTTCAGTTTAGTTTATTGTCACGTATACCGGGGTACAGTGAAAAGCTCCAGTCAGCAGATAGACAATACATGATTACAATCCAGCCACTTACAGTGTACAGATACATGATAAAGCAATAACGTTTAGTGCACGGAAAAGCCTGCAAAGTTCGATCAAGGATAGTCCGAGGGTCACCAATGAGGTAGATAGTAGTTCAGCACTGCTCTCTGGTTGTGGTAAGGATGAATCAGTTGCCTGATAACAGCTGGGAAGGAACTGTCCCTGAATCTGGTGGTGTGCGTTTACACACTTCTATAGCTTTTGCTGATGGAAAAGGGCTGAAGAGGGAGTGACCAGGGTGCGACTCTCCCAACACCCCTTGTCCTCACCACTTTCTAACAGTCATCTTCCTTCCACTCTATCAGTCTGAAGAAGAGTCCGATCAAAATCACCAGCTGTCCATTTATATCCATAGAGTCCCTCCAGCAGTTTTTGGTGGGTGTGGTCTGTTTTCCGTTTTCAAGCCAGTCTTTATTGAACACTTGTGAGGAATCTTTCATTTCACTCTGCTGGACATCTTGCTGTGATCAATCTCGTTGGTCTTGAAAATAAGTCAGTGGTGATATAGTTGAGCAGCAGTGTTTAAAACCTTTTCACTGTACCTCAGTACACATGACAATAAATTAAACTGAACTGAACTAAATTATAATTTAGAATAAATTGATACTGCCAGAAACACTTAGTTTAGTTTAGTTTAGTCTAGAGATACATTGCAGAAACAGGCCCTTCAGCCACCGAGTCCACAACGACCAACGATCCCCCATATTAGCACTATCCTACCCACACTAGGGACAATTTACACTTATACCAAGCCAATTAACCTACATACCTGTTTAATTTTATTGAAATCTTGACCCAACATGGAACATGGAATAATACAGCACAGGAAAATGCCCTTGGACCAGAACGTCCATGCCAAACATGATGCCAGGTTAACCTAATCTACCCTGCCTGCACGTGATCCATATCCTTCTGTTCCCTTCATACATTTGTGCTTATCTAAAAGCCTCTTTTAGCTACCACCATCATGTATGCCTCCACCACCACTCTTGGCAGGCACCCACCATCTTCAGTGTTAAAAACTTGCCCCATACATCTCCTTTAAAGTTTAAATTCTCACACTTTAAAACTATGCTCTCTGGTCTTTACATTTCCACCCTGGGAAAACATTCTGACTGTCTACCCTATCTATGCCTCTCAGAATTGTATACACCAGTCCGGTCTTCCCTCAGCCTTTGATGCTCCAGAAAACACTATCCAAGTTTCTCCAACCTCTCTTTATAGCTAATACCTTAAGACCAGTGCTCACACATATTCCCTCGCTGTTCAATTTGGCCAGCGTTAAACATTATTGCCTCGTGGAATGAATGCCGAGAAATAACTCCTCTGTGTTAGGGGACTCATAAGAGAGCTTAAACCTTGAGCAACCAGACTATATCGGGAGCCAGCCGAGAGTTACCTCAAACAATTGGCAGTGTTCTTGTTAAGCAGTTAGCTTTGTAATTTTTTTTTGTATAAATGTTGCAAATTACCATTTTTTTTTTGGAGTTTTAATCTCATTTATCTGCAGACTAATTTGGCAGACCAATCACGCCAGAATTTGTGGCATGAATCATCTTAATAGGTGTACCATTTCCATGGGAACAGGTGATTGGTTATTCTTACTATAACGGTACATCATTTGATGTGCTGAAATAAAAATAAAAAAAGAACTAAACTTTATTAACATCGTTAAGTATAAAATATTAAAACCGTAAAACCTCATTTGTACAATAGGAGCAATTTTGAACACCAAATCCCTTAAAATTCTTAATTATCACTACATTCAGAAGGAAATCATTAACTGGAAACCATTTCCCCCAGTGCCAAAGACAAAGTAAAAAAAATACAACATCCATGATTTGAAAATCTCTGCGATGACCAGCAATACTGTAGATAAGCATACTGCATGACATATCTTCTATCCATGCAGCATGCATGGGAATCACTTACACCACTGTCTTCATTGCAGCATCTTTCTTTTTAAAGATGACATCAAGAATCCAGACTTTTCCCTAAATGCTGACAAACCTTGGCTCCACAGCACCAAAACTTACTTAAGAAGACATAAAGCATTGGAGTAATTCAATGGGCCAGGCAGCATCTCAGGAGAAAATGGACAGGTCGACGTTTCGGGTCAGGATACTTCTTCAGACTGATTGTGGGAGGGGGCGAGAGAAAGCTGGAAGAGAGGAGGAGCATGGCAAAGCCTGGCAGCTAATAGCCCAGCACACGTGGGGAGGGTTAATTAATTGGCAGATGGTTGGGCAAATGCCTGAAATGAAAAGACAGAAGGAGTGTGACAAATGGATTGAGGAGTTGCAAATTGTGAAGCCTGAGGGAGGAAGGTGGTGGAGGAGAAGTGGGAGTGGGAACATGGAACAAGTTGCTAGGAATCTGTAGGGGCAGGTACAATCCCAATGTTTAAAAGACATTTGGACAATTGGTAGACACAAAATACCGGAGTAACTTAGCGGGACAGGCAGCATCTCTGGAGAGAAGGAATGGGTGACGTTTCGGGTCAAGACTTCTTCAATCACGACCTGAAACAACATCCATTGCTGCCTGTCCTGCTGAGTTACTCCAGCATTTTATGTCTATCTTTGGTTTAAGCCAACATCTGCAGTTCCTTCCTGGACATTTGGTATATGGATAAGAAAGGGATATCATCCAAAGGCAGGCAGATGGGACAAGCTCAGTAAATGATTTGGATCAGCATTGATGAGTTGGGCTGAAGGGTCTGAGTTGTATAATTC
This sequence comes from Leucoraja erinaceus, assembly GCF_028641065.1. Lineage (NCBI taxonomy): Eukaryota > Metazoa > Chordata > Chondrichthyes > Rajiformes > Rajidae > Leucoraja > Leucoraja erinaceus. Next base: position 74,515,071 of record NC_073382.1, read on the forward strand.
TATGATTCTACAAATCTATGACAACATCGATTTCTGGAGCAGTTTTTAAACAAGATCCCGGAAAACCTTTAAATTTCTATCCATTCCTTTGTCAGAATCTCTGACAAATGCATTATCTTTGCAAAGGAAAGACCATTACAGCTTGTACATCCTATGTTTAAATACAAATTACACTCTCCCTCATCCAACCTTCAGCACATTGCAACCCACAACGTGGATCTTTCATCGCCACCAGATCTCCAATCCCATTGAGAAGCTGAGAAATAGTCTTTTTACCATTCTTCGTGATGACAAGATATTATTCTCTCACAAGAAACTGCAGCACAACTTTGAGTATTCACTCCTCTCTCCCTAGTATTAATTCTCTATCTCATTATTTACCTCCATATTCAGATTCAGATTCAGATTCAATTCAGATTCAATTTTAATTGTCATTGTCAGTGTACAGTACATATTCTCTTCCTGGCCGAGCAAGCCATTGCAGCATTTCCACAAGTTCACAAGTTATAGGAGTACAATTAGGCCATTTGGCCCATCGAGCCTACTCCGCCATTCAATCATGGGCATCCATTTCCATGTGCCTCTTCTTAAAATCAATGGCATGCCGCTTTTCTGAAATCTTTGTAGCAGTTTTCCAAGTAAGCACTCTAGATATCAACATTTTAATATTGCTATATCCTGTACACTTAAGAGCCTGTCCCACGTGGGCGTCATTTGGGCATCATTTACGCGACATCATTTACGTGCACATGATCCGCGCATGGTGCGCATTATGCACGCATGCTGTCTGGTGACATAGGCAGTGACGTGCGGCGCCCCAGGATTTTGGGATGTACAAAATCTTCGCACGCCATCTGCGTGACGCGCAAAAGATGCCCAAGTGGGACATGCCCTTTACTCTCAAGTTCCAAGAACATCATAGTCTCATCCTCAGACCAATCGGAAGAGGATCAGATCTATCCTTATTATCATCATGTTATCCCAACCCAATCTACCACAGTCTTACCACAGTGGGCACAATTATATTACCCTGCCCCTTCCTGTTCTACAGTAGAGGCACCTTACCTGACCAAAACCCTATATTTGGTAATATTACCTGCAATCCCATGACATTTACTGATATTCATTACATCTTGAATATTGGATGATAATTAACTTATCAGAATCATTCCCTCAAATTGTTCTAAAAGTATTAGAAACTTGAAACCCTTCATTATGTAGATCATAGAACATGCAGCTCAGAAACAGACTCTTCCATCCACAATGTCCATGCCAACCATCAAGTAGTTATCTATACTAATCCCTAGACAATAGAAAATAGACAATAGACAATAGAAAATGGGCGCAGGAGTAGGCCATTTGGCGCTTCAAGCCAGCACCGCCATTCAATGTGATCATGGCTGATCATCCCCAAACAGTACCCCGTTCCTGCCTTCTTCCCATATCCCCTGACTCCGCTATCTTTAAGAGCCCTATCGACAAAGAGTAGCGACAATTTTTGCTGTTGTAGATTGTTGTAGGTTGTCGTAGGTGCTATCGTAGATTGTCGCCAGGTGTCGTAGGTGAATTCCATTAAAACTAGTCCCTGGTAGCCGCATAAAGAGTTGCCTAAGTGGGACAGGCCCATTAGGCTATTTTTTAGGCGATTACAGGCTGCCGCCACATGGTCACCGGAGAGTTGCCTGTATGGTCGTGAGTAGTCTCCAGTGTCGCCCAAGAGTAGTAGCGTCTTTCGTGGTCGCTATCTGTAGGTTTCAACATGTTGAATTCCATTTTCCCTTGTGCCGCAAAAAAAAGAGTTGCCTAAGTGGGACAGGCCTATTAGGCTATTTTTTAGGCGATTACAGGCTGCCGCCCAATGGTCACCGGAGAGTTGCCTGTATGGTCGTGAGTAGTCTCCTCAGTCGCCCAAAGAGTAGTAGTGTCTTTCTGGTCGCTGCTGGATTTTCAACATGTTGAAATATTTTCTGAGACAGTCGGCGACAATGGGTTTGACGCCAATGAGCGTAGCTTGACTTCTCCTGACATAGGTGCTGTCATAGTTGTCGCCAGGTTAACGTAGGTTGTCGCCTGGTGATGTAGGTTGTCGTGGTGCTGACGTTGTTTTTTTATTGTTGTTAAAGTAATGATTCTATTTCAAATTTTATGTCGTGGGGGGTCCAGTCGTCGGTTTTTAGGCGACCTACCACGACTATGACAGTCGCTGGCAGTCGCCTAAAAATAGCTTAAGTGGAACAGGCCCTATACTCTCTATCTTATTTATGCCTCCCATAATTTTATATACCTCTATAAGGACTCTACTCAGCCTCCCCTGATTCAAGAAAACTCAGCCTATGCTGCCTCTCTTCATAACTGAAATATTAAATCCCAGGCAACATCCTGGTAAATACTCTCCAGTGTAATCACTTCCTTTCCTGACCAGAAGTGCAGACAATATTCTAGCTGTGGCGTACACAATGATTTATAAAGTTTTTCGAACGCCATCCTGTTCTTACATTCTGTTTCCTGGCTGATAAAGACAAGCATCCCGGTCTGAAGAAGGGTTTCGGCCCGAAATGTTGAGTATTTCCTTCGCTCCATAGATGCTGCCGCACCAGCTGAGTTTCTCCAGCACTTTTGTCTACCTCCCATATACCTTCTTCATCACCTTCCACCTTCAGAGATCTTTGGACTGGTACACCAAGATGTCTTTGCTTCTCAATATTCTCTGAGGCCCACTGTGCATCTCCTTCCCTTATTTGACTTACCAAGATCCATCATTTCAAGGTAAAAGTAGTCTTCCATTTCTCTGCCCAGTTTATCTGTTGACTAATATAATTCTGCATCATAAGACTAAGTGTTATCAGCCACACTATCACAGATGCTTCATCGGATAACCAATAAAAGGAGCACATAATTCGTCAATCTTTTTTTTTTAGTTAGTTTAAAGTCTGTTTTGGGGGAAAACTTTAACTTTTCTATGTGGGGGAGGGGGGCAGGGTAAGTGGGAAACTGTCTCCCAGTCACTTCCTGGCGAGGACGCGACTATTTCTCCGAGTCGCGTCCTCGCCCCCCTCCTCGCGGCCTACCACCTGGATTGGGGCGACCTTTCCTGCCGGGTACCGGGAACCAGACCACAGCTGCAACAACGGCGGCGCAGCGCTGAATTTACCGTAGAGTGGGCGATGCCTACCTGGATCGCCGTTTGGGGCTCCGGAGCATTGGGCCGCTGCTCCAACATCGTGGAGCTGCGGTTTGGGAGAGCTTCCTACTCGGGCGGCACTGACCGTCATCGTGGAGTCCTGGGGCTCTTTGCCGAGGGCCGCCAGTGTTGCATCTCCGCCTGCGGTCATTGGGAGCCGCGGACTCCAGTAGGAGGTGGCCGACTCTGATGTCCAGGCCACTGAGGATGTCCCCCAGCCCTGACATCAGACCTACATCACCCCGGCGAGTGGGCCTGAACATCGGGCCGCCCATAGCGGCGACTGCGGAGGGCTCGGGGAGACCCCAATCACGGGTGAACATTGTGGAATATTAGCGGAAGATGACTGACTTTGGTGCCTTCCCTCACAGTGGGAAACTTTGATTCTGCTGGTGGGGATGTTTTTATGTTGAACTCTATAGTGTGCTGTGTTCTTTATTTTTATTGTATGGCTGTATGGTGATCACATTTCACTGTGCCATCTGGCACATGTGACAAATAAATGTATCTTGTATCTTGTGTAAACTTAAAATTAGCTATAACCTTAAACGGCAACTTCTGTCACAGCTTTACAAATTAAACCACTTCCAACATTACCGATTTGTCTGAAGAACGGTCCCAACACAAAACATTGCCCACCAATCCAACCAGATCTGCTCTCTGACCAACTTAGTTACTCCAGCACTATTTGTTTTGCTGCAGTAACTCAGTGAGTCATTGTAAGTGATTGTACAGGTCACAGCTAGAATATTATCTGCAGTTCTGGTTCCCACAGTATGAAGTGGAAGTGATTGCCCTAAAGAGTGCTCAGAAGAGATTATGTTTTGCTCAAGATGCCAGCATTAGCTGTTCTTGTGTCCATGTTAGAATTAACCATCATGGGTCCAACAACCCTTAGTCTAAGGCCACATATGTTCTCAAATCATTCATAATTTGATACAAAACACTTAAAATTCTCATCTAACACTTTAAAAATGTTTATTAGTGGAAACTGAAGTCCACTTGTACTGGCACTGCAGAACATCTAAATCATCAAAAGCATTGCTAACATAAATCTTCACTCCAGCAAGGCTACTCTGTTCATTCAAATCTTCACAACATTCTTTACCTTCTAAATTTGCCTCACGTTTGGTGAAAGTAGCAGCAAGGCCCTGCAAGCAAACAACCTTTCAACAATGACATTTTAATCCTTTTATCAAATGAATGGCCATCTTAGCTGGGATTAAGAAAGTATTTCCACAGTTTGGGTGATGTTTCGGGTCGAGACCCTTCCTCAGATTGATCAATGTCACCCATTCCTTCTCACCTGAGATGTAGCCTGTCCTGCTGATTTCCTCCAGCATTTTGTGTCTATCTTCAATGTAAACCAGCATCTGCGGTTCCTTCCTACACAATGTGGGCATTTCTCACATAGAGTTTGCGCAGAGACTTCAGTGGGAGTTTTGTTTCTCCAGGATCTACACATAGAAACATAGAAACATAGAAAATGGGTGCAGGAGTAGGCCATTCGGCCCTTCAAACCAGCACTGCCATTCAATATGATTAATGCTGACCATCCAAAATCAGAACCCCGTTCCTGCTTTCTCCCCATATCCCTTGATTCCATTAGCCCTAAGAGCCAGAGGCGGAAATCGAAGGGGGGCCGGGGGGGCATGTCCCCCCCATGTTTTGAGAGGTGGGGGACGATCCCCCCCACCATGTTTTGTAATCTGTGTTTTAAAACTCGGTTAAAAAAAACTATAAAAAATCTCGGCTTTCAGCGCGATCATTGGAGGACAGAGGTGACGGTCAGAGGAGGAAGTGGGGTGGTGGGACTGAGGATAGAGTGCGGTGATTGGAGGAGGGAGAAAAAATCATAAAGTGGCCCGTTCGCGGGGCTTTTCATCTCCCGGACCGGCACAGCCGGCTACAGGATATTCCATCGCCCCGTGGTCAAATTGCCATGTTGAGGCGATCGAGGCTCCCGATGTTGAAGCCCCGCGAACGAGCTGATTGAAGCCCCACGACTCGGGGCGGACAAAGCTGCTGTTGCTGGAGTTAGGAGTCGGTCACCAACCACGTCAGCTCCCGATGTTACAGTCCATAGGGCCCAAGGCCGCAGCCTTGCGTGTGTGCGTGTGGGCGCATGCGCGCTCGGCCGCCAAGAAATTGTGTTCCCCCCATGTTTTGATAGCGATTTCCACGCCTGCTAAGAGCTATATCTAATTATCTTGTGAATACATCCAGTGAATTGACCACCACTGCCTTTTGTGCCAGAGCCCTGCGAGCTCCCGATGTTACCGTCCACAGAGCCTGCGGCCAGAGCCTCCGAAGCTCCGAAGTCGGGTCACAGCCTTGCGCCACCACATCTCTTCCCGCTCCGAAGTCGGCCAGCTCTGTGGTGGCGAATTCGCAGGCTCCATGACTGGAGCCCTCAGGTTGGATCCCGTTGGAGGCCGCCGCCGGCTCCATGATGTTAGGCCCAACGACACCGGAGTCTCGCCAGGAAAAAAGTCGGGTCCCCAAACAGGGGAAGAGATTAATGATTTCCCTCACCCCCCACATATCACAGCTGAAAAATAATAAAACTTGAATCAAACATACATTTAACAAGACAAAAATTAAAAAAAAGACATACGGATTGCAGTCGAGCCGCTGCCGTTAGGCCCCGCCACACCACATTAATGCTGTTTCTCAAAAAGGTTGTCTGTATAACAACATTACTCAGTAATTTTGAACAGATCAACTTACCCTGGCTGGAAAAGCTCTTAAGAAGAGCATGAGCTACATGGAAGAGGAATTGCAGGGTTTTAGGTAATAATCAACTGTGACCTACTAAATAGCAATCAGTATCCTGCTTGGGGGGTAATGCTTCTGCTAGTATATATCAGACACTCGCTGATTATAAGGGATTTACAGCTAATCCCTTTAAAACTTTTGCAAGTTTGTCAGGGGTAACCATTTGAAGAAAGTATGTTGGAGTCAGCTACGCAAAATTCTGGAGCTACAATTTTTAAGTTAGCAGATTGGTAGCCTGAGTCTGGTGGAGTATCGCTAGGATTAGTGCCCCAGCTATTCACAATTATAATAAGCAACTTGGCCAAAGGGGCCACATTCATATTTCCAAGTTTGCTGATAATACAAAGTGAGATGGCATTGTGAATAAAGAGGAGGATGTAAAGAGGCTTAAACAGGATATGGAGAACCTAAGTGAGTGGGCCAAAAAATGGCAGATTTAGTTTAGTTTAGTTTAGTTTAGAGGTACAGCGCAGAAACAGGCCCTTCGACCCACCAAGTCTACACCGACCAGCGATCCTCCATGTCCCAGGGACAATTTACAATTATACCAAGCCAATTTACCTACAAACCTATACGTCTTTGGAGTGTGGGAGGAAACCGACGATCCCGAAGCAAACTCACGCAGGTCACGGGAAGAACTCCATACAGACAGCACCCGTAGTCAGGATCGAACCCGAGTCTCCATACTACAAGCACTGTAAGGCAGCAACTCTACCACTGCGCCACCGTACCGCCCAAAATGGCAGATGGAATACATCATGGAAAAATATGAAGTCAACTACACCAGTGCAAAAACAAAGTAGCAGGGGGATTTAAAAGAAAATATATTGAAAAACAGTGATGCCCAAGGGAAGATGGGTTTTTTATACATGCACCTTAAAACCCAAATGCAGGTGAAGCTAGCAGTTTCAAACAAAAATGGCATATTATTGATAATATGAGAGGATTTGAGTTCAGACTATACTTATATATAGGTTTGGTCAGTTTAGAAGAATGAAAGGTGAGCTTATTAAAATAAAATTCTTACTGGGCTCAATTGGATGTTTTCTATGCCTGACAAAATTGGAACAATCTTAGAAAGTGGAAGACCATTTTGGACTGAGATGCAAAGAAATGTCTTCGTCAGAGGCTGGTGAACCTACAGGATTCTCTACGACAGGAGCTGTGGGGGATAGAACAAGAAAATAGAAAATGGTAGATTAGTCACAATGGTGCAACTTATTAAAATACCCTGCTAGACACCTTTATTCCTTTATTCCTAATATCTATGAAGTTATTTCACTCTGATAAAAACAATTAGCCCAAACCTCCTACAATAATTTGGTGAGTGAACAAAGAAATTTGACTGATTTATTTCAGAACATACCCCTGCAATACAATGCACTCTTTTCATTAAACCACATGAGAGACCATCTTCTTTCTCCCCATCCCAGTCATTCTTATTGCTAGATGTGAAAATGATTCCTCAAAGCTGGAGTGCAGAAGTCAGAATCAAAGGCTAAATATTTGATGTTCAAAGGTTTTTTGAAAATACTTTATATCTTGAGGTTTGCATTGAATTGCGAATAAAAACATTGTGAGCCACTGTCCAGTCCTTTTACAAAGGTGGGGTTCATCAGAAATAATGAAGGATAAACATTTACACCACCATTAGAGCTAATGGGCAATGTATGGAATTTACAATGTGCCAAACAAACGAAAGAGTTCTGAGAAGAAAAATAATGATGGAAAAGAGGTTAAGAAGGAATTGGAAGATGAAAGGTATATTACAATATTTTAGAAGTCTGAAGAATAATGAAGATGGCAAGGGTGTAATGGGTTGCTGATCTTGCAGGGTTGGCTTTCAGTGAGCAAAATGCCATTGATCACAAGAACTGAAGTTGTTAACGTACTTTTTTAATTTCCAGAAATATATTTTCAAATTTTTTCACTATGAAAAAACATATTGCATCTGCAGAATTCATAGTCTTCTTCCAGATTAGAATCGTTAGATAATGATTCTGTAAAAGTTTGAAATCTAGGTGAAAGAGAATAAGAGTCACATCTTGTTTGGTAATTTTAGCAGTCAAGTGATTAACTTGTCAGTATTAGTCCCCACTGAACATCATCACTGATGATATACCCGGCTAAAACAAGTTTTCTACCAAGTCACAGTTTAGAGATATGTGCAAGAAGGAACTGCAGATGTTGGTTTAAACCAAAGATAAACACAAAAAGCTGGAGTAACTCAGCGGGTCAGAGAGCACCTCTGGCAAAAAGAAATAGGTGACGTTTCAGGTCAAGACCCTTCTTTAGACTGAGTCAGGGGAAAGGGAAACGACAGATATAGATGGTGATATAGAGAGATATAGAACAATTAAATGATATATGTGCAAAAAAGGCCACTGTTAGCTGTGGGCTATGTGCAAATGAGTTACAGACAATGAAACTCACCAGGACTACAGTGAAACTAGTACAACGACTTGGGTGGGGAGGGATGGAGAGAGAGGGGATGCAAAGTTTACTTGAAGTTAGAGAAATCAATATTCCTACCGCTGGGTTGCAAGCTGCCCAAGAAAAATATGAGGTGCTGTTCCTCCAATTTGCGTTTGGCCTTACTCTGACAATGGAGGACAGGTAGGTCAGTGTGGAAATGGGAAGTGGAGTTAAAGTGTATGGTAACCTGGGTATCAGATAGGCCCAGGTGGACTGAGCGAAGGTGTTCAGCGAAATGATCGCCCAGTTTGTTTGGTCTCGCTGATGTATAGGAGTCCACACCTGGAACAATGCATACAGTGGATGAGGTTGGAGGAGGTTCAAGTGAACTTCTGCCTAACCTGAAAGTTTGGAGGTAGTTCTCAAAACTTCAAATCACATGCAATGTACCTGCCATCTACCAGAAGAAGGAAACTAACTACTAGTAGAACAACTATAATGCAGACAAAAGTATCACGGCTTGTAAACATGACCAGAGTGGAAAGAGTGGAATATGAATATAGCTTGAAAGGGCATTCCATAGTTAAGGAGATAGATAATGTTTTCCGTATCCAAGTGCAAGAATCCCAAAAAGTGTGTTGACGAGTGGGTTCCAGGATTTGGAATATTTCATGGCAACTGGGGGGAATTGGATAGTGTAAGTTTTCAGGTTGAAATAAGTGACATGAAGTGACATGAATAGGAAATGGAGGGCTCTGGCAGGAATCTGTTTCTAAATTAAAAACCAGGACCTGGGAAGTTAAATATCTCTGGATTATATCCTTGCATCATTATGATTACAGAAAGATGAGGATTAGGAACTACAGATAACAACATATTTAGATTAGATTGAGAGAAAAAGAAATGGAGGTTGAGTAGTGGTGGATGTTAGGGAAAATAATAAGGGGCACATCTATAATACAGACAAACGTAGAATAACTTTAGAAAGGATAAAATATAATAAAGATTCTATTATAATTAGGCATAGGCTAAAGATCACTGGAGTAAGAAACATACAGACAAGTTCATGAAATTATAAAAAATGATAGTGTAATAATTATGGAAGATTTCAACTACCCTGATGTAGTGGCCATTTTACGTTATTTTGTGTGTCATTAATTATGGCATTTGTCTTTAAATTTTAGTCTACCCGTAATTATGTGGGTGGACTAAAATTTAACAGATAACAACATATTTAGATTAGATTGAGAGAAACAATAAGATCCGAGCTAAACTAAAACTAACCTTTTGCGCAAGAAACCTAACACCAAACTTGCGCAAAAGGTTAGTTTTAGTTTAGCTCGGATCTACATGGCAGAAGGAACACCCTTCGACCATATAGAGTTTTGCCGAGACACGAGGCTTTTTCTAACGTTTAAAAACGATATGCTGGAGTTTGACGAAGATTAAATTGTACGAGTCAGAGAAGAAGGTCGGATGAATATCTTATTGTTTTTCTTCAACAATAAAGAAACTATTAATCAAAAGACTGTTATGAAGATTTATCTGTTGAGAAGCTCTGAAGGTCTCATGGAGAGCTCACATGCGTTTTACGACATTCTCCTAAAGCCATGTAGTCTCGTAAATGGCTAGAGGGAGTAATCTCTTGAACGATGTAAAAATCTGCTGCTTAATAACTTTAAGAATAAATTTAGAAAGGATAAAATATAATAAAGATTCTATTATAATTAGACATAGGGTAAAGATCATTGGAGTAAGAAACATGGAGACAAGTTCATGAGGTTATAAAAAATGATAATGTAATAATCGTGGAAGATTTCAACTGCCCTGATATTAACTGAACTGAAGAAATATGTGATGGGGGAAGACAATGGATTTCTGCAATGTACAAAGGGTTCCTTGAAAACCAGCATCTTCAAAGCTCAACGAAGGATAATAATATAATAATAATATATTTTATTGTCATTGCACATAAGCGCAACGAGATTTGGTATGCAGCTTCCAACCGATTCATAACATAAATCTATATTACTAAATCTCTGATCTTGACCGCTTTTGGCCGACTGTGCTGCGATTTCCGAGAGACCGCCGCCACCTACGGCCGTCATTTTTGGCCACCTCGCTCAGAGCCCCCCTCCGCCGTATGAGTGCGGAGGATTTTTTCCGTCAAAGAAAACTAAGAGAGATCTTAATGTTTTTACAAAATTCCCCATTCTCTCTGCTGCCCCCGCTGGCGGCAGGGGGAGGGACTATAAAACCAGGAAGTGTCGTGCTTCACTCAGTCTCTGCCAGAACAGGAAGCGAGAGGGTCATGGCTCTCTGAGCAGCGAATAACACTGAACGCACGTCTACTCCACGGTGAGTCCCCTCAATGCGGCTGTAAAGTGGCTGCAGCCCTTTTTAAAAAGTTTGTGTTCACAAAATGAATTTTGGTTGTCGGTTGGCTGCAGCCCAATTGTTTGCCTCACCTTTTTAACAAGTTTGTGTTCACAAAATGAATTTTGTTTGTCGGGTATCTGCAGCCCAATTGTTTGCCTCGCCTTTTCAAGTTGGAAATGGAGGGCTCTGGCAGGAATCTGTTTCTAAATTAAAAACCAGGACCTGGGAAGTTAAATATCTCTGGATTATATCCTTGCATCATTATGATTACAGAAAGATGAGGATTAGGATGTCTGCAGCCCAATTGTTTGCCTCGCCTTTTTGACAAATTTGTGTTCACAAAATGAATTTTGGTTGTCGGGTATCTGCAGCCCAATTGTTTGCCTTGGCTTTTAAAATTGTTGCAACAGTTGGATGCCTGCCCAAGCACCTTCAGCACGCAAGTACCTACTAGCCCTCTGGAAACCAGTACCTTCAGCACGCAACACCCATATTAGCGCAACAAACAGCCCCCCCCACTGGCGAGCAGTATTGGAATTGGTGGAGAGGTGGATTATTAAATTGGTGACCAGCCCTCCCGTGTGATGCTGGGACCCAACGGGTCCCACTAGACTAGTAACTAATAAAATTTGGATTTAGATATTGATATCGATATCCCGAGAACATGGATTGTAATAGAACAATGAAACTGTCAAAACAGTTCAACAGACTAAATTGCATATGTGTCTGTGCAACGTGACCATCTGAGGGAGACAGTCCAGGGGGGATGGGGGGCACTCAGCAGGGCCGGTTCAGAGCCGCAAAAGCTCTGGGAATGAAGCTGTTCCTGAGTCTGGAGGTTCGGGCGTAGAAGGCCTTGTAACGTCTGGTTACAATGGTTCGCAATTAGATTTATGAATAACATGTTAATCTTGTCAGAGGAAAAAGTAAAGGTAGGAGGACATCTGGAAAATATGAATAACAGAGAATTACATAAATATGGGTTAAAAGACTGGATACAGTCTGATTTTAAGCAGCTGAGAATGGAACTTGGAAGATAGAATGGTGACCAATATTAACAGGCAACAACATGGAAACAATGGGAAACATTTGAAATGGTGTTTACAGACAAATGCATTCCACTAGAAGGAAAGAATAAACCAAATAATGAGACCATGGATAAATAAAGATATTAGGGAAAGACTGACCATAAAGTATATGGTAAACATTAACAACATATGCAGGAGAGCATACAATAGGAGAATATGAAAAGTTTAGAAAATAAGTTTACAAAGTTTGCAAGACAAAGTGGAAATTTGAAGTCAAATTCTGAAAATAACGTGGAATACTGACAAAAATAATTTGCAGACTTGTAAGTAAAAAATTGAATATTTGTAAATAAATGTGTGCATTAAAAGATAGTGAGGCCAATATAATGGAGAGATAGCAGGAAAATTAAATCACTGTTTCACTTTGGTTCTTACCAAGGAGATAGAATAGTTGGGCATTATATCAGATAAGTGAAGAAATGAATATATTTAAAATAGAGAGGTTAGGTATATTAAATATCAACCTGACCGAGGATAAAGTTCCTGATAGACTGCATCTACATTTTTTTTAAAGATCTGAACAACAGAGGCTTTTTTGCACATACTTAGTATTTAAATAAGCAAAACAATATATTTGTAAATTTGAAGATTTGTGAAGTGGGATCGAAGTTGTCTGGGGATTTATATACCAGTTATGAAAACTGGTGAAAGAATATAATATAATCCCCATTAAAGGAGTGAATGGGAGAAAATCTAGCGATGAAAAGTATAATAATAAATAAGGATTACAAGAAGTAAAGTATGATTTTATTGAGGAAGAAACAAAAAAAGAATGGTAATTTAAGAGCCTGTCGCACTTGGGAGTCATTTGCGTTCCACGCAGGTGGCGCGTAAAGATTTTGTGAATCCCAAAATGCTGGGGCGTCATGCACGACCGCGAGTCACTGCCTACGCCACCACGTTTCACCACGCACCATGTGCGCGTAATACAGGCCATGCGTGACGCGTAAATGATGTTGCGTCGTGTGTCGTGACACATGAAGATGTCGCGTAAATGATACGCAAACAATGCTCAAGTGGGACAGGCCCTTTAGTGGCTGTAATTAATCAGGATTTGTGAATGGTCTCAAATAAGATATTCTTCAATATTTTAATCAAATGTTAAGGAATGTTAAGGACTCTAGTGACAAAAGCAGAATGGATTGCTTGGTAGCTTCTGGGAAGAAAGCAAAGAGTGGGACAAACAGTAGGTTTTAAGTGGTGGAAAGTAGGTCATTTTATTCTACAATGATGGTGCTGGGCTCTCCTCTGTTCACAACCATCAAAACCATCATTTCTAAATTCATGGTAAGAACCAAATTGAGAAGCATAGCTGATACTGAATAAGATTCTAACAAATCACAGGGGTCAAAATGGGAAGATGATTGGTAATGAAGTTCATTTGGACAGGTACATGTATCGGAAAGGTTTAGAGGTACATGGGCCAAATGTGGACGGGTGGGGCTGGTATAGATGGGGCATCATGATCGAGTTGGGCTAAGGGCTTGTTTCTGTGCTGTATCACTCTATGGCTGTAACAGGAGTACATCTTGGTGGGAAGGAAAGAGTGGGTATTTATTCCATGGAACATATGAATCCAGTTCAGGTAGACAAATGCCAATGACTAAAAGTTTCACTGTAGGTGTTGCTGTGGTTTATTTCTGAAGGGATAGAATTGAAATGTAGGCAATCAAATGAATCTTGCAATGAACCATGGTTGGACACCACTTCCGCTAATGGTTCTATTTGTGAAAAGGAGAAAGAAGCAATTAGTAGTATGTTGAGAAGATTTATAATGCTAAAACCAGACGTTTGAAGGTGAAAGAACTAGGAAAAGATGAGCATACTCTCCTCCCTTGAAGTCAAGAAGACCTTAACGAGGTGCTTAAAATTAGGAATGGTTTTGATAGAGTGGAGGCAGACTGAAAATAAAGTGGGTAATTAAGGACATGAAGATGAAGACTAAAATGTGGTGAGCATTTGGAACTTGTTGCCACTGTCGTCGCTTGAAATGGATACAAGAGGCAGGACAAGCGTACGAGAGATGGAATAGAGAGATATACTGTAAATGAAGATAGACAGGAGGAAGTGCGAGTGGGACAGTGAATGCTGATATGGGCATGAATGGTATATATCCATGCTGAATGCCCTATTTGATGCCATGAAGGATATAGGTTAGAGTTTGAGGTATAACTTACATTTCAGTCCAGTAGCAAGAAAAAAATTACCCTGTTGTAAGAAATGTATTTGAAAACAGATAACAAACCCCGTCTACCTTTTGGGCACCATACCTCAGAACAGTCCTGCACAACCTCTAGATTGTGCTTCATAAGAGGCTGTCAAATCTAAATATCCCCTCATGAAACATCTGTATCTTTCCACTGGAAATGGCTGAGGTCTTGATTGGGGGAGTTCAAATGATGCAGCAGCAAATTTTAACATCCAACTCGGATAAAATTAACTCCACTCATTTCAATTCAAATGGGGCATGAATTGACATGGAAGTTTGGCAAATCATCATGTCGATAGCATTTGTTTTACAGCTAATTTTACTGGAAGACAAACTTTCATGGATGGAGTGAAATTTACTTGTTTTAAACTGAATTATTGCAGAGAGATGAGCATCTGCCTCTTCCCTAGTGTTGAACTGAAAATGCTGGGTAGGTTTAGCCCTGCCTGATGTGGTTTTGCCTGTATTATTTGAAAAATACGGAGAAAAGAATATGTAACAATACTTTCTGCAATGAGATCAGAGACTCTTTGCTATATCAGTGGAGACATTTTCAGCTTATTATAGATGGTTTGATGTCGCAGTTTAAATAGTCATAAAATAACAAATAAAAACCAAAACAGAAGGTAATTTGGCTTATTGTACCTGTGCTGACCCTTTGGTACAGATATCCAATTAGTTCACTTTCCCTGCTCATTCCCCATAGGTTTGCAATTGGTTTACTTCAACCATTTATCTGGGTCTTGTTTGGATGTCACGAATGAATCTCCCTCCACTGTGCTGTCAGGCTATAGCATTCCCTAACTACACCTCGTGCAAAGCAAGTTTCCTTATGTCATCTACAGCTAATTTGCAATTGCCTTAAATCAGTTAACATGCACAGAGAATCAAACATTCAGCTGTAGGAAGATCTAAATTGCACTTAGAAAGTGTTCATCATTTCCTCACAGGTTGGTTGATGATTGACTTCTGTTACAGTAAGTCTTGCCTGCTGTCAACTAGTGCCTGGTGCCTCTAGAGTTCTTTAGAACCGTTAAATTCTCCAGGGAGTGGTGTGTCAGGAGCTGACAGAGTTTGTCTACAAAAACCCTAAACCTAAACCAACATCTGCAGTGCATAACTAGCTTGGTGGCTGTGAATGCAATGACTGATGACATGTCTTTATCTTCACCCCCTTGTCATTTTCTTACCATCTTCAGGCAGATTCTTGAGCGAGTCTTCTGGAATCAGCGACCACCGTTCTATTAGCTTATGGATAGAGTCAGCGTGGGCCCACCAGTTAAAATTACAAAGGGGCAAGAGCAACTTTGATAGTATTAGATAGGAACTTCCTCAAGTTTAATGGAGGAGGTTGTTTGCAGGGAAAGGACGTCTGGAAAGTGGAATGCAATTAGAAGTGTGATGACAAGAGTTCAGGATAAGCTTGTACCTGTTTGAGTGAAGGGCAGGTCCAGAAGGAAGCTTGCATGATTAGAGAAACTGGTCAGTTAAAAGAAGGAGGAATGGGGCAGGTTAAGGAAGCTGGGATCAAGTGTATAAGGGTCCACTACTGGAACAATGCATGCAGTAGATGAGGTTAGAGGAGCTGCAAGTGTATCTCTGGAGTAGTTTCAGGAAATGAGGAACATACTTAAGAAGGAAATCAGGTGGGCAAAAAAAGGGGACAGGAGATAATCAGGAGAGGGGCAGGAGAAATACAAAGAGATGTTATAAATACATTAAGGGAAAGAGGGTGACTAGAGAGGGAATAGAACCCCCCAGAAATCAAAGTAGTCATCTCTGTATGGAGTGGCGGGATGTGGGCAAGGTCGTTATTGAGTATTTCTCCTCTGTTTTTATCATGGAGAAAGATATAATGACTGGGGAACTTGCAGCGACTTGAGAAACAGTCCATATTACAGTTGAGGAGATGCTGAATATCCTAAGGCATATTAAGGTAGATAATTGTTAATTTATGAAGGGGAAGGAAGAGTCTGGGAACTGTAGATCGATCAATGAGCCTAAAAATATGTGATTGGCAACTATTGGAAAGTATTCTAGGGGATAAGATTTGTACTATATAGCGAGGGCTGATTAGGGATAGCATGACTTTAAACATGGGAGACTGTGTTTCAAAAATCTGATTGGCATTGGGGGTTCAGTATTGATGTGGATAGAGAACTGGCTGGAAAACAGGAAGCAAAGAGTAGGAGTAATACGGTCCTTTTCACAATGGCAGGCAGTGACTAGTTAGGGTTACCGCAAGGCTCAGAGCTGGGACCCCAGCTATTTACAAATATATTAATGATCTGGATGAGGGAATTGAAGGCAATATCTCCAAGTTTGCGGATGACACTAAGCTGGGGGGCAGTGTTAGCTGTGAGGAGGATGCTAGGAGACTGCAAGGTGACTTGGAGAGGCTGGGT
The DNA here is from genome assembly GCF_028641065.1 of Leucoraja erinaceus. Lineage (NCBI taxonomy): Eukaryota > Metazoa > Chordata > Chondrichthyes > Rajiformes > Rajidae > Leucoraja > Leucoraja erinaceus. Next base: position 74,531,526 of record NC_073382.1, read on the forward strand.
GAGTGGGCAAATGTTTGGCAGATGCAGTTTAATGTGGATAAATGTGAGGTTATCCATTTTGGTGGCAAAAACGGGAAAGCAGACTATTATCTAAATGGTGGCCGATTGGGAAAGGGGGAGATGCAGCGAGACCTGGGTGTCATGGTACACCAGTCATTGAAGGTAGGCATGCAGGTGCAGCAGGCAGTAAAGAAAGCGAATGGTATGTTAGCTTTCATTGCAAAAGGATTTGAGTATAGGAGCAGGGAGGTTCTAGTGCAGTTGTACAGGGTCTTGGTGAGACCAAACCTGGAGTATTGTGTACAGTTTTGGTCTCCAAATCTGAGGAAGGACATTATTGCCATAGAGGGAGTGCATAGATGGTTCACCAGACTGATTCCTGGGATGTCAGGACTGTCTTATGAAGAAAGACTGGATAGACTTGGTTTATACTCTCTAGAATTTAGAAGATTGAGAGGGGATCTTATAGAAACTTACAAAATCCTTAAGGGGTTGGACAGGCTAGATGCAGGAAGATTGTTCCCGATGTTAGGGAAGTCCAGGACAAGGGGTCACAGCTTAAGGATAAGGGGGAAATCCTTTAAAACCGAGATGAGAAGAACTTTTTTCACACAGAGGGTGGTGAATCTCTGGAACTCTCTGCCACAGAGGGTAGTTGAGGCCAGTTCATTGGCTATATTTAAGAGGGAGTTAGATGTGGCCCTTGTGGCTAAGGGGATCAGGGGGTATGGAGAGAATGCAGGTACGGGATACTGAGTTGGATGATCAGCCATGATCATATTGAATGGCGGTGCAGGCTCGAAGGGCCGAATGGCCTACTCCTGCACCTAATTTCTATGTTTCTATGTTTCTATGATTGAGGTTTTTATTCATTTATTTTTTTAAATGTACAAGAGTAGAACAAACGGCATATAAAATTATACAGTTGTTGTACAGCTTCAATTTTGATTTTTTTTAGCTTAGAATTAGATGAAAAGAAAAGAGAAATAACAAGAAAGAGAAAAAGTGAGATGTGCAAAGATAGGACCCGTAGACTACCAGGGTAGCCAAAAAGTGGGCAAAAACAAGAGGAGTGAAATAGAAAAGAAAAAGAACAAAAAGAAAAAGAGAGATGAAAGTGGTGCTATACCTGCCTCTCATCCCTCCCCATTCACCTCACTCAACCCATAGTTGGATTTATATTGTGTTGCGCCATACTATCCTTGTAAGAGATCGGTAAAGGGTGTCCATGTCTTGGAAAAATTATCTGTTTTTTCTGCCAAGGCAAGTCAAATATTTTCAAGATGTAGTGTGTCGGACATGTTTGCAATCCACATCTTAAGAGTAGGGACTGATGTATGTTTCCAAAATTTAAGTATTCGTTTTTTTTGCCGTTATCAGGCCATAATTAAGGAAACGTCTGAAATAGTGATAGCTCAGAACAGGCTTCTGAAGTACCTAGAGTGATCAGTTCCATGTCGGGATCCAATTTTATTTTTCGTGTTTTAGAAAAAAATTCAAAAATCCCTCTCCAGAAATTATGTAACTTTATACAAGAGACAAAGGAATGGGTTTTAGTTGCTTCCTGAAGGAGACGTTTCTCACAAATGGGAGAAACATTTGGGAAGATCTTATCCAGTTTAGACTTTGAATAATAGTCTGTGCAGTATTTTAAATTGTATTAGCGAATGACTAACGTTAAGAGAACAGTTGTGTATGTATAGAAGGCTTTCCTCCCATCTGTCTTTTAAAATTGTTAGGCCAAGTTCATCTTCCCAAGCTTTTCTAATTACTTCTGTCGATGGGGTTTGTATATTTAAAAGGATATTATATAGGTATGATATTAACTTGTTTGAGTCTAAGTTTCTATTCATACTGTCTACTGTGTCTGGAAACATATATTGATAGACTTGGATATATGATTTCAGATAGTCTCGTATTTGAAGGTATCTAAAGTATTGGCTACCTTTCAGATGATATTTCGACTGTAATTCTTGAAATGAGAGAAGAGTTCCCATCTCATAAAGATCTCCCAGTTTTTTAATTCCTAATCTTTCCCAGTGTGTGAACATCTTGTCTAAAATAGACGGCTTGAACAAAGGGTTGTTGGTAATTGGTGAGAGGAGAGATAAGTTTCTCAGTTTAAGGGTTGACTTCATTTGTTTCCAGATTCGTAGGGTACTGTGGATAATCAAATTTTTCTCAAATTTTTGCTTCAAATTTATTGGAGAGAGAAGAATCGCTCCTATATTAAAAGGCGAACAATTTTTTCTCTTCTTTATTAACCATTTTACATGTTGGCATGTGCTGTCCATCCAGTAGATTACGTTTTTAATATTCGTTGCCCAGTAATAGTACAAAAAGTTGGGAATGATTGAGGTTTTTTAATACCAAAAAGATTAATGAGGGCAAAGCCATGGACATTGTCTCTATGGACTTCAGCAAGGCATTTCATAACATTTCACACAGTAGGCTGCTCTGCAACATCGGATTCAGAGAGAACTAGCCAAATGGGTAGAGAATTAGCTTCATGGAAGGGAGCAGACGGTGATGATGGAAGGCTGTTTTTTGGACTGGAGGCCTGTGATTAATGGTATATGTTATGAATCTTGATGGACTCATTGCTGTCTGTAGTTTATCTCAACAACTTGGATGAGAATGTACAAGAAATGATTAATAAGGTTGCAGATAACACTAAAGTGGGTGGAATCATAAATAGTAAATATTGTTATCAAAAAGGATCTTGATAAATTGGGCAAGTGGGCTAAGGAATGATTAATGGAGTTTAATGCAGATGAATGCAAGATGTTGCATTTTGGGAGGTCAAATTAGGCCAGGACCTACGCGTTGAATGGCAGGGTGCAGGAGAGTGTTATAGAGCAGAGGGATCTTAGGGTGCAGTGAAATAGATCCTTGAAAATGGCATCACAGATAGCTAAGGCGGTGAAGAAGGCTTTCGGCACATTAGTCTTCTTTAGAGTGTTGTTAAGCTGTAAAGAATGCAAGGAAGATTTACAAGAATATTACCAGGACGTGAAGGCCTGAGCTATCGGGAGAGGCTGGGCAGGCCTGGAGTGCAGGAGAATTAGGGATGATCTCATAAAGGTGTTTAAGATCATGAAGGGAATAGAAAGGGAGTCTTTTACCCAGAGTAGGTGAATCAAGAACAAGAGGACATAGGCTTCTGGTGAGAGGGGAAAAATGTACTGGGAACCTGAGAGGCAATTTTTTTTTTCACATATTGGGTGGTGGGTTTATTGAATGAGCTGCCAGAAGGCATAACATAAGAAGCAGTTGCTATAACAATATTTAAAATACATTTGGACAGGTTTATGGATAGGAAAGGCTTAGAGGGATATGGGACAAATGCGTGCAGGTGGGACTAATGCAGATGGTCATCTTGGTCGGCATGGGCAAGTTGGGTTGAAAGGCCTGTTTCACATGAAGCTCAATGAATGAACTGTACATACAATGCAGATTGGTTATTGCAAGTGAACCAATCAGAGTAATGTACTACCACTAACTCCACCCTATTGAACACTTCATATTAACACTCACTTCCTATATTACGTAGTCGCTCTAGTGGTAGAGTGGAACTAACATGTATTGAGACACTATGTCTGATGTTTAAAGCTGACATACACCATACAATGTCCGTGCACTTGTTTACATTGTGTCAGAAGTGGGCTTCGAACCCACGCCTCCATCGCTCGCCTATGTCTGTATCAAAGATTAGCTGAGCTGGCTTTCGGCACGAGTGAGCCATCGTAGCAAAAGATCAATCAATAAAAAACAAATAAAACCTGATAAACGGACGCAGTGGGTAGTTTCCAGCTTTCTGACACCATGTAAACAGGTGCACGGGCACTGTATGGTGCATAAGTCAGCTTTAATCATCCCTGCAAGAGGTATACTACAAAGACATCCGCAACGGCCACCCAGGTACTGAGGCTACGCTTGCCCGTGCCCAAAGCATGTTTTACTGGCCAGGAATGATCATATACGTGACAAACAGCATCCTGCTCCACTTGCAACAGATTTGCACCCCACCAACAGTAACAGCCTCTCCTGCAACAACCCGCTCCAGCACTACCCTGGACCTCCCTCACTGCGGACACTTTCGAATGGCATGGCAAGCACTAGGGAGTAGAGCCCCCTCCTCTACTCCCTCTTCACCTATGACTGCACACCTGTACATGGTACTAACACCATCATCAAGTATGCAGATGATACAACGGTGATTGGCCTCATCAGCAACAACGATGAGTTGGCCTACAGGGAGGAGGTCCAGCACTTAGCAGCATGGTGCGCTGACAACAACCTGGCCCTTAACCCCAAGAAGACCAAGGAGCTCATTGTAGACTTCAGGAAGTCCAGAGGCGGCACGCACACCCCCATCCACATTAACGGGACAGAGGTGGAACGTGTTTCTAGCTTCAGGTTCCTGGGAGTCAACATCTCCGATGACCTCTCTTGGACCCACAATACCTCTACTCTGATCAAGAAGGCTCATCAGCATCTCTTCTTCCTGAGGAGACTGAAGAAGGTCCATCTGTCTCCTCAGATCCTGGTGAACTTCTACCGCTGCACCATCGAGAGCATCCTTACCAACTGCATCACAGTATGGTATGGCAACTGCTCTGTCTCCGACCGGAAAGGCATTGCAGAGGGTGGTGAAAATTGCCCAACGCATCACCGGTTCCTCGCTCCCCTCCATTGAGTCTGTCCAAAGCAAGCGTTGTCTGCGGAGGGCGCTCAGCATCGCCAAGGACTGCTCTCACCCCAACCATTGACTGTTTACCCTCCTACCATCCGGGAGGCGCTACAGGTCTCTCCGTTGCCGAACCAGCAGGTCGAGGAACAGCTTCTTCCCGGTGGCTGTCACTCTACTCAACAACGTACCTCGGTGACTGCCAATCACCACCCCCCCCAGACACTTATTATTATTTATTCAAATCATGTGCTATGTCGCTCTTCCAGGGACATGCTAAATGCATTTCGTTGTCTCTGTATTGTACACTGACAATGACAATTAAAATTGAATCTGAATCTGAATCTGAATCTGACCTAGTTCTAGTCGATTCCTATTCGAATTGGTTTGAACTTGTTCTGCTGCCTACTATTACTTCTGAGATGGTGATAGAAGAGCTTCAGAGACATTTTTCTGTATTTGATGTATGTCAAACTACAAATTGACAATGGAAGACAATTCACCAATCAAGCTTTTAAGCACTTTGCGAGACAATGGAACTTTCAACATGTCACCAGCAGCCTCGAATACCCTCAATCCAACGGCCTCGCTGAGCGTGCTGTCAGGAGCGCAATGCAGCTGATGGTACATTCACATCTTGCCAAATCCAATGTCTACCTAGATCTGTTAAACCTTAGAAACATCTCTAGGGACAGCGTCCTGGGCTCTCCCGCCCAGCGCCTGAGGTCTCGCACGACAAGGCCACAACTCACTGTTGCCCACCAACAGCTGAAGCCACGGGTGCCCAAACCAGCTGCGGTCCGGAAGCATATTCAGGAAAAACATGATGTTCAGAAGCGCTCCTATGACAAGTCGAGCAGACCACTTAAACCGTTGTTGCAAAGTCAAGTGGTTCGCCTGCAGACTGCAGTTGGACATAACAGACTGGGTTTCGTTGAGGGACTATCCAAGGAAACTCGTTCCTACCTTGTTAACGTCGATGGTGCTCTGTACCGACGCAGCCGCCAACAGCTTCTACCCGTGACTGAGCCACAACCAGCTCCTCCCGGTCCTCATTCCCCGCCGTTGGTTTTCAAGATGCCTGCTGCTGTTGTCCGTCCCCGATCACCTGACCCCAGCATGCATTCCCTGCGACATTCGGTTCCCTCACTCCCCAGTACCCCTGGTCCTGCATGCTCGCCCTGCCGTTCATCTCCAGGTTCCCCGGCTGCATTCTCATCCTCGAGTTCTCCACCTCCCAGCCCTACTCACTCTTCCGGAACGGAGGGGGAGGGGTTTGTCCACGCATGTTCGGGTCGGGTTAGTAGACCGCTGGACAGATACAGCGAGTATGTTTAACCGCATGTATTCTAACAACCGACTAACAACTATTTCCTCTACGGGGAGGGCTGCAGATTGGTTATTGCATGTGAACCAATGAGAGTAATGTACTACCACTAACTCCACCCTATTGAACACTTCATATTAACACTCACTTCCTATATTACGTAGTTGCACTAGTGGTAGTGGAACTAACATGTATTGTACTGTGACACTATGACTGATGATTAATGCTGACATACACCATACAGTGTCCGTGCACTTGTTTAATGATAAATACAATGACACATGCTAAAAAAGCAGAATGGTGCATAATTGTGGTACAATCTGAAGTAGTATAAAAAGTATTGAATACTCCCTTTGAGGTGCAAGTTGAATTCATTCAGTGCAGGCTGGTTGACAAATCAAAAAGGTGACACTATCATTGTGGCAAAACAGTACATGATACAGTTAATGCTGGTGGGTTGCTGAAATCATGACAATTAATTGGTAACACAAATTTTCTTCAGTACCATTGTTCAGTTCAATGATTGTGGGTTAATGATGTATTAGAGTCTCGATGCACAGAACTGGCCACAAAACTAGTTCTGGACGTGCTGCATTGGAGAATGCCGAGAGTTCTTTATTTAAAAAGAGCGTGATCTTACATGTGAAATTCATGCTCCAAAAAGATTGAAAGACACAGACAGTGATATTTTGTTTTGGAAATATTATTTAAAGCCTAAAAAAAATTGTCCCTAGTGTGTGTAAACGTAACACCAAACATTTTCATTGTAGCAGCTACATTAAATTCTATAATAACTTGATACATTTATAGCCTTAGATAATTCACACTGAATCATGATTAACTGTTTCAAATGGGTTATTTTATCTGTGAATTATATTTGTATCGGGATTCAGTCAGAATTTCGTTTAGGCTCTCTCTCAGTAGTGATGTATGCTGAAAGATAACTCTGTGCATTTCAGTCGTCTGTCTCATGAGTAAGCCCTGAAAAGTTATTTATGTTTAATGTGTTGCACTTGAACTAGCTACAAAGGCTAACTCAGTTAATCTAGATGTTGTTAGAAGGGACGTTCATTTCTTTTATATTCCAGGTATCGATTAGTTTGCAATGTATTTAAATACAATCTAATTGGTTTTGCTTAATGGAAAAGCTGACAAATTAGATAATGTACCTTCCACTGTAGTAGCCCAATAAACAAACTTCAACTCAATTATATCTTCATAAGTGAAATGTGTATGCTCTCCCTGCTCTTTCTTATCAAATATAGATTATTTAACAAGCTTAAATTGCAATAAAAAATGTTGACCAAGATCTGTAGCACAGCTCAATGTCAACAAGGCCCAGGAGTACTTCGGAAATTAATTCTGTGCCTTTGTTACCTTTGTCCGTTTCACTGTATTCGAAGGACATCTTAAGATATCCCAGATTTTCAACACTAGATATTTAAACTTTTGTTTCTCAATTGGCTCTCTGTTTGAGTTTTCTTTAGCTGGTTGCATTGTCAAACAATTGTCACTGAAATCCTTTTGGCACCACTTTCATCACAAATTCACTCATCTTTTTCAATTGAATTTTCTGGTATTTTTACCACCTATCCTAACGTTAATATTTGATTCTCAAAGAAAGGGGGCTGTGCTGCTGCCAGTTTTGGACGATGCGGTGGCACAGCGGTGGAGTTGCTATCTTATAGCACAAGAGAGCCGGGTTCGATCCTGACTATGGGTGCTGACTATATGGAATTTGGATGTTCTCCCAGTGACTACGTGGGTTTTCACCGGGTGCTCTGGTTTCCTCCCACACTCCAAAGACGTATAGTTTTGTAGGTTAATTGGCTTGGTTATAAATGTAAAATTGTCCCTAGTGTGTGTTGGGTAGTGGTAGTATACGGGGATTGCTGGTCAGCACAGACACGGTGGGCCAAAGGGCCTGTTTCCACGATGTATCTAAACAAAAGTCAATTAATCACAATGTTGGCACCCACGGTTTCAGTGATCAGTGATGTATCAGAGATTATTGAGGGTTCCTCTCCAATCCCCATCTCACAACTTATTCTCACATCATCCTACAGTGCACTCTCACTTGCCTGTCCCTCGCCATGAGTGCATCCTTGTGCAATGGTCATTTTACATGCATGGGTAATGCCACTAGCCCAGCTGTATAATCTTTGGAGTCAGACAAAGAAGACCTCACTGTATTACTTTGTATATCAGTCACATGTGCCTCTCGGCCCAGATCCTGGGCATTTCACACACTGTAAGGTGTGCTTTAGAGGATAATTCTGACCATGGCAAGTTATCGGGCTCAAGGTGGCTGACCTCAACCTGTGAAGACTATGAGTTGGAGTCCAATACAGGGAAGTTGATGAGAATACAAATGCATGAGGTGTCAAGGAATATGATAAATTACATTGTACAGATCGACATGTGGGCTAATCTTTACACTTCACTTGTAAGCTTGGTGGACACATTATGTTGCACATTCCATGGGTGGCATAGTGGTGCAGCGGTAGAGTTGCTTCCTTACAACGCCAGAGACCCGGCTCGATCCTGACTACAGGTGATATACTGTACGAACAGAGTCTGCAAATTCTCTGCATGACTGCATGGGTTTCCCCAGGTGCTCTGGTTTCCTACCATACTCCAAAGACATACAGGTTTGCATGTTAATTGGCTTTGGTAAAATATTGTAAATTGTCCCTAGTGTGTTGCTAGTGTACGGTGATCGCTGGTTGGCACGGTCTTAGTGGACCGAACGGCCTGTTTCCTCGCTGTATCTCTAATCTCTAAAATAAAACTCCACTGTTTCTAATCAATTAGAAATGTCTTCTTAGGTACACAAAAATGCTGGAGAAACTCAGTGGGTGCAACAGCATCTATGGAGCAAAGGAAATAGGAAATGTTTCGGCCTGAAACGTTACCTATTTCCTTCGCTCCATGGATGCTGCTGCACCTGCTGAGTTTCTCCAGCATTTTTGTGTACCTTCGATTTTCCAGCATCTGCAGTTCCTTCTTAAACAGAAATGTCTTCTTGTTCATTTATTATTTTTATCGCATATATTTGGCTCCCTGATACATCTAGGTTGTTCTTAACCTCCTTATCCCATCGTTCTCACCATAAACTCAGCATTTAAGCTGCTTATCCAGATACTGATGAGCAGAGTGCTGCTTCCTGATCATGAATTTAGCAGTTAATTGGGGAACAACCATTTGAAGTATGACTCATAGCAAACTGTCAGTCATGTATGAATGGCTAAAACAGATTTCATCAGAATAAAATACTTAAATATATCAAAGTGTATTGGGAAAACAATAATTACATAATTGCCTTGTTTGCTCATCTTGCATTGAATTAATTGACTAATTATTTATATTCCAGTCGACTTTTTACTTCATTCCCAATATGTAGTGCTACATTATGTATAGGGAAGCTAGATTCATTGAATAATGCCTTTATCCTGCCTGCCAAACTATTTTTATCATGAAATGTGACAGTTATAATTTTATGCGTTTTCAATGAACTTTCATTCTAATCTCTCAATGCGGAGCTATAAAAAAGCATGAAATTATTTTCTTCTTGGGGAAAAAAAAAATCAGAATATAGGAAAGCAATTGGTCTCAGCATGATAACATGGACAAGCTCAAATGAAAAAAAATCAATCAGCCTTCAGCAAAGTAAAGAAAGATAGACACAAAAAGTATATCTTCTGTTCTGGAATCCTCTGAAATAAACAAAGTCATTGAATATCTGTGTACCCTTCTATCTTCATTAGTCAACCATGATTACCTGAACTTCACAAACAAAATCATCAATGTTACTTTAATGTTATACTGAATCCACTCAATCCACCACATCAAATCCCACTCTCAAGGAGACCCTTTGGATAAACCTTCTTTGAAGGTCCTTCCTGCACCCCGTCTTCAGTATTCGTGGAAAGCAGATTCACAGTTCCACAATAATCTGAAGAAGGCCACCACAAAGCAACACCAAGATTTTTGTGAATGGGATTATTCTAATTAACCATCAAATTTAAATGGTAAATCATTGATGGACCATATATCCTGAGATTCTGGTGAGCTGCCAAACCAGAGGACCCACCTTCCCCCTCCCACACAATAATTCCTGGCACTAACCTCTTGTCAAACCCAAGTCATTTGTGTGCTGAACCTGTGTCTTATCCTAAAATTCCTATACACTGTGTAAAAGAGCATCTTATAATAGTAAGATTAAACGAGAACTTACCAGTTTGAAGTTTGATCTTTATTTTATGAGGAGGAACGTTGAGGGAATACGTGAAAGAAGCCCGCTACGACGCATGCGTGTCATCCTTCAAAGCAGCGGTGTGAGGTCACAGATACACTATAATGACCTAAAATAGTAAGATTATTAAAGAGATACCAGTTTAAGATATGACCATTCGAGGGTGGGAGCGGAGGGCACGTATTCCCTCAACGTTCCTCCTCATAAAATAAAGATCAAACTTCAAACTGGTAAGTTCTCGTTTAATCTTACTATTTTACTTCGGAGTCACGTGAGTGACTACGTGAAAGATTTCAAAGCTCTGTGACCTCATGCCGTGGAAACGAGTCCATGCTTCACAACTGCCTTGGTAGTTTGGGAGAAATTGTTAATTATATTCAAAACATTCATACCAATTATTTAATGGAAATGATAAATAATATTGAATTAATTCAAATCATAACCCTGTATTCTTCAGGGATAAATTATCATACAGAACTTAAAATGTTCCCCGAAAACGTTCCCATACTACTAACTGGTTTGTTATAACATTTCTGAAACGTTTTCTCTGACAACCATCCTGCAATCCTGAGGATTTGGTCCATGGATACATCAAGGCGTTTTGCTGCAGATGTAGCTGCAGCCCTGGTGGAGTGATAATTAAATATGTTATTGTCCACTCCCGCCTATCTAAACCCATATTTCAGCCACCGCAAAATGGTCTGAGTTACACTCTATGGTACAGTTTCTTATAGCTGATTAAACGCCAATTCCTTGCCTCTGATAGCCTTTGTACTTTCACTGTATAACAAAACGTGCTTCACTATACAGAGGCGTTTGTCCTCCGGGTAGGCCATCAATTCTATGACCTGCCCCGCTGATCCTGGCCTATTTTGTTTAATAATACGGTCCTGGATCACAAACCCCAAACTTCCTGCTGCCATAGTGAAGCCATCCAGTCTTACTTTTTGCAACAACTGGAGCTTATGCGCTGTGACTAGCGCCATCAGCATTACCATTTCTAGTTAGTTTATCCAGATTTAATGCTGTAGCCGGCGACCAATTCCTTAGCAAGGTCAAGACCACACTTACATCCCAGATATAGTTGTATCTTATTTTTTGGTGGCTTGGTGTTAACATTGCCTCTTAAAATTTTAACTACCAGAGGATGTGATCCCACAGACTGTCTTACTGTTCCTTGCCACCAATAAGTTGACAATGCACTTCTGGCACTATTCACAGTGCTGTAACTCAGTCCTCCATAGTGCAGGCTGGTGAGAAACTCTAGCACCGCCGGAACATCCTTATTTCTGTGGTCCAGAAGGTTATTATGGCAGTAATTAGTCCATTTTTAATATGACCTAAATACTGTTTTTGTGTAGACCTTCTTTGTGCTGCTGTGATCATGTCCACAGTTCTTTTTGATAGCCCCATGTCCCGTAGCGGTGTTTTAGAGTCTACAACCTACTAAATCAATATTTTCTATGACATGGATAGCTATCCTCAGTTACTGGATGCACCAGCAACTTAGGACTATGTCTTACAGTTATACATGGTTCCAGCACCATGTCCTGTACCCCGGAAAACCATAGTTGGGTAAGCCAATCAGGTACTAAGACATCCCAGATGCCGATTCCTGTTGAATTTCCCTTAGTACCCAATTGATAAAGTAGAAAGGAGGAAATACATAAATGCAATCTTAAATGATATCCCCCCCCCCAACCCCCCCCCCCCCCCCCCCCCCCCCCCCCCCCCCCCCCCCCCCAACCCCCCCCCCCCCCCCCCCCCCCCCCCCCCCCCCCCCCCCCTGCCCCCCCCCCCCCCCCCCCCCCCCCCCCCCCCCCCCCCCACCCCCCCCCCCCCCCAGCCCCTGTACATACCTCGGTAACTGGTGAATGAAACCATCTGTAGCTTCAGGATCTGGTACCAATGATACATACCTCGGTAACTGGTGATTTAACCCTGGATGCAATTCTAATATCCGGCCTTACATACTTTACTGATTTTAGCAAATACCGTTCTATCCAACATCCATTCAGTACTTTCAATAAATTTTCGTGACCTGGTGTCTGCCACTGAATTAGTATCCCTGGTAGATACGTAGCCCATAACCAAATATTCCTTTGGACACACCATTGCCAAATTGAATTTGCCAATTCATCACAAGATGTTGATATCTTTGCACCCATATGACTTATATATGCCATCACCGAGGTATTATCTATCTACCATCTAACATGCTGCAGTTTCATTCCTGAGCAATAAGATTTTAGCCCATGAAATGCACTTAACATTTCTAACCCTTAGTGTTATGTAGGTTAGCTTCTTATATATTCCATCTCCCCCATAGCTCGAGATGGTATCAGTTGTACCGTAACCAATTGCACTGGCATCTGTTTGTAATAGCACAGACGGGTTGTGAATAACTATTGGGTTTGGAGCAATACTTAACATTGTGTTCCCAACATTGTAATTCTTTTATAGCTTCTATCATTAGCTCCATTGGCCAAAATAAATGACCTCTATAATTATGAGCCCATTGAACTCTGTGGCTTTCCATATTAGTAAAGTCATTAACATATTAAATGTGTTACTGGTGTCAATTTTGACTTAAGTGGATGGACAATGAATCCCAGCTGTTCAAACAATTGTTTAGTGGCAACCACTGCCTAACATGCCGATTCATAAGTTATTCCCACAATAAGGATATCATCCAACTATACCATTACTCTATGATTTTGGTGTTGCAGCAGTCCCAACGCTGGTTTAAAATGTTTCCCCCTGTTGGATATTGAATAGCAAGGATCTTAAAGATTAATACTTGCCATACAGTAGCCTGCTGAAAACTAAGTCTTTAGCACTGCTAAAAGTATCCATTTTTAAAATGAATATATTGCACAACATTGTGAAGTATTGATAATCCATAATAATACGGCAACCCCCATCTTTCTTATTTCTAATAAAGATGTTTGAGACAAATCCTGTTGTTCAGGTTTGGTTTATTCCATTACCAGCATGTATATCTGTCCGGTTTATGTTGTACTGGAGGGTTTTGTTTGTGTAGAAACTCTATCAGATATCCCTTAAAACTGCTAAGGATATATCTGTCCATAGATATATTACACCAAGCTTCAACATGAAGTTGCAATGTCCCTCCAACTTCCGTGCTCCCTATTAATGCTGGAGCCCCAAATTCACCTACCTCCATGGTTATCGGTGGTAACCAAGTTATTTTCTTGGTTTCATACGCGGTTGTGGAGAGCCTAAAGGTTAATGTTAGGGTAGATGCTGACGTAGAGACTTTTGCATCTTCCACAGTGGTCGTCCCGGGCCAAACCCTAAACAGGACGCTGCTGCTGGGTACCTCTGCCCCATTCTTTGTAGTATAATTACAAAACACTACCTCTCTTAGGATGCACATAAGGTTAATGTCTTCCCCAGATATCCTTTGGATGCTCTAATCAGCCCCAAAGTCGAGCCTCCTCGCCAATTCTTTTACCTGTTTAGACAGGTCTCCCCCCCCCCAAATAACGGGGTCTATAGCCCTTAGCTTACATAGTATAGCGAACTAGGGTCTAGAGCTGGCTGAATGGCCCTTCAAACTGCACATCGCAAAAAATAGTGCTAATGGCATCCTTGTGGTCACTAATTTTGTCCACCTTTTTTTAACATGCGGGCCAAAACTGTTATGCCCGCCATGAGACCTTTCAGAGTATTACGGATTTTAATATCCCGACTCCTAACGGCCTTCCCAACATGTCTGCAAATGCACCTGTAACAATGGCTACATTAAGAGCAGCACAATATCCCGGGGTATAAAAGCTTTGCCAACACTTCAGCAAAAATATTAGCTTGAAGTTGATGGGTGGACTCACAGTCCTTCAATACTCACAGCCATCCTTCTCGAGATCATTCTCAGTGTGTTTCTGCTGGCAGTACTGGCTCATCATGTTCAGCAGGTTGTTTTTTCCCACCCTTCAATAGGGGAAAGTGGCTCCATCACCTGCTCAGATTTTACCCCGTCAGACCGTCCATACCCTCCTCAGAGGCGTCTGACATTTCATGCAGCCCTTATGGGAAACTGCTGTGGGACTTATATTTATTTGCCCACTGTGGCTATCCTCCAATCCCGGAGCCTGCCACTGTGGAGAAATTTCCTCCAGCCACCGCTCCAGCCGACTTACATGCTCTCGGGCACTAGTCGTCGCGGGTGCTTTAATATATGGGACCGCTCCTGCCGACCTTGGTGCTCTCTGGCACTAGTCGCACGCGGTATTTCCCGCAGCCGGTCCCCATGCCTACGGGCACTGGTCACTCCCCATGGTCCTGATACTCACGGGCACCTCTACCCATTTAGGGTGAAATTTGGCACTTGCTCCCTTATGGGAGATGCTGGTGCCGACATTCATTGCTGCCTGCTGCTGGTCATTAAGCAGGAGCAATTCTGTGTGGCAGCACTTCAGCTCTATACTGACATCAGTAGCTGGCTGCCTGCTGTTCAGAACACAGCAGTAACGACCTGTGGCTCTGCCCTGACGTCCTTAACTGGCTGCCTGCTGCTCTTCAGAATACAGCAGCAAACTCTGGAAAAGAACCAAAGGTAAGGGAAATTTGTTCTTACCTGTACTGGTTTTCAGCCTGTCGTTTGGGAGGAACGTCCTTCCTCCCGCAGCCCCACGGACCCCGTAGCGCAGGTCCTTGGGCTGCTGTCCCAGATGTCGGCTGACGGCTACTGAGTAGTCCTGCTCTCTTCCGGGTCCCGCAGCCACTTCAATCGGCTCCAGAGCCGCTAGCGACTGCTCCAACATAGACTGCTTAGTCTGGAAAACCCCCGGGACGTGTTGCTTCGCTTCCCGCCCCGCAGCAGTCAATCTTGCCGGTGCGGGGAGCGACGTCGGGCACAGCTGTTCTGCTGCTACTAAAAATAGCCTTTTAGGAATCCTCTCCGGAGGATTCGCGCATCGGCTGCTGCTGGCTGCTGGCTGCCTGCTGTTTCCGCGGTTCTCCCCTCCAGCTCCCGCAGCTTCTTGCCTTTCCTACCTGCAAGGTAAGTGGGAAAAATTTTGCAGTCTCTTACCTGCTTCTTTGCATTTCCCTCTAGGGAGACGTCCTCTCCCATGTCTGACTCGTTCAATGCGTTTATGCGATATGACACGCATGCGTCGTAGCGGGCTTCTTTCACGTAGTCACTCACGTGACTCCGAAGTAAAATTGCTGTATGTGGAGCACATTGTATTTTCAAGTTGTGGATCATATTTCAATCACTGTCATTTGTGATTGTGATTTGTGAAGTAACTTGTGCCCAAATTATATATATCCTAATAAAGTGTAGCAATTTCAATGAACCTGAACACGCACAGATCATTTTCCAATTTTCTGGATGAATACTTGATCAGCATGTAAGAACTGTCATGTTTCTTAATTTTATGAACATTTTGATGTCTCTATCTAACTTTAGATCCATTCGTTATTTTTAATGTACCTGCAAAATTAGTTGAATTCCTTTTTGAATCCCATCAAATCTCCTTCATGATTATCATTTACCTGGACAATTTCAAGACACCGAACAAGTTATAATGTTGTAAAGAACCTTCTGTTGCAGATAGATCCTTATCCATCATCCCTTACATCCCATCTCAAATTGTGCTATTGAATTTATCGTCTTAAAAAGAGAGAAAGCAATGGTTTCACCGAATAGGTCAAATGAAAACTCAACACTAAAAAGCAGTAGTCTGATTTTAATTTATTTTGTGAAGGAAGCATGATAATGACAGGGCCTGATATACAGTATTTGTGGAGCGTACTAATGTCATTTTAATCATGTCGGACCAATATAGAAGGACTTCTGGCAGACTTGACAAACAGAGCAGCATTAATTTCTTGTTCCCTCAAGGGAACTAAAATTAAACATGTTTGCTGGTAATTAACTTTTAATGAAAAATCACCAACATTCATGTGCTCTTAATCCCTCGGCCCAGCTGCAGTCGCTCCTTCGTATTTGGATCATTAGAAAAACAATAAATATTTTGTGACACAAAATGTCACCACGCAAGCAAAACTAAATATTCGCTTCACAAAGAGCAAATAATTTCAATAGTACAGTGGTTTATATCAGTTGACTGCAGTACTGTATTGGCAAATTTAATCAGGCTTGGCTGTAGAAATCATAAATGATTTATTCTGCCCAAACCTTATAAATTATAGATAGCACAACTTACAATGTAATTGTTTACCCTGGGGCAACGTAGCATAACATATGACCCAAGAGAGAAATGACCCATAAACTGCTTTGATAAAAGATCGTGATGTATTTATTATACATTATAAATATATTTTTGCAGACCATAAGGGCAGACAGGATTTGTATGCAATTCTCCATCAATTGCTAATGGGGTTCAGAATTTGAAATCAGAAAGATCGAAATCACCAAACTCATACCAAGGGTTCAATTTGCCTATTGGTAGCTCTCTGTTCTTGCTGCACCATGTTGCAGGCCCATGATCCACTCCAGTGTCGACAAGGAATGCTCTTTTCATCCTGCTTTTAATTAAGTTCTTGCTACCTGGCATCCTCTTTGGAAGAAAACATTACCAATAAATACCCAAAATTAATAGTATTCCTCAAAAAGCAAACACAATTCCCAGCCCATTTAATGTTTAATTGAACCTTTCAGTTATGATCTCGTAAATCTTTATCAGCATTTTTCTGTGTAAATTACTTTGCATACATGAATAGTTTTGATTAAATTCCTGGTGTAAATGTCTCCCATTTTTGTTTATTTTATAGTCTCAAACAAATGAGCAGGTTCTAACTTCCCATTAGACTGTTGTGCTGCAGCAAGTAAGCATTTCATTGTTTTATCTGGGACATGTGACAATAAAACACTCCTGACTCTCTCTATTGACTTGACTGAAGCTAATGTAGATCGAGGATAAAGCTCTTCCACTGTCCCAACACACATCTCATGCCTAGGGAGCTGGTTGCAATTGTTGGCGAATGGTCAGGTCAGCCTTAGAGCATGAGTTGCCCATGAGGTGCCCATGAGTTGCCCATGATTGTGTCCTAATCTTAGTTTCATCACTAGATGTTCATGAATGATTGTGCAATATTCAATGCAAACTGCTGGTTAGGTGATGAATGTTTTGTGGTGGGTGAGTCACTTCCTAACTTCCCAAAAGTAAAAAAAATAAGATGGAATATTCCACTTGGCTGACTGAGTGTGGCTCATAAACGAAAGATGTTTGATCTGACCTAGTTTCCTATTCATCCCCTTAAAAATCAGTGTGCTATGACTGAACCGTGCATCATCTACAACTACATTCTTATTACTTTCCTGGGCTAAGGCAACATTAACTCCTACACTGGAGATCCCTACGCCCAGGAATTGCACACGGGGAGAACCATTACAGGTACTTAGAAACTATTTTATCAGTGAGTTGTGAATCTGTGGAATTCTCTGCCATAGAAGGCAATGGAGGCCTATTCACTGGATGTTTTCAATAGAGTGAGATTTAGCTCTTAGGACTAAAGGAATTAAGGGATGTCGGGAGAAGGAAGGAACGGGTTACTGATTTTGGACGATCAGCCATGATCATATTGAATGGC
Source organism: Leucoraja erinaceus (assembly GCF_028641065.1). NCBI lineage: Eukaryota > Metazoa > Chordata > Chondrichthyes > Rajiformes > Rajidae > Leucoraja > Leucoraja erinaceus. The sequence continues at coordinate 74,549,382 of NC_073382.1, forward strand.
CGTGCTGGCTCGAAGAGCCAAATGGCCTACTCCTGCACCTATTTTCTATGTTTCTATGTTTCTTCCATGGTAAGACAGCAAGTCGTTCTACTGCCTCACACCTCCAGTGTTATGGGTTGGATTCTGATCTTGGCTGCTGTTGTGCAGAGCTTGAGCATTTTCTAAGTGTTTCCTTCCACATTGCAAAGATATGCTGGAAACTTAAGTGGCCACTGTAAACTCGCACTAAGTAGGTATTGCTTACTTAGTAAAGATAATCCAAGGTGTGCTGATAAGCAACTGTGAGAGGGGATGAGTTGCAGGAGTACATGGAAATAAGTACAGAAGCAGGGGAATAAAACTTCCCACCTGTTATCAGGCAACTGAACCATCCTACCACAACTAGCGAGCATTCCTGAACTACTATTTACCTCATTGGTGACCCTCGGACTATCGTTGATCGGACGTTACTGGCTTTATCTTGCACGAAACGTTAATTGTAATCATGGATTGTCTTTCCGCCGATTAGTTAGCACGCAACAAAAGCTTTTTACTGTACCTCAGTACACGTGACATTAAATTGAACTGAACTGAAACTAGCTGGACTAGTCAACATGAGCCTGATGGTTTTCTGTATTAACATAAGTGTAAGAAAAGGATATGAGAAGAAACATAAGTGTGAGGAGCAGTGACATAATTTGAAATTGCAGAAAGAAAATATGATGGATGGTGGAAATCTGAAATGGGATTGCTGGAAACGCAGCCGGACTGAATTTGTGAACGGGAGTTGCCTCGCAGCTCTTTTAGCCTGCTCCACCATTCACTATGATTACGTTTGATCATCGGCATTAGTAGTATTGCTGCTTTTTATCTATTTCCCTTGATCCCTTGATCTTTCAGAAGCATCTTTAACCACCCCCCCACCTAAATATATTTAATGACAGCCTCCATTGCCTTCAAAAACAACGACAGCCTGCATTGCCTTCTGTGGTGGACAATTCGTAAGTTCATCACCCATTGCTTTAGATTGGTTTGTTATTGTTACGATACAACAAAACACTTTCTTTTGCATGTTATGCAAGCAAATCATACCAAGAGAAAATAAAGAGTAGAATATAGTGTTGCAGCTTCTTGTGTTCTTATTTCTAAATGGCATAAGCAGTTTCCTGTGGCTGTGACACCCTGCTCTGAACACTCCAGTCACTGGGAACATATTCCCTGCAGCTAATTGGTCTAGTTCTGTAAAAGAATATATGTTCCTGTGAGATTTACTTCTCATTACGCTGACCTCCAATGAATATGGGTCTAAATGACCAAATCTCTCCTCATACATCTGTTCAGCCATCCCAAAAATGAGTCTAATAAACCTTAATTATACTCTCCATCCTTCTTTGGATAAAGAGACCATAACTGCACAAAGAACTCCAGATGTCATCTCATTAAGATCCCGTAGACATGTGGCAAGACATCATTGCTCCTGTATTCAAATACCCCTGCAGTAAAGACCTAAACCAACTTGCTACTCTAACACTTTGCTGCACCTATCTATTAATGGATATATTTAAGGCGGAGATAGAAAGATTCTTGATTAGTAGTACAGCTGAGCTACTGTGTGTGTACGGACCTGTGTTTAATATGTATTTTAATGTTTGGCTTCTTCGAGGTAAGAAAATACTGCTTTCAAAACTATTAACTAGGTTTATTTATGATTCATTTGAACAAAACTATGATGATTTTGGTGGTTTTATTGCTTTATGCTTCGGTAAGTGAGCAAGATTGTGATGATGAAAAAAACATTTTTTTAATGTTTTTATTTTGGATGGGGGGGGGGGGGGGAGAATGAAATGAAATGTATGATTTGCTAAAATCAATAGATAATATGAAAAGTATTTATGGAGTTTTCACCTCTTACTATACTAGTCCATGGCCACAGGCTGTATGCATGTTTGTTGACTTCTGAATGACTTCTGCATGTACATGACTTCAGTGAAGTAGCTGGCTGGTTAACCTCATCATAACAGGCGAGATGATTTGACAGCTCGACGCTGGATGTGGGAGGCCAGTAGTTTAGTCCTTCCGATTCACCAAGCCACCCATCTTTCAGTTCGCTAATGGGATCGGGAAGAATGTTTTATCCACATTTCAAGAGTTCCTTGTATGATCAGCATGACAACGTTTTTCTTCACCGACAGTCGGTAGCATGGGCCTCTTCATGTACAATGCAGCATAAGTTAGAGCAGCGAGTTCGTCTTTTCGTCCCGTCTTTTTTAACCCCCTGTCCTTTAAAAAATGCTTCAAAGCTTTGACTTTCCATTGCAGAAAATCATTTGGTATCATATCGTCCTAATTTGGGTCAGTCATTGTATATAGCTCGTTCTACGCTCCCCCAGTCTAGTTTCAGTCAATAAAATACTGGATCAAGCACCTGAGCAACTAAACTTTACTTTGGAAAATACACAACAGTTCCCCAATACAATACCTAACCACAGCGGGTTTGATCCTTGTATCTGCTTGGCCAACCCCTTCTAGCCTCATGCAAGCAGAGACATAGAAACATAGAAACATAGAAATTAGGTGCAGGAGTAGGCCATTCGGCCGTTCGAGTCTGCACCGCCATTCAATATGATCATGGCTGATCATCCAACTCAGTATCCTGTACCTACCTTCTCTCCATACCCTCTGATCCCTTTAGCCACAAGGGCCACATCTAACTCCCTCTTAAATATAGCCAATGAACTGGCCTTAACTACCTTCTGTGGCAGAGAATTCCAGAGATTCACCACTCTCTGTGTGAAAAATGTTTTTCTCATCTCGGTCCTAAAAGATTTCCACCTTAACCTTAAACTGTGACCCCTTGTTCTGGACTTCCCCAACATCGAGAACAATCTTCCTGCATCTAGCCTGTCCAATCCCTTAAGAATTTTGTAAGTTTCTATAAGATCCACCCTCAATCTTCTAAATTCTAGCGAGTACAAGCCGAGTATCCAGTCTTTCTTCATATGAAAGTCCTGACATCCCAGGAATCAATCTGGTGAACCTTCTCTGTACTCCCTCTATGGCAAGAATGAATTTTCACAGATTAGGAGACCAAAACTGTAAGCAATACTCCAGGTGCGGTCTCACCAAGACCCTGTACAACTGTAGTAGAACCTCCCTGCACCTATACTCAAATCCTTTTGCTATGAATGCTAACATACCATTCACTTTATTCACTGCCTGCTGCACCTGCATGCCTACTTTCAATGACTGGTGTACCATGACACCCAGGTCTCGTTGCATCTCCCCTTTTCCTAATCAGCCACCATTCAGATAATAGTCCACTTTCCTGTTTTTGCCACCAAAGTGGATAACCTCGCATTTATCCACATTATACTGCATCTGCCATGCATTTGCCCACTCACCCAGCCTATCCAAGTCACCTTGCAGCCTCCTAGCATCCTCCTCACAGCTAACATTGCCCCCCAGCTTCATGTCATCCGCAAACTTGGAGATGTTGCATTCAATTCCCTCGTCCAAATCATTAATATATATTGTAAATAGCTGGGGTCCCAGCACTGAGCCTTGCAGTACCCCACTAGTCACTGCCTGCCATTGTGAAAATGACCCGTTTACTCCTACTCTTTGCTTCCTGTTTGCCAGCCAGTTCTCTATCCACATTAATACTGAACCCCCAATACCGTGTGCTTTAAGTGTGTATACTAATCTCTTATGTGGGACCTTGTCGAAAGCCTTCTGAAGGTCCAGATATAACACATCCACTGTTTCTCCCTTATCCACTCTACTAGTTACATCCTCGAAAAATTCTATAAGATTCGTCAGACATGATTTACCTTTCATAAATCCATGCTGACTTTGCCCAATGATTTCACCAATTTCCAAATGTGCTGCTATCCCATCTTTAATAACTGACTCTAGCAGTTTCCCCACTACCGATGTTAGACTAACTGGTCTGTAATTCCCCGTTTTCTCTCTCCCTCCCTTTTTAAAAAGTGGAGTTAGCTACTACTCCAATCCTCAGGAACTACTCCAGAATCTGAAGAGTTTTGAAAAATTATCACCAATGCATCCACTATTTCTGTGGCTACTTCCTTAAGTACTCTGGGATGCAGCCTATCTGGCCCTGTGGATTTATCGGCCTTTAATCCATTCAATTTACCTAACACCACTTCCCGGCTTACCTGGATTTCACTCAGTTCCTCCATCTCATTTGACCCCTGGTCCCCTGCTATTTCCGGCAGATTATTTTGTCTTCCTTAGTGAAGATAGAACCAAAGTAATTATTCAATTGGTCTGCCATGTCTTTGATCCCCATGATCAACTCACCTGTTGCTGACTACAAGGGACCTACATTTGTTTTAACTAATCTTTTTCTCTTCACATATCTATAAAAACTTGTTTACACTCCAAAAGGTCACGCTGTTGCAAGCGCTCTCCCAGAAGATCGACAACAGACTTCGTGGGGGTAACCTTTTATCGGTCCCCGAACCTTGAGGGGCTGAACCACATGGGGGTGGTCTCTGCACAACCCAATCACACACATCGATTAACACAGTACATAACTGACAGTTCCCCAACCTAATTATACTATAATACATTGTATCTGGTAAGGCTTCAAAAAGGAAGATAACAGAGATGAATAATGCAACATGTGCCCTGATATTCAGGAAACCCAGACAAGGCTCAACATTAACCCAATCAACATCTAGTAAAGTAAGCCTTTGCAACATTATTTATACTATGTATGTCTGTTTTGCAACGATCCAATTATCTCTATGCATTTAACATCTCATTGTAAGACTTCTGCAGACGTCCCATTTTTTCTCTGCATCTCTTATCAGGCACACTTATCAGTCACACAGACACACTGGCACCATTCAGCAGCTTGTCTGCGTTCTGCTACAGGCAAGCGGTACAAAATGGCCTAGCGGTACAAACGCGTTTACTCAATTTTAGTACCATGGCTGCTCCAATTTAGCCAGGACTAACACCATAACCAATATGAGATTCAAAGAAGACGAAAACTCAAACCGAAAATGTACTCAAAGTTTATACTACGCTGCGTTCTCTTTTTTCTTAATCCCAAATGACCTTTGACAAATCCCATAATTCCTTGCATTTATCGAGATACTGAACTCGCTTATTCTGCTCAATGTATCAAAATGAATTGCAGATGCTGGTTTACACTGAAGATAGACACAAAATGCCGGGGCAGCTCAGTGGGACAGGCTGGATCTCTGGAGAGAAAGAATAGATGATGTTTCGGGTTGAATTCCTTCATCAGAAGAAAGGTCTTGACCCGAAACATCACCCATTCCTTCTCTCCAGAGATGCTGCCTGTCCCCCTGAGTTACTCCAGCATGTTGTAGCTATCTCCTGTTTTCAATGACTAGTATTCAAGAACATCCAAATTCATGTTACCTGTCCTTTTTAATCAATCTATCACTGTTGAAATAATTTATTTTAGTTCTGTTTACGTTTCAAAATGGATAACTTCACATTTATCGATGTGAACCTGTACTTGCCATAGAATCTGTGCAAATCAGGAGACAATGTCATCAGACTGGGCTAGATCCATTTGCCTGCATTGGGCCTATATCCATCTAAGCCCTTCCTATCCATATATCAGTCCACATAACTTTTAGAAGTCGTAATTGCATCCCCATCTGCAGCTTCCACACGCAGCTCATTCCATTTATCGACAATCCTATGAGTGAAAACATGTCCCTGAGATATATTTGCCCACTCACCGATGTGTATAACTAACAATGAAGTCACTTTGTATCCCATTTACACCTTGCAACACCACTATTCCCTCCATTTTGTGTCATCTGCAAACTTGCAAATATTATATTTAAGATTCCTTTATCCAAATATATATATATATATATACACAACTGGTGTGGCACAAACACTGATTTCCACAGCGCACAGAAAAACATTTTTTTTTACTCTGTTTTCTGTCTGTCAATCAATTCTCAATTCCATGCCTGTACACCAGATGCTTTAATTTGGTGCACTGACCTCTTCTATGACACCTTCTCAAAAGTGTTATGAAAGTCCAAATATATCACAAGCATTGGTTCTTCCTCATCTATTCCACTAGTTAGGGACTCAAACAAAATCCCAGTAGATTTGTTGAGCATGATTTCTCCTTCATAAACTCGTTGAATTTATCTCATCCCTTTCATGTTTTCCACATGTTCTGTTATTAATCCTTCATAAGAGATTTGGGCATTTTCCCACTACTGGTGCTGTTGGCCCACAATTTCATTTCTTTCTTTCCCACCTTGGGCAAGGCAGCAAATAATTTGGGTGAATGAAATTGACTATTTCCATGAAACTGAGTGGGAGGAAGGATCTTCAAGGTATCAGCATAAATCCATAGTTTTGGGGTGGATACTAGTCACTAAGTTATGCCCTAAAATAGTAAGGGTGTTGTGCAGAGTCATAGAATCATAGAGAGATACTGTGTGAAACAAGCCCTTTGGCCCAACTTGCCTATACTGGCCAATTAAGTGTGCTACTGTGAAGTTGAGAGACGAGTAGAAATTGATAGCAGACTTGCAAAAGAGCTGAAAGGGTGCATCGCAAGCAAATTGAAATGAGGTATATTATTCTTATCTCATAAGGAGAGGAACATTTTGGATCCATGTGGGTTCCCATAGCAACATTTTTTAATTGGATGTAGTGGGTAGAATTAAAGAAGTTGTACTGCTTGAGAAAAATTAACACAATTAGAGAATGTACTTTTAGTTTTCCAAATAATTCTATAAGCTCAGTCAAGCATGGTGTTTCCTTTCAAAATCTTTGTGTATCACTTTGTTATATTTGTGGTTTCTTGATATTTCTCCATTGTATCTTTAGGTAAAAATGTAAATTTCTTTCCTAATACTGATGTTGAGCTAATTGGCCTTTAGTTCATGCCACTTGTTTTATCTAAATATTTAAATGAACAAATTGCACGAGTTAATCACCAATCCTCTGAAACTATTTCCTTTTTTCTTTATATGCAGTAAGGATACTGCAGCTTATTTTACACAAATTCCTTTAAGATGGATTGATGCAATGCCCCCTGATTTAACTGAATCCTTTTGAAATTTGACCTGATCATCATTTTCCTATTTTAATCTTACATACTCTTTGAATGGGCGACATCGAACCTCCTATTTTTATTGCTGACAATATAATTACATCTGAATTTACCTCACACAATCCAATAACTTCGAAACATTACTTAGAAACCTTGATGACGATGTTCTGTACAATTTGTGGGTCTTCAGTACTGTAAAGGATCCAATGAGAAAGGATATTCCAGAGGGTGCCTGCAACAAAGGCATCAGGTCACCATGGATTGATGAAGGTCAAACAGTGGACGTTGTCTTTACGATCTCTAACACGGTCTTTGACAAGGTACTGTAGGTTTGTCTGGTAAGTTAGATCGCTAAGATGCAAGGTGAGCTAGCTAATTGGATTCATAAATCGGCTTGCAGTGAGGAGTCAGAGGGTAGTTGTGGAAGGTTGCTGTACTGATTTGAGGCCTGTGACCAGTGGTGTTTGGCAGGATTGGTTCTCGGCCTAGTGCTGTTTGTTATATACTTTAGTGATTTGGATGACAATGGAGGTAACATTACGAGTAAATTTGGAGTTGCCATCAAAGTTGGCGGTATTAGTAGACAATGAAGAAGAATATATAAGTTTACAACAAAATCTAGATCAGTTGGACCAAGGAATGGCAAATGGATTTAAACTGTGACATTTGGTAAATGTCAAACCAACAGAGAATTCAGACATCAAAATATAGAGCCGCGTTGAGTGTTGCAGAATAGAGAGATCTGGGAATACAGGTGCATGATTCTCATATATAATATATATCATATATTTATACCATATACCATTGCTCCTATACCTGGCTCAACTACTTCCTTTGGCAGATCACTCCATTCATCAACCATCATCTGTGCAAAAAATATTTGCTTAGAGATTCCTTCCTTTTTTATCCTGGCCTTGTGGCTTCCTTCCTTCCCTCCCTGAGACTTCCCTCCTTCCAAATCCTTCCCTCCCTCCCTCCCCCTTGCTCCCTTCCCTCCAGATCCCTTCCTCCCCTTCTGGAAAATCCTGCACCAGCACTCCCAAGTCCCTGAGCACTTTCAAGTCCTTCTGCACTTCCAATTTATGAATCCTCTACCCATTTAGAAAATAGTCTATGCCTTCATTCCTTCTACCAAAGTGCACAATCGTACAATTTGCTACGCTGTATTCCAATTGACACTTTGGGCAAAATTGAAAGGTTCACTGAACAACATTGCTAGATTTCCATGTGTAACATGATGATTCTTTGGCCACTCTCCCAACCTGTCTAAGTCCTTGTGCAGACCTCATGCTTCCTCAACACTGCCCACCCCTCCACCTATCTTTGTATCATCTGCAAACCTGGCCACAGAGACATCGATTTGATCACCCAGATCATTGGGGTTAGGAGGGAGAGATAGATCAGCAATGATTGAATGGTGGAGTAGACTTAATAGGCCGAATGGCCTGATTCTTCTCCTATCACATGATCTTGATCATTAGAAAATAAAATGAAAAGTAGCAGACCCAGTACTAACCACTGCAGAACACCACTGGTCATTAGCCGCCAACTAGAAAAGGCCCACTTTATTCCCACTCTTTTCCTTTTGCCAGTCAGTTAATCATCTCTCATTGCTAGCTCCATGCCTCAAATACCATGGCCTGCTATCTTGTTTACCAGCCTCACATACGGCACCTTATTGAATGCCTTCTGGAAAATCCAAGTAAACAACATCCACTAACTCGCCTTTGTCTTTCCTGCTTTTTACTTTATAGAAACAGAGAAATAGTCCTGTACCAGGGACCTGTACAACTGCAGCAGGACCTCCTTTCTCCTAAACTCAAATCCTCTTGCAATAAAGGCCAACATGCCCTTAGCTTTCTTCACTGCTGCTGTACCTGCATGCTTACTTTCAGTGACTGATGTACAAGCACACCCAGTTCTTGTTGCACCTCCCCTTTTCCTAATCTAACACCATTCCAATAATAATCTGTTTTACTGTTCTTGCCACCAAAGTGGATAACTTCACATTTATCCACATTATACTACATCTGCCATGCATCTGCCCACTCACCCAACCTATCCAAGTCATCCTGCAGCCCCATGGCATCCTCCTTGCAGATTACACTGTCACCCAGTTTTGTGTCATCTGCAAACTTGGAGGTGTTACACTTAATTCCTTTGTCCAAATCGTTAATATATATTGTAAATAACTGGGGTCCCAGCACTGAGCCTTGCGGCACCCCACTAGTCATTGCCTGCAATTCTGAAAAGGACCCGTTAAATCCTACTCTTTGCTTCCTGTCTGCCAACCAGTTCCCTATCCATGTCAATACCCTGGACCTTGTCAAAGGCATTTTGAAAGTTCAGATACACCACATCCACTGGCACTCCCTTATCCTTCTATTTGTTACATCTACAAAAAATTCCAGAAGATTTGTCAAGCATGGTTTCCCCTTCATGAATCAATGCTGACTTCGAACGATCTTGTCACGGCTTTCCAAATGCACTGCTATAACATCTTTAACAATCGACTCAAGCGTCTTCCCCACTACCGATGTAAGGCTAAAAGGCCTGTCCCATGGCGATTTGTTCGGCACCATATCAGGGTCGACAAACGATTTTGAACACTTTGAAATCCAGCAGCGACAAAAAAAATGTTGTGACACTTGGAAAAAACACCGTGCATCATACGTCATCATGCTGCGTCACGCCGCATCAACACCGCATCACGCCGCGTCACACCGCAAATTTTCCGGTGTCCTGATATGTCAGTCAATGATGCCGGTAGTCGCCAAAAAAATCGGCAAGTGGGACAGGGCTATAACTTCCCGTTTTTTTCTCTCCCTCTTTCTTAAAAAGTGGGGTTACATTGGCTACCCTCCAGACTGCAGGAACTGATCCAGAGTCGAGAGAACATCAGAATCAGAAACCGAACAGTCCTCTATTTGCCACGTAGGTTTTGCAACATATGAGGAATTTCATTTGCCAAGTCAGTCATACAAATAAAAAGCACCAGATCAGCCAAAACACATTTTGACATAAACATCCACCACAGTGACTCCTACACATTCCTCACTGTGATTTAAGGTGAAATAAAGTTCAAGTCTCTTCCCTTTGTTCTCCTGCGGTCGGGGGCCTCGAGCCCTCCGTTGACGGGACAATCTTGACTACCATTGCCGGTGGAGTTTGGGTCCTCTGCGTCTAACCGATCAGCTCCTGCATTGGGAGGATGTCAGCTCCCCGCGCTGGACGATCGAACCTCGAGTAGGGGCTGGTCGAACTTTCCTCAAGGCTGGAGCTCCCGACTAGCATCTCCCAAGATGGTGAGCTCTTGATGGTAAGTTCGCAGGCCACGGTTGGAGTGATCCCAAGCAAGGGATCAGCTCCGATGTTAAGTCCGCGCCCCGCGGTGGGGCTAACGACAGTCCGAGGAGGCCTCCAGTTTCATCGATGGAAGGCCGCAGAGCGCCTGGAGAATGCGATGCGAAAATCAATCGCATCACCGGAAAAGTAAGAACCTGAAAAAATATATTCCACGATCCCCTCCCCCTCCCCCCACATAAGACAAACCGGAGAACATTAAAACAAACTTTTAACAAACACTAAAAACAAAACAAAAACATTAAAAACGTTTAAAATAAATAAATAAATAAATAGACAGACAAATAAATAAATAAATAAATGAATAAATAGATAGATTGATAAGTAAATAAATAAAAACACATTGGAAATTGATCACCAATGTATCCACGATTTGTAGGGCCACCTCCTTGAGCAGACCACCAGCCCCTGGGGATTTATCTGCCTTCAGATTGTTTTTGTCTTCCTAATGCCGCTGCCCCACTTAGGAAACCTGAACTGAAACCTCTGGAGACTTTGCGCCCCACACAAGGTTTCCATGCGGTTCCCAGAGGTTCCCGGAGGTTTTTGTCAGTCTCCCTAATGGTCGAAAATGGTTTCCGCTTCTTCTATGTTCTGGCGATTATTTCAAAAATATTCAAAACTGGCCGCGACTAAAAATAGGTTGCCGTTTTAAAAATCGGTAATTTTTTAGTCGAAGCCGGTTGCGATGCTACTTGAATGTGGTTGCCGGAGGTTGCAGGTGGTTGCCGTAGGTTGCAGGTAGTGGAAGGTAAGACCTTTTTTTCACCCAGTTTTATTCCACCAGACAGGTCTTACCTTCCACTAACTACAACCTCCGGCAACCACCTTCAACTAGCACCGCAACTGGCTTCAACTAAAAAATGACCGATTTTTAAAACGGCAACCTATTTTTAGTCGCGGCCGGTTTTGAAATTTTTGAAATAATCGCCGGAACATAGAAGAAGCGGAAACCACTTTCCACCATTATGGAGACTGACAAAAACCTCCGGGAACCGCACGGAAACCTTGGGTGGGGTTGCAAAGTCTCCAGAGGTTTCTGTTCATGTTTCCTAAGTGGGACAGGGGCATAAGTGAAGACACAACCAAAGTACTCATTTAACTGTTCTGCCATTTCCTTGTTTCCCATTATAAAATCACCTTTCTCTGATTATGAGGGACCTACATTTGTCTTCACTAATCTTTTCCTTTTTACATATCTAAAGAAGCTTTTAGTGTCAGTTTTTATATTCCCCGCAAGCTTTCTATCATGCTCTTTTTCCCCCCTCTTAATCATCCCTTTGTCCTCCTCTATTGAGTTCTAAATTTCTCCCAGTCCTCTGGTTTGCGGCTTCCTCTGACCAATTTATATGCCTCTTCCTTGGCTTAAACACTATCCTTTATTAACCTCGTTAGCCACGGTTGAGCTGCCTTCACCGTTTTATTCCTCAAGAACTACATTAGATTTGTCAGGCAAGATCTCATCTTAACAAAGCCATGCTGTCATTGTCTTATTTTATCATGTGCTTCCAAGTACCCCAAAACCTTTTCCTTAATAGTGGACTAAAACTTTTTAAGAAAGGAGTGAGAGAGAAAACAGGGAATTATAGACCAGTTAGTCTGATATCGATGGTGTGGAAGATGCTGGAGTCAATTATAAAAGATGAAATAGCCAAACATTTGGATAGCAGTAACAGGATCGGTCCGAGTCAGCATGGATTTACAAAGGGGAAATCATGCTTGACTAAGCTTCTGGAATTTTTTGAAGATGTAACTAGGAAAACCCTAATTTGTCCCCTATTTGAGGAAGGTCCCCTAAGGTCCCCTAATTTGAGGAAGGATATTCTTGCTATTGAGGGAGTGCAGCATAGGTTTACAAGGTTAATTCCCGAGATAATTAATGATCTTGATGAAGGAATTGAAGGGGGGCAGTGTTAGCTGTGAGGAGGATGCTAGGAGACTGCCAGGTGATTGGATAGGCTGGGTGAGTGGGAAAATGTTTGGCACTTGCAGTATAATGTGGATAAATGTGAGGTTATCCACTTGGGTGGCAAAAACAGGAAAGCAGACTATTATCTAAATGGTGGCCGATTAGGAAAAGGGGAGATGCAACGAGACCTGGATATCATGGTACACCAGTCATTGAAAGTAGGCATGCAGGTGCAGCAGCCAGTGAAGAAAGCAAATGGTATGTTAACTTTCATAGCAAAAGGATTTGAGTATAGGAGGAGGGAGGTACTACTGCAGTTGTACAGGGTCTTCATGAGACCACATCTGGAGTATTGTGTACAGTTTTGGTCTCCAAATCTAAGGAAGGACATTATTGCTATAGAGAGAGTGCAGAGACGGTACACCAGACTGATTCCTGGGATGTCAGGTCTTTCATATGAAGAAAGACTGGATAGACTCGGCTTATACTCACTAGAATTTAGGAAATTGAGGGGGGATCGTATAGAAACTTACAAAATTCTTAAGGGGTGGGACCGGCTAGATGCAGGAAGGTTGTTCCCGATGTTGGGGAAGTCCAGGACAAGGGGTCACAGTTTAAGGATAAGGGGGGAATCCTTTAAAACCGAGATGAGAAAAACATTTTTCACACAGAGAGTGGTGAATCTCTGGAATTCTCTGCCACAGAGTGTAGTTGAGGCCAATTCATTGGCTATACTTAAGAGGGAGTTAGATGTGGCCCTTGTGGCTAAAGGGATCAGGGGCTATGGAGAGAAGGCAGGTACGGGATACTGAGTTGGATGATCAGCCATGATCTTATTGAATGGCGGTGCAGGCTCGAAGGACCGAATGGCCTACTCCTGCACCTATTTTCTATGTATCTATGTATCTATGAAAATGGACAAGGGAGAGCCAGTGGATGTAGTGTATCTGGACTTTCAGAAAGCATTTGATAAGGTCCCACATAGGAGATTAGTGGGCAAAATTAGGGCACATGGTATTGGGGGGTAGAGTGCTGACATGGATGGAGAAGTGGTTGGCAGACAGGAAACAAAGAATAGGAATTAACGGATGAGGATGCTATGAGAATGCAGGGTGACTTGGACAGGTTGGGGGAGTGGGCAGATGCATGGCAGATTAAGTTTAATGCGGATAAATGTGAGGTTATCCACTTTGGGAGCAAAAACAGAAAGGCAGATTACTATCTAAATGGCGTCATGTTGGGAAAAGGGGAGGCACAACTGGATCTGTGGGTCCTTGTTCATCAGTCTATGAAAGTAAGCATGAGGGTACAGCAGGCAGTGAAGTAAAAGAGAATGGCATGTTGGCCTTTACAACAAGAGGAATCGAATATAGGAGCAAAGAGGTCCTTCTGCAGTTGTACAGAGGCCTAGTGAGACCACACCTGTAGTATTGTGTGCAATTTTGGTCCCCTAATTTGAGGAAGGATATTCTTGCTATTGAGGGAGTGCAGCGTAGGTTTACAAGGTTAATTCCCGAGATAGCGGGGCTGTCATTTGGTGAGAGAATGGAGCAGCTGGGCTTGTACACTCTGGAGTTTAGAAGGATGAGAGGGGTTCTCATTGAAACATATTAGATTGTTAAGGGTTTGGACACACTAGAGGCAGGTAACATGTTCCCGATGTTGGGGGAGTCCAGAACCAGGGGCCACAGTTTAAGAATAAGGAGTAAGCCATTTAGAATGGAGATGAGGAAACACTTTTTCTCACAGAGTGTGGTGAGACTGTGGAATTCTCAGCCATTGAGGGCGGTGGAGGCAGGTTCGCTGGATGTTTTCAAGAGAGAGCTAGATAGGACTTAAAAATAGCGGAGTCAGGGGATATGGGGAGAAGGCAGGAACGGGGTACTGATTGGGGATGATCAGCCATGATCACATTGAATGGCGGTGCTGGCTCGAAGGGCCAAATGGCCTCCTCCTGCATCTATTTTCTATTGTCTTTAGTCTATTACCAACCACTGAAGTCAGGCTATAATTTCCTATCTTGTGACTTGCTCTTTTAAACAGTGGTGCTTTCAGGGGACTATATACTTTTTCAGCAGGACAGGCAGCATCTCTGGAGAGAAGGAATGGGTGATGTTTTGTGTCGAGACCCTTCTTCAGATTTAAGAAGGGTCTCGACCTGAAACGTCCCCCATTCCTTCTCTCCAGCGATGCTGCCTGTCCCGCTGAGTTACTCCAGCATTTTGTGTCTACCTTCAATTTAAACCAGCATCTACAGTTCTTTCCTACACATATATACTTTTACATACTTTCTTGGTCATCCTGTCCTGATATTCCTTTGCTTTCTATTCCATGTACACAATTTCATACTATTTCTTTTTACCTTTCATTATCATTTCAGTTGTAATTTCATTTGTTCTCTTATTATTTTTATTGCTTCCTTAACCTGCAGCACGCTGTCTCAGTGGTAGAGTTGCTGCCTTACAGTGCTTGCAACACCGCAGACCCGGGTTCGATCCCGACTACGGGTGCTGTCAAAACGGAGTTTGTACGTTCTCCCCGTGAACTGCGTGGCTTTTCTCTGAGATCTTCGGTTTCCTCCCACACTCCAAAGATGTACAGGTATGTAGGTTAATTAGTTGGGTAAATGTAAAAATTGTCCCTAGTGTGTGTAGGATAGTGTTACTGTGTGGGGATCGCTGGTCGGTGTGGACTCGCAGGGCCGAAGGACTTGTTTCCGCGCTGAATCTCTAAACTAAACTGAATTAAACCTCTTTTCCCTTGTGTCATTCTGTTGTTGTACCTCTTTCCTTGGAATGAGTTTTTTCTTGGTGTGGGAGATTGCAACCTTCACGTGGTCCGCCCTGTTTCAACGAATGCAATCAACCTGACATGCACAATCAAATAAGATCAAATGGAACAAATTGTCCCACAACTTTAGGCCATGCACGCAAGAAGAAGGAGACGAAGAAGGAGAATGAGTTTTTTCTTGTTATTCATCCCTGGCATATCATTATTTACCATTTTATTTCAGCAGAATATATTTCTTCCAGACTCCAATGTTTACTGATTTAAGTATTTTGTGCTCATGACAAAAATGTTTCCATTTTAGCATCTCTGGCTCCAATCTGCCTTCAAAAACTCTTTAAATGTTGAACAATGTGCATTAATGAATGAGATCATACCTCTCAGGATTCCCCAACATCAAATTATTCTCTTCAATAACTTGTAAATATGACAGTACACATTTGGCTATTGCATAAATAACTAATAAATGGGGTCACTAACTTGATTCACTGGTTTACAGCAATAAAGCAAGAGCCTTAATGGGAATTAATCTCCAGGAATATTGTGTTTCCACTTTATATCAGCTGACTTAACATAATTGAGAATTAGTGGCAATTGAAAGTTTTAGTGTCTGTATTTTATATATTCTAATCTTTCTGTTCAATGTGATTTGCAATTCTCACTTGTACCACAAACATCACTGACTTCTAACTGTTCCTGCTTATTCAACATTATTGCAATTCACAGTAGATCCCTATCTTGTGATCAGAATTGATGAAACACAGACATTAAACCAGCACCTGTCTATGATAAAGAAAAGTCAAACTAGTAAATATTTGCTAGTACTGCTCTCTTGGCTAACTACCAATCTAAGTTAATTGTTATTAAATTAATTATCAAAGCATAAATGAAATTTGGGAGCAATGTTGAGAACGTTATTGTACAACGACTAGATATACTTTCATTACACATCATCTCCAGTAATTTTGGAAATATGTTATTACATGGATATTTTAACAAACATACTTTTTAAAAAAAATTCTAAACAAAATAGCATGCAAAGTGCAAATAAAGTACTAATCTTCCCAAACATGTGCCTCTAATCATGAACCCATCTAATGGGAATGGAGATTAGTAAATTGTAGGTTAATAAGGCACACTTTTCCAGAAATAAAAAGAATGGATACAAAACTAGGGAACCCTGCTCATAATTTACTGGTGAGTACTAACTGTGGGTGAGAAACGATGCTGCGTTTGAATAATGCTCCCAAATTAGCATATGACCGTCAGATTTCCCCTACAATTTACCGTCAGATTTCCCCTGCAATTCGTTTATTTATTTATTTATCTATTTATTTATTTATTTATTTATGTGTTTTAAAATATATATATATATATTTATTAGAAGTACAGTATATTACAATAGTACAAGCCAAATATATCTTATTACATTTATTGTACCACTTCATTTTTTAAGCTTTAAAAAGAGAGAGTAATAAAGAAAGTGAGAGAAAGTCATGATATTGTGAAAGAGTGATCAAAAAGAAAGACCCATTAAGCAAAGAGTTAGGGAAAAAAGTTAAGAAATAGGCCATAGAAAAGAAAAAAAGAAAAAGAAACAAAAGCTCTATTATGAAGACCGCGCAAAAAGGGACATACCAACTTCGTATTTTTGATCCCCCCTTACCAGATTCTGACACCGTTTCCTTTTAAAGTACTGATGCACCTTCTACTTGTAGTAAGTCGATAAATGATGACCACATCTTTTGGAAGTGGTCTGATTTGCCTGCAAGAAGGAGTCTCATATCTTCAATTTAGATGATAACTTTCACCCTTTAATGTCTAAGGCAGCTCTGAGAACAGTTCCACCACTCCCACTTCTTTCCCCTATAATTTAAAAGAAAACAGCACAGACAACACAGAACAAGAGGAACAAGCCTTTCAGCCCATGACATCCGAGTCAACCATGAAGCTGGTTTAAACTGCATGGGTGCCTGCAAATGTTCACAATCTCTCCATTCTCATAAACTGTGCTATCATATCTGCTTCCACCACCATTCACAGCAACATGTTACATTCCCTCCGTAAACATCTTGCCTCGTAAGTCTCCTTCAAGCTTTCACCCTCTCACTTTAAAGCCATACTTTCTAATATTTGACAGTTCCACCCTGGGAAAAAAAAAATCTTCTCTATCGATGCCTCTCAAGATGTTATATATTTCTATCAGAACGCCATAGGCAGGAACTGCAGATGCTGGTTTAAATCGAAGATGGCACAAAATGCTGGAGTAACTCATCAGGACAGGAGGAATGGGTGACGTTTCAGATCAAGATCCTTCGACTGGTCTGAAGAAGTGTCTCGACCCGAAAAGTCACCCATTCCTTCTATCCAGAGATGCTGCCTGTCCCGCTGAATTATTCCAGCATTTTGTGTCTATCCATCAGATTTCCCCTAACACTTGAGAAAGGTATGTCCAACCTCGAGGGCACATTTCACTGTGAAAACAAAATTCTCACCCAACCATTATGAGTACAATTTCTCAATACTGTATGTGAAAAGATGCATTACCCTGGGCAAAACTATTTTTTAACTACAAACCTCTTTTTTTTAATAGATGTGCAAATAAATCTTTAGGCCCTTACCTCCAGATGAATTTTCATCATTGCAAGACTTTAAACCTCTTAAAAGTTGTTTTATATTGTAAATCTTTTCAATTTAAAGTGACACAAGTTGCTTTGAAGATAGAATTTAGCACCAAGCTAACCATTAATGGATCTCACTGGGAATTTCCCCCCCGATGATTTAAAACACTAATTAAATATTAGCATACTGAATTTATCCCATATTGCCTGTTGCCCACTGTATTCCAAAGAAAAGCATTATGCTGATTAATTTTCTTAGTGAAGGATTGTTTGCCTGGAAGACAGACCACCAGTCTACTATTTCAACTGGGAATAAAGTGATTTGAACCAGCCTTTAAATTGAATTCCACACAAATGTTAAAAGACACTGTTGTACACAGTCAGGGATTTGATTTTATCACACTGACAAATTAAATGATATTGAAAAGAATAGGGTGATATAACAAACAGATCAATACACTTTATTGTCACTCTGCAGCATTTTGAGACTAAAAAAAATTGCAGCTGAACTGAACAAGATTTTGAGTGGGTCATGGCAAGGTGATTTGGAACAATTTTAACACCTGAAACTCATTAATGTTGATCCTCATCCTGAGTGGAAAATACTGAGCAGTGGCTTTTCGGGCCTGTGTAAAATTGACCATGAGAGACCGGCTGGTATTCTCTTCATGCCTTCTCCTCCCTCTCCAGGTACATTGATAATTTATTTTAATTCAATAACTATCAAAACAGGTGTGCGTCGTAGATATTACACAAAGCCTGATTAGAAATAATCAAACACTGATTACAGATGGTCAGTCTGAAGAAGGGTCTCGACTAAAAACGTCACCTATTCCTTCTCTCCTTAGATGCTCCCTCACCCGCATTTTTGTCGACCTTCGATTTTTCCAGCATTTGCAGTTCTTTCTTAAACAGATAGTCAACACATCTTTGTGTGTGGGAAATCATGCCTCACAAGTTTAATAAGAGTTGTTTTGAAGAGGTCACCAAGGAGATTGATGAGGGCAAGATGGTGGATGTTGTCAACAAGAACTTTAGCAAGACCTTTGAGAGGATCCCGCTTGGTAGGCTAGAAGGTTCAATCACAGGATGAGCTAGCAAGACAATTCAAATCTGGCTTGGTGGAAAAAGTCAGAGAAAATTAGAGTTGTTTTCACTTCATTGTATCCACTTCACTTTATCCACTTTGGTGGCAAAAACAAGGGGGCAGATTATTATCTCAATGAGGTTAGGTATGGGGGGGGCACAGCGAGACCTGGGTGTCCTTGTACACCGGTCACTGAACGTTGGCGTGCAGGTACAGCAGGCAGTGAGAAAGCTAATGGAATGTTGGCCTTCATAACAAGAGGATTTCAGTATAGGAGTAAAGAGGTTCTTCTGCAGTTGTATAGGGCTCTGGTGAGACCACATCTGGAGTATTGTGTACAGTTTTGGTCTCCTAATTTGAGGAAGGACATCCTTGTGATTGAAGCAGTGCAGCGTAGGTTCACGAGATTGATCCCTGGGATGGCGGGACTGTCATATGAGGAAAGATTGAAAAGACTAGGCTTGTATTCACTGGAGTTTAGAAGGATGAGGGGATATCTTATAGAAACATATAAAATTATAAAAGGACTGGACAAGCTAGATGCAAGAAAAATGTTCCCAATGTTGGGTGAGTCCAGAACCAAGGGCCACAGTCTTAGAATAAAGGTGAGGTCATTTAAAACTGAGGTGAGAAAAAACTTTTTCACCCAGAGAGTTGTGAATTTATGGAATTCCCTGCCACAGAGGGCAGTGGAGGCCAAGTCACTGGATGGATTTAAGAGAGAGTTAGATAGAGCTCTAGGGACTAGTGGAGTCAAGGGATATGGGGAGAAGGCAGACACGTGTTATAGATAGGGGATGGTCAGCCATGATCACAATGAATGGCGGTGCTGGCTCAAAGGGCCAAATGGCCTCCTCCTGCACCTATATTCTATGTTTCTATGTTTTCAGATTGAACCATGTGACCAGTGATCTGTACACTACAGGGATCTGTACATGGGGCTAGCAAATTGTGGATACTAAAATAGTAGTAGTGAGGCTTCCTATGGCTATGATATTGGTTTATGTCATGTTGGATGTGAAAGGCCAGTTACAATTAAATAAGTGGCTAGAATACAAATTGCACAGGTGTAGTGTAGAGAGAAATAACAGCATATGACAGTCAATTATGATGGCAGAGGTCCCGAAGAGCATGGTGTAGAGCAGGAAGCCCTTGGGGTAGCAGGCATCCAAATTTGGGGATCTGGGGGAAACAAGCCTCAATTACCTTGCGGAGATTGCGATTGTTTTCCGGATCGTATTAATCTCGGTTGCTGGGGAACGGCCTAAACATCATGTACACAAATTCATGAAATAGGTGAGATAGTCAGGATAGTGAACAAGCTATTTGACACTGTGTTCTGTTGCTTTTTATTAGCGTTATGTCAAATCTCGTAGGGAATTGGCTAGTAGGGGACAGATGGGATTTAATCAAACGTGTTGTACTAAGACAACTACAAAAATTACCAAATATTCTAAATACTAAGTATTAAATAATGATCTTACAGGACTGGTGCAGAAGGTATTTATTTGTTCTGAAGAAGCATGAGCAGTTTCTGAGGCTGCACCCGCTGAGTTTCTCTCCACTTTATGTAGGTATAGTCAAAATCCAGTAAATGATAGAGGCCCGAAGAGCAGGAGCAGGATAGAACAAGCCATTTGACATTGCGTTTGTCAGTCAGGGAATTGAGTAGGGGAGATGGGACATCATGCATGGTGAGAATTATTTTCACTGAGGGCTCTTTTCCCAGGGGGCATAGAGGATGGTCGAGAAGGAGTCTGGAGGGCACTGGTGAAAGGGGAAAGATTTAAAAGAATCAAAAGGGACAATTTCTCTTCACAGAAGGTGGCATGCACATAGAATGAATTGCCAGAGGAAGTTGTAGAGGTGGGTACAATGATGATGTTTAAAAGATATTTGGAAAGGGTCATGGATCGGAAAGGTTTAGAGGGATATGGACCCAAACACAGGAAAATGTGACTGGGACAGTTATAAAAATCAGTGGCATGGTCAACATATTAGACTTGTTTCTGTGTTGTATGATTAAACACTCTATGATATTACACCATTGGTAGTGCGCATATTTTTTGAAAGATACAAGGAAATTGGAGAAAGATTGATATGGCCTTTCTCACATAAACGTGAAAACATTTACATCAGAATTTGCAGGTTAAATGAGGTGGTAATTTGCTACAGAATGCTCTGCATTTGGATGCCACTCATTGAAATGCAACCTTCAGCTTTTCCTTTCCCAGTGAAACGTGCTGCTGCTTGGCATAGTTGAGCTGAATCAATTTAAAGCAAGATGATTAACTTGCGAGAGGCATTAAATTGTTTGTTTGATGCAATTTTATACAAATATCTACACCATCCATCTATTTTAAAACATCTTCTTTGCTCACTGGTTGCACACCTATCCTGGAATCAGAAGGTTATGGGTTAAACACCAAATCCAGAAATTACATTCATGAACTACAATTCTATGTGATTTTGAGTAAATATTGCCATGAGACAGGCTCAAACTGCACATCCAGGGATCTGGGTAATATCTTTGGTATTATATAAAAACAGAGCAGACCATTTCCTGATATTTCTAGCCTTAAAAATTGCACACAATACAGAATATCCATTAATTCATTTAGCTGTTGTCTCTGTCCCCTTCCACTATATTTCTTGATCTGGGTTTATCAGAATCAGAATCAGATTTTATTCGCCAAGTTTGTTTTGCAACATACGAGGGATTTCACTGGCCAGGTCAGTCATACAATTAAAAGCAACAGATCACTCAAAAACACATTTTAACATGAACATCCACCACAGTGACTCCTACACATTCCTTGTGTGTAGGAATGGCCTACTCCTGCACCTATTGTCTAACTGTGATGGGACTGAAGGCTGATAAATTAGGGCAAAATTAGGGCACATGGTATTGGGGGTTGAGTGCTGACATGGATAGAGAAGTGGTTGGCCCACAAAGAGTAAGGATTAACGGGTCCCTTTCAGAATGGCAGGCAGTGACTAGCGGGGTACCGCAAGGCTCGGTGCTGGGACCGCAGCTATTTACAATATACATCAATGATTTAGATCAAAGTAACATTAGCAAATTTGCAGATGACACAAAGCTGGGTGGCAATGTGAACTGTGAGGAGGATGCTATGAGAATGCAGGGTGACTTGGACAGGTTGGGGGAATGGGCAGATGCATGACAGATTAAGTTTAATGTGGATAAATGTGAGGTTATCCACTTTGGTAGCAAAAACAGGAAGGCAGATTACTATCTAAATGGCGTCAAGTTGGGTAAAGGGGAAGTACAACGGGATCTGGGGGTCCTTGAGACATCAGTCTATGAGCATGTAAGCAGCGCAGGAACAGGCAACAGTTCGAAGAAAACCCTTCTTGGCATGTTGGGGGTCCTTGTACACAAGAGGAATAAAATAGGCAGGTAGGCAGCAAAGAGGCAAATGGCTTCTTTATACAAGTCAAATATAGTAAAGGGCCCTAGTTAGACCACACCTGGAGTATTGTGTGCAGTTTAGGTCCCCTAATTTTAGGAAGGACATTCTTGCTATTGAGGGAGGGCAGCGTACGTTTACAAGGTTAATTCCCAGGATGGCGGGACTGTCATATGCTGAGAGAATGGAGCAGCTGGGCTTGTACACTCTGGAGTTTGGAAGCGTGAGAGGGCATCTCATTGAAACATATAAGATAGTTAAGGGCTTGAACACTCTAGAGGCAGGAAACATGTTCCTGATGTTGGGGGAGTCCAGAACCAGGGGCCACAATATAAGAATAAGGAGTAAGCCATTTAGAACAGATTTGAGGAAAACCTTTTTCTCACAGAGAGTGGTGAGTCTGTGGAATTCTCTGCCTCAGAGGGCAGTGGAGGCAGGTTCTCTGGATGCTTTCAAGAGAGAGCTTGATAGGGCTCTTAAAAATAGCAGAGTCGGGGGATATGGGGAGAAGGCAGGATCGGAGTACTGTTTGGGGATAATCAACCATGACTGCATTGAATGGCGGTTCTGGCTCGAAGGGCCGAATGGCCTACTCCTGCACCTATTGTCTATTGTCTATTGTCTCACTGTGATGGAAGGTGAAATAAAGTTCAAGTCCTTCCTTTTGTTCTTCTTCGGTCGGGGGCCTCGATCCCTCCGTTGGCGGGACGGTCTTGACTCCCATAGCCAGTGGCGTTCAGGCCCTCCGCGTCGAGGCGATCAGCTCCTGCTTTGGGAGGATGTCAGCACCCCCGCGCCCGGCGATCGAATCTCGCATCAGGGCTGGTTGAACCATCTGCGGCGTTGGAGCTCCCGACTTGCCTCTCCCGAAACTGCGAGCTCTTGATGGTAAATTCCGCAGGCCATGGTGGGAGCGATCCCAGGCAAGGGATCTGCTCCAATGTTAAGTCCGTGCCCCGCGGTGGAGCTCACGACTGTCGGAGGAGGCTTCCAGCTCCAGTGATGGTAGGCCGCAGAGCCCGGAGAATGCAATCCGAAAATTGATCACATCTCTGGGAAGGTAAGAGCTTGAAATAAAGTTTCCCCCGATCCCCTCCCCCCACATAAAACAAACCGAAGTACATTAAAACAAATTATTAACAAACTCTAAAAATAACACAAAGATGAAAAAACTAACCAACTGCCGGCAGGGCTGCCATCTCCCCTGCGCCCCTGGTGGTCTTATCTAGGTTTATATTTCACTCCTCCTTCACTCTTTTCTCCTCATCTAACACCCATTTGTCTCCTTTTTATATTTAGCCTTTGTTCACACCTTTGCCAATCAACTCCCCCCTCACCAGTATCCACCTATCACTTGCCAAGCATTGTGTGTCCCCCCCCCCCCCCCAGTTTAGAGATACAGCATGGAAATTGGCCTGTTGGTCGACCAATTCCGCACCAACCAGCGATACCCACACATTGACACGACCCTCCACACACTAAGGACAATTTTACGTTTATGCCAAGCCAATTAACCTGTGCATCTTTGGTGTGTGGGTGGGTGGAAATCGAAAATCTCGGAGAAACCCTCGCAGCACGGGAAAAAAATACAAACTCTGTACAGACAGCAACTGTAGTCGGGATCAAACCCGACTCTACCACCGCGCCACTCTGCCGTCCCTGAAGCTTGAAGAAGGTACCGAGCCAAAACATTATCCATCAATGACCTGCAAAAATGCTGCCTGTTATTCCAGCACTTTATGTTTTACTCAAGATTGCAGCATCTGCCATTCCTGCTTTGAACACGAATGTCGTGAGTTCTTAATTTCAATCTGACCACAGAATCTACCCACCCTCAATTGTAACTACCAATAATGAGTTCTTTGAACTGACGAGAACATCACAGCTCATGGCCCTGAACAATACATAAAAAGTTTTATACAGTTTAATATTTCTGATAATATAATTTTATTTGATCTTTTCTGCTGCAATGCCAGATAGCAACTGCTAAAATTCTTTACAAGGCATACAGCGATTTTAAGCACAGCTTGTTTTCAGAAGTACCCAAGGGACATGCTGAACTATTATTTCATTTCACTTTTAGGAACAGTTTTCTTCTATAAATAAATATTAAATATCACCACATCCAGGCCTATGAATAGTCTCTACATTAGCAGCTCCTGTTCATAACTATACAGCAAAAATTAATGATGCTGTGCTATAATAACTAGCCAATAGTCTCAACCGTGAGAACAAATTATTCCCACTGCATTACAAGTAGCAACACAGAAATTGAGTATGTTTCATGTTAGCTTATTGTCTGAACTGATTTACATGCCAGACCTAACTTGTATGTTAACCTGATTTCTCATTCTCCTTTGTGTATATGTGTGAGTATGTGTGTGAGTGTGTGTGAGTGCGTGTGCATGTGTGTGTGAGTGGTGTGTGTGAGTGGTGTGCTCGTGTGTGTGCTCGTGGTGTGTGCGTATGTGTGTGCATGTGTGCGTGTGCGCATGTGTGTGAGCGAGTGTGTTAGTGTTAAACATTATTAAAGGATAAAATCCCCCTAAAAATGAGAGTAGCTGAGAACAGTAATCAATTTGTTCACCCGGAGGGTTGCTGTGACTATGCTTTTTCAGTCATCATTTTCTCTTGTAGTCTCAGTAGGATACACCAGGGAGGCTAAAACCAAGAATTTTGAATTTTGCTACAAATTTCTGTATCCTTAAAACGTACCTCAGAGGCCAGCCCCATAAAAATGAGAAATATCGTTTTCCTGTTCCTAATTAGGAAACTCTCTCAGCAAATAAAAATTAAGATATACATCCTCAGGAACAAATTATGATTCTAACTCTTTATTAAGCGCCATTAGAAGTTAATAAACATGACAAATCATGTAAGAATTTGCAGTGTTATGTTCTTCTCCTTCCAAGGAGGATAGATAAAAGAAGAAAGAGTCTTCAATGATCTTCTAATTAGTGGTTGCCCCCATGGTACACCACCATGCTCTCTAATGAGAACCAATTTATGGTCATAATAAAAGTTGTTTGGTTAGGTTTATGGTTCCTTATGCAGGAGACACTATTAAGCAGTAAAACCAGTAAATTTCTCCTGAGGCGTTCAAAGCAGCACTGGAGATCATATTGGCCATGCATTCGTTATCTGTTAAATCTTATTTCTTTCACATGATGCAATCCTTCTCCCAATTAAAATTCTTCTACAAGACATGTGTGGGAGGTACATCAAAAATGCAGACTTCTTTCTTGAGTTCATGTCCTGAGGCCAGAAAGTAGCGCGTACTGACGTGTTGAATCAAATTTGACTTCAATTTATGTTGCTACCCCTTCTGCACCCAGGAGAAGGCTGGCAATCATATTTCTTTTTCAGTTGACCATTGTTTTCAGGAATATTAGAATTATGTTTTTGTTTATCTTTAATGGTGTATCTATTTGCTATGAATGTGATTCCGTTTTCGGGATCAATGGCTCATTTGCATGTTATCCAACTTTACTGAACTAACGAGTGACATCAAGCTATGCACCAATAACTTTCCCTAGCCTGTTATTAATTGCCCAGAATGCTCATTCTGTCAGGACTTTAACTATGTGTATAATATCCCTATTGATTTGTACCTATGACCATCTATGTCTGAATCTAGCGAGTGCAATTTACACATTGCTCAGCATTCACACAATATTGAGTGCTTCATTTGTTCTCTATTTCAAGAATAAAATCATGCATTTATAAGCAGTTATTATCTTAAGAGGACTCTACGCACAGTATTGAATTACTTTTGTGCAGTCATTGTTATGAAATAGGAAATAGTAACTGGGCCAGTTAACTTGCCCAGAGCAATAATTAGATAATGACTTCATGATGATCTGTCCCATATCTCATCTTATTAAAGATCTCTCTGTAATTTTCCCTCCGAGCTGAGCCTTGAAAATAATTGCTGCCCATGTATGATCATAGGACTACTGCCCTTTTTTCCCCCATTCAAGGCATGTCATTAGACGGATTGGTGGTCAATTTATTACATTAAGGCACTGGATTATACAACTGGATGAGAAGAAAATATGTATAGACTTAAGAAGAGAAGACAGATGCAATTGGGAGACACAACAGGGAAGCAGACTTTTCATCACACCATCAACACCCAGCATCATCACCCATTTACCATGTTGATCCAAAACCCAAAAGGTTTGTGGAACTCCACGGGTCAGGTAGCATCTGTGGAGAGAATAGACAGGCGATATTTTGGGTCAGGATCCTACTTCACATCCCGATCCAAAAGGTTGTCTGTCCATTCCTTCCATAAATACTACCTGACCCAACTGAGTTCCACCAGCACTTTGTGTTTTATTCAAGCCTCCTGCATCTGCAGTTCACTGTGTCCATCACATTAACCCCTCTGGTTTCATTAGGGTGCATAGGATAATTATTTTTTTATTTTTTTTTAATTTTTTAAATCAGCTTTTACTGTTAAACTGCTGTCATATAAACACTTAACCAGGTTCAAAATTAGTGCCGGAGTGAGCAAGTTAATCTCATATAAGGGTAACCTGTTCCTTATTTTCAATTACAGAACCATTGCTATTTATTTTCTAGGAGGCCCACACTGCCTCTATTTTATTTTCTCTTTGCAAGTAGAAATTCTTGCACCTCAGGTCCCGTCTCACATTACTTTTTTTTTTTATTGAACACTTTCACAATAATGAATCCTGAGGCTGGTTTGTCGATTTTACTGTGGGCTGTCTCTGCCAGTAAACCTTGTCAAAATCTACACTTGGAAATTAGATTTGAACATAATTTGGTGTGTTAAATTATAGTGCATCTTGCATCAATGGGACCTATTGCGGTGAATCATGTAATTGGCCAAAATGATGTTTAAATCAGGTTAACCCACAATTTAGATTCATGCTTGATTGAATGTAACTATTGACACTTTGCTGCACATCATTCTACAAAGAGCCACAAAATGCTGGAGTAATTTGGTGTGTCAGGCAGCAACTTCGCAGAACTTGGATAGGTGATGTCTGGTGTCGGAACCCTTACTTAGACTCTTTCTGACGTATCTAGGGGTACTGCCTGACCTGCTGAGCTACTCCAGCACTTTTTTGTAAGCCATTATCTGCAGCCATTTTGTCCCCAATCTAAGAAGGGGTTCGTTTTTCAAGTCATACTCCCCGGGTAGAAGATGCCTAAAGTGCCACTGAGGCAACAAAGGTCACAATGAATAGAGAAAGAGCTCCCACATTTACTCAAAGATCAATGAAAGCATCCTTTACTGAAGCATGCTAGGAGGAATGTTCTGTGGGCCAAGGAAGATGGAAGATTAGCTGGGGCTACCGTGAGGTAGAAATGGCTTCAGCTAAGTTTTAGTTCTAGTTTTAGAGATACAGTGCTGAAACAGGCCCACCAAGCCCGCGCCGACCAGCAATCCCCGTACACTAATACTATCCTACACACAAGGGACAATTCATCAAATATACCAAGCCAATTAACCTGCTAAGCTGCGCATCTTTGGCGGGTGGGAGGAAACCCGTGATCCTGGAGAAAACCCACGCAGGTCAAGAGGAGAACGTACAAACTCTGTACAGACAAGCACCCATAGTCAGGATCAAACCTGGGTCTCTGGCACTGTAGGGCAGCAGCTCTACCATTGGGCCATCAGCTGCCTTCTCTGGATGCAAGAATTCCCACACATGCAGTCAATGCAGACATAAATTTTATATCACTACCAGAAACATCAGTGGGAGTTACATAGCATTGAAAGCATCAGTTATGAGCCACTTAGGCAAATAGATCATGAATGTGTTGATTGGTGTATGCTAAAGGGCCTGTCGCACTGTACGAGGTAATTCAAGAGTTCTCCCGAGTTTTCCCCTGATTCGAACTTGGAGAATGTCCTAGCGGGTCCGTAGGAGTTCGTGGATGTCTCGTAGCGGCTCATACGAGTAACGGTAGGTACTCGGGAAATCCGGTAAACTCGTGACGTTTTTTCAACACTGTGAAAAATGTCCACGAGAAAAAAATCCTCGTGATGAAAAGAATTGTTACTTTTTACTTGTAAGAGCCGCTACGAGACAAGATGCTCGGCTAACATGGAAGAAGAACAAAATGTAACAAATTGGTTCAAAGTGCTCCAAGTTGTTTTGAGCTTGTTCATTAATGGTCATGAGTAGAATCATAAGGATTCAATTTAAGTTATTAAGGAAGAAAATAGGCAATGCAACATTCGTGACATTGTTAAGTATCTGAAGAAAGATACTGACCCACAATATTACCTATCCATGTTCTTCAGCGATGTTGCCTGACTGCTGAGTTACTCCAGCGCTTTGTGTCATATTTTTGTAAACCAGCATCTGCATTTTCTTGTTTCTGCAGTATTAAGTATATGTCAGATGCTGAAAAAATGCAGCTGTTCTTACAGGCTTTTTTTCAAACCAAAGCATGTTCATGTGCAATTGCATCACCAGCCAAATGAATCCATTTGAATCCACTGTTTAGAGCTGATTTTGGATCTTGGCCATTATAGTTGGCTCCTAGCCTGGCTAAGTCTCAGTCATTCCAGACGCACCACCTCACACATATTGTACCCCTCAGCGTCTCCTCTTGGTGCTCAAGGTGGTGGGATCAGGAAAGCTAAACAAGGGTGGCACAGGCTGTGTTGATCTAGACATAGACCATTGCATCAACACATGGGGGGAGGGGGAATGCAGGGAGCGGCAATGTTGAGCAGGCGAGATATTCTGTGAAGATGCAATAAAAATGAGTCAAGGAGATTGCCATGCTGAGAGGAGAGGGCGGGCAAAAGGGAAATGCACAAAACGTCTGGACATTCACAGGCAGAAGATTTGGGGTAGTTTAAGAGAAGTGAAATGTGATTGCTAATGGTTCTGAGACCTTCAATGACAATGAACTGTGTCAGTGGAGCCTGTATTGACAAGGCCCTGTTTCAAGCATGTTTGGTCTCGCCGATGTACATGAGTCCGCACCTCGAACAACGGATACAGTAGATGAGGTTGGGGGAGTTGCAAGTCAACCTCTGCCTCCTCCAACCTCATCCACCATATCCATTGATCATGGTGCGGATTCTTATACTGGGCAATCATTTCGGCAAACACCTTTTGCTCACTCTGCCTGGGCATACCTGATCTCCCGGTTACCAAACACATGAACTCCCCTTCCCATACTGATCTTTCTGGGCTTCCTCCACTGTCAGAGTGAGGCCAAATGCAAATTGGAGAAACATCACCTCATATTTTGCTTGAGCAGCTTACACCCCAACTTCAAGTTCATTTTCTCCCTCTCTCCCTCTCCCTCCCTCTCCCTCCCCCCTCTCTCCCAAGTCGTTGTGCCATCTTCAAAGTCGTCTAGTTGAATCTCGTTTTTCACCTCACACACAGCTAACAATGGCCTGTTCCCTGTATCATGAATAATTTTTTTGCATATCTTTCATTAATTTGTTCCATATCTCTCTGTATCACCGTCTACATCTCTTGTTTCCCTTTCCCCGACTCTCAATCTGAAGAAGGGTAATGAACCAAAACATCACCTATTCATTTTCTCCAGAGGCGCTGTCTGACCCACTGAATTACTCCAACTTTGTGTCCATCTTAGGAGTGCCGGTACATAGTTCCTTGAAAGTGCCATCACGGGTATATAGGGTGGGCAAAAAAAGCTTTTGGGGAATTGGCCTTCATCAGTCAGAGTATTGAGTATAGAAGTTGGGAGGACATGTTACAATCATACAAGACATTGGTGAGGCCACATTTACAACTGTGTTCAGTTTTAGTCACCGATTTCAGGAAGGATTTGTCAAGCTGGAAAGCTGGAAGATTTACGAGAATGTTGCCAGGACTCAAGTGCCTGAGATATAGGGAGAGGTTGAGCAGCCTTGGACTTTATTCCTTGGAGCAGAGGAAGATGAAGGGTTATCTAGTAGAGGTGAGCAAGTTCATGAAAGAAATAGATCAGGTAAATGCAGTATTTTGCCCAGAGCAAGGTCAAACAAGAACCAGAGGACATAGGTTAAAGATGAAAGGGGAAAGATTTAATAGTAGCTTGAGGAGTTATTGTCAGATGCTGCCTGGCATGCTGAGTATTTGAAACATTTCTGTTTTCAGTTAAATCAGCATCACAATACTGCATAGATCTAGTAAAGCAACACATTGCACACATTGCAATCACTTCTTGCAGCGGTGGAGCGTGTTGGGGTTTAGCCCATTTGTTCCTAGTTGCTTTCAATTGATGGGGAGTATTCATAAAATGACAAGCAATTATTAGTCTTTTAGGGAACATCAGGCGATCTCAATTTCAAAGCTCTTGTACAAGATTAGTGTTCGAAAACCATGGGCTAATGTGCCTGTCCAACTTGGGCGACATTTTAGGTGACTGCAGGAGACTATGCGGTCGCCACATGGTCGACACATGTTCGCGGGTGATTGCCGGGGAGTCGCCTTCATGGTCGTGAGGAGTTCCCGCATTCTGGGAACAAGTTGCGGCCTCATCATGATTGCCGTGAATTTTTCAACATGTTGAAAAATTAGCACCGACTAGGATGAAGCTGCCATGGAGGGTAGCGAGAATTCTCGTGCCGTAGGTGGGTCGCCAGGAGATCCTAGTGGGTTGCCAGGAAATCGAAGCTTCTTGTAGGTTGTAGCCGTGCTGACTGGTGAATTTCATTGGCTCATTGGGGAAAAAAAAAAGCAGTAGTTTTCAGAACCAAGGATAACCGACCAGTAATGTTAATGTCCACCGAGCTTCACAGCCGTGCATCTTTAGCTTCTTAAAAGTTGTCTCCACTCCTCCCCCCTCTCTTAAAGGACTTGCCGTACACTGTGCTTTAGCTGTCTTAATTACAGCACCAACCTTCCTGTTCATCGCGGTGTGTGTCTGTATCACATGGGATTTGCACTGTGCGAATGTCACTCAGCTAGCCCTTCCCCCGCTTGTCCTGTCCCCCACCTGCATAACAGGCTGGTTAAGGAAGCGGTGTGTGTGTGTGTGTTCCACTCTGACAGTCGCCGGTTTTTCAGGCGACTGCCGGCAACTTGACAGTCGCCGGCAATCGCCAGAAAAATTGCCCAAGTAGGACAGGCCCATGACTTTAACACGACATACTGGCATGGTTACCCCATACACCAGCACTTTCATGCACAATTCTACAGGCCGTGACATTTCTGCCACTGAACATTTAGTTCCAAGTTCTGAATGTAATGTACCCAGATCTCAGCAATTACTGCAATGTCATATCCTCCAATATGAATTCGCTCCAATGTATTTAATTCGCTCCTTCAAGGAGTTTTTAATGAAATACATTTATCCGAGCTGTATTAATCTAGCCTGCATTTCTACTGTACTGTTCTAATCCATAGATTCCCCCATCTCTCCGATTATATGCTTTCATTTTTTTTTTTAAACCAGCAACAGTAAAGCCATTTTTGATTACTAATCTAATCTCTTCACTATTAATAATCCAGTCTTTTTCCTCAACCCCAGGCCTTTTCCATTTAACAATAACTCTCTCCCTCCCTCACCCTCTCTCGTAAAATTTCTTACAGGTCCAATCGCAATGGAACTCTCTTCCCTAATCTGTTTTGTTCAGGTAATTATTCAGAACTGTAAATTAATTGCGATTAACTCACACCATTAATGTGATTGCCAATTAACATATCAATTACTTTAACATGCCACTTGCAAGGATTGATGGAAAATAAAATTATACTGACCTTTCTTATAATGAAAAAAACAGGGCTCCATACGCTCACTCATGGGTCAGATATGACCTGTCAGACTGCCTCAGATTCCTGGCACGTCACATTTTTACCTTGAGCTTCAAACATTTGGCTTGAGATCTCTATTCCAATCTTTACTTTGTGGACCTCTCTCTCCCACAATTGTTTTGATCATCCACACCAGTCACAAAATACAAGAGTGAAGGAAGCAAAACATCAAGTGTCCAACCTGCATGAACGACATCTAGGATGACGGATACTGGGCCTCCTGACTTCTGTTGCCATGGGTTGCAGACTAATCTTGAGAAAAGGGGAAAAGAGAGAGGAGCGGTAAGAAAATGTGGAGAAAAGAGCAAAGCACAAACAAGGTGATAAAAATAGGGAGAGAACGCTAAGAGATGAGAATGCAAGAGGGAGGGAGATAAAAGGAGGAGAAAATATGTCGAAGAGTCATAGACTGATAGAATGTGGAAACAGGCCCTTCGGCCCAACTTCCCAACTTCCCCACATGGGCCAACATGTCCCAGCTACACTAGTCCCACCTGCCCACGTTTGGTCCGTATCCCTCCAAACCTGTCATAATAGAGATGTGTGGGAGGAAGTAGATAATAGGAGGTGTAGATATAAAATTGAAGGTAGCATGAGAGATGGTGAAGAAAGAGCAATGTGCAGTTTGAAGGGCTGGTGTGGAGTATTATGAGTTTCAAAACTCTCGGATACCCAGTTCAGAATTGGTTCCTTTGATTGGAAATCAAAGCTAAAGATGGTTCAATTCTGCTGGCTTTATTGGAAGGGTCAGTAGAACCTACTTTTATTCTGGTTAGATCTAGATCCAACCACATCTACAGTTCATGTCAGAATCACATCCTTCACTTCTGAAACCGATTCCAGGTAAATCACTAGTGCCCAGAAAAGTTGGATAATGTGGGCTGCTAACTCTGACCACACTTGAACCTTCATACAGCTCTAGTCTCCTCTGCCCTTCTTTAATCTAATTGAAAAGAAAACACTGTTCAAAGTGTATAAGCAAAGCAGTGAAGATAACCAGGCTCTGTGGTTATGAGCCACATTGTTACCTATCAGTGAAGTTCAGGAGTTTCCAAGATAGAAGGCAGTTTCAGAAAACCCACAAAGGAATTTCAACAAATGAGAATTAAAAATTGTATAATTAGTGGTTATGAACTCAAGCTGGCTTCTATTGGTCAATTAAATTTAAAGGCAAACTATTTTTTATTGGTTCATTCAAAATACTGGTTTTCTATTCAATAATAGTTAACACCAATTAAAACCATGATTAGTTAACAATTAGCTTCTTTAATTGCATAATTAATCACAATTAATTTCTTTAATCACTTGACAACACCAATTATTGCCTGAGAGATACTATATTTTAATTTAGGTCACAACAACAGACACTCGCAAAATGACCATTTGCCTTTTTTTGATATTGTGTTGTCATTCCAACATGGTGCAGAACAATAGGGTTTCCAACTTTAATTACTTGTGATATAAAATCAAAATGATCCACAACTTTGCACCAGGTAGGATGAATGCTGTTTGCAATCTGTTCTCCTAATTATAGAGGCCCCACGGCTATTCCATCATTCATCCTATTCTCCTCCCACCTCTTGGTTGTCTGCTGCTTCAGATTGCCATAGCCAGGCATGATCATTATTACATAACAATTTATTCATATCCACACCGATCTTCATTTTCTCTCTAATTTTGATTTATCTTATTCCGTACATGATCCGCCTTCTCCTTATATCTCTCCACAAAGTAAACCAGATTCAGCGGTAAACTGTGCAGTTATTATTACTCTCAGATAGATACAAAAAAGCTGGCGTAAATCAGCGGGTCAGCCAGGATCTCTGAAGACAAGGAATAGGTGACGTTTTGGGTTGAGACCTTTCTTCAAACTGAGAGTCATGGGAAAGGGAAATGGGAAATATAGATGGTGATGTAGAGAGATATTGCTCTCAGTCAGATTGCTCCAAAATGAAATACAACTTAGTAATTGTGCGATAGAGATTCATGTAAGAGACTTAAGGGCCTGTCCCACGAGCGTGCGCCTGCATGCGGCGAGCTCGACCAAACCGGAAGCGGGGACCGCGCGGAGGTCGAGTGAGTGATATGAAGTTCGAGCGAAGTCTGCGAGAAGTTCGCGCGTGAAGTATGGCTTCAAGATACTGCGTACGGCGTCAAGACACTGTGTACGGCGTTGTGACGTTGCGCATGCCGTTCGAGGTGGCTGCAGGCCGGCAGGCTGTTGCCGCGCTGAATTTTTGAACACGGTCAGTTTTTCGAAGCCCCGCGCGATGTCAGGACCAACTCCGCACAACTCCATACGGCTCCGGCGATCGAAGTGGGACCGGCCTCGTGAAGCCATACGGCTCAAGCAACCATGTTAGGTATCGCTTGCCGCATGGAGTCGCCTGCTCGTGGGACTGGCCCTTTATACGGTAACATGCACACTTGAGTAAACTTGTCTGCCCACAAGCTCCACCATGCAGACACAAAACCTGTCCTGTAATAATTATTATTTATACTTAATTCTTAGCTTGTTGTAATATTATAACAATATACCAGCGTTTTTTACTAAAATACTCTGGTATTTATATACTTATTGCCTTAAGTTTATTTGGGCCAAGAAGAATTCAAAAGCATAAAAAATAAAAACAGGGGCAGTTAATTTAGATCTTATTACAATTCATATTCTAATAGATCTTGACAGATCGAAATGAACCACTTCCTTTCACTTCTGCAAGGAATTGTGAAGTTTACACACTGTTTACCACCATTTTTG
This sequence comes from Leucoraja erinaceus, assembly GCF_028641065.1. NCBI lineage: Eukaryota > Metazoa > Chordata > Chondrichthyes > Rajiformes > Rajidae > Leucoraja > Leucoraja erinaceus. Next base: position 74,584,174 of record NC_073382.1, read on the forward strand.
TGGGCCAGCAGAAACTGATTGCTTTATAAGCCTTTCTGAGCAGCACCCAAGTTAGTATGGATGACAGACACAAAATGCTGGAGTAATTTGTCTGAAGGCTCATCTCTGGAGAGAAAGAATGGGTGATGTTTCGGGTCGCAACCCTTCTTCAGACTTAATAAGGATGAATTAGCTTGTATCTGCTGTCTCTCTACTCAACCACAGATACAGATCCACCACCGATTTTCCAGCATGCTTGGTTCCAGAGTCTTTCTGGATTATCCGTTTTGCCAGAGCAACAGAGGTTGCGGCTCAGACAGGAGTCAAACGGTACTGGATTGGTCTGAGATACCGGCCTACAAAGTCGGCATCGGAAGTCGGCTATAGGAACGTATCTGCTGGCACTGGACGGGCCGGAGTTCCAGAGCCTTGGCCGCAGATGGAAAAAGTCGACCCACCAATCGGCCTCAGAAGTCGGCTATAGGAATGGATTTGCCAGCTCTGGTTGGGACGGATTTCCAGAGCCCCGGCTACAGGGGACAAATTCGACCCACGGAAGTCCCGCCTCACCCAGCCTAAGTGCCACATTTTTGTGGTGACTTCTGGAGGAGATTTCTAGTGAGCTCTTGTGATTTTACTGGTTTTATATATAGCTCTTAGGACTAATGGAATCGAGGGATATGGGGAGAAAGCAGGAACGGGAAGCAGGATTTTGGTTGATCAGCCATGATCATATTGAATGATGGTGCTGGCTCGAAGGGCCGTGTAGCCTACTCCTGCACCTATTTTCTATGTTTCTCTGTTAAAGGAGATGCCAGACCACCAGTTGCTGGAAAATCGGTGGTGGGCCTGTAATACCATTTCCTGCCAACAGGCACTTTCTGCTAACTGTTGGCAAACTCTGCTCATTTTAAAGTTCAATATTAAATACAAAATATTGAATTATATTTAATTTTTGAGATCTACTTAACTCTACCTATTAGATAATTCCCCTTTAACCAAATTCAGTTTCATACAAGCTGTTTAAAATAGACTGCCTATTCATTCTATACTGTATGACCACTTACCACAAATACCTCACTTCATTATACAATCAATAAATTGCATTTGTTCTGTAAAATTGGTGTTCTGACAAGGTCAAATCTCTTTTGATTTTGTAACATTTGGTAACGTTCAAATACTACATTAACAAAAACTAAATATGGTGATATAAATCCAAATATTATCCTTTTGACGAGGAAAATATTTTCCTGGACGTGTTGACAAATGATGAAGGTTCTGTGAAACTTTAGGAATCAATAAGGAAAGGAATATCTTTAATTAAGTCTGTTTTATTTCATCCTTAATTTGGCCATTGCCATCGGGTTGCGTTTTAAATTGACATATTTCGCTGCTTAATGAGTACAGGGTAAGAGTCAATATTACCGAATTGTAAATTAAATCAATAGTATTATAACAGCAGCTAATTTCAGGATAGTCTTATCAACCGATGTTTTATGAAGACACAAACACAATGAGAATGGATGTTGTTAGCAGTTGCCCCACAATTTAATATTATGATATGTACAGGTATTTAAATAATATTTATATGAAAGATAAATCTTGCAGTTTATGCAGACATCAACCTCTTATCACTGAGGCCTGAGGTTCCTAACTACCTGAAAGTGGCATTAATTATACGACTACCAAAGAAGAGTAAAGTGCCTCAATGACAACTGACTGGTGGCACTATCATCCATTTTATTTATTTATTTTTTTAAATATTTTTTTTATTGGAGATAGGTACATAATCTATTACATCATTACTGTCTTACATTTTTTAATTGATAATATTGTCAGTTATTATTACATTGTCTCCAATACTTTTTGCATTTTTCTTCGTTTTTTTTTTTATAACTAGATAGAGCTAAAGGGATAGTTGAAATAGAGAGAGAGAAGAAGGGAAAGGAAAGCTAAAATAAAAAAAAAGGAAGAGGAGTGAAAGAGGTAATTGAGGAAGAATGGAAAAATTTGTTAGAGTTTAAAAACATCATTCGAGATATGTTCGTACATTTCAGAGTATAGCATTTCATCCAATCTTTAGTCCGAGTGCTAGTCAGGTTCCTGTGCTGCACTATTCTGACCCTTTAAGTAATCAATAAAAGGAGACCATATTCCAACGAATAATTCCTGTTTGTCCAACAGGGAAAATCTGATTCTTTCCACGTTTAAGGTCTCCGTCATTTCTATAATCCACATTTTGATTGTGGGGGCCGTAGGGCCTTTCCAAAATTTTAGGATTAATTTTTTTCCTGTTATTAAACTGTAATCAATAAAGTTTCTTTGTGTTATTCTAAGTGTTTGATTTAATTCTAATATTCCGAGTATTATTAATTTTGAATTTGGTTCCAGTTGTGTGTTGGTTACTTTGGATATTATACTAAAAATATTTACCCAAAATTTTTTAATTTTTGTACAGTTTGTAAACATGTGCGATAACGTAGCTTCTAAATGTTGACATTTATCACATATAGGTGAGATATGTTGAAAAATTTTATGTAATTTTGTTTTGGCGTAATGTAACCTATGTATTACTTTAAATTGTATTAAAGAATGTCTTGCGTTTAGTGAACACTGATGTATGTGTTGTAGACTTTCTTCCCAAGTGTCTTTCGTTATTACCTGATTTAATTCTTTTTCCCATGCTTGTCTATGTAAGTCCGTCAAAGGAATGTCACTGTCTAATAAGATATTATATATATAAGATATTAATTTTTCTGTATTAGGATGCTTATTCTAACATTCATCAAGAATCTCTGGGTTTCTATTTCGAAAATTTTTAGAATTCGATTTAACATAATCTCTAAGTTGAAGATATCTGAAATAATCATTTCCTCGAAGTCCATAAATCTGTTGCAACTCCTGAAATGTCAAAAAAGAGCCATCCTTGTAAAGGTGTCCCATATTTTTAATTCCATAATTCTTCCATTGTGTAAAACCCCCGTCTAAACATGAAGGCTTAAACAATGAATTATTCACAATTGGAAGAAAAAGAGATAAGTTATCTAATTTTAATGTCTTTTTTAATTGTTTCCAGACTCTTATAGCACTAAATATTATAGGGTTTTCCCTGCAAATTTTCTTGTTTAATTTAGACGTAGCAAATAATATCGAACCAATATCATAAGGCATACAATCTTCCTTTTCCATTTTTAACCAGTCTGGTTGCTGGTCTATTTCTCCCAACCAGAAATTCATATTTTTAATATTAACTGCCCAGAAATAAAACAAAAAGTTAGGTAAAACCAAGCCTCCATTACTTTTTGATTTACACAGGTGTCTTTTGCTTATCCTATGATTCTTATAATCCCAGATAAAATCATTAACAATAGAGTCCAATTTTTTAAAGAAGTTTTTTGCCAGGTATATCGGAATCGTCTGAAAAAGGTATAATAATTGCGGTAAAAAAATCATTTTTATGGCATTAATTTTGCCAACCATTGAAATAGGTAATGTTTTCCATTATTGGATATTCTTATGTAATTTATTCAATAATGGGGGGAAATTTGCTTTATATAATGATGTATATATCTTAGTTACATAGATACCTAGATATTTAAATTTTTCATTTACTACTTTAAATGGGAATTGTTGTATTATCTGTTTGTTATGTTCCCTTATTGGCATAATTTCACTTTTATTCCAATTTATTCTGTATCCTGAAAGTGCACCGAATTGGTTTATTAGTTTTAATAGGTTTGGGATACTAATTTCTGGTTTTGTGATGTAAATTAATACGTCATCTGCGTATAGAGAAATTTTATTCACTGTGTCTTTAGTGTTATACCCGTTTATTTCCAGATGCCCCCTAATTCTTTCTGCAAGTGGCTCAATAGCAAGTGCAAATAGTAATGGAGATAACGGGCATCCTTGTCTACAACCTCTAGCTAGACTAAATTTAGATGACAGTCTTTGGTTGGTAAGTATTCTAGCCGTAGGATTTGTGTATAGCAGTTTTATCCATGTGCAAAATTTCTCCCCTAGCTGCATCGTTTCCATCACCGAAAATAATTAAGGCCATTCGACCTGATCAAATGCTTTTTCAGCGTCAAGTGAGATTATTGCTAAATCTTCATTAATAATTCTCTTGGTATATATAATATTAAATAATCTTCTTAGATTATAATATGAATACCGTTTCTGAATAAAACCTGTGTGGTCAGGGTGTATTAATTTATTCATCACTGTACTTAATCTACGTGCTAGTATTTTAGTTAGTATTTTCTGGTCTGTATTCAGAAGTGCAATTGCTCTGTATGATCCCGGATCTTCCGGATCTTTATCAGCTTTAGGAATAAGCGTTATTATAGATTCATTTAAGGTGTCTGGAAGTTTCTGTTGGGTGTAGATATAATCATATAGTCTTTGCAAGCGTGGGCACAGCAAATCATGAAATTTTTTGTAAAATTCGGAACCTAGACCATCTGGCCCTACTGCCTTACCATTTTTTAGAGAGCCAATAGACTCCTCAATATCCTTTATCGTAATTTCCCTTTCTAATAATTCTCTATCATTTGAATCTAAACCTTTTAAATTACATTTTGTTAAAAAATCTGCTATTCCTTCTGATTGTGCTACAGTTTTAGTTGAATAAAGGTTATGATAGTATTGTAGAAATCTATCATTTATATCCTTGGGCATTTTTAATAATTCTCCTGTCTCTGTTCTAATTTTATGAATTATTTTTTCCCCTTCCATTTTTCGCAGCTGGCGTGCTAATAGTTTTTGTGGTTTGTCTCCAAATTCAAACTGTAATTGTTTGGTTTTTTGATAAAGTTTTATTACTTGTTCTGAGTACATTTTATTTAATTTATATTTCAGTACAGCAATTTTATTATGTTTTAACGTAGATGGCGTTCTCGCATTTTCTATATCTAGTTGCTTAATTTCACTTTCCAGTGCTTGTTGTTTAATCCTGTTTTCTTTATTATAAAATGCTTGGGCAGAGATTAATGTACCTCGAACATACGCTTTAAACGTCTCCCACATAAGAGAAGCAGGTGTGTCAGGGTTGTCATTTACCTCAAAAAATATTTGGATTTGTTTAATAATATATTCCTGGCATGATCTTTCGTTCAAGATTTGTGGGTTAAGTCTCCAATATATTTGTTTCTCGGACATTCCATTTAATTTAATCATGAATGTTACCGGTGCGTGATCTGAGATTATGATGTTATGGTATTTTGAATTATAAGTAAATGGAATAAACGTAGAGTCAACTAAAAAGTAATCTATTCTTGAGTATGTTTTGTGTACTGGTGAATAAAATGAATATTCCCGTCCGGTTGGGTTTTCTATTCTCCAGATATCCTTAATATTAGTGGTATTAATAAATGAATTTAAAAATACACTTGAATTGGATGTTGCTTTTTTTTGCCTTGATGATCTATCTAAGTATGGGTCTAATGTACAATTGAAGTCTCCTCCAATTATTAATTTGTATTGTGCAAATTCAGGAATTTTATTAAATGTTTTGTTAAAAAAAGTGGGGTTATCGAAGTTAGGCCCATAAACATTTAGAAGGATCACTTTTTCTCCATTTAACTCTCCAACCACTATAATATATCTGCCATCAATATCCACTATTATTGAAGAGGTCGCAAAAGGTATTCCTTTACGAATTACTATTGCAACTCCTCTTGACTTGTGGGAAAAAGAGGAATGATATGATTCAGCAATCCACTTAGCTTTAAGTCTGTGTTGAGATTCCTTTTTAAGATGTGTCTCTTGAAGAAATATTATATCTGTTTTGATTAGATTTAGGTGTGCCAAAACTTTACTTCTCTTAATTGGTTCATTGATTCCCTTGACATTCCAACTACAAAATGTTATTCCCTGACCCCTTCTTGTCATGTTAGCATCTTGCATATTGCTTCTGAGGTGGTCTATAACCGGGCAGAAGGAACAACACATAGAACCTGACCCTGCTCCCAAACCTCAGATAGATGAATTTAAATTCGAATACATCATTCTTCCGATCATATCTCCTTGCCTTGGTCTTATTTTTCCATTCAAACCTTGAGTTAGAGAAATATTTAAAGAAAGAAAAGTGATAGGGTTGGTTAGTGTAGGGTGAAGAAAAAAGAACTACATCTACAATTAGTGTAGTTAGTGATAGCCACACTAACGTGGCTAGAATTCTAAAGACTTCCGTAGCCTTTGTAAAACGAAAAAATTCCCAGCTCCGTGCCCGAGGAAGAGGAAAAAAAAAAAAAAAAAAAAGAAATTATATTTAACATTCAATCAACTTCTTTGGGAGTATCAAACTTATTTACCTAGTCATACTTATACCCACACAATATATATGCATCTACATACGTACATATATACGCATATATATATATATATATATATATGTATACATACCCACATGCATACTAGTATCAACACGTAACCCTGCAGAAAGGTTCAAGACAGCAAAATGATTTTAAATTGAAAAATAGAGCGAAAAAAAGAAAAGGAAACCCGTCAATCTTAATTATGATATTGGTTAATTTACCTCTTACATATCTTTCTATATACTATAGTATGTAATTCCTTTCTTCATTTATCAAAGACTATTAATTATTGATCATTGTTATCCATCTTATACCGTATTAACTTTTTATAAGAATTGATAATGTTAATAATTTTAGTGGAAATAAGGATATTTAATAAGTAATAGTTGTTACCTATATAGTTAGATATGAATTTACATATAATAGTAATGATTAGTAAACAAGAAAGCCAAAACAAAAAAGAGAAAAAAAGAGGGAAAAACCCTCAAAAGATCACAGTTTTTATCCAATGTCCTCCATCATTTTCGGTTTCCAAGTGTCTTTAAAGCTCTTGAACGAATTTTAAAGGTCCTTTTAGATCTGACGGTCATCTTAGTCCATGGCTCCTAAGGAGTGATGTAGATTCTTCAGTCTGTGGGCACGTTACCGACTTCCTTGGCGTATTCGAGTGCTTTTTCGTGGTCTGTAAAAAAGAACTCATTGGAGTTGTAGGTGACTCTTAGCCTTGCGGGATAGAGCAGGCTGTATCTCAAATCCGGTACACTCTTCAATATTCTTTTGGTCTCATTGAACAGCATTCTTTTCTTGAAGACCTCTGTCGAGTAATCTCGGTAAATGCTAAATCTCACGCCTTCAAAGAGAAGTTGACCGCTCCGAACACTTTTCTTCATTATCTCATCAAATTCATGATCCTGTAGGACTTTTACAATAATTTGTCTTGGATGGGCATCATCTTGTGTACGACGTCGCTGCGCTCTATGGGCTCGGCCGAGTAGAGGTTTGTGATCCAATTTTAAGACTTTATGTAGTAGGTCTGCCACGAAATCCCGAGTGCCCATTTCCCTCTCGCTTCCTTCTTTCACCCCTACAATTCTTAGATTCTTACGTCTTTGACGCCCCTCCAGATCAATACATTTATCATTTAATTTGCTCACCATGTTTGAGAGGCGTTGGTTTTCAATAAGGAGCTGACTTACTGTTTCCGCACTTGTCGTCGCCCATTTCTCAAGCTCGGTTATCGCTATTCTGTGTTGATCAAGTTCGTGGCGAATGGGGTCCACCTCTGTTTTAACGTTCGTTTCCACCGAAACGAGTCTGGCTTCCAGCACATCCATCTGGTCTTTGACCTCTTCCTCCCTCGTCCTCTTCCAGATTTCAAGCATTTGTTGAACTGTGGCGTGCATTTCTGCTTTAAAATCTACCTTGAAGGTGTCTAGTGCCTTTTTAAAATTTTCTCCAAAAGTCTTCATTTCAGCAGCCAGAAAGATTTTAAGATCTTCCATTTCCGATTTTTTCCCTTTAATTTTCTTTGGAGATCTTCCTGGGCCATCGCTGTAACTGAGGCCGAGGCTTCTGTAGGGCCTTCCTCTTCCATCTGGGGTCTTCCTTTACCCGATTTTTTTGTTGCTCCACGGGGGGGGGGGGGGGGGGGGGGGTTGTAGCGACATACCTTAAAGTCGCAGGCCTGATGACGTCACGCAGGCTGCCGTTTCAGATTACGATCGCTGCAGGTAGGTCCCGATTTTCTCCCGTTTTTTGCTTCCTCGGTACGGAGCTGGTTGGCGCTGGACTTAAGTCTCCATAGCGCCACCGGAAGTGATCTTTTTAATTTATTTATATATTGTTCTTTTATCTTTTTTTTCTCATTTATTATATTCTTTATAGTGTACTACGTTTACATATTCTGTTGTGCTGCTGCAAGTAAGAATTTCATTGTTCTATCTGGGACATATGAGTAAAACACTCTTGAATCTCTGGAGAAACAGACTGAAGAAGGGTTTATGCCCAAAACATTGCCTATTTCCTTCGCTTCATAGATGCTGCTGCACCCGCTGAGTTTCTCCAGCACTTTTGTCTACCTTTGGTTTTCCAGCATCTGCAGTTCCTTCTTAAACTCTAGAATCTCTCTAGGCTCTTGGTCATGAAATGCTTTGATTGGTTGATTAGTTATGGTGCATATCAACTTCTACTTGAACAAGAACCTGGACCCAATGTAATTTACCTATGACCACAACAGGTCAACTGATGATGCTGGCTCTCCACTCTGAACTGGACCATTTAGACAATGAAAACACATACATGTCAGGCTTTTGGCCATAGACTACAGTACAACACAATCACCCCCTCCAAACTGCTCACCAGGTTCACACAACTGGGTCTCTATGCATCCCTCTGCAACTGGATCCTCAACTTCTTCATTAACAGAACACAATCAGTATAAATTCGCAGCAACACCTCCTGCTTGATAAACATCTGCTTAGGAGCATCTCAGGGCTGTGTGCTCAACCCCCTGCTCTACTCACTGTGTAGTCATGATGCTGGAGCTGGCTACTGTCCCAACTACATCTTCAAATTCGCCAATAACACCACCGTTATTGGACGAATTAGGGATGATGGCAAGTCAGAGTTTCGAGGGGAGATCCATTGACTGACTAAATGGTGCCAGAACAACAACCTCATTCTCAACGATAGACAGAAAAAGCTGGAGTAACTCAGCGGGACAGGCAGCATCTCTGGAGAGAAGGAATGAGTGATTTTGGGTCGACCCTTCTTCCGACTTTAATCTCAATGTCAGGCCACTGAAAATATGACCTCCACTAAGCTCCAAACTACATAAACTTGTGGGGTGCAGTTTCCATCTTTACACTATTATTGTAGGTTTGTTATTTTTATGTAGACTGAACTTTTTTTTGGTGCTGACAGAGTTTACAGAGTTTTGTGTTCCCAGAGTCTTATGTTTGTATACCTGTTGTGCTATTGAAATAACAATTTAACGGTGTGGATTTGGGACATAAGACAATAAAACACTCTTGACTCTTGACTTGACTCTTAACCAATATTTTGTTTCACCTGGTAGGTTCTTTGATATATCTCCTTGTTTTGACTATGTGAAATTTCATGTTTATATGGAGCTTTCCTCTTTTTAATTGTATGTTTTTTTACATACAAGTACAACTGTTGGTGCAGCCTCAAGCCCTAATGATATCACACAAGAAAACTAATGATTGTGAAAGTAGATTTTTATACAATGAAGTAAATCAGATATGTCGTTTATAGCAATCAATTTTATTTCTAAGACTACGAAGAGCCCGCCTGCCGCATGCGTGTCAATACGTCGACGCATGGCGTGTGAGTCGGAGCAGCTTGAAACTGCTCTGTCAGGTAAGGTAATTTTGTTTTTAGCAGGCCACTGCGGGCTCCAAACGGGAGCAGGTACAGTGGGCCTGGAGTAGCTGACGGGCGCAGCCTGTGCGACTGCCGCCGTTGGAACTCTGAACGGGAGCAGGCGGCCGAATTTGGAGGCCACCGTGGAGGCTCCATTGGAGCTCGGATTCAGTATTGCGGCTGCCTGCATAGGAGCTCCGAACGGGAACAGGCAGCCAGATTAGAGGCCACCGTGGAAGCTCCATTAGGAGTTTGGGCTGCCAGTGCAGCTAGGCTAGCGATCGCTGCTAATATTAGCAGCAGGCGGTAGTTTAAATATAGCCACAGCTAGGTTAACGATCGCTGTTAACGATAACAGCAGCCGGTGCTTTTGAAAATTAGCCGCAGCCAGGGCAGCGAATGCTAGGTAAGCTCAGCTGCCATAGCGCCGACCAATTTTTAAACATAGATGCTGCCGGCTGAGGCAGCATACGCTGTAGACCAGCATATAGTGTATGCTCTATTTATAGGGCAGTTATAAATAGAGCTGGCAGTTTTTAATTGTGGTTGCTGTTCGGTCACGTTTGTGACTATCGCAGCAATTAGGATACAAGGGACATTTATTATCACACACCATATGGTGTAGTAAATTTTGACTTTACATTGCGGCACAGAATGGGGCTCCACTGGAGTGGGCGGCTGTTCCAAGTAATGCTCCGAAAGGGAGTCAGCCAAAGGCCTGAGGAGGCAACGCCTGGTCCAGGGCTGCGTTCTATTTCCTTCCCTAAGAACTCCAATATGGCTCCAGAAAGGAGCTCCTGGCTTGGGAAGCCTTTTTATTTCAGCTGTGTCTATTAGACACCTGTGTAGCAATACCTGGTTTAGGGTTGCGCCATGATAATTTCCGCTCAGTTGGAGATTCTTTCATAAGAGACCCCAATCATGTGAATATCGATAAAGCAGTCGAATCTTTGATCTAATGGGGCTATGCTTCTGTTTAATCATATGAACAGACTATGTTCCGTGTACTGGAGGCATTACAGACAGCTCCAGCAATTTACCTGTGACAACACCTGGCAAGGTTGCAGTATTTCTCCCACTCTGTCTAGGGGAGTATCGGGATGAGGTGACTCCGATTATAATGCTAGCTCATCCAAGTCATATGGGGGCCAGAGGCCTGAGGAAGCAACACCTGGTGCAAGGTTGCACTCTATTTCCTCCCTGAAATACTCAGTTGAGGCTCCAGAAGGGAGCAAGGACTCGGAGTCACTAGCAGGTGCAACCTGTCTGGTAAGTATAATAAATAATGATGATTTATACCGACAGAGCACCGATCTGCACAGCTAGTCGGACGATTTGGGTCAAGGGGATTCTGTCCCCACAACTATGGCAGATGTGATTGGCCGTTTGTCTCAATTGGAACATCTGATGAATCAGATGGTGGCACGAAATATGCTCCGTGTTACGGAGGCATGCACAGGCAGTTCGAGTCATACGCCTGTTGCAACACCTGCTTCAGGGTTGCAATATTCCTCTCACTCGGATGAAAGGAGTGTTGGAGATGGTGCCAAATATTATGCTCCGTGTTATGGAGGCATGCACAGGCAGTTCAAGTCATATGCCTGTAGCAATGCCTGGTTCAGGGTTGCAATATCCCTCCCACATGGAAGAGTATCGGAGATGGTGGCACAAAATATGCTCCGTGTTACGGAGGCATGCACAGGCAGTTCGAGTCATACACCTGCAGCAGCGCCTAGTTCAGGGTTGCACTATTTCTCCTACTCTAGGAGAGTGTTAGAGATTAGTATGGAGCTGACACCGAACATGAGCATGTGCCTGAATCCCATGCTTTAATGCATGATGTACGAGAGTCGCATAAGGAAGAGCTGCCTGCTCTTGCCTCTAAATTTGCTATTCCCTCAGGGACGGGCAAGCCACTACAAGAGGAGTTGGCCAGCGGCATCAGCTACCTAACATCACACCAGCTGAAGAAATGGCAAGCATGGCAGACAGGGTCTGCAAATGGAACTTAGCTGAAGCTCCAACAAGCAAATCGACCCGGGTTCAGAGAAGCTGGCAGGTAAGGTATGTTTATTCACCTCTGTAAAACTCCGAAATGCAGCAGTCTGTCGGCCCAGGTTTGGGTTTACTGGCAGCATGGGCTTTCCAGTATATTTTCACTGTCTCTGAGAAAGATTAGGTTGATGCAGAAACATTGGCAGGGTGCCTTGCATAGTAACCTCTGTAAGTTCCAAGTAAGAACAGCTTGGTTACGTTGGTTCAGGGTAGACCATCATGGAACTGGCTGGCCTTATGGGTCATATTGACCAGGGAAGCACTGCCTCATCATCTGTGATTGAGGTTATCAGACTGCTCAGTAGAATGAAGTAGTGGAAGTCTTCCTCAACACATGGTTTATTTTCTCCTCAGTTAGTAGAGTTGCCAGTTCATTAGAAACATCACTGTGATCCTCTCTGGGATAGGTAGCTACCAGCAGGAAGCTGGTCTGGCATATAATAATTTTATCCGACCTGGATGTTCATGTTGTGAATCAACAATGTGTTTATAATAATCTGTAGGCTCTCAATACCAGTATTCCTGATTGAGTGGTGGGTCGAAGAGATTGTGTTGTGCACTCTGGCGACTCATACAAGTGGTTTCAGTCAGAGGACTGCGAAGCAATTCCTGATTCAGGTTTGCATTATGCTAAATTCCACTCTGAGGAAGCACGCTGAGGATTTGTGGTGACTCTTATAGTCAAGGAACTCGTATTCCCACATCAAGGGGAGACTGTGTTTTCAGCTAGTCATAAGGTTCTGATTATATGTTATCAGCAAAATGTATGAATAACTAGATAATGTATCTTCCGCGGCAAGAGAAGCCAAAAATTTCCAGTCCGTATGGTCAATAGAGGAACGGTGGTTCTGAGTGGAATAAGTGACATCTCATCGGAGGATGAGTGGTCTGGCCAAGACGAGGAGTATATTTCTGATACTTCTCAAGATTACAGAAACATGGAGCATGCCGAATCAGGTTAACATTTGGCTAATCTGATCATGTGTTTAGTTACCCAGTTTAAGATGGATGATTGGCTTTCAGCAATTTAACTGATTCAGAGAATCGATCTTGAAGATGCATACTTTGCCATATCTATACACATGAGGCACAGATTATCTGGTGTTTTGATAACAAAACCAGTGGTGGAAGCCAATGCTGCCCTACTCAGATCAAAGGGCATTGTGTCATCAAGTTTTAGATAATATGCAAAATTTGCAGCTGATAAAACTTAGGGGTTATCAGTAGATACCTCTTGCGATATTAAGAATGAGGCAACATGAAATTTAATAGTGCCAATTTTGCCTATTCATTCAGGCCATGGTAAGGCGGCTGAAGCAACTACTATTTACTCGGTCATGAGTGATGGCTGGGGCAGCCTGTCTTCTCAGGCAGCTAGCTCTGCACGATTGTATGGGAAGTTTGTGAACAAAATATGTGAGTTACTTTTAAACGGAAGTAACAGAGGTTTGTGTGGCTTTCATTTTGAGCCTAGAAAAGCGTTTATGTGTTAGCACAATTGACATTGCTTGTGCTGCTTTGTCATTCTCTATAGTACCATAAGTTGGACACTAAATGATTGGTTATTCACCCTCTGTTCACTAACATTATGCAGGGTGTTTTATATATGACCACTCTAATAGTCTACACTCATTGTAGTGTGCGATGCATATCAGTAAATTATTATGCAAACATTCTTCTACTGTATTCTTAATGGGAGCAGTATTTTTAAGATGGTTATGTTTTCAGCAACCGATCTCAGCACAAAGAACACAGTCTTTACTCAATCTCTGGCTCGGTCTCTGGGTCATAACTGACAATAGGGTAGCTTGTTATGGGAATGATCTTATACGCAAAATGGGCATGATTGCGTACATTTGAAGTTGACAGCATACCCACCTTAGCAGAGATTGGGGGTGTCATTAGGTATACAAGTGCACTGAGCTTGCTAGTACCTATGAGATGAAAGATAGTTTCTTTATTTTTATTCAATAGTCTCAAGATATTGCCGATGGCTCATTAGCAGCCAATAGAATGGATTGGTCCCTTTCATCATACAGCAAGAGGCTTACATAGTGCGTGTTAATAAATTATAAAATTTGGTTAAATATGTCTGGATATTTGCAGATAGAATTCTGCACAGTGTTGCATGAGTTACTGTCTAACTCAAAGTCAATTGGGACTATGGTCCGGTTAAGAACAGTGGCCATGTATGCAAGTTAACCTCATGGTATTAGTAACCCATGTTTTTCTACCATTAATAGTTTATCTGTTTAAGTGTTTCACACACAGGTTGGGTTACTGTATGAAACCGCAGAGCTTTGAAGTCTCCACGTAGTCACTCATGTGACTTCAAAATAAAATAGAAAGATTAAACGAGAACTTAACGTTTGAAGTTTGATCTTTATTTTATAATTAAGTTGAAGTGAGGGAATACGTGCCCTCCACTCCCAACCCTACTTCTCATAAATATCATTCGGTAGTTCTAAGGTTGTTAATCTTTCTATAGCTTGTTCAGCAACTAGTCTGTGGTTTCATACAGCTGCTGTGAAGATTGATGCGCATGCAGGCTGGCGGGTTCTTCCTGTATTCCCTCACATCAACTTCTCATAAAATAAAGATCAACCTTCAAACGGTATGTTCTCGTTTAATCTTTCTATGAAAACAAACTTCCAACCAGCACATGCACTACTACAGTCAGTTTTGGTATATCATTAGATTCCACTCACATCAGTGCTTCATTATAAAATGGCTCCCAGACACTGGTATAGCAGTTCAAATAAATCAGGAATTAATTCGAAAATTAATTATGCTGTGTCACATTAATTATGATAACCTCCACCATTGTGTAACAAACTTAATCAGAAATCAAGTAGCTTCTAATCAGCAAATGCTCCAGTCACATGAGCAAAGGTACTTTCTTGAGGACATCAACTTGTTACCTGCACTTTGTGTAATGTGCTTGGATCAGGATCTATTAGTACACACTGTTGGACATGTGTTAGCCTCTTTGGTACTTTAAATCTGAAATACCTGAAATGAAAACCTGTAGCATGAAAGAAACATGGACTACTGATCAATTGAGACAAGCTCAACCAAAAAAGCTTCTGCGTAATTGTAGCAGATATTCACTTAGCTCCTTTTTAGAATTTTATAATGATAATGCGATTTTAACATTGGTGCATTTTAACGGATGTAGGAGGGGAATCATTAATTTATTTTTGGAAGATTCGGGAACATAAGGTTGGCAAGTGCCAAGCTTACTTCCAGGTGCTGCCGTTGTTTTGACCTACTTTCTGCTGGTCAAGCAGAAAACAGGATATTGGCTGAATCACAGCTAGTTTGCATGTTGTTCAAAACCATCAATTAAGCTGTGTACTTGTGCAATTTTAATTCAACCCAGGAAGCAGCTGCATTGACCGGCATGAATTGGGCTTCAGGCTTGGCCAAACGTTCAATCAATTCTCACCAGATGTAACAGGGATAATGTACTAAAATAAATAAAATTAAATTCAAACATCTAGGATTCACTTCATTGTGCAGAGAAAAGATGATTGTGCATCATGTTCAGCAAAGTATGTGGCTGCATCAAATATGTTATGGTTGTTAAAGTCGCCTACTATCCAGTGATGCTGCCTGTCCTGCTGAGTTAATCCAGCATTTTGTGTTTACAGTTTAACCCATCATCTGCAGTTCCTTCCTACAATGTTATAGTTGTTCATAGTTTTAAGTAATGCGCATTTACCTAGAAATTGAATTTCCCAATTTTTGCTGCATTAAGCCTTTGTTGTGTATATCACTGACATCAACTATGATTCCCGACACAAAATCATGAAATGTTTTCCAAAAAGATGTTTGGAAAGGCATTAGGGTGGTACACACAAAGAACCAAGATATGCTCGGTTCGTGAACTAGTTCCGAATCCTTAAATTAGCGCATCGGGTGATGAGTTGCTATACTATGTAAAAAAAGAGGATGTCAGACTCCCATCTATTTCTTCCTTCAACCCTTTTCCCCTCCTGCTAATTAAATATTTATTTTCCATGCACACATACAATGCACCCCAAAGTAGTGAGAAATAAGTGGTCTCTACCACCTGGGAGGTTTAGAGATACAACACGGAAACAGGCCCCACTGAGTCCGCACTGAGTCCGTCCAATGATCCCCACACATCAACACTATCCTACACACCCCAGATACAATTTATAATATATACCGAGCCAATTAACCTACAATCCTGTACGTCTTTGGAGTGTAGCAGGAAACTGAAGATCTCGGAGAAAACCCATGCGGTCACGGGGAGAATGTACAAACTACGTACAGTCAGCACCCTTGGTCACGATCGAACCCGGGTCTCTGGCACTGAAGGCAGCAACTCTACCGCTGCACCACCGTGCTGCTTGTTGAGCCAGAAGACCCTGAGCTCCACTCCACTTGTGTCCCTGTTGCATTCTGAATCAGGAATGATTCAATTGTTGATATTTGCACTTGCTCATATTTTCAATCTTTCTACATTTATCCTTTCCAACTCTGTCAACATACTTGGAATGAATAAAATAAAATGTTTATTTACAATGCCACTAGGGCACTGAGTAAATGTTACATTTCTCATGACATCCAAAATCTAAGAACGTGGAACATAGAATAGTACAGCAGAGGAACAGACACTTTGGCCCACAATGTCCGTGCCCAACACGATGCCAAGATAAATTAATCATATTCGTGTGCGGCACGGTGGCGCAATGGTAGAGTTGCTGCCTTGCAGACCCGGGTTCGATCCCGACCACGGGATAGATAGATAGATAGATAGATAGATAGATAGATAGATAGATAGATAGATAGATAGATAGATAGATAGATAGATAGATAGATACTTTATTAATCCCTCATGCCCAGTAGCCAACACAGTCAGAACGTAAAGCAGACAATACATAAAATATGGACAATACATAAAATCAATAAATGCTTAAAAAGAAGAACCCAATAAATAACTATTAAAAGTGCAAAGCATCCCCATACAGCTTAACGGACAGTATTATAAAACCTAATGGCTGCAGGGGTGAAGGATCTCCTGAACTTCTCCGTTCTATAGCGCAGGGAGAGGAGCCGGTTGTGCTCTTCTGACCCTCCAGAGTTTCTTGGAGGGGGTGCCTGGAGTTGTTGAGGATGACATGCACCTTACTCCTCATACACCTCTCAAGCACATCCACCACAGAGTCCACTCTCCCCCCCAGCACTGAGCTAGCACCGAGCTGTCTGTATGGAATTTTACGTTCTCCCCGTGTCATGTGTGGGATTTCTCTGAGAGCTTTTGTTTCCTCCTACACTCCAAAGATGTACAGGTTTGTAGGTTAATTGGCTTAGTGTAAGTGTAAATTGTTCCTAGTGTGTGTAGGATAGTGTTAGTGTGCAGGGATCGTTGGTCGGTGCAGGCTCGGTGGGCTGAACGGTGTGTTCTCTATGCAGTATCTCTAAACTAAACTAAACTGTGAGCAGTCCTAATGGGAAGATAGACACAGATGCTGGAGTAACTCAACGGGACAGGCAGCATCTCTGGAGAGAAAGAATAGGTGATATTTCAGGTCGAGTCTAGTCTCAACCCGAAACGTTCCACTGAGTTACTCCAGCATTCAGTGTCTATCGTTGGTGTATAACCAGCATCCACAGATCCTTCCCAGACACAGTCCTAATCAGTTTGTGTGGAAAGACATTGAGCGATAACAGCAGGAGCACATACCTTTGCGACAGGATCTGTGAAGTTGCTAGAATGGCAAAGAGCTGTGGGTGTTTACATCAGACCGTAGTCACTTCAGTTCTGAGAGGTTGTCCAGTGATACTTCACTCACCGACGCGCCATGTCACCTCTCAACTTGGTTTCTCGTGCAACCTACAGTCGGCTATCCCAGATGGTTCCTTCAATTATCCCCAGACATAATTCTGAAGCCAGGAGCTTCTCATGGGGCTTTAAGCTGAAAGGAGTAGCCTTGCTCTAGGCAGACTGAAACCACACAGCGATGGAGGATCTCAACATACTCATAAGCCACAATGGTGCAAAACATACAGATCCAAAATGGTTTTCGATGTTAGGGAAGTCCAGGACAAGGGGTCACAGCTTAAGGATAAAGGGGAAATCCTTTAAAACCGAGATGAGAAGAACTTTTTTCACACAGAGAGTGGTGAATCTCCGGAACTCTCTGCCATAGAGGGTAGTTGAGGCCAGTTCATTGGCTATATTTAAGAGGGAGTTAGATGTGGCCCTTGTGGCTAAGGGGATCAGGGGGTATGGAGAGAAGGCAGGTACGGGATACTGAGTTGGATGATCAGCCATGATCATATTGAATAGCGGTGCAGGCTCGAAGGGCCGAATGGCCTACTCCTGCACCTAATTTCTATGTTTCTATGTTTCTATGTTTCACCGATTTGTAACATTTAAATTCTTGTTTTCACTGGTGCAGTTGATTTGACGAGGTTAACACCCTTCATTGTGAAGAGTGAGATGTGAGCTGCCAGCAATGTTACCACTGAGAAAGTCATTGAATATACGTCAGCACTCTAAATGCTGCAGAAAACATCCCCTTGTAAGTTTAAACAAGTTCTGGAAGCAGGTAGTGCCAGAATGGAGGCAGAAAGAACATCACTAATGCTCATATGAATATTGCGCAGAAATACAGTCCAATTTTGCAATGGGCGTAATACCACTTTGAAGCAGTCAGCAACTTCTGCTCTGGGTTAAATTCATATTTCCGTGGATTACAAATAAATAAAAACACGGACAAAACAATTCAGCTTTCAAACTTATAGCATTATGCAAATTAAGATTAAAAGCAAAGGATATGAGATGGTGTTATATTTGTGTTATTGAAAGTTCTGAACAAATGCACTGTGCTGCCTCGGATGAAAGAATCAACTCAGCACAGAACAACCCTCTCCACAGACCATTCTCCCTTCAGGGGATAGATCTTCACTTTGATCAGTCGAGTAAAATAGTTTGTCAGACTGCTTTTTATCTCTCTCAATTTTTGGTAGGGTAAGCTGCAAACTTAATCACCCATATTACATGATCATTATTCATCAACATCTCCTGTTAGGAAAAAACGCATAGGATTAATAACAAATTGGTGTTGGGATAAGAGCTGAGATGTTTGAATGTGATTGCTATGATGCAGGAGCAAAGATGGAAGATCATCAGAAGCATTGGCATGTCCAATTTTAACATGAATATAACATCTATAATGTGGCATTCATGTCTGGGTGAAACTGGAATATTATGTAAAGCATCAATCTGCTTCCATTTAGTAAATGTGAAAGATTTGGAGGAGTTGGTGAGATTCAAATGCAAAATTGAAATTTAAATGGCATCAGGCCGTTCAAGGACTGGGATTGCTGCGTTGAGGCATCTTTTTGCCACTGCTTGGTGTAGTAATGATACAGAAGAAGGTCTATTTCTTCAGAAATGGAATGAAACCCTGCTTCTCAAAGAAGGTGTGCCTCAACTACTGCAGAACACAAGTAATTGGAACGCAAAACCGGAGACGTGGATTCAGTGCACAGAATATTTTAATAATCTAACCAGACTGGCTGGTAGGTCACAGTTGCAGATTCACCTCTGTTTTCATAGAATTATTAAGAATGGAAACAGTCCCTTCAGCCCACTGTATCTACCCTGACAATCAAATGCCCTCCTCAATATTCCTATTTTCCTCATTATTTCCCCTCTCTAACTTTATTCTCTTGTCACCCGCCTACACTAGGGATAATTTAAAGTAGCCAGTTACCAACCTACACAACTTTGGCAAGTGGTTGGAAACCTACAAAAACCACAGTGAGAAATGCACATGGACAACACCCTTGGTCAGTTGTGTGGAGCTGTGAGGTGGCAGCAATATCTGCTGTGCCACTGTACTACCCAGTCACCATTCTTTAGCATGTTCACTGCCAAGTTTTTTGTTTACTATTGGCCATCACTTGTGTATACTCGAGCGTAGCACTGAACAGGTTAACTAGGTTTTGGAGTTTAGTTTAGTTTAGAGATACAGCACGGAAACAGAGCTTTCGGCCCACCAAGCAGCGATCACCACACATCAAGACTATCCTACACAGGAGTGGAGAGGGATAAACAAAGATCTCAGAGAAAACCTATGCGGTCACGGGGAGAATATACAAACGCCGTACAGACAGCACCCATATTCGGGATTGAACCTGGGTCTCCGGCGCTGCAAGTGCTGTAAGGCAGCAATTCTACCATTGTGCCACCATGTTGCCCTTGATCCAGGATTATGCCTGGTAAGTCATTACATTTGCTATCAGAAATACGTTAATATTACATACATAGAACATAGAATAATGCAGCACAGGAACAGGCCTATGGCCCGCAATGTCAATGTCAAACATGGTTAAGTTAAACTCATCTCCTCGGCCTTCACATACTACATACCTCTCCTTTCCCAACATATTCATGCGTCTATCAATAAGCCTCTCAAACATCACTATCTTGTCTGCCTCCATCACAACCCCTGACAGCATGTTCCAAGCACTCAACAATCTCTGTGTAAAAAAACTTATCTCCTACATCTTTTCATAACTAAAACTCTGATCTTCTGCTCTTCCGGTTTGCGGGATATTTCTATTTGCACAAAAACGATACGTGATGGTACCACAATTATTTGCCAGGTTACTCACCGTTCTCCTGTGCTGCGAGTGCAACAAGCTTCATTTCGATCGGTGGTATATAGTAAAAGTTATCGAGGTTTGAAAATCTTAAAACACGCATGTACACAGATTCCTTCAGTTAGCACCACGCCGATGGGTCTCTTCTCCAGTCAGTCAATGCCACGGCTGGGATGGCAACGCCCCTTCCTGCCACACCGGCGGTAGCCATTCCCGCCTCACTCACAAACTCCTCTCTCCCCTCCTCACATTAACTTGTCTATCGCTTCCCCCACCACTGGCCGCGGGGGGGAGAGGGTAGAAGGGGGGTTCAGTGGAGGCCCTGGTCCCATTTCTCACTTCCTCATCACTTACCCCTCTTCCCCGCCCGCCCTCTGCAGCAATGGCAGACCTGTCTACCCGTTCCCCCAGGTCCGTCTCCTCCGCCACCACTGTTGCTGTAATGCACCTTCATGCCTTCTTGGAGATCTTGTCCACCAGCTCATCGAAAATTGTGGTGCCCACTGTGACAAGCACCGACACCACCCCCCCACCCCGCGCGGCCCACTGGCAGCAGCAAACAGGCAGGCAGGTAGGGCGGGGACGGGCTGAGAGGCAGCAGAAGTGGGCGGGCGGGCAAGGGCGGGCTGAGCCGGAGTGGGCAGAGGGAAGGAGAGAGGGAGAGTCGGGTTGCGGGGTGGCCGAGCAGTTTGTGCGGAGTTTGAGTAACACACACACACACACACACACACGCACACACACACACACACACAAAATGCAAACTTGTCCAATCGTCAAGTTAACGGGATCTAAACCACAGCTAACAATGAATGACCTGTGGAGGAAGGAGCGGCAGATGTAGCTTGTTATGGATGGATGGAGGGCGGGAGTGACTGAGGGTGGGGGAAAGGAGAGGGAGGGAGAGGTGAGGGGAGGATGGATTGGAGGTGGGGAGGAGGAGAGGGGAAAGATCCTGGGGAGGTGAGGAGGGAGAGTGGGAGGGGGGGGTGAGGGAGAGGAAGGGTTTGGGAGGGAGAGGTGGAAAGTGGGGGAGGTGAGGAGAGTGGGGGAGGTGGAGGAATAGGGGGAGAGGTAGGGGGAGGTAGGGAGTGGGGAATAGAGTGAGAGGAAGGCTGTGGGAGAGGTCAGGAGGGATAGTGGGGGGATAGGGGGAGAAGTGGGAGATAGAGCGATAGGTGCGGGGTAGGGAGGGGAGAGGAGTTATGGAGGGAGGGAGTGACTGAGGGGAGGAGACTGGAAAGAAGAGGGAGGGTGAAGAAGAGGGGGAGGAAGTGCTGAGGGATGAGGAGAAATTAGCTATGCCTGCGCCGTTGGGGGCTATGCGTGAGTGGTGCAATATTGCGTTGGGGCGGACGGGTTGCATTGAGGGAACGGGTGAGTGATAGAATATTGCATTGGAGAAAGGGTTGTGTTGGGGGACCAGGCCTCCCGTGTGACATGGACGTAGTGGGTCCCACAGTCTAGTTTTCTTTAAATGTTGTCTCTTTCACACTAACGCTTTGCCCTCTCTTCTTTGAGATTCCCACCCTGGGAAAACAATTCTGACTGTCTACCCTATTTATTCTTTTTATGATTTTATTAGTGGAATCAAGGGATATGGGGAGAAGGCAGGCACGGGTTATTGATTGGGGACGATCAGCCATGATCACAATGAATGGCAGTGCTGGCTTGAATGGCCGAATGGCCTCCTCCTGCACCTATTGTCTATGTTTCTATATACCTCTCCCATCACCCTCTGAAGCTCCTGAGAAAACATTCCAAATTTATCCAACCTCTCCTTATAGTTAAAACCCTGACAGGGTTTTGAGGCAAGGCTTACGGTCCAGTCTGACTGGCAAATAATCCAACTATTCCCTACCTTTTGCATTAATATGAAGCCAACTTGGAAAAATATGTCTGGAGGTGATCTGGAAGAAACCAGTGATAAAACTTGAGGGTGACGTTGATTTTCATTCGCACTATCAGTGTTCAGCCACAAGATCCAACAATTGTGTGCAGGCGGATAAGAGTTGATATCAGCGTCATGTGTGGTACAGGTATTATGGGGCGACGGGGCTGTTCCGATGCTATATTGTTCTATATTTTATGTTTTAAGCAGTGGATCTTCTTCTGTGACATGATATACACAATCCGCTGCAAAAAAAGGAGAGCAACTGGATGAACTCAGTGGGTTAGGCTGCACCTGTGGTGGACATTGGACAGTCAATGTCCCTTTGAGTGAAGATCCTTCATCTAGATTGAAACAGTAGCGAGAAAGTACCCAATATGAGGAGGTGAGGGGACATGTGGACAAAGGTTAGTAAGTGATAGGTGGATACAATGAAGACGGGTTAATTAGCCGATGGGTGTGAAAGGTGGAGATAATGAAGGGCTGTCCCACTGTGGGGACCTAATTTGCGAGTTTAGAAGAGTTTGCGCTCGATTGAAACTCTCAGAATGTTTGACACGTGGTCCTAGGAGGTCTATGTAAATCTCCTTCATGCTTGAGAGTTCCCGCATACACGAGGCCTCAGTTTGGTTGAGGAGTATATTTTTGGACACTGAAAATTGTCCGCGAGTAAAAATTGGTCGGCATGGAAAAAAATCGATAATTATTTTACTCGTAGGTTTAGTCGAAGTAGGTCGTAGTAGGTTGGTATGTTATTCGTAAGTAATCGAAGGCAATCAAAGGTAGTCGAAGATAATCAAAGGTAGTTGAAGGTAGTCAAAGGTATTCGGCATCCAATTTTCCCGAAGCTAGTCGAAGCTAGTCTTCAACAGAGTCGAAGGAGGTCTTCTACATATTCGTAAGAGGTTCTCTACATAGATGAAGGAGGTCGTAGGAGGTGTTCTACTTCAGGGATACAACACAACCATGCCACATTTTTAAACTCTCCTAAAATCTCCTAAACTCTTCTAAACTCACAAATTAGGTCCCCACAGTGGGACAGGCCCTTGACAGAGGCTTAAAGGTGATAAGTAAAGAACAAAAGGCTGAAGATTCTGGAATCTGGCAGAAAAGGCAGGGGAACCAAGTGAGGGGTGGGGACAGGTGGGAACAACGGAGGGAAGGAAAGAGTGATCAGTCGGGGATGAGGGGGAGGAGATCCAGTGGGATGATTGTGTTAGGAAGTGGAAAAAGAAACAGGGTGATAGGGAGCTGGAGGGTAAAGTGGGAAGAAGGGGTGTTTGAAACAACCAGAGGAGAGAGAAAGGGACTGACTGCTGTGGGTGAGGGATGGGGAATCAAAATGGCTGGTAACTGAGAGATCCAGGTGGCCACAGCGGACTGAAAGCAGGTGCTCATCAAAGGGTCCGTGTAGTCTCTTTGGTCTCACTGATGTGGAGGACACCAAATTGAGAGCACTGAAGAGAAAGACGCAGTTGGAGAAACTTAATTCACAGAAGCAAAACTTTTCCAAGTCGAGGAACCTGAGCCTTTGTCTGTACAGTCTGATATTGGCTTGACTGCTCCACTACTTCAGTCACTCCTGCAATTTCTTTCTCATCACATGCTTAAGACTGATAATGTTGATCTCAACCCCTATCTAAGATCCTTGCAAAAGGATCCACAGTCTCAAGTGTCACAGTGTTCTCTGTCAGAATGTTGGCATGAGTAGGTCTCTTACCTATTTTGACAAGGCCCCCATACAGCAAAACAGCTTTGAAAACGGCGTTCCTCCTCTCCATTGTGCTTCTTTTGAATGTGAGTTCATGTGCAGGAATGCAATGGCTCTCATGGGCTTGAATTTCGATCTCGGGTATGTATCAGAGGTGTTTGACACAAAAAACACAGGAAACTTTTATGTTGTTTAATCGCACAAACTGCAGCAATATCAGAAAAATTAACATTACCTTCTGATGGACCATTGGGAACGATCACTGCTTACATTCCAAGAGTGATCAAATCTTCTTACACATTATAAACATTTATATAGTTTATCATGTAGCCTGTGAAGTTAGTTGTGAGCAATCTCTCATCATTTGGCACAAGCAGCATCATTTTATTCAATGCCTTCTGTGAACAGTGGTCCTTTGTGCAACTCTGAAGTGATTTTGCCTTGCGGTACCTGTGTTCACATTTCAAAAAAGGCTCATTATGGTTGATAACATTATTAAAATTAGGCAGAACATGATGGAGCACCCAGCACCCTATGTTTGGCCCCCAAGTTGCCTACCAAAACAACAAATGGTCAGGCCAGAAAATTTTGTTGACCCATGTGTGAACCTTTTTTCATGCAGACCACCTTGCTCCAATGATTTAAAACAAGTGTTTTTTTTTCCTGCAAGTTTGCGCACTTAAAACTGAACAAGTATATAGTTTAGGTCGGTCAGTTTCTCTCTGCTGGCCAGTTCTGGTCAATAACCTGCTTTTTCAGCCAGTTGATTTAAGTGCAGTTTTGCACAGTAATGTGAAACAATTTATATACAAGAGATCGAGACCCCGCCTGATACATAGAGCACCAGGATCATGTTCTCTTAAACACCTCTTTAATCTTTTTTAGATGCACCCTTTATCTTTTAATCTTTAATTGCCTTCCTATTTTCTATTATTGTTTCCTGCTACTTCATGAGATCTTGAATTTTCTTTCTATTGTTTGAAGTATTTTCGCATGCCATAATTAAACGGTTGGATTTTAACATATTTGTTCTGACAATATGTCAGCCGTCTAAAGCTCACACACTTTTTCTCCTTCTTTTGTTGTCTCATTTCCAGATGAGTACATACAATATTTTCAAACTATATTTCAGAATGCAACAAAATAAGTGTTTTCTTTTTGTTCACACATTTAGTTTAGTTTCCATATACAGCACGGAAACAAACATACTCGGCCCATCAAGTCCATGCCGGTCATCAATCATCTGTTTATATTAGTTCTATTTTATCACACTTTCGCATCCACTCCTTACACATATAACCATATAAAATTACAGCACGGAAACAGGCCATCTCGGCCCTTCAAGTCCGTGCCGAACAATTTTTTTTCCCCCCTTGTCCCATCTTCCTGCGCTCAGACCATAACCCTCCATTCCTTTCCCGTCCATATACCTATCCAATTTATTTTTAAATGAAAAAATCGAACCTGCCTCCACCACTTCCACTGGAAGCTCATTCCACACTGCCACCACTCACTGAGTAAAGAAGTTCCCCCTCATGTTACCCCTAAACTTCTGTCCCTTAATTCTGAAGTCATATCCTCTTGTTTGAATCTTCCCTACTCTCAATGGGAAAAGCTTATCCACATCAACTCTGTCTATCCCTCTCATCATTTTAAAGACCTCTATCAAGTCCCCCTTTAACCTTCTGCGCTCCAAAGAATAAAGACCTAACTTGTTCAACCTTTCTCTGTAACTTAGTTGCTGAAACCCAGGCAACATTCTAGTAAATCTTCTCTGTACTCTCTCTATTTTGTTGACATCCTTCCTATAATTAGGCGACCAAAATTGCACACCATACTCCAGAATTGGCCTCACCAATGCCTTATACAATTTTAACATTGCATCCCAACTTCTTTACTCAATGCTCTGATTTATAAAGGCCAACACACCAAAAGTTTTCTTTAACACCCTATCTACATGAGATTCCACCTTCAGGGAACTATGCACAGTTATTCCTAGATCTCTCTGTTCAACTGCATTCCCCAATTCGCTACCATTTACCATGTACGTCCTATTTTGATTTGTCCTGCCAAGATGTAGCACCTCACACTTATCAGCATTAAATTCCATCTGCCATCTTTCAGCCCACTCTTCCAAATGGCCTAAATCTCTCTGTAGAATTTGAAATTCTACTTCATTATCCACAACACCACCTATCTTAGTATCATCTGCATACTTACTAATCCAATTTTCCACTCCATCATCCAGATCATTGATGTACATGACAAACAACAGTGGACCCAACACAAATCCCTGTGGCACCCCACTAGTCACCTGCCTCCAACCTGACAAACAATCATCCACCATTACTCTCTGGCATCTCCCATCCAGCCACTGTTGAATCCATCTTGCTACTCCACCATTAATACCCAACAATTTAATCTTCTTAATCAACCTTCCATGTGGAACCTTGTCAAAAGCCTTACTGAAATCCATATAGACACCATCCACTGCTTTTCCCTCATCAATTTCACCAACATCAGGGGCATTTTACTGAGGCCAATTACCCCTCAAACCCACACGCTGTTGGAAGTTGGAGAAAACTGCAGCATTCAGAGGAAAACACTCACAGGGAGAATATACAAACTCCACACAGACAGCACCCGAGGTCAGGATTGAACCAGGTCTCCAACACTGTGAGGCAGCGGCTCCACAATCTGTGCCACAGGTCAAAATGTCTTTATTCCTCATCTTTAACTTCTCTCTCTCCGCTAATTCCAAATGGCTTGATCCTTCCATCTGGAACTGCCATCCTTACTCATCCTCCTTACCGGAACTTGCTACAGTATTTCTGAACTTTGATGAACTGGCCTTTAGACTGTTCCCACTGTTCCGATTGCCAGATGCAGACGTACACAATAACAACTGCCCCCAGTGTACTCTCTCGAGTGTCTGCCCAATAACGTTGTAATTTGCCTTGCTCCATTTTAGTATTTCCAGCAAAGTCCAGCCTTTTCTCTATTCAAAAGAATCTAGAAGCCTATGGGGCTGTGAGCATCAACCCCAGAACTCTCTTCTGCTGTAACAACAGTCACCTGGCCAGCTTCACTTCCCAACACAAAGACCAGTCTGAAGAAGGGTCTTGACCAGAAACGCCACCCATTCCTTCTCTCCAGAGATGCTGCCTGTCCTGCTGAGTCACTGCAGCATTTTGTGTCCATCTTCGGTTTAAACCAGCATCTGCAGTTCCTTCCTACACAGTATGTTCCCTTCTTGGGTTGGACCATCCACATACCATTTCAAGAAACTCTCTTGGAAACACCTCACAAATTCAGCTCCGTCTAAATCTCAGGCACTGAGCAAGTATCAGTCAATACTGGGGAAGTTAAAGTCACCCACTATGACAGCCCTGTTGTGTTTGTAATGTATGGCTGCAGAAACGGCATTTCGTTTTGGACCTCAAGGGGTCCAAATGACAATTAAATGTATCTTGTAAATCTTGCATCTTGTTGCTTTGTCATCTTTCTATAATTAATCTCTATATCTGTTTCTCTATCTGCCGTCAGCAATTGAGGGGCTAATTGTCCACTCCATTAGTACTTGCACCTTTCTTATTTCTAACCTCTACCCACATTGCTTTGGCAGACAAACTCTCCAGTATGTCCTCTCTGAGTTCCGCCGTGACAGTTTTCCTGATTAGTGGCACAACTTTTTCCACATTTTCTGCCTCCCTCTAGATCACGTCTGAAAAATCAAAGCCCTGGAACATTGAGCTGCCAGTCTCTTGCAACCACGTTTCTGCAATGGTCACAGTATCATCAATAGTAACATGTTTATGATTGGTTATCTCCCTGTTGATCCTGGACCACTTTAACCATGCGCAAGTTCAATGCAATCATTAATTTCTACTGAAAAGCAAGTTTGCAGACTGAAGGATAAATGAAAGATAATTTTCTTGTTAGTCAACTATATTTAAGTGATTTTGTTGTTCCTGGTATTTCAAATGTTTCATCTTTTCAAAGGGTATTTTTAATCGTTTTTGAATGTTTTTAAAGTTTGGTGAGTATTCGAGCCATTCGCTAACATACCATATCTCCTTAATAGCATTGGGCAACCAGTAGGCTTGTGTGTGTGTGATTTAAAGCAGTCCTGGGTAGGGGCCTGCCAGTTATATTAAAAATGAACGTACACAAAAATGCTGGAGAAACTCAGTGGGTGCAGCAGCATCTATGGAGCGAAGGAGATAGGCAACGTTGCCAATCTCCTTCGCTCCATAGATGCTGCTGCACCCGCTGAGTTTCTCCAGCATTTTTGTGTACCTTTGATTTTCCAGCATCTGCAGTTCCTTCTTTAACAATATATTAAAAATGACCCTACAATGCAGAGCACATTGCTATTCTGCTGGCACTCAGCTCTTCTGTGAAATTTGGGCGTGGGAACCTACTCCAAGTGACGGCAGCCTTCAAAGACAGGCGAACCAGCGAGCTTGGATAATTTACTGTTTAAGAAAGAAAATCGAAGACTGATAAAGGGTCTCGACTCGAAACATCACCAATTCCTTCTCTCCATAGATGCTGCCTCACCCGCTGAGTTTCTCCAGAATTTTGTATAATTTACTGCTCCCCGCAATGTCTCTGCCATTGTTTTGTTTAGGCATTGCAAAGTTATTATTACTTGAGAACAAATGTGACACTCTTTTTGTACTTTAGCTTCTGGGCTAGTTTTGAAGGCTGTCAGTATTGACAAGGCTTTATTGCATGTCAAGATCAAGATCAAGATTCAAGATTCAATTTAATTGTCATTTGGACCCCTTGAGGTCCAAACGAAATGTCGTTTCTGCAGCCATACATTACAAACAAATAGACCCAAGACACAACATAATTTACATAAACATCCATCACATCGCTGTGATGGAAGGCCAAAAAAACTTATCTCTCCACTGCACTCTCCCCCCCGAGGTCAGAGTCAAAGTCAAAGCCCCTGGCTGGCGATGGCGATTGTCCCGCGGCCATTAAAGCCACGCCGGGTGGTGCGAGGTCGCACACCGGGTCTTGGTGTTAGAGCCCCCGGCGTGCGCTCGCACAGTCCCGCGGCCATTCCAAGCCGCGCGGTGCGGTGATGTCAGGCCCCGCTCCAGAAGCTCTTCAACCCCGCAACTTGGGCGGGAGAAGTCGCCGTTGCAGGAGCCCTGAAAAGCGGTCTCCCTCCAGGGACCCGCGGGCTCCCGGTGCCGCCGTCCGCCAGACCCGCAGTTGCAGCCTCCGAATCTCCGGAGGTCGGGCCGCAGCAGCAGCAGCGCTCCACCACCGCTCCACCCACTCCGGACTCGGCCAGCTCCGCGACGGTGAGGTGAGTCATCGGCACCAGAGTCCCCGGTCTTCCTGTTGGAGGCCGCTCCTCATTGCAGCCCCAACAACAACGGAGACCCGACAGAAAAGGTTGGGTCTCCCGTGCAGGGAGAGATTTAAAAGTTACCCCCTCCCTCCCACCCCACCCCCCAACACACACACCCCAACAAAAAATAACAAAAACTACATAGAAACATAGACAAAAAATAATAAAAACGCGGACGGGCTGCAGAGGCCGCTGCTGACGAGAGTCGCGCCGCCTACGTGACATTGCTTCCTCAGCAATAATCGCAATGCTTATTCCAATGACATATTTCACAGTCACTGAAGCTCGCCCAATCACTAAATATTGATCTCTTAAAAGCAACAAAAAACATAACATGACTGGCACAATGGAAGCTCACAAAGCTATCTAATGGTACAAGAGATCAGCCAGCCCAAGCCTGAAGTAAAATCAAGCAGTTGTTAGGGAAAGTGGGGATTTTACTTCAGGCTTGGTTTCAGGTAGCTTTTTCACACAAAGAGTGATGGGTGTATGTAACGAGCTGCCAGAGGAGGTAGTTAAGGCTGGGACTATCCTAATGTTTAAGAGACATTTGGACACTGACATGGATAGGACAGATTTAGATGGATATGGGCCAAACGCGTGTGAGTGGGACTAGTTTAGATGGGACATGTCGGTCGGTGTGGGCAAGTTGGGCTGAAGGGCCTGTTTCCACACTGCATCATTCTATGACTAAAAAGTGAAGAAGAAAAATGCATGTAGATAAGTAGAGCAGATTTGAAAGAGGAGTGAAATGTAAAAGCGGAGAGAGGTTTATGGGTGGAAAGGAACATAGGAAAGAAGGGGGGAGGGTGCGCTTGGGCAGATGGGTGAAGGGAAAATAGTCACAAAGTGCTGGAGTAACTCAGCGGGTCAGGCAGCATCTGAGGAGAACATGGATAGTTGACATGTCACAGAGTGCTGGAGTAACTCAGTGAGTCAGGCAGCATCTGTGGAGAACATGGATAGGTGACATGTCACAGAGTGTTGGAGTAACTCAGTGGGTCAGGCAGCATCTCTCGAGAAAAGGTATAGATTATATTTCGGGTCAAGACCGTTCTTCAGTAATATTCATGATGTGACATGCATAGACATTCCTGAATGTTACCCAAACCATCGTGAGCTACTTTGTTACGGCGCTTTCCCTCTCCTATAACATCTCTGCTGCCTTGGGTGATGCAGGACAGGCCACAAGCTTTGGGACACGGTGTGAAGCTGTTGTCGTTTTTCCCCGTCTGGTAAAAACCTGGATGGAGTGGATTTGGAGAGGATGTTTCCACTAGTGGGAGAGTCTAGGACCAATGGTCATAGCCTCAGAATTAAAAGACATTCCTTTAGCAGGAATCTCTTAAGTCAGAGGGTGGTGAACTGTGGAATTCATTGCCACAGACAGCTGTGGAGGTCAAGTCAATGGACATTTTTCAGGAGGAGATTGATAGATTCTTGATTGATACGGGTGTCAGATGTAATGGGGAGAAAGCAGGAGAATGGGTTTGTGAGAGGGTCATAGAGTGATACAGTGTGGAAACAGGCCCTTTGCATGTCTCATCTGCACTAGTCCCACCTGCCCACGTTTGATCCATATCCCTCCGAACCTGTCCTATCCATGTACCTGCCTAACTGTTTCTTAAATGTTGAGCGATTGTCCCTGCCTCAACTACCTCCTCTGGCAGCTTGTTCCATACACCTACCACCCTTTGTGTGAAAAACATACCCCACAGATTCCTATTAAATCTTTTGCCCTTCACCTTAAACTTACCTCTATTAGATCATCCCTCATCCTCCTGTGCTCCATGTCCCAGCCTACTCAACCTCTCCCTATACCTCTGGCCCTCTAGGCCTGGCAACATCCTCGTAAATCTTCACTGTACCCTTTCCAGTTTGATTACATCTTTCCTATAACATGGTGCCCAGAACTGAACACAATACTCTGAATGCGGCCTCACCAACTTCTTATGCAACTGCAACATGACTTCCCAACTTCTATACTCAGCCTGACCCGCTGAGTTACTCCAGCACTCTGTGAAACGTCACAGAACAGGGCAAGATTAGCAAGTTTGCTGATGATACAGAAGTGAGTGGTTTTGCAGATAGTGAAGATGGTTGTAAAAGATTGCAGCAGGATCTGGATCAATTAGCCAGGTGGGCAGAGGAATGGTTGATGGTTGCATGGTTCCTTGAAGGTCGTGTCGCAGGTATATCAGGTGGTCAAAAAGTATTTTAGCACTTTGACCTTCATCAGTCAGAGTATTGAGTATAGAAGTTGGGACGTCATGTTGCAGTTGTATAAGACGTTGATGAGACCGTATTTAGAATATTGTGTTCAGTTCTGGGCACCTTGTTATAGGAAAGATGTCAAATTGAAAAGAGTACAGAGATCCCCATCCTGGATCAGTCCAATCAGGGTTGTGTCATCCGCAAACTTGAGAAGCTTGACAGAGGTGTCTGTGGAGGTGCAGTCATTGGTGTGGCGAGAGTAGAGGAGAGGGGAGAGTACGCATCTTGTGGTGTTCCTATGCTGAGCGTTTGCGGGTCAGAGATACACTTTCCCGTCTCACATGCTGCTTCCTGTCTGTCAGAAAGCTGGTGATCCACCGTCAGAGAGGTTCAGGCACAGTCAACTCAAAGTTTGGAGCGTAGTAGCTCTGGCACAATGGGGTTGAATGCAGAGCTAAAATCAATAAAACAAAATCCTTGCATAGGACCCCTGGTGATCTAGGTGCTGGAGGATGAAGTGCAGGCCCAGATTGACTGCATCATCCACAGATCTATTGGCCCAACATGCAAAATGCAGATGGTCCAGCAGAGGGATTGCAATATTTTTTCAGCTTGGCCAGCACAAGCCTTTCAATGGTCTTCATGACTACAGAGTTCAGTGCGACAAGCCTGTAGTCGTTAAGACCAGTAATCCTTACCATTTTGGGTACAGGGACAATAGTGGAGACTTTGAAGCAGGCAGGGACAGTACATCTTTGCAGGAACTGGTTAAAAATGAGTAACTGGGTGTGAAGTGGTGATTGGAGTGGGGTGTGTGTAGAAGGGCCCAGTCTTTGCAGACTGAGGTCAGGCTGTGAGTGGGTGTGAAGTGTAGGTTGGGGTGGGAAAGGGTCCACTCTTTTCATACTGGAGTCTTGCCTTAAGTAGGTGTGAAGTGGTGAATGAGAGGGTGCAGGATCCATTCTTTGCAGACTGGGGCCTGGCTGTGTTTGTTGGGGAAGGGGTACCAGGGTTACGTTTCTGATTTTCAAACCTGCAGTAAAACTCATTCAGGTCGTTCGTTAGCTGACAATTGTCCAAAGAGCGGGGAGCTTTCCTCCTATAGCTGGTGATTTCTTGCATGCCCTTCCAAACGGAGGAAGAGTCATTAACTGAGAACTTGTTCCTCAACTTTTCAGAGTACCTTTCCTTGGCAGCTCTGATTCCTCTTCTCAGCTCTTTATCGATTAGGCTATCTTTTAACTCTTTAACGATTAGGCTATCGGCTTGACGCATATTTGCCCCACCCCCCCCGATCTCGAAATGGAAATGTTACATCTGTATATAATGATCCCATTAATATGTATATTTATGTCACAAACTATGGAATTCATATTTTTCAGTATTGTTATCAAGGAAAAGAAAGCAGTTCCAATTGTTTGATATTATTTGATATTGTTTAATGTTATTCATATGGAGGAGAAAATATAATAGCTCTAAAACATAACATAATTTTGAAATCTCACTCAAGATAATCCCCTTTTCCCTCTCCTCTCCCCTCTCTCTCTCCCCCTCCCCCCTCTCACATCCCCCCTCTTTCTGGCAGGGGCGAGGGGGGCAAAGATGAAGGTGGCACAGATCCAGCGGGGGTGGCGGGGGCCCAGTGGGGTCAGTGGGAGGGGCATGGGCCCAGTGGGGGTAAGCGAGGGTGGCGTGGGCCCAGCAGGGTGGTGTGGGCCCAGCGGGCGTGGCATGAGCCCAGCGGGGGTGGTGTGGGCACAGCGGGGGTGGTGTGGGCCCAGTGGGGGTCAGCAGCGGTGGTGTGGGCCCAGCAGGGGTGGTGTGGGGCCCAGCAGGGGTGGTGTGGGGCTAGTGGGGGTGGCGTGGACCCAGCGGGAGTCAGCGGGGGTGGCGTGGACTCAGCGGGGGGGTCAGCGGGGGTGGTGGTGTGGGGGAAGATGGCTTGGGCCCTGGCGGCGGGGGGAGGCGAGGGCAGCGGGCTCCGCTGCAGGGACGTCTGGTGTTGGGGTTACAGCCATTGGGTTCAGATTCAGCCACTCCCGCCCGGCGATGGGAGAACGGAGAACTGGCCGTTTCCACAGTGGAAACGCTGATTCCCCCCCCCCCCCCCCCCCTTTTTGGTGATTTTTTTCTTTAGGGGGGAAAAAAGGGGGGTGCAGCCGCACCCAACGCACCCCCCCTTTGGACGGCCATGCATTAAGAGTCTCGATCCAAAACGTCACCCATTCCTTCTCTGCAGGGATGTTGAGTTACTCCAGCTTTTTGTGTCTATCTTCGGTAGCATTAATATAAATGGGTGTTTGATGGTTGATTCAGTGGGTCGAAGGTTTCCATGTTGTATGATTAAATGACTCCAAAATATGACAACTGGAAATAAAGATCCTAGGTTAGGGTTCAGTAGACAATAGACAATAGGTGCAGGAGTAGGCCATTCGGCCCATCGAGCCAGCACCGCCAATCAATGTGATCATGGCTGATCATTCCCAATCAGTACCCTGTTCCTGCCTTCTCCCATATCCCCTGACTCTGCTATCTTTAAGAGCCCTATCTAGCTCTCTCTTGAAAGTATCCAGAGAAACGGCCTCCACTGCCCTCCGAGGCAGAGAAATCCACAGACTGTGAAATAACACACAAGTACAGATAAATGTTATTCAAATTTTTTCATATGTGCTAAATGAATTCAGCCCATTGTAGTAGTCACGGATAAGATGCTTTGTAAATGACTAAACAAAGATTAAAATATATACACAGCTTCAAATTATAGAATAGTGATGAACTAGCTTAGAAATATAAGATACTTACTATTTCTGTACTACAGGTATTACATCAAAGAAGAAAGAACTTTTATTTAAATACCTATTGTCAGAAACTATGTTCAATCTGAAGCATTTTACATTCTGTAACGTCCTTTTAAATTGTAGTCAGTGTTGTAATATAGGATTAAGCTGTTTATGCGGCTTGGCCCGACAGCACCAATGGGATAATGATCAGATTATCTGCCTATCGGTGATGTTGATTGTGGTTGATATTGAAGGTGGCGGGCAGAATTCATCTGTTCCAAAATCTTCCCTGGAGAATAAACGTCCGTCTGAAGGACAGAGAGGGTCTTAGTTTAACATTGAAAGATGACCCTTCCAAAAGTACAGCATATCCTCAGGGCAGCTTTCAATTGATTGTCCACATTATGTGCTGTTGTCTCTGGAGTGGGAATTGAACCCGTTACTGACGGACAAAGTAATGAAAGAGCTCTCACTGAGCCATGACTGACACTCAATACCTGTTGAACACATTGAAAACCTACGCCGCCTCTTACTGGGTCAGTCTCATAAGCCACAGAGCTCCTCGAAAACCATATTATTTTTCCCTGAAAAGGTTATCATCCAGCCGGAGAGTTCGATCGTTAATATTTTGGAAAGGATTTTTAAAGAAGTGTTATAATTATAAGCTGGACATTTTATATCATGCTCCTGTCTACAAATATGATCGACGTATAACTTGGCTGTGTGCATAACTATACGATATTTGAGGTAAAGGTCCAAGCATGTTCAAAGGTCATGCTGAGGAGGATAAAATCCCAGCTACAGGACTTTTCCATTTTCAATACATTTCCCTCCCGTTTCTACATTCCATCTCTGACATCTCCCTACCATTTTTAGGTCTCACCGTCTCCATCCCAGGAAACAGACTATTGACTGACATCTACTACAAACCCACCGACTCCCATAGTTACCTAAAGTACACTTCTTCCCACCCTGCTTCCTGTAAAGACTCTATCCCCTACTCCCAATTCCTCCGTCTACACCGCATCTGCACCTAGGATGAGGTTTTCCCATTCAGGGCATCGAAGATGTCCTCATTCTTTAGGAAACAGGGGGGGTTCCCATCTTCCATTATAGATGAGGCTCTCACTAGGGTCTGCTCGATATCCCGTAGAACCGCTCTTGCTCCCCCTCCCCCCATTCGTAACAAGGACACAGTCCCCCTTATCCTCACTTTCCACCCCATCAGCCGTCGCATATAATCCTCCAACATTTTCACCACCTCCAAAGGAATCCCACTATTGGCCACATCTTCCCACCTCCACCCTTTTCTGCTTTCCACAGAGACCGTTTGATGGGCAAATCATGGTCAACTCGTCCCTTCCCACCCAAACCCCACCCCCAGGTACTTTCCCCTGCAACCGCAGGAGATGTAGGGTCTTTTACCTCCCCCCTCGACCTGTCCCTGTCCCTTTACCTCCCCCATCAACTCCATCCAAGGACCCAAACAGTCTTTTCAGGTGAAGCAGAGGTTCATTTGCACCTCCTCCAACCTCATCTACTGTATCCGTTGTACCAGGTGTCAACTCCTGTACATCGGCGAGATCAAACGCGGGCTCGGTGATTGTTTCGCTGAACACCTCCGCTCAGTCTGCCTTAACCTATCTGATCTCCCGGTTGCTCTGCACTTTAACTCCCACTCCCATTCCAAATCTGTCCTGGGCCTCCTCCATTGTCAGAATGAGGCCCAGCACAAATTGGAGGAACAGCAGCACATACTTTGCTTGGGTAGCTTACACCCCAGCAGTATGAACATTGACTTCTCTAACTTCAAATAGCCCTTGCTTTCCCTCTCTATCCGCTCCCCCTTCCCAGTTCTCCCACCAGTCTTAAGGGTCTGTCCCACGAGCATGCGACTGCATGCGGCAAGCGTGACCTAACGCTGTCACTTGACCCATACTGCCTCGCGGGGCCGGTCCCACTTCGATCGCCGGAGCCGTATGGAGTTGTGCAGAGCTGGTTCCGACATCGCGCGGGGCTCGGAAAAACTGACACCGTCCAAAAATTCCGCACGGCAATGACCTTCCAGCCCGCAGCCGCATTGAGGCTGTAGGCACCGGCTCGACGGACGTGGGCAGTCTCTCGACGGCGTTCGCAGCGTCTTGACGCCGTACGCAGCGTCTTGTCGGCGTACGCCTAGCGTGAACTTCCCGTGGAATTCGCTCGAACTTCACGTCAATTCGTACGGGATTACTCAACCTCCACGCGGCCCCCGCTTCCGGTTTGGTTGCGCTCGCCGCATGCAGTCGCATGCTGGTGGGACAGGCCCTGTACGGGGATCACTTGACCTCCGCGCGGCCCCCGCTTCTGGTTTGGTCACGCTTGCCGCATGCAGTCTCATGGTCGTGGGACAGGCACTTAACTGTCTCCGACTACAATCTATCTCTGTCCTGCCCACTCCCCTGATCAGTTTGAAGAAGGGTGTCGACCCAAAACTTCACCAAATCCTTCTCTCCAGAGATGCTGCCTATCCCGCAGAGTTACTCCAGCATTTTGAGTCTATTTACAATTTTAGACCCTGTTTAAATGGTTTTGTGGTGTATTTAGCTGTGCTGGTATTGTGGAACACAAGTGAAGCTCGAAAATACCTTTTGTTGGAATAAGAATGCCAAGGTTTGCTTTCCAGATTTTATGCTTTTTCCATCACGCTGGGTTCTTCAAATAGGCTACTCAATCTTTCACACTTCCTCCTGCCGTTTGTTTTTCTTTCATTTTTCAAGGATGTCCTTAGGAAATGGGAAAATGTGTTTGCTTGGTTGACAACAGACTGCACAGCAACCAAGTGATTGGATCCTATCACAATTTTTGTGCGAAATCTGAACATCAGAGAGCTGACCAAATATTAGCTTTGCATACACTCTGTTGATTTCCACGCAAGCAGTTGTGCCTGCAAAATATGAGTTGCAGCTGCTGAAAAATAGTTTGACACTTTGATGGGCAAATCATGTTAAGGTGTGTGATGAATTATCAGATCTGACTTTTAAAGCCCAGAGCTAAATATATTAGAATACGTGAATCTCATTGTTTTGTGTGAAATAGATAAGGATCACACAATTTGCGCACTAACATCCTTACTTTTGCATGCTGTGCCGTGATGCAGAGCATGATGAAAACAGATACTTGGTCCCGTTCACTTAGTCAGTCATACAGGGTGGATGACTCGGCCCAACTTGCCCACACCGGCCAACATGTCCAAGCTGCACTATTCCCACCTGCCTGCGTTTTTCTCATAGTAACTGTTTCTTAGACATTACAATGGTCCCTGCCTCAACTACAAGTAACTCCTCGGGCTGATCGTTCCATTCACCCACCACCCTTTGTGTGAGAAAGTTACCCCTCAGATTCCTATTAAATCTAATTACTCTGGTCCTCGATTCATTTACTCTGGGCAAGGGACTCTGTGCATCTACCCGATCTATTCCTCTCATGATGTTATACACCTCTACAGTATAAGATCACCTCTCACCCTCCTGCGCTTCAAGTAATAGAGTCACAGCCTACTCAACCTCTTGAATAGAGTCCCAACCTACTCAACCTCTCAAATAATCCCAGCATTCTCAACCGCTTGTGCCACATAACCCCTCAAATGCTT
Organism: Leucoraja erinaceus; assembly: GCF_028641065.1. Taxonomy (NCBI): domain Eukaryota; kingdom Metazoa; phylum Chordata; class Chondrichthyes; order Rajiformes; family Rajidae; genus Leucoraja; species Leucoraja erinaceus. Next base: position 74,622,153 of record NC_073382.1, read on the forward strand.
ACCTATCCAACCTGACACAGCTTCTCACCATAACTTGATCACTTCTAGTATTCATGCTTCTATCTTTGTTCGAGGCGTACCAGGGCAGGGCCCTATCCCTAAACCTTACCTCCGCTATATCAACAACTGCATTGGAGTTACCTCCTGCACTCACACACAACTCACTGACTTCATCCATTTCACCACTAACTTCCATCCGGCACTCAAATAGACCTGGACCATTTCTGACATTTTCCTACCATTTCTAGACCCCATTATCTCCATCGCAGGTGATAGACTACTGAACGACATCCACTATAAACCCACTGACTCCCATGGCTATTTGGACTGCACTTCTTCCCACCCTGCTTCCTGTAAGGACTCCATCCCCTACTCCAAATTCCTCCGTCTACGCCGCATCTGCACCCAGGATGAGGTGTTCCACACCAGGGCATCGGAGATGTCCTCATTCTTCAGGAAACGAGGGTTCCCCTCTTCTACTATAGATTAGGCTCTCACCAGGGTCTCTTCTATACCCCGTGACCCTGCTCTCACTCCCCATCCCCCCCACTCATAACAAGGGCAGCGTCCCCTTTGTCATCACCTTCCACCCAACGAGCCGTCACATCCAACAAATAATCCTCCGACATTTTCGCCACCTCCAATGGGATCCCACCACCGGCCACATCTTCCCATCTCCTCCCCTGTCCGCTTTCTGCAGAGACAGCTCTCTCTGTAACTCCCTGGTCAATTTGTCTCTTCCCACCCAAACCATTCACTCTCCTGGCCCTTTCCCTTGCAACCACAGGAAATGCTACACTTCTCGCTTTACCTCCCCCCTTGACTCCATTCAAGGACCCAAGCAGTCTTTCCAGGTACAGCAGAGGTTTACCTGCTTCTCCTCTAACCTCATCTCTTGCATCCGCTGCTCTAGATGTCACCTGCTCTACATCAGTGAGGCCAAGCCTAGGCTTGGTGTTAGGTTCACCCAACACCTCCGCTCGGTTTGCATTAACCTACCTGATCTCCCGGTGGCTCAGCACTTCAACTCCCCCTCCAATTTTAAATCCGACATTTCTGTCCTGGGCCTCCTCCACGGCCAGAGTGAGGATTGTAGGAGCAGCACCTCATATTTTGCTTGGGCAGTTTATACCCCAGCGGTATGAACATTGACTTCTCTAATTTCAGGCAGTCCCTGCTTTCTCCTCTCCTTCTCAGCTCTCCCTCAGCCCACTGTCTCCGCCTCTTCCTTTCTTCTTCCCGCCTCCACCCTCATATCAGTCTGACAATAAAGGTAATTCTAATTCTAATTCTAAGAAGCGTCTTGACCCGAAACATCGCCTATTTCCTTCGCTCCATAGATGCTGCCTCACCCACTGAGTTTCTCCAGCATTTTTTTGTCTACCTTCGATTTTTCAGCATCTGCAGTTCCTTCTTAAACATGCTTCTATCTTAATCAACCCTCTCCCTCTCTCTAGACATTGGCCACAGCAATCCTCTTTTGCCCCCTTCTATGATTCTTTGCCCAACTGATTTCCCCCGCTTGTCACACAATGATGGTGTTCAGCTGCAAAGCACATATGAGGCTCAATGCATAATAAAATGTCATATCTGTTAGTTGAAAATGCGTCAGGATGACTGCCCTTTCTCAAAGCTGACATGGCCCCCACCTAATGCCTCTTTACAATGTCTATGTGAAGTGTTATACAACTTCTAGAATTTGATGAAACAATTCAAATCTCATTACAAACACTGCACAGTAGGGCTGCACAGTGCTGCAGTTGTAGAGTTGCTGCCTCACAGCACCAGAGACCTGGGTTTGATCCTGACTATGGGTGCTGCCTGTATGGAGTTTGTATGTCCTCCCCGTGGCCTGTGTGGGTATTCTCCGGGTGCTCCAGTTTCCTCCCACACTCCAAAGGCAGACAGGTTTGTAGGTTAATTGGCTTTGGTAAATATTGTAAATTGTCCCTAGTGTGTGTAGGATCGCTGGTCGGCGCAGACTCGATGGGTCGAAGAGCCTGTTTCCACATCGTATCTGTAAGCTACACTAAAATAAACTACAACATAGAAAGCTTCATGTCCTTGTTACATAAGGAGAAATGTCTAGACCATATCTATTAGATTGTCTCCTTTCGTCAATGAGTCATTTGCAACCCAGTTTCTCCTAATTGAAAACTCTGATGGCACCAGAATGCTTTTGATAGCCTTAAAGTACAGGTGCAGTTGTGAAGTTTCAGTCAACTTTTGCAACAATAACCATCCAACTGTGCCTATGGCGAGATTTGCAGCACCAAAACGCACAACAAAATTGTAAACTGATTTACAGCTCTGGGCCGACCTAGCACATGATATTTTAACTACAGCCAATTCCACCTAAGACTGCTTTCATGGAGAAAGATAAAACATCATAAGATAGGCATGCCAGTTAAGATGAAAATTATCTCAGATTTTTGATTTATTTACTTCTATAGACAGAAATGGCCATTCTGTTCATAAATAAGAGAAATGGCTCCTCTCACATTGACATCGTATAACTGTCCACATAAAGAACATAAAAAGCAAGAATCATTCAACAGGTCAGGCAACACCCATGAAAACAGAAATGTTAATGTTTCAGGTTTATCACCTTTCATTGCAACTAGAGGATAGTAGCTTTAGTCCTTGGAGATACAGCATGTATCCACCAAGTCCGCGCCAATCAGCGAATACCCGTACACTAGTTCTGTACAAAATACTATGGACAATTGACAGAAGCCAGTTAACCTACAAAACTGCACGTCTTTGGAGTGTGGGAGGAAACCGGAGCACCCGAGAAAACACACTCGGTCACCGGGAGAACGTACAAACTCCGTACAAACAGCACCCGTGGTCAGGGTCAAAACCAGGTCTTTGGTGCTGTAAGTTGCAACTCTACCACTGCACCACTGTTCTTAAATCAGCATGTAGCCAGAGACAGAATTCCTGACAAAAAAATTTAAAAAGCTATGATCTGTGATTTAGTGGAGGGCAGCAGTGAAGAAAAGACAAAAAAACATGATGACAGAGACAAAATTTGATGATAATGGGATAAATGTAACCTTAATGAAAATTGTGTAAGATTGAAAAACAAGCACATAGGAACAAAACAACTACTGAGTTGCTTTCAGTGCTTTAAATATGCTATGTTTACATTTACAGAGACCATGGTTAAAATAATACTGGGAAATAGATATTGTCAGAACTGGTAGATTTATTGGTGAAGTGAACTATCCAATTGACTGTGGAAGCTCATCCATTACTCTGAATTGGAAGATTATGTTACCATGTGGGAACCAGATAGTATCCACGGGGATGTGTAAGTAGGGAGAAATCCCTCCACAACAATTATTCAAGTAACATATAATGTTATATGTACACCCAGGCCCAGTAGCATAAAGGACACAGAATTCAGAAATGTGCAGAAGACATTCTATGACAAGTAAGACAGCATGTACAGTAAGTACATCAAATTAACATTTGTACTCTACACCATTTTGTACCATATACAGTATATGAATTTTAATATTCAGTCAAACGGTTCATAAAAGTCAGATTGTTATAGTCACCACGAGGGCGGATAAAAAACTGATATCTATATAACAGAAAGTCTCATCTTGACCACTTCCTGCCTGGGCTGTATATTGATTTTAGAAAAAAAAAACACTACCATATATCGCTATGATTTTTGGCCATCTTACTCACAGTCCTCCTCCGCTGAGGCAGCCCCAAGGATTTTTCCAATCGATTAATAATAATAGAATTACGAGTGTTTAAATAATCTTGAGATCAGCTGATTGGTCCTCTCGCCTGTCAATCACCACGATGAAGGGGGTGGGGGGCAGGACTAAAACCCCCCGGCATTCTGCTTGAAATGCTATGAAATTTAATTTGGTGGCCTGCACTCTGCTTGATATGCTATGAAATTGAATTTGGCGGCCCGCACTTTGCTTGAAATGGAATTACAAGGAATAGCCTTGGGTGAACTGTCAGCCCACCAGCCCTGAGTGACTGATCTGCCAGCCCACCAGCTCTGATTGACTATTCTGCCAGCCCACCAGCCCTGAGTAACTGAGCTGCCAGCCCACCAGCCCTGAGTGACTGAGCTGCCAGCCCAAGAATCCATTTGGCCCACAATTTTCCATACTAGGCCTCTGGACACCAGTCCCTTCGGCCCACAACACCCATACTAGTGCTCCAGAACACCTCCCCACTGGCCACCAACGGGTCCCACTTAATCTAGTAATGATTAAATCTATGATTAAACAGGGCAAGGACAACTGAAGTATAAATGAGGGTACAATTTGCTAGAATTGTAAGTTAGAAATTGAACTAAGTGGTAAGTGGGTTGCAACATAATTAAAAGCCTAATGAGAGTGTAACCTGCATCACAATGTGTCAAAGTGATTTTCACATCAGCATAAGATAGACAAAAATCCAGAGGAACTCAGTGGACAGACAGCATCTCTGGAGAGTAGGAATGGGTGACGTTTCGGGGCAAGACCCTTCTTCAGACCCATCAGCCTGTTTTTTACTGGCATAGTTGCCAACTGGTAACAAACGCATTGCATCTAGTTAAGGAAGCACACCCTGCTTAGTTCAACCAATCATTTTTCCTTGGAGTCAGCTTCCCAAGGATGGAGGGTGGAATGATACAGTGCAAAATAGTTCTTGTTTCAGCAGCAGAGGCCTGAGTTTGATCCTGACTACAGGGTCTGTCTGCACGGAATTTGAACATTGACCCTGTGACCTGCATGGGTTTTCTCCGGGAGCTCTGGTTTCTTCCCACACGTACAGGTTTGTAGGTTAATTGACTTGGTATAAATGTAAATTGTCCCTGGTGTGTGTAGGATAGCGTCAGTGAGTGGGGATCACTGGTCAGCGTGGACTTGGTGGGCCGAAGGGCTGTTTCTGTCCTGTATCTCTAAAACTAAAAACTAAAACTATTGCAAAAGTTTGTTGTATTTGTACTATGAGCTTTTCCTGTCGACCCTCACATACCTTCTGCAGATGAAGAGAGTGTTCAGATGTTCCTCAGATGGAAGAGCGTCAAGAGTAGAAACAAAGATGTTGGTTTTAAAGAAAAGACACAAAGTGCTGGAGTAACTCAACGGGTCAGACACCATTTCTGGAGAACATGGATCGGTGACGTTTCGGGTTGGGACCCTTCTTCAGACTGATTGTTGTGGGAGAAAGAAAGCTGGAAAAGAGAAGGAGCAGGACAAAGTAAGCAAGTAAGGATTCAGGTGAGGGTTTTTTTTTTTAAATAGGCAGATGGTTGGACAGATGAACAGATAAATGAGTGAGAAAAAGTCGATTGAAGTGTTGTGAGCTGTGAAGTTAGATGAAGGAATGCAGGTGGAAGGGTAGGGGATAAATGGTGCAAGTCCAGGTGGGTCAAGGGAGAGGGGGACTGAGAGATTTGAGAATTTAATGTTTATCTTGTTGGCTTGTAAGCTAACCAAGTGGAATATGAGGTGCCATACCTCCACTTTGCATGTGGCATCCTGCTGGCAATGTAGGAGGCTCAGAACAGAAAGGTCAGAATGGGAATGGGAAGATGAGTTGCAATGGTTAGTAACCGGAAGATGTTCCTAAACGACAGGCAGACAAGGTGTAGACGATTTTGTCGAATCATTCCAGGCATGGTAGCAGGGGGCGATAACCAATCTCACGTACAAGTAGGAGAGAAAAGATGTTTCTTACTGCTGAGCTCCACTCTCTGACTTATCATGGGAACCCTCAAAGTCATTTCAGAATCATTCAGAAATATCCAAGAACACTTTAAACCATAACAAAATAAAACACATTGAATATTAATATTATACTTAAAACTCAAATCGATGCTTAAAAAAATTAATTCAAAAATACTTCACAAAATTACAAAATGCTCAAGCACATTCAAACCATGCATTATAAATTAGAAAATTATTGTAAAGAGTAAAAGGACTAGGTTTATACAATGAACTCATCTAAAAGTCTTTCTGTGTTAAATATGACACCTACATATAGTTTAGTTTAGTTTTGAGATGCAGAATTGAAACGTCATTCATTAGGGATGACAGTTTAAGTGTGACAGTTTAGTTGTGAGATGCAGAAAGTAAACATCATTCATTAGGTATGACTTTAAGTATTACATTTAGTTTAGTTTAGTTTTGATATGCAGAATGGAAACGTCATTAAGCAATATCCAAGAACACTTTAAACCAGAACAAAAGAAACCAAACTGAATAAAAGCTCAGATACACAAGGGACCACAGATGCTGGGATCTGGATCAATACACAAGCTGCTGGAAGAACTCGGTGGGTCAAGCAGCATCTGTGTGAGCAAAGTTCTCGACAGGTCCTTTGGCAGTCTTTGTATCCCTTTGCCTCCCAAGAGGAAAGCTGAAATGTAAATAAGAACACATTTAGTTTGAATCGTGCTAGAAAATGAACCTTGTGGCCTGACCAGCTGAGTTCCTCCAGTGTTTTTTTGTGCAATATAAAAACTCAAAACGGTGCTTAAAAAAGTTAAATTTAAAAATACTTCAAAAGATTTCTAAATGCCCAAGCACATTCAAACCGATTAAATATACTAAATTACCAATGCATTATAAATTAGAAAATTATTGTAAAGAGTAAAATAAATAGCTTTATACAATAAAAGTCATTCTGTATTATGTATGACACTTTGTTTGGTTGAGTTTAGAGAGGCAGCATGCAACAGGCCCTTCAGCCCACTGAGTCCTGGCCAATCATTTATCACCTATTCACACTAGTGCTATGTTATTCCACTTTCTCATCCACTCCGTTCACACTAGGGACAATTTACAAGGGCAATTATCTGACAAACCCGCTTATCTTTGGGATGTGGAAATAACCCGGACACCTGAAGCAAACCCACATGGTCGCAGGGATAACTTTCAAACTCCGCACAGATAGTACACAATGGTGGGATCGAGCCCTGGTCATAGGCACCATGAGGCAGCACCTCTGCCAGCTACACCACTGTGCCGCCCTTTCGAATCAAATAAAAATAAGACATATACAAGTTTCACAGAGATTATCCATTGTGGAGAAAACAAAGTTGTGATTCCTCACACCAGCTGGAGAATTCTTCAGCGAGTCTGGAACATGAACAATGGGTTATTTTGTCCTCTCCTACTCACAATTAATTCAGTCAGGAGTTTAGCATTAAAGGCCACTTGGCTGTTCAGCAGTGAATCGCTGAGACCATCTCTTAGACTTCCACTTTCAATTGCAATTGGGTGAAATGAGAGAGCTGAGGACAGGTACATGGGGCAACACCAGCAAGTTCATTGACATGAATGGAACCTGCAGGAACGCAAGACTGATTAGTTTAGAGATACAGCATGTAAACAGGCCCTTCAGCCCACCAAGCTGATCATTGATCACCTGTTCTCAATAGTTCTTGTTGTCCCACTTTCTCATCCATTCCCTACATAAGAAGGTTAATGTACTGAGTCCAATGAACCTACAAACCCACACTTCTTTGGAATGTGGGAGGAAAACAGGAGCACCCGGAGGAAACCCACGTGGTCACCAGGAGAATGTGTAAAACCCATAGAAATAGCACGCAAGGTCGAGATTGAACCCTGGCGCTGTGAGGCAGCAGCTCTACCAGCTGTACCACTGTGTTGCTGTCAGAGGCACATAGATATTCCTTAGAAGCAGACAGTTCAGTGAGAAGCTGGGCCGCTGAAGCTTATACCTGCTCAAGGTAACCCTGAAGGATTTCAGCATTCTTCGGACATCCTAAGATCATGAAAACATTTTAAAACAATTATTTGCTCAAGAAATGTTTCAACATGCCTTATAAATCCTTCATACAAAACTGCATGGCTGACTTCCTGTCTTCTGTGTGGAGAGGTGGAAGAGAGGGCCATTAACTGCAGATTGCTGGTGGGAGATTATTGGAGGGGGGAATACCAAGGCACATGGAGAAGGTTACAATGGGAATGAAGGAGTAAGATTTTGTTGAGAATTGATCAGGGAAGATTTGTGCGGGAATTGGAACTGAGAGAGAGTTCCAATCTACATCTGCAGTTCCTTCCTCAACATTCCCTTCTTACACTTACCCCACATTCTATGATCCCATAACATCCAGATATATGTTGACCTGTGTTTTGAATGATCTCAACAAATTTGTGTCCACAGACATTTAGGATAAATTAATGTAAAGTTCACTATCTTCTGCATGACAACATTTCTCCTAATCTCAGTCCCAAAAGCCAACCTGTTTTTTCAAAGAGTGTAATCCCTGGTCCTGGACTAGGGCAAATATCCTTCCAGCTTGGGCCTGTAAGAATTTTATTTGTTTCAACGCAATCTCCTCTCATTTTTCTCAATTACAGACTACACAGGCTCAGTCTACTCAATCTCTCCTCATCCTGAAACCAGTCAAATGGACCTTTATTTCACTCCATCAACAGCAAGTGCCTCTTATTTATGTAAGGATACCAAGCTAAACAGAATTCTCCAGCAGCTATTGCATCAATGCCCGATGTAATTGTTGAAAGATATCCTTCCTCCATTATTCAGTTCCTCTTCATAAAATACCACTTGCCTACCTCATCATTTAATGGATCTGCATTGTTGTCTTTCAATCTTCTTCTTATCGAGTCCACACACAAGATTCGAATTTGCTCAGCCAGAGCTGAACACACTTCTCAGCATCTGCATACAATGGTGTCTGTCTTGCGCTTCTCGTGCTTCTTGTACGTGGTGGTGGAAAGATTAGTGGAAACAGGGCCGTGACGTGAACGCTCTTTCCTTGACCCCATTGTCTTTCAATGATTTTTATACAAAGCCACCTCGGTCCCATTAAACATTAACATTACCCATTCTCCCAAGATTTTAAAACAATACACTGCTTTTCTGTTTTGTGCACCAAAGTGGATAATTTCACATTTTCCATATTGCATTGTACCAGACTGCTCTTGGCTGGTGATTCTATATAAGTTGTCTATGTTTGTCTATATCCCATTGAAATCTCTTTACAATCTTCTTTTCTAATCACAGTCCATCAGTTGAGAGAAGGCAGGTGAAGAGAATAGACTGGGTGTGGATGATATTAGTGGACAAGCAAGGAGACCCAGTCAAAATAAAATTAGATGGTCAAAGGTATTGGGATGAGGACTTACATTAAATGATGTGTCATAAGATCATAAGGCTTCCTAGAAGAACATCCTTTAATTCTATGACCTATAGTCCTGGACTAGGCAGGAATGATTATCAATTCATAAGATCATAAGTGATTGGAGCAGAATTAGGAGCAGAGGAGCAAAATGGGCTTTATGGCCCATCAAGTCTACTCCACCATTCAATCATGGCTGATCTATCTCCCTCCTAACCCCATTCTCCTACCTTCTCCCCATAACGCCTGATAATTGTAGACAATTGATGAGGATCTGGGGGATGGAGGACCTCAAAAGTCAACAAAGTACATTTGCAGTGGCCGGGGGAATTGCTTAATGAGTACTTACCTTAAGGAAGATTGCCACTCTCCTGATTTTTTAAGACCAATGGCTGCAATTGAAGTGTGCGCTGTTCATAATCTGAGTGTGTACAATAGAAAATCAAAAGAATAAATCAAATAAATGCCATTAACTATGCTTTCAACGCTGACCAACATCCAGCACGTGTACAATGGCCTTAGTGTATTTGTACCTCACATATGCAGAAGACATTGCAGTGCACTTTATTGAAGAGATATGTGTGCACAAAATGTGTTCGATTGCACTCATCATTCAAATTTCCAATAAAATTATTTTGCATAACAAATACAAATATTTGATGCAGCTTATGATTTTGGGGCCTGCCTGCCTTCTGATGAGCACCATGTTAATATCTTTAGCTGGTCTCTTGTTGTTATATGCTTCTGACCTATTCTTGCAATGATATAATTGAAGGCAAATAAGGACTGATGACTTAGACATTAGATTCCCATGCCTCCGCTTTGTTTTAAGTTGAGACTCCCTTTCCTGATTATATTCTCTTCGGCTTCGCTGGAAAGCTACTTAGGGATAAATTGAAATATTTTGAAGTTCTTTTTGAAAATATTAATCCCATATAATTTTATTCTGCTCCTTATCTTTATACCACATGTATGCCTTCTGATGAAGGGTGAAGTGCACTAGTAAATTGCTTGGACAAATTCTCCAATTGACTGATATTGATGTGGTTGTCATCTCTACATCCCCATATAATTAGCTCACATAATGGGCACTGGAAGAAAATGCATTTCATGTGCTTTAAACATTTCGGCTGAGGATGTTTCTAGCCATTTTGCCAAGACAATTGCTTGAATGTGAACTACATTGATATGATTTTTCAATACAAAAACATATGTCCGAGACATCTTTTGAGGTAAAAAAATAAACAATTTGCCAAGCAAGTTTAATTATTCAGCATGATATCTCGGCTCTAGGACTTTAAAACAAAAATTCTCCTCTACTCTGAGAAAGGTTTACAAAAAATCAGAATTCATTCACAAAGGAGTGAAATTCATCTTGGATGTGAGCAGTACTTCGGCGATAGTAAATTTCAACATAATTGTACATTCAGGCTGATTTTCTTTTCCATTCACTCTGTAGCCAAAGTTTGCAGTATTCCCTTCAGAGTTTTCTGGGGCAGTGCATATCACAATTACCTTTGTTCTGCCAATTACTTACATTTTAGTGCATTCACAGGTTTGTGTTGTAGAGGTGATTTACAGGCTCACCAAATATTTCAATAAAGGGTCTGTCCCACTAAGGCGTGTTTTAGGTGAGTGCAGGAGACTGCGCTCTCCACAGGAGTTCCCGCATTCTGGGAACTAGTCGCGGCCACAGTATGGTCACCATAAATTTTTCAACGGTCGCCATGGAGAAAATCGATGCTTTTGTCATCATAGGTGCAGTGGTAGTGGGGTCGTCATGTAGTTGTAGGTAGTTGTAGCTAGTCGTAGGTAGTTAATCTCCTTTGCTGATCGGGCATTCTCATTGGCTCATTGGGGGAAAATAAACGTAAGCAGGAGTTTTCAGAACCAAGGAAAACCGACTGGTAACGTTAAATGCCCGCCAAACTTCACAACTGTGTATCTCTGGCTTATTAAAAGTTGTCTGGCTTCTTAAAAGTGTCTCCACTCCTTCTCCCCCTTCACCCCTTCCCCCCTCACCCTCTTTTAAAAGACTTACCGTACACTGTGCTAGCCGACTTAACCTTCCTGTTCATTGCGGTGTGTGTCTGTATCACCTTGGCTTTGCACCGTGTGAATTTCAGATAGCGCTCCCCCCGTTATCCCTGGCCCCCGCCTTTATGATGTGTGTGTGTGTGTATATGTGTGCTCCACTCTGACAGTCGCTTTCCAGTCCTCGGTTTTTCAGGCGAGTGCCCCGAACTTGACCGTCGCTGGCAGTCCGCTGAAAAAACAAAACCACTTCAATCAGCCATCATCATTACTCTATTGTTGGTAAGCCCATAAATTATAGGTACAGAATTAGGCCATTCGGCCCATCAAATCTACTTTGCCATTCAATCATGGCTGATCTATCTCCTCCTCCTAACCCCATTCCCCTCCCTCCTCACCATCATCACCCCAGGCACCCTCACCAGTCAAGATGTCCATGTCTAGTCATTGGAGCAATAACTCACTCTGCCAGATCTGCAGAGTAGCTGGAATGCATCAGCTACCCCACATTAAGTATTCAGATACAAGCAACGTATACTCTTCGGAACTGCTGTGGAAGCCTGTCATTCTCAACTCCAGGGGACTGTAAAATAAGACTTAAGGAAGGAAGAATATTGCATTTTGTGCTTGATCTTCAGTCATGTGTGCTGTAAAAAATTATCCAAGCTTAAATACTGGCTAGGAATGAAATGTAATTACTTCATAGGCTTTTCCTTTGGTTATCTGCAAAAAATACAATTCTAATTTTACCAGGATCCACCCTTATCTCCCTTGCAAGGGAGGTGCTGGAATATTGAACATCAGAAAGGATTATGTTACTTGTTTTAGAAAGTATAAGATTCCGAGAAGCTTGATTATATCGATGCTGAGAGGCTGTTTCCTGTCATGGGGAATCTAGTTTCAGAATAAGGAGTTACTGATTTAAGATGGATATGAGAATATATTGTGTAGGAAGGAACTGCAGATGTTGGTTTAAACCGAAGATAGACACTAAATGCTGGAGTAACTCAGCGGGACAGGCAGCATCTATGGAGAGAAGGAATGGGTGACGATTCGGGATGAGAAGAGTCCCGACTGAAACGTCACCCATTCCTTTTCTCCAAAGATATTGCCTGTCCCGCTGTTACTCCAGCATTGTGTGTTTATCTTTGATTTAAACCAGCATATGCAGTTCTTTCCTACACATAATCTAACCAAAGTGCTCCAGAGGGCCATTGACAACGCCCAGAGGATTGTCGGCTGCCCTCTCCTTACCCTGGAGAACTTACACAGTTCCCGCTGCATCAAAAAATCCCAGAGTATTATAAGGGACATTTCCCACCCCGGACACTCCCTGTTTGAACTGTTGCCATCAGGCAGACAGTACAGATCTACAAGGACAAGGACAAGCAGACTTAAAAACAGTTTTTACCCCACTGCTATAAAGGCACTACATGTAGCCGCCAAGGAACGCTGGGGCGATACATACTAAGGGACTGTGGTACACTGTGAAATCGACAGAAGGATGTAGGGTTGGGTGTTTATGCGTGCTATTTTCATTATATTTATTTTAGTTTATCTTTTTTAATATTTTACCTTGTATGTATCGTTAGCTTTTAGAAATGTTTAAATGGTGCACTGACTGGCTGACATTTTTAAATTTCGTTGTACATGGTTCATGTTACAATGACAATAAAGAAATTATTCTATTCTATATGCCTGTGCCGCTGAGTTACTCCAGCTTTTTGTGTCTATCTATGAGAATATATTTCTTCTCTCTGTGAATTCTGGAACGCTCTACCCCAGAGAGCTGTGGAAGCTGAAACTTGCAATATACTTAATGCTTGGAGAATCAGATTTTTAGATTGCAGGTAAGAGAAGGGTCATGGGAAATGACCAGGAAACTAGAATCGAGGCCAGGGTCATATTAGTCATAATCTTATTTATTGGTGGAGCAGGCTTGAGTGGTTAAATACTCTCCTCTTTCAAATATTTGTAAGTTCTCATGTTATCCCTTTGTCACACACAGTTTTCTGGGGAAAAAAATTGAGCCAAGAATACCCAACACTAGGAAGCAGGAACGTGATTTCAAAGGCAAAATTCAGTGAAATGATAGCCTTACAAAATAGAATGATGAAAGACGTTCAAGACTGTTCCAATAGAAGAGTGTAAACGGTGTAATGGTGAGTGTGCGGGATAAATAATTTCCAAAATGCAACAAGTTCAGACAACAAACATAATTTCAACAATTAAAAAAGTATGATTTACATTAATAGGAACAAATATGACTTCAAATTCTACTGGGAAACTCAAGAAAGGGCTCTTGTGGAGCCAGATGGACACCAGAAAAAAACAATAGGCATATAATTACAGCATAAAATGGGAAACCTAATACAGACAACCACAGAGACTAGCCAAGACTGTACAAACATTATTTCAGGCACAGGTAGAGTGAAAACCATAAAAATCAGAAACAATTTGAAACTGAAGCTATGGGTATATCCTACATATATGAAAGGTATAAACAATCTGCCCTCTCTGAATAAGTATACCTTATGTTTAATTGAGGAATAAATATGATCTAAAATGTTGCTGCACATTAGATCCAAAGCAGTTTCAGAGAAGCTGGGGGAATAATTCTACTTATATGTGCTCCACGCAAGGAAAAGTGTGGATCCCAGGTCATGAATAATTTTGAGTGTTGTACAGAAAGCACAAACTTACAGGCGTGAGCTTCAGGAATACAAGAGATCTTAAAGAAATGGGCTCTGATGTTGGGCCTCATCATGCAGGATGGGGACTGAAGCAGGTGTTTCGCATCTCTGACAGATGAAAGGGCATCATGACGATAGGAGTTGAAATGTTGGTGCAAGCGGGCTTCCATGTAACCGCACTAAAGACAGAAAAAGATGCTCTCCTGATCTGAGAAACACCGCACCCATCAGTGAAATTTGATGGCTGACTGCAATGGCTGTGTGGCAGAGACCCTGACAGTGGCAAAGAAAAGAGGGGCCCCTTAACTCCCACTTGGACTTGAAGTTGGAACCGAGGTAAATTTTCTTGCCGTATATGAATGCTCTGATTTTATGGCAACTATGTCTCACACACTGATTGATGTCACTGCTGTGGACCAGGCAATCTTTGTGGTGCAGAGGTGTGCCACAAGGAGAGGTCAGCAATACAATTTCTGAGCTCTGGGCATGAAGCACAAAACATGTTTCTCAATTATCAACAAATCAATTGTGTGGTGCATAGGAAGCGCGCACTGCAGGATTGGATATTTTAGCCAATAACTTCACAATAAAAGACATGGAAGCTTCAGGTGACAAAGTAAACTCAAAACCAATAAAACATCCCCGTCAGATGATAATTGTATAAGTGCGCTATAAAGGACAAATCAAGATTTAATTAATGGAGGATTTCCATCTAATGAACAAGTTAACGGGAACAGTAATCAAAGTGGAGCACTCAACAGAAACAGAGAACCAGAAATCTTATTGTCATTTCTACTCCGTCAAATCATAAAAGAGAATCTGAGGATCATCAATAATCTAGTTGACAGCAATTGACATGGATTCGGCGGTGCAATATTCTCATCTTCTCTGAGGAATTAAATGGATAAACCTTATGATATGATGTATCTCGATACCCACAGGGTTCCTGCTAATGTTCCGCTTGGATGGCTATTAACTAAACGTGAACAGATAAAAATCCAATGCAACAAGAACAGAAAATGCAGGAAATACTCAGCAGGTTAGTGCAATTTCAGGACTGAAATCAAGTTTTTCACATTGAGGGTGACCAACAGAATCCTTGCAGTGTTCTTGGAGATGGTGTTGTATCTGATAATTACTTTCCATCACAATCTTTAGGAGACAGCAAGAGATTCAAAACATGTGCATACATTTTTATAGTTCTATACAGCTTTATATGTCATATTTGCATATATTACACTTGCAGCAGCCGCCAGTTTTGGCGCCATTATTGAAAGTCCGAAGTCCGGTCAGCCCGCATGCTCAGTGTACTGCAGCAGTTCATGCAAACCGCTGTCTATCTTCTCTCCTCGCCCGACCATCCTTGTATCGCAGGGATGCCTTCTGCAGCCTACTTTCAAGGGGCTGGAGGCATTGCCAGCCCCGTTCACCCTTCTACCAGCCAATTCTCTTCACATCCGATGTCTCCAGTTCCTTCCTAGTTATACCGTCCGATGAGCCTTTGGGCGTGTTCCTGGTCCCACCAACAGATGAGCCTTTGGGTGGGTTACTGGTCCTGCCGACTGCTGATAATTCGGGTGAAGGTGTTCAGCAACTATAGGTTAAGTCTATTAATTAGTATCTCAGGTGCACAGGTGTCCCTTAACATTATAAAGGTTATTGATGTGATTATTTCCTGATATGATGCATTTTAATATGTAGTATATTGGCATAATTTCCTGCTGCATGACCCATCATTACTACTTCCATATACACTTCTTAATATCTCTCCAATGTTTGAATGTCTTCTTCACAACAATCACTGTAAAATTTAGGCATGCAGACACATTCAATCTTTTCCCAATTGGCACAAAAGATCCTTTATGACTACATACTGATACTAACAAACCAAGAGCCCATTTCTGCATGATGTACCTGTGTTTGTACACCTATTTTCTTGTCTGTCTGACCTGCTTCAGTTTGTCTTTTCCCTATTTAAGTGTTCAGATTCAAATCATGACTCTGCTTTTCATTCAACTGCTGACTCACCTTCATTCTCTCCTCCAAGTTAGGCTGCAGCAAGATCAAGTACAATCAAAGCCTGCAATGTATCAACAGCTCTGCTGGGATGAATCCCCTGGTTGAATATGACATTAAAATGACAAAAAAAAAAGAATGTAAACAATAATAAATGGTTAGACACAAAAAAGCCTTAAAAAAATAGGGTGACACATTGGCACAGCATTGCCTTACAATGCTTACAGTGCCAGAGACCCGGGTTAGACCCTGGCTATGGGTGCTGTCTGTATGGAGTTTGTATGCTCTCCCTGTGACCTTTGTGGGTTTTCTCCGAGAACTTTGGTTTCCTCCCACACTCCAAAGACGTACAGGTTTGCAGGTTAATTGGCTTGGTATAAATGTAAATTGTCCCTAGTATCGGATGGCGTTAATGTGTGGACTCGGTGGGTCAAACGGCCTGCTTCTGCGCTGTATCTGTAAACTAAACTAAACCTATTTATTCAAGGCTTGCTTAAGACCTTTCAACTGCACAATCAGAAGCTGGATAGTATGGAGTAATTAATGGATGCTTGATATAAATATGCCTTCGGAAGTACTCAAATCTGCATGACATGAATTGAGATCTGTTACTTTTCAGATATGCCATCTGTTGCAAGTATCTGTTGTACCACTTCACTTGTACTTTCCCTGTTGTTGTCTTACAAGTTGGCATACAATCCATTTAGAATGAATGTTGATTAACACTCAGAAGCTATTCCTAACCTTCTGACTGAAATGGTCATGACATCCACCTCATGTCTGATGGGGTATCCAGTGGTTTTGTTCTGCACTTTACGTTGGCATTAAATCCATGGATCTTTATCAACACCCACCCAATATAAAACTCTTATATTAATAACCTTCATATGCTCCGAGTATATTAAATCCAGGATTCATCTTCTCAGGGCATTGGTGATGATTATTCTGTGTCACCACTTGATCCTTCATTAGTGAGCAATTTAATTCTTCAGCTGTAAAATGCTGACAAATCCACAACTGGAGATATCTTAAATGATCCAACATTTGAGAGTTTGCTCATCAACTCTTTTCAAAAGTGGATCATTTTATATTGTCTCAGTGATATCGGAGGCTGTCTTGTTATCAGGCAAAATTGTGCATTGACTACCTATGTCAGAATTTTCACAGATAGGCTCATTAAAGATTCATAGAGCATAGAAACAAGGCCTTCGGTGCAACTTGCATTTGTCGACCAAGATGCCCCATCTACACTAGTCCCACCAGCCCACGTTTGATTCTAAGCCTCTAAACCTTTCCTATCCATATACATGTCCAAATATCTTTTAAATGTTGTTTTTGTGCCTGACTCAACAACCTTCTCTGGCAGCTCATCCCATTTACCCAACATACTCTGTGAAAATGTTGCCCCTCAGGTCCCTATTAAACCTTTCCCTTCTCACCTTCAATCTATGTGCTCTGTTTCTTGATTCCTCTATTCTGGATAAAAGACTATGCATTCATCCTATTTATTTCCCCCATGATCTTATACACCTCTGTAAGATCACCCTGTTGGAATAACGTACATGAGACATGAGTGACAGTTAACTTTGTTATTCGCAATAACTTGTCAGACAAGGAGAACAGTCACGCAAGAACCTGTTCTACAGAGTTGAAGTATGCAGCATTTTTACATCATTTTGATAGCATAAATCTAAGGTCAGTCACATACACATGTTTACAAGGTTCACTATTGTGATTCAGCATTCTGTAATTTTCCCCTCAAGAACATGTCCTTGGTCTCCATTCGTCGTTTTTTTGGAATCATATGGTGCAACACAATTGTAAAAAATAACAGTTTCAGGACTGGACGAGGGTTGGTCAAGATTATAAATAATGATCTCCTTTTCTTTTTTATTTTATTTTATTTTCACTATTTTCTCTCTCAACTTTCTTCATTTACTCGTTTTCTTTCTTCACACACTATATATTTCACATCTTTCTATCCTTTACTATCTAACTTATTTTTCTTATTCTCATCTTTTTTCAATGTAACAAAAAAAAAAGGTTGTACATAAAATGTATTATGAAAATATATATTAGGCACTTTGGTGCCATATGACTGTACTTACTTCTAATAAAATAAAATATTAAAAAAAAAAAAAAGAACATGTCCTTATCATCAAAAAAAAAGCAAGTTAACCAGACATGTTAGCATAGCACAGAAGGGAAACTTCACTGGAGTAAAGTTTTATTCCCACAGAATGAAATGCTGCCCATGTTCATGACAAAATGGAAGAACAGATCAGTTCTTCCCACAATTCATACAATCTCTCAACCTCCTGGGCTTCAAGGAATAAAGCTCTTGCCAGCCCAACTTCTCCCGTTCCGGCCCTCAACTCATGGCAATATGCTCGTAAATCTTCTCCGTACACTTTCCAGCTCTTTAATATATTTTCTACAGCAGGATGACCAAAACTGAATACAACACTCCAAATGCGGGCTTATTGACTATAACTATAACATAACATCCCAACCTCTGTACTCAATAGCCTGACTGATGAAGGCTAATGTACCGGACAACTTCTTGACCACCTTATCTATCTGTGCCTCCACTTTAAGGGAACTATGTATCTGAATTCCAAGAGACCCCTCTGCTCTACAACACTCCCCAGGGTCCTGCCATTCACTGTGCAGGCCCTGCCCTGGATTGACACCTCTCACTTATCTGCATTAAACTCCATTAACCATTCCTCGACCCACTTGGCCAACTGATCAGGATCCTGCTCTGTTTAAGAAGAAACTGCAGATGCTGGAAAAATCAAAAGTAGACAAACAATGCTGGAGAAACTCAGCAGGTGAGACAGCATCTATGGAGAAAAGGAGTAGGCGATGTTTCGGGTCGAGACATGCCCTAATATTTAGAGCCTGTAGATCCTGCTGTAATTTTTGATAACTGTCATTGTTATCTATTGTACTACACATTTTATTGTAATCTGCAAACTTATTAAATATTGCTTTACATTCTCCTAAAGCCCAAAGATCATTGGGCCCAGCACAGCTCTTTGAGCATGCCACCAGTCACAGGCCTCCCATCCGAATAGTAATCTTCCACCATTACTCTCTGCTTCCTTCCATGATGCCAATTCTCTATCCAGTCGGATAGCTCTCCCTGGATGCCACACAATTTATACTTCCAGAGCAGACTACCATGCGGAACCTTATCAAATGTCTTGTCCATATAGACAACATCTATGCTGGCACCCCCAAAGCATTAGAAATATGCCAAAACATTTTCTCTGCAAAATCTCCCAAATTCACTTCAAATATAGACAGACCAACATAATCATCTTCTCTCAAGCAAGTATGCTCAACATTGAGCTTCTACTTACACTCAGTCGATTCTGTCGGCAGGGCACATCTGAATCCTAGCACCAAGTTGAAAGCCGAAGGTTTGCATTCCTCAGGATAGTCCCCACTCTCCCACGGCCACCCTCCGCGGGCTGCGGGTCGGGTGGAGCGGAGGTATGGGACAATGTTAATCCCTCCACAGTGACATGATGGACGCAGGGGGTCTGGACCAATCGCTGACAAGTCCCGCCCTCCGACAACGTCATGTCTGTTATTGGACTTTTCTGTTGAGCGGCAGTCGATCCGTTGGCTTGTAGGCGACGCCACCTTTCGGGTTGGTGGTGTTTCGACAGAGCGGCCATTCGGTGAGTTTGCTTTTAGGCAACGCAGCTTTTTTGGTTAGTTGGCTTTTAGGCATCCCGCACTTTTGATCAGTTTGCATTTAGGCTTCCCATCCTTTTGGGTTAGTTGGTGTTTTGTCTTCTGATTCTTTAGTTTCTTTGGCGTTCGGCCTCGTTCCCATTCGGTTTTTTGGCTTCGACTTTTTTGCTTCGGCTCCTCGTCCGTGGTGCCATGTCCATGTTCCATTGAAATAGAGAACTGAGTGTGTGGAAGCAGTGAAAGAGCAGCACAGCATCTTACCAACCCCCCCCCCCCCCCCCCCCCCCCCCCCCCCCCCCCCCCCCCCCCCCCCCCCCCCCCCCCCCTCCCTCACCCCCCACTTGTTCTGACAAGCACCACCTGCCTCAGCTGTAGAAATGTCTGTGATTTCATAGTTGTAGTTAATGACTATATTGGACTATTGTATCCAGGTCACCCTGCCATAGAAAAGATTGACTTGAATGGAAGCAAGTTGACCTTAATCCCGAAGGGTCATTTAAGAAGAATCACATTTTCCCTCATAATTTCTTTCTCTTTCAGCCCAGAAAGTTAGTCATGCTCCGTAGTTACAACTACTGGTAATTATAATCAGCAGCCTTTATGCACACAATACATTGTATTCATCTTCAGTACATCACTTAAATATGCACAGAGACTAGTTGTGCTTTCTGGCAAAGGTAGATGGTTGGATTTCCTCCAATAGCCATTGTTATTGTGACAGAACAACCCACTGCTGTATCAATACTAATTTTTATAATTCAGTTATTTATTTACATTTTTATGTTGAACATTTTCGACATCCTACTATTTGCAATTGTAATGTAGGAAGTCTGAAGAAGGGTCTCAACCCGAAACGTCACCAATTCTTTCTCTCCAGAAATGCTACCTGTCCCATTGAGTTACACCTGCTTTTTGTGTCTATCTTCAATACTTGGTTAATTCTGCTTATCTGATAACTTCCAAGTTCTGTATTTCCCAATTGTGTACACCTTTCTTCTCTGCAGGATTGCATCAATAACTCTGCTTTGATTAGTTATTCTGGGTTTGGATTGGCACACAATCACTATATGACCTTTGTCTTGACACACACAATTCTTTGCTGGCATAGAGGAACAGATGTTCAGTGAATAGTTGCCGTAGCATCTGCAGCATGAATTCCCACCGTCTGCATTGATATGATGCTGATCTTGCTTCAAGCATGAGGTTTCACTGAAGAAGGGTTTTGGCCCGAAACGTCGCCTATTTCCTTTGCTCAATAGATGCTGCTGCACCCGCTTAGTTTCTCCAGCAATTTTGTGTACCTTTGATCTTCCAGCATCTGCAGTTCCTTCTTGAAAACATGGAGGTTTCACTGCTGCCTTCTGACTATAAGCTGCCATCATGCCTATGTCTGTTCATCATTTAAGCCACGTAAATCTAATTCATTGCCTGTGTATTTTAACATAAGCCCCTACTTTGCAAAAAATTGTTAAACAACGGTAACATTTCCATTCTCTCCAAATATGCTGTGGTAAACTCACATGCTCAATGTGCACATCAAACCTGCCATTTTGTTTATCATTTTTTACATGAAGCAGCAACACAACTTCTCTGCCCTGTGATCACTGCTGTGTGTTTAACTCTTCAGAGATGAATATTCCTCTTTGTGCTGCAAACCGACTCTGTGCTCTGTGTTCTTCTAACTTGCTGCTCTATGCAGATTCACTGGCTTTCTTCGAACCAAGAAATCTTTACAACCCGTGCACTTTCTCTCCCTAACTGCTGTGACTTGGAGTTACATGTTAAGTGCCAATGATCAAGGATACTCAGTAAAGGTTGGAAGGTGGAATCTCATATAGATAGGGTGGTAAAGAATGCTTTTGGTATGCTAGCCTTTATAAATCAGAGCATTGAGTATAGAAGCTGGGATGTAATGTTAAAATTGTACAAGGCATTGGTGAGACCAAATCTGGAGTATGGTGTACAATTTGGTCGCCCAATTATAGGAAGGATGTCAACAAAATAGAGAGAGTACAGAGGAGATTTACTAGAATGTTGCCTGGGTTTCAACAACTAAGTTAGAGATAGGTTGAATAAGTTAGGTATTTATTCTCTGGAGCGCAGAAGGTTAAGGGGGGACTTGATAGAGGTCTTTAAAATGATGAGAGGGATAGACAGAGTTGATGTGGACAAGCTTTTCCCTTTGAGAATAGGGAAGATTCAAACAAGAGGACATGACTTCAGAATTAAGGGACAGAAGTTTAGGGGTAATATGAGGGGGAACTTCTTTACTCAGAGAGTAGTAGTGGTGTGGAATGAGCTTCCAGTGGAAGTGGTGGAGGCAGGTTCATTGGTATCATTTAAAAATAAATTGGATAGGCATATGGATGAGAAGGGAATGGAGGGTTATGGTATGAGTGCAGGCAGGTGGGACTAAGGGGAAAAAAATTTTGTTCGGCACGGACTTGTAGGGCCGAGATGGCCTGTTTCCGTGCTCTAATTGTTATATGGTTATATGGTTATTAAATGATTCAAAAGGTTTTCCAACCACTTTTTTTTTCTGGAGCGACTATACCTTGGTTGTTGAGACCACCTTCATTGCCATTTGCAGCGAGTATTTAGAGATATCTGTAAGCTAAATTTGTCCTTGTGAGCTTTGCCTATAATTTCTAAATTACACCAAGTGCTTCAAAAAAAGGCCTTCCACTTTATTGCACCCTACGAATAAAAAGAAACACATGTGCTTACAGTGCATGTATGATGTTATTATATTACATACATTATTCATGTACATATCTACATACAAATATACCACAGTAGTGCAGTGAAAAGCATGGAGCGAAATAAGAAACAATTGCAGTTGTCTATTAAATAATTCCATGTTTTCAAAATGATCATTAAGTTCTCTCCAGGTGGTTCACTGAATCATAAAATTATAGAATCATGTCATGGTAACAGCACAATATGAAGATACTCAGCCCATTGCCTGCTCTTTATTAGAGCTCCTCACTAATTCTATTCCCTGGCTCTTGCTCTGTAGCTTTATTTTTTTTTTTCTTCACTAAATACATTCATCCATTTCCACCTAAAAGTTGCAATGGAATAAATCTTCACCTCTTCAAATGCAGGCAGTATAATCCCAATTCCAAGCAAACATGATACAAAAACAGCTTTTTCCTCATGTCATTATTAATTGTCAACTGCTTTAATTTTGTACCAGTGTACTTTAGTCCTCCACAGCTCCAACAATGTGAGCAGCCTCCCACTATTCACTCTGTTCCGATCCCTCATCATGTTATGTACTTTTATTATATGTCTGCTCACCTTTCTCTACTCAATGTAAAGGTCATAAGTGATAGGAAAAAAATTAGACCATTTGGCGCATCAAGTCTACTCTGCCATTCATTCATGGCTAATCTATCTCTCCCCCCTAATCCCATTCTCATGCCTTCTCCCCGTATCCCTGGACACCTGTACAAATCACGAATCTATCTCTGCCTTAAAAATATCCATTGACTTTGCCTCCACAGCTTTCTGTGGCAAAGAATTCCACACATTCCCCACTCGCTGACTAAAGAATTTCCTCCTCATCTCTTTCCTAAAGGAATATCCTTTAATTCTGAGGCTATGACGTCTAGTCGTAGACTCTCCCACTAGTGGAAACACCCTCTCCACATCCACTCCATCCAAGTATTTCACTATTCAGTACGATTCAATGAGGTCTACCCTCATTCTTCTAAACTCCAGTGAGTACAAGCCCAGTGCCATCAAACACTCATCATAAGTTAACCCACTAATTCCTGGAATCATTCTTGTAAACCTCTTCTGGACCCTCTCCAGGGCCAGCACATCCTTCCTCAGATATGGTGCCCCTGCCATATAATGATCCTTGTATCTGTAAACTCTCAATTCAGGAAACATCCTCATAAATTTTATCAGCGCCCGGCTCTCACATCTTTCTGATAATAAGGAATTATACAAAGTAGAGCAGCAAATATGGAACAATGTTTTAAAAAGGTTCAGTATTACTTTCCTGCTTTTATGCTCAGTACCTCTATTGATCAATTGTGTAAGTAAGGATGAGCTAAATATACAGTTCCACAAAAGGAATTACTATGCCATTATGCTGCAGCTACTTCCTATGTCCATTCATATAACAGCATTGGACTGATTAATTTATTCCGATCAGGCTACTTCAACAAACCATTTGACCAGGTCCCACATGGTAGGCTAGTCTGGAAGCTTAGATCACCTGGAATCCAAAGTGAGTTTGCCAATTAGGCTAAAAAATGGATTGGAGGAAGGAATCAAAGTGTTGTTGTGGTATGTTGGGGTTTTTTCTGAATGGAGGCCTGTGAGCCTTGGTGTGCTGCAGTGGTTGGTGCTGAGTCCACTATTGTTTATTTACATTAATGATTTTGATGCATTTAACATTGTTAGGAAATTTGCAGGTGCTACCAAAATTAGTGGTACAGTGGATGGTGAAGAAGGATGTCTAAGTTTACAATGAGATCTAGATTGGTTGGGAACCAGGGCCAAGGAATGGTGAATGGAATTTGGCCCTGATAAATGTGAACATTTGGAGACACAAGAAGCTGCAGATGCTGCAATCTTGAGCAAAAGACAAAGTGCTGGAGGAACTCAGCAGGTCAAGAAGCATAGGTAAAGGAAATGGATAGGTGATGTTGGTGGTCAGAATGCTTCTGCAGACTAATCTGCTGAGTTCCTCCAGGATTTAGTTAATTGGGAAGCTTTGGAAAATGGTGTAGAACAGAGTGATGTAGGAGTACAGGTACATGGTTGCCTGTAAGTGGCAAGTTAGGTGGACAGGGACAGTGAAGAAGCTATTTGGCAAGTCTGCCATCTTTGGGAAAGGCATTGAGTACAAAAGTTGGGACATCATGATACAGCTATAAAGTAATTGGTGAGACCACACTTGGAGCACAGTGTATAGTTCTGGTCGTCCAGCTATGGGAAAATGTTTATTAAGTTAAAAAGGGACAGAGAAAAATCATCATAATTTTACTGGGATCATGGGCTTGAGTTATAGGGAGAGGTTGGGACATTTTGTTTTGCAGTGTAGAAGGCTGAAGTGTGACCTTATTGAGGTGTACAAAGTCATGTAGAGCCTGGATAAAGTGAAAGCTCACGGTTTCTTTCGTAGTAAAGTAAAGTAAGTAAAGTAAGTAAAGTATCCTTTATTGTCATTCAGACATTTTAGTCTGAAGGGTAGTGGATTCTAAAACTAGAGGGCATGGGTTTAGGGCGAGATCTATGAGAGATTAGGGTAACTTTGTCACTTAGTGGGTAGTCCGTATCAGGAATGAGCTTTCAGGGGAAACTGTAGTAGAAGATACAATTACAACTTTCAAAGGACATTTGAATGAGAGAAATTTGGACAAGATAAGAAGGATACAGGCCAATTGCCAAATGCAGGTAATTGGGATTAGCCTAAAATGGCAACTTGGGCAGCATGGACATGTTGGGCTAAAGTGCCTGTTTCCATGCATCATAGTTCTCTGACCCCACAGCTCAGACATAGCATTCTCATTTCTGCATCAGAAGGTTGAGGGACCATAAACTGCTTGGGTAGCCTAAAACTCAATGCATGAACATTGAGATACAAGAGATTGCAGGTGCTGGAATTCTGCAGGACAGGCAGCATCTGTGGAGGGACATGGACAGATGTTGTATCAGGTCGGGACCCTTCTTCATGAACATTGAATTCTCCAATTTCAGTTGATTCCCACCCCTCCTACTCATCTGCCCAATCTCCCTCCCTCTGATTCACCTTTCTTTCCTCTCCTCTGCCCCCGTCTCCTGTTTCTTTTTCCTCCTCCACCACTTCCAACTAATAATCATGCAGTCTACCCTACTCCAGGTCTCCATCTCAGATTCAGATCAGATTCAATTTTAATTGTCATTGTCAGTGTACAGTACAGAGAGAACAAAATGCATTTCCCTCAACGAAATGCATTTCCATCTCCCTCACCCTCCCTGAGTTCTCTTCAACCCGCCATCCCAACCTCAAGTTCTACATTTCACTGCATTATCAGGTGTGCTTTGTTTCAGAGGAGACATAACTCAGATGTATGTCATTTTGATTTACGTGAAAGTAGATGAAAAGCTAGTCATGGAGAATCTAGGTCAGTATTTATTACATCTGATGATCTGGACATGTAATGACTGTTGATGGGATCCTGCAACTGTTTTAATTTGCAATGGGTGTACTTCAAATGTTACACACTGTTTGTAAAAAAAAGTTTTAAGTCATAAAGTCATGTAAAGTGCAATGCAAATGAAACCATTTTTCTTGTTGAGTTAGTTCGATGGTGCCAAGAAATTCTTGCCTGGGCTATAAATTAAATATCAGATTGATGCATAAATGTTTCAAACAGTACACTGAGAAGTTCCCAACAGAATAGAGGAAGCAATTTCACTAGCAGTTTTCTACAGTGATTTGGATGTCTGAAGAATATTGGGAATCTGAGGGAGAACTGCTCACACAGAGTGTCTTGAATCTGGAACACTCTGCCTGAGGAGGTGGTGGGGTCAGGTACTCCCACCTAGAGTCAGGTACTTTAGGACGAGAGATCATAGCCTCAGAAATAAAGGACGTTCTTTTAGGAAGGAGATGAGGAGGAATTTCTTTAGTCAAAGGGTGGTGAATCTGTGGAATTCTTTGCGCAAGAGGCTGTGGTCAAGTCAGTGGACATATTTAAGGCAGAGATAGATAGATAGATTCTTGATTAGTATGGGTGTCAGAGGTTACGGAGAGAAGGAGAATGGGGTTAGGAGGGAGAGATAGATCAGCCATGATTGAATGGCGAAGTAGACTTGATGGGCTGAATAGTTTAATTCTGCTCCTATCACTTATGAACATGAACCTTTAAGAAGCCTTCAGACAAGCACTTGTACGTAAATACAATCAGCGTCTATGATCACAATGGCTAACATTGTACATGATGGGCTGACGGGCCTGTTTCTGTGCACATGACTCTCTGATTCCATGATTATGTGACATACGGTTGAAAAGGGAAAAATAAGAGTGACAATCAATAGAAAAAGGACTAGATGCAAAGAGCCAGTAAAACGCGATGGCTGAAATAGAGTATGTCAACAACTTATGATTATATAACGTTAAGTTTTTTTTAATTTTTCCATTTGCAATCTTGCTTTAACTTGATGAAACCTTCTGAATTCCAGTCCCATTAATCTTTGCTCATCTCCACAATGTTAAGACATGAAAAGGTCATGATTTAATGTGCAACTAATTATTTATTATCCTACACCTACACAGCCATGAACAACACAATGGTCAACTTAATTATCATTAAATGAATTACAATTTGCTTTTAGAATTACAAGACAGTATTAAGTGATTTCATTTGAACAATGTATAATGGTATCTGTGCTGGTTTTAGGATATCAATAATATTCAGTTCGTATGAAATACAAGTCATGTTTGTGAAGTCTAGTCCTCTACAGTTAATATGGCAGAGTAATTATGGCTCTTCTCACTGCAGTCTGGGAGAATTGATTTTACCTTATATTTACTCCTGAAAATTGGATTGAGGATGCTCTCTGAGATTGGCTTTGGGAGGCTTATGCAGGATTCTCTTTAGATCAGAATGATTGAAGTGCTCTGCCAATAAGCTAAAGAAAGGCCTTGAGGTTGCGGTAAAATGCTTTTTTTTTCTAAATGGTCCACAGAATGTTTGGGCATCTGGCTGACGTTCACAATGAGCAACAAAATTGCTCAAGGCTACAGATCAAGAATGCAGATGGAAATCTGTTACATTTACTGGTATACTCAAGGTGCCCTATCTGTGTTTCTGACTGTGTATGATCACAGCACACGTGTTGTGTAATGTTGAACAGTACCCGGGCTATGAGTGGCACAGAAAATGTAAAGAATATGTTGGGATGTGAATATTAATCATTATCCATCGTGAGTATCCTGAGAATGTAATGCTGGGCTATCTTGAACACGCAGTAGTTCCACGTAACAGAATGGTCATTTCAAAATCAAACCAAGTGATAATAATAATAATAAAGTCACAGTGTCATAGAGAAGCCAGTTTCACTTAAAGACACCAGCCCTTTTACAAAATAGGTACGTTTTATGGCAATTAGATATTTCCATGATACGTTTTCCTGGTGTCCTTGGTCAATTTCCACATTTTTAAACTATTTATACATTTGCAAATCAATATGGTGAACTTTGCAAATCATTTATCCCAACCTTTCAACCACTACTACACAACAGCTTGATAAACATTGTAATATAAAAACTACTGCTTTGAATGTGTTCATAGATATCTACAATCCTCACTTTAGAATGATTCCTCTTTTAAATACACATCTTTATCCAACTGCATGCAACTTTCCATTTTTTTAATTGTAACTCCATTATAACTTTCACATAGGTGGAGAACGCTTCCAAAAATAATATGATCACTTCTCGCTTAATTTAAAAACAATTTCAAAATTCTTAAGTGTTGATATTATTCTCCCACTAGGACTTCACTTTCTTCAGAATTGCAAATTTGTACCTTCCCTTATTCTGTGCATCATAATATCATGATTACTATTTTACTTCAAGCAGTCTGAATACCACTCAACAAAACTGACTTTGATACTAGAGCAAAGAGTGCCCACATCCAAATCTTGGTGAATTATTATAAAGCTGCAGGTAAACTCATCTCCAAATATATGCTGGTACACAAAAGTGCTGGAGAAACTCAGCGGGTGCGGCAGCATCTATGGAGCGAAGGAAATAGTCAACGTTTCGGGCCGAAACACTTCTTCAGACTGATGTAGGGTGGGGGGCGGGGAGAAGAAAGGAGAAAGGAAGAGGAGGAGCCCAAGGGTTGAGGGAGAGCTGAGAAGGGAAGGAGACAGCAAGAGCTACTAGTTTGGAAATTGGAGAAGTCAATGTTTATGCCGTTAGGGTGCAAACTGCCCAAGCGGATTATGAGGTGCTGCTCCTCCAATTTCCAGTGGTGCTCACTCTGGCCATGGAGAGGCCCAGGACAGAAAGGTCGGATTCGGAATGGGAGGTGAAGGTGAAGTGCTGAGCCACCGGGAGATCAGATTGGTTAATGCGGACTGAGTGGAGGTGTTCGGCGAAATGATCGGCAAGCCTACGCTTGGTCTCACTGATGTAGATCAGCTGACATCTAGAGCAGCAGATGCAATAGATGAGGTTGGAGGAGATGCAGGTGAACAACTGTCACACCTGGAACGACTGCTTGGGTCCTTGAATAGAGTCGAGGGGGAGGTAAAGCAACAAGTGTAGTATCTCTTGCGGTGGCAACGGAAAGTGCCTGGGGAGGGGTTGGTACGGGAGGGAAGGGAAGAATTGATCAGGGAGTTACGGAGGGAACGGTCGTTGCGGAAAGCAGACATGGGGGGGGGGGGGAGATGGGAAGAAGTGGCGAGTGGTGGGGTCACGTTGGAGATGGCGAAAATGACAGAGGACGATTTGTTGTATGTGACGGCTAATAGGGTGGAAGGTGAGGACTAGGGGGACTCTGCCCTTGTTATGAGTGGGGGGGGGGGGGATGGGGAGAGAGAGCAGTATTATGGAGTATTGACGAGACCCTGGTGAGAGCTTCATCTATAGTAGGGGAGGGGAACCCCCGTTCCCTGAAGGATGAGGACATTACCGATGCCCTGGTGTGGAACACCTCATCCTGGGAGCAGATGCGATGTAGACGGAGGAATTGGGAGTTGGGGATGGAGTCCTTACAGGAAGCAGGGTGGGAAGAAGTGTAGTCTAGATAGCCATGGGAGTCAGTGGGTTTATAGTGGATGTCGGTCAGAAGTCTATCACCTGTGATGGAGATAGTGAGGTCAAGAAATGATAGGGAAGTGTCGGAAATGGTCCAGGTGTATTTGAGTGCCGGATGGAAGTTAGTGGTGAAGCGGATGAAGTCAGTCAGTTGTGTGTGGGTGCAGGAGGTGGCACCAAAGCAATCATTGATGTAGCAGAGGTAGAGGTCGGGGATGGGGCCCTGATACGCCTCGAACAAGGATTGTTCGACGTACCCTACAAAGAGGCAGGCGTAGCTGCGGCCCATGTGCATGCTCATAGCTACGCCTTGTATTTGGAGGAAATGGGAGGTGTCAAACAAGAAGTTATTGAGGGTAAGGACCAGCTCCGCTAGGTGGAGGGGAGTATCAGTAGATGGGTATTGGTTGGTTCTCCGGTCGAGGAAGAACCGGTGGGCTTTGAGACCCTCCTGTTTGGGGGATGGATGTGTAGAGTGACTGGACGTCAATGGTGAAGATGAGGGAATGGAGGCCTAGAGAATGGAATCCCCGGAGATGACGGAGAGTGTCTGAGGTGTCTTGAACATAGGTAGGGAGGGATTTAACCAGGGGGGATGGGATGGAGTCGGGGTACGTGGAAATAAGTTCGGTAGGGCACGAACAGGCAGAGACAATGGGTCTACCAGGACAGTCAGGTTTGTGGATTTTGGGGAGAAGGTAAAATCGGGCCGTGCGGGGCTGGGGAACGATGAGGTTGTGAGGTTGGGGGGTACAGGGAGCAGGAGTGGATGATGAAGTCAGTAATGGTGCTAAAGATAGTGGCCTGCTGCTCGTCTGTGGGGTCATGGTCCAGGGGTAAGTAGGAGGAGGTGTCAGAGAGTTGGCGCATGGCCTCAGCTTTGTAGAGATCGACACATCAGACTACCACGGCACCTCCCTTGTCGGCGGGTTTGATAACCCAATCTGGGTTGTTGCGGAGTGAGTCGATGGCTGTACATTCAGGGAGGGGGGAGATTGGAGTGAGACAGGGGAGTGGAGAAGTTGAGGCAGTTGATGTCCCGCCGGCAATTTTGAATAAAAAGGTCTAAAGCTGGAAGGCCATGAGGGGAGGGTCCACGAGGAGGGGATCCATTGGAGATGGGAAAAGGGATCATCAACAGGGGGTGAGGACTCCTTCCCATGGAAAAATGCTGTGAGGCAGAGGCGACGGTAGAAGAGCTCCAAGTCGTGGCGGGCGCGGAACTGATTGAGGTGGGGACGGAGGGGCACAAAGGTAAGGCCTCTGCTGAGGACCGACCATTCGGTATCAGAGAGGGGGTGGTCAGGGGGATGGTGAACACACGGTAGGGATGGGGTTGGGGCCAGATTCAGATTCAGATTCAGATTCAATTTTAATTGTCATTGTCAGTGTACAGTACAGAGACAACGAAATGCCAGAGGAAGGCAGGTGAGTGGACTGAGGCCGATGCGATGTCTGGGGGGTGGTGGGTGGTCAGGGAGGAGGGGGGCATGAAGACTGTAATGTGGGTGGGGAAGAGCTGGGGTCACATGGTTTGAGGGGGATGGGGAAGACCCAGTGGAACAGCCACTGAGGTTACCAGTGTTAGAGGGACTAGCACTAGGACCCAGCGCATTCCGATCCAGGGGAGTGGGAGTCTGCAGCTTCGAAGCTTCAGGCCCAGTGCCGAGTCCAGGCTGCAGGTAAGGCGATGGCTGCGGGCTGCTGGAGGGCGGTGGAATGGTGAGGGTCGTGGAATCGATGGTAGCAGTCCACGTGTAATACACTCAGAGAAATGTTTTCATCTTTCTGAGGATGAAATAATAAGGGGCAGGCCATTTAGGACTGAGATGAGGAAAAAGGTTTTCACCCAGAGAGTTGTGAATCCGTGGAATCCTCTGCCACAGAAGAGAGTGGAGGCCAATTCACTGGATGTTTTCAAGAGGAAGTTAGATATGGCTCTTAGGGCTAACGGCTAAGGGACATGGGGAAAAAAGCAGAAATGGGATACTGATTTTGGATGATCAGCCATGATCATATTGAATGACGATGCTGGCTTGAAGGGCCGAATGGCCTACTACTGCACCTATCTTCTATGTTTCTATGAATCGTCCTGGTAGATGCCCTTTCATCAGAAGCTTTTCTTTGTTTCAAAATCTTGGGTAAAACGATTGTAAGATCTTAATGTATACAACTAGGCAAAAACATTCATCTTCTGTACTCCTTACAGCCAATTTTTTTATGCTCATCACCAAATCCTGAGCCTTCTTGGCCAATCCCCATAACTTCAGCTTTTTATTGCTCAGCATTCTCTGTCACCTCCATAAAACGTTCTTGCTTGCTGCATCTACCACTGCATCCCAGCTTTTGTTACCACTAGGCTGAAATACTCCAAAGGTCACTTGTTCGGTCTCTCATCTGTGACCTTCCTACCAACTTCAATTCATCTAAAACCCAACTATTATCTCCTTCCTCAGTGGCCCAAACATATTTGACGTGCTCCATGGGGGAAATTAATTAAAAACATGCCAGGGCATAAACAATTTGGTTTGCATTCTATCTGATTTTCTTTACCATTGAATTTAGTTGTTTGCTGCCTCAATATTATCTGTTTTAGGCTCTCGCCTAAGATGAATTTCTTCTCTCCTCCTCTATTTGCCATACTTGTTTACATATCCTTCATAGACTTGCCATCTGCATTTCCTTATATTTTTCCAGATCTACAATTCTCCATGAACTCTAACATCTCTAACTCCTTATTTCCTGTGTATGCTCCATCATTGGTGGGCAAAGCTCCAGCTACGTAAGTTCTATAACCTAAGTTCCCTTCCTCTAACCTTACACTTCACACTCCTTCAGTATTATCCCTAGTGTCCATTGTATGTTTGTTATCCATTGGATTATATTTCTCTGCCTCACTACCATTATTGTCCTTTAAACCTCTGAGCAGTGAATTGGGACTGATAGGATTGATCTACCTGGAGCCAGCATAGGTCTGAATGGCCCTCACGATTGTATAGATTCTGAACTGATCAATAAGAAGCACATGTAGCTCTGTAGCTATATAAAGCCATTGCTATTGTAGTAAGTAAAATAGATTTGGGATAGAAAACCTGAAATTTGCTTGGAGAGTCATTAACCCAGAAGATAGATCAATCATGTGGAGTGGCTGTGTGATGCAGATGGGCACATATCATCCACCTAATATTAAGAAAAGAAACACAATGTGCCATGCGTGTGATGTGCTATACTTCTTCTTGAGTATGGTGTGCACAGCCTAAAGTTGGAGGACAACTTGTTCTATTTGATCTAATTTGATTGTCCACGCCGGGTTGATTGCATTTGTCGAAATAGGGCGGACCACGTGAAGGTTGCAATCTTCCACCCCCTGTGCTACACTAATTATCCTGTTGAAACAAAGTACATTAGCTACTCAGCTAAACTTCACCATCCAGTGTTTGGTTGCTAGCATCACAAAAAGTGCCTGCAATTCTTGGTTAGGTAAAAAAACACTCAGCTCAGATCCAGACTTTAACTTCTTGCCCTGACATCTGTCATGTCAAATCTCTTGCCCTGGATCAGCACAGATACCTGACATAACCACAAATAATGCCTCTGGCATACATATAACCCACAGCCGACAAATAAACTCGGGTCCTATCTTTCTGAAGAAGGGTCTCGACCCAAAAAGTCACCTATCCCTGTTCTCCTGAGATACTGCCTGACATGCTGAGTTTGTGTCATTTAGAGTCCCACAAAGATGGATACTAATAACAAATGCCAGCCAAGGCCCCTCTAGATGGAAACCCTAGGCCTATGTCTCATTGTGCCCATAAACTTAGTAATAACTAGTTCTAAGTGTGCAAAATAAGCAAGCCTGCCTTAGCACTGTCCTTCTCTCAGTCTTTTGGTGATTAACAACTTTGAACAAAGACATTTTAAATCTAACAGAACAAAGAGTTTTCTGCAGTGTGTTATATTTCCACTAATGAGAACTGTCAGCAAGATCAATAACAGTTCTTGTATTTGGAAATGACTAAAGATAATATTTTATAGATCAACAGCGCTGACTATAAGGAGCCACAAGAGACTGCAGATGCTGGAATCTTGAGCAAAAAAACAAACAAACTGCTAGAGGAACTCTGCTGAGCAGGCAAGTTCTGTGGAGGGAAATGGTCAGACAATGTTTCAGGTTGGGATAAACCCTGAAGAATGGTCTTGACCCGAAAATAGCCTGCCCTGCCGAGTTACTCCAGCATTTTGTGTCTATCTTCAGTTTAAAACCATCATCTGCAGTTTCTTCCTACACATTTCAAGTTGGGATCCTGTTGAGGCAACTGAATACATGACTGCCAATGATGAGTAAAATGGTCAGGCAGCTACATCTTCATCCTCCAATAATGGGGCATATGCAGGAAATATGAATTAGAGAAATCATGGAGGATTGTAGATCTAGAGGAAATTACAGATATACAGAGGGCAAGACAGTGAAGTCGAGGAAGAAGGAGGTAATATCCATCTTGGGCAAGAGTCATAGAGTCATAGAGTGACATTGCATGGAAACAAGCCCTTCGGCCCTACCTGCCCACACCAACCAACATGTCCCAGCTACACTAGTCCCACCTACCTGCATTTGGCCCATATCCCTCCAAACCTGTACTATCCATGAACCAGTCTAACTGTTTATTTGTACCTGACCAACTGTTTCTTAGTGTCCATCACTGTTAAAACAGGAAACAGTTGACTTCAATGGTAAAGAAAATCATGTAAAATGCAAACCAAATAGCAGATGCTCCATCATTAGTTTTGAATTAATTTCACTCAAGGATCACCATAAGCCAGCGTGGGTCAATGAGGAAAGAGGCCATGGGTAAAGTTTTAGATTAATTGAAGTAGATGGGAAGGAGAAAGATGAAAGACCTGACAAATGACCATTGGTTATTCATCCTTTTGGTGACAAAAGCAGGGATGCAGTGGTAAATACACCAAACAGCGACATGTTATAGTAGTGGCACCTACCCTGAGCAATAAAAAAATCAAATCATCCAGCATGGAGTTAAGATATTTTAATGATAACGTCAAGAGTAGAAGGAGTTTGATCTTATGGATAAGACAACATGGCATGAGGGAAGCTTGGAATAAAACTGGACCACACTTGTGTGTGTGTGAGCATGAGTCCCTGTCCCACAGCATGGGGGATTGTGAATATGGCCAAAATTTAAACAGACAACTATCTGCACCAGTTTATTATGGACATATTGACTGACTTAAAATTTGGTGGTCACAACCCTCTGATACAAAAAGCTTTGCAAAGCCATGGTCATTCTCTCAGACATCATCTGAAAGGTCTGCAGAGATAATCGCCTTGCAAACATTGTGATACCGCTCCTTGTATATAAAACACACATCAATTTGTCCATGCCGTGCCTTGTTTCCTTATATTGGGAAAATGCAGTTTGAATAAAATATTTTCTCAACAACCACCGCTGGCGAAAGGAACAACAAAACAAAGAACACAATCTTGAGTAAGATACAGCTGTGAGAGTAAAACTCACATGAAAGAAAAACTTATTTTCCATTGCTCACTGCCTTGCCTGAGGTGTTGAGCAGAAGGTCTGTTGGTGGAGTCCTGCAGTGTTTCTGGGAAGAATGCAAGAGTGCACTGCGATATATATATATATAAATATATATATATATATATACATTTTTTTAAAAATTCATTTTCAGTATGTAAGCATGTTGGCAAGATTGGAATTTATTGCTGCTTTCCAAATCCCTGTAAGGACATGAACTTGAGCAACTGTAGTTCATGTCTAATCTACTCTGATAGACTTGCATGGAGTATTTTGGTTTTGATTCAGCCAAGAAGGCCAGTCAACCTACGTCTAAGTTGGGATGGTACACAGTTTCATGAGGAGTCTGGAAGTGACGGTATTCCCAAGAATTGCCTGCCCTTATAATTTTATGTGATGGAAATTGTGGTTTTGGAATTATTGTTGAAGTAGTCTTCTCAAACTGCTGGATTGTCTCTTGTTCTTATATAAGATATACTCAATCGCAATGACGGTGGAGGGAGTATTAATGTTGCCATCCAGCTAAGTAAACATATTTTTCACATTCTTGTATTTTATGTTTTGGATGAAAAGCTTTAAAATCAGTCGGTAGTGCCTTCAATGTAGAATGTTTTCCCTTTTGTCAAATACCCTCACCATATACATACTAGGGGTTGATTATTGATCTGCCAAATATCATGAGAATTATGTGGCTGACATATGGTCAATGATGAACTGAGGAAATTGATGAAGGGGAGCTCACTGATTGCACTGGGTAGACACAAAAATGCTGGAGTAACTCAGCGGGACAGGCAGCATCTTTGGAGAATGGAATGGGTGACGTTTCGGGTCGTGACCCTTCTTCAGACTAACTGATTGAACTGTTGTCCAATGTCACGGATAAGTATTTAGCTTCTTTCCTATTGCAGGTGGCCATTATCCAACACCACGTGATTGTTACCCACCACTGATCATTCCATCCCCACAGTATTGAGTAGGTCCTTCTGCCTCAAGGCCTGATCTGTTTTATTCTCGTAGAAGTTGTAAGTGAATTTGGTTCCTTCAGATTCCTCCCACACTACAAAGATATACATGTTTGTAGGTTAATTGGCTTGGTATCGATGTAAAACTATCCGAAGTGTGTGCAGGGTAGTGTTAGAGTGCGGGGATCGCTGGTCATTGCGGACCCGGTGGACCAAGGGGCCTGTTTCCGTGCTGTATCTCAAAACTAAACTAAACTAATTGTACAGTCATTACCATTAGTGAACCCTCTAACTTCTGATCTTATGACAGAAGAAGGTTGTTGATAAAACAGCCGATGATAGTTGGGCCTGGGACAATGAGAGGATTAATGTAAACTGCTCCAGCCAGCATTTCTTTTCAGATTTCCACTGATGGACAAATGCATAAATCCCAGGCTGCATTCTATAAATCACAGATGTCATGCCTGTTATGTTCCAGATTCTAGCATTTACAGTCTCTTTTGCAGTGTCTTCAATATCACCTCATTTCTAAAACTCAACATTTTTGTCTTTGTCCGGCCCAAGTGCCTGAAACCAATTGGGCCTGGCAAATTCCAAACTTAACATTAACAAATTAGAGAGTATGAGCTGCTTCATGACAGCCACCATCACTTCACTGATCCTTCAGAATGCACTGATTGCATGGTATTTAGCCAAATTGGATGTGGTCTGCTTTTTGTAGGCCAAACACATCCGATCAAATTGCTGCACTGTTATGTCATTACTAATGTTGGGACAGCACAGCAAGAAGTGCAGTTAGTTCTCAGGCACTACTTCATCACTGTAGTTTTGATCTTATCCAGTGCTATGTTGTGTAACATGCTCCCAGCTATTTCTTTCCAGCATGTGGAGTGAATCAAACTGGTTGCAGACTGTTTTCTGTGATAATAGGTATGACAAAACATTGGAATTCCAGTTCATGTACCAGAAGACTTTTCCCTCTAATGCCTTAGCCCTCCATTATTTAACATTAAAGATCTAAGCTCATCTCTAGTGTTATTGACTAACAGTTATCAATGGTTGAAAGCAACATTTGTGAGAATGACAAATAACTGATTCTTTCCCATGCTTTCATGCAAACCTTGGATCCAGTGATCATCTCAACAAATCTGAGGTGCACTCAATTTAGTGTGCACATTGAAAGCATAATTTGAAACAAGTCCACCTTTCTATTTTTGGTGTGAAGTAGGAACCTAACCTGAAATGTCACTAATTCCTGTTCTTCAGGGATGCTGCTTGTCCCTGAGACAAGGGCCTGTCCCACTTGGCTGCCTTTCGTGCGCCATTTACGCGACCTGCTAGCGTGTGGGAAGCGTGTGTGTAGCGTGTGGGTAGTGCGGGGACGGGCGCATGGAGTGGTGCAGGAATGTGGAGTGGCGTTGTCGGAATGTGGACTTCGTCCTGCACAAAATCTTTGCTCGCCACCTGCCTGTCGCGTAACTGACGGCCAAAGTGGGACATGCCCAAGACCCTGGCGTGAAGCAACGTGTCACCTCCAACAGCAGCAGGACCAGGCAAACGATCGTCGAACTCAGCCTGGGGCTCATGGCCGTGGCGGATCCCGATCCACCCCCACTCCTACTGCCAGAACGGGGCGAAGAAGATTGAAGATAGACTCAAAATGCAGGAGTAATTCAGCGGGACCGGCAGCATCTCTGGAGAGATGGAATGGGTGACGTTTCAGGTCTAGACCCTTCTTTCAGACTGAAGAAGAGTCTCGACCCGAAACATCATCCATTCCTTCTCTCTAGAGATGCTGCCGGTCCGGCTGAGTTACTCCTGCATTTTGTGTCCATCTTCAAATGACATCATGCGCTCCAGGCGGCTGTGCGGGCGCATGATAATGCGCGCAACCCTCGCGGGACCGTCGCACGACTGTTACTACCGGCCTGTCACGTAAGTGACGGCCCAAGTGGGACAGGCCCTTTACTCCAGCACTTTGTGTCTTTTTTTCCCTATTTTTGGTTTGAAAAGGGAAATATGCATTCAAATAGGGCCATTAAGTGACAGTATTCAGTCTCTGCCATTGTGACAGTATTGGTTGTTGATTGTATTCACCTCCCTCGCATTATGTTTCATTCATGCACTAGTGACCATATACAGACTTTGTTTAGAGTCTCTCAAAACCCCACTGTTATGAAGCCTATGAAATATTTTTAACATGTGGACAAAATTGCAATAGAAGAAATGGGGCAGCAAATTTGTGTACAATATGTCTCAAAAGCAGCAATTCACAAGAACATTGACATCAGGACTGAGCTATTGAGTTAGTTGTGCCTCCTCCATCAAGATGTGAGCTTAGGTTTTACCTCAACACCATTTTACCGCACCAACTTTATAACTTTCGATTCTCTTAATATCTAAGCGTCTATTGTTTGCTATGTTGGATATCCACAGAAACAAAACCTTCACACTCCTGTGTAGGGAAAAACTGCAGATGTTGATTTAACTCAAAGGTAGACACAAAATGCTGGAGTAACTTAGGGGCAGGCAGCATCTGAAGAAGGGTCTCGACTCGAAACGTCACCCAATTCCTTCTCTCCAAAGATGCTGCCTGTCCCGTTGATTTACTCCAGCATTTTGTGTTTATCTTCACAGTCCAAATGGGCAGAGAATTCAAAAGATTCACCATCTGCTGAGTGAAGATTTTTTTTCAAAAAGTTATATTTTTTAATCTGTTTTGAAGTTGGTCACCTTGGCGCAGCGGTAGAGTTGCTGCCTTACAGCGAATGCAGCGCCGGAGACCCGGGTTCGATCCCGACTACGGGTGCTGTCTGTATGGAGTTTGTATCCACATGACCTGCGTAGGTTTTCTACGAGATCTTCGGTTTCCTCCCACACTCAAGAGACGTACAGGTTTGAAGGTAAATTGGCTTGGTAAATGTAAAAAATGCCCCTAGGATAGTAGGATAGTGTTAACGTGCAGGGATCGCTGGTCGGTACAGACCCGGTGGGCCAAAGGGCCTGTTTCCACGCTGTATCTCTAAACTAAACTAAACTAAAAGTGTTGGCTGATGGATAAACTATCACCAGGGATCAGGGAACAACTCTCCAGCTCTGCTTAGAAACTAGAAGACGGTCTAAAATAGCAACTGTTAAAACAGTAGGTCCCATGCTTGAGTTGTACTGGGCTTGAGAGCCAGTCTGAATTATGTGTTAAAGTCTCTGGAGTGGGAGTTGAACTTACAACCTTCTGGCAGAAAACCTACATATGACAACAAAATGCATCCCATCCGTAATATTGAAGCCCTAATCACTTTTATGGGATACAAATATAGAAACCTTCTTCCTCTCGCTATTAACACAATTAGTGCAAAGATAAAAACTTAGCAATTGGAGTTAATTTATTCCCAAGCTTGCAGCAATGGCACCCAAAAAAGTCAGGCCAACCAAAAATCAGGAAATTTGTGAAATAAAACATAGTACCTCTAACATTGTGGGGGTTAATGACATTGTGCCACAGAAGGCTGTGGAGGCTGTCAATTGGTAATTTTAAGGCAAAAATTAATCGATTCTTGATTAGTACGGGTGCCAGGGGTTATGGGGACAAGGCAGGAGAATAGGGTTAGGAGGGAGAGATAGATCACCCATCGTAGATCATGATTGAATGGCGGAGCAGACTTGATTGGCCGAATGGCCTAATTCTGCCCTTATCGCTTATGATCTTATGACCTTTTTTGTGGATGTGTAGAGCTTGTTTCTGTATGATGGAGATTCTATAATCAAGGTACACTGCTTTAGAATAAGGGGGTTACCCATTTAACTCAGACATTTGGCTATTTATTTATCACTAAATGTTGTGTGTCTTTGTAATCCTCTTCCTTCGTGTGCAGTGAAAGCATATTTTTTGCATATTTTAGGGCAGATGTAATAGACTTGATAAGTAAAGGAGTGAAATATTATTATAGGGATCCAGAATTGAAGTTACAATCAGATTAACCGTTATCTGAAGAAGGGTCTCGACCTGAAACATCACCCATTCCTTCTTTCTAGAGATGCTGCCTGTTCTGTTGAATTACTCCAGCATTTTGTGTCTATCTACCATTATCTATGTTGGTAGACAAAAATGCTGGAGAAACTCAGCGGGAGAGGCAGCAGCTATGGAGCGAAGGAAATAGGCAACGTTTTGGGTCGATTATCTATGGTGGAGGAACTGAGTTATCTAATCCTGCTTTTTTTTTGTATGCTCACATGTAAAAATCTTGAGGCTGACCTTTCCCCCTAAATCTTGTGCAAAAACGTTGTCTGTGTGATTCCTGACAACAGTTGCGTCCAGGACTGCCACATACTGAGCCGTGCTATGCTGACTACTGGGAAGTGAAGCAGTTCTTAATGAGTATTCACTGTGGCAGCTACTCCACTGTTGCAAGACAAGTTGCCATGGAGGTGAGGGAAGAAATGTGTAGGATGGAACTGCAACTGCAACTGGTTTACACTGAATATAGACAGCAAATGCAGGAGTAACTCAGAGGGACAGGCAGCATCTCTGGATAGAAGAAATGGGTGATGTTTCAAGTTGAGACCCTTCTTCCAACTGAGTCAGGGAGAGGGAGACACATAGATAATAAAGGTTAAGGTGTGAAAACAAGACCTCAAAGGAGATGAGGTTCAAGGAAAATGTAGAATAGATCATTGTTAATTAGGGGGAGATGACAACAAAGCATACAAAGATAACATTTAATCAGGGAAACTGTCAGACAGGTCGGAGCTCTAGGAAAGGCGAGGGATGGAGAGAGAGGGAAAACAAGGGTTACCTGAAGTTAGAGAGGTTGATATTCATACCGCTGGGGTGTAAGCTGCCCAAGCAAAATATGAGGTGTTGTTCCTCCAATTTGCATTGGGCCTCACTCTGACAGTTGAGGAGACCCAGGACAGAAAGGCGAGTGAAACAGGAATGTTAGGGTGAACGGTGGACATGGTGTTCCAGGTGTGACTGAGCATTCTCCCATTGTTCAAGTCCAATGGTCGCCAGTATCACAAATACCCCAAATGCACATGGGATTGTGAGCTCATTAAGGAGCCAGTGATTGTAGGAGTTTGCAATAGGACGCATGATCATTTGCAACAATGCTTATGAAAAGATGTAGAGCAGAGAAAAATGAATCTACCGGAGACTTGGGCAAAACAACGATGCTCTTTAATTTTTCTTCCTTGCTGTGGGGTTTGCACTCTGTTTTACTCTGAGTTACAATTCAGGTCATAGGTTGCACCTTTAACTGTCACTTCTATTGATAAATGTGGAAGAGCATGTTGTGCACTTCATGACATTACTGGATATGTATCTGACATCAAGCAAACATCAGATGGGTTAAGATGAAATGCATCCGGAAGTACTCGGGCCTGATCTGATGTGTGCAAATGCCTTTTATGCATGGATCAAATAATGTTTGCAAGCTGGTCCAATATCTCGGCAGTAACAACCATTTGTACTCCTATCCCATTGCACTATACGTCACTTATTATTAGATCACTGAGTTTGATATGTATTTTCAAGAATTTATGCAGCTGTGTGAGCAATATAAAGGTTTTGTTTTACAATAAAATCCAACAAAACCCACTCCTGAGGGCATACATGTAAAATTACAATAATAAAATCTGTTTGCTTGTGCTGTAGAAACAGAGAAAATGTTTTATCTGCCCTAACACAGATGAAGTTATTTTATTGCTTTGTTTTATTTTCCTTTCAAATCTCCCGTTGATTGCAAAATGTGATTATGCAGCAGAACTCAAACATTGCAAGAGACTAACCTGAATTGATGCCTGATTAGGGTTCTATCTCGTATTAAAGAGAATCGTATGTCTTTTCATATTTTATGTTTAGCCTCTCTCTTGTTTTGGACTCTATTCAAAGGCTTTGATGCTGACAATGAATTAAAAATAGATCCCAGATAGAACATAGTGCATCTCCAAAGCTTAATGACGAGGCAGACTTCCAATTAAGCAATGACATATTCGTAGAGTTGTCTTTCCCTACTATCACAGGAGCATTAGAACTGTTCATTTGTTTCGACTAACAAGTGCAAAAATTTAAAATTTACTGTCATTTTTGCCTATTAAAAATACAGAGTGAATGGATGCTCCCCAAGTTCCAACAGCCATGAAAAATTGTAGCCATGTGGAATAAATAAAGCTCAAAGATTTTTTTAATGCTGTTGTGGCTGTGAACTGCAAGTAGATTTCAGGTCACTATTAAAAGTTTATTTGTGTGTTAAAGCTTTATTTGTGTGTGGCTAAATCAAAAAAGATTAAAACAATTGGTAACTGAGCTGATTTGGCAATAAATAGCATTGTCCTCACTGATGTACATCTTGCGATGACCTCAAATCACGCATAACCTAAGTTATCTATATTTCTTCACTCCAGCATAATTTATATTTAGTAACAGAACAAATTTTCAATATGTAACTCCTATTGTTGATTTAGTTTTTTAATGACAGATAAATATTATTTGACACCATCATTGGACCAAAAAGATCGCAACTATTTATCTGTGTGGAGAAGACTATTTGCTTGATAAATAGGTATCAGATCAGCTGGCCAAGTTGATGCTAAGCACAGTAGGTTGGAGACCAAAAATGATATAACATTTTAATAGCCAATGTTTTAAGTGCACTAGCCTAGACACTGAAATTTTCTCACACAGTTCAGGGTTTTAATTGTTTTTGAAGTGCATTTTTCTCAAAATTAAACATAATTATATATTTTTAATGTATTATAGCGTTAATACATACATCTGAACTGAATCTTTGGCATATCATGTGCTGGAAACACACAGTGACATCAAAGGCCATACAAAGCAAGTTTTCTCATGTGAAACTGTCAATGGTTTATAAAAGGAACAATCCTCAAATGCTGAGGCAGGTTTCAAATGAAGAGATGAGGGCAGTGCCTGCATTAGTTATATGTTGCCAGGATGTTCAATGTGCTAATCTTCCTCAGTTTCAGTTCTCATTTTGTCCTCTCCTCTGCCTTACATGCCCATAACTCAGAACACCAGCCTGGACATTCGCCATCCTTTCTCCGTCTTTCCATAAACCCTCAAATAACTCCCCAACATCCTCCTTATGATCTTTTCCACAGTACCCCTGATCTCATTGACACATTATTTCATCATTAAACTCCTCTCTGACCCATAGCCCTTCAGCTCATTTCACCAACTCTGCCAATCTTCCCCAGTCCCTATAACCATTTGCTCTGCAATATTCCTGCACTCACCTCCTCAGCCATTCTCCTTGATCTATTCTCTAGTTTTCACTCTCATTGTGATTCTCTTTCCAAACCTCATAGAGTCATAGAGTGATACGGCATGGAAACAAGCCCACAGGCCAACTTGCCCACACTGGCCAATATGTCCCACCTACACTAGTCCCACCTGCCTGCGTTTGGTCTATATCCCTCCAAACCTGTCCTATCCATGTACCTGTCTGTTTCTTAAATGTTGGGATAGTCTCCGCCTCAACTACCTCCTCCAGCAGCATGTTCCATATACCAACCACTCTGTGTGAACAAGTTACACATCAGATTCCTATTAAACCTTTTCCCTTTCATCTTAAAACCTATGTCCTCTGGTCCTCGATTCACCTACTCTGGGCAAGAGACTCTGTACATCTCCTCCAATCTTTTCCAGTCTCTATAAGTCCTGAAATCAGACTATCTCTCCAAACCTCTCAAATGTTTCCACATCTCTCCACTGAGCCCCCCCCCCCCCTCCCCTCCCCCCCCCCCCCCCCCCCCCCCCCCCCCAATAACCCAGCTGTGCCCCCACCTGTCCTCCACTAGCAAGGTGGTGGGAAATTGCATTGTTTTGTATTGATAAGAACACTAAAGAAAGAACATTGTTAGTCATAAGTATCAGATACACCACACACTGATGCACAATATTCAATGTAATGAATACACATTGTATCATTCAACATGTGCATGATTTGTATCTGCAATAATAAATATGGTATTAAACCACATATCTTAGTTCTGAAATCTAACCGTGCTCTGGCGAATATATAACATGGTGGCACTGATTAAGTAAAGGGCCTGTCCCACGTGGACGACCTAAGTCAAGATCATGTTGACTCGCCGAAGTAAAAGACCACGTACGACCTCCTACAACTATGTCTACGATCACCTACGACTATGTCTACGACCTCCTATGACCAGACCTCAGTCTTCCACACCTAAGACCAACTATGACTAGCTACGAGTGGAAATTGATCACATGATAAAATGATGTCATGTTTACATTTTCTTTCTCTGGCCAGTTACCGACCTACGACTACCTATGACTACCCACGACTATCTACGACTACCTACGACTACCATCACGACCTAATACGACCTACCTACGACCTACCTATGAGTAAAATATGAATTTTTTCCATGCCAACCATTTTTTTACTCGTGGACATTTTTTATCAGGCTGGGAAAAACGCCACAACCTACTTGAGGCCACGAGTATGCGGAGACTACTCACGAGCACGAGGAAGAGTTACGAAGGCCTCCTACGACATCCTATGATCTCGTGGCGACCATGTTGTTAGTATGAGTCAAGGGCAAACTCGGCTGAGGTCGCCAATTAGGTTGTGAAAGTGAGACAGGGGCTTAAGGAAGTAAAAAAATACCGCACAGAATTTGTGGGCTGAATATGGA
Organism: Leucoraja erinaceus; assembly: GCF_028641065.1. Classification (NCBI taxonomy): domain Eukaryota; kingdom Metazoa; phylum Chordata; class Chondrichthyes; order Rajiformes; family Rajidae; genus Leucoraja; species Leucoraja erinaceus. The sequence continues at coordinate 74,666,711 of NC_073382.1, forward strand.
AAATACAGCATTGCTCAGTTGTGATGACTATATCTGTGGAAGATCTGTGGCACTATCTGTACAATTTTGCCAGTACTTCTTTAGAATCATCAGGGAAAATCTGTGGTTTGTTTGGATGGCATGAATGGTAAAGGGCAGACAGCTATATTCAATCATGGATAAGTGGGGATTCAGCTTTCCAATAGCTGGGAAATGTGTAGTTGTAAGTGAAAGTCCCAATGTGAATATTGAGATGTTCAAAATACACACCTAAAGCTCATATTGAATCTTGGCTTCCGCAAATGAACTCAGAAGCACAAAGCACGTAAATGGTGAGAATGTCTATTTTATGGCTTGTAATTACAAGCAGGATGTGCCTCTATATAAGATGACAGATTAGATTATGATGGGCGGCACAGTGGTAGAGTTGCTGCCATACAACGCTTACAGCAACGGAGACCCAAGTTCGATCCCGATTACGGGTGCTGTCTGTATGGAGTTTGTTTGTTCTTCCTGTGATCGCGTGGGTTTTCTCCAAGATCTTCGGTTTCCCCCCACACTCCAAAGACGTACAGGTTTGTAGGTTAATTGGCTTGGTGTACGTGTAAATTGTCCCTCATATGTGTAGGATAGGTTAATGTGCGAGGATCGCTATAGGTGCGGACTCGGAGACTGTTTCCGCGCTTTAACTATAAAAACTAAACTGACATCTGGGAAAGGATGGGAAAGTAGAAATAGCACAGGCTGTAGGTGCATCTAGAGCACAGGAGGCTAAAGACGGTGATAAATATATGAACTGTCAACCTCCAGTATTGGGAAAGGAAAATAAACTGATGTAAAAGCAGAAAATGCTGGAAACACTGAACACGTTAGGCACCATCTTTGGAAAGATAAACAAAGTAATAAATTTCAGGTCAAAGACTCTTCATAACTGAGAGAGAGAGAAAGCATCCTCCCTGCAACTTAAATCTAACTTCACTGGTTCTATTAAAGGTCTTCAAGTGATGCAATGACTCAATTTTCCTTCGGAGTCACGTGAGTGACTATGTGAAGAAGAGCCCGCTCAGCACGCATGCGCGGCATTGCGTTCAGCAGTGCAACAGCGGCCACATCGGGAGTCAGGCGCTCTCACTACGGGGTGAAAGAACGGACCATCAGGTAAGCTCTGAGGTCAGATTTTTTCACAGGAGGAGCCTTCTGCTTTTCAGGCAGAGAAGAAAGGCTCTTGGACAAACCTGTCCCCCGCTCGACTCCACGGAGGAGCGTTCCATCGGGGGGGGGGCAGCAACAAGGCGGTAGGACCGCTTACCCGGCGCTCCACTATTCTCCGACACCGTGCTGAGCCCAACCCGCTAGCGCCTGAGCAGCGGGCTGGAAGTGAAGCTATGGAAGAAGCGTCCGGCCGGTGGCTTCCAACTTGTCGGACGGGGACGTCTCTCCACCCGCACGGGGAGGGGAGACAGCCGCCTGAGCCGCATGGAGCGGCTCCTGGAGCAGGAGCTCCAGCGAGACGTGCTTCGTGAGGGGCGCTCTTGCAGGGGGAGATCAGGCACTCCCTCCACAGTGCCTTGTGCACTGTCCATTGCTTCCTCCTTCCCCGAGGGTATCTTTGGTGACCAGGACTGGGCTGGCTGAAGATGTCGGGAGTATGCAAGGGGTGCAGGAACAGGAAGAATGCTGGGTGTGGTGGACCCCTACGTGGCAGCCCCACGTGCAGGAGGCCATTAAAGGCCAAACCAGCGGCCAGCACTAACCACCTCTCCAACAGGCCCCTACAGGAGAGGTGGTCAATGAGGCCTTAGAAACGTATACAGCTCCAGAGAACTGTGAGTCCCTTAAAGTGCCGGCTACAAACAGCCAAAAGTGGGGGCACGTTGGGGCAAATATTCGGAACCAGGAGCTAAAACTGCATCACATCGTTTGCCCGTTCCGCGGACAAATACAGAGTGACCACAACCTTCGTAAACAAATCATAAGATCTGCCATAAAATCCTAAATTTGTTGGGTTGTGCAAACTCCAGCCACTGAGCCAGACCCACTGCTCTTTGGCAAAAACCTCACAAAGCATATGAAGGATATGGAAGAGGCCTTAAAAAACTTTCGGTCTATTGAGGCAGGCCCCAGGACGAGCAAACCAAAATGATAATTCCTAAGCAGCAGTACCCCATCGCGTCCATCAGTCGATGTCTACCATATGGGAATGGTGAAAGCTCGGGGTCAGCATTCTATCACCGAAAGTCTTCTTTAGTCCAGGGCCCAGAGCGGACCCCATGGAAAATGCGCCACCACCCAACATCACCGCCACGTCAGACAACGTGTAAGACTCGTTGGACCGGCAGGAAACAGAAGAATACCATAACCATGTAGGTAGGTGGGTCTGGTTCCTACCAGCGTATAGAAAATAGGGGCTTAATACTAACAGGGGGGAGATTACGCCTGTTTAAAGAAGCACGGGAGTCTATCACAAGTGATCAGTATATACTCAATGGCATTAGTGGATACAAAATACAATTCATACTAGAATAAATGCCACCAGTTCATCCCAGAGGGTATTTTCCCTCTCCGTTAAAGAAACGAGAGGGACAAGCTGAACTGGTGAGACTAATTACAAAGAGTATCATGGGAAAACATGAACCTTTGGAATTTGTATCAAATATATTCACTAAACCCAAAAAAGATGGTGGATGTCGCATCATCATTGACTTAACTTCACTAACTTTGTTTGTTAAGTATATACATTTCAAAATGGAAACGGTTATTACTGCCAAACAACTAATTTACAAAGGATACTTCATGGCAAGCATTGATCTTAAAGATGTTTACTATTCAGTACCATTCACAAGGATCATCGCAGATATCTGAAATTTATCTGGATGGGGCAGCTATGGCAGTTTAAAGCATTACCCAATGGTTTCACATCAGCCCAAGATTATTCACCCAGATACTAAAACCAGCTCTGGCAATATTATGAAGACAAAAACATATTGTCATGGCATATCTTGATAATATCTTAATAGTGGGCAAGACCATGGAATTGACTATGTTAGCTGTATCAGCTACCAAACAGTTCGAAACCCTGGGATTGTCTTACATCCAGAAAAATCTAAGTTGAAGCCATCCACAATCATGGACTCATTGGGCTTCACAATTAATTCAGTCTACGTGACTGTAACATTGCCAAGAGCCAAAACAGTTGAATTGGCACAATCATGCAACAATTTAATGGTCAACGAACAACCAACTATTCGACAAGTAGCAGAGTAATTGGGAAAATGGTAGCAGCATTTCCGGCTACACAATTCGGACCTTTGCACTGTCAAAACTTACAAAGAGCAAATGTACAGGCACCAAAACGACATACAGGTCATTATGATCGTGTCATGAAATTACCCACTGAAGCTATATCAGAACTACAGTGGTGGGCAAAAAACGCTTGGCATAGTTTTCAGCCCTATTATCATCGCTAACCCTACGTTAGTTATACAAACAGATGCCACTGCTCAAGGCTGGGGAGCAACTAAATCCATATCCAGCACAGGTAGTAAATGGACTAACCCAGAGTCATCGTTACCACTTACACTGGGCATTAATTATCTAGAGATGTTGGGTGACTTTTATGGTTTAAAACCATATGCACAAATATGCATCACTTGCGTGTATGGTTACAAATAGATAATACTACGGTGGTGGCCTACATTAACCATATGGGCGGCATAAAATTGGTATCATGCGAAAAGTTGGTCAACACAATTTGGCAATGGTGTGTCGAAAGACATATTTGGCTATCAGCAACTTACCTACCAGGTAAGCTAAATACAGTGGCAGACACCAGGTCACGTAAATTTAATGACAACATCGAATGGCTGGCCTACAGGGAGGAGGTCCAGCACTTAGCAGCATGGTGCGCTGACAACAACCTGGCCCTTAACTCCAAGAAGACCAAGGAGCTCATTGTAGACTTCAGGAAGTCCAGAGGCGGCACGCACACCCCCATCCACATTAACGGGACGGAGGTGGAACGTGTTTCTAGCTTCAGGTTCCTGGGAGTCAACATCTCCGATGACCTCTCTTGGACCCACAATACCTCTACTCTGATCAAGAAGGCTCATCAGCATCTCTTCTTCCTGAGGAGACTGAAGAAGGTCCATCTGTCTCCTCAGATCCTGGTGAACTTCTACCGCTGCACCATCGAGAGCATCCTTACCAACTGCATCACAGTATGGTATGGCAACTGCTCTGTCTCCGACCGGAAGGCATTGCAGAGGGTGGTGAAAATTGCCCAACGCATCACCGGTTCCACGCTCCCCTCCATTGAGTCTGTCCAAAGCAAGCGCTGTCTGCGGAGGGCGCTCAGCATCGCCAAGGACTGCTCTCACCCCAACCATGGACTGTTTACCCTCCTACCATCCGGGAGGTGCTACAGGTCTCTCCGTTGCCAAACCAGCAGGTCGAGGAACAGCTTCTTTCCGGCGGCTGTCACTCTACTCAACAACGTACCTCGGTGACTGCCAATCACCAGCCCCCCCCCCGGACACTTATTATTTTTTATTCAAATCGTTTGCTATGTTGCTCTTCAAGGGAAATGCTAAATGCATTTCATTGTCTCTGTACTGTACACTGACAATGACAATTAAAATTGAATCTGAATGGATGTTAAACCCCAAAAAATTTGCAAAAGTTATCAAGCAATATGGCACGCCACATATCGATTTATTTGTATCAAGGCTAAATCACCAGGTACCTATGTATGTCGCTTGGGAACCAGACCCTGAGGCAGCAGCGGTCGATGCGTTCACGCTGGATTGGGGAAATTCTTCTTCTATGCATTTCCTCCCTTCTGCCTCATCAGTCGGGGACTACGCACAATACAAATAGACTCTGCTTCAGGTATTTTGATAGCAGCCGACTGGCTTACATGGTTCCCAATACTCCATGACATGGTTGTTGAAACTCCAATGGTATTCCCCAGTGACCCAGAGTTATTAACACCCAGTGTCGGGCACAAGCCATCCATGTCATGAAAAAATCAAACTCCTGGGTTGCAGATTCTGCACAAACCATTTCTGGGACTGGGATTATCAGAACAAACCATCGACACCATGTCAGCATCCCTCCGAACATCCACTAAAAAACAGCACTTGTCCAGCTTCAAAAAATAGGAGAAGTACTGCTTGGATATAGGGACCACCTACTCAACTGCTACAGTTACCAACGTACTGGAATTCCTGGCAAACCTTCACCACGATGAAGGACTCAGCTACAGAGCCATCAACACAGCTAGAAGTGCCCTGCCTGTCTATTTAAAACCAGCTCCTGGACCACAGGCCATGGGGTCCCACCCACTGGTGGTCAAACTAATGAAGGGTATTTACAACTCTAACCACTTAGACCAAGGTACACCCATGTATGGGATGTCAGTGTGGTCCTGACATACCTCAGGGGATACCCACCAGCCAGATCCCTCAACCTGGAACAATCTATGCTCAAAACACTCATGTTGATGGCACTTGTATCTGCACAGAGGGTCCAGTCACTACACCTATTGCGACTGGACAGCATGCTCACAGCTCCAGACCAGATCTCTGTCATTATCCAGGGACTGATCAAACAGAGCAGACCAGGAACACCTAATCCAGTCGTGGAATTCCAGGCTTACCCGCCAGAACCACGGTTATGCACCATGACCCACCTACTATCCTACATAGACACAACCAAAAATATTCGAGGGAGATGAAAAGCCTTGTGGGTCAGTCCTAAAAAACCTCATGGTCGGGTGACGAGCCAAACCATTTCGAGATGGCTCAAGCAGGTGCTAAAAGCTGCTGGGATAAACACTAACATGTACAAATCTCACTCCACCAGGGCAGCATCCACGTCGATGGCTAAAAGAATGGACGTGCCTATAGACCACATCCTGGCTTCAGCAGGATGGTCGGGGGGAAAGACTGTTCAGAAATTTTATAATAAGCCATTAGCAAAACCTGCTTTATTGGCAGATTTTTTTTTTACAGACTGCAAATATTTAATTTAAGCCCAGGGGAGCAATTTAATTTTTTGTTGTTATTGTTAAAAAATACCATTGTATTTTTCTACAAACAGATTAATTGGTTGATTACGATAACACACTTCCTCCCACAAGGACTTCGGCAGTGAGTGAAGTAATAACTGTTACACGGTTTGAAATCACATAGCTTTGAAGTCTTTACGTAGTCACTCACGTGACTCCGAAGTAAAATACTAAGATTAAACGAGAACTTACCAGTTTGAAGTTTGATCTGTATTTTATGAAGAGTTACGATGAGGGATTACGTGCCCTCCGCTCCCACCCTCAATAATATGGGTCAAACTGATAAACTGATGTCTCCTTTTCTTTACTATGTTTACTTCAATAACTGTGTTTATCTGTGATTCCACGCCACTGCTTTGAAGTATGTCGCGCATGCGTGCTGAGCGGGCTCTTCTTCACGTAATCCCTCATCGTAACTCCTCATAAAATACATATCAAACTTCAAACTGGTAAGTTCTCGTTTAAACTTACTATTTTTCTTTTCAAAGAAGTGGCAAGACCTGTTGTGTATTTCCAGAATTTTATTGTGTTTTTGTTTCAGATTTTCAGCATCTGCTGTTTGTTTTGATTTTCAGAAGTAATATAGTTAGACAAGTGGAGTAATGAAAGCCAAAGTAGAAGAAGTCTATGTGGCAGGTGCACTCATACAAATTCAGAGTGATAGAAATGCTGACATATAGATCAAAGTTAGTTGTTCCTTTCTCCGAGGCAATCCTTTTTGATCGGGAATGTCTTGTTTTCATTCCAGCTCTGCGGATTCTGAGGTGGCTGATGAGGACTATGTGAGACCCGCAGACTGCCACAAGTGAGGAAGAAGGTGCATATGAGGTGAGCAATGGGTAGATTACTCTAGATTTTACGTGCTCTCAATGAATGGCTTTGGGATCCCAGAGCCATTCTGAATATGTGCTTCATTGCAGGTCATCATCGACCACAGCTTCCCCATAGTTGGTGGGGGTCCAGATAATCTTGTAACATGCCAGAGTTTGGGAAAAAATGTGTATGTTTTAGGAGTTTTGTGTTGGGCACAAAAACATCATGACCTACCCATCAGAAGTGAGTGAGTGAGTAATAAGAGTGTTGAAGTCTTACACCATTCATTAATATCTCCAGAAAATCATTTAGGGCATGTGTATCAAGGATTGTTACTGTGGGAAAACACTTTGACATAGTCTTATGATAGCGGTTTAAATCATTATTTGATGAGTACGCCATACCTGAGATAGAAGAAATTAGGTGGAAGTGAATGAGGTGAATTCCAATGTGTGAGAGGAAGGGTTTTGAATGAGCAAGTCAAAATCTGCAAGATGGTTAGGAAGACTAGATAGGACCAAAGTCATATGTCTTGCCAATTGTGACTAATTCCGGCTGTCTGGAACCAAAACCTTCTTTGAATGATTCAGGCATGAAGTTGTTGGATTTTGCAGATTTAGATAACATTTATTGAATTTGGAGAGAAAAGGATTGGAGATATAGAGCAGTACAAAAATGACATGTTGAATAGAGCGGTTCCAAACAATAGTTGAGAGATATGAGATCAGCACAACTTCAGTAAGCAGCCTAGTTATAGAGTGTTCTCACGGGCTATTCTTTTGCTGTTGCTAAGAACTTGTCGCCATGATAGATGGTTTTCCTGAAAGATAATCAATGCTATGGAGATATGAGCATGAGAATACGTGTTTCTAAAACCGTATATTGTATAATATTATGACCAAAGTAACATTCCAGAGATACTTGCTGAAGCAACATGCTGTCAGGAAATTTCTATGTATCTTATGGAGCGTTTTAACTGGAAAGACACTGCTCCGGGCAGTTCATTCAACCAAGGTACTTGTCTGGGCTCTTGTCTGTTGTGCAAGAAACAGCAGCAACTGCATTCCCTGAGGAGAAACCATCAGATAGATTAAAACAGAATTTTCATCCTGCAAATATGAAAATGTTCTAGATTCTAGGTACAATTTAAATGTTGCTGTACCTTTAATGGTACGTGACAATAAACTGACCTTGACACCTTGACATGACTTTACTTGGATAGGATAAATGTGAATTGTACCATTGGTGCAGCAGGTTTTTTCAGTCACTGCCTTGACTTGAGGAGCAACAACAGGAAGTAACCAGCTTTTTTGACTGTCTCAGTGAAATAATAAGGAAACTAAGACCATAAACGGATGGAAAACAGGTTGAATTCATGACGGAGGAGATTTTTTACTTCTTCACCAGCCCAGCAATCTGAGCAGGTGACATACAAATACAATTGGGCTGAGTTCCCCAAAAGGTAAGCGACCTTGTGTAGCATAACACTGCTGCTGTATCCAGACAAGTAACTCGCCTTTTGTCTCAAACGCTTGTGCCACTGGCGATACAATGTCTGCTTGGAAGATGTCAAAATTAAGAGCTGTGACATGTAATATTTCTTAAGGCAAAAAATCTACAACACTTGCTTTTGAACTTTAGTTCAGTTCCAGTTTCACCCAAGTGGCACTGGAGTACCATATGTTAGTCAGAAGCAAATCTTACTCTTGTATAAATATTGAATTGGGAAATGTGCTTATTTTCTATTTTAGATGTTCAGTATTTCTTGAGAAATGCAAGCCAGGTGTAGCATGCCTAAATTATGCATGATGCTTGCTCGACCCCGATCCACCTTCAGCAAAGCTTCCAGCACAGCGCTACTCCAGTGTTTTTACAAAGCCCACAATGGTGAGTCTGCTGCAAGTTTTGGATTAGATTAGGAAGAGCTTTATGTTTGTGCCCATCTACTGGGATGGGCATGAAGTCTTTAGGCATGGCCCAAATATTTAGAAAAATCACTGAGGTCCCATCACTGCGAATACATTTGTCAACATGTGTAGGAAGGAACTGCAGATGATGGTTTAAATCCGGTAGGCGGCGCGACTCTGGTCAGCAGCGGCCTCTGCAGCCTGTCCGCGTTTTTATTATTTTTTGTCTATGTTTATATGTAGTTTTGTTTATTTTTGTTGGGGTGTGTGTGTGTGTGTGGGGGGGTGGGAGTGGGGTGGGAGGGGGGGGGAAACTTTTAAATTTCTCCCTGCACTGGAGACCCGACCTTTTCTTTCGTCGGGTCTCAGTTGTCGTTGGGGCCGCAACGAGGAGCAGCCTCCAACAGAAGAAGCCGGGGACTCATGTGCCGACTCACCGTCAACGTCGCGGGGCTGGCCGAGTCCGGAGCGGGTGGAGGGAGGAGCGCTGCTGCTGCTGCTGCTGCTGCTGCTGCTGCTGCTGCTGCTGCTGCTGCTGCTGCTACCGGAGAGTCGGAGGCTCCAACGGCAGGTCTGTGGACGGCGGCATCCGGGAGCCCGCGGCTCCCTGGAGGGAGACCGCTTTTCAGGGCTCTCGCAACGGCGACTTCTCCCGCCCGAGTTGCGGGGTCGAAGAGCTCCTGGAGTGGGGCCTAACATCACTGCCCCGCGCGGCTTGGAATGGCCGCGGGACACTGCGAGCGCACGCCGGGGACTCCAACATCAAGACCCGGTGTGCGACCTCGCACCACCCGGCGTGGCTTTAATGGCCATGGGACAATTGCCAACGCCAGCCGGGGGCTTTGACTTTGACTCTGACATCGGGGGGGGGGGGGGAGAGTGCAGTGGAGTGAGAAGTTTTTTTTTGGCCTTCCACCACAGCTATGTGATGGATGTTTATGTAAAATTGTAAATTATGTTGTGTCTGGGGTCTATTTGTGTGTAATGTATGGGTGCAGAAACGGCATTTCATTTGGACCTCCAGGGGTCCAAATGACAATTAAATAGACTATTGACTATTGACTATTGAAACTGAAGATAGACACAAAAAGCTGGAGTAACTCAGCGGGTCAGACAGCATCTCTGGAGCAATAGAATAGATGATGTTTTGGGTCAAGACCCTTCTTCAGACAGAGTCAGGCTTGTTCCTTTTCTCAAAGAGAAGAAATGTTTTATGGGGCTGTCCCACTGTACGAGTTCACCCAAGAGCTCTACCGGGTTTTTAAAAAAATCAAACGCGTGGTAAGCACGTAGTAGGTACGTCGGAGCTCGGGACATTTCTTAGTGGCTCGTAACGTTAACGGCAGGTACTTGGGAAACGTGTTAGGCTCAAGAAGACTTGTGAAGATTTTTCAACATGTTGAGAAATGTCTACGAGAGCCCCGAGTATCTACGAGCGGCTATTACCGTAATTCTCAGAGTTCGAATTAGGGAAAACTCGGGAGATCTCTTGAATTAGCTCGTACAGTGGGACAACCCCATTACCAGTTCTATGTTCTCTGAGCACAGCTTCAAAAGGGAGTTAGATGGATTCTTGGCTGGGGCAGAAATCTCTTCATGTGTAGCTTAATAATTAATACATGCATAATAACAACATAATTTTCTGGACAGATTTTTATGGTTGAAGAGCAAAAGACAATTTTCAAGACATTTTTTCTATATTGGCCAATTGTTTTACTGTATATAAATATTTTTTGTTGCTCCCAAGAATGCCGTGAGCTTTTGGTGAGGGTAGGGAGACTAGGATTGGGATATAAGTTGCCAGTAATGGACCTTAAGGTATCTTGAGAACAATGACCTTCCTGTACTCATTTTCCTTCTTCTGCCCATCATTTTCATAAGTTTGAAAAGTATCCCAATGATTGTAAAATACATTGGCAGTTTTTGCAAATGTGATTAAAGCACACAATAATGATCTTTCATTTGGCATTGTGCTCCCTTATCTAGTAAGAGTTTGAAATTGTCTGAAGCTATTCTACTTTATACCTGTGCAAGCAAGAGAAAGTGTTCCTTATCCTATTTAAGTGGATTTGAACTTCAGTTTTAAAGATTAAAGTAAATTCTTCGAACCCACTGCAATTAAACCTTAAAACCCAACTAGTTCTCTCATAGCTATCACATAGATGTAATGTGAAAGAAACCTCTTTTATCTAATGAGAAGGGAATGTTTTTTTTTAGAAAATCTCAGTGAAGAGAAGGCTACTGATGTTGGTATACCTCCAGTCCCATTTATCTCAACTAGGAGTAGCTGGCACCGTTGGCATTGCAGCATCATCAAAATCCCACTAATGGTGTCTCAAGCGCAATTTAAGAAGCAATTGAAAGCTGAGACGCTGCATGAGGTTTTAGTTACAAAACTTATTTGGATATGTAGTTTCTTTTAAAATGGTGGTCATACTTGCTATGAGAAGAGGCACCATAATCCAAGTTTCCCCATGACTCCGTTAACCATCCAGGCATTTAATATTACTTGTATTGTATATCTTTATTGTCATTTCCTGAGTATTCACATACCCAGAGGAAACAAAAAAACGTTGCTCAACCAGTGTCCATTCAGTGTGCATTAAAAATAAATAGAAATAAAAATACATATATCATGAACAAATTTAACACTCTACTAAACATTCAACAGGCGTTCCGATCGGCAGCGGCACAACAGTGGCTCTGCTGCAGTGTGTCCAGGTTGGTGGTTGGTGCGCGATACTTTGGCAGGGGGCAGAGTCCGTTTAGCAGTCTTATAGCCTGTGGGAAGAAGCTGAGGAGCATCCTGCTGGTTTTGCAGCTAATGCTCCTGTACCTCTTCCCAGATGGCAGGATGGAGAATATGTGATGCGATGGGTGGTAGGGGTCTTTGATGATGGAGATGGCTCTGCTGATACATCTCTTCCTGTATATGTCCAGCAGGAAAGGGAGTGGAGCACCAATAATCCTGCTGGCGGTCTTCACAATCCTGTCTAGTTGGTGCCGTTCGTACGCCTTGCAGCTCCCGAACGAGGAGGTGATGCCGTAGGTCAATGTGCTCTCGATTGTCCCCCTATAAAAAGTTCATAGGTGTGTAGTGGGGAGACCTGCTTTCCGTTGTCTTCGGAGAGGGTGTAGTCGCTGCTGGGCTCTCTTGACCAGTGCTGTGGTGTTGGCCGTGGATGTCAGGTCATCTGACAGGTGTAGTCCTAGGAACTTCACGCTGCTGACCCTTTCCACATCAGCTCCATCGATGTGCAGAGGTGTATGGTGTTGTTTCCCCGCCCTCCTGAAGTCAACCACCATCTCCTTAGTTTTTCCCACGTTGAGAATGAGGTTGTGGGATTTGCACCAACCTGTGAGCAGCTCCACCTCCATCCTGTACGCCGACTCATCATTGTCACTGATGAGACCCACCACTGTTGTGTCATCAGCGAACTTGTTGATGAAGTTGTTGTTGAGTCTAGCAGTACAGTCGTGTGTCAGCAGACTAAACAGCAGGGGGCTTAGGACACAGCCTTGGGGTGTCCTAAACCTATTCATTGGTGTATAATCGTTTTGACAATTAAACTCATAATGGGAACCATTGTGGGGGGATGTTTTCATGTTAAAGTTCTTTAGTATTGTCATGTTTGTATTCTTTTTTTTATGTGCTGCATTGGCATAACAAATTCCACCAGCCTGGCTGTGTGGTCATTAAAATAATCAATCAATCAATCAATCAATCAAAAACTTGATGATCACTGCAATACCACACAAAGTGTTAATAGAGGAGACTATACAAGTTATTACACAGTGTCCTAATCTGGACGCAATAATCACAGTCAGATACTGAGTTTAGAAGAGCACGAGTGTATGCATATAACAGTAATAAAGTTTCATTAAGCTATTAAGAATACTTTTAAAAACTTGTTTAAAACACACATAATTCAAATGATTAACTTGCTGTATATGAAATAAAATTACTGCAATTACTGCAATTTTAACCACACATACAGGTGTAAACACAGTGGCAGATATCTATGTTGAAATGTACCAAATTATTGACTGTACCTTGTGTGAGAATATTCCATGGAGCCTCATTCTTTTATAAACACTGGAAGCTATAATCAAACCTATTCACATTTACAGCAAAGAAAGAGGCTATATGGTATAATTGGTCTATATTCCATCCAAGCTCCGTGCCTCCTGTATGTGCTTAAGCCAATCAACTTCTCCTTCATATGATTTCATCTCCTTAAATACATGCACAATGTTTACCAGAATCACAACCAGTGGTGTATTGCAAATTCTTACCACATTTTGTTTAAAAAAAAAATACTCATGGCACTCTGTGTGTGCCTCTGTTATATTCTAGGGTTTGTTTCCACTGCACCAGTTGTCTAAAGTTACTTAGAACCGTAGGATAATTGGAACGCACAGCACAGAAATTAGTCTTTTCGACCCACCTCAGCCACGCTGATCACACTGTCTATCTACATTTACCCCATTTGGCCGCATTAGGCCCATATCGCTCTATTCCTTTCCTATTTAAATGTCTGTCCAAACTTCTGTTAAATGCTGTCTTTGTATTTGCATCAACCACCTATTCTGGAAGGTTATTCTAAAATACCACGACCATCTGTGTGAAAATCTTAACGCTGAATCTCTTGGAAATTTTTCCTCTCTCAACTTAAACCTGTGCTGTCTAATTGTAGAGTTCCCTGCACTGGGAAAGATTCTGACTAACTTTGTTATCTATGTCCCTTATAATTTTATAGTTGTAAATCTCAATAAGGCCATCACTCAATCTCCTATTTCCTGTGAGAATAAACTCAGTAATTTCAATCTCTCTTTATAACCACAGCCTTCCATTCCCAACAGCATTCTGCTGAATCATTCTATTATGTGTCTATTGCTACCACAACCTTCCAGTTGTGTGACCACAACTGTAACATAAAGCTCTCATTGCAGTCCAATCAGTGTTTTGTACAACAACACCATGACTTCTCAACTCTTTCACACAATGCTTCAGCCTATAGAAAACAGAGACATAGAAAATATAGACAATAGGTGCAGGAGGTGGCCATTTGGCCCTTCGAGCCAGCATCGTCATTCAATATCATCATGGTTGATCATCCAAAATCAGTACCCCGTTCCTGCTCTCTCCCCATATCACTTGAAATGGTATGATCACGGGAACACCTTGATCTGAAGGCAAACATACCAAATAACTTTTTCATTATCTTATCCAACTGTGTGACTACATTCAAGGAGCTATGGATTTGGATTGCAAGGTCTCTCAGTACATCAACGCTCCTTAGTTTCCTGCCATTCACTCTATACGTCTTAGCAGAAATTAATTCCATAAATGCATTACCTCACACTTGTCTGGATTAAGTTCTACCTGCCACCACTCTGTCCAAATTTGCAGCTGATTTATGTCTCACTGTAACTCTTAGACAGCCTTCTCCGCTCTCAGACTTACTAATCAGACCACCTGCATTCTCATCCAAATCATTTATATATATACACTGCTTGTTATAGACTTCTAGGCAATATAACAACCTTCCACACTACTAGCTGCCTCATCTCACCAAGTCATATTTGGATCCAGTTTGCCAGCATACCTCAAATCCCGATTGCCTTGTTTTAATATGACCATTCTTTGGCTAAAGAAACTTGAGTTGTTTTGAATTCTCTGTTTTATTTATCAATGGCTGTTTTATGATTTCCAGTTTTGGATTGCCCTGTGAGTGATAGGCAATAACTTGATATATATTATCAAAGCTTTTCATTACCTTAAAGGTTTAAAAAAAAATCAATCCTCAACCTTCCGGTTAGAACAGAATACGTCTCAAGTCAAGTCAAGTGCTCAAGTTGAGTTTATTTTTATAAGCACAAGTACAGTGAAGTACAGTTACAATGAAAATCTTGTAACAGCATCACGACCAAGTAGATGCAGACAACGCATAAAAACATAAATTATACATGTAATGCATACAAATTCTACAGGACGGTGAAAGGAAAAAGATAACATGACAGGAATCGATGGTGGAGATCCTTGCTGATAGATGCTACTTCCTTGAGGCAGCACCTCGAGTAGATGCTTACGGTAATGGAGAGAGCTCTGCCGATGATGAACTGGGTTAAGTCTACCGCTTTTGAGTTCCTTTGTGTTACAACAAATCAGCCTACAGTTAATCTTCATAAGCTTTTTAGAGCAGCAAGTGACATGACATTTAAAACAAATCTTTGACGAATATAGAGATGCGTCTTCTTCTTGACTATATTTATGCGTTGGCTGGCCCTGGACAGGTCATCTGAGATATTAACATCAATAATTTGAAGTTGCTAACTCTCTTCACTGCCAACCCACTAATAAAATCTGGCAGACGGTCTCCTGATGTCCTAATTCTAAAATTAGTGATTAGTTCCTTGGTCTTGTTAACATTGAGTGAGAGGTAGTTACTCTGGTACCATTTAACATTGTGTTTCCTGTATGCTGACTCACTTTAACCTTTGATTTTGCCATCAACAGTTAGTCATCAGCGCATTGTTTGTTGGCATTGGAGTTATGCTTAGCCATACAGTTCAGAACAGGAAGCTCAAGTAACCCCTGCATTCCATCTCTCTCTCCAGAAGTGGAGGCGCTGTTGAACGGCTGCGGCTCACCTGCAGTCCATCTGTTTTTACTTTTTTGTTGTTTTTTTGTCTTGTTTAGTTAAATTTTTGGTTATTAGGTTGTGTTATGTGTGGGGGGGGGGGGGGGCTGAAACATGGTTTTCTGTCTCTCCCTTCGGGGGAATGCGACTCTTTCTGTCGTATCCCCCCTTCTCTGCCTCCATCTGCGCTGAGGCCCAATGGCGGAGCTGGCGGCCTCCAAACTGCGACCGACCTCGAGGCTCCGGAGGCAGAGCCAACCATGACTCACCAGCGCGAGGCTGGCCGTCTTCTAGCTGTGGCGGCGTTCGAGCGTTCCAGTGGCAGCGGCTCGACTCGGGGCTGGGACGGCGCTCCGGTGATGGCGGCCCGGCGCGGGGCTGAGACGATGCTCCAGTGGCAGCGGCGCAACTGGGACGGGGCTGGGACGGCGCTCCGATGAGGGCGGCCCGACGTGGGGCTGACATGGCGCTACGGTGGGAGCGGCCCGGCGTGGGGATGAGACGACGCTCCGGTGGCAGTGGCACGTCTCGGGGCTGGGACGGCGCTCCAGTGAGGGCGGCCCGGCACGGGGCTGAGGCGGCCCGGCGCGGGGCTGAGACGGTGCTCCGGTAGCTGAGGCGGCATTCTGGCGGCGGCGACCAGAATCCGCGGCTCGACCGCGGGCCAGTGGACGACATCGTCGGGAGCTCGCAGATCACAGTCTGGTGCCTGTTTTCCGGAGCTCCCGCGGCAACAGCTGCGTCCGCTGGACTGGAGGTCGGCAGCTTTGACCACCCCAGGCCGCGGAGCTTGAACCGGCCTGTTCGCGGAGCTCGGTGAGTCGCGGGACTGACTTACCATCGCCCGGTGGGGTATCGCCTCAGTGCAGAGGGAGAATGAGGAGTGAAGAGACAGTAACCCTAAGATTTTTGCCTCCATCACAGTGAGGAGGTGCCTGGTGAACTCACTGTGGTGGATGTTAATTTGTATTTATTGTGTGTTTTGTTGTTTATTATTATATGTATGACTGCAGGCAACGACATTTCGTTCAGACCGAAAGGTCTGAATGACAAATAAAGGATCTAATTCTAAGGATCTAAGTCTAAGTCTAAGTCTAAGTCTCTCTCCATCCTTCCTCCACCCAAGTCGCACCAGGTTCTCATTCTCACCTAGCAAACAGCTAACAATGGCCTGTTTCCTTTATTAGTTTAGTTTAGTTTAGAGATACAGCTCGGAAAGAGGCTCTGGCCCACTGAGTCTACATCGACTAGCGATCCCCGCGCATTAACACTATCCTACGCCTACAAGGGCCAATTTACACTTATATCAATTTATCTACATACCTGTATGTCTTTGGAGTGTGGGGGCTAAATGAAGATCTTGAAGAAAACTCATGGTGTGAACATACAAACTCCGTAAAGACAGCATCCATAGTCGGGATTGAATGCATGTCTCCGGCGCTGCAAGCGCTGTAAGGCAGCAACTCTAGAACTGTGCCACCGATTAACGATTATCATCGTTATTTTTTACATATCTTTCATTTATTTGTTCTATATCTCTCTCCAGCACCATCTATATCTCTCGTTTCCATTTTCCCTGACTCTGGTCTGAAGAAGGGTCTCGACCTGAAACGTCACCCATTCCTTCATCCAGAGATGTTGCCTGTCCCACTGAGTTGATTCAGCATTTTGTGTCTATCTTGCAAAACATTCTGCTTTGCTCATAAATATTTTCCATCAACTTTTGAGTAAAATTTCAACTAGTTTGCGCACCCTTGAAATAAATGCTGAGCAAAAACAAGAAATTTGCACAAACACACGATTAGAAAAAAACACCATGATCATCTAAGAAATGGCCATAGTGTTCCTTTACTGATTAGGGTTAGGGCAAACAGGTCGGTTTAAGAACCGGACAGTTGTTGTTGATCTTCGTGGTGTGTGACTGCAGGCTGCTGTACGTTCCTGCCGATGCTAGCAGCGAGATGAGGTCATACACGTAGCCTGGAAAATTCACATCCTTAATGACAGACGCTGCCTTCTTGAAGTAGAGCCCCATATAGATGTTTTCAATGCTGGGGAGGACTGTTTCATTGACAAACTGGGCTGAGTCGACCACTGTAGCCTCTGCATTCCTGTGCATAGGAATTGCTGAACCATGTCATCCAGCAGTCAGTTCACATTCACAAAGTATAGGAGTGGAATTAAGCCTTTCAGCCATTCAATCATGACTGATCTCTGCCTCCTAATCCAATTTTCCTGCCTTCTCCCCATAATCCTTGACACCCATTCTAATCAAGAATTTGTCTATCTCTGCCTTAAAAATATCCACTAACCTGGCCTCCACAGCCCCCTGTGACAAAGAGTGCCACAGATTAGCTACCCTCTGACTAAAGAAGTTCCTCCTCACCTCCTTTCTAAAAAAGAGTCATTTAATTCTGAGGGTATGACCTCTGGTCCTAGACTCTCCCACCAGTGGAAACATCCTTTCCACATCCACTCTATCTATCCCTTTCATTATTCTGTACATTTCAATGAGGTCCACCCTCAACCTTCTGAACTCCACTCACTCCTGGAATTATTTTTGTAAACCTCTTCTGGACCCGTTCCAGAGCCAACACATCCTTCCTCAGATATAGGGTCAGGATAATATCTCCAGTACATCTGTAGACGTTTGTAGGAATATTTTTTGAAATGCCAAATCTCTTTAAACTTCTATGAAAGTAGAGGCCCTACAGCCTCTAGAACAGGTCATCCAAGAAGTTAACACCCAGGGGTTTTCTCTCTCCGCTGTAACCCATCAATTAAAACTGATTTCTCATCTCCAGACGTCTAATTTTTAAAGTCAATGATTAGTCCCTTAGTGTGTTGGAAGGAATTGCAGATGTTGGTTTAAACCAAAGATAGACACTAAAAGCAGGAGTAACTCAGCGGGACAGAAAGCATCTCTGGAGAAAAGTAGTGGGTGATGTTTCAGGTAGAGACACTTCTTCCTGAGGAAATTTAGTTCCTTAAGGGCCAGTCCCACACGCAATTTTTTCCGTGACTTGCCGCCACCCGTCATAGTCGCAGCAGGTTGCCAAAAATGTTCAACATTTTGAAAATCCAGCGGCGACCAGAAAAAGGTATGACTCTTTGGCGACTACTCATAACCAAACAGGCGTCACCCCGTGACTTGTCACCTGTATGGATTTTCAACATTTTGTCAAAAAAATCACGTAAGTGGTTCAGGCCCATTTAGGTTTGTTAATATTGACCTGCAAGTTGATGTTGCCCCATCACTTATCCAGGAGCTCCAATGCTTTGGAATTCAGAAATATTGTCTATTGATAATATTTGATTATTGACGACTAGCTGAACAAGGGAAGTCGATCTTATCTGACCAAAGTTGCTTCCATCTGTTTTGTTGGCTGATTCTGTACTCACCCTAGCCCCTCACTCACAACATGTTGACTTTCGTGTCAAAGAAGATCATGCTGTTGAGCAGGGTTTTGCCATGATATTTAGGGCAAATTCTCTCTGTTGAGTTCCTGCCTTTAGAAGTGAACAGTCCGAGTGAGATCTTTCATCACAGGTTAGTAACAAGCTATACTTAAGAGGGAGTTAGATGTGGCCCTTGTGGCTAAGGGGATCAGGGGGTATGGAGAGAAGGCAGGTACGGGATACTGAGTTGGATGATCAGCCATGATCATATTGAATGGCGGTGCAGGCTCGAAGGGCCGAATGGCCTACTCCTGCACCTAATTTCTATGTTTCTATGTTTCTAACCAGGCACCTCATCACTTGCTGCAAATTCACTGCCATTGCCTCTACCCTCCTTTCCTTTCATTATTATGGATAGAGCAATAATAATCTTCCTCTCCAAGCATGAGTAGTTTATCAGCAGCTCTGCCTTTCTACTTAAATGTTTTATGTCATTTTTGCCTTCTTCATAACCATCATGATAATCGTGGAAGGAAGAAAATTAACTATTCCTTTTATCTCCCATTTTTTGTCAATAACTGCCAGCTCTCCCTATCCAATCTCATGAGCCCAGTCTTGATTTTAATTGTTAATTGTTACTTAATGCCCGTAACTGACTTTCTATATTTTCATATCCTTGCTATTTCGAACCAGAATATATTTTTGTTTTCCTAATTGTTTTTGACTTTCTCCTAGCTTCAACCTTATTCCCATTTGATTCTCACTGCCTTATAGTTCATGTTTAATTTCTTCAGTTTCAATTCATGCTTATTAATTATGAGTGCACGATGTTTTATTGCATACTGATTAGTTCTTGCTTCTCAGAAAAATATATTTACACTGAAATTTGTTAGTCACTGTATTCCTTGCTCTGCCTCTTGTCAATATTTTTTCTCACCGAGCCTTCGTTATACGGCAAGGGAACAGATCACTTGGCCCAACTCCTCCATGCTGATCAAGTTGCCCCAACATTTATCATCCAATTTCCTTTTCTCATTTTTTTTCTTCAAATTCAGCCTTTTAACTCGATCTCAATTCTAGGCTTACAGATGTTGTACTCAATAATTATTTTCAATTTAATTTTGTCTGTTATCTCTATACCATATTTCAGGGTGTTATAAGACTAGAGATGATTGGAAAAATGTGGAATGGTGATAAGAGTTAGAATTTTAATTTTTTAGCTTACCTAAATTTGAAAACCAAACTCTTCCCAATGCTGTTCATGTACCCAATTTTGACTTCTATTCTTTGTGCAGAATCGAACAAAGGATGGTATTCAGCATTGTGATAGACTAGTGTTATTATATAGCAGTATTACACATGTCTATATACATGTATATTGTTTAGTGTTAGTATTGTCTAATGTGGTATTTGTAAAAATTGTAGCTGAGAGAAATGCAGTATTTTGCCTAATCAAAGAATGGTCTCTGTAAAGAACATGTGAACACGGAACTGTACTGAACTGAACTGAAGCTGAATTTATCAATGGTACTGAGATAAGATAAAGACAACATAATTTACTGACCAAATGTCTAGCATGATTGGATTTGGCAGGCAGTGGTCAAACAGAGTACGATATCACGATTGAAACATACAGAATAGTGAAAGGCTTGGACAGAGTGGATGTGGAGAGGATGTTTCCACTAAAGGGGGAGTCTAGGACTAGAGGTCATAGCCTCAGAATTAAAGGATTGTTTTTTAGGAAGGAGATGAGGAGGAATTTCTTTAGTAATTTCATTGAATCTGTGGAATTCTTTACCACATGAAGGCTGTGGAGGCCAAGTCAGTGGATACATTTAAGGCAGAGATACCTGTAGATAGATTCTTGGTTAGTACAGGTGTCAGAGGTTATGGGGAGAAGGCAGGAGAATGGGGTGAGGAGGGAGAGATCAATCAGCCATGATTGAATGGCGGCATAAACGTGATGGGCTGAATGGGCTTATTCTACTCCTATCACATGATCTACTCTGATCACATGTCTGAAGAAGGGTCTCGACCCAAAATGTTGCTTATTTCCTTCGCTCCATAGATGCTGCCTCACCCGCTGAGTTTCTCCAGCATTTTTGTCTACCTTCGATTTTCCAGCATCTGCTGTTCCTTCTTATACACATGATCTTATGATCACTTAAAAGATTAAACAAAGATACATTACTTACACTTGTGAAATCCAAAGTGTAGCGAGATGAGCGAAACTTATGCTCAATGGAGGGATCATTAGAAAGAAAGCAAGAGAGAGCACCTGAAGATAGACACAAAAAGCTGAAGTAAATCAGCGGGACAGGGCCCCTTGCTAGGTCCCTTGTTTGCACCAACTTGTTCTTTGACTGTGTATAAAATGGCCAATAAATACTGAGCTTCAATCGGTTTTTTTTAGAAAACTATATTTAAGTTGGGAGGATGTCATTGGGTTGGACAGGGCACAGAAATGTTTCAGCAGGATCTTACTTGGACTTGCAGGCTTGAGTTATAGGGAGAGGCTTGGACTTTTTTCTTATGAGCGTAGAATGCTGGGTGGTAACCTTACTGAAGTATACAAAATGATGAGAGGCACCGATAAAGTGATTGCTCACATACTTTTTCCAAGGGTAGAGGATTCTAAGAGTAAAGGCCATAGGCTTAACATAGGCTTTGACATTATATTAAGAACAGGTTAATCTCCCATTGTACACTGGCCAATTCTTATTTCCCCAAAACATCTGGTCTGGTCCTTACTTCTACTTACTATCCTGAAGTTGTGAATTTTGATAAATAAAGATAATTAATTTTATTCCAATTCTATGCAATTTTGATGCTTTATCTTTGATCTAACTGCAGTATAACACAGAAAATATATAATTTATTCCAAGTATTTTCTTGGTCCCAACAGCCCGTTTGCAGATTTCTATTGGGTAAACATGACTTTCCATGAATACACCATTTTCTTTCATCAGCGAGAATTCTTAATTCCCATATAAACATAGAAACATAGAAAATAGGTGCAGGAGTAGGCCATTCGGCCCTTCGAGCCTGCACCGCCATTCAATATGATCATGGCTGATCATCCAACTCAGTATCCTGTACCTGCCTTCTCTCTATACCCCCGATCCCTTTAGCCACAAGGGCCACATCTAACTCCCTTAAATATAGCCAATGGACTGACCTCAAATACATTCTGTGGCAGAGAATACCAGAGATTCACCACTCTCTGTGTGAAAAATGTTTTTCTCATCTCAGTCCCAAAAGATTTCCCCTTTATCCTTAAACTGTGACCCCTTGTTCTGGAGATTTGGATTCAGAAGAGACACGGTTACTTGGAAATGTTCTGATAAGTGATTGCTTGCTATGTAAACACAATAGAGTGCTGATATTTGTCTGTTTGTGTTTGACTATTAAATGTAATTATCTTATTTACAGTTGACTATGTGCGTGCCTGCAGTTTTGGATCACTGGGGGCCTCATCTTTAACCTGAGTAATGAGCATTTCAAATGGCATTGATGCAGACTGGTGAGCTCAAAGCAGCATTTTTACTGGATACATTTCAGAAGAGTTTAATCATGATATAGGCCAAAGGAGAAGTGCTGAATAATTGTGGTTGTCACACAATGGGATGAAATTTGGCTGCGCTGTCAAGGGTGATGATGGCAGAAATTAGATGAAAGCATTTAACCCTGGGGAGGAACTTAAGGCAGTTCACATGCTTGCTGCTGTCATCTGGAACATCTTCAGGCTGAATGCACACATCAGCCAAGGAAAAGTTGATAAATGGCAGACAGCAAAATATTCCGATTGTGGGAGATGTGAATTATCCAGGCTGGGGGCGGGGGAAGGGGTGGGGGGGGGGAGTAAATTCTCATTATTGGAGAATTCTCATTATTCTCATATAATCTAGTAGACACATCCACGGGTGGCCACGGTGGCGCAGCGGTAGAGTTGCTGCCTTACAGCGTTTGCAGCGACGGAGACCCGGGTTCGATACCGACTACGGGGGCTGTCTGCATGGAGTTTGGTCTGTTCTCCCCATGACCGCGTGGGTTTTCTCCGAGATCTTCGGTTTCCTCCCACACTCTAAAGGCGTACAGGTTAATTGGCTTGGTATATGGGTAAATAGTCTCTAGTGTGTGTAGAATAGTGTTAATATGTGGGGATTGTTGGTCGGTGTGGAACCTGTCGGCGCCGAAGGACCTGTTTCCTCACTGTATCTCTAAACTAAACTCAACTAAAATTCCTGAGGTTGATTTTCCAGATTCCAAGGGAGCATCCAATTGCAAGTGGAACCTGATTACAAAGTTTGGTGATGAAGATGGCTGGAGTTGAGGGGAAATATCGAATAAGACTAGATCATTTACAAAAATACAACTGTTTGTCCTGGTAAAACGTCACTTAGCCCATGATTATTATCACCTCCTTTCACCTGCTGAATTCTGCCCTGGGAGTGCATTTGGCTTAAAACAGCAGTTACTGTTAACATTAAGGCAGTTATCTTCATAAGTACAATTAAATGATAAGTGTAGAAACAAGGAACTGCAAAAAAACAAAGGAAACAAGGAAAAACAAAAAAAAGACCAAAGTGCCGAAGTAACAACAAGTCAGGCAGCATCCCTGGGGAACATGGATAGGCGAACATTGAATTCTCCAATTTTAGTTAACCTCTAACAACCTTCCCCTTCCCCCTTTCTCCCCCATCACCCCCCCCCCTTTTCCCTCCCCCTTCCCTGTGCCCTACTGCACATATTTCACCCCTCCCTCTACACTTACATTCCTTCCTCTGAATTCACAAATCACAACTGTTTTTTTGTCTCACACAATTGTTTCCATCTCTGGCCCGTGTCTATAAGATTCCATCCCCTTCACCTGTGTTCACTTGTTACCTGTCATGCTGTATATTGCCCCTCCTCTTATCTAGCTTTTTTTTCCTCCCTCACCTTGGAATCAGTCTGAGGAAGGGTCCTGACCCCCCAACATCACCTATCCACCTTCTCCAGGGATGCTGCATGACCCGCTGAGTTACTACAGCTTTTTGTGTCTATCTTTGGTCTGGCATACTTTGATCAATTTCAGTTAAAAATGTAATAGTGGACATTTGAAATTGATTCTATTCCTATTTAAGAATCATATTGAAATTGAACTTCTGCCCGATTATGTTTTGGAAGATAAGGTTCAATTTAAAAACGTCTGGATCTCTAGTCCATAAATGCAAGTGTATCAAGCCCACTATTCCTATCCCAAAGCATGACCATGCGACAGCCATGTGATTACATAAATCATGTATGTAAGAGTCTGAAGAAGGGTCTCAACCCAAAGCTTCACCCATTCCTTCACTCCAGAGATGCTGCCCGTCCTGCTGAGTTCCTCCAGCATTTTGTGTCGACATAAATCATGTGGACTGATTCAGCTACTTTAAATTAAACACACACTGTACACTTAATAAATCATATGGCAAGGAACAGGGACATTCATATATGTATCAGCTCACTGCAAAAGGTATGCCATTATGCAATTTTATTTAGATCTCCTTTCACCAGCCCTTCGGGTGATGTTCCATGTCACAACTCTGACTATCAATTGCTAGTTTGTCTGTGTATTTCTTTCTGGGTAACCAAGATTTTACAAAGTGGGGCCTGTTTCTTTCATCGCCAAGAATTCTGCATCCCTGTATGAAGAGCTTTAGGCTCAGAAAAGACTAAAATACTTGTCTTCCTTCCTGCTTGCCTTGATGATAATTATCTACAGTCTGTGTCCTGTGATACCGGCAGACAGACAAGTTCAAACACCACAAGTACAAGTACAAACCAGTCTGAAGAAAGTTTACGACCAAGATGTCACCTATTATTTTTCTCTAGAGATGCTGCCTGACCCGCTGAGTTACTCCAGCATTTTGTGTCTATCTTCGGTATAAACAAGAATCTGCAGTTCCTTCCTGTACCTTCCTACACAAGTACAAACAGATTATCTTCAGTAGTTTCATCCAAACTCTAATAAAACAAATTACCTTCCCCTTTAAAAAAAATACCAGCTTTTGTTGACAACGTTGGTTGCTTATAGCCTGGTATTAAAAAAAGATTCCCTCTACATCCTCTGCCAGCTTATGACATGTCTGGTCTAGCAGTTCACACCAGGCAGCTTTGTTTATCCCATCTTCTGTAAATTTGAGGGCTTTCAAAACAACGTTGCCTCTCTTTCAGCTTGTGAATGTTGATCTACACTGGTTCATAGTTGAACAATGTGCCAGATACAGAATTCCAATTTCTCCATGGTTGTGGGCCCCCAACCCCATCACCTTGCACTCTTCTCCAAATGCCCAAAACTCCAAAACACTGTGGGCCTTCAATTCTGGACTTGGAGCATGTCCAAATTTAATCAGGTCACAATTGGCAGCCACGGTTTCCACTAACACCCTAAACTCTGATATCCCTTGCCTAAACCTCCTAATTCATGTTCATAAATTTGGGGAGCAGAATTAGGCCATCTGGCCCATCAAGTCTGCTCCACCATTCTATCATGGCTGATCTATCTCTCCCTCTCAACCCCATTCACCTGCCTTCTCCCCATAACCCCTGACACCCGTACTAACCAAGAATCTGTCAATCCCGCCTTAAAAATATTCATTGACGGCCCCACAGCCGTCTGTGGCAATGAATTCCATTGATTCACCACCTTTGACTAAAGAAATTCCTTCTCATCTCCTTTCTAAAGGTATGTCCTTTTATTCTCAGTCTATGGCCTCTGGTCCTAGACTCTCCCACTAGATGAATCATCCTCTCCACATCCACCCTGTCCAAGCCTTTCAGACTTTTCCTAAGAACTTTTTTTGACCATTTCTTGATTGTTCACCGTAATATATGACTGAGAATCAAATGTTGATATAGGTCTCCTGCAAAAACAACTAGTAACAGTTTGCCGCTGTATAAATACGTACATATAACATATTGTTATTTCTATCTGCAGATTGGGCTGCGGCATTTCAGCATTTTTGGAAAAAACCTTGGACTTGAGTTCTGATGAAGGATTACACCAAAACATTTTGATGATTCTCGATCTTTCAAATTGTTTCTCACAGAAATAAAGTTTCAGCTCACAATTGCCATTTGATTAAAAAAAATGTACTGTCTTCATGGAGACATAAGTCAATTTGAAGTTAATGGATAACATCTTCATTAAGACTTCAGCAGGAAGGGAGATAAACCATATTAGCACCTTATATGACATCACTTCTCATCAGCACCTTATATGACATCAGTCCTCATTTCTAACCCACATTAATCTTTTAACTCAATCATAAAAATGTAATATAGTGGACATAAACACTATTGTACTGTGCAGACCTTAGATGAAAACTGCAAATTAAATAGTTCCAAGTAATGGGGCGAGGTTAGATATTTTTTCTTTGATGTATCTGATTTTGGAAGAGTCTGAAAGAAAGCTGCAAAATAAATTATTAATGGGCTGCACTGGAATGGCGTTTAGACTTCCTTGAGACACAAAGAGCATACAGATCCTCCCCTCGTTACGTTTCAGAGAACTGTTCATAATCTGAACAGTATGCAAGTCGGAAAAGTGTCTGCCCAACAATACATTTCATTAAAAACATAGGGCAACAAAGGGCAACATGTAGATAGACGAGACCAGGTGGAATGAACTCAATCATTCAGATTCTTGTGAACCTCATTCCTGGACTGCAGATGATATCTACAGCACTTCAAAAGCCTGGAAATCCATCAAACAGTTCTCCCAAAAGCTCATTTGTTTGTATGGGGTTTACATTAGCAACCTGAGAGGCCCTGTATTGTATGGTTATAATATGAGCAGATCATATGCATGAATTGGTCAGTGGCTGTTTGGAATTTGTAAAATTGACAAACTTAATTGATCATGTTTATAATATTTCTCATCCCATTGTTCGATTATTAACTTCCCATTAAATTGGTAAAATGTCATCCCCATTTGAAAGTTCTACTTCAAGGCAAATGAAGGGTTGATGTTACTGACAACCCTGAGAAAAAAGTAGCTAACAATGATGCTTGATCCTTGTTTTCCTTGATCCATATCCCCTTTGATGTCTCATTTTCACTCCTTTGACTTCCTTATCTCTATGTGTCTCTCTCTCCTATGACTCAGGCTGAAAAAGGGTCCCGATCCGAAACATCTCCCATTCCTTCTATCCAGTGATGCTGCCTGTCCCACCAAGTTACACCAAAATTTTATGAGAAAAAGTAGGTTGACTCAGTAACACAGAGTCCTCTAATCTGAGGCATTATTTTCCAAGATCTTCGACAACTGACTGACTATTGAACAGAATAATACGTGGCCAGTAATTGCCTTGGGTACAAATCCATTCTGAAGGTGTAAATGCCATTAATACCCATTCACAGAGCTTCTGTGGGACATCAGATAAAATTAAGTTCAGGAAAAGGGAGCAGTCCTGAGGAAAGATTGAATTGTAATTGTATGCTAGATCAGTGCACTTTCACTTTAAATTAGACAGTTTTTCATGATCCAATAATTTTCAGTCAGCATCCAATGTAAACTGCATGATCTTAATTTTATTTCACTTCACAGGTTTTAACACCATTTCCCTACTCATGCGTTCTGGTTCCTTCCTTTTGACTTCACACTTTCAATGACAGCTTGGCTGCGGTGAATGAGTTCAAACTTGAATGAGCGTTGCTGCCAGATGATCTTTGACTTTTGGTAAAATATACTTTCTTATTCCCAGTAATTCTGCAACCGGTGGACTGTGGATTTTTTAAACTTATAGGCAGAGGTAAAGAGCATGAAACATATGAGTATCAAACTCCATTAACAATCAATGGGGGCAAGTGAGAGCATAAATTGTAATTGGCACATTTCCTAAATGTTGTCCTCTGGAAATTGCATTTAATTGTCAATATTGAATGGGCAGAAGTATGAAAATGGCATTTAGTGCCGATTTTAAATTTTACAGCCAAAACCAACAAAACCTCAATCCGACAGTATAAGGTGTAATCTATTCAGATCCACCTTTGAAAAGGGTCTCGACACAAAACGTCACCCGTTCCTTCTCTCCAGAGATGCTGCCTGTCCTTCTGATTTACTCCAGCATTCTGTGTCTACCACCGTTGACTATGTTGTCCTGATACTAAAATTCACATCTCCAAACACCATGGGTTCTCAGCTCAAGGTCAGATATAGGAGCTTCCTCAAACTCCACTAAACCGCAGAATAATGATTTTCTAATTTGCACACTTACTAAACTGGATCAAAATAAAGTAACCATGCTCTGGCTTTTCTGCATAATGATTTAATAACAGAACACAGCAATACAGTATTCTGTAACGCTTAAAGTGATTGAATTTTATGGGCTATTATATGCAAGGGTTTGCTGGTCATTCTTAAAATAAAACACTGAACTGAATTACCAGAATATGGGGTTAGTAAGCACAAATATGCAGGCAAAAAGATGCACTTTAGCTGCTTTAATGGAAAATGCTATACCCTGCTTGCTTTCAGATTTATATCCCACATGGAAATTTGTACTTGGGCCACGAGTTCAAAAGTTCACGCCCGTGCAAAGTACTCTAGTATTTGCGTAGGAAGGGACTGCAGATGCTGGTTTACACCGACCATAGACACAAACTGCTGGAATAACTTGGTGGGACAGGCAGCATCTCTGGATAGAAGGAATGGGTGACATTTTGGGTCAAGACCCTTCTTCAGTGTCCAGTATTTGTATTGACAATAATTACATACAAACGCAAAATTGTTCTCAACAAGGAAGTAAAATTTGTGGCAGAGAATGAGAGAGAACAAGATGAAGACAAAGATAAGGAAATTATTTTAAAAAAGTATTCCAAATGAATTCTGAATTTTGTTTCACATTTTTTTGAGTTGGCTTGAGCAACATTTGCCTAAAGTGAAAACCATTGGAAATGATGAGCAGGTCAGATAACTTCTCAGATAAAGCGAGAGAGCTAATGTTTCAGGTTGACAACCTTTCATCAGGACCCAATGTTAGACTGCAAATATATTTTAAATTGGAGAGAAAGGAGATAACAGCTGAGAACAAAATGGAATATCTGCGATATGGTGGAAACCAAAGGAAATTGAATGACAAAAAATGGTGGCTGAGGGAGGGTGGTTGCTTATGCCTCCCGCACCCTGTCTGAGACTGAACAATGTTATTCCCAGGTCGAAAAAGAATTGCTTGCTGTGGTTTTAGCCTGCATGGAATTCAAAGACTTTATTTTTGGCAAGTCTGTGATTGTGGACACAAACCACCAGCCGCTGGTCACCAATATGAACAAACCCATTCACGCCGCTCCGGCTCGCCTGCAACGGATGATGATGCAGCAACAGTTTTCGATTTTACTTCAGTCTACAAAAAGGGCAAGGACATGCATCTAGCTGACAAACTATCATGAGCCCCACGTAAAACCTGCAAACAACAGACCTCAGAACAAAACCAGTTCACAGCAATGATGGTGTTGTACGTACCTGCTGAATGCCTAAGCAACCTGGCAGAGCACACGGCTGCAGATACAACTCTACAATACTGTCCTCAGTCATCCGGCATGGCTGGCCGGATAAACAACATAGTGCCCCACTTGCGATTCGCCCATACTACCTGGTTTGCGATGAACAGGTGCTTCAGGACGGGGTCATAATCAAGAATCACAAAGCAGTCATTCCAGCTGTTCTTCAAGACAAGTACATTGATGCCGTCCACAGGGGCCATCCCGGTGTGGAAGCGACCTTACAATGAGCAAAGATCATGTTGTACTGGCCCGGTATGACTGAATATATATGCGAAAAAGGCAAAGCCTGCGCCACACCAATAGAAACAACGCTTGCTCTCACAAACCTGTTCCTCCTTTGCCGTGGTCCACAGTCGCTACCGACATATCTGAGTGGCGTGGAAAACACTATCTGGTTCTCATTGACTCATATTCGGGCTGGTTCGAAATTGACCTACTCCAAAACATCACATCCGATACAGTCATCCAAAAGCTGTCATGCCACTTCTCCGTACACGGCGCCCCTGCTCGTCTCCTGTCTAATAATGGGAGTCAGTTCACCAGCTAGTGTTTCGAAAACTTTGCTCAACGATGGGATTTTTGCCATGTCACCAGGAATCCCGAATTTCCACAGTCCAACGGACTCGCAGAACGGGCGGTCCATAGCGCCAATCAATTAATGGAGTGCTCACACCTTGCTAAATCTGATGTATTCTTGGACCTGCTCAACTTAAGGAACATTGCCCATGACCCAATACTGGGGTCTCCAGCCCAACGCCTGATGTCTCGACAGACCCATGCTATCCTGCCCGTGCCCCAACAGCTGCTGCAACCACAGGTCCGTTCATCTCCTGTTGTCCAGAAACAACTTCAACTG
Source organism: Leucoraja erinaceus (assembly GCF_028641065.1). NCBI lineage: Eukaryota > Metazoa > Chordata > Chondrichthyes > Rajiformes > Rajidae > Leucoraja > Leucoraja erinaceus. Next base: position 74,696,906 of record NC_073382.1, read on the forward strand.
AAACGCGATGTACAGAAGCGATATTTCGACGTCCAGCAAACCACTTAAACCTCTCTCCAGTGGGCAAGTTGTTCGCCTTCAGACCGACAAGGGCTATGGCCGTTTGGGTCACATCCACAGCCCTGCAAGAGCAGCACTCGTACGTGGTAAGCTCCAACGGAGGAATTTACAGACGCAACTGTCAACATCTCCTTCCTGTGAAGGAACCACGTCCTGCGGTCTCGTATCCAGAAGTCATACATCTGATGTACCTTTCTACGGTTGGACTGTCTCTTCCCTCGCGCTCTGCTGCAGCAGACCAACCATTGGCTATGTCCCCTACTCTCTCACCACAACGTGCGGTACCCCGCTCACCGGCTTCACCGTGTTCACCCCCCCGGGCCCCCGGCACTGTCCCCGCATGGGTCCCAGTTACTTCCCCGGTGAAGGGAGGAGACGCGGATCTATACCGCACGCATGCGGGACGGGTTTGTACGCCACCCCTTAGATACGGGTTTTTTGTTTAAACCATCTATATGTCCCTGTATGCGTCATTAGCACATTGGGTACTGTATTACCCAGCCATCACATATTAATATGTTTATTCTTAGAGCCCAACTGCATTTAGATGTATTTCACTTTTATTTCTACAAGGAAAGATGTAGATTGGTTACTCCACACTAACCAATTGTAGTTCTTTATTAATAGAATCTCTGCCTACTACAGGGTTCATATTATGGTAACCCAGCTTGTGCTGTTGGTCTCATTGCCGCTACACAGCTGAAGCAACATGCTGTAGTGTACTGAATGTGTCTTTTAAGTACCATGTTTGTGAGAATGATTGGGTCATTCACAGTGGTGAAGAGCTGTTAGTCGCAACCGATTTATTTTGAGGTAAAAGCAGGTCAGCCTTCATCAGAATATTGAGTATAATAGTTGATGATGAATACGCTGAATGATGAAGGCCAAAGTGCCAAAAGCATTTCTGACCACCTTATCTTCCTGTGACACCACTTTCAAGGACTGTGTACCTGCACACCTGGATCTCTCTGTTCTACAACACTCTCCAGAGCCCGAACTTTCACTGTGTAGGTCCTGCCCATGATAGACTTCCCAAAATGTAACATCTCACATTTCCAGGACATGCATTTTTATTTTCCTTTTCAAACACATTTAGTTTAGCCATTTAGGTCTTACGAGATTACGTGGGACCCGTTGGGCCCCATTCTCACATGGGAGGCCTGGTCCCCCAACGCAATATTCCACCACTCAACCGCGCAGGCGTGGCTGACAGCTCCCCATTGAGTTTCTTCTGATTCCCCCTCCTCCTCATCCCCCACTCTGCCCCGTGCCATTCCGTCCCCCCACGCACTCACTCCATCCCCCCTCAACCCCTCCTCCCATCCACTCTTAGCGGTTCTCCTGCGGGGCAGCCAGGAAAGTGGGTTATTGTGTGTGTGGGGGGAGGTGGGGGGGGGGGGGTGGGGAGAGGGTGTGTTGGGAGGTGGGGGGAAGGGGGGGGGTGGGGTGTGGGGGGGGGGGGGGGTGTGTGTGGGGGGGGGGGGCGGTTTGTGTGTGGGTGGGGGGGGTGTATGTCCTCACTCAGCGGGTCCAGCTCCTACGTCACTCCACGGCTCCCGGCCGCACTCACTCACCGGCTCCCGGCCGCACTCACTCACCGGCTGCCTGTTGGCTGCACTCACTCAACGGCTCCAGTTTGTTGTGATGGCCAATGCAGCCCGCTCTCCGCACTCTGCTCACGGGTAAGGTGACGAAAAATTGTAGCGCTATCGCGTACAGTTTTTGAGCAAATTTTAAAACAACGCAAACCAGAAGAGGACAAGATGAGAGTTTTAGTTAAGTACTAGACTAGATTAGATAATAACAATTGTATAATCTGATAACTCATCAAATAGATGCATCCGGTTAATAAATTGCAGGTATTTAACTTCCATCTCAGATCACAGAAATTTAGATGCTCTTGGAGTGCCAGTGCAGGCCCGAGAAAATAAAAAAAAAACACTGGATCTACTCAGCAGGTAAATCATTACCAGTTAGTTTAGTTTAGTGATACAGTGCAGAAACAGGCCCTTCAGCCCACTGAGTAAGTGCGGACCAATGATCCCCCCACATTAATACTATCCTACACACAATAGAGACAATTCACAATTTTACTGAAACCAATTAACCTATAAACCTGTACGTCTTTGGAGTGTGGAAGGAAACTGGATCACCCGGAGAAAACCCTGCAGGTCACAGGAAGAATATCCAAACTCCATACAGACAGCATCGTGGTCTGGATTGAACCTGGGTCTCTGGTGCTCTACTGCTGCACCACCTTGCCATCCCAAAGTACCTGTGTAGAGAAATACAATGTGGGTTTCCTTGTTATGTGACTGCTAAAGACTCTGTTTAATTGCTGCAATTGTTTCGTGAAATGTGGAAATACATATCAAATGACCAATGGAATCTGATGTCTTGCTCCTGCACAGTTTTGATGGTCTTTGCTGATGGTCAGATGGCGTTGATAGTCAGAACATAGGAGAATATAAAAGTAGGTGTGATACAGTAATGAAGAGTTGCAGATTGTGAAGCCAGAGGAGAGAATGTAGGAAGGAATATCACCCATCTCTCCCCACCAAACCCTACTCACAGCCCCTTAACCCCTCCTTTCCTTTGCCCACATCCACTCCGCAGCTTTAACTAGTTTATCACCTTTCCAGTCTAGATGAAGATACTTAGACCCGTTTCTCATCCGCAAATCACTGCCTGGCCTGATAAATGATTTTAGCATCATTTGTATTTATTTCAATTTTCCAGCATCTGCAACTTTTGATTTTTGAAAATCTTATAATGTTCTCTAAAAGAGCAGTAATCTGGATATAATTTTGAGGGGGGGGGGGGGGGGGGGGGGGGGGGGGGGGGGGAATTCAACAAAGAGGAATCAACACATTGATAAGGAAATGAATAGTATAATAAAAGGCTAATTTGACAAGCAACATAAAACGTTCACTGTAAAGTTTTCAACAGGAAAAGATTAGCAAAAGTTATTATTAGAAATTAAACAATTATGTTATAGCTGGCTTCACAGAATAAGACAGTAACCCTCAGAAAAAATAGAGACCAACAGGGAGCTGAAATGCATTAGCATTATTTAAAATAAATATTGGAGATTTAATGGGACTGGTTGTTATCTTCCAAAATTCTGTACAATCCATAACAGTTTTTTAGCAATTCAAAGATATCAAATGTAAATACACATTCAGAGAAGATGGAGCAAGCCATCAGGGAATATTGACCTGTTAGCCTGACATCAGCAATCGGAAAATGCTGGAAATTATTATGACAAAATTGATGACAGTATACTTCGAAGATGAGCGGCACGGTGGCGCAGCAGAAGAAATGCTGCTTTACAGCGCTAGAGACCCAGGTTCGATCCTGACTACGGATCTTGTCTGTACGCAGTTTGTACATTCTCCCCGTGAATTGGGTTTTCTCTGAGATGCTCCAGTTTCCTCCCACACTTCAAAGGCATACAGGTTTGTAGGCTAACTGGCTGGGTATAAATGTAAGTTATCCCTAGTGTGTTTGGATAATGTTAGTGCGCGGGGATCGCTGGTCAGCGCCGACTCGATGAGGGAAAGTATCTGCTTCCACGCTGTATCTTTAAATTAAACTAAACTAAATTAATATTAAGGATGGGCAGAGTGAACGTGGATCTATGAGAAGAAGGTAATGTTTCACATATCTGTTAGAAGTTTTGGTATCCTTGTGTACAGATCATTGAAAATTAATGCGGGACAGGCAGCATCTCTAGAGAGAAGGAATGGGTGACATTTCGGGTCGAGACCCTTAAGAAGGGTCTTGACCCGAAACGTCACTCATTCCCTCTCTCCGAGATGCTGCCTGGCCCGCTGAGTTACTCCAGATTTTTGTGTCTATCTTCGGTTTAAAACAGCATCTGCTGTTCCTTCCTACACACTGAAAATTAATGCGGCAGTATAGCAATTTGGAAGGCAAAAGGCACTTGTTGCATACATTTTATTACTTTGAAATTTGGGGCCCTGGTGAGATCTTGCATGGAATTGTGTGTACAGGTCTGGTCTTCTTATCCAAATAAAAACAGACTTACATTGGAAGGATAGAAGGAGCGTCTTGAAGACTAACCAAATGCCAGGGTTTGTTGCTAGAGGGTAGATTAAACAGGGCATGTTTATTATATACATGTTCCAGAGTATTTTGAAGTAAACGAGGTGATCTCGTTGGAGCATATAACATTATTATGGAGCTTAATAGAATGAGAGCAATGCAATTGTTTTTCTTGGCTGTGATGTCTAAAACCAGGGCTCACAGCCTCAAATAAAAGGCTGACTATCCAGGTCTAAGAAAGAGATATGTCTTTATCTAGAAGGTGGTAAATCATTGGAATTCTCTAACAAAGAGGCCTGTAGTATCTTAGATATTGTGTATTCAAGGCAGAGATAAATAGATAATTAGATCTTAAGGGAATCCAAGGTGAAGATCATAAAAATAAAAACAGGTTTTGGACATTTAATCCTTTGTCCCTGTTTAGTTATTCGTTATGATGTTTGATTTTATTCAGTTCAACACCGCTACACTGCAGTCAGAAACCCCATTCCAATAAGTGGGTCTGATTAGACAGGTACATGAATAGGACAGGTTTGGAGGGATATGGACCAAGCGCAGGCAAGTGGGACGAGTGTAGCTGGAACATGTTGGCCAGTGTGGGCTAGTTTGGCCGAAAGGCCTGTTTCCACTTTGTATCACTCTATGACTCTATACAGATTTAATCTGCCTACCTAACCTGTGATGTTGGCACCTTATCACCATTGCGCTTCATGAGGTTAGATCTCTGCAATGAAATTGCAAATTGCGATTCTTGCCCTGACTGTCATTATAGCTTAAAAACCTTCAATTCATTGTATAATATAAGTGATGGGAGTATAATTATATATAAAACATGATGACTGCTCTTGACATTTAAACAGCAGGTTAGATATTCGAACAGACTTCAAATAGTATGAATATCAGTTGCTACCACAAGGAAAATTGTTTGACCATAACTAGCTTTCAAAATGCAATATTTATCCATATCATATATATACATATCATGGATAAATAATGCATTATGGAAGCTTGTTATGGTCAAACATGCATGTATATACACACATACATGCACACACACACACACATGAATGTATATATTACAAATGGGCACACACGTATATGTGTGTATTGTACAGTATATATATCAGAAGTTACAGGGAATATATATATATACACACTCATATAAAGACGCACACACATATAAGCATACATATATGCACATACACATATATATATATACATATACACACACACACACACACACATATATATATACACACATATATATATATATATATATATATATATATATATACATATACATATATACACATATTATATATACACATATATATATACACACACATATATATATACACACAAACATATATATATATATATATACACATATATATACACACACATATACACACATATATATATATATACACACATACACACATACACACACACACAAACATATATATACTTGTGTAAATTGCTTGTTTCTAAGCTTCCCCCGGTCTAGTTTCAGTAAAAACACTGAAACAAGCACTTGAAACAACTAAATTTTATTTTAACAAATGCGCGTCACAGGTCAACTGCTGTACCTATCCCCCCCGCGGGTCCAATCCTCGTATCCGCCTGTTCAAGCCCTCTAGGCCTGGCTCAAACAGAGACAGGCCAGAAGTTCATGCAGTCCAAAGCGCTCTCCCGGAAGATCAACGCTGAAACTCGTGCCTCTTTTATATGCCCCAGGGCCTCGAGTGGCCGAACCACATGATCATCTTAATAACCCAATTACAGATATCGATTAACCCCAACATCTCAATACATTGTATTCAAACCGGAACGTAAGGAAACCAACTTGGAAACATTTACCCTGATCTACATGAAACCCAGATAAGGCTCAGTACCTCATGCAATCAACACTCGGCAAAGTCAAACTCTGCAACAGTATTTACAATTATTTACAAGGTGTATGTCTGGTTTGCAGCCATCCAATCCATTCTATGCATTTTGCACCTAATTGACAGGGTTTGCAGATGTTCTTATTCTTTGCTTGCAAATTGTATCTAAGCTCTAGACGCACTGGCACCACTCCGCATCTTGTCCCAGCTCCGCAGAGCGCAATTCCAAATTGACCAAATCTCCCAGCAGACCTGAAGCTTTTACCCCATTTTGAAGTCCTAGCCTCTCCAATTTAGCCAGGATTAACACCTGTGTACATGTACATACAGTGTGTGTGTATGCGTGTGTATTAATCTAAATACTGTCAGTACTGTGGGCATCAAATCCTTTTGGTCTTTCAGCAGGTTAATATAGTGAGTTATTTTGCTTACTTCTATCAACAAGAATCAATGTCAGAATCTATATGGATGATTCTGTCCTAAACTGTGTTACCAAAATATATTGCAGTAATCATCTTTTTTTATGATTGCTGAAATACTTACTGATATTCAATATTAAAAGCCCATTTATATTTTTTAAAAGGCAATTCATACCAGCTTGAAAATTGATGCACAGTTTGTGAAAGGACAGCAAGCCTTTGATATTGTTCATGGATATGATCGACAGATCTTGACATTTGGAGCCTCTCTTTGTTGTGTTTTCTATGAACCTTAAAAGTGAAATGGATTGAATTTATGGAACGCCCTAAAAGTTACCTGCGTCAACCTCTACTGAGTGTCTTTAACTCTATATAGTTCCATCATTATTTTTGTTTGTCACACACAGCACACAAGTAGTCAAAATGAATAACAACCTTAAGGACTTATCAGTATTCTTAATGTGTACCGTAGTTAGATTGTTCTAAGCAGTCTTGAAACAGTTGCAGAGCCTATATTTGCATGCATTAGATCAGTACTCAGCGACACTAGGCTGTTGTGCAAAGCAATTATCATGAGGTCTGACCTAAAATTCCATTCAGCCAAGACTCCAGTGAATCCAGAGCCTGTTTTTTAGTGTCCAAGAATATTTATTATTATCATTATGCAGCCAGGCACCTGCCCTTGAGTGCAAATCCCTCCAACATCACATCCATAATGTTTATATCACCATGCCGACAATGGGGGCACTTGGCACATCCTGTAGCCTCATGTGTGTATCTCTCAGGCTGTCGGCTCTGGATCACTGGGCAAAGAAATTGCCTCAGAGGAACAAAGTTCAAGTCCCGCTCCAGAGGACAGAGTATAAAATCTAGGTTGACGTTCCGGGCTCATGGATGGCATTATAAAACTAGGCACGATCTGCCTTCACAGATGGATGTTAAAGAATACATGGCATTTTTTCAAAATAAATCAAGGGAATTCTCCCTGGTTTCTTGGCTAATGTTTATCCTTCAACCAACATCACTAAAGTAGAATGTTTAATCATTTGCGCTATTGTTCTTTGTGACATTTACTGTGTTAGAGCAGCAATTATGCTTCTAATGTTTTAAACTTAGTTTTAAAGCACTTCGGGATGCTTTGAGGTGGTGTAAATTGCTCTTGAAAAGCAAGTATTTTTGTCGCATGTTACTGAGTTACAGCTAGAATAAAAGGTGAGAATTTTACATGAGAAACGGATGAAGGATCTTTCCAATTAGAAACCGTTGGCCCTGTCGAGAAAATTAGCTTTGACAGCTGGTAAAACCCCACCTCCAAGGCTCAGAACTATTATAGCTTCTAGAAGTGAATGTGAATGCTAAATGGACTATAATCTGGTTTAATTATTTTAAATGATTTGAGATTTTTAAATATATGAGATAATTCAGCGAAAGAATGCAAGGCAGAGTGTAAAAAGCTGAGAGCCAATTAATATTTGTACGCAGAAGGATATGGCACTCCATGTAATTATTGTAGAAATGCAGCACTTCTTAACAAGTGATTAAAAACATTAGAAAACTCTAAACAATCTACAGATACTAAACTGGCTTCAATTGAACAAAACATTCCTCGCTCAAGGCCACTTCTCTTTATTCCAAAGACAGGGTATGAAAATTGTCATAACTTTTTTAATACTGAAGATATCAAAATGAATTAGGTGTCAAATTAAACATCTTTTTATGCTTTATCGGCGGGGATAAATTGCAAACTTGATTTTTTAAATCACAAAATGTTGTAACATTGCTATTAGAAACTGTGAAGCTCAAAACACTTCACAAATCTCCAAATTGCAGAGATGCTGTCCGACCCATTGAGTTAATTGTGCACCAGCATCTGCAATTCCATTGTGTCCACAAAAACAGAGACTGCAAATGCATTAGCAACACATTATGCTGACCGTGGACTTTAACTATCCATTCAATGGCTAGCCACCATTACACCCTATTATAGAGATTCTAATTCTATCTCTTATGAAACATAGAAACATAGAAATTAGGTGCAGGAGTAGGCCATTCGGCCCTTCGAGCCTGCACCGCCATTCAATATGATCCTGGCTGATCATCCAACTCAGTATCTCGTACTTGCCTTCTCTCCATACCCCCTGATCCCCTTAGCCACAAGGGCCACATCTAACTCCCTCTTAAATATAGCCAATGAACTGGCCTCAACTACCCTCTGTGGCAGAGAATTCCAGAGATTCACCACTCTCTGTGTGAAAAAAGTTCTTCTCATCTCGGTTTTAAAGGATTTCCCCTTTATCCTTAAGCTGTGACCCCTTGTCCTGGACTTCCCTAACATCGGGAACAATCTTCCTGCATCTAGCCTGTCCAAAAGATCCTATTTGTGCCAGATTGCTGAAACTTATTGTAATTTATACAAAGAAACGCTGGCGGTGAGCAAGCTAAAGCTAGCTAAGATATTATATAGTATCATTGCCATTTTCTCATTCATTTTAATTTTGTCTCTCCCTGCAATGGACCCACAGTTACTTTTAATAAGCTTGTCCTTGTAATCTGCTTTTTCAATTTTCCTCTTCCCATCACAAATTCTGTTTTTACATTCTTCAATAATTTCTAGTTAATCATTATAAAATCTTACAAATCTTTTGCCAGTCTGTCTACTTTGGTGATGTTAAAAAGATCTGTTATCTAATTTGGTTGTAATTTGAGAGAATAGTTTTATGTCTCTTAAAAATCAGACTGGGTAATCAAACCAATGCTATGAATGCAGTTAGAGTCACTTTTTAATGTATTATTTTCTTATATTTTTTAATTCCTCAATGTATATCATGTAGACAGAGGAACTAGTGAAATTAATTTAGATGTTTTACACTTGGATTTCGCATACAAAGTTTTTATGCTCTGCTTATCATTCCTTTGTTCTATGTTTCACATTTGTCAGCTGATGGGCTCAATTTTTGGTGTCATTTTATTTGGTGGTCCATTGTTGGCTGTTAAACACCTAGATTGTTTAATAAAAATCAACCACCGTCTGCGATCTCATGGATTCTAGTACTGTAATCTGAAGTGGAAATACCTGTAAACTTAGCCACTGAGGCTACAGGTATCAGTCTCTGCTGCAACCAGGGATCCGACCATTGTGGCAATCGCTCCAGTGCTTTCATAGAAAAAAACTTCCAAATAAAGTGGCATCTGGATACTTATTTTTAATTCTCCTTGACCCAATTTCCCTCATACAGATGGCTATGAAACATTACAGCTTTAATTTGTTCTAAGTGCACTGATTCTGTATTAAGCGAGAGTTCATTTTTCTCCTTTTTTTAAAGTGGATCGTTTTTGTAGTATACACAGTGGGCAGTCTACAACTTCTCTCATTAATTCACAGTATGTGGCAACATGGAAAAAGAACCTTAAAGCTGTTGTTTTGCCTCGGTGAGCCTCATATCCTACTCAGTCTCTGTACCCTCATCTAATTCCCTTGTAAAAATAATTGATGGTGTTGACCTACAGTCTACAACTATCAGGCTATTAAACACAACACCTCCATATAAGCTTGAACTACAGAGACGGGGACATATTTTTGTCTTTGCACTACTTTTGTTTGTTTATTCGTCTGTTTTTTTATATGAATTTAATGAACTTTTTTTGTTGTTTATTACGGGTTTACAGAGTATCATGTTTCTATATCTGTTGTGCTGCTGCAAGTAGAAATTTCATAGTTCTGTTTCAGGACAATAAAACACTGTTGACCCTTGAGCTGCTAAGAATTCTGAAATAAATTTCACATTCTGGGCATTCTTTCTTTCCAAATATTTCCTCACTGTCTTATAATTCCCATTATGATTGTCTCGAGTTTGCATACATTTGGAAACAAGCTTCCATTTCCTTATTCATACAACGGGTGGTGGGTGTATGGAACAAGCTGCCAGAGGAGGTAGTTGAGGCAAGGACCATCCCAATGTTTAAGAAACAGTTAGACAGGTACATGCATAGGACGTGCTTGGAGGAATATGGACCAAACGCGGGCAGGTGGTACTAGTGTAGCTGGGACAGGTTAGCCGGTGTGGGCAAGTTGGGCCAAAGGGCTTGTTTCCAAGCTGTATCACTCTATGACTCTATTATTAAATGTCAATTTCTGAGTCTATACAACATGTCAGGTAGCATCTGTGGAGAATAATAGAGTTAACATTGCAGCCCAATATCCCTTCATCACTTACCTTTTTCTCATGAAAGATTGAATGACTTGCAGCATTTATTTGCAGCAAGACTTAGTTGTACATATACCTCACTGTACTTGTGCTTTTGACAATAAACTCAACTTGCCTTGTCTGTTTCTCTCTTGACTGATGCTGTCAGTTCTTCACCAATTGTTGCTACTCGAGCTTTACAACTTCTGAATGGTTTTGCATTTCAGCTGTCATATTATAACCTTTTCTCATCTTAAAAGTTTCATTCAGGTTGTATTCTACATCTTCTTAAACACCTGTATAGAAAAGTTAGAACTTTGATATCTCCCTTCATATCTAGATCACTTTGTCTCAGCTGTTCCATCTGCATTATGTATCTCTCACTATTTTTATTACTTCAATATAATACTGTGCGTATGGTGGCACGGCGATGCCGGTAGAGTTGCTGCTTTACAGTGCCAAAGACACAGGCTCGATCCCAACTACGGGTGCTGTCTGTATGGAGTTTGGACATTTTCCCTGTGACTGCCTGGGTTTCCTCTGGGTGCTCCAAAGATGTGCAAGTTAGTAGGTTAATTTGCTTCTGTAAATTATCCCTAGCATGTAGGATCAAACTAGTGTATGGGTGATCGCTGGTCGATGTGCAATTGGTGGGCTGAATGGCCTGTTTCCACACTGTATCTCTAAACTAAACTAAAGTCAGTCCCAATTACGTGAATTTTCAACAGGATCAACACACACATTTTATTCAAGTTATTCCAATTGGATCCTGTGGTTTATTTTGTAATTAGCATCGAGGACCACAAAATTAAAGCAATAATATTAAATTGTGTCAAGTCACAGGTTTAACCACGGCTGGAGTACTCCATCCAGCTTTGAGTTCCTAAATGGGTAATGAGGAGATTTACTACAGTCAAAGGAGGATAGAAAATTGCTGGATAGAAAATTGGCTTCATGGCAGAGGGTGATGGTGGAAGGTTGGTTTTCGGATTTGAGGCCTGTGACTTGTGGTGTGCCTCCAGGTTCTGTGCTGGGTCCATTGCTGTTTGTCATCTACATCAATGATTTGGCTGAGAATGTACATGGCATGGTTAGCAAGTTTGAAAATGACAAAAGAGTGGGTGGCATTGTAGAGAGTAAAGATGGTTGTCAAAAATTGCAGCAGGATCTTGATCAGAGCAGAGGGATCCAGGAGTACAGGTACACAGTTCATTAAAAGTAGCATCTCGGTTAGATGGGATGGTCAAAAAGTCTTCTGGCACAATGGCCTTCATTAGTCAGACCATTGAATATAGAAGTTGGGAGGTCATGTTGCAATCGTATAAGTAATTGAGGCAGCATTTTAGAGTATTTTGTTCAGTTTTGGGCACCATGTTATAGGAAAGATGTTGTCAAGCTGGAAACGGTGCAGAGAAGATTTACGGGGATGTTGCCAGGACTCAAAGGCCTGAGCTACAGGGAAAGGTTGAGTAGGCTTGGAGCGTAGGAGGCTAAGGAGTGATCTTATAGAGGTGCACACAATCACGAGAGGAATAGAGAGGAACCAGAGGACATAGGTTTAAGGTGAGGGGGGGATGATTTAATAGGAACCTAAGGGGCGTCCTCTTCACACAAAGGGTGGTACGTGTATGGAATGAATTGTCAGACGATGTAGTTGAGGCAGGTACTATCGCAACGTTTAAGAAATATTTAGACAGGTACATGGATAGGACATGTTTAGAGGGATATGGGCCAAATACAGGCAGGTGGGACTAGTGCAGATGGGATATTTTCACCAGTGTGGGCAAGTTGAGGCAAAGGACCTGTTTCCACACTGTAAGAATATGTGACTCTGTGAGGGATAAAGTGGCACGTCGGTGCAGTTAGTAAAGCTGTTTCCTCACAGTTCCAGTGACTGGGTTTCAATCTTGCCCTCTGCATTCAGTGCAGAGAATCCCCCTGTGACAACATGAGTTTCCTCTGAGTGCTCAGTTTCCATATACGTGCCAAAGCCAATTAGATCATGTTAAATTAGACCTAGTATAGATGAGCGTAGCAGGGTAGTAAGAGCGGGGCAAAATGTTTCAGGAAAAATCACTGTGGGAATGGGGTGTATTGTGAGCTGAGACTCAATAGGCTAAATGGCTTCCTCTGTTGTAAGGAACTATGAAAAGATGAAGGACTTCAGTCATGGCAAATCTTAAAAGACCTGTACTGTTCTTCCAAGAACAGAGAGAGTAGATTTACAAAAGGTTCCTAGATTATCAGGGAGTTGAACAGATTGACAGGGAAGAACAGCTTCTACTGCGGTTATAGGAAGCTACTTTTAGATAACTGGCAGAAAAATTGTGAAGAATTGAGGGAAGTATTTTTAAGGCACAAAGCCGTGATCTTGAATAGATAATAGACAATGGTTTTAAAGTATTAGAAATGTATTTTGTTGTCAAAAGGGATTGAATGTACACCTGAAAACGAAAAATTAGTTGAGCTACAAGAAAGAGCAGAAGGATGACACTAATTGGATCATTCTGATAATTTCTCTTCCTGCTGTCCATTGAGCTTCTAATTCCATGCAGTTCAATATGACCTCTGTTTTCTGTATTTTATGCTTCTACATATAACACCTAAGACTCAGTCCTTTTATGGCCTTATCTCCTTGTGTCATCACCTTTAATAGGCTGTTTATCAGTAGAACATGGTTTTTAAGCTCTGCTAAAGGACTTAATGTCAGCCATTCTAAAGCAGATTTCCTTTCTTTTTATTCCAACACAATTACTTCACACGTTTCCACATAGAACTTCACTGTCAAAGACTTTTACATAGTAAAATATCCCAAGGCATTTGCCCTATATAACTTCCTCAACACACTATGCTTATCATAAGTTCATGTAATAGGAGCAGAATTAGGCCATTCGTCCAATCAAGTCTACTCCGTCATTCAATCATGGCTGATCTATCTTGCCCTCCTAACCCCATTACCTGCCTTCCTCCCCCACAAGCCCTGACACCCATACTAATCAAGAATCTATCTATCTCGGCCTTAAACATATCCATTGACGGCAGTTGCGGGAATTACTGTGAAAGAAACCAGCGCAAAATGCCGCAGTGCATGAAAATATAAAATAAAAACTGCAGATGCTTTATATCAGAACTGAGAGCAGAAAATGCTGGAAACATTCAGCAGGTCAGGTGACATCTGTGGAAAGAAAAACAGTTTGTGCTTCGAGCCTGGGATCTGACATCAAATCCGCAAAAGAAAGACATCAGTTAAGATGGCAGAGAAGGTAGTGTTGGTAGTGTTAATTAAGGGACAGAAGTTTAAGGGTAACATGAGGGGGAACTTCTTTACTCAGAGAGTGTTAGCGGTGTGGAATGAGCTTCCAGTGGAAGTGGTGGAGGCAGGTTCGTTGGTATCATTTAAAAATAAATTGGATAGGCATATGGATGAGACGGGAATGGGGGGTTATGGTATGAGTGCAGGCAGGTGGGACTAAGGGGAAAAAAAAGTGTTCGGCATGGACTTGTAGGGCCGAGATGGCCTGTTTCCGTGCTGTAATTGTTATATAGTTATATGGTTATATGGTTGGCTGTGGTGGGGCGTGAGACTGGGTGGTGATAGTTGGGGATGGGTAATGGTTTGGCAGGAACAAAGAGAATAGCTCTGATCTTCATAGAAAAGGAAACAGGCCCATAGATAAACACAAAGTGCTGGAGTAACTCAGCGGAACAGGCAGCAACTCTGGAGAAAAAGGACGGGTGATGTTTCGGGCTGGGACCCTTCTACAGAATGTGCTGAGTCTGAAGAAGGGTCCCGACCCAAAACGTCACCCATCCTTTTTCTCTGGAGATGATGCCTGACCCACTAAGATACTCCAGCACCTTGTGCCCATCTTGGGTAGATACCAGCATCTGCAGTGTATTTCTACACGGAAACAGGCTCATAGGACCAGCTTGCCAATGTTAACCAAGGTGCCCTATCTACACTATTCCCACCTGCCCACTTTTGCCCCATATCCCTCTAAACCTTTCCTATCATGTACCTATACAAATGTCCTTGAGAGGTGAGATTGTGTGAAATCAAACTCAGTTTCTTTGTCTGTACATTGTGTTTATTATAATAAGGCTGTGCTACATGCTCCACACACCAGACGAGACCAAACAAAGTAAGGCAGAGTGAAGGCGGGCAAAGGTGACCAGTTTGATGCAAACATAAAAACAGTGGTTCATCTAAAATGAAAGTAGTTGGTATGGAGTTCTGCAGACTGTAATGTGTGCAGGCAGATTTTGATCTCAGCATGATGCTGGAGCTAGTTATTGAATTCAAGAAGCGAAGTAGTGCCTCAGTTAGCATCAATGGCGCCAAAGTGGAGATGGTCGAGAGCTGCAAGTTCTTGGCATGAATATAAATCAACAACCTGTGCTGGACCAACCTCACTGAAGCCATGGCCAAGAAGTCTCAGGTGACTGAGGAATTTCAGCATGACCCCAATGACTTACCAACATCTACAGATGCACTGTGGGATGCATCTTAGTTTGGTTTGGCAACAGCCCTGCTCAAGACCAGCAAGAATTGCAGAGAGTTGTGAATGTACCCCAACCCCTCACCCAAACCAGCCTCAGCATCCCCCACCCACCCTATGGATGCCCCTATCGATTCGATTTATACTTCACGTTATCTCAGGAAAGCAGCAATATAATCAAGGACAATTTTCATCCCAATCCTTCCCTATTTTCCCTTCTAACATAAGGCAGAAATTTCAAAAGTTTGAAAGCACATACCATCTGATTCAGGAACAGCTCTTCCCCCATTATTATCAGACTACTGAATTGTCCTCCCATAAGCTATGGTGTAGTCCTGATCTTCCACCCTACCTCACTGAAGACCTTGCACTTTTTATCTGCACTATCTCTGTAATTGCAATGCAATAATACTATATACTGCACTCTGGTATTTTTCTCTTTGCACTTACTGTTGTACTTGTGCTCATGGACAATTGTACCCATGTATACAATGAGTTGTTTTGACTAGTTAGCACGCCAGCGCAACTTTTCATTCTCGGCACATATGGCACCAATTAACAACACAATGTGCTGTCCCTTGACCCGGCATTGAGTCTTGCAGTAACAATGCTGGAGGTCACACACAGAAAGGTCAGTAGACAAATGGTATGGTGAATTAAAGTAACAGAAAATTGAAATCTCGTGGTAACGCCTACAGATCGATTGTTGGTGCCGTGTAAAACATTCACCTAATGTACATTTGGGATCTCCGAAGCAGAGAAGGCATCATTGTGAACCACTAAAGCAATAGATTGGGGAAGTGCAAGTGAATTGTCGCTGCACGTGGAGGGACATCTTAACGATCCTGCCCACGAGCATGCGACCTGCATGCGGCAAGCGCGACCTAAAGGGTCGGTCTCACCAACCTAACGTGGTCGCTTGAGCCGTACGGCATGCGGCAAGCACAACCAAACCAGAAGCGGGAGCCGCGCGGAGGTCGAGTGAGTGACACGGTGCCGAGGCGGCTGTGGGCCGGTAGGCCGTTGCCGCGCAGAATTTTTAAACACGGTCAGTTTATCAGAGCCCCACGCAACTCCATACGGCTCTGGCGATCGAAGTGGGACTGGCCCCGCGAGGCCTTACGACTCAATCGACCACATTAGGTTGTGCTTGCCGCACGCAGGCGCATGCTGGTGAGACTGGACCTTTAGGTCGCGCTTGCCGCATGCTCGTGGGACAGGCCCTTAAGGCCATGAATATAGCGGGGAGGGACGAATTGAAAGAACGGGTGTTGTGTCTCCTGCATTTGGAAGGGAAGGTGCCATTAGACAGGGAGTGGTGGGCTGGGACAGAAGATCAGAGCAGGGAGTCATTGAAGAGAGTGATCTCTGTGAAATCTTAAACGGGAAAGAGAAGGATGGAATTCTAATGGTAGAATTTTGTTGGAGCCGACAGAATTTACTAAGTGTGTATTGGAGTGTGATGGAATGAATGCTAACTGTTGGCAAGCAGCATCTGTAGTCAGGAGTTATAGTGCAGTAGCATTTATGCAGGAAAGAACCAGCCTTCAAACTGCTTCAAACGTAATTTAGAAATGGGAACCGATTTTGAAGTTACTGGGACACTGCATCAGCAAGAAGTTCGGAAGTGGCGGCGCTGTTGAATGGCTGCGGCTCACCTGCACTCCGTTTGTTTTTAGTTTTTTGTGCTGTTTTTTTTCGTTTTGTGTAGCAAAGTTTTTGGTTTTTAGGTTGTGTTTATGTGTGGGGGGGGGGGGGGGTGAAACGGGGCTTCCTGTCTCTTCCTTCGGGGAATGCGACTCTTTTGTCGTATCCCTCTTCTCTGCCTCCGTCTGCGCTGAGGCCTAATGGCGGAGCTGGCGACCTCGAGGCTCCGGATGCAGAGCCTGTCAGGACTCGCCCTGGGCTCGCTCCCGTGATGGGCAGTCCGGCTCGGGGCTGGAACAGCGCTACCGTGAGGGGCTGTGATGCTCCCGTGAGGGCGGCCTGGCGCGGGGCTGAGATGCTCCCGTGAGGGCGGCCCAGCCCGAGGGAAACGGCGCTCCTGTCGGGGCGGCCCAACCTGAGGGAAACAGCGCTCCCGTCGGGGCGGCCAAGCTACAGGGAAACGGCGCTCCCGTCGGGGCGGCCAAGCTACAGGGAAACGGCGCTCCCATGTGGGCGGCCCAGCCCGAGGGTAACAGCGTTCCCGTCAGGGCGGCCCAGCCTGAGGGTGGAACGGTGCTCCGGTGGCTGAGACTGCGTTCTGGCGGCGGTGACCTGAGTCCGGGGTTCGGCCGTGGGCCAGTGGACGACATCGTCAACAGCAGCGTCCGCTGGACTGGAGGGCGGCAGCTTCGACCACCCCGGGCCGCGGTGTCTGAACAGGTCCGTTTGCAGAGCTCGGTGAGCCGCGGGACTGATTGTACCATCACCCGGTGGGGTATCGCCTCAGTGCAGAGAAGAGGAGGGAAGAGACTGCAGCCCTAAGACTTTTGCCTCCATCACAGTGAGGAGGTGCTTGGTGGACTCACTGTGGTGGATGTTAATATGTGTTTACTGTCTGTTTTGTTGTTTATTATTATATTATTGTATGTATGACTGCAGGCACAACATTTCGTTCAGGCTGAAAGGTCTGAATGACAATAAAGGACATTCAATTCAATTCAATTCAAGCAGCAATACTTGCTCACAGCAAAAGGCCACGCAAGTGATAGGCTTGGGAACAAACATGACTGTGACACATTCTCGTATTCATGAGCCAAACATACAGACAATAAAGCTGTGTTAATTAGCCTACATCAAACCAGGCATCAGACATTTCGAGCCAAGATAATTTTCAACAAAGTGACAAAGATCAAGAAAGGTTCCAGACCTAATATTTAGCCACATTAAGCGTGGTCAGTGTCATATTTGTTCCCTCAATCTATATTGGGTTGTTTGTGAATTAAGAAGGGTATTTTGGATTTCTGGGTTTTGTTCTCAAAAACCTTTAGATTATCCATTTGAAATACTTCATCCTATTAAAGGTGGTTGAATATTCAGAGTTGGCCTGGTGGCCTAAAATGTGCTACTATTGTGATGTATTGCCCGAGTGAGGCCCACCGTAAATTGGAGGAGCAGCACCTCATATTTCGCTTGGGCAGTTTACACCCCAGCGGTATGAACATTGACCTCTAATTTCAGGTAGTCCCTGCTTTCTCCTCCCCTTTTCAGCGCTCCCTCAGCCCACTGTCTCCACCTCTTCTTTTCTTCTTCCCCCCACCCTCACATCAGTCTGAAGAAGGGTATCGACCCGAAACGTTGCCCATTTCCTTCGCTCCATAGATGCTGCCTCACCCACTGCGTTTCTCCAGCATTTTTGTCTTCCTTTGATTTTCCAGCATCTGCAGTTCCTTCTTAAATATACAATAGTAAATATTTAACTCTAGGAACCAATTTAACAATACGGAAATACTGGAATAAATTATGCAATCGTAGCTATTGAAATAATTGTATTTAATTATCTTCCTTAATCTTTGTATCTAGAATATAAAAACATTGTTCACTTTGAGCTTAGAGAGATTCTTCCAACATGTGCTAACACAAGATTTCCATTGTGTGTGTGTGACTCCGGTCGCCAATTATATCCATAGCACTGTACATCGGCGAGACTAAGCGCAGGCTCGGCAATCATTTCGCTGAACACCTCTGCTCAGTCTGCCTAAACCTACCTGATCTCCCGGTTACTCAATACTTTATCTCCCACTCCCATTCCCACACTGAACTTTTTGTCCTGGGCCTCCTCCATTGTCAGAGTGAGGCCCAGCACAAATTGGAGGAACAGCACCTCATATTGTGCTTGGGCAGCTTACACCCCAGCGGTATGAACATCTCTAACTTCAAGTAGCCCTTGCTTTCCCACTCGCTCCATCCCCTCCATGTTCCCAATTCTCCTACCAGTCTTACTGTCTCTGACTACATTTTATCTCTGTACCGTGCACTCCCCTGACATCTGTCTGAAGAAGGGTCTCGGCCCAAAACGTCACCCATTCCTTCTCTCCAGAGATGCTGCCTGTCCTGCTGAGTTAAGGGCTTGTCCCACTGTATGAGGTAATTCAAGAGTTCTCACGAGTTCTCCCTTGATTTGAGCTTGTGTAATGTATGTAGCGGGTACGTAGGGGCATGTACGAGTAAAAAGTAACAATTTTTTCATCACAAGTATTTTTTTACTCATGGACATTTTTCAAAGTGTTGAAAAAACGTCACGAGTTTACCGGATTTCCCAAGTACCTACAGTTACTCGTACGAGCTGCTACGAGACATCCACGAGCTCCTACGTACCCGCTATGTACATTACACAAACCCAAATCAGAGGAGAACTCGGGAGAACTCTTGAATTACCCCGTACAGTGGGACAGGCCCTTAACTGCAGCATTTTGCGTCTATCTTCAATTTAAACCAGCATCTGCAGCTCTTTCCTACACACATCTATAGCACTAGTCTCTTGGTGACTCATTCAAAGTCTCATTCAAAGGACAAGGGAAATTCTATTCTTGCGTTGTCGAAGAGGAGAAGCAATGGGGACAGAGTGGCGTGAGAAATGTATGAGATGAGATCAAGGACATTATATAGAACATGAAACAAAGAACATTGCAGCACAGGTTAGGCCCTTTGACACACAACGTGCCAGCCAAACATGAGGCCAAGTTCAGCATGTCCCTAATAACACTCACCAACTTCTACAGATGTGCCGTAGAAAGGCTTTTATCAGGATACATCCCAGTATGTTGTGGAAACAGCTCTATCCAAGATGGTAAGAAATTGCAGAGAATTGTCGATACAGCCAAGACCATCACACAAACCTACCTCCCACTGACTTGATTTACACCACGTTCTGCCTCAACACGGCCAGCAGCATAATGAAGGATAGGTCACACCCCAGTAACTCCATCTTTTGTCCTCTGCTTATTCCCCTCATTAATGAATTCCCCATTACTGCTTTCCAGGTAGGCTTTCTCCCAGCAATATTTGTTTTGTTTGGAAGGGGACAGACCACAGGGGACTTCTACACTACCTGCCTGCATTCACTACCATCTTCTTGGTGGACACCCACCTTTTCGTTCCATACCTGTCATATAATTCACTTGCTAAGCATATTATCTATGATGTTTCAGGAGCCCAGTTTCTATACTGCAAGTTCAGCCACTGTTCTAACTGCTTTATGCGATCCGACAGGAGCTGACGCTGGAAGCACTTCCTGCAAATGTAGTCACGAGGGTAATGTACATAGATAGACATAAAATGCTGGAGTAACTTAGCAGAACAGGCAGCATCTCTGGAGAGAAGGAATGGGTGACATTTCGGGTTGAGACCCATCTTCAGTAATGTCCTTGATCTACCATATATTTCCCAAGGAAGGCATCAGTGTCCGAGCTTGTATATCTTTGAACCCCAGTCCCTTCTATTAGAATAAATCCTTTCCTGGTTACTACCCGCCCTCCTCACCAAAGTCTCATGCCCACATCTGACCTCAGCAGCAGCACTTTGATCTCATTGCCCCTCACAAAATGGCTACTCCCTCGATGACTTCTCCCACTATATTGGTCTCCCTATTTGTACTTCTCACTTGTAGCTGGCCCCATAGCAGAAGCGTCCACATCGCGGGGCTGGAAACTGGAAGTATCCTGAGCTAATTCTGCTACCACCATCATCTGGTATGGAGAACATTTAAAGGAGAAATTTTAAGAGTACAGAATCTTTATGTCCCTGTTCGGTTGAAAGGAAATAGTAAAAATTGGAAAGAGCCATGGTTTTCAAGGGAAATTGGACACTTGGTTCGGAAAAAGAGAGAGATCTACAATAGTTATAGGCAGCATGGAGTAAATGAAGTGCTTGAGGAGTATAAAGAATGTAAAAAGAATCTTAAGAAATAAATTAGAAAAACTAAAAGAAGATATGAGTTTGCTTTGGCAAGTAAGGTGAAAGTAAATCCAAAGGGTTTCTACAGCTATATTAATAGCAATAGGATAACGAGGGATAAAATTGGTCCATTAGAGAGTCAGGGTGGACAGC
This sequence comes from Leucoraja erinaceus, assembly GCF_028641065.1. Classification (NCBI taxonomy): domain Eukaryota; kingdom Metazoa; phylum Chordata; class Chondrichthyes; order Rajiformes; family Rajidae; genus Leucoraja; species Leucoraja erinaceus. The sequence goes on from NC_073382.1 coordinate 74,718,058, forward strand.
TATCTGCAGAGCCAAAAGAGATGGGGGAGATATTGAACTATTTTTTTTCTTCGGTATTCACCAAGGAGAAGGATATTGAATTATGTGAGGTAAGGGAAACAAGTAGAGTAGCTATGGAAACTATGAGATTCAAAGAAGAGGAAGTACTGACACTTTTGAAAAATATAAAAGTGGATAAGTCTCCAGGTCCGGACAGGATATTCCCTAGGACATTGAGGGAAGTTAGTGTAGAAATAGCAGGGGCTATGACAGAAATATTTCAAAAGTCATTAGAAACGGGAATAGTGCCGGAGGATTGGCGTACTGCGCATGCTGTTCCATTGTTTAAAAAGGGGTCTAAGAGTAAGCCTAGCAATTATAGACCTGTTAGTTTGACGTCAGTGGTGGGCAAATTAATGGAAAGGATACTTAGAGATGATATATATAAGCATCTGGATAAACAGGGTCTGATTAGGAACAGTCAACATGGATTTGTGACTGGAAGGTCATGTTTGACTAATCATCTTGAATTTTTTGAAGAGGTTACTCGGGAAATTGATGAGGATAAAGCAGTGGATGTTGCATATATGGACTTCAATAAGGCCTTTGACAAGGTTCCTCATGGAAGGTTGGTTAAGAAAGTTCAATTGTTGGGTATTAATGGTGGAGTAGCAAGATGGATTCAACAGTGACTGAATGGGAGATGCCAGAGAGTAATGGTGGATGGTTGTTTGTCAGGTTGGAGGCCAGTGACGAGTGGGGTGCCACAGGGATCTGTGTTGGGTCCACTGTTGTTTGTCATGTACATCAATGATCTGGATGATGGTGTGGTAAATTGGATTAGTAAGTATGCAGATGATACTAAGATAGGTGGGGTTATGGATAATGAAGTAGATTTTCAAAGTCTACAGAGAGATTTATGCCAGTTGGAAGAGTGAACTGAAAGATGGCAGATGGTGTTTAATGCTGATAAGTGTGAGGTGCAACATTTTGGCAGGACAAATCAAAATAGGACGTACATGGTAAATGGTAGGGAATTGATGAATGCAGGTGAACAGAGGGATCTGGGAATAACTGCGCACAGTTCCCTGAAAGTGTAATCTCATGTAGATAGGGTGGTAAAGAAAGCTTTTGGTGTGCTGGCCTTTATAAATCAGAGCATTGAGTATAGAAGTTGGGATGTAATGTTAAAATTGTACAAGGCATTGGTGAGGCCAATTCTGGAGTATGGTGTACAATTTTGGTCGCCTAATTATAGGAAGGATGTCAACAAAATAGAGAGAGTACAGAGGAGATTTACTAGAATGTTGCCTGTGTTTCAGCAACTGAGTTACAGAGAGAGGTTGAACAAGTTAGGGCTTTATTCTTTGGAGCGCAGAAGGTTAAGGGGGGACTTGATAGAGGTATTTAAAATGATGAGAGGGATAGACAGAGTTGACGTGGATAAGCTTCTCCCACTGAGAGTAGGGAAGATTCAAACAAGGGGACATGACGAGAATTAAGGGACAGAAGTTTAGGGGTAACATGAGGGGGAACTTCTTTACTCAGAGAGTGGTGGCTATGTGGAATGAGCTTTCCAGTGAAGGTGGTGGAGGCAGGTTCGTTTTTATCATTTAAAAATGAATTGGATAGTTATACGGATGGGAAAGGAATGGAGGGTTATGGTGTGAGCGCAGGTATATGGGACTAGGGGAGATTATGTGTTCGGCACGGACTAGAAGGGTCGAGATGGCCTGTTTCCATGCTGTAATTGTTATATGGTTATATGGTTATATCTATTGCAACAAGTGATGGCTCCCACTGATTGTCGCCGGAAACTTGCGTCCTTTTCAGGACGGACGAGGATAGCGACGTCAAGATTTGAAACATGGAAGATGGACACGAAAGAAGAAGACTAGTGGCTCATCTCGCAGGTTCTGCCAGTCCTCCAGGTATTACCTCACCCAGCGCGTATAAACTGTTGATCAGGGGGAAAAAAATGGAGTTGCAGGAGAAGTTGTTCAAAAGGAGGACAAGTTTAGCCAGGTGTACTGTTGGAGGGGGAAATAGCCTTTGTTCAAGAAAGAAACTGAGGGTTGTCAGATATGGAATGGAGATGTAGCTGAAGGATCAGAGAATTGGAATTTGTCAAAATGTTGAAGGGCCTCTCGATGGATGTAGGTGGGAAGGGGCTGGAGTAGAGGACCAAGGGTGAAGTCAATGTGGAAAGACATCAAGTAAATGGGGTGACACAGTGGGTTTGCCCGGAAAGTCCTGCTCGTAAATCTTGTGCCAAAGTAGAAGGAATTGTTATATAATGAGTTGTTAAGATCAGGTAAACACAATCTGAAAGATAGCAAGGAGATTTGGTAGGGAATTTCAGAAGGCGAGTGGATGTATACTCAAGTATTAAGAGTATACTGAACTGTGTCTAAGAAACAGCAGGGCGAGACTATTCATATTGCTCTGCCAAACAGATAGCACAAAGGGCTCTGGCCTGAAAAAATTTCCTGCTCGCTGTGAAGTTTTACAGTTTAAAATCCAGCTCACTAAGAGGGGAGAAGGTGGGTCAGGTATGAAAGCAAAAATGCAAAAAAAAACTAACCTGTGTCCCACCCATCCATCTGGTTTTAAGAGAGAGAGGATGGGGTGGGATTAGGTGAAGACTAATGTATTTTTAGGATATCTCAAATTCAGCCTCATGGAGCTGACCTGGTTCACTGGGATGTAGGAAATCTGACAGTTAAAGAGGAACGAACCTGCAGACATGGGTCAGATAACTATGTTTTTGTTTTTCTTGTGGTCTTTCTACCACCACCCATCGATCCTCCCTCATTGCCCATGACGACTACAATCTATCCTTGACAACCTTTGTCTGTGCTTACTTCCTCCTTCCTACATCAATATTCTTAGCAAATTAAAAATCATGCCAGGAGCAAAATCAGCCCTATTAAATGTTGGTTGAAATTTAACTTTATAGGTTTGCAGTAAATGAAAATTGCTCCAATTCAGGTGTACAACAAGAATCAATTTCACACATTAGATACATCGTTAGCCCTGAACAAGTCTTTAATTGACATTCATGCATAGTGGTTGACAAACTAGTATCAACATATCTGCATTAATACTGAGAATTTTCTCACATTAATTATCAATATCTTACTTTAGCCTGTTTAAATACCAAACATAAGACAATGGTTCACAAAAAAGCTGGAGAAACTCAGCGGGTGCAGCAGCATCTATGGAGCGAAGGAAATAGGCAACGTTTCGGGCCGAAACCCTTCTTCAGTCTGAAGTGTACCTTCGATTCTCCAGCATCTGCAGTTCCTTCTTAAACACATAAGACAATGGTTAATTAGCCACAATTTCATTGAACAAATGTCACTTGTTGCAAAGTAAATATATTTTAGGACATAATGACAATTTTCAATTAGAAGCAAAAGATCTTTATCCAATTATGCTTTAAATCAACAGTCATTTAAAAATATATTGAAGGTTAATGATTTCACCTGCATCTGATGTAGATCTGCTTCAGTTATTAGGTTGATTATTCATTATAGTTATAATGCATCTAATGGTCCAGATCAATAAATGACTTCTGGCAAAAATATCAATTGTGCCCTAAATTCCTTCAAAAATAAGATTATGTTTCATGGTTACATCGAACATGATAAGGTTATGTATGGTAGGCTGCTTTGGAAGGTTAGATCGCAGGGGATCCAGGCAGAGCCAGGTAATTGGATGCAGAATTGGCATTATGGAAGTAATCAGAGGGTTTTGGTGCAAGGGGATTTTTCTGACTGGACGTCTTGGGATTGGTGCTGGGCCAGTTGTTGTTTGTGCTTTCTATCAACAATTTGGATGAGAATGTACAAGGCATGATCAATGAATTTGCAGATGACATTAAAGTAGTTGGTATCCCAGACACTGGAAAATGTTATTCAAAATTACAGCAGACATTTGATCAGCTGGGCAATAGACTGAGGAATGTCTAAAGGAGTTTAATGCAAGTAAGAATGTGGTATGGGATTTGGGGCAGGGTGCTAAAGAACGCTTTTGGTGCATTGGCCTTCATCTGTCAGGGCATTGAGTATAGATGTTGGGATGTTATGTTGCACAAGGCATTTGTGAGACCTCATTTGGAGTTCTGTGTTCAGTTTTGATCACGTTGGTGTCGGAAGAATGTCATTAAGTTGAAAACATGCAGAGAAGACTTATGAGGATGGTGCCAAGATCTGAATGGCTGAGCTCTAGGGAGAGGTTGGTCAGGCTAGGACTTTATTCATTGCAATGCAGGAGGTAGAGGGATGATTTTATGGAGGAGGCCATGTGTAAAATCATTGAGGCCAATAGATCAGCTGAATGCACAAAGACTTTTACGCAGGGTAGTAGAATCAAGAAGCTGATAACATAGTTTTAAAGTGAGAGGGGCCAAGAGGAACCTGAAGGGCAACCTTTTCATACAGACGATGGTGGGTATGTGGCATAAGCAGTCTCAGGAGATGGATGTGGCAGGTCCTATAAAATCATTGAAAAGACACTAGGAAAGGTGCATGGATAGAGAAAGTTATTTAGTCTCCTAATTTAGTCTCCTAATTTGAGGAAGGACATTCTTGCTATTCACCAGGTTAATTCCCGGGATGGCAGACCTGACATATGATTAAAGAATGGGTCGACTGAGGATGTATTCACTGGAATTTAGGATGAGTGGAGATCTCGCAGAAACATATACAATTCTTAAAGGATTGGACAGGCTAGATGCAGGAAAAATGTTCCAAATGTTGGGTGAGTCCAGAACCAGGTGTCACAGTGTAAGAATAAGAGGTAGGCCAGTTAGGACTGAGATGAGGAAAACCTTCTTCATCCAGAGAGTTGTGAATCTGTGGAATTCTCTGCCACACATGGCAGTGTAGGCCAATTCACTGCAAGTTTTCAAGAGAGTTAGATTTAGCTCTTAGGGCTAAAGGAATCAAGGGACATGGGAATAAAGCAGGAACAGGGTACTGATTTTAGATGATCAGCTATGATCATATTGAATGGTGGTGCTGGCTCAAATGGCTGAATGGCCTACTACTGCACCTATTTTTCTATGTTTTTTATGTTTCTATGTTTAGAAGGATATGGGCCAGACTGAGCAGGTGGAACTAGCTTAGATGCGACATCTTGGCTGGAGTGGATGTTGGGCCAAAGGGCCTGTTTTCACGCTGCATGAATCTATGATCATGAAATATGCTGGTATATTGTAGCAGAATATAAAATGTGTGAAATTTGAAACGGGAAACCACAATGACAACCACTTGCATCTCCACAATGAATACTCCACACTTGATGGTTCCCCACCACTTACTAATAAATTGCACCATAACGTGTACTGCCTGGCCCTTTTCAATGAGCCTGATGAAGTACCAACTATGGTCAGGAGGTTGACTCTGCAATGCACTCTGTGCCACTTGTTATTCATGAGCAGGTTGACCACATTATGTGCTTGCCTCTGATCATGTCACTACTTTACAAGTGATGTGCCTGGAAGTCATTGATGGTGTTTATTGATTATTTCCTTAATTTGAATGCAGAGTGGTCTCATGTCTAAAAGATAATGTGCCGGAGTTTGAAAAAGCAAGACATACATTTAGAACACAATGAAAAGTTCAACATGTTTTCACCCTTTCACAATCATTCTTTATGTTTCAGTCATTACTAATCCCACCTTCTTTTCTACCAAGACTAACTTGCTTCTTCTCTTTCTCAGTTCCAATGAAGGGTTCTCAACATGAAATTTTAACTGTTTCTCTTTCCAAAGATGTTACCAGACCTGTTGAGATAGCCAGGATTTTCTATATTTGTTTATGACTTCCAGCAACTGCAAGTTTTTTTTTTTTTAATTTTCATCCAAATGTGCTTCTTTAGAGCTTACTAAATGATGCTGGACACCACAGAACAAGACATCAGGGAAGGCTAAAGCTTGGTCAAAGAAATTGGTTTTAAGGAGCATCTATAAAGAGGATACAAAGATTGAGAGGAAGAAAGATTTACAAAGGAATTTAGATTGCTTCAGTGGCTGAAGATAGATACATTGAAGATAGTATAATTACATTTTGAAATTTACATCGGGTTGGAATTGGTGGAGACTGTTCATCCTAGAAGCTTTGAAGGCTAGAAAATACAGAGAGGGGAGATTTTAAAGTTTTGGTAGCAAGTATAAGAGTTTTTAAATTGAGGTGTTAGTTGGCCTGGATTCAACTAAGCACATGGTTGATCAGTGAATGGGATAGTGCAAAGTTGTATAAGAACAGGGGAGTTTGGGGTGAACATAACAACAGGGTGGGGGGGATTATAGAAAGCCATCCACGGGTGCCAGAAGAGGAGAACATTTTTTGTCTGGTGTTCTGACAAATATCCACTCTTCATCAATGTCAGTAAAGAACATTTCTGGTCACAATCACGCTGGTGTTTGTGCTAGATAGTTGTGTTCAAATTGGCTGATATATTATAAAAGTAATTTCACTGCAAAGGTATATTATTGTCAGGAAAGTAATTTAGGAAAGGCTGTGAAAGGTGCTTTATAAATGTAAGTCTTTCTGACACACATGAATAATGTTCTTAGTCTCATTATGTCTTATTCTGGTCTCGTTTCGAAGTATTCACACATCATCCAGGTTGATCAGGACTGCCAGTCTTTGGCAGCAGAGTGCCAGATGGTAGATATTGTTGAGAAGAGAATGCTTTAAATGTGTTTCACAAAGAATACTTCATTATGCTTTCCTTTGTGCCCATTTTGTTTTATTTCTTTCTGGAAAGAAAGTGGAAAATTACTGAAGAGAAGACACAGATTGCTGAAGTAACTCAGCTGGTGCGGCAGTACCTCTGGAAGACATAGATAGGTAATGTTTTGGCTTGGGACCCCCTTCTTGAGACTGATTGTAGGTGGAGGGGACGTGGAGGAAAGAAAAGTTGAAGGGAGGTTGGGCACAACCAACAAAGTCTGGCAGGTTAATAGGCCGACACTGTATAACATTTTTGGGGGTTTTGTTCTCATTTGCTCTAGGAACGCACACCACCAGATTTAGTGTCCATTTCTAGGAATGTTACAAAATTTTTAGATTAAAAAAATCAAGCCCGTAATTTATCCCAACAGATAAAGCATAAAAAGATCTTTCATTTGACACCTAATTCACTTTCATATCTTCAGTATTAAAAAATTATGGCCATTTTCATACTAGGAAATTAGCATCTTGTCCCCTATTGCTTTTCCATTGACATAACCATATAACAATTACAGCACAGAATCAGGCCATCTTGGCCCTTCTTGTCCGTGCCGGACACTTACTCTCACCTACCTGCACTCAGACCATAACCCGCCATTCCTTTCCCGTCCCATCTACCTGCACTCAGACCATAACCCGCCATTCCTTTCCCGTCCATATACCTATCCAATTTATTTTAAATGATAAAATCGAACCTGCCTCCACCACTTCCATTGGAAGCTCATTCCACACAGCTACCACTCTCTGAGTAAAGAAGTTCCCCCTCATGTTACCCCTAAACGTTTGTCCCTTAATTCTCAAATCATGTTCTCTTGTTTGAATCTTCCCTACTCTCAATGGAAAAAGCTTATCCACGTCAATTCTGTCTATCCCTCTCATAATTTTAAACACCTCTATCAAGTCCCCCCTTAACCTTCTGCGTTCCAAAGAATAAAGACCTAACTTGTTCAACCTTTCTCTGTAACTTAGGTGCTGAAACCCAGGCAATATTCTAGTAAATCTCCTCTGTACTCTCTCTATTTTGTTGACATCTTTTCTATAATTTTGCGACCAAAATTGTACACCATACTCCAAAACTGGCCTCACCAATGCCTTGTATAATTTTAACATTACATCCCAACTTCTATACTCAATGCTCTGATTTATAAAGGCCAGCACACCAAAAGCTTTCTTTACCACCCTATCTACATGAGATTCCACCTTCAGGGAACTATGCACAGTTATTCCTAGATCCCTCTGTTCAACTGCATTCCTCAATTTGCTACCTTTTACCATGTATGTCCTATTTTGATTTGTCCTTCCAAGATGTTGCACCTCACACTTATCAGCATTAAACTCCATCTGCCACTTTCAGCCCACTCTTCCAAATGACCTAGATCTCTCTGTAGACTTTGAAAATCGACTTCATTATCCACAACACCACCTATCTTAGAATCATCTGCATACTTAACACAAAAGCTGTGATCGAGGACAGTCAAAAGCCCATAATTTCCTTAACAATAAGAGAACTGAATGGAATTTTCAGTTATTATAGATTGAAGCATTCTGAAACAAATATAAAACATCTTACTTTGATGAGCTGAAAGTAAAGCATATAATTACTTAGTTACCTAATTGGAGCTAATTACAAAATTGACCTTTATGACGGAAATAGTAATAAACACCCAGACTACCGTGAAAATTCAAAATGTGATATTCTCAAGATCAGAACTTTAATATTATTGTATTATATGCTGTGAGTCTGTAACATATAGGTACATAAATTACAATTTCTAGGAATAGACCAAGTCTTTATGGGGAAGATCAGTTGCTAGCTGGTACATTGGCATATCATAATCAGTAACATCATCATACTACTCAGATTGTAACCAATAAGCAACTCTGTACACCTTGTTTTTCCTCAACTTTTTAATTTTGGCATTGTAAACTACAGGTTTTTGCTCTTCAAACCATGCATGACATGCCTTTCTTCCCACTACTTTTCCATTAAGAATGTCCTGTAGATCATCACATTTGGAGTAGTCCAAATTCTGATAATCTCTGTGAATGCTGTCTAAATCACTCTTTCGCTGTGCATTTGGATTGACAATTTTGCATTTCTTCTTCAGAGACATCTGTTTAAAATGTAAAGGAAAATCAAGAGTCAAGAGTCAAGAGTCAAGAGTCAATTTAATTGTCATTTGGACCCCTTGAGGTCCAAATGAAATGCCGTTTCTGCAGCCATACATTACAAACAAATAGACCCAGACACAACATAATTTACATTTTACATAAACATCCATCACATCGCTGTGATGGAAGGCCAAAAAAACTTATCTCCCCCCTGCCCTCCCCCCCCCCCCCCACCCCCGATGTCAGAGTCAAAGTCAAAGCCCCCGGCTGGCGATGGCGATTGTCCCGCGGCCATTAAAGCCACGCCGGGTGGTGCGAGGTCGCACACCGGGTCTTGATGTTAGAGCACCCGGTGTGCGCTCGAAGAGTCCCGCGGCCATTCCAAGCCGCGCGGGGCGGTGATGTTAGGCCCCGCTCCAGGAGATCTTCAGCCCCGCTCCAGGAGCTCTTCAACCCCGCAACTCGGGCGGGAGAAGTCGCCGTTGCAGGAGCCCTGAAAAGCGGTCTCCCTCCAGGGACCTGCGGGCTAAAATAAAACACTGAACAGAAACAAATTATTATTTGCAGTTTTGGAAAAAAAGGTAGAAATTATAAAGTTAAACGCTAAAACAAATAGTAAATACCCAACAAAAATCATATTCATCAGTTTCATCAAATCAATTAAATTCATTTAATCAATTACTAGATCTAAACATCTATCCATTTCGTAAGTAAAGGCTAACATTTTTAAATAGCCTAATTATCCAAATAACAAACTGATCCCATTCACACAATAATTTACAATATATCATAATTTTTAAATCTCACTGTCATGAACTTATATGCCAAATGGAAAAAATGTAATGTTTAATTCCCATAAATTAATCTAGAAGCATCCACTCTCAATATAACCAAAATTATTATTTTTTGCACGATACATGTGACTAAAACTGTTGTGGATATTTAGTATAAACATTTTGATTATGGATAGTCAATAACACAAAATACAGACGATTTAGATGCTCTTGTGACATGATTGTCCAAAAAAAAGAGATTTTTGAGAGTGGTTGTTTCTGGGGCGGGGCTTAATGAGCTGCGCCGACAGTGAGGAGAAGGTTCAGCGTGTGAGGCACTGCTGATGCTGAGATCTGCAGAACCAAGATCCTATAGCTGAGCTGAGCTGTATAATCTTGTTCTGCAGAACTTTTTCGATCTCTCTGCGTCTTTTGAAGACTGGGGGGGGGGCATGGAATAACATACCTTGTAGAAAACTGCGCATGCGCGTTGACAGCAATGCATTAATCCACAGCGGTGGGAGGGCAGGGCCAGGAGGCAGAGAGAACACTGGGGAAGCAAAATGTAATTCCAAGAAATGCTGCCAAATTATTTTAAATTCTTTTAAATTCATTCATTCAATCATTCAGGTGGGCCTTGATTGGTGGGCATGTGGGCATTGTGACGTCAGCAGCTGGTAAGCGGCAATTATTTTTTTTAAAGTGAGTTTTATGAACAACTTTATTCAAAATCTGAGGAAATAATTGAGCAAATTTAGAGCGGAGTGGATTTCTGAAATCATAACTTAAATCCCTACCGAAATATGTAAAAATCTCTGCGTTTTTTTGTCTGGGTTACGAGGAGATACATTTCAAAGGCGCACACACACACACACACACACACACACACACACACACACACACACACACACACACACACACACACACACACACACACACACACACACACACACACACACACACACACACACACACACACACACACACATTTTAAAAACTATATATAGATAGAAACACACAAGAAATGGACATATGCAGTCTATTGAAAATATATTATTATGACCCCACTGAACCTAGGATTAAAAAAAATAGGTGAATAGGTATTAAAATCAAATCAATTACCTTGTTTTTATGTTTCATATTTACTGCATGGTCAAGAACTATGTGATTCTTGAGGAATGGAATAGTTATTATTTTTGCATCTCAGTGGAAGGCTGAAGCTTTCCCAGCTCACCTATACCACAGATCACACAAAAATAATATTACTTAACTCCAACTTCAGAAGAAAAAACCCTGTGGCAGTCATTTCAAAATTTCAATTTCCCAAACTATCTGGCATGGACATCATTATAGCCCCAAAGATTGAGTCCATTATGTACTGTAGATTCATCCACATTAATGTAAAAACAATCTAAACTTGTTTCATTTGGGACCCTTGATGCAGTACAGAACTGGAATCTGAAACACACCGCCCTTATATCTGAAACACATATTATCAATGTACACTATCCCATTAAGTGAGAATTTTTTGTCAACTTGATCTGTCTCAATTTCCTCAGGCAATGTAGTTATTTCTATGATTTAGGGCTCTCCTGCATATTTTGACATAATTTTACGTCCAAACTGAAAACCATACTCAAGAAAATTAACAACTTCTGGGATAATCATAACAAAGGCAAAGTTATATCAGCACCTGCGAAAGGCAAACATCATTTCTTTGTGTTTAATATTAAATTGCTTCTATCATAGGGAGATAAAAAGTTATCAATCTTATGCCTATTTGGCCTTCGACTGTTCTCACTAATGAATCCCAGGACAACATTATCATCAGCATGTTTAATGACATGATACCATGGCAGGAAAGCAGAGTAATCATTCACTTCTGCAATTAATAAAACACAAGAGAAAAGTATAATGCACTGGTTCACCAATGTGCGGTGTCATGCAGCTTGTATCTCATCTCCCTGTTGGAATTTGTTAATCCTACTGAAATCCAGAAAGAGTGACTGAATACAGATGAAGTACATCCTTAAAGGACAGGGAAGAAATAGACATTGTTAATCAAGACCACTTGCAGACAACCCGAATCCCAAGCAGCAGGAATAGATTGCCCAAGCACTTACGTCGTAGAATGTTACAAGCCAAGGACATCCTAGAATGGATGGAAAATGACAAGGAAATATAACAAACAACCAGAATGAACATACTTCTGACCAGAACCAAAAGACTCAAAGAAGTCATGCCAGTTTGACCTTGGGGAAAATATAAAACGTGCGTTTCATGTCAGCTACCCATCGTACAGGTTTCGCAGCTGAGCTCAATGAGATTACATTGCCGAGGGCAGGAACAAAAATTATGTTTTGCACATTCATCTGAAGTTAAAATCACTCTCACTATTCTCTATAATATTTTGCTACCTGCTGAGAGGTTGCTGAATTTATACTGTGAGAAAAGAGCATGAAAAGTGCTTGATACTTTTGTTTTAAATTTGTCTCTCCACTTTTCTTGGCACCATTGACATATTTTAGTGGATTAATATCTGCACTAAGGTAGCTCGGCTGGGAATTTCAAACTAATTTGTTAAATTGTTGGACAATGCTATAAAATAGGCTCATATCTTACCAAATATGCCAAATACCTTTTTCACAAAGAAGATGGCTAAAAATCTTGCTGGGAATTGAAGTGAAAGTTTTTGAACTAAACCAAGACTGAGCCAATGAATGGCAAATAAAGTTATGTTCAATATAATTTGATGGTGTGCAGTAGAATTGGTTAATACAGACAGATACATATCTAACTGTTTTATTTGATTGCTTTGACAATAGGAATTCCTAATGCAAACAAACCCTCCAGATATTAAAGAGGTTGACAAGGCACCTGACAGTACAAAATATATATGGTCGGTGACAAGTATTGCTGTATAACATTTTACTGACCAGCCAATTACTTATAAAGAAAATACTGAATTTTCACCTGCAACTATTATTTAATGGAATATCAAGTGACACAAATGAAAGATAAACAAATGGATTTGAGGTACAAAGGTAAACAAAAATGCTGGAACAAAAACTCAGCGGGTGAGGCAGCATCTCTGGAGAGAAGGTTTCGGGTCGAGACCCTTCTTCAGATTGATTTGAGGTACAGATCGGTCTTGACCTTATGGAGGAGCAGAATGGGATTGAGAGACTGAAAGCCTTAATTCTGTCTATATATAATGCATTTAAAAGCAAAGACAAACAAAGATAAGTAATTTCATCCAGGTTGCTTCATTATGTGTCAGCATATACCACATTAGTCACAAAAGAGCTGTTTCGTATTTCTGTCTGCACAAAAAAATATCCCAATGTCCACCTGCTAATGGTTCATTGTTGTTCGTGGAAATATCAGGCATTCAAAGGTTTCTTAATAGCAAAAAGTAATAGAGGTTGTTTGTGCCTGCTGATCAAACACATTTTGGCACTGGGTCAAGTTTTTGTAGTTTAACTTTTTGGCTAAATGCCAATGATTTGTTAACCAGATTAAAGTTGTTCTAAACTTTGCTGCTTGTATTCTGGGAATACACAAAGACATCCCATCTGGCTGACTAGCTTTAATAGATGGGTATTATGCTGAAGACAGGAATCTTTTGCTCCTTCCCATCTAAGATAACAGATGGATGCCGCTGACATTATTTTTAACTCGGCATAAACTAATTTGTCATCAGCTGGAATCCACTAATTTTCCCAAATGAACCTATGAGACTTTTGAAGAAAACCCTCCCATTTCTGTTTAGCGCTCCCTTGCTTGCTTATTTTACTGGCACAAAGTCTTTGTTCTAATTTGCTCTTGCAAAATGCTAAGCCTTCCTAATCTCCTTATACTTTATGAGTTTATTAGTGCGTCGCCAACAACATTTTTTTTATCAATCTCAGCTAAATCTGGTTTGTTTTGTCTGTTACTTTGTGGTAATATATTCTTCCACTGATACTTCAGTGTCCACTTATTAATTACAGTTTAATAGGGTCTAATGCAATGCTAGCTTCCCTTCAGTATAAAATATATTGCATCAAATTAAAGCTGAACAGCTACAATTTGTGATCACTCAGAACTGCAAGCTAACCTCTTGACTTCCCACTTAACAATTCGGAAGTTGACACCAGAAAGGAAATACAATCAGTTTTCAAGTGATACTCTGGTGTTGAATATCCATCTAAAGGGCCTGTCCCACTTGTCCGTCATTTGCGCCTCATTTACGCGTCATATGTAAAATAGGTCGACGTGTCGTGTCGCGTGGGGTGCGTGTGGGTGACGCACGCATTGCGCATGGTGAGGCATGGAATCGCATGCAGTGGCGCATGGTATCGTGTGGCACTCCAGGATTTCTTAGTGTAACAAAATCCTCGCGCATCACCTGCGTGACGTATTGCGTACACATGCTGATTCATTGGCTACGCAGGCTGATGCATTGGTGTTGCACGCTGTATCGCGTGGTGACGCATGGTTACGTCACCGTGCGTCAACGTCCGTAAACATGCGACGCCGCCCGCCGCCCATAGGTGGTCGGCCCGCCTTTTACACATCATGTAACCTCTAACCTCGTCCACACAGACCTCTTCCTGGGTTTCTTGTTGTACTCCTGCCTGGCTGATCTGTAAGTATGAGGGCTGCTGCTCACAGAACTGTTGTTGTTGCAGAAATAAAATCTGTAGTTCTTCCATGATGGTCATGATGCAGAATAGGGAAGCAGGGTATTCTAATGACGTCACGCGCACCAGACGCATGATGACGTGTGATTTGCGTGCGACATCGCGTGCCACGACACGTCGACCTATTTTACATATGACGCGTAAATCAGGCGCAAATGACAGCCAAGTGAGACAGGCCTTTAAGGCTTCACATTGACTCATTGCACTGTAGGGCTGGGTGGAGGTGAAATCACATTATTACTAATAAACTTCATTCAAAATGATCAGAAACATCAATGATGGAAATCAACAACTAAATTGTTCATGCTGTTCCATTGTCCAAAATAATGTCTCATTGGTGCTTCTGTACTGCAGTACCAAGTTTGCCCCAATCATGGAATTGCCTCCTGTGGCATATGAAATTCAATAATAAGGCTTCAAAGCCATAGATATAATGAGTGGAGATTCCTTTATGGTTAAAAAAAAAGATCCTTTTGAACGTCATGGCTTTCACCGTGAAGTTTACATGAGCCAGATGCATTTGGTTAGCAGGATGCCTAATTCCTCCAGTGTTCAAGAGAGTTTACCAAGTAATTGTTAATAAAGCTGTTAATTTGGTTAAATTAATTCTCCTATGAAGAACCTGGAGCTACTGCTGAAAGCACGGGACACCGCTTTCAGGTCAGGCGATGCTCGAGCCTACAGTGCATCCAGGGCTAACCTGAAGAGGGGCATCAGGAAGGCCAAGCACTGCCATAAGCTCAGGATTGAGGAGCACTTCAACAACAACTCCGACCCCCGACGCATGTGGCAAGGCATCCAGGCCATCACGGACTACAGACCCTCCAACATCACCCCCACATCCAGCGACGCCTCCTTCCTTGAGGAGCTTAATCACTTCTATGGCCGCTTCGACAGGGACAATCTAGAGACAGCCATCAAGGCTGTGCTACCTGCCGATCACCAACCCCTCACACTCACCCCCTATGACGTGTACGTGGCACTGAGTAGGACTAATGCACGTAAGGCTGCTGGCCCTGACGGCATCCCCGGGCGCGTGCTCAGAGCCTATGCTGCGCAGCTGACAGACGTCTGGACTGACATCTTCAACCTGTCACTTGCCCAAGCAGTTGTCCCCACTTGCCTTAAAGCCACCTCCATCGTGCCAGTGCCAAAACACTCCACCGCGGCAAGCCTCAATGACTTCCGCCCAGTTGCACTTACCCCCAGCATCACCAAGTGCTTTGAGAGGCTGGTCCTGGCACACCTCAAAAGCTGCCTACCCCCCACACTGGATCCCTATCAGTTTGCCTACCGCAAGAACAGGAGTACGGAGGATGCCATCTCAACGGCACTTCACTCCGCCCTCTCCCACCTCGACAACAGAGACACTTATGTAAGAATGCTGTTCATCGATTACAGCTCAGCATTCAACACCATTATTCCATTAAAACTGATCACCAAACTCAGTAACCTGGGCATCGACCCCTCCCTCTGCAACTGGATACTGGACTTTCTAACCAACAGACCCCAGTCTGTGAGGTTAGACAAGCACACCTCTTCAACCCTCACCCTGAATACCGGCGTTCCTCGGGGCTGTGTGCTGAGCCCCCTCCTCTACTCCCTCTTCACCTATGACTGCACACCTGTACATGGTACTAACACCATCATCAAGTATGCAGATGATACAACGGTGATTGGCCTCATCAGCAACAACGATGAGCTGGCCTACAGGGAGGAGGTCCAGCACTTAGCAACATGGTGCGCTGACAACAACCTGGCCCTTAACTCCAAGAAGACCAAGGAGCTCATTGTAGACTTCAGGAAGTCCAGAGGCAGCATGCACACCCCCATCCACATTAACGGGACGGAGGTGGAACGTGTTTCTAACTTCAGGTTCCTGGGAGTCAACATCTCCGATGACCTCTCTTGGACCCACAATACCTCTACTCTGATCAAGAAGGCTCATCAGCGTCAGCGTCTTCTTCCTGAGGAGACTGAAGAAGGTCCATCTGTCTCCTCAGATCCTGGTGAACTTCTACCGCTGCACCATCGAGAGCATCCTTACCAACTGCATCACAGTATGGTATGGCAACTGCTCTGTCTCCGACCGGAAGGCATTGCAGAGGGTGGTGAAAATTGCCCAACGCATCACCGGTTCCACGCTCCCCTCCATTGAGTCTGTCCAAAGCAAGCGCTGTCTGCGGAGGGCGCTCAGCATCGCCAAGGACTGCTCTCACCCCAACCATGGACTGTTTACCCTCCTACCATCCGGGAGGCGCTACAGGTCTCTCCGTTGCCGAACCAGCAGGTCGAGGAACAGCTTCTTTCCGGCGGCTGTCACTCTACTCAACAACGTACCTCGGTGACTGCCAATCACCACCCCTCCCCCCCCCCCGGACATTTATTATTTTTTTATTCAAATCGTTTGCTATGTCGCTCTTCAAGGGAGATGCTAAATGCATTTTGTTGTCTCTGTACTGTACACTGACAATGACAATTAAAATTGAATCTGAATCTGAATCTGAACCAAGAAGTTCACACAGTAGACTCTATAAAAATCACAAGCTCTCAGCTTGCCCAGCATTGCTTTCTCTATGCTATCATTTACAGTACCACAGAAAGTCTTTATTGTACCTGGCAGCTGCATGAGAAAATGAAATATTAAATATAAACGCAAGTTAATTCTTTCCATATTCTGTCAGTCTGTTTGCTTTACTGATTGAAGGAGAGCTGTCTTCAACCATAATATGGAGAAAATCTTTTCAGACCTAATGGAATATAAAGGTTCGCAGGTTTCATTCCCATCAACAAATAATACAGAGGTAGAATCATGTCTGGAGTATTGCTTTAAAAACTTTGCAGCAGAGATCAAGGGGAAAAAATAAAATGCTTTCAAAAATCAATAGCTGGAGAAATACTGTCAGATTCCTCTAATTGCCTGATTCCTCAAATTATTACTTGGTCTCCTCCAGAGATGACAATAATCCTTATCAAACATGCCCGGTGGGTATTATATATGGATAAGCTGCTGGATAAGTAGGGGTCCAACACAGAATTACATTTTTGATACTTTAATTTAATTTTATTTCCAGTAAGTGGACCCAAGACTATCGTGCAAAAATCCACAATAAATATTGCTGTGTGCATTTGAAAATAATTGAAATGGACAAATTTAAAAATAAATAGTTCTTGCCTTAATTCCCACCCCTTGAAAGGCACCAGTTCATGTCGGGATCTGCTTTCATTGCCTGCTCATCCATTGCTTCACTGTGCAATATCCATACTAGAATTTGACAGCATAGAATGAGAGTTCCTACCCAGTCAATGCTGTGAGAGCTAATATTGTTTTGGCAGAGGTTGTGTCTGGGCAGATTGCATCAGAGCTGAGCACTGTTCTCTTCTCACCAGTCTTCTATTTACACACATAGTTCAAACGAAATAATAGCAGGAGGTGGACATCTTTATTTACCCTCTATAATTGAGTTGCCTGTTTACACTTATAAGAGAGGGCAACCAATCACATTTCCTCCATACTGTGGTCACATAGAGACTAACTACATCAGATTTAAAAAAAATCTCAAAACGCATCAGCGAACTAGTTGGGATTTTTAATAGTCCAATAGGTTTTCAGTCACTTTTGACCCTCGGACTATCTTTGATCGGACTTTACTTGCTTTACCTTGCATTAAATGTGATTCCCTTTCATGGTATATATACACTGTAAATAGCTTGATTGTAATCATGTATTGTCTTTTCGCTGACTGGATAGCACGCAACAAAAGCTTTCCACTGTACCTCGGTACACGCGACAATAAACTAAACTGAACTTTCACTGCTGCAGGAATTTTATTCCCAAATTTAATGTCTATTCAAAATTTCAAACTATCATGCTAGAATGTGAACACTTAGGCAACATGGGCATGGGTCCTTAATATCATTGAGTCCTGCTGTTTATCAAGCACCCATTTACAATAATCCTATATAATTCTCCCCACATTCAACACTCTACCCACAACCTGGATTTTACCACATAGTTATACATTAGAAGCAATTTACCTTGGTCAATTAACCTACAAATCTACATGTCCTTGGGATATGGGAGGAAACTGGATTACTGAGAGGAAACCCACATGGTCACAAGGAGAACATGCAATGCCACACAGAGAGCACCAGACGTCAGAGTTGAATCCGGATGTCTGGAACTGTGAGGCAGTACTTCTATCAGCCACGACACAGTCCGGCCCCCTCATAAATATTACTGCCAAAACAAAAAACATCGTAGGACAATTTGGTGATTCGGAATTCATGAAAATAACAAAGTGAAACTATCTGAAAGCAGAAAAAAGTGAACCGTATGGAATGCAAATCAGGGAGCTAATCATCACAAGTAAGAATTGATCACGGACACAAAATGCTGGAGTAATTCAGCGGGACAGGCAGCATCTCCGGATAGAAGGAATGGGTGATGTTTCGGGTTGAGACCCTTCTTCAGACCCAAAATGTCTCGACCCGAAACATCATTCATTCCTTCTATGCAGAGATGCTGCCTGTCCCGCTGAGATACACCAGCATTTTGTATCCCTTTTCAGCTTAAACCAGCATCTGCAGTTCCTTCCTATAACAAAAAAATTGATCATGATGGATTGTATGAATTCCAAGTCATTTCAATTAATGAAAAGAGCAGGGTCACTGGCTCTCAGAGAGCTGTGTTACCAAGTACACAATAAACATAAAAAGTTAAATCCTTAAATGAATGTATGCAAAGAATATATATGGAATGGAATGGCATCTGAGAGGTTGAAGTTGATCTTTTATGCCATTTACACCCAATCAAAGTGGAATAGAAAACCTAGCAGATTTTAAGAGTCCCTGATTCATTACATTCATCAGATGCTATGTAGTATCATTTAGTTTAGAGATGCAGCGCGGAAATAGGCCCTTCGGCCCACCGAGTCCATTTAAACCAACATCCCTCTTCCCATCAAAACTGCCCCCTCCATCGACGCTTTTAAGTCTAGACTTAAAACTTATTTCTACTCTCAAACCTTTTTTGTGGTCCTCTGAGGGAGCGCTGTATGTATGTATCTATGTATGTGTTATTGTTGATCTATGTACCACTGTTTGTAGCACGTTAGTACCTGCACCGATGTAAAGCACTTTGGTCTATGAGAGTTGTTTTTAAATGTGCTATAGAAATAAAATTGACTTGATTGATACCAAGCCAATCAAAGGATGTTTTCAACCTACAAACCTGTCATCTTTGGAGCGGGGAAGGAAACCTGAGCACCCAACGAAAACACCGCAGGTCATGGGAGAACGAACAAACTCTGTACAGACTAGCACCCGTAGTCTGGATGGCGAGTGAAGATCTGATTACACGATAAAAGAAGCAGACGTGGAAATAGACCACATAGCCCCCTCGAGACTTCTTTGCCATTCAATAAGCTCATGACAGGTCCAACCCCAACATCACTTTACTGCTGCCTCCCCACAACATT
This sequence comes from Leucoraja erinaceus, assembly GCF_028641065.1. NCBI lineage: Eukaryota > Metazoa > Chordata > Chondrichthyes > Rajiformes > Rajidae > Leucoraja > Leucoraja erinaceus. Next base: position 74,737,830 of record NC_073382.1, read on the forward strand.
TTCCTTGTCGATTAAATGTTGGTCAATTTCTGCTTCATCTCTTCCTGCTCTCATTACCACATCCTACCATTAGAAACCAAGGTTTAAACAAGATAGAAAGGATTTCATCTACGGGAAAAACAATGAAAATCAATTCACGTATCAGTTAACACCTAAAATGACTGATATTCAGTGCTCTATTAATCTTAAGGATCGGGATTCACATCCATTCAATCATCAAGCATTCTTTTTACCTCCCCAAGGTATTGTTTTCTATGATTCTTGCGTCATCCATCGACGACCTTATTCATGCCTCTCTTGTGATTCAACTATAATAGTTTTATTGTTTTATTGAACTGTATCTGATATTTTCCAAAGTGTTTAAATTTGTTAGTCTGCATCCCAGAAGCTAGATTGCGCCTATTTATGTTGCACATAATTTTGCTCCTATAAGCAGGCAGATGGCAAAGGTATTAAATAATAATATTCCTGTATTGATTTATTCTCTTTGAGGGATGTTGAAATCTGGAATGGTTGTTTCCCAGACAATCATTGCTTCCTGGTCTGAGAGAGTGATGAACATTTACACACTGACCCAAGGTAAATAGCTCAGTGTTGTAAAAATCCCAATGTTGAGGGAGTCCAGAACCAGGGGTCACAGTTCAAAAATAAGGGGTAGGTCATTTAGGACTGAGATGAGGAAAAATGTTCCCATCCAGAGAGTTGTAAATCTGTGGAATTCCCTACCACAGAAGGCAGTGGAGGCCAATTCAAAGAATGTTTTCAAGAGAAAGTTAGATTTAGCTCTTAGGGCTGAAAGAATAAATGGAAATGGGGAAAAAGCAGGAATGGGGTACTGATTTTGGATGATCAACCTTGATCATATTGAATGGCGATGCTGACTCAAAGGGCCGAATGGCCAACTCCTGCACCATTTTTATAGACAATAGACAATTGCAGGAGTAGGCCATTCGGCCCTTCGAGCCAGCAGTGCCATTCACTGTGATCATGGCTGATCATCCACATTCAGTACCCTGTTCCTGCCTTCTCCCCAAATCCCCTGACTCTGCTATCTTTAAGAGCTACATCCAACTCTCTCTTGAAAGCATCCAGAGATTTGGCCTCCACTGCCTTCTGATGCAGAGAATTCCATAGATTCACATATCTCCTGTGTGAAAAAGTGTTTCTTCATTTCCATTCTAAATGGCCAACCACTTATTCTTAAACTATGGCCCCTGGCTCTGGACTTCCCCAACATTGGGAACATGTTTCCTGCATCTACGTGTCCAAACCCTTAATAATCTTATATGTTTCAATAAGATGCCCTCTCATCCTTCTAAATTCCAGACTTTTTTTTATGTTTCTATAGCAGGTTGGCACCACCATAGAGATAGGGAAACAGTGCAATGAGACTACAGGAGACTGAGCCGGAGAGTGAGAAATTGAGCATTGGGGCTCAAGGTAGTGTGTTGGGGGTGGAATAGAATTGGGGCTAGGAGAAAATTACCAGGAAGAAACAATTTTCTGCTGTTAAGTATTGGTGCCAAATATGTCAAGACACATGGGGGATAACACAGGGAAAATTACATGGGCACATTAAAAAAATCAGCTGAAAATTAATTTGTTGCATAATCTGATTTGTAGGCATATTAAAAATTCAGTTCTGCACATGGTGTGTAGATACAGTTGTTCTGGAGTGATTGGATTGTGTATTCATCAGACTTTTGTGCAGTTTTGGTCTCCAAATTTAAGGAAGGAGATTCTTGCTATTGAGGGAGTGCAGCATAGGTTCACGAGGTTCATTCCCAGGATGGCGGGACTGTCATATGTTGATAGAATGGAGCGGCTGGGCTTGTATACTCTGGAATTTAGGAGGATGAGAGGGATTCTTATTGAAACATATAAGATTATTAAGGGTTTGGACACACTAGAGGCAGGAAACATGTTCCTGATGTTGGGGGAGTCCAAAACTAGGGGCCACACTTTAAGAATAAGGGGTAAGCCATTTGGAACGGAGATGAGGACAAACCTTTTCACACAGAGGGTTGTGAGTCTGTGGAATTCTCTTTGGAGTGTGGGAGGAAACTGGAGCCCCTGGACAAAACCTATGCCATGGGGAGAATGCACAGACAATACCCATAGTCAGGTTCAGTGGGGCAGTCTAGGACCAGGTCATAGCCTCAGAATTAAAGGGCATTCTTTTAGGAAGGAGATGAGGTGGAATTTCTTTAGTCAGAGGGTGCTGAATCTGTGGAATTCCCTGCCACAGAAGTCTGTGGAGGCCATCAGTGGATATTTTTAAGGCAGAGATAGATTCTTGATTATTACGGGTGTCAGACCTTATGGGGAGAAGGCAGGAAAATGGGGTTAGGAGGGAGAGAGAGATCAGCCTTGATTGAATGGCAGAGTAGAATTGAAGGGCCGAAAGGCCTAACTCTGCTCCCATCATGTATAATCTTAAGATCGAACCTGGGTCTCTGGCATTGTGAGGCAGCAACTCTACCGCTGCACCACTGCGCTGCACAGTGCTGTGACTGTGCACTGGGATAGAAGGGAGTGAGTGTTTTGAGTAATCAATGTGCTTAGTTCTGGATAGTGTCAAGCTTGTATAGCTTTGAGGTTGTTCCTTTCTAATTAATGCACGGTCTTTCGTTCTCAATTCAGTTTAGTGTCTTGTGGACAGTGAAAAGTAGATTGAGGAATTGGGAAGTGAATCACCCATTTCTGGGATCCAGACCCGAAAAACTGCCAGTGTCGCCATGTCATTCATGCAGTTGCTTCAGTTAAATTCTGGTCAATATTGAGCTGCAGGGTATTGCTGATGGGACATTTGGCGATAAGCAATCTGGTAAATGGAGCTGAGATTCAGCTGGGTCATGATCCAGTTGAACTGGAATAGCAGGCTTGTGAGATTGAATAGGTTAATGCTGATTCCATGTAGCTCATTTCAATGTCTAGATCCAATCTCTTTCACTGAATGGAATTTGAAAACCTGGGCCTCCTCCACTGTCAGAGTGAGGCCCAACACAAATTGGAGGAACAGCACCTCTTATTTTGCTTAGGCAGCTTACAACCCAGCAGTATGAATATTGACTTCTCTAACTCCGTCAATCTTGCTTTCCCTCACTCTGTTTCCCCCCCTAGGGGCACCACCCTAGTTTGCCGACTAGTTTCACTGTCCCAATTAATTTTACTGTTTGTCTACCTTGTTGTCAGCTTCTCCTCAGCTCACAACGAGCCATTCTACATTTAGTTGATCTCGTTCTGCTTTGATCTGTCCTTTTCACACCCTATATTCTTTTTGTACCCCTCTCCCAACCCTCAGTCTGAAGAAGGGTCTCGACCTGAAACATCACCCATTCCTTCTCTCCAGAGATGCTGCCTGTCCCACTGAGTTACTCCGGCATTTTGTGTCTCACTTTCAATGTATTCGTTGATAACATTTTCCCTCCTTGATGGAAGATTCAGCTCTGCTCCTACCTCAGATCCTCTGAATCCTCCAGCACATACATTTTACAACCTGTAGCCAAACATTCCCTCATCACAACACTATTCTGCTTTGCTAGATTTATTCACAATTTATAGACTTCTTTCAAAGCCTGCCGCACAACAACATCAGCCTTAACTTCTTGCAGTGACTTGCAGCACTGGAACTCAATAGAATCTCCCCCTTTTACTGAAATCTGGTCACCCTGACATGGAAAGGATGTGGAGGCTTTTGAAAGGGTGCAGACGAGGTCTACCAGAATGACAGAAACAAAGAACTGCAGATGCTGATTAATACACAAAAGCACACAAAGTGCTGGAATAACTCAGCAGGTCGGGCAGCTTAGCTGGAGAGTCATACAGCCTGGGAATAGGCCCTTCGGCCCATGGCGATCACAGTGCCCCATCTACACTACTTCCACCTTCCTGCATTTGGCCCATGTCCCTATAAAACTTTCTTATTCATGTATCTATCCAAACACTTCTTAAAGGTTGCTATACTTTCTGCCTCAACTATCTCCTCTGACAGCCCATTCCATACACCCACCACCCTTCTTCAGACTCAAGCAACAAAACATGGGACCACCCCACATGTTCCACATGGATCTGCTATCCACTGTGGTCTGCAGAGTTGTGGTACTCCATTAGTAAGTATGCATGATACTTTGGGGTATCCAAAGTCTACATCAAAATGAAAGATGCCAGATGGAGTTGCTGATAAAGGTCACTAGGACTCAAAATAGGACCACATGGAAATGGTAGGGAATTGAAGAATGTAGGTGAACAGAGGGATCTGGGAATGTGCAGTTCCCTGAAAGTACATGTAGATTGCAATTTACAGAATCAGCCATTGAGTATAGAAGTTGAGTGGTACAAGACTTGATAGGTACAATTTGGTCGCCTAATTATAAAGGATGTCAACAAAATAGAGAGAGTACAGAGGAGATTTACTAGAATGTTGCCTGGGTAGAACTAAGTTACAGAGATAGGTTGACAGGGCCTGGAGCGTCTGTAGAGGTTTTTTAAATGATGGGAGTGAGAGACAGAGTTGACGTGGAAAAGCTTTTCCCACGGAGAGTAGGGAGGATTCAAACAAGGGGACATGACATGATGTTCCTTCTTTAGCTTTGAATGGTCCATCGCAGATGAAGAAGGAAATTGAAGTCACCCACTTCCCTGACTTTTCCTTGCCTTTCCTCTCTCTTCCTGCTTGGCCAAACTGGTGGGGACATTGGAACTTGTTCCCTGCACAGGCCTTAGAAGAGGTTGGTGGTTAAGGTGGTTAGGGCCATGTGATATCGTATGATATGATACTATATACATTTATTTATTCCAGGAGACAAATTGATCTGCCAACGATCATAAAACACAAGATACATGAAACATGAAATTAAAGTGACGAGTGGAAAGGATTGGGGATGTGCAAAGATTTTGGAGGTCGGGAGGGGAGGGGAGTCAGTCTACCCCAGGGCAGAACGAGGAGGAGTTGTACAGTTTGACAGCCTTAGGTAAGAAGGATCCATTGTGGCGTTCTGTGCTGCATCTTGATGGAACAAGTCTGTTGCTGAAGTTATTCCTCAGGTTGACCAGTGTGTCAAAGCCCGCTGTGTACATATCATGAGCGACCCCTTCCACCCCTGCAACGGACTGTTCCAGCTGCTACGGTCAGGCAAACGCCTCTGCGGTGATGGAGAGGTTGAAAGGAGTTTCTGTTTCGGACTGTAAGTTATCTCCTCAGGGGCTAACTCTACAGACCAGTGTGTCCTTCCATTATTTATTATGCCCGAATATGTGTGTTATTGATTGTTTACAAGGAAGACCCAGTTGCCACTTTCATTTCACTGTATGCGTATGTGTCTGTTTACTTGACTGAAGTTACTTGACCATCACAGTTGAAAAGCAGACTGAAGTTACACCATTGAAAAGCAGCAGATTTGAAGTAAATTGTTTTGCCATTTTAACTGCATATCTTCTATAGATCATAGTTAAAACAAAGTCCCCTGGTGTAGTCTATGCATTGTAGGCCCCCAATGGTCGTGACTGACCATGGGTATTACATCCTAGTTGGTGGCTGCTTACTCCAAACCTCGGCTGGAGCAGCATCGCTTGTGGCTGAAGAGACCAATGCGGGAGTAACAGTCTCTGTGGCAAAGGTCACATTTGTGTGTGGTCTCTGGTTTGTTGAAATTGCTGCGCTCCTTTCTGCGTGTCCGCTTGTCTGCCGCTGCGTTCAACAGTTTCTCTTCCCCCATTCTGAGATGTTGGTTCAGGGTACTTCTCCATCTCGTGCGGTCAGCTGCAAGGCTCCCCCAGGACTCCACATCAATGTAGTCTATGCATTAATCCTCCATGTATAGGTCATTATATGAATAACTAGCAAATCATTAGAAGCACATGTGGCACCCAATATAATTAATCAATCCCTTTACATAAAACCACTTGCAACATATTTGATAGTTATTAGCAAACATTTTGCTAATTATGATTGTCAGTGGTAAATTAGTGAATCAGTTTCAGTTTAGTTTATTAACGTAGACACATAGAAAATAGAAGCAGGAGTAGACCATTTGGCCCTTCGAGCCTGCACCGCCATTCAATATGATCATGGCTGATCATACAACTCATTTATTGTCATGTGTATCGAGGTGCAGTGAAAAGCTTTTGATGTGGAAAGTGGAAAGACAATACATGATTACAATCGAGCCATTCTCAGTGTGCAGATAAATGATACAGATACATAACATCAAACCCACAAAAGCACAATAAATAAAAGATGAACAAACCAGTTGTGTTTTTCTCCTGGCTTCTTTAATCAGACCTGAATGTTTGAAGCAACCAATTCACTGTTTTCTGGAGGACACAACTTCTTAGCAGCCTATTGAAAAAAAACATGTGGTACAATCATGTCCTTGTGACTGGAATAACCACACAGCTTTGTGGTGATGTGCTAATATCAAGCCAACTCTTCAAATCATCAAAGTTGGAATCCTGCAAGGAGAATATCTAATGGAACTCAGCAGTAATTCAAAAATATGGCTCATGACCCATTTTGCCTATCATTGTCAGGTAGTTACAGCTTATTGTGGATGGAACAAATCTTATCCAAAGATCAAGGTAGCCATTTACTCAATAGTGAGCACCTCTGAACTGGGAAATGAATTTCAAAAATACCTTGTGAGTTTGCACAGCCGAACCAAGAATTTAGGGCTCTAACATGTATCTTGTGATCTGAAAAGAATTTAGGAAAGAATGGTGTATTTGAACAAAGAAAATGCTTGAATTTATATAGGCTATTCTTTGATATCAGAAAATCTAAAATCGCAGAAAATCTAAAAGTGCAAGAAAGGAACCTGGCTGGTCAATTTCTAAATAAAAAGGTCCCATAAACAACATTTTTATTGGGAAAACTACATATAATTGAAGAATAAAAAGAGATTGAAAAGATATTTGATTGTAATTCAAGATAAGATCAGATTTAGATAAAGTTGACAAACAAAAATATGTTCATGTAATTCATTGGGATAGGCAGCATCTCGGGATCGAGGGAATGGGTGCCGTTTTGGATTGAGACAGTACTTCAGACCTTCTTCAGTCTGAGGAAGGGTCTCAACCTGAAATGTCACCCATCCACTATCCGGAGATGCTGCCTGTCGCGCTGAGTTACTCCAGCATTTTGTGTCTATCTTCGGTGTAAACCAGCATCTGCAGTTCCTTCCTACACAACTGTAGTTCCTTCCTACACTTCCTAGCTAATGGTAGAAGGATAAAGGACACAGATTTAAGTTTTAGAACAATACATAGGGGAGTATGAAGCAAATCTTTTTTTTTTTAATTAATAAGTGTTGATGAATTGGAACTCTGTTTATAAGAGCTGTGGAGATGCTGATGATTCATGATTTCTCAATTCTTATTTTCTAGGGTGCATGCAAAACATGCTGAATAAAATTAAGTAATGATTTGTTACCCATTCATGCATCAGTTAATACATCTGCCACAAAGTAAATTCAAATTAAATTTAAAAAAAATGCTTTCTTCACATTTCCAAAATTAAAACAATATCTATATAACTAAAAGTCTCATCTTGACCACTTCATGTCTGTGCTCTATATTGATTTTAGAAAAAAAAACGCTACCCTATATCGTTATGATTTTTGACCATCTTACTCACAGTCCTCCTCCGCTGAGGCAGCCCTGATTAAAAAAGTTATGAGTGTTTAAAAAATCTTGAGATCAGCTGATTGGTCCTCTCACCTGTCAATCACCACAATGAAGGTAATCCCCCTTCCGGGGGAGGGGGGGGGGGGGGGGGGGGGGATGGGGGGGGGGGGGGGGGGGGCAAACCCCAGATGGCTGGATGTGAGTCAGTTATTCTGGAAGATTGTGAGGGAGAGGCCATGATTGTCATTCTAAGCTCTGAATCAACTGAACTGTGAGTCTGCAATGTACTTGCAATAAATGATTTGTTAGGAGGTTGAAATGCTGTGAAATTGAATTGACTGGCCTGCACTCTGCTCGAAATGCTGTGAAATTGGATTGGCTGGCCTGCACTCTGCTCCTAATGCTGTAAAATTGGATTGGCTGGCCTGCACTCTGCTCGAAATGCTGTGAAATTGGATTGGCTGGCCTGCACTGTACTCGAAATGCTGTGAAATTGGATTAGCTGCCCTGCACTTTGCTCGAAATGTTGTGCAATTGGATTGGCTAGCCTGCACACTGGACAAAATGCAATGAAATGTAATTTGCTGGCCGGCACTGAATGATCAATTTTGAGGTAAATTCTCAGAATTTCTTTGTTAAAATTTGACCGCTCAATCTCTATGTATTAAAATTGTGAGCAGCAGAACACAACAAGAGACACATCAAGAAAGAGCTGAACTTAATAAATCCCATCTTTAACATATAAATTGTTGTTATATTTTAAGTCATTCACATTTTTAACTTTAATAAATCCTTTTTCCACTTGCCGTGCCTGCGTGTTCTTCATCACAATGGGAACCTAATAGGCAGCAATGGCTGCACTGTCAGAGAGCCACTAAGAGTGCATGTGGTGGGGGGGGGGGGGGGGGGGGGGGGGGGGGGGTTGAGGGGAGGGGAGATGGATTGAATGTGTGGGGGGTGAGGGGAATGGCAAGGAGTGTAGAGGGGGGAGGGGTGAAGGGTGACTGAGTAAACTGCCTCCAAACCAGCCAAGAGTGACTGGAATGCCCACCAGCCATGATTAAGTGAGCTTCCAGCCCACCAGCCATAAGTCACTGGACTGCCAGCCCACCATCCATGAGTAAGTGAACCACCAACCCACCAGCTGTAAGTGACTGAAGTGCCAACCACCAACCATGACTTAGTGAACTGCCAGCCCACCAGCCATGACTCACTGAACTGCGAGTCCAAGAATCCATTCAGTCCACAATACCCATACTGGCCCTCTGGAAACCAGTCCCTTCAGCCCACAACATACTAGCGCTCCAGAGATCCACACAAATATAGACTTTCCTCCTTCATTGCTGTGATATGTAACAAAATATGAAAAGGTCTAAAATTAATTCTTCACCCTCTCCCCCTTCTCTCTCACACACAGTCTGTCACCTGTTTTGGGCAGAATTTCTGGCAGTTTCTGAGCTGCCAGCCTGCCAGGCCTGAGTTACAGATCTGCCAGCCTGCCAGGCCTGAGTGACTGAGCTGCCAGGCCTGAGTGATTGAGCTGCCAGGCCTGAGTGACTGAGCTGCCAGGCTTCAGTGACTGAGCTGCCAGCCCAAGAATCCATTCGGCCCACAATGTCCATATTAGCCCTCTGGAAACCAGTCCCTTCAGCCCACAACACCCATGCTAGCACTCCAGTAAGTCTCACCCCCCCACCCCACACTGGCCAGCAATATTGCAATTGGTGGAGAGGTGGAATATTGCTTTGGGGAACCAGCCTTCCTGTGTGAAGCTGAGACCCAATGGGTCCCAATTTGTCTGGTACTTACTTAAATCTACAATAAACTTTAATAATAAATTCATGTCATTGCTTCCATGATCATTGTAGACGATATAAAAATGATTACAACTGTAGCCTTGGTAACAGTGACCGTCCTTCATCTAATGTTTTTATATGGAAATCTTGTAACACTGATTAAGGAAGACTGCACAGTGATGATATTAATATGATCCTCGAATTTTTAAATGTCATTTATGTGCCAGTCTTAATCCCCAAACAAAGGTTACATTTCTGGGAAAATTAGTAATATAATATTTCATTTTAAGCACGAGCTAAGTGAAGGGGGAGGAGAATGGATAAAAATAAAAACAGCTGCAACGTAATGTTTGAATGGTGCCGTGCATATTGCATAACAAATGCCAGACTTGTCTCCACCATTCTCTCCTTTTAGTTAAGTAGAATATACTTGTGTGAATATGAGTGTGAAGAGGTTGCTTATCCTGCCATTTTAATTAAATCATAGATAGGATCTGCTACTTATTCGAGCACCTGAATCTGGCCATCATTGTATTCATGGCATTTTGGGGAGCGGGAGAACTCAAGGTTTCTAATATCCATCACATGAAAACATTGCTTCTCGATGTCCTCCTGAAAGGCCTATATTGAAATTTATAATGATGATTCCTTGTCCTTCATTCACCCTTCCAAGTACATTTATAGATTATATCCAAATATCAGCACCTCAATTGGATCAAGTCTTTCAAACTGATGCCAAGTCTATACAATCTGTGTTTACTAATCTTTTAAACCCTATTGTTTTTCTTGTGAATTTTTTGTGTCCTCTCTGCAAAGTCACAGTAAATAGTCTTGGAATCAAACCTGGAACTTCAATTGAACTCTGAAAAGGATTCTATACAATAAAGTCATAGTCAGACAGCATGGAAACTTGTTGGCCCACCACGTCAATCAATGGGCACCCTTCTGTTTTAATCCTAAACCATCCATGCCTAAATGATTCAAATGTTAGTCTAGACTCATCTTCAATCTTGTCAGTGGCCCTGCTTCCACCACTCACTGGGTGAAACAGATCAATATTAGATAATCTAAATACCTACCTCTTATTCAAAATAAATGTCCTCCAATTGCATCTAACTCTAATATGGGCAAATGTTTCCTGCAGTTTACTCTATCTATTCTCTTAGTTTAGTTTAGTTTAGTTTATTGTCACGTTTGCAGATGTACAGCAAAAATCTCCTCGTTATTAGCCTCAATAGTAACAGACCCTGTTGCATAGAGGGAAACGTGGAGATGTGTACAAGAGACGTGGAAATCTGGGCTTCTTACGTTTGTGGTGTTAGTTCCACAGTGAATGAAATTTGCTTGATTCTGTAACATACAGCAAATATAGCCATGAAGTCTTCAGCTGCCACTGAGATCACTGGGGGATCAGACTTTCATTCCACAGATATCTGTCCCTGGGCTGCAATTATCAAAATAATGGAGGGTCTGAAGAGACAACCCAAAACGTCACCTATCCATGTTCTCCAGATATGCAGCCTGACCTGCTGAGTTACTCCAGCACTTTTTTGTATTAACCAGTACCTGAAGTTCCTTGTTTCTTTGTCAAAACAAAGGAAGCACCTGACCTCAGTGTGGTTGATATCTGGTGTATCAGAGATCTGATCTCTTGGCCCAGGGATGGGCTGTGATTGTGAGTTACTGAAAATATGGACTTGACACCTGGAAGTGGTCAGCCGTCCACCTCAAGACCTGGTTCCATGACATCTAGAAGTCAGTGGGATGGTCTTTCAATTTTTTAGAATATCTTGCATATTTTTGAAGTTAATGCCACATCCCTGATTAAAAGCCAACATTTCAGTCATCATTGTAATAAAGGGACTATCCCACTGCGGCGACCTAATTGGTGAGTTTAGAAGAGTTTAGGAGAGTTCGAAAAAAAAATGTCATGTTGAAGACCAGCTTCGACTAGCTTTGGGAAAATTGGACACCGAATAGTGGAGAGTGAAGACGACTTCCTTCGATCTCCTTCGACCTCCCTTCGACTATGTTGAAGACTATCTACAACTTCCTTCAATTATCTTTGACCACCCTCGATTACCTACGAATACCATGCCGACCTACTATGACCTACTTCGACTAAACGTACGAGTAAAAAAAATATTGGCGACCTTTTTTTACTCGCGGGCATTTTTCATCATGTTAAAAAATACGCCGCGACTTAGCTGAGGCCTCGAGAACATGGAGACTACTCTCGAGCATGAAGGAGAATTACAAAGACCTCCTAGGACTTTGGGTCGACCATGCAGCGAGTATGAGTCGAGGGCAAACTCTTCAAAACTCGCCAATTAGGTCGCCACAGTCGGACAGCCCCTTAAGCAACCATCAGTGTGAGTCGAGGCCCCTGCTTTTTCTGAATTACAAACACAGGCTTCTTTCTACCTTGCAGTGGTATCATTAATTTTGCATTGCAAGCTGGTTGATTGCTGTACATCCATTGGGTCTCTGTACATCAGCACATCATGTGCATGGAAGCCACCAATTCAACTTCATATTGTTCACCATGTATTTGATACAATCTACTTCATAGTTCCATTCAATTACATGTCACTTTAAAAACATACTCCACATGGATGAATTTCTAGGCTACAGTGAACTGGTCATAGTCAGCAGACCCTCTTGAGAGCAACTTAATGGTGAGTCTTGTGGGTGACTTGTGTTATGGTGTCTTAGCATGAGGCTGCAGAGTGTACACTTAATCACTTTCTGGTTTGCTTGATTGCTTCAATGTTTGGCTGAAAATCTTCAATCTTGAAGCGACTAGCTTTAGTCCATTAGATGTTATTTAACTGCAAGTGACTGGCAAAGTATCGGCATTATATTTTTAAATATACTGATTAAATCATAAAAATTGAAAAATAGAACGAGATCATTCCAGATCTTAAAAAAGGTCGATTTAAATAAGCTTGTGGTTGATAACACAATTCAATCCAATTTCTGTGGAATTCGCAGCTGTTCAATTTTATCAATTAATTTCCATTTGTTGTGGACCATCATTTTAAATCAAGCCAATTAAGAATACGGAATCTAGGGACGATTTTCTTGTCACCTTGATAACATTAGCCTCTTTATTATCAAGGGTTGGACGAATTTTCATCCACCGGTCAAATACATCGACTCTAATAACAAGTACCCACTCCCCTGGTACTTCTTCTAATCTGATAAGTCCATCTGCAATATCTCAAACGGACCCATAGGCAATGGTGTTTTTCTTCCTTCACATCCTATTCCTTCCCTGGATTGTATATCTGGCAGACCAAGCAATTGCTGCTTACCTTCTGAGCTAAAGTTTGTAGTTTTGGATGCTTCTAAGTAGCCATTAGAGTGTCCCCTACTGCCCTTGCATCACAATGAGTTGCACAGTGCATGCATTCTATAACCCATACTGCCAATTAATCTGTCATCTGCCCTGCTGGAGTGGTCCACAGTCCAGTCATACAATCCAGTACACACCCAAGTTGTCTCCACTGTTCCTTATTTCCTTTAGTAGCCTCCTCCTGTAATCAAACAATTTATTGGATGGTTGGCATCAGTTTCTCCGAGGGGGACTTGTTAGTTATACTTTTAGTCAGCCTCATAATTTTGGGTACCACCATGTTGATACTTCCCATGATACTTTCTTGGCTACCAAATCAGCATTATGATTCCCGATATCTACATTTCATAACAGAAATTTGTCTGGGTAGCATCATGGCCTTCAATAAATCTTTCACCAATTGTTTATTTGAGATTTGGGTTTCTGCGGAAGTTAGAAATCCCCTATTTTGCCATAATTGTCCAAATTCATGCACCGCACCAAATGCATACCGAGAATCAATGTAAATATTTACTTTAAAATCTTCCCCAATTATACAAGCCCTAATTAAAGCGAATAATTCATCTTGCTGTGCTGAATAGGGTGACACAAAGGCAGCTGCTTCACCATTTTCTGCTTTCTGATTAACAACTGCATAGCCAGACAATCTCTCACTCCACGGTCCAATAAATGTGCTCCATCCACATATAAGATTATGTCAGAGTTCTCAATGGGTGCATCCCTCAAGTCCTCTCTGACAGATGTTTCCTCCTCTATGACAAATAGACAGTCATGTCCTACTTCTGGTTGCTCTTCTGGGGGTGAAATAAGAAAAGAGGCTGGGTTAATCAATGTACAATATCTGAATTGCAGTTTTGTGTTGTTCAAAAGATAGACCTCATACTTATTTTGGCGGGCCATTGTTAAGTGCTAGGTTTGAAGCTGCCCCAACAATGTCAATACCGAATGTGAACTGTACACTACAATCTCCTGCTGGAGAGTCAAATAAGTAGCTGATTGTAAACTATTATATATTGCAGTTAAAGTTTGAGTGCAAAGTGGATGTCCCCTGGCTACCGGATCTAATTTAGAGGAGTAATACGCAACTGGTCTATGTCTATCCCCGTGTTTTTGAGTTAGGACTGGTTGCACATTCAGATAAAATGGTGCAATAGAGCTGGAAAGGTCAGTCGCACAATGGTCTTCCCAACGCCGCAGTTTGCATCAGCGATTTTTTAAAGTTTTCAAAGGCCTCTCATGCTTTTTTGTTAATTTAAATTCACCCGCCTTGGTGGTATAGGGTGTTAGCCCCTTGGTTTCCAGAAAGCAAACAAATATTGGCTGTCCTTGTGGCGAGGCAGAGAGAAGAATATATGTTACGTCGACTATCGAAAAGATTTTTGCTTCAGCCGGTATTTGGGCTCTGATATGGGCAGAGTTTGGCACTAGGGCATGGAGCTGTTCCACAACAAAATTGACTTCTCTCAGATCTTGTACAAGTCTATATTGGCCCTCCTTTCCGGTTTTGGAATGGCAAGAATAGGGGTGTTACAAATCGATTGGCACTTCACCAGTATTCCTTGTTCCAGCAAACCCCAAATTAATTTGACAATGCAGCTGACGGCCTGTATTGTTGTATTGAAGGAGGTGTCACCCTGTTCTGGAGAGCTACTTGGATGGGAATGATGTTCACGCATCCTACCCGAGCTGTGTCCTCCGCCCACACTTGAGGGTCCACAAACTCACATACCTCACTCCACAGATGATGACGTAAGTGGGTAACAACTGTCCTTGGGGCCTGATAAAATTCAACAACACATTGATTAGACAAATTTTGCTTTTGGTAACTGTTCAGATCTGCCATGGTGATTGCCTTTCTTACCATCGTTCCTTGGTCTTTGGCTCTTGCTAGATAGTTCACCTTTCCGGTGATGTGAGGAGCAACTCCTGCAGTTATCTTACATAGTTGTGCTGGTATATTAGTATATTTGGCAGCTTCCTCTTTTCCCTCCATTAGTGCCAACACTTCCACCTCCCAATCCTGTCCTTCATATGGTTTAAAGAAGCTTCCAACTCTTTATCCTTCCCACTACCTTTTTTTATTTATCTCTAGGATTCTTGTTAACTCAATTGGCTTCTGCAGGTTGTTTGCAAGGGCCGTTAAAAAAGCCTCTTCTATTGCACTATTGTCCGCTATTATATATGCTAGAGCTTCATGCGATTGATGTCCTAAATTTGTTAGGAACCAGGTGTGTTCACTTGGGGTAATTATTTGCTGGAGCTTGCCCATAGATCTCCGGAATCTCTGTGGTAAACATGCATTGTAATTCTTAGGCGATCCACAAAAAAACAGGTGATTTTCTACGATCGGGTATTTGACTGAAAATTTCGTTGGGCTTCCATGGGGTATAGACTCTTATTATTTGCACTCACTGCATTGGCCGGATCGAAAGAAGGATTAGGCATTTCCTTGACAGGGAACTGTCTTAGGGTTCTTTGTTTATTTTTTTTACTTTCTGCCATATTAAGATCTATCTCGACTTCTTCAATTGTTGTCTCATCCTCAGATGTATCTTCCCCTTCACTAAGGTGTTCACGGTACCTGCTAAATGATTCCTTTACATCTCTCACTACTCGTTCAATTTGTCTAGGTTTAAGTTCGCAAGAATGCCCTGGTTTTTGTACCCGTCCTCTCCCTTCCTTGTCCTTAACTAATAGAGTTCTCTTTCTAATTTGGCTTCTGGCACCGTGAACTCTCTGTCCACCTGTTATTAATGGAGCGGTCGGGTTTAAGTAAGTCTGTGCTATAGAATCTGATTGTCTATTCTGTTCAGAAGCTACACAATGCGTATCTGAGGCATGGGGATCGTAAGATGAATAAGGTGGTGGGCATGCATTCCTACTTTTGGCACATTCCCAATCTTCTAAATAATCATCATCATCATCATCATCCTCCTCACAAGGATAACGCCAACCATCTGATTCTCACGCTTGAAACTTATTGATGCCAGTTTGCCTGTGGACCATCATGATTTTCTTTTCCCCGTCTCTTTAATACTCTCAGGCCCCACTCTCAAGCTGCCTGGAGGTTTGTATGCTTCGGTATCATCTATTTCTATCCCTCGCTTCAGAGATGCTTCCTTCCAACTTGCCATCCTTTCAGCCGCACTATTTGCTTTCTGCCCCTCATTATAGTTTTTCCACAATCCAATTAATTCTCTTGCCTCTTCACTATCGCTAAGCTGCCAAATAATCTGTTCAATATTCTTCAATACCTTCACTGTATCAACGCCACCTTCAGGCCATAATTCACTCCCTAATTCTCTATTTAATACCCCAGAAATAATTCTCAATCGGTCAACTTTTTGTGGAAATTCGCTGCATATTTCTTGCAATGAACTTTCAAATTTGGCCGTCATATCCTTATCCCCTTGATTCCCCATTCTTGGACAATTGAAGCAACTCACACCTCCTTATCTATTCTATTCAATTCACTCCTCTCTTTTAATCCCCATGACTACCAAAATCACTCCCGATAAATGGCCAACGGCACTGAAGCGCTGATAGTCTTTCACCTTCCAATCGACTATTCAAATTCTTTCCTCGTCTCTCACAAATTCACACAATTCCCACTCTACTCTTTCAACAGTTCTCAGTCATTCAAATATTAAGGTGCTGCAGGGAACAATCAATCTCATTTAAAAACCTGTGTTCAAGAAGGAACTGCAGATGCTGGAAGATCGAAGGTACACAAAAATGCTGGAGAAACTCAGCGGGTGCAGCAGCATCTATGGAGCGAAGGAAATAGGCGACGTTTCGGGCCAAAACCCTTCTTCAGACTGATGGGGGTGGGGGGGAGAAGGAAGGAAAAAGGGAGGAGGAGGAGCCCGAGGGCGGGGGGATGGGAGGAGACAGCTCGAGGGTTCAGGAAGGGGAGGAGACAGCAAGGGCTAGCAAAACTGGGAGAATTCAACGTTCATGCCATCCGGACGCAAGCAACCCAGGTGGAATATGAGGTGCTGTTCCTCCAATTTCCGGTGTTGCTCACTCTGGCAATGGAAGAGACCCAGGACAGAGATGTTGGATTGGGAATGGGAGGGGGAGTTGAAGTGCTGAGCCACCGGGAGTTCAGGTAGGTTATTGCGGACTGAGCGGAGGTGTTCGGCGAAACGATCGCCCAACCTCCGCTTAGTCTCCCCGATGTAAATCAGCTGACATCTAGAGCAGCGGATGCAGTAGATGAGGTTGGAGGAGATACAGGTGAACCTTTGTCGCACCTGGAACGACTGCTTGGGTCCTTGAACGGAGTCGAGGGGGGAGTTGAAGGGACAGGTGTTGCATTTCTTACGGTTGCAATGGAAAGTGCCCGGGGAGGGGGTGGTACGGGAGGGAAGGGAAGAATTGACAAGGGAGTTGCGGAAGGAGCGGTCTTTGCGGAAAGCAGACATAGGGGGAGATGGGAAGATGTGGCGAGTGGTGGGGTCACGTTGGAGGTGGCGGAAATTGCGGAGGATTATTTGTTGTATTTTCCGGCTGGTGGGGTGAAAGGTGAGGACTAGGGGAACTCTGTCCTTGTTGCAAGTGCGGGGATGGGGAGAGAGAGAGCAGTGTTACGGGGTATGGGTGAGACCCTGGTGCGAGCCTCATCTATGGTGGCGGAGGGGAATCCCCGTTCCCTGAAGAACGAGGACATTTCCGATGCCCTGGTGTGGAACGTCTCATCCTGGGAGCAGATGCGGCGTAGGCGGAGGAATTGGGAGTTGGGGATGTATTCTTTACAGGGGGCAGGGTGGGAAGACGTGTAGTCCAGATAGCAATGTGAGTCAGTTGGTTTTGTAGTGTATGTCAGTCAGATGTCTGTCCCCTGCGATGGAGATGGTGAGGTCAAGGAATGGTAGGGAAGTGTCGGAAATGGTCCAGGTGTATTGGAGTGCCGGATGGAAGTTGAAGATGGAAGAGTGCCGGATGAAAACCCTTCCTGCAGCTTGTCTCCTTTACCCAGGACCACCTTAATCTAAACACATGCAAATGAACTCCAAGCACGCAAGCAAAATCGTATACAGAAAATAAATTTTACCACATTATTATTATACCCAACCACATTCCTGTAATAATCAAACTTTGTTTATTAGGAGCACAGATAAACAAATACAAGGACTTTCACAGGCATCATCACTGTCAACATAGCCATGAATTGCAACTGACCATTCGAAGGGTGGCCCCCTTACATATTTCCTGCAAACTACTGTCTGGTGTTTGCCGTGAACATTCTCAGAGGATAGAGTCATTTCTAAATTGCTACTGAGCTCAAGTAATTGTTTGGCAAAATGGAAGTAGCAGCACCATTTGAGTCAGACAAGTTCAGAAAGCTAATCTGTCGTATACATATTCTGTGGGCTGTGTCCTTCTGTTCTTCTGTCTCTTGTGGAAAGCTTTGTTGCCAACATTGCTGTATCCATGCACAAAGGACTTTATTTATCTGCTGTGCTGTAGGAAATGTACCTTTATTAATATCACTCTTGATAACTAATTAGTGCCTCACAATTGACAAACTCAGTGAGTTCCTCATTGCTATCAATATTATTAATGGTAATTTAGGTATGTGTTAATATTAACATTATATGGTGAACAAACCTATAATAATGACAATGCCTGTATTTCCAGAAGTTTAAAACAGTTGCCTAAAATTTAGTTCCACAATATTATATTCCGATGACACTTGTCAAGGTGGCAAACATACGCATGCAAACCTGGTGTCAATATTTTTGTTTAAATCATTCTTTATCCTCAGGCTCTTGGCACCATTTATTGTCCTTTCCTGCTTCATTTCGTAGAAGTCTTGTTGATTTAGGGACTTCCTCATTGGTGTGGAACCAGACTCACACAAACTGATAGGTCATAAAGGGCAACTGGTTTGCTTCTCTGAGAGGGAATAGTTAACTAGTTGAGTTTTACAATAATCGGACAGATTCAGGATGTTTTTTTCTATACTTGTGTCGATGAGTGAGAGGTTTAATCTATTGACCAGGCTCCTTAGGGGGATGGTGGTGCAGTTATTCTCAATTCATTCAGATGCAAATCTGATAGACTTATTTCAGAAAATAACATGTTGGGATAGAGTAATTTTATCACTGTATTATTTGATTAAGGAATTGGCAGAAACAAATTACATAGAATACAAGTTTCCTCCATCCAGCAATTTCTATTTTCCGTATCTACCAGCTTTGTATTTTCTGACATTTTAAAAGCAAATTTAATTTCTTAGACAGCCATGGTAGCATTATGAATTTTTTCGTCTCAGAATAATTATTCCAAGTCACTGGCTTACTGGTCCAGTAGCATATTCACTATGCAATAGTGGCCACAGAAAATGAAGACATCTATCGTGAGAGAAATAACGGCAGACTTTGCTGAATATATATGTTGCACAAATAAGGAGACTGAATGTCATTCAAGGAGAAGTGAACCAATTGTTTAAGTCAATTCCCTGTAAGAAATAAATAATATTCCTTACTTACCAAGAGAGCCTTTATATTTTCATCTAGAATATACTATCAGGAGAGAAATACGAATATATTACCTTCAGTTCTTTGTAGCATCAAATATCCAGGGGCAAAAGTCTTCATCCGTGTTCAGTACTCATTCAAAATTCTACAAAGCCAAGCTATGTTTGGAAGCCAAACAGCAAAAGAAAACAATGCCAAGCAATAAACATAAATGCAGAAATGTGATAATTGAAAGGTTACTGAAGCAACGCAGTGGGGTTTATAATCTCCCAGCTGATTTATATTCCCAATTAATAATAAACAATCTGCGGTTAGTTCTCAAATTGTCTTTTAAATCATTTGTGATTAAAACCAAGCAGGATTTTAGAAAATAATATTTTGTGCTGGGGAAAAAGATGATCCGTTTGTTGCAAAAAAAAAAATTCTCATTGATGCCCACTGTTTGCAATACCTTTGTGACTCTAGCATTGCTTGGTTCTCCAGCTAACCTTTTATGCTAACTGCAAACAGCTGAACACACATTCAGCAGCTGAAAGGACTGAACCCCTCAAAAACACCATCGGGAGGAATCAATAAATGCACACAGACCAGATGCTGATTAATATATGTCCCAGTATCTACCAACCAAAGGAGTTAATTCAAACTAACAACAAACATTTTATTAAGTAAAAGGTAGCAGGTACACGAATAGGGCAGACAGGTAGATGGATAGGACAGGTTTGGAGGGATATGGACCAAATGCGAGCAGGTGGGACTAGTGTAGCTGGGACTTGTTGGCCAGTGTGGGCAAGTTGGGCCGAAGGGCCTGTTTCCACACTGCATTACTTTATGACTCTAAAAGTATGCAGTTGGAGGACAGTTTTTCTTAATGAAGTATTCTTCACAGTTAGACCTCCAGAAATAGAGAGAAGCTGAATGTTTCTGTGCTAAACACTGCCACAATAACATTAGGACTAGTCATGTGGTCAGTTCAGCCTTACGGAGGCAATGCAAGCTTGTTTCCACCCAATATTACATACATCCTTTAATAATGACAATCAAAATGTGACATACAAATATCCAAAGTAAGTGCCCAGTTTTTATGTGTTTAGGCACAAAACCTTCCAGACAATTGGGCTGATGTCCGTCCTTTCGGATCTTACCTTAAATGTCAAGAGAGTCAAGAGTCAATTTAATTGTCATTTGGACCCCTGGGGGTCCAAACGAAATGCCGTTTCTGCAGCCATACATTACACACAAATAGACTCCAGACACAACATAATTACATTTAACATAAACATCCATCACATAACTGTGATGGAAGGCCAAAAAACTTATCTCTCCACTGCACTCTCCCCCCCCCGATGTCAGAGTCAAAGTCAAAGCCCCCGGCTGGCGATGGCGATTGTCCCGCGGCCATTGAAGCCACGCCGGGCGGTGCGAGGTCGCACACCGGTTCTTGGTGTTGGAGCCCCCGGTGTGTGCTCGCAAAGTCCCGCCGCGCGGGGCAATGGTGTTAGGCCCCGCTCCAGGAGCTCTTCGACCCCGCAACAAGGGCGGGAGAATTCGCCGTTGCAGGAGCCCGAAAAGCAGTCTCCCTCCAGGGAGCCGCGCGGGGTCGTCCGAGCCGTCCGCAGACCCGCAGTAGCAGCCTCCGACTCAGCAGCAGCAGCAGCAGCGGCATCGGCAGCAGCAGCAGAGTTGCGGCCTCAACGACACCTGAGACCCGACGAGAAAAAGGTTGGGTCTCCAGTGCAGGGAGAGATTCAAAAGTTTCCCCCCCCCCTCCCACCCCACCCCATCCCCCCACACACACACCCCAACATAAAATAACAAAAAAACTACACAGAAACACAGACAAAAAATAACAAAAACGCGGACAGGCTGCAGAGGCCGCTGCTGGCCAGAGCCGCGCCGCCTACCGGTAGGTCATGGTGCAGCTCACCAAGTGTATTTCAATGAGTGATGACCCTCCGGTATTTCTCAACCTACTTTCATCCCTCAAGCCTCTTCCAACATGATACTAAATGACCTTGTATAATCTGAGGTGTAGCGTTACCATCTGCCATGTTCAATACCCAAATGATGCGGACCTCATTTTCATTGCATCTCCAACTCTTAATATTGGCAGGTCTTTGGCATCTCTGTGTAGTTGTGTGCTTGTTTTCCCTTTGCTGACAATTATCCTCCTGTACTTTTTTTTTTAACCTTCCTGTACCAACTGTTGTTGGAAATAGATTTCATGTTAGAATTCTCACAAGTCTATGAGCCAAACTGGTCGTCATCCATTGGGCTGGAATATTAGACTTGTATATAACAGGATTGAGCCTTTCAGGCCACCTTTCAGGCCACCATTTCCATCCATCTGCACAAATCCCAATAGTGTGTACTTGAGCCATATCCCTCTGCGACTTGCAATGTAAGTGCCTTTTTAAATGTATAGGAAGGAACTGCAGATGCTGGTTTAAGCCTAAGATAGACACAAAAGGTGATGGCGTGACAGGCAACATCACTGAAGAGAAGGAATGGGTGACATTTCAGCACAAAAGACAGGGGTTTGAAGAAGGGTCAACACGAAACGTCACCCATTCCTTCTCTCCAGAGGTGCTGCCTATCCCGCTGAGTTACTCCAGCTTTTTGTATCTAAGTGCCTTTTAATATATCTCTTAATCATCGTAATTGTACCAGATTCCACCTCCCCTCTTTCAGGGTGCTCCAGTGTGTGAAATTGTTTTATCACCAGATCCTATTTAAACTCCTTCCTCTCACCTTAAACCCATCTCCTTTTCTACCATGGAAAAAAAAGGATTCTGACTATTTACCCTATCTATGTATCTATGCGGCAGTGCATTAAAATAGATTAAATATAAACACTCCTTATTAAGCTCTGCACTATTTGGCTCTTGTGCTGATATTTTTTTTTTTGGTTTGCATAGCTCTTTGAAAAATATCTATCATCTTCACAGTATGCTGGCTCACCTTCATTATTCCAATCAGGTTTCTTGCATCCAGGCAAATTCTAAGCATGCCACTGATTTGCTAATATTCACCAGCCGAGGTAGACATGACTACTGGGGGCCATTATTATTGACCCAGCCAATTTCTCCAACTTTGCTTTGAATTTCTCCTCGAGAGAAATGTCCCCGGTGTTGGAGGAGTCCAGAACCAGGGGACTCAGTTTAAGAAGAAGGAGTAAGCCATTTAGAACGAAGATGACGAAACACTTTTTCACACAGAGAGTTGTGAGTCTGTGGAATTCTCTGCCTCAGAAGGCGGTGAAGGCCGGTTCACTGGATACTTTCAAGATAGAGCTAGATAGGGCTCTGAAAGATAGTGGAGTCAGGGATATGGGGAGGAGGCAAGAACGGGATACTGATTGGGGATGATCAGCCTACTCCTGCACCTATTGTCTATTGTCTATTGAGATAATGGAACATGCCACGAAGTGTGTACCATTAGCTCATCTACACTAAGATGGGATTTGCCGTTTATTTCCCTGTTTCGTGTAAACCATCTACATGTTTATCAGTGGCTTATATGACTGTGATTTAAGGGCCTATCCCACGAGCATGCGACTCCATGCAGCAAGCATGACCTAACGTGGTCACATGAGCCATGCGGCCTCGCGGGGCCGGTCCCACTTCGATCTCCGGAGCCGTATGGAGTTGTGCGGGGCTGGTCCAGACATCGCACGGGGCTCTGAAAAACTGACCGTGTTCAAAAATTCTGCGCGGCAACGCCTGCCGGCCCGCAGCTGCCGGCCCACAGCCGCCTCGACGCCATACGTCACACGCGAACTTCCCGCGGACTTCGCTCGAAATTCACGTCACTCACTCGACCCCCGCTTCCGGTTTGGTCGCGCTCGCTGCATGCAGGCGCAGGCTGGTGGGACCGGCCCTGTACGGGGATCACTCGGCCACCGCGCGGCCCCCGCTCAGCCCCCGCTTCTGGTTTGGTCGCGTTTGCCGCATGCAGGTCGCATGCTCGTGGGACAGGCCCTTTATTGAAGTGATTTTCATGATCCTCTCCTGGCATATTTCATCAGTCGCATCTGCTGTACTGTGCTACTTCTAAATCAGGGTGTAACATCTTTTTTGTTCTACACAGTGAACTCCACCTTGTTTCTCCCTTGATACTTTGGGTTCACTGCTATCAGAATGCATTATCAATGAGTTTCAATGTAAGCTTGTACATTAATAACATTTGACTCAATGGTTTCAATAACATCACCTCAAGATTGAAGGTTTGCTTTTGAAGGACTTTACTTATTGCTTGTGGGTTAAGTAGAAATGTAGGAGGAAACTGGAGCACTTAGGGGAAAGACATGGAGTCATATTGAAAATACATAAATTCCACACAGACCAGACAAGAGGTCGGGATTGAAACCAGACAAAAGGTCAGGATTGGTCATTGGAGCCGAGAGGCAGGAGATCTACAAGCTCTGTCACCGTGTATCACTCTATGACATTGGTTGTCCAATATTATATGTGTATATTGTCATGATGAATGCAAATGCAACATTATACGTAAACTGAATTAAGACATCACAATTGTTATCAGGATTAGAATAGTTTGGCCAAGGCCTGCAGATATTGCTTATTAAGGAAATTTGAAAGGAGGGTGTGAAATGCAGAGCCAATTGCAAAAGTGAAGTCATGTCATGGTGAATATCAATGTGATACAGATAACACTTCAGTTTGGGACCCTTCAGACAGACAAAACAGGGAGGTAGAGGCTGGACCAGAGTGTGGGCTCAGGGCAAATTCTGGAAAGTGATAGTGGATACAGGTGAGGGGGATGATTTGCAGATTGATGGAGTAGGCAACGGATGCAAGAGGTGAAAAGGAGGCAAAATAATGGCAGATAAGGAAAGAAGAGGAAGTGAAAAAATGTGAAGTGGAGGAAGGTCTTTGTGGATTCTACCTTGTCTCCCCATGTCCAGTCCCTTCCAACCTACACCCAAGAAACCTCACATGCTCTTCTTTAGTTCAATAACTTCCAATTTCTACTATCCCCTTGCTTCATCTTTCCCATGAATATCCAGTCCCACTACATCTTACTTCCCCATGAGGAAGGCCCCAGGGCCCCCCAAATTCTTCTTTGAACAGAAAAAAAAATCTTTCCTCCACCTGGCTGAAATTGTCCTTTTCCTTTACAAGTTCTCCTTTGACTCCTCGCCTTCTTCAAGTCAAAGAGGTAGCCATGGGCAATCTCATGGGCTCCAGCTGTGCCTGGCACCATCACCCAACACTTTGTCCACTACGTCCACAACTGCATCAGGGCTGCCTCTTGCACTTGTGCAGAACTTGTTGATTTAATGAACTTTATGACAGACTTCCACTCTGCCCTGAAATTCAGGCTATCTCTGATACTTCTCTCCCCTTTCTCTATATTGCTGTCTCCCTCATGGCAGAAGGACTTTATACTGACCATTCCAGATTCAAGTCAAGAGTGTTTTATTGTCATATGTCCCAAACAGAACAATGACATTCTTACTTGCAGCAGCGCAACAATATGTAAGCATAATACTCTGTAACTATATAATTTAAAAAATCTTTATGCGAGAGGAAGTTCAAGGGAATTGCAGGACAACAGATGTGCCATTCTAAGCGTTCAAAAAAACCAAGATGAGAACCAAAAGTTCAGCATGAGGCATTACTGATTTAGCCTGACACAGATGATGCAGATGGAAAAGATGCGACTATGTGAGTTCTGCGACATTGTTCAGTGTCCGCGAATAGAATTTCTGAATGACTTGAATCAAATTGCAATGTGGAAGCAGTTCCAAAGCTCTGAATAGCCTAAGAGAGATGCATAGCAAATGTAGACTGATTAATGTAAGGCAAAAACAGTTTTACCAACGTGACAAGACTCATTGCAACATTGGAAGTCTAGGAGATGATTCAGAAAGGGAAGGTCAGAGGTGATAATCCAGAGTCTTCAGAAGGGGAACAGGAATGAGGAAACAATGTCTGCAGGAGTCAGGATGAAGTACCTGGTGAAATCTAAGGCAAAGATGTAGTTGCTTAAAAGAAAGCAAAATAGCAATTGTTGTGATGAAGATCAGACTGTCCAGTAATATACTAAATTCAATATATAAATGTAATTTATGTAACTTGAGAATGTACAATTAGTTCTATTTGCAGATGACACTAATGTAGATGGGTCTCATTTTGGGAAGTAAAACCAGAGCTGGACCTTTATAGTGTGTGCCAAGGCCCTGTGGAGTGCGTCACCAATCCATGTTCTCCAGAGATGCGGCCAGACCTGTTGTTACTCCAGCACTTAGTGTCCCTTTTGTGTATTAATCAGCATCTGCCGTTGGCCTGGACCTTATTTTATGGAGCATAGGAGGCTGAGGAATGATCCTATAGAGGTGTATAAGATGATGAGGGGAATAGATAGGGTGAGTGTAGACAGTCTTTTATCCAGGGTAGGGGAATCAAGAACCTGGGGAACATACGTTTAAGGTGAGAGGAGAAAGATTTAATAAGAATCTGGGGGGCAATGTTTCACGTACAGTGTGGTGGGTGATTGGAATGAGCTTCCAGAGGAGGTAGTTGACGTAGGTGCTGTAACAACATTTAAAATGCATTTGGACTGGTATATGGATGGGAAAGGTTAAGAGCGAAACAGGCCAAACCCAGGCAGGTGGGACTAGCATAGAAGGGACAGTTTCTGTGTTCCATGACTATGACTCATTGATAGGGTTTATAAGAACTATTCAGTATGTATAGTTTACTTCAGAAAAGATTGCGGCCAGAAATATGTAATACAATGTAGTCACAATTATGAAGAGAACAACTTTGAAGCACCAAATCGAAAAGTCTGAAGAAGGGTCTCAACCCAAAACTTCACCCATTCCATCTCTTCAGAGATGCTGCCTGTCCCGCTGAGTTACTACAGCTTTTTGTGTGTATCATCGGTTTAAACCAGCATCTGCAGTTCCTTCCTACTCAAATGGAAAAGAGTAATATGTTAACAAATATGTGTGTGAGGCTTAGCTGGAAAAGCAATCCATTGTAATTAACACCCTCAGGAGTGAAAACAGAACTTTAGTTTAGTTTAGTTTAGAGATACAGCATGGAAACAGGCCCTTCGGCCCACTGAGTCCACATTGACCAGTGATCCCAGCACATTAACACTACCCTACACACACCAGGGACAATTTCTTCAGACTTACACCAAACCTGTACGTCTTTGGAGTGTGGGAGGAAAGCGAAGATCTCAGAGAAAACCCACGCAATTACGGGGAGAAAGTTCAAACTCTGTACAGACAGGACCCGTAGTCAGAATTGAACCTGGGTATCCAGCATTACCAGCATTGTAAGGCAGCAACTCTACAGCTGCGCCACCGTGCTGCCCTAAGCTAAGTGAACAAAAAGACTGAGTGAATTTACTGTTAGTTGATTTTACAACCCTATATTGATATTAGTGGGTAATAGCTGTATAATTTTATGTACAATATCAGTAGTTGATGATTTGTGTCAGTTTATACACTTTTGAATGAAAAGCATTACATTGTACTTTATACATTGTACATTAAGGTATAAGATGTGTACATTGGTTCTCCTGTACTATTCTCTAAGTCAGATAATATCATCCTGGTGGGGAAAGTTAAGGGCCTGGCCCACTTGGGCGTTATTTGCATGTCACGCGGGTTGCGTGCGAAGATTTCGTGAATCCCAAAATCCTGGGGAGCCGCGCGCAACCGACCGTTACTGCCTACGTCACCAGGCACCATGCGCGCATAATGCACGCCATGCGCGCGTAATGCATGGCATGCGCGCATCACGCGTGCGTCGTGACGCATAAATGATGTCGCGTAAATGACGCGCAAATGACACCCAAGTGGGACAGGCCCTTTAGTTTAGGCACACAGAAATCTTTTAAAAGGTTTATTGAATAAAACAATCAATTGTTACCAATAAAATAATATAAACACAAAGAATACAAATAATATGAAATCACTGACATAACATACGAGAAACTGTCATAATCTAAAATGTACTCCTTCTCAGGCAGTCTCTCAGGATCAAGGATGACTTACTTACACTCAGTTTGTGTATTGTGTGGTGATTAATAAGGCCATCATGAGAAATGTAGGCTGTTGCACAGAAGGGGCTGGACAAATCTGACAGGGTGGGCATGTGAGGATAGTTTGTGAGGGAGTGCTCTCCTTGGGCCACTCATTCAAGGCTGACTGCTCTCCTGACGCATGACCTCAAGGTTCTCAAACACTGCCCTAATAGCTCTTTGCTTTGATTGATGATTATCCAGAGATCCCAGGAGTCGATACAGATGTTCTATTTCTTTAAGGAGCCTTCTAACACATTTTTCATTTGTTTCCTCCATCCATTTGTTATTTTGTTCCCGTGTCAGAGCCCGGGAAAGAGTTTGATTTAGGACTCAGGGATTAGTCATTCAAAGAACCTGACATGCCCAAGATAGCCAGGGCGGCCATGGTGGCGGAGTGGTAGAGTTGCTGCCTTACAGCACTTGCAGCGCCGGAGACCCGGGTTCTGTCCGTACGGATACTGTCTGTTAGGAGCTTGTATGTTTTCCCCGTGACCTGCGTGGGTTTTCTCCGAGATCTTTGGTTTCCTCCCACACTCCAAACACATACAGGCTTGTTGGTTAATTGGCTTTTTATAAGTGTAAATTGTCCCTAGTGTGTGTAGGATAGTGTTAATGTGCGGGGATCGCTGGTCGGTGTAGATTCAGTGGGCCGAAGGGCCTGTTTCCGTGCTGTAACCCTAAACTAAACTAAATTAAACTAAACTTAACTGGCTGTAACTAGAGCCCTAGATTTGATGCTTTTGGTCTGGGACATGGCACCAAAATTAGTTTGCTTATCCTTCCTGTAAATTTGGAGACTTTTGCAGACATGGTATGGGTGGTATCTTTCCAGTACCTTAGGATGCCTGCAGTTGGTAGTCCAGGTCTCTGAAGCCTGTGAGAGAGGAGGGATCAACATTGCTTGGTAGACCATGCATTTTATGGCAAGTTTGAACTCTTGATTTTCAATTATCCTTTCGCTCAATCAAAGCTTGTGCTGGGCCATTTAAGGCACCAGTCAATTTCATCATCGTTCACCTTCAAGCCACGAGGTGGTTCTCAAGATATGGACAGTGATTATATTTCCCAAGTTTGTTTTTGCTGTGAACCTTCATTGTCGGAGGGTTGTGTGGTTCAGTTTGTTTGCTCGTGTGTCAGACGACGTGTAGCTCGCTGTTGGCTTCTGTCGTCATCCAATATGTTGACACAATTGGTCGCGCAACGCGTCACAGAGTACATCGTGTCGTCGTTTCCGGGGATCGCCACAAGGAAGCTTCTGTCATGATCCCCTGTGGTTCAGTGAGCCAGATTGATGGAGGATCTTACGCTTGAGAATGTTGAATGCTAAACCTATCCTCCTGAATGCTTCAGTGACACTAGTGACAATGGCTTGGAACTCAGTCTCTGAGCTTGTGCTAATACAGAAATCGACTCCATGCTGGAACTTAACTCCCAAGGTTCAGGTGACCTTATATTGCAATTAACCATATAACCATATAACAATTACAGCACGGAAACAGGCCATCTCGGCCCTACAAGTCCGTGCCAAACAACTTTTTTCCCTTAGTCCCACCTGCCTGCACTGATACCATAACCCTCCATTCCCTTCTCATCCATATGCCTATCCAATTTATTTTTTAAATGATACCAACGAACCTGCCGACACCACTTCCACTGGAAGCTCATTCCACACCGCTACCACTCTCTGAGTAAAGAAGTTCCCCCTCATGTTACCCCTAAACTTCTGTCCCTTAATTCTGAAATCATGTCCTCTTGTTTGAATCTTCCCTATTCTCAAAGGGAAAAACTTGTCCACATCAACTCTGTCTATCCCTCTCATCATTTTAAAGACCTCTATCAAGTCCCCCCTTAACCTTCTGCGCTCCAGAGAATAAAGACCTAACTTATTCAACCTATCTCTGTAACTTAGTTGTTGAAACCCAGGCAACATTCTAGTAAATCTCCTCTGTACTTTCTCTATTTTGTTGACATCCTTCCTATAATTCGGCGACCAAAATTGTACACCATACTCAAGATTTGGTCTCACCAATGCCTTGTACAATTTTAACATTACATCCCAGCTTCTATACTCAATGCTCTGATTTATAAAGGCTAGCATACCAAAATCTTTCTTTACCACCCTATCTATATGAGATTCCACCTTCAAGGAACTATGCACGGTTATTCCCAGATCCCTCTGTTCAACTGTATTCTTCAATTCCCTACCATTTACCATGTACGTCCTATTTTGATTTGTCCTGCCAAGGTGTAGCACCTCACATTTATCAGCATTAAACTCCATCTGCCATCTTTCAGCCCATTTTTCCAAATGGCCTAAATCACTCTGTAGACTTTGGAAATCCTCTTCATTATCCACAACACCCCCTATCTTGGTATCATCTGCATACTTACTAATCCAATTTACCACACCTTCATCCAGATCATTGATGTACATGACAAACAACAAAGGACCCAACACAGATCCCTGAGGCACCCCACTAGTCACCTGCCTCCAACCCGACAAACAGCCATCCACCATTACCCTCTGGCTTCTCCCATTCAGCCACTGTTGAATCCATCTTGCTATTCCGGCATTTATACCCAACAGTTTAACCTTCTTAACCAACCTTCCATGAGGAACCTTGTCAAAGGCCTTACTAAAGTCCATATAGACAACATCCACTGCTTTACCCTCGTCAATTTCCCTAGTAACCTCTTCAAAAAATTCAAGAAGATTAGTCAAACATGACCTTCCAGGCACAAATCCATGTTGACTGTTCTTAATCAGACCCTGTTTATCCAGATGCTTATATATATTATCTCTAAGTATCTTTTCCATTAATTTGCCCACCACTGAAGTCAAACTAACAGGTCTATAATTGCTAGGTTTACTCTTAGAACCCTTTTTAAACAATGGAAAAACATGCGCAGTACGCCAATCCTCGGGGACTATTCCCGTTTCTAATGACATTTGAAATATTTCTGTCATAGCCCCGGCTATCTCTACACTAACTTCCCTCAATGTCCTAGGGAATATCCTGTCAGGACCTGGAGACTTATCCACTTTTACATTTTTCAAAAGTGTCAGTACTTCTTTTACTTTGAAACTCATAGTATCCATAGCTACTCTACTCGTTTCCCTTACCTCACAAAATTCAATATCCTTCTCCTTGGTGAATACCGAAGAAAATAAATTGTTCAATATCTCCCCCATCTCTTTTGGCTCTGCAGATAGCTTCCCACTCTGTCTCTCCAATGGACCAATTTTATCCCTCGTTATCCTTTTGCTATTAATATAGCTGTAGAAACTCTTTGGATTTACTTTCACCTTACTTGCCAAAGCAACCTCATATCTTCTTTTAGCTTTTCTAATTTATTTCTTAAGATTCTTTTTACATTCCTTATACTCCTCAAGCACCTCATTTACTTCATGCTGCCTATAATTATTGTAGATCTCCCTCTTTTTCCGAATAAGATGTACAATTTCCCTTGAAAACCAGGGCTCTTTCCAATTTTTACTGTTTCCTTTCAACCGAACAGGAACATAAAGATTCTGTACTCTTAAAATTTCCCCTTTAAATGTCCTTCATTTCTCTTCTACATCTTTCCCATAAAACAAAATGTCCCAGTTCACTCCTTTTAAATCATCTCGCATCTCATCAAAGTTAGCCTTTCTCCAATCAAAAATCTCAACCCTAGGTCCAGTTCTGACCTTCTCCATAATTATATTGAAACTAATGGTATTGTGATCACTGGACCCGAAGTGCTCCCCAACGCATACCTCCGCCACCTGTCCCGTCTCATTTCCTAACAAGAGGTCCAGCACTGCCCCTCCTCTAGTAGGTACCTCTATGTATTGCTGCAAAAAACTATCCTGCACACATTTTATAAACTCCAAACCATCCAGCCCATTTACAGAATGTGTTTCCCAGTCTATGTGTGGAAAGTTGAAATCTCCCACAATCACCACCTTGTGCTTACTACTAATATCTGCTATCTCCTTACATATTTGCTCTTCCAATTCTCGTTCCCCACTCGGCCGTCTATAATACACCCCCATAAGTGTTGCTACACCTTTCCCACTTCTCAGTTCCACCCAAATAGCCTCCCTAGACGAGCCCTCCAATCTATCCTGCCAAAGCACTGCTGTAATACCTTCCCTGACTAGCAATGCAACACCTCCACCTCTTGCCCCTCCAATTCTATCACACCTGAAGCAACGAAATCGTGGAATATTTCGTTTCCAATCACAGCCCCCCTGCAACCATGTTTCACTGATCGCCACAACATCATACTTCCAGGTGTCTATCCAGACTCTAAGCTCATCCACCTTTCTTACAATGCTCCTAGCATTAAAATATGCACATTTAAGAAACCCCCCGTCTCTTCTTCTCTGTTTATTTCCTTTTTTTTCTTTCTCCTCTTGTGTCCGAGTGCTTCCCTTTTCTGCTTCCTGCCTCCCATTCAGTCTACTAGCTTTCTTTATTTGAGTCCCTCGCCCCAACCATTCTAGTTTAAAGTCTCCCCAGTTGCCTTTGCAAATTTCCCTGCCAGGATATTGGTCCCCCTCGGGTTCAAGTGCAACCCATCCTTTCTGCTGAAGAATTGCTGAAGATTGAACAGCTTTTTTATTAGTTTAAGGATTAGATCTACTGCAGTGATATATTTGTTTGAGGTGCAGTGCTTCATTGTGGTGTGAACATTTGAGGTGAATGTAAGGTAGAATGATACAGCCTTGTATTCACCGAGATTCTTTCACTCGGTCAGTATTATGGCTTGCATGCCATCACGGGACAAATATAGCAACAGCCAAGACGTTCAAACAGCGACAACTTTCTTCCTTTACTGCTCAAGTTTCCTTTCCGATACTTATGGATTATATTAGCTGGCCCTCATAATTGGATGGATAGGAAGCAAATTAGACATTGGCAGGCATTTTGTAATATTTTATTTTCCCTTGTGATAAACTCAATAGTGAA
Source organism: Leucoraja erinaceus (assembly GCF_028641065.1). Lineage (NCBI taxonomy): Eukaryota > Metazoa > Chordata > Chondrichthyes > Rajiformes > Rajidae > Leucoraja > Leucoraja erinaceus. The sequence continues at coordinate 74,770,108 of NC_073382.1, forward strand.
AATCCAGAGGCATCCATGAGATGTTTACTGGTTCTCTATCCACATATACTGCCTGACCGGCTGAGTATTTCTGCTTTGTTCTCAGAATATAGAGGCAATCCACATGCAAGCTGTGCAGTGCTTTCAATTGTGTTGAGCAAGTGACACAATTAGGAAAGAACTGCGGATGCTGGTTTAAATCCAAGATAGACACAAAATGCTGGAGTAACTCAGCGGGACAGGCGGCATCTCTGGAGAGAAGGAACGGGTGACGTTTCATGTCGAGACCCTTCTTTAGAATTATACAACATTTCAACAATTATGCAAGTTTGCCCATCTTGAAATTGCGATTAGTCTTTTACAAGGCAATTCAAATGAGTCTTCAGGCTCAAATGAGACTGGAGTTTCATTTCAGTTTCTAGTAACACAGCATGTCTAAGCAATTGTAGGAGCCATTTACAAGATGCAAGATACAAGATACAAGATAGATTTATTCATCACATGTGCCAGATGGCACAGTGAAATGAAATTCCCATACAGCCATACAATAAAAATAAGGGACACAACACACTATAGGGTTTGACTTAAAACATCCGCACACAGCAGAATCAAAGTTTCCCACTGTGTGGGAAGGCACCAAAGTCAGTCTCTTCCTCCATTGTTCCTCGTGGGCAGGGCCTCCCCGTGCCCTCCGCAGTTGCAGCTACGGGCGGCCCGATGTTCAGGACCGCACGCCGGGGTGTTGTAAGTCCGACGTCGGGGCTGCGGGACGTCCTCAGCGACGTGAACACAGAGTCGACCCCCTCCTACCAGAGTCGGCGGCTTCCAAAGTCCGCAGGCCGCGCTGGGTGGAGACTGCCACTGGAGACCCTCTGCAAGGCGCCCCAGGACTCCACGATGCCGTTCAGCGCCGCCCGCGTTGGAAGCTCTCCGCACCAGAGCTCCACGATGTTGGAGCAGCAGCCCAATGCTCCGGAGCTCCAATCGGCGACCCGGGTAGGTATCGCCCGCTCTGCGGTGACTCCAGCGCTGCGCCGCCGCTGTAGCAGCCCTGGTCCGCTTCCCGGTCCCCGGCAGGAAAGGCCGCTCCGATCCAGCTGGTAGGCCGCGAGGTGGGGGGCGAGGATGAGACTCGGAGAAATAGTCGCGTCCCCGCCCGAAAGAAACTGGGAAACGGTTTCCCCCTTACCCCGCCCACCTCCCCCACATAGAAAAGTTAAAGTTTCCCCCAACACAAGACTTTAGACTAACTAAAAATAATAAAAAAAGATTGAAATAACAGACAGGCTGTAGGCAGAGCGTGGCGAGTGTGTAAACTATATCTCCAGTTGTGCCTGTTAGTTACTGCTGGTATTTCTGTATCTTTTTCCTGCTTGTGGGTGGGATTATATACCTAGAAAGGGGTGTCTACATTTTAGGAGGATAGCGCAGACTCAGGGATTGGGTCTTTAGTTTAGCCTTGAGTGATGGTGAGAAAACAGTTTTTTTACCATGAGATGCCACACTCTTACAAGAAGACACTCTCACACGATTATATACGACAAGGATGAAACAGCTGGTAAGAGCGGAACGTTATGAATTATTTCTTTGTTTTGTATTACCTCAATAAAAGACCAATTAATCAAGAAACAGTGACTGGAAGATTTGTTTTTACTATCAGCGAGCGTGGCGAGTGCGTAAACTATATCTCCACCACATCCCCGTGTAGTAACGGTAATTAAAAGTTGGACTTTGAAAAGTTTAGAAATTGCCATTACAGCAATATTGATGTGAATTTTTACCAGTGTTCAGGTGTTACCTGGTTCCACAGGTTAGCAGGGTTTAACAATGGGCCAGAGAAGGGGAACATTGAAACACTCGTTCAGACCTCCAAAGGCTCTCAGACAAATACGAGCCACAGAACAAGTGGGTGTGGGTGTCACCATGCTAACAGATATGCCACTTATACTGGCTTGAGGGAAATAAAACCAGTGCTCAATGTCTTCACCGTGCAGCAGTTTCTTCAGAACGTTCAACAATCCCATCAGATCAAATAGGAACAACACTCCCTATGTCTTAGGTCACTTTGGCCTCTTTTTCTTAACAAGGCACAACTTCCACAACTCACCTTAGTTAAGAGGCAATTCTAATACCCCACTCTCATCAGGCAGTAGATGCAAAAACATAAAAACCACGTTTTACCAAGTTTTGGAAAAGCTTCATCTTGCTGTTATGAGACTACTGAAAGGACCTCCTGTAATCGAGGAGTTTTCCTGGTCTTCCAATCTACCTCATCATGGACATTGATCTCTGTAACTGTGATGCTATCATGCTCTCACATTATCTACTGCATTATGGTCATTATCCGTTTATTCATGCACAGTACTATTTGACAGCAGAGAAACAAAAAGTATTTCCTATAGCATCAGGACAAGGCAACAGAAAAAAGGAGGCATGCAGTTTGCGTGGAGGGACGGCCTTCTTTTTGATACTATTTGCCATGTAGTAAATGCAAATAGTATTAAAAAAGAAACTGTATGCCTCCTTTCTCACAAACTGTATGCATCCTTTCTCTGTTTCTCTGCTGTGATCTAACAAAGAACGCCTTCACTGCACTGTACCTGATCCGGCAGCATTTGAAAGCTGTGGCATCTTCACTCCTGCTTGATGTGTGGCAAGAAATTAAGTATGGCCACAGGCCTCCATAATGCAGGCCGAGACATTTCTAATGGACACAGATTAAATAAAATCTCCTTATTGTGTACACCAAGGAAGTACTGATATTTATACTCTCAGGGAAGATAATTATCAAATCTCAGTGTGGGGTTGGATATTTTTGTCCAAAAACATGCCTAAAGTTTAATTTAATTTAATTTAGTTTAGAGATACAATGCAAAAACAGACCCTTCGACCCACCGACTCTGCGCCGACCAGCAATCCCTGCACATCTCACACACCAGGGACAATTTACAATTTTACCAAGCAAATTAGCCTATAAACTTGTTGTTATTGTACGTCTTTGGAGTGTGGGAGGAAACCGGAGATCTCAAGGAAAACCCACACAGGTCACTGGGATTACGTACAAGCTCCGTACAGACAGCACCCATAGTCAGGATCTCTGGCACTGTAAGGCAACAACTCTACCACGTAGGTAAGGTACGTAAATATGGCCTGGTTGCTGAAATCATGGCACAAAGTTTCCAGACACTGTATGGTCACAGACTCTCTGCTCTGCCCATGATCCAGTGATGCTGACAGTTGCTCCGTCTTCATGCCTCAGTGATAATAGAAGACTGGGAATTCTGGAGAAGAAATAAGTCAGTGGATGGATCACAGGAAGCATAAAAGAATAACAACAAATTCCATGAGACTGTGGACATTTTAAAGGCATGCAGGCAGTTTATGAGTTAATTTGTGATATATCATAATTAAGCTTTAGCAAGGACAGGTTTATCATTCCCAAGATATCCAGCATCAGCTTTTCTTGGACCATGTCTGGATGTGCAGACTGGACATCAGTTTTTATGATTAGTCAGCATCTCCGTTATTGTTACGGTGTCAGGCACTTACCAGATGGCAGAAGATGAATTAAATGTGGTTTCATCTTTCTTTCCCTTGCAATTCCTTATTCCCCAGACTATAAACGGATTAGGACATCTTATTCAACACAGCTTGGAAGTTTATGGACATGTTCAGTTGCCCGGTCAATTCAGTTAATCAACAATGAGGACATAATTCCTGTTATATGTATCGCTCTTTCTCCTGCTCAAGTTATTATCTAACATGCTTCAAACCCGACAGCAGAGCTGTCAGATCAAACAGTTCTTAAGTATTGAGATTGAAATTAGATTAAAGGCTTTTGGAACCAACAGATGGAAAATAACTATTTTTTGTATTTGTAGTCATGAACAATATGAAACAAAATAAAGTATATCAGTGGGAAACATAATTAATAGTAAGATTAAACGAGAACTCACCAGTTTGAAGTTTGATCTTTATTTTATGAGGAGTTTTGATGAGCGATTCCGTGAAGAAAGCCACCAGTCCGCATGCGCGTCAATCTTCAAAGCAGCGGTGTGAAATCACAGATAACAGTAATTGAAGTAACATAGTAAGATTAGAGAAGACTAGAACTACCAGATGAACTTTATGATATGAGGGTTGGGAGCGGAGGGCACGTAATCGCTCATCGTAACTCCTCATAAAATAAGGATCAAACTTCAAACTGGTAAGTTCTCGTTTAATCTTACTATTTTACTTCGGAGTCACGTGAGTGATTCCGGGAAGACTTTGAAGCTCTGTGATTTCATGCCGTGAAAAAAACGAGTCCACACAAGCACGACTGCATCAGTTGACCACAGATAAGGAAAACATTCATAATGCATACAGACATGACATAGATTTGAAACATGCTGATGCTGATAAATGAACAAATAATAATAATAGTAACCCCTCTAATCTGGGAAAACTATAAAATAGAACCTAAAATAGAGTTGGAAAATACCCCTGATCTGGCAATGGATTTAAAATAAAATGTTTGGAAACTCGATCGTTAGACCAACCTGCAGTCGGCAGGATGTGGTCCAGAGGACCAAACATAACCCTTGCTGCTGATGAAGTAGCAGCCCTGGTGGAGTGAGATTAGAAAATTAGTATCTACTCCTGTATGCCAAACCCTGTTTGAACCACCTGGAGATGGTCTGAACTGATACCTTCTTATGAGGTTTTTAGTAACTAACAAATATAGCTAGTATGAGATGTCTCAGTGACCCTGACAAAATGTTGTAAATGTGTGATCACGCATAACCAAAGGTGCGTGGGGTATGCCATGAGCACTAGCTTTAGACCTGAAACCCCTGGGCTGCCCTGCCTAACTAAATCGTAAACATGAAATATTATATTATTAGCAGGTATAACCATCCTGTCCGGTCCCCATTTATGCAATGACTGGACCCTTTGCGCTGAGAACTGCGCCAAGGGATAACCACCTTATGAGCCCCGAGTCAAAGATAGGGATAGAGCTGGAGCCCCCTAGCGAAGCAGTGTCAACACAATGTCAATATCCCATACTTCTGTGTACTTGGGTCTGGGAGAACCTGTGCAAAGATATCCTTAATAAACTGGAATCAGAGGGTGGGGCCCAACAGAGCTGGGTCCCGCTTGCTGCAGCAAATACGATGAGAAAGCACATTGAGCACAGTTAATGGGACTATAACTTAATTTATTGTCAAGGGCCCATAGCAAATGAACTCTAAGACATCAGTATCCATGCCATAATATATGTAACATAGCATTTAAACAGAATGCTTCCCATCTCCTGAAGAGAAAATGTACTGCTTTTTTGGTGATATCCCTGCACTCTGCAGTGAGCACATTTGTCTGACAACCCAAGGCGCAGGAGGTGTCTTCTTAAATTATGTAAGGCAATGAATAGCTTTATCATACAGAGGCTGGTTCCCGAGTCCAAAGGCTGAACCAGCAAGTTTTATGTTTAGAAACCCATATAAGGTTCTACTATAATTCCCAACATTTGCGGGAAACCATGGCTACATAGGCCAGTCAGACAGTATGAAAACCCTGAAGCGGGATCTTGCTGAATCATTGCAAGACCCGACTGATGAGGCAAAATGGAGCAACAACACAAAATAACATTCCTCTCTCATGTAGCGAGAATGTATCTCTCACTACTACGATGCCACATGTCTTTACAAACCGGTGAATGAGCCTGGATGCAAACATATCGATATTCGGTGTTCCATCGAGCCATAATGTCATAAAATACTTAGTGATCCAACATCCATTCTGTGTTGTCATTGATTTTACGTGATGATACACCAGCGCCAAATAAAGTTGGGTAAATTATAACAGGATATTTTGACTTGATTGCACCCATGTGACCAACATAAGCCACCACAACAGTGTATCAACCTGGAATTGAGCATGCCGATCATGCATATCCACACAACAACCCTTTAACCCATAGTATGCGCCTAGTGTCTATAGGTAGTTGATACCAATAACTGAAGAATTAGTAATTCATGCAAATCCCATCCCTCCGTAACTAGAGATGGCATTCGTAATTTTCCATCTTTGGACACTAGCAGTCTGAAATACAAGATTTATTGACCAAAACTACTGGAGCAATGCTGAATATTGTTCATCCACCATTGTGACACTGGTGGCTTCAGCTGGAAATAACATATGTCTGTAACAATGACCTAAATGGCACTTGAGAGATTACTACTTTGCACTTTGTAAGTTCTGATAATGCAAAGGCCCAATTGCACAGCTGAAACACAGCTGCTATATTGTCAGTTACACTTGATGAATAGAAGACTGCTTGATAACAAGGTTGTTACAGGCTTCTATTGATTCCAATCACTTGCCCCAGAGCGGAGTCACAGATAAATTAATAGGTAAAGGTAACACCAAAATCAATAACTGTAGTGGGTTCAACTTAAATTTAACTGGATGAATAAGGAACCTCAATCTCTCAAATATAATTGCGGCTGAAAACAGCTGATTTTAGCAAAACACAGCTTTTAGAATATCATCCAGATAAGCCATAACAAGTGTTTTTGAGCTCTGAGCAGTCCCAGCACCGGTTTAGTAAATTGATAGATGACCTGGGAGCTGAAGTTAGCCCATTTACAATGAATCATGCCCCATCCAGATACATCCCAAATGCTTCCTGGGATCCCTGTGAATGGGACCTGATTAGTATGCATCTTTGAAATCGATGCATGCCATAAAGATCTTAAGGAAATCAGTTTATTAGACAGTAACAAAGTTCCATATACTGAAAAATCTATGTTGCAAATGCGAGTTAAATCTACTATGAACCAACATCCACCATCTTTTACAATGAACAGGCCACGCCTGTCATAATTCTGTCCCTGCCTTGAATGACAACTCTGGCCAGATTCCTGAGCCTGTCTCGAAAGGTGACCCTGACCATAATACTGAGCCTGCCTCGAAATGCAACTCTGGCCAATTTCCGAGCTTGTCTCGGAAGGCAATCATAGCCATAATAATGAGCCTGCCTCGAAATACAACTCTGGCCATAATTCCAAGCCAAGCTTGGTACCCTTGTACCCTGCAATAACAACCCAATCTCATGCTATCATTATCATTTGTACAAAAACAATTGTAAATATTACCAACTTGTAAATGGTCCACTTACCCCATGTTTTGGAAGAACCAGATGCTGTTTCTTCCGAATGGTAAGCCCAATGGCCCCTGATGTGGGTTCTATTCCCGTCCTTGAGTGGAGAGTAGGAATGATAGTGTATGTGAATTCCATATTTCCTGAGACCGGCTTGGACCTTGGCCTCTGCGTAGTTTTCAAGCTGCCACCAGCTTCAGTGAACTGCTTACTGTCGATGAGGCATGGGGTGTGTTGTCGTCGATATGATGAAGCTTTGTTCGTCATTGGTACAATGATCAGCCCGACAGCTTTAGCTTCCTCATCCAGGTATACCTGTTGGATAAATGTTACCTGAAGAGAAGATTCAGTGGCCGGTTTCATTTCCTCCAATGTCACCCCTGATAATGCTGTTCACTGTCGGCACTTGTAGCATGAGGGGAACTCTGGCCCCTTCCGGGTTTTCTGCCCACGGCAGTAACCCTTTTGTTTGCGAGTATTTCCTTAGAGCCATATGTATGTGCTCCAATATGTTCCACGGCCATACTTCGAATATGAAGTCAGTTACACACTGACTGCTCGTACTCCCCTCCACACAGAGGGAGAATCGTAGGCAGCCCTGAGAACAGGTGCTGTCGCAGGCCTCTGAGGATACCTACGCTGACATGGCCCCTCCTACGGACCTATATCAGGATTTTTGCTCTGAGTCTGACTGAAACTGACCCTGAATGCTTCCCTCCTCAGAGAGGGAGACATTGTACTCATGTGACTCCGAAGTAAAATACAATGCAATATGAAAGGATTGATTTCAAGTCTGCCTATCCTGTGGTTAAATTAAACGTTTGTGTCCTCTCTGAGACACTCAGAGCCACTTTCTTTTTAAACACTTGGTTTTTAGGTGGCAGGAATATTGTCCATGCCAGGGGTGGCACTGTGGTGCAGCGGTAGAGTGGCTGCCTTACAGCGCATGCAGCGCCGAAGATCCAGGTTCGATCCCGACTACAGGTGCCGTCTGCACGGAGTTTGTACGTTCTCTCTGTGACCGCGTGGGTTTTCTCCGACATCTTTGGTTTCCTCCCACACTACAAAGACATACAGGCTTGTAGGTTAATTGGCTTGGTGTAGTGTGAACCATCCCTATTGTATGTAGGATAGTGTTAATATGCAGGGTGATCACTGGGCAGCGCAGACTCAGTGGGCCAAATGGCCTGTTCCATGCTGTATCTCTAAAATAAACTTAACACATTCAGGTGGGGAGTTCAATGTAATGTAGATATTCACATCCATTGCTACTCTCCAGTGCATACATGTTCCCTTGACACTGGACCTGTGCACCAAGCACTTTAGAATATCACTTTGACCAGAAAATTATTTGGAGCCAAAATGGGAAAAATAAACACCATGTGTTTTTAGACTTTATTTTAGAGATACGGCATGGAAACAAGCCCTTTGGCCCACCAAGTCTGCGCCAACCAGCATTCCCCGCACACTAGCAGTATTCTTACACAGTAAGGATAATTTTCAATTTTACCGAAGCTAATTCACCTACAAACCTCTACATCTTTGGAGTGTGTAAGGAAACCTGAGCACCTGGAGAAAACCTACGTGGTCACAGGGAGAATGTATAAACTCCGTACAGACAGCACCCATAGACAGGATGAAACTAAGGTCTTTGACGTTGTCGGGCAGCAATTCTATGCAACTGTGCCACTAAATAAGAATTCTGTCTAATAATGTATTGTAGCAGTGGTGAACCGAACCTCTTCCTTTTCATCATTATATTCATTTACTCATCGACCACTGAAATTTCAAAGCAAAACTATTTCGAAAACAAAACTTTCAACGCAAAAGTAAGAATGTAGAAATTTTGACATGTTTTCAGTAATCATTTGATTCAAGCAATTTGCTTTCTACTTTTAATGAAAATGAAGTATTTGAACCAGGAAAGTTGAACTACATGTTTTTTTAATTAGCTTTCAAGTCCAAAATAAATAGTTTTATTGTTATTTTACCTTGAACAAAGTTGGGAGTTTATTCACTGCTCTATTACATTTAAGTACAATTAAGTTAATAAGGAAAACACATCTCCCTGCTGGTCCAATTAAAAACGGACTGGGTAGTAGATTGTGTTTTATTTAGATTTATCATCTGCTACATATCGAGGAAACTTGTAAATGTGAGTTAAAGATTCAATTTCAATACGATATGACTATTCAGAATTACCTTCAGATGCTCAATTCTGTGATTAACTACACTAATGGGCCTGTCCCAATGGTGATTTTTCAGGTGACTGTCAGCGACTGTCAAGTTGCCGGCAGTCGCCTGAAAAACCGACAACTGGAACGGCGACTGTCAGAATGCAACACACACACACACCCCTTCCTTCACCAGCCCGTTATGCAGGCGGGCAACAGGGTAAGCGGGGGGGAGTGCGCTGTCTGAGTGAAATTCACACGGTGCAAAGCCAAGGTGATACAGACACACACCGCGATGAACAGGAAGTTTGGCGCTGTAATTAAGATGGCTAAAGCACAGTGTATGGTAAGTCCTTTAAAAGAGGGGCTGGGGGGAGAAGGGGGGAGAAGGAGGGAGAAGAGTGGAGACAATTTTTAAGAAGCCAGAGATACACGGCTGTGAAGCGGTGAAACTCGGCAGACATTTAACGTTACCGGTCGGTTATCCTTGGTTCTGAAATACAACATACGAGAATCTATGAGAATCTTTGACCTCCTGGCAACCCACCAGGACCTCCTGGCGACCCACTTACGACACGAGAATTCTCGCTACTCTCCATGGCGGCTTCATTCTTGTCGCCACTAATTATCGAAGCGACCATAATGAGGCCGCGACTATTTCCCAGAATGCTGGAACTTCTCACGACCATGAAGGTGACTCCCCGGCAAACACCCGCAAACATGTTGCGAACATGTGGCGACTGCCTAGTCTCCTGCAGTCGCCTAAAAAGTCGCCTAAGTGGGACAGGCCCATTAGAATCAGCATATAAAAAAACATTCCCCTTGAATATTATTCATTCATGGTTATTTGATGCAACGTGCAAAGTGAAAGGAAGAATGCACTTGTATTTAGGTGTAGGATGGAACTGCAGATGCTGGTTTACACCGCAATAGACACAAAATGCTGGAGTAACTCAGCGGGACAGGCAGCATCTCTGCAGAGAAGGAACGGGTGATGTTTCGTGTCGAGACCCTTCTTCAGACTTCAGACCCGAAACGTCACCCATTCCTTCTATCCAGAGATGCTGCCTGTCCTGCTGAGTTACTTGTATTTAGGTGGTATGTTCCACAAAATAAGTATGTACAGATGTAATTTATGGGTAACTCGACTCTTGGATAGTAGGAAATGAGGCTGCCGATTTTTCACCGATTATGTCCCACAGATTGCATTTTGAGACTACTTTTGGGATGTTGCTGGAAAATAAATATTGACCAAGATACCAGAGAAAACCTCCCTGTTATTTGTTTAATGGTCCGTTGGGAAACTGTAAATCCATATGAGACAGCATACAGGGTGGATTAATACCTCATCGGAAAGACTGCATCTCCAACAGTGATGCACACAAGTCTCAGCCTCTCTGATGTGGATAGACACAAAATGCTGGAGTAACTCAGCGGGACAGGCAGCATCGCTGGAGAGAAGGAATGGGTGATGTTTCGGGTCGAGACCCTTCTTCAGACTGTAAGTCACGGGAAAGAGAAACGAGAGATATAGACGATGATGCAGAGAGACATAGAACAAATGAATGAAAGATATGCAAAAAGTAACAATGATAAAAGAAACAGTCCACTGTTAGCTGTTTGCAGGTGAGAATGAAAGCTGATGTGACTTAGGTGGGCGAGGGATGGAGAGAGAGGGAATGCAGGGTTTACTTGAAGTTAGTAAAATCAAAATTCTTACCACTGGGCTTTAAAGGGCCTGTCCCAACAGCATGCAATTGCATGCGTCTAGCGCGACCAAACGGAAGCGGGTTCGCGCTGAGTTCGCACTAAGTTCGTGGTAAGTACGTGCTAAGTATGCGGTAATTAGGCGCAAAGTTTGCGTGTGACGTAATTTATGTCAAACTCACCAATCAGCTGGGCAGGAGGCGGGCGGACTGAATTTGGACGTTGCACGGCATCGGGCGGTGACGTCATCGCGCAACGGCACGCCGGGCGGTGACGTCATTGCGCAACGCCACGAGCTAGGTGTACACCATCAAGACGCTGCGTACGATGTCAAGACGCTGGATACGGCGTGGGGACGCTGGGTACGGCCTCAATGCGGCTGCGGGCCGACAGGCCGTTGACGCGCGGAATTTTCGAACTGTGCAAGATTTTTGGAGCCCCGCGCGATGTCGGGACCAGCCCCGCACAACTGCATATGTCTCCACCGATCGAAGTGGGACCGACCCCGCGAGCCCCAAGCGACCACGTTTGGTCGCGGTAGATGCATGCAATTGCATGCTGGTGGGACAGACCCTTAAGCTGCCCAAGCAAAATTTGAGATGCTGTTCTTCCAATTTGCGTTTTGCCTCACTAACAATGGAGGTGGCCGAGGACAGAAAGGTCAGTGTGGGAATGGGAGGGGGAGTTAAAGTGTTTAGCAACCGGGAGATCAGGTATGTCCAGGCGAACTGAGCGGAGGTGTTCAATGAGGCAATCGCCCAGTCTACGTTTGGTCTCGCCGATGTATAAGAGTTCACATCTTGAAGAACAGATACAGTAGATGAGGTACTCTGCTGAGTTGCTCCAGCATTTTGTTTAAACCAGCATCCGCAGTTCCTTCCTCTGTTGTGGAGTTTGACCAACTACTGAATATCCTGCTGTAGTGTTGTTCCCCCCCCCCCCCAGTACAAATTATTCCTCTGCAAAAATTGGAAGTGTAGAGATTATAATTTATTATTCTAGTAGGACTCAGTGCACTTTTTCTTCTGATGTTTCCCCTTTAATGACAACAAATGGTGGGTGTGTGCTTTTAGTGATATAGTGGTTTTACTGAGCAATTACTAAGTCTACATTCAATGGCTATTTTAGTCATTCGCCTTTTCACCTCAGGGTGAATTATTGTGCAGGACAGTGGATAATTCAAAGATAAATCATTCTGAGGTAGTTCCCTCATCTTGACCTGCACCTGCTGTAGCTCTGCAGTTGGATACTCCTTCAGTGATGCACACAATGTGGGCTTCTTCTTGCGTTTGAGGCAGCTGAAGTCTGCAGCAGGGTGATGCTATTCGGTTCGACATCCATAGGTGCCCGCCCGAAAAAGGACGCATCCTCCAGGTTGGCACCAATCTGCGGCGCTGCTGCTGTCTGTGTTTGTTGTTGTTCGCCTGACTGAGGTCAGTTGACAGGGCTCACCACGGGGAGGTCTACAACTTGAGCCGCAATGTGGGCTTAGAGGGTTGAGATTGATACTTACTTTCGGACCATGTCAGGGCTGCCAACTCTCACGCTTTGAGCGTGAGACTCACGCCCTCAAGCAAACTCTCACGCCCTCACGCTCATCAGATATTTCTCACGCTCAGTGGTGAGAAATGTTGTGATCAACGAAAATGTCAAAACTCGGATAAACTGCATGGTCCGCGGGTGTTGGAGAGCAGGGGCTGCGGGAGGGATGGGAGCAGAACCAGCGGCCGGAACAGATGCGGGGAGCCGGGACGGGCGAGTGTTTGCCGGGGCCGGCGTGTCGCTCGCTGCAGCTCTGGCCATGGAGCACTCTGGACAGTGCATGTCCCGGGTGTCGGAGGCGTCGGAAGCCTCGCGCCGCTGCTGCTGCCGCAAGAGTCTCTGTGCCGAAGGGACAGACTCTCAAAGGGAGGTGGAGAGAGAGAGAGGGGGAAGGAGACAGGGAGACAGTGGGAAAGAGAGAGAGGGGGGGGTGAGAGGAGAGAGAGGGGAGAGACAGGAGGGTGGATGAGTGGAGGTGGGAGGAGAGAGGTAGAAGAGAGAGAGGGGGAGAGTGAGGTGGGAGAGAGGGGTGAGTGGGAAGAAAGAGGGAAGAGAGAGAGGGGGTGGAGAGGGAGAGGATAGGAGAGAATGGGAGAGAGAAGGGGAAGAGAGAGGGGTGGTAAAAGAGAGAAGGGGAAAGAGGGGGAGAGGGAGAAAGAGAGAAAAGGGGGAAAGAGAGAGATAGGGGAGCAAAGAAAAAAAAGATAGAGACAGAGGAGAAAGAGGGGAGAGGGCAAGGGGAAGGGTGAGGTAGGAGGGAGAAATGGGGAAGAGAGAGGAGGAGAGAGGGGGGAAGAGAGAAGAGGGGAGAGGGGAAGAAAGAGAGGGGAAGAGAGTTAGGGGGAGAGAGAAGGAGAGAGAGTTAGGGAAAGAGAGGGGAGAGAGAGAGAGAGGGAGAGGGGGGGAGAGAGAGAGGAGAGAGAGAGAGAGAGTGGGGGGAGAGAGAGGGAGAGAGAGAGAGAGAGAGAGAGAGAGATATATAGAGAGATATAGAGAGAGAGAGAGAGAGAGAGAGAGAGAGAGGGAGAGAGAGAGGGAGAGAGAGAGAGGAGGGAGAGAGAGAGAGGGAGAGGGAGAGAGAGAGACGGAGAGGGAGAGGGAGAGAGGGGGAGAGAGGGAGAGGGGAGAGAAGAGAGAGGGGACAAGAGAGAGGGGGAAGAGTAAGGTGGGAGGGGGAGAGGGGGGAAAGAGAGGGGAGGGGGAGAGGGGGGGAGAGAGAGGGGGGGAAGAGAGAGGGGAGAGAGAGAGAGGGGGAGGGAAGAGAGAGGAGGGAGGGAGAGAGGTGAGCGGGGGACGGGAGAGAGAGGGGGTGAGAGGAGAGAGAGCGGAAGAGAGGGGGAGGGAGAGAGAGATGGGGGTTGAGAGAAGAGAGAGTGGAAGAGAGGGGGGGAGACAGAGAGAGTCTCTGTGTTGAATTTGCCCAGGTGACCGGCATGGATCAAATAGGATCTTATGTGCTCTGTTGCTCTTGAAAGCCCACATGTGTATTTCTTGGCCTTTGCTAGCTTCAGATGTCTTTACCTTTCTGGATTGGTCGAGTGAGAATTAGTTGATGCGGATGTGTTCCATGAGATGACTTGAAAGGATCCAGCTATGTACAAATTTAATTTCATGATGTCTTTCAGATTTTAACGGAGAGCTACCCTTGTACCTATGACAGCTGCAGAGTGCACTCAAAGGAGGTAATGATGTTGCAACACTGAAGGCTTGAGAAGGGGGTAACTCTCAGGCTGAATGATAATTTTATATTCCAATTAAAATCAATGGAGTTGAAAATCATTCAGGAAGTAAAATGGGCCACTGCTTCAATACTGTCAGTTTCCTGCCAACTCCTTGCCTTTAGTGTAGTTTAGTTTAGTTTAGAGACACAGTGCGAAAACAGGCACTTCAGCCCACTGAGTCCACACCGACCAGTGATCCCCGCACATTGACACAAGCCTACGCACACTAGGGACAATTTACACTTATAGCAAGTATACAAATCCAAGCCAATTAACCTACAAACCTGTACATCTTTGGAGTGTGGAAGGAAACCGATGATCCTGGAGAAAACCCACACAGGTCACAGGGAGAACGTACAAACTCCGTACAGACAGCACCTGTGGTCGGGATCGAACTCGGGTCTCCGGCGCTGCAAGCACTGTAAGGCAGCAACTCTACCGCTGCACCACTTTCTGGTAATGTGTGACATGCCCTGGAATACCTCCTCAATCTTTTACAATTTAAAAAATATCAAAAATAATTTATTCAATTACGATACAAAATAATATTTACAAACAAAAACTGTGGTAATAACACCACCATAATACAAAACACTACATTTTCAAATAACTATAATATAATCCTTATTGAGGATACATTCCACCCCCCCCCCCCCCCCCCCCCCCCCCCCCCCCCCCCCCCCCAGCGGTCCCGGAAAATACCCGCCCACAGTGCCCGTGGACAACAAGTAGTCCCTCTCTAATACCACTCGGGTGTGGACTTTACCCCGGAAAAGGGGCAGGCAGCCGGCTCGGGCAGAACCCTCTTTCACCTGACATACAGTACTTCCTCGATGGTTGTGGTGATTAGGAACTAGGTAGTGGAGTGGAGATTGGGAACAGATTTTTAACAAGTGATTCTCACACAGTGGGCACTGCTGGCGAACTCAGGCCGAGCAATCCCAGGTATACAATCGAATGTGCAATCTTCACATTGAGTCTTGAGACCTAACCGAAACAACACCGTTAGACAAATTGACACTTTTTCAGTTCGAATAACAGCAGGAAAAACACACAGCAAATCTGAAGCAAACCAGGGATACAGGCCTTTCATGTTGGTTCCTCAGCGCTCATCAATAAAAACACCCGATCTTATCAATATTCAGGCAACCACTTCACAAGATATCATAAGCACTCACTCCATTCACTGAAACAAAACCTACTATGGCAAAAATGACGGAAAGTATCTAATGTTGGTTCTAAGTCTGCATAGTGCCTGAATGTTCTCTTTGCATTCATTTTTTATTGCAGGGAGTGCAGAAGAGAGTTAAGACCAGGGAAGGGGAATTCAATTATGAGAAGAATAAAGCTGAGGTTCATCCCCTTAGAGCAGAGAAGGTTAAGGTGAAGTTAAATGAGGAGAGGTTCAGAATTATGAAGGGTTTTGATGCAGTAATTGAGGGGAAAACGTTTCACTGATAGGCTGATCTATACTCAGAGGAGCGAGATTTAAGATAATTGGCAAAAAGGACCAGAGGGAAGATGAGATTTCTTTTTACAAAGTTGCAGGAATCTGGACTAAAATGGTTGGGGAAGTGGTAACTTTCAGAGTTCAATACATTTTTGAAAAGAAAAAGTCCAAGTTATGGAAAAAGTGCAGGGAGTGGAACTAATTGGATCGGTCTTTTAACAAACCAGCACAGGCATGATGGATCAAATGTCCTTCCACCATGCTACCTGATACTATTTCATAAGGTTGACTTGGAATAATAAAGACATAAGATGATGGAGCATGTTGGATCTCTAAAGCATGGTTTGTTGCTTGACAAATAGTACTGATATGAAGTTCATCATATTCCTCTTCAGCCTTCTGCACCTTGTTAGAAAATACATGATTCTGTCTTCAGACAGAATTTCTAAACTATCAGTTCTGAATGGTAATGCTTTGTGCTCAGCTGACTGCACAAATCTACATATAATAATTCTTTGCAAGACCAAATGTGCTCAGGCTGGATGCAGTTTATGAAATATATCATTCTGTAGGGATGTACTGATTAATTCATAGACTGGGGGAAAAAAAGCTATGAATTTATGCTACATAACCTCAATGAGAGCTCTTTGGAAGCACATTTGTAAGAAATGACCCACATGGTTATCAAGCAGAAATTTGAAATATACATTAAAAGGATGTAGGAGGATAGAAATATAAGGACCTTGAGAATACCATTCAATTCTGACCCTTGGCTGCCATTCCATTTGCTCCTTATCTCAACTCAATTTACCCACATTAGCTTAGAATCCCATCTTACCTGTATCAGCAAAAATCTATTGAAAGTTCTATCTATTTCTTGAAAGTTGTGAATGATGTGGCAAACATAACATTTAAAGCAAAATAGTTCAGGACTCTCACGGTCCTTTGAGCTAAATGAATAATCCTTGATATTGCTTCTGAATGGCTTTGCTCTAACTTTAAGATTATGTCCATATGTTTTTAATACTCTCACCAGAGGAAATATTTTTACAGTACCTATCTTAAATTTCTTTAACATTTTGAACGATAACTCGATCATACACCAATTTCAGATATATTTGCGGGAACAAAAATAACTTATTTATACCTATTTCTATTTCCATTTCTATTTGCTCAAGATTTATAGATAGAAATCATTCTTCCATTTAGCAGATTTTACCCTTTATGAAGCCTTATACTGAAGAGTAAACTGGCAAAACCTTCTACCAAATCAGCATGCTGCTCTTGTATTGTGAACGTGAATCACAGACCAAGAGGTATGTCATTAGTCTTATCAGATTTGTGTTACTTGTCCATATATTATATAATATTACAAACTTCACCCAAAATGTTTAGAGCAGTCTGAAGAAGAGTCTCATCCTGAAACATTCTGTTTGATGAACTTGGTGGCACTTCGATGGCAGCCTCGCCTACAGTCTGTCTGTCCTTTTCGTCTTTTTTTTGTTATTTTTAGTGTGTTTAAAAAGTTTGTGTTAATGTTCTCTGGTGTGTTTCATGTGCGGGGTGGGCGTGGGGGTGGTCAGGGGAAATTTATTTTCAATCTCTTACTTTGCCGGAGATGCGATTGTTTTCCAGATCGTATCTCCAGTCACTCTGCGGCCCAACATCGTGGAGCTGGAGACCTTGCTCGGGACTAACTTTGAACCCCATCGCGGGGTGTGGACTTACCATTGAAGCCGATTCCTTGCCTGGGATCGACGCTCCAACCACGGCTTGCAGACTTTAACATCAAGGAGCTCGCAGTCTCGGGTTGAGACCGACGTCGGGAAGCTCCAGAAGCCGCACGACATGCGACTTTCCCCGAACCAGGGTAGATCGCCCGGCGCGGGGGAGCTGAGATTTCTTCCCCCGATGCAGGAACTTGATCACCCCGACAAGGAGGCCCACAGCTGGCTACGAGAGTAAGATCGGCCCTTCAACGGAAGGTTAGTGGCCCCTGACCGCTGGAGGACAAAGAAGGGAGAGATTGACATTTTTGTTCGCCTTCCATCACAGTGAAGAATGTGGAGGAGTCACTGTGGTGGATGTTTATGTTAAAATGTAGTTTGTGGGTTCTGTTGCTTTTTATTGGTATGACGGTATGGCAAATCAAATTCCTCGTATATTGCAAAACATACTTGGCTAATAAAGTACGATTGTGATTATGATTATGATGATGAACATCATCCGGTCCAGAGATGCTGCCTGGCCCGCTGTGTTGCTCCAGATTGTTGTGTCTATCTTATGTTTAGAGCACATTGTTCTGATCTTTCAGGTTTTTTTCCCAATCCATTAGTGCTTACAACAGAAAGTATTAAGTATCAGAATGCATGCATATGAGTGACAAGAGAAAGGCTGTTATCCAAATTAAGAGTTTATGAAGTCGGGGTAATACATTAAAATGAAAATGTGATAATATGAACTGTAGAAAACATACTACGAATAATTTAGCTACAAAGGACTGCAGATGCTCGTTTATCCAAAAATAGACACAGAATGCTGGAGAAACTCAGCAGTCTGGCAGCATCTCTGGAGAACATGGATAGGTGACATTTTGGGTTGGGACCCTTCTTCAGACTGATTGTTTTGGAGGGAGGAAGAAAACTAGAGGAGAGGTGGGATAGGACAAAGCTTTGCAAATGATAGGTGAATACAGGTGGGGGCGGGAGAGGGGAGGGTTGATTGGACAAAGACCAGAAATGGAAAGTCAGAAACTGTGGGATATGGATGGAATATGAGTGAGTTGTGAAGCCAGAGGAAGGAATATAGGTGGAAGGTGATGGGAAGGGGGGGGGGGGGAATACATTGACATCCTGTTGGGGCATAGGGAAGGGAGAGGAAGGAAAATCAAACAAGTAAACGAGCAAACAAATACATCAATAAATATATAGACGATTACATGAAGGAATAAATAAAATGGATGTTGTTTGTAGGTTAATTACCTAAAATTGGGTAATCACAAATTTGAAGATATTTAAAATATTGGTTATTTTTCAAATTATATCTGAAAAAACACACAAAAGACTATCATAATATGCCTTCCGACTTATTGGATGAAGCAATGAAGACAAAGGCGGAATCAGCTAATTTAATATCGTACCTATATAATATAATTTTAAACATAGAAATACCCTCAACAGATGGAATTAGAAAAGATTGGGAACAAGAATTAGCTATAAAAATCTCAAAAGAGACCTGGGATAATCACTTACTACAGGTGCATAAATGTTCGATCAACGTACGACATACGCTCATCCAATTTAAAACATTATATAGATTATATTATTCAAAAACTAAATTAAATAAAATCTTCCCTAATGTTTCACCAATCTGTGATAAATGCCTGTGTCAAGAAGCTACCATAGCGCACTCTTTTGTTTTTTGTACAAAAATCCAAAGATTCTGGTATGAAATATTTGATATTTTTTCAAAATTAATCAAAATAAAAATGGTACCAAAACTAGAATGGATTATCTTCGGAATATCGGAAGGTAACCCTGAACTAAACGTGTTTCAGAAGAATGTATTTAATTACGGGGAATAATGGGAAAAAAAAGCTTATACTTAAATTCTGGAAAAATGCGCCCACACCAACAATAAAAAGTGGATATCAAATAGTTTGAAACATTACATCTGGAAGAGATGAGATTCCTCTTAGCAGGTAAAGCAGACCAATTCCAAAATGCATGGTCTATGTTTCTGGACCTATCTGGATATGATCCATGCAATAGTAATTTAAATAAACAAATAAATAAATAAGTGGTATCAGGACCTGGTAACGGGAGGTAAAACAACAAAAACAGACTTGGTTGGTAGTCCCCTTTCTGCGGAGTTTAATGTTATAATAGAGAGATTGTTCCTATTTTCTTTTTCTTTCTTTTCTAGGATCTATTTTCTCACTTTACTTCTTTTCTAAGGGGCTTTCTTTTCCCAACACTCTTGCACTTCACGACTCTTGCGCACTTTCTTTACTTTCCTTACTTCTACCTTTTTCTTAAAGCTCAAAAAAAATGAAGCGGTACAAAAAATGTATTAAGATATATGTGTTGTGTAGTATTGTAATTTACTGTACTTCTAATAAAAATAAAATTAAAAAAAAAAAAAAAAAAATTACCTAAAATTGGAGAATTCAATATTCATGCCAATAGTACTCGCTAGAATTTAGAAGATTGAGGTGGGATCTTACAGAAGATTACAAAATTCTTAAGGGGTTGGACAGGCTAGATGCAGGAAGATTGTTCCCGATGTTGGGGAGTCCAGAGCAAGGGGTCACAGTTTAAGGATAAGGGGGAAATCTTTTAGGACCGAGATGAGGAAAACATTTTTCACACAGAGAGTGGTGAATCTCTGGAATTCTCTGCCGCAGAAGGTAGTTGAGGCCAGTTCATTGGCTATATTTAAGAGGGAGTTAGATGTGGCCCTAAAGGGATCAGGGGGTATGGAGAGAAGGCAGGTACAGGATACTGAGTTGGATGATCAGCCATGATCATATTGAATGGCGGTGCAGGGTCGAAGGGCCGAATGGCCTTCTCCTGCACCTATTTTCTATTCTATGTTTCTATGTTTCTATAGGTTGTAAGATACCCAATGATAATATGAGTTGCTATTCTTCCAGTTTGTGTGTGGCCTCACTCTAGCAATGGAGGAGGCCCAGGACAAAAAGGTCAGTATAGGAATGGGAAGAAGTGTTAAAATGGTTAGCAACCAGCTGGCCTTGGCGAACTGAATGCAAGAGTTTGGTGAAACAGCCGTCAAGTCTACGCTCTTGAATTTTCTTTGTCCACAGGCTCTTACTGGTGAGATGCTGGGTCGATCAGTAATGTGGCCTCAGATGTTACCACATGAATACATCCAAATTGTGGGAAACAAAACATGTCATGATGTTGGCACGGTGGCGCAGGGGTAGAGTTGCTGCCTTACCACGCTTGCAGCAACTGCTTTCACAGAGATCTTCGGTTTCCTCCCGCGCTCCAAAGCCGTACAGGTTTGTAGTTTAATTGGCTTGATATAAATGTAAAATTGTTCCTAGTGTGTGTAGGATAGCGTTAATGTGTGGGGATTGCTGGTCGGCGAGGAATCGGTGCACTGAAG
Source organism: Leucoraja erinaceus (assembly GCF_028641065.1). NCBI lineage: Eukaryota > Metazoa > Chordata > Chondrichthyes > Rajiformes > Rajidae > Leucoraja > Leucoraja erinaceus. Next base: position 74,790,955 of record NC_073382.1, read on the forward strand.
GGCCTGTTTCTGCACTGTATCTCTGAACTAAATGAAATTAAACAATACCATTATGTGTACATATAATGTAAGCATCATGTGTTGGGGTAAAATAAACGGCTGGAAGAATGCAGTGATTCAAGCGGCAGCTGTGAAGGTAAAGGCACAACTGATGTTTTGGGTCGAGATAGACAATAGACAATAGGTACAGGAGTAGGCCATTCGGCCATTCGAGCCAGCACAGCCATTCAATATGATCATGGCTGATCATCCACAATCAGTATTCTGTTCCTGCCTTCTCCCCAATTCCCCAGACTCCACTATCTTTAAGAGCTCTATCTAGCTCTCTCTTGAAAGTATCCAGAAAACTGGCCTCCACCGCCCTTTGAGGCAGAGAATTCCACAGACTCACAACTCTCTGGGTGAAAAAATGTTTCCTCATCTCTGTTCGATTCTTAAACTGTGGCCCCGGTTCTGGACTCCCCCAACATCGGGAACATGTTTCCTGCCTGTAGTGTGTCCAAACCCTTAATAATCTTATATGTTTCAATAAGATCCCCTCATCCTTCTAAAAGATGCTGCAGATGCTCTCAGATCTCCAGATTCCAGCATTGGCAATCTCTTGGTCTTCATGAGCTTGAGTGCCTTACAGTTGGTCTAAACTTTTTTGAGTTTTTGAGTCTAACATCCTTGAGTTTACACTCAAGAATTATGAAAATTAAAGCTTACCAGTGCACCCAGCACAAACCAAGGTCCAGAGCAAAATGTGCTTAACCTGAGTGAAGGATAATGTAATTCTGATGCAGATGAGCACTAGTGTGAAAAAAACATCAACATAAAACCATTATTTCCACAAAGGATTAATTTTTAGTTTAGTTTAGTTCAGAGATACAGTGCGGAAACATGCCCTTCGACCCACCGAGTTCCCACCGACCAGTGATTCCCGCACATTAACACTATCCTACATGCACTTGGGACAATGTACACATACATCAATCCAATCAACTATGTCTCCAGTGTGGCTATTGATGGTTTGAGCTCATCACGGGACTTAAAAAGCTTGTACAAATAAATTAAAAAAACTGCAATTCTGGATATCTAAAATAAAAGCAGGAAATGCTGGGAATACTCATCTGGTCAGGCTACCTCTGTGGGGAAAAAAAACCCAGACCCTTCACCTAACCTGATGAGATTCAACTCTGCTCTTAGATACAATTTCCGTCTGTCTCTGTTGTCTTTTACACCCTCAATTGTGCCTCGTTTGCTTATCTCTTATAAGGCATCGACCAAAACACACTTCCACAGCCGCATCTTTCTTTGTAGCAAAACAAGTTCTGATAAGTGGCTGAATGGGAGACGCCAGAGGGTAATGGTGGATGACTGTTTGTCGGGGTGGAGGCAGGTGACTAGTGGGGTGCCTCAGGGATCTGTGTTGGGTCCTTTGTTGTTTGTCATGTACATCAATGATCTGGATGAAGCTGTGGTAAATTGGATTAGTAAGTATGCAGATGATACCAAGATAGGGGGCGTTGTGGATAATGAAGAGGATTTCCAAAGTCTACAGAGTGATTTAGGCCATTTCGAAGAATGGGCTGAAAGATGGCAGATGGAGTTTAATGCTGATAAATGTGAGGTGCTACACCTTGGCAGGACAAATCAAAATAGGACGTACATGGTAAATGGTAGGGAATTGAAGAATACAGTTGAACAGAGGGATCTGGGAATAAACCGTGCATAGTTCCTTGAAGGTGGAATCTCATATAGATAGGGTGGTAAAGAAAGCTTTTGGTATGCTAGCCTTTATAAATCAGAGCATTGAGTATAGAAGCTGGGATGTAATGTTAAAATTGTACAAGGCATTGGTGAGACCAAATCTGGAGTATGGTGTACAATTTTGGTCGCCCAATTATAGGAAGGATGTCAACAAAATAGAGAGAGTACAGAGGAGATTTACTAGAATGTTGCCTGGGTTTCAACAACTAAGTTACAGAGAAAGGTTGAATAAGTTAGGTCTTTATTCTCTGGAGCGCAGTAGGTTAAGGGGGGACTTGATAGAGGTCTTTAAAATGATAAGAGGGATAGACAGAGTTGACGTGGACAAGCTTTTCCCTTTGAGAATAGGGAAGATTCAAACAAGAGGATATGACTTCAGAATTAAGGGACAGAAGTTTAGGGGTAACATGAGGGTGAACTTCTTTACTCCGAGAGTGGTAGCGGTGTGGAATGAGCTTCCAGTGGAAGTGGTGGAGGCAGGTTCGTTGGTCTCATTAAAAAATAAATTGATAGGCATATGGATGAGAAGGGGATGGAGGGTTATGGTATGAGTGCAGGCAGGTGGGACCAAGGGAAAAAAGTTGTTCGGCACGGACTTGTAGGGCCGAGATGGCTGTTTCCGTGCTGTAATTGTTATATGGTTATAAATGGTCTTCAACCTGAAGCATTAGCTCTGTTTCTCTTCCCACAGACAGGACCTGACCTGCTGAGCTTTTTCCAGCATTTTCTGTTTTTTATCTTGGAAATCTTGGTAGGATATGGATAGAACAGTACAAGACATCCTGATCATCAAAACCCACGAGCACAGGCTAGGGGGTGCGTTGTGAAGCTGGTCATCTGAAGTAAAGAGAGCGAGAACTGAGACATGTAATATGAGTGAGAGAGATTGTGAGCATGAGTGGAAAGTGGGAGTGAAGAAGAGAGACAGAGAGAAAGAACAAGGTAGCTGTGCTTCCCTTTCTTTCAGGGAATGATTCGGTATTATCTCAGGTGCTTGCCTGAACGAGCAATTACAACAATGGCAACCTGAGAAGCAAGGTGAAGAGTAGCAATGAGTAGGTTAACCTATGATGAGCGTTTGTCGGCACAGACTGGACCTGTACTCGCAGGAGTTTAGAAGAATGAGGGCCTCATTAAAACATACAGAATAGTAAATGGCTTGGATAGAGTGGATGTGGAGAGGATGTATCCACTAGTGGGAGAGTCTAGGACTAGAGGTCATAGCCGCAGAATTAAAGGATGTTCTTTTAGGAAGAAGATGAGGAGAAATGTCTTTAGTCAGAGGATGGTGAATCTGTGGAATTATTTGCCACAGAAGGCTGTGGAGGCCTTCAATGAATATTTTAAAGCAGAAATAGAGAGATTCTTGATTAGTACAGGTGTCAGAGATTATGGGGAGAAGACAAGAGAATGGGGTTAGGAGGGAGAGATAGATCAGTCATGATTGATGGGCCAAATGGCCTAATTCTACTTCTATCCCTTAGACAATATTACCTTACGATTTTTACTGACACAGCATGTTAATTTAATTGAATTTTGTTCATCAAAGCAAAATGTAATCTCATATTTTGCCCAGACTATTGTGTGGGTCCTCTGATATTAATAGCGAATGAACATTTTCTAGACTGCAGATTGTAGATCAAGATTTTCCAGTAACAGCCAATGCAATTACACAGGTGACTCAGTTCTGTTCAGTTTAATTTATTGTCATGTGTACCGAGACACAGTGAAAAGCTTGTGTTGCGTGCTATTCAGTCAGCAGAAATAAAATGTACTTATAAAGCAAGTCTATGAATACACTCTGGGAGGGTGGACCAGCTTAAAGAAGTATCTAAATAAATTCATATAAGTTACATGGATAGGAAAGGTTTGGAGGGATATGGGCCAAATGCGAGCTGGTGGGACTAGTGTAGCTGGGACATGTTGGTCGGTGTGGGCAAGTTGGGCCGAAGAGCCTGTTTCCATGCTGTATCACTATGACTGTATGACTCTAAGTGAACTTTTAGGGGAGAGTGAAAAGATGTTAATTAAACAAAAGTCAATGACTCACGGCAAATAAAGAAGTAATTTTGTCCAAAGGGTCAGACTCAGCAAACCAGTGAGGAAATATTAGAATCAACATTGGGAGCATTGTAAAGAATTTAAAGTCTGTAATTCATAAACATTTACTGTAAATAAAAATCAGTCAAAAAATGCAATGCTGATCAGCTGCCTTTGATAGAGCTATCACCATGAGCACATTCAAATTTGTAGACAACACAAAGCTAAATGGGAAAGTAAAATATGATGAGAAAGCAGGATCTTTAAAATAATTCAAATTAGATTTTGGTGAGGGTAGTGACAGATGTAGCATAACAGGGGGATTGTAAACATTCATTTTAATAGGAAATAATTTTTAAATCGTGCATAACAATTATGGGCTGATGTTCAGGTTGTGCTGGGAATCCTCTACTCTAAATGCAGTTAGTAACCATGCAAGTATAGTAAACAGTAAGTGAAGATAATTAAATGTTGCTTTTATTGCCATTGAGATGAAGTACCAGAATAAAGCACAGGATTTTGGTAAGACTCACACATGAAGCATTATGCAATTTTGTTCTCTTTGCTTGCAAAAGGAATTACTTCTCTTGAAGGTCGTGCAAATACTTTTCACTGGATTGAATGAGTATGATAGGTTTATAGTCCTGAGAGTTTAGAAGAACTTGAGGGGATCTTATTAATACATATAATGTTAAGTGTCGATCCTTCCCCTGGCTGATAAATCAAAAATATCAGACTATTTAGGACTGAGTTAAAAGCTTTCTTCATTCAGAAGATGGTGATGTTTTTTTATGATTGTTTACCCTTAGGCTGGAAATGATAGATATTTTTGACACATAGACAATCAATGTATTTGGGCATCTGCCAGAAAAGTGAACAAACCTAATATCTGCCGTGATCTGATTAAGAGGTTTGAAGGGTCATATAGCAATTCTTGCTCCTATTGCAGTTTGCTAACAACATTAGAACCTGGAGTAATTCTGTTATTATTAATATTCAAAGATCATTAATAATAATGTGTCATATATCTCCAAACCCTAAATGAACTGATGCAATGTGGATTGTTATGTTGTATAATACCAGATGCTGGCCTGGAGTATCCATTTGACTGTGTAATGGGCCTGTCCCACTTAGGCGAGTTTTAAGGCGACTGTCAAGTGGAACACACAAACACATTGCTTCCTTCACCAGCCCGTTATGCAGGCGGGGGACAGGGCAAGCGGGGGGAGCGCTGTCTGAGTGAAATTCACATGGTGCAAAGCCAAGGTGATACAAACACACGCCACAATGAACAGGAAGTTTGGTACTGTAATTAAGACGGCTAAAGCACTGTGTAGAGTAAGTCCTTTAAAAGTGGGGGGAGAAAGGTGGGGGAGAGGGAGGGGGGAGGAGGGGGGGGGGGGGGGACGGGGGGAGAGAGGGGGGGTGGAAGGGGGGGAGAAGGAGGGAGATGGAGTGGAGACAGCTGTTAAGAATCCAGAGATACACGGCTGTGAAGCTCGGCGGACATTAACATTAGCGGTCGGTTATCCTTGGCTCCAAAAACTACTGCTTACATTTTTTTTCCCAATGAACCAATCAAATTCACCGGTCAGCACCGGCTACATCCTACGAGAACCTACGAGGACCTTCCACCTCCTGGTAACCCACTAGGACCTCCTGGTGACCCACCTACGGCACGAGAATTCTCGCTACTCTCCATGGCGGCTTCATTCTGGTCGCCGCTAATTTTTCAACATGTTGAAAAATTTACAGCGACCATAATGAGGCCGCGACTAGTTCCCATAATGCGGGAACTCCTCACGACCATGAAGGCGACTACCAGGCAACCACCGGCGAACATGTGGTGACCATGTGGCGACCGCATAGTCTCCTGCAGTTGCCTAAAAAGTCGCCTGTGGGACTGGCCCATTCCTTACCTTAGCGTGATTCATTCAAACTCAGTATCACCAGAGAAAGAGATTGCATCATATTAAGCACAAATTAAGGAGAAACTACAGTCTTTTCATTGCTTTTAAAAACATTATCTCTGGTATTCTCTGGCGAGTGGTAGAAGCTGGATAATTAAATATCTTTAAGGAGAAAGTGGATGAATATTTGATTGATCGAGGAATCGAGGAGTATGGAGAAATGGCACAGAAGAGGAATTGAGACCAGCATAGATCAGCCATGATCATACTCATATGTGGGGCAGGCTTGATGGGCTGAATGGCCTACTCCAGCTCCTATTTTCATGTGTTATGTTTGTGTATGTATATATTGAGTATGTGTACATGTATTGCCTAGCTGTACTACAAGGCTGCCTACCTCCCACATTGGACCCCGATCAGTTCACCTACCGCAAGAACAGGAGTACGGAGTATGCCATCTCCACGGCATTTCACTCCGCCCTCTCCCATCTCAGCAACAGAGACACCCACGTGAGAATGCTGTTCATCGACTTTAGCTCAGCATTTAACATCATTATCCCCTCCAAACTGATCACCAAACTCAATGACCTGGGCATCAACCCCTTCCTCTGCAACTGGATACTGGACTTTCGAACCAACAGACCCAGTCTGTTAGGTTAGACAATGTCATCTCTTCAACCCTCACCCTGAACACCGGCTTTCCACAGGGCTGTGTGCTGAGCCCCCTCCTCTACTCCCTCTTCACCTACGACTGCACACCTGTACATGGTACTAACACCATCATCAAGTATTCAGATGATACAACGGTGATTTCGGTGGGCGGCGCGACTCTGGTCAGCAGCGGCCTCTGCAGTCTGTCCGCGGTTTTTTATTTTCTGTCTGTATTTTAATGTAGTTTTTGTTATTTTTTGTTGGGGTGAGTGTGTGTGTGTGGGGGGGGGTGGGGTGGGGTGGGAGGGGGGGGGGGAACTTTTTAAATCTCTCCCCCTGCACTGGAGACCCCGACCTTTTTCTCGTCGGGTTTCCGTTGTCGTTGGGGCCGCAACGAGGAGCGGCCTCCAACAGGAAGAAGCCGGGGACTCAGGTGCCGACTCACCGTCGCCGTCGTGGGGCTGGCCGAGTCCGGAGCGGGTGGAGCGGTGGAGGAGCGCTGCTGCTGCTGCTGCTGCTGCTGCTGCTGCTACCGGAGAGTCGGAGGCTCCAACGACAGGTCTGTGGACGGCGGCACCGGGAGCCTGCGGGTCCCTGGAGGGAGACCGCTTTTCAGGGCTCTCGCAACGGCGACTTCTCCAGCCCGAGTTGCGGGGTCGAAGAGCTCCTGGAGCGGTGCCTGACATCACCGCCCCGCGGGACTCTGCGAGCGCACACCAGGGGCTCCAACACCAAGACCCGGTGTGCGACCTTGCACCACCCGGCGTGGCTTTAATGGCCGCGGGACAATTGCCATCGCCAGCCGGAGGCTTTGACTTTGACTCTGACATCGGGGGGGGGGGGGAGAGTGCAGTGGAGAGATAAGTGTTTTTGGCCTTCCATCACAATGATGTGATGGATGTTTATGTACATTATGTTGTGTTGTTGTGTCTTGGGTCTAACTGTTTGTAATGTATGGCTGCAGAAACGGCATTTCGTTTGGACCTCAAGGGGTCCAAATGACAATTAAATGTATCTTGTATCTCTTGTATCTTGATTGGCCTCATCAGCGACAATGATGAGTCAGCCTATAGGGAGGAGGTCCAGCTCCTAGCAGCATGGTGCGCTGACAACAACCTGGCCCTTAACACCAAGAAGACAAAGGAGCTCATTGCGGACTACAGAAGGTCTAGGGGTGGCACGCACACCCCCATCCATATTTACGAGACGGAGGTGGAGCATGTTTCCAGCTTCAGGTTTCTGGGGGTCAACATCTCTGATGACCTCTCTTGGACCCACAATACCTCTACTCTGATCAAGTACGCTCACCAGCGTCTCTTCTTCCTGAGGAGACTAAAGAAGGTCCGTCTCCTCAGATTCTGGTGAACTTCTACCGCTGCACCATCGAGAGCATCCTTACCAACTGTATCACAGTATGGTATGGCAACTGCTCTGTCTCTGACCGGAAAGCACAGCAGTGGGTGGTGAAAACTGCCCAATGCATCACCTCGCTCCCCTCGATTGAGTCTGTCCAGAGCAAGCGATGTCTGCGAAGTGCGTGCAACCCAACCACGGACTACCTTCCTCCCATCTGGGAGGCGCTACAGGTATCTCCGTTGCCGGACCAGCAGTTTTCAGGAACTGCTTCTTCCCTGCGTTTGTTACCCTACTTAACTATACGCCTTGGTGATTGCCAATCATCCCCCCGCCCCCCCCCCACCCACTCCTTCCCCCTGTGACTGATCTACCCCCCCCCCCCCCCCCCCCCCCCCCCCCCCCCCCCCCCCCAGAAAGTGCACCTGCTACTGTATATATATATATATATATTTTATTGTCCCATTATTCTGTGTTCGCACTTCTGGATGAGATGCTAACTGCATTTCATTGTCTCTGTACTGCGCAATGACAATAAAGTTTGAATCTGAATCTGATGTATATATGTACACACTGAACTTTCTTTTTTCCCCGTTATTATTTACATATTCTGTTGTGCTGCAGCAAGCAAGAATTTAATTGTCCTATCTGGGACATATGGCAATAAAACACTCTTGACTCTTGACTCTTAAGACACCACCCACACCTTCTAGAGGAATTAAGTATCATTGAGAATTGATCTGAAGAAGGGGTTTGACTTGAAATGTCTCCTATTCCTTTTCTCCAGAGATGCTGTCTGACCTGCTATGATACTCCAGCTTTTTGTGATGGTTTAAACCAGCATCTGAAGTTCCTTCCTTCACATTGAGAATTTCTGTAGTCATTTGTAGAGGGGGTTTAGGAGAGGCTCCAAAATGTATTTCCGTCGGGTTATTTAAACAAAAAATAAAACAAAATGCAGGAATATGTTTCTCATTTCTGATGAAAAGATTCTGACCTGAAATGTTTCTGCTGATGCTGCTTGGCCTGTTGAGTGTTTACTGCATTTGGCATTGGTTTATTATTGTTAGGTTTACCGAGGTACAGTGAACTACTTTGATTTTAATGCTACACAGTCAAATCACATCATATTGAACACAATCAAACCATGCACAAATACAATAGTAGTGCAAAGAAAAAATAATGAACAGAGTGCAGAATATATGCTATGGCGATAGAAAAAGTGTAAAAGCAAAGTGTAAAAAAAAGTGCAAGGGCCACAATGAAGTAGGTTGGGAAAACAGGACTACACCCTCAGCTTAATGTGGCGTGGTCTCATTATCCTGAGACATTAGCTCATTTTCTGCACTGCTCCATTTTAGTATCTAATACTTCAACAATAGTAACCTGAGGTAGTCTCACCCACTCTGAGTCATACTCCAAAATGGTTCACATCATAAGAGGAGTAGATCAGGTAGATGCACAGAGTCTCTTTCCCAGAGTAGGTGAATTGTGGACCAGTGGACTTATGTTTAGGGAGAAGGGGAAAAGATTTAATAGGAGTCTGAGGGGTAACTTTTTTACACAAAGGGTGGTGAGTGTATCGAACAAGCTGCCAGAGGAGGTAGTTGAGGCAGGGACTATCCCAATTTTCAAGAAACAGTTAGACATGGATAGGACACGTTTGGAGGGGTATGGGCCAAACATAGGCAGGTGGAATGTGTACCTGAGGCATGTTGGCCCCCCCCACCTTTCCCTCCCAACTCCAGTCCCGTCCCGACCCCCTGGGAAACTGAAGGGAACGACAATCAACTGCCAAGGATACAAATAATGTCATACACAAGAAAGGGCAGATTCTGGTTGACAAAAAGTGAACACACAGTGCTGGAGTAACACAAAGACGCAGCAGAATTTCGGAAACGTCATCCCGTCACCCATTCCTTCTCTCTAGAGATGCTGCCTGTCCCGCTGAGTTAAAGAGTGCCCACGGTAGATTCACGAGTCACTACGGTAAACTCACGGGCTACTACGTTCTTACAATGAGTTTAAAAGTTACAATTTTTTACTTCAAGAGTAAATTTGACTCGTGGAAATCTTTCATCATGTTGAAAGATTTTCACGAGTTAACAAGTTTCTCGAGTACTTGCCATTAGCGTTACGAGTTCCGACGTTACAGCTACAATAATTCTACGTGATTACCACGAGTTTGATTTGTTTTAAACTTGGGAATCATCGTGGGTGGACTCGCACCGTGAGACAGGGCCATAACCCTGCGTAATTGAATCCATACTATCCACACAAGTTATATGTTGTGACTGTCAATTCATGTAATGTTGGGTTACTGGGAACTCCAATTGTAATTGGGCTAATATTCTTATTAGGTTAGCAGCCAGTTCTACCCAACTCTGCCCAGCGGTATTTCCACTCAAGTCTCAGTGGACATTCGGAGGCTCCCCAATTTGGCTTGTGCTCTGGAAACTTTGCACCTGATGCTGGTTATATAGGATATAAATCATGGCACCAAATTTCTGTGCATGTGGATTTGCACTGAGTCTCAAACCTCCATGACCTCTCCAATAAGAGATCACTCTGACACGTTAGTATGCTCATACAACTGGGAAAATAGCATGGCTCTGCAACTGCTGTCTCTGAGGTGATTTATCGCAGTGATTTTTCAGTGGAAAGTCAGAAGTTAATGGGGGACTTGAAAGAAGTATGTAAAATTATGAGAGGGGTAGAGGGGGTTGACAGTCAGAACTTGTTTCCCAAGGTGGAAATGTACAACACTAGAAGGCATAGCTATAAGGAAAAAGAATGTTTAACGGAGATGTGCGGGGCAAGTTTTTTTTACACATAGTATTGGAACGCATTGCCAGAGGTGGTAGAGGCTGATACAATTGTTCCTCTTCAGAGGCCCTAGATACACACATGAAAGTGCAGGGAATAGAGAGATATGGATCATGCACATGCAGATGAGATCAGTTTAATTAGACATAACATTGGGGACCGAAGGGCCCGTTCCTGTGTTGTACTGCTCTATGTTCTAGAATGCTAGGTCTTTAGGTTTTATCAAAGCTGAGATAGAAAACTGTTTCATTGGAAGGTTAGCATCAATCTGTGGAATTCTCTGCCACGGAAGGAAGTGGAGGTCAATTCACTGGATGATTTCAAGAGTTAGTTTTAGCTCTTAGGGCCAACGGAATCAAGGGATATGGGGAAAAAGCAGGAACGGGGTACTGATTTTGGATGATCAGCCATGATCATATTGAATGGCAGCGCTGGCTGAAAGTGCCGAATGGCCTACTCCTGCACCTATTTTCTATGTTTCTACAGATATGTTTCTAATTATAGACATTTTAATCAGACATTTTTTCTTGCAATGATTCTTAATGAGATCATTTGATTGCATTGAGTTAACATACTAAGAGATGTTAATTGCTGCAGCTTCTGCTGATGAAGCTGTCATCATGCTACCTTTCATCAAGGCAGAAACATTAAAATAAATTGTATCTTTTACACAGAAAACAATTTTCAGATGAGGAAGTTATGCCTCCCTCACTTTGTCACAATCTTGTAGCATGTTAGGAAATGCCCTGTCGTTTAGCAGTACCCTTGTTCAGCTCGTGCATGGATTTTGCGTCTTTGCGATCTTTGGTCATAAATTATGGAAACAAGTTCTTCTTCTGCAGTTGTATAGGGCTCTGGTGAGACCACACCTGGAGTATTGAGTACAGTTTTGGTCTCCTAATTTGAGGAAGGACATCCTTGTGTTTGAGGCAGTGCAGCGTAGGTTCATGAGATTGATCCCTGGGATGGCGGGACTGTCATATGAGGAAAGATTGAAAAGACTAGGCTTGTATTCACTGGAGTTTGGAAGAATGAGGGGGGATCTTATAGAAACATATAAAATTATAAAAGGATTGGACAAGCTAGATGCAGGAAAAATGTTCCCAATGTTGGGCGAGTCCAGAACCAGGGGCCACAGTCTTAGAATAAAGGGGAGGTCATTTAAGGCTGAGGCGAGAAAAATCTTTTTCACCCAGGGAGTTGTGAATTTGTGGATTTCCCTACCACAGAGGGCAGTGGAGGCCAAATCACTGGATAGATTTAAGAGAGAGTTAGATAGAGCTCTAGGGGCTAGTGGAATCAAGGGATATGGGGAGAAGGCAGGCACGGGTTATTGATTGAGGACGATCAGCAACGATCACAATGAATGGCGGTGCTGGCTCAAAGAGCTGAATGGCCTCCTCCTGCACCTATTTTCTATGTTTCTATGAGCGAGGTAACAAACGAGCACTGCAGCTGAAGTGTGATGTCCACGTTATACAGCAGTCTCTCACTGGAACATTGGCCTCAAGACTTGCAAAACCAGTTGGTCTGGCTCCAGGCCAACCCATCCCCTGCCTCAACTTGGACGCTGCGGAATGCATTTGTCCAGAGAATATCTGGGTCACACGATTGGCAGCATAATCAGGGGGAGGCTCAGCCACCATTGGCAGTATTTTGCATCTGCTCATCAGAGCTGTTCAAGCTGCATTTCCTCCCAACTGGCTCATCTCCTCCTGCTGTTGGGCTCTGGACACAGGTATTGAGCCACATGGTGAACCAGGCAGCACATGATGATGGAATGTACAATCCTTCCTAGAGAGAACTACACAGGGCAGTGCAGACAAAATAATCTCATCTTGGTGGTTCATTTCATTTAACTCTTGGTGACCTCCTCATTGTAAAGCTCACCTGTTGAACTGGATGAAGTTATCCTTGCGAGCAAAGCTGCGAGGCAAATTCCTTATATGTATACATACTTGGCTAATAAAATTGATTCAATTCTATTTTATTCTATACAGCAGTCATAGGAAGGATTATATAAGATTCAAAATACGATTACCCTGAAAACACTCTATCTGAGCATCAAAGGACAGCTGATTCTACTCCTTGGAAATCCTTTGCACCAAACGACGCTCATTCCAGCATGTACTGCATCCAAAAGTGATGTGTTTCACTTTATGATTTGTACACTTTGTACTGAGTGAGCCGATGTTCTCAAGTTCTGCTTAAACATAAGAAACATTAGTTGTTTATCAGTGAAAATCACAGCATTTGTGTTCGAATTTCTCAGCAACTCGATCACTCCACAGCAACACAGACATAAAGTTTTCTCCAGAATATTTGAGTCCATCTAACCGATGCTACTGCCTCTAATGAAACAAAATCAATAGTTGTTGTAACTAGTCCAAATGCTTCCAAAATTTGCTTTTTGCCAAACTGTTTAAAGTTCAACAGATTAGTGATAGAATTTGAGAGGAATGAGAATGTTCCACCCTCATGGGCTCAGTGACAATTATATTGCTCAGACTAAAATCTTCTTCAATGCTGCATTTACCACAGTTCTACTGTGGGTGCTATTGACAACCAGGCAACTTTCCAGGAAAATGAATCTGCCTAAACTGGGAAAATGTCAAGTCTAATTCCAGATTGACTGATTCCATCGGAAATGAGATTTTGATGGATCAAATTCCACCTTGACTCTGAGCCAGAATGGTCATGTTGCAAATTCAAAACCTATTCCCATGTGGAATTGTGTTGCTTCCAACTTCAGCCTCACTCTGTCTGGTTTTGTGTAGGAAGGAACTGCTGGTTTAAACCGAAGATAGACATAAAAAGCTGTAGTAACTCAACGAGTCAGACGGACAGCATATCTGAGGAAAAGGAATAAATGTTGTTTCGGGTTGAGACCCTTCTTCAGATAGATGTCTGAAGAAGGGTCTTTATCCGAAACATGGTCTATTCCTCCATCTGATTTTGGTGCTTTTAATTCCATGATGGTTCTTTTTAAGTTGGGATTTTGATATTTCTTATATCTCCAACAACTTTATTTTTCCAAATTGGTCGTGAGATGGTTTTAAATCTTTATTCTTATATAGCCTAGGTTTCATCATCAAGGCCAGTTTATATTGCCCAAATCTAACTGCACTCGTGAAGCTGATGTTGAACCACTGTAGCCCTTCTGATGAAAGCATACCCATTGTATTTGCTTTAATTTAGTTTAGTTTAGTTTAGAGATACAGCATGGAATCAGGCCCTTCGGCTCACTAAGTCTGCGCCAACCAGCGACCCCCCTACACCAGCACAATTCTACACACTAGGGAATATTTGTAATTTTTACCAAAGCCAATCACAAACCTGCACGTCTTTGTTGTGTGGGAGGAAACTGGAGCACCCTGAGAAAACCTGCACAGTAGCAGGGAGAACATAAAAACTCCATACAAACAGCACCTGTAGTCAGGATCGATCTCTGGTCTCTGGCGCCGCAAGGCACCAACGCTACAGCTGCGCTGTCCCTTGGGCAGAAAGTTCTAGAATTTAGATCAAGCAACAATGAAGAATTGCTGCTATATATTAAGTCAATGCATTTCATTGTCTCTGTACTGTACACTGACAATGACAATTAAAATTGAATCTGAATCTGTCAGGATGGTGCTTGATTGGAAAGGAACCATTCAACTGATGGTGTTCCCATTTGCCTGCTGCTTCTGTCTTGCTTTGTGGCAAATGTTACACATTTGGTAACATTTGAAGCATTTGACGGAAACATTCCTGATCATGTGTGTCTACCTAAATTTACATTACTCTGTCGGAGTATCCTGAGCAGGTAACTGCATGTGATATTATGTAGATCTTACCTGCTGCAGCCAATATATGTGATTGTGTAGTGTGTGGTGAAAATTGGAAGACTTGGTGACAGCAACACGATTGAAAGTCAAGGGTTGGTGGTTAAACTCTACCTGGTTTGAGATGGTCATTGCCTGTAAATTATTTTACATAAATGTCAAATGCTTTCTAGTTTTTGCTTCATTTGGGCATGGACTGTTTATTATTATCTAAGGTGTTGCAAATACAACAGAAGTCAGAGGAGCCATCACTGAGCATTCCCACTTCAGATCTTATGATGAAGGGAAAGCCAATGAAGCATTTGACGAGGAAACCTCCCTGATCATGTGTGACTACCTTATTTTGTAACTACACTGGCAAACATGGGAAGATAGAAGAGTCGACCAGATTTTTTGCACAGAAATAATCCCTTTAGAATGCTCAAAGTGGAGGGGAGGGAGCAATATGTGGTGGAGGGGAGGGAGCAATATGGTGGTGGAGGCATCGCTTTTGTAGATGGAAGAGATTGTGTGGAGGCTGGTGGGATAGAAGATGGGAACCTTTAAGATTTGACAGCTTGGAGAGCGGTGAAAAGAGACATGTTGGAATTGAAGAAGATGTGATTGAAAATGTTGCCAACGGTGGTGAATGAGAATCCAGGGATGAGCAGTAACAATGATGTTCACAAAATGCTGGAGTAACTCAGCGGGACAAGCAGCATTTCTGGAGAGAAGGAATGGGTGACGTTTCGGTTCGAGACCCTTCTTCAGAGTGAAAATCATGGGATGGTCATTGCCTGGAAATTCATTTACTTCAGTCACTTGCTACTTATCAGCCCAATTGCCCAAATGTTTTCTAGTTTTTTGCCTAATTTTCCTGTGACTTTCAGTCCGAAGAAGGGTCTCAACCTGCAACGTCAGCAATTCCTTCTCTCCAGAGATGCTGCCTGTCCCACTGAATTACTCCAGCATTTTGTGTCTATCTACGATTTAAACCAGCATCTGCAGTTCGTTCCTACACAGTAATGAAGAAATATTGCTATTACTCATGTAGGCTATATCATCAGATCAGATGTGATGGACACAATGAAACAAAAACAAACTGAAGCTCTGAAAGAATACAAACAAAAACAGTTTAGTTTATCACAAGCTAAACTGATAAAAATAAAATACTCCCACGGAATACTGCAAATTTACTTAAACAAATAACATAATTATAGAGACTGTTTATGCAACTATCAAATTAATTGAGATAATTAAGATATTTTTATATTACAATAAGACAATAGTATCATGTGTTAACTAATTGGAATGTGAACAATGTGCAATTTAATAGTGTTTATATCAAGTAAAGTAGAAATTGTTAGTGCAGTTAAATCTTATTGAGACATTTATGTTAAAATTAGATTTGAGATAAATTGCCCATATAAGTTTAGAAAGGAATGAACTGTAAAATTTACAGTACAACCGACATTGGAACAGAGTGAAGTCCAACAAAGCAAACAGCATCGGACAACCAACGTTTAAATTCAATTGGTTGTATTCTTGAGTGTAAACTAGAAAGATATGGGTTCAAGCTTTGTTCCATTGCACAACTTGGGATGGAAGTGCCACTCTCCAGGATGAGATGCTTTGCTGAAAGACAATTTGACAGTGTAGATACAAAATAAGGTATTCACACATGATCAGGGAGGTTTTCTAGTCAAACGCTTCATTGATCTTCCTTTTATCGTAAGGTCTGAATTGGGAATGCTCAGTGATGTCTGCACAGACCCCAGTTCTACTTGCAACACCTTAGATAATGAAGATAGACATAAAAAGCTCGAGGAACTCAGCGGGACAGGCAGCATCTCTGCAGAGAAGGAATGGATGACGTTTTGGGTCGAGATCCTTCTCCAGTTTGTTGTGTCTATCTTTGGTTTAAGCCAGCATCTGCAGTTCCGTCCTACACCTTGGATAATGAAGCAGTTTTACCTGCATACAGTGAGACTTGGACAGCAACCAGGCACAGCTAAGTGGCAAGCAACATTTGTGGCATCAATGTGCCAGACAGTGACATCTCCAACCAGCAAAGATCTGGCCCTTGACATTCATTGGGCTTCACCGGGATTGGTTTGATGAGAATGATCAAGAGATTGATGAGCTAATTAAGTGCAAACATAAGGTTTTCCTGGATTGGAAGCTCTACATTTCCTCAGAGGAAATTAAACAGCTTTTCAGCCACCTGAAGGCAGAGATCCAGCAGAAAACCCAGGACCTAATGAACAGATGGTGGGCGGAGAGAGCACACAGACTCAGCAACTTGGCAGTGGCCATACAAGGGATGCTGTGGTACAAGTGGTGGAGTTTCTGCCTTATAGCTTCAGTGAGCAGAGTTCAGTCCTGACTTCTGCCTGTTGCTTCTTCATCAGCTTCTCAGAATCTCCAAGAAATCCCTTCCGTCCATCACTGTGGGTGCATGTTCATCTTAAAGACTGCAGTAGTTCATGGAGATGGCTCACTACTTACTGCCTTTTTCAAGGGCAATAGAAAAGGACATTTTTACGGCAGAGATGGATAGATTCTTGATTAGTACGGGTGTCAGGGGTAATGGGGAGAAGGCAGGAAAATGGGATTGAGGGAGATAGTTAGATCAGCCATGATGGAATGATGGAGTAGACTTGATGGACCAAATGACCCCAATGTGCTCCTATCACTTATGAACATGACATAAAATGTTAATATTGCAAGAGATGACCACCTCCAATGAGTAAATAATTTATAAAATAGTCTGCACAAAAATTCATATTCATTTGCCTTTATTCTCCGTGCTCCTTGTGGGCTCCAATATCACCATTATTCTTCCTTCACAAGAATAGCATTTGAATATCTCAGCCACTACACCAAGCCCCAGCATTGCTTTACTGCTCCAAATTTGTCCATAGATTGAATTGGTGAGAAAAAAGACGCAGTGTTTTGATCACCTGTTTTTACCTTGACCTATTCAATCAGACTTTTTCCACACAAACGTTTTTGCTTTAGACACCACCACGAATCCTGCAGAGATAGAGGATGTTTCCACTAGTGGGGGAGTCTAGGACTAGAGGTCATATACTCGGAATTAAAGGACGTTCTTTCAGAAAGGAGATGAGGAGAAATTTATTGGGTGGTGAATCTGTGAAATTATTTGCCACAGAAGGCTGTGGATGCCAAGCCAGTGGATTTTTTTTAAGGCAGAGATAGATAGACTCTTGATTAATACGGGTGTCAGGGGTTATGGGGAAAATGCAGGAGTATGGGGTTTGGAGGGAGAGATAGATCAGCCATGATTGAATGACGGAGTGGATTTGATGGGCCGAATGGCTTGATTCTACTCTTATTCCTTATGACCCTGTCTGTACATCTCACCGCCTTTACCTTTGCTGACCCTTTCGGATATCCTTGGATTTGGGAACATGGTCCCTTAAGAAGCACACAGTTTCTTGCCCAGGGTAGGGGAATCGAGGACCATAGGACATAGGTTTAAGGTGAAGGAGAAAAATGTAATAGGAATCCGAGGGGTAACTTTTTCACCCAAAGGGTGGTGGGTATGTGGAATAAGCTGCCAGAGGAGTTAGTTGAGGCAGGGACAATCCCAACATGGATAGGATATTTAGAGGGATATGGGCCAAATGTAGGCAGGTTGGACCATTGTAGATGGGCCATATAGGTTGGTGTGGGCAAGTTGGGCCAAAGAACCTGTTTCCACACTGTATCACTTTATGATTCTATGACACTATCGCTGTGTGTCCGATAATCACAAACAGAAGAATATCTAAATGGTATACAAAAATGCTGGAGAAACTCAACGGGTGAGGCAGCATCTCTGGAGTGAAGGAAATAGGCAATGTTTTGGGCCGAAACCCTTCTTCAGACTGATGTGAGGGTAGGGGGGTGGGAAGAAGAAAGGAAGAGGAGGAACCAGAGGGCTGAGGGAGAGCTGAGAAGGGGAGGAGACAGTAAGGACTACCTGAAATTAGAGAAGTCAATTTTCATACCGCTGGGGTACAAACTGCCCAAGCGATATATGAGGTGCTTCTCCTCCAATTTCCGGTGGTACTCACTCTGAACATGGAGGAGGCCCAGAACAGAGAGGTCAGATTTGGAATGGGAGGGGGAGTTGAAGTGCTGAGCCACCGGGAGATCAGGTTGGTTATTGCGAACCGAGCGGAGGTGTTCGGCAAAGCAATCGCCAAGCCTACGCTTGCTCTTACTGATGTAGATCAGCTGACATCTAGAGCAGCGGATGCAAAAGATGAGATTGGAGGAGGTGCAGGTGAACCTCTGTCACACCTGAAAAGACTGCTTGGGTCCTTGAATGGAGTCAAGGGGGGAGGTAAAGCGACAAATGTAGCATTTCTTGCAGTTGCAAAGGAAAGTGCCCGGAGAGGGGGTGGTTCACCTGGGAAGGGACGAATCAACAAGGGAGTTACGGACACAGCGGTCTTTGCGGAAAACAGATGGGAGGAGATGGGAAGATGTGGCAAGTGGTGGGGTCACATTGGAGGTGGCGAAAATGATGGAGGATTATTTGTTTACGTGACGGCTGGTAGGGTGGAAGGTGAGGACTAGGGGGACTCTGCCCTTGTTACGAGTGGGGGGCTGGGGAGCGAGAGCAGTGTTACGGGGTATGGAAGAGACCCTGGTGAGAGCCTCGTCTATGGTAGAAGAGGGGAACCCCCGTTCCCTGAAGAATGAAGACATCTCCGATGCCCTGGTGTGGAACACCTCATCCTGGGAGCAGATGCGGCGTAGACGGAGGAATTGGGAGTAGGGAACGGATTCCTTACAGGAAGCAGGGTGGGAAAAAGTGTGGTGCAGATAGCCATGGGGAGTCAGTAGGTTTATAGTGGATGTCGGTCAGAAGTCTGTCACCTGCGATGGAGATAGTGAAGTCCAGAAATGGTAGGGAAATGTTGGAAATAATCCAGGTATATTTGAGTGCCGGTTGGAAGTTAGTGGTGAAATGAATGGAGTCAGTGAGTTGTGTGTGGGTGCAGGAGGTAGCACTAATGCAGTCGTCAAGGTAGCAGAGATAGAGTTCGTGGATGGGACCCTGATACTTCTCGAACAAGGATTGTTCGACGTACCCTACAAAGAGGCAGGCATAGCTAGGGTCCATATGTGTGCCCATAGCTATGCCTTGTATTTGGGCATATATGCCCCCACAATATGCACCCCCCCCAATATCTAAATGATGTCAAGTTGGGAAAAGGGAAAGTACAACGGGATCTGGCGCTCCTTGTTCATCAGTCAATGAAAGTAAACATGCAGGTGCAACAGGCAGTGAAGAAAGCGGATGGCTTGTTGGCTTTCATAACAAGAGGACTTGACTATAGAAGCAAAGAGGTCCTGCTGCAGTTGTACGGGGCCCTAGTGAGACCAGATCTGGAATATTGTGTGCAGTTTTGGTCTCCGAGTTTGAGGAAGGACATTCTTACTATTGAGGGAGTGCAGGGTAGGTTCGCAGGGTTAATTCCCGGGATGGTGCGACTGTCATATGCTCAGAGAATGAAGCAGCTGGGCTTGTATACTGTGGAGTTTAGAAGAATGAGAGGGGATCTTATATAAGATTATTAAGGGTTTGGACACGCTAGAGGCAGGAAACATGTTCTCAATGTTGGGGGAGTCCAGAACCAAGGACTACAGTTTAAGAATAAGGTGTAAGCCATTTAGAACGGAGATGGCTGTTCGGTGCAGACTTGGTGGGCCAAAGGGCCTGTTTCCACGCTGTATCTTTGAATTAAACTAAACTAAGACTTGTTGGATGTTTTGTAAAACCAGTAAAAGAAAAGGCAAGTTCAGAGCATGGTTCTGATAATCTAAAGTTCTTGGGGATTTGTAATACATATTGTGCATCTAAACAAAATATTTTTTGTTCTGGTTCCATTCCAGCAAAAGGGTTTTTTATTCCAACACAGGTTCAGATAGATTGTTACACCTATAATTCACTGGTAGTGAAGAACAGACTCAGTAAAGTGTTAAAAGTGTTTTGACATATTTCCAGTCTCTTCTTTCTCAGACTTTATGCCCTTACATAATTGCTTGTAGGCATATCCTTACACCTACATAAGGAATTACTGAGGATAATCATTGCAACAATCTCTCGCATCAGATTGTTAGATTAGCTATTACAATAAAATGACATTAATTTGGTGGGGTCAGAACATTGCTACTGGACGAGCTGATTTTCTGGAATACTGGATGTTATCCTATTGATAATCAAACACTTTGAATTTTTCTTTTGCTCAATTTTACACAGTACAATCATACTTTTGTCAGTAAAGCTGGTAAGATTCAAGCAAAAACTGATACAAATTGCTGGAGTAACGCAGGGGGGTAGACAGCATCTCTGGAGAACATGGATAGGTGACATTTCAGGTTGGAATTCCTCAAACTGATTGAAGAGGGGATAAAGGAAAGCTAATAGAGTGGAGGAACAGAACAAAACGTGGTGAGTAGCAGATGAACACAGGCAAGGGGGGGGGGGGGGGGGGGGGGGGGGGGGGGGGGGGGGGATAGATATGCAGATGGTCAGACCAAGGCCAAGGGTAAAAAAACTGAAGGTGTGAGACAAAATTATGGAAGAATTGCGAATAGTAAAGCCAGAAGAAGGAATGTAGGTGGAGAGGGGGAGAAATAGGAGAGATGTCCAGGTGTATAACAAGGGAGGGTGAGCACAAAGGAGGGGGGGGGGGGGGGGGTAAGGGGGACGATATAACATTTGGAGAATTCAACGTTCATGCAAAGCTGCACATGCAAAATATGAGGTGCTGTTCCTCCAGTTTACATGAGTCCCAGGTCAGAGAGGATAGTATGAGATTGTGAAGGGGAGTTAAAATGTTTTGCAACCGGGAGATCAAGTAAGCCCTGGTGGACCAAGCAGCAGCGTTCAGGGTAACCACTTGGTCTCACTGATGTACAGGAGGCCACATCGGGCAAAGCTTGAAGCCACGGTGGGAGATGGAAGCATGATTTTCAAGACAGTCTGGGATCTGGGGGCCTTGGGAGCAGGGGGGATGCAGGAATCAGGATCAGGTGAGCCAGATTACAAACTATTGGCATTTCAGAATAATCAGATTGCAGATTATCGGAAATTTATTTTACTACAAGAAAGGTTTATTTATGAAGCTTTCTGAAAAAAAGTACTAACAAATTTAGATTCATAATGTATCTTAAAATTGACCAAACATGCTCATTGTAACTCATTCAACATTCATAAGAGCTCTTATAGTTAGAGCTCTTAAAGATAGCAGAGTCAAGTGATATGGGGAGAAGGCAGGAACGGGGTGCTGATTGTGGATGATCAGCCATGATCACAGTGAATGGCAGTGCTGGCTCGAAGAGCTGAATGGCCTACTCCTGCACGTATTGTCTATTGTCTGTTGTCTATTATCTCATGTCATTCTGCGAACATAGTACAGATACATCATCTTATTTACCTTTCTATCCCTTGATTCTTGTTTGTTTGATGCACTATAGATACGAAAGGTAATGCAAATGTACTTACATATCAAAACTAGGAAATGCCACCTTTCTCATGGTAGGTGATTTATTTTATCTTGCAATCGTTGTATAATGTTACCTCATTTTTCTTCTCAGCAGTTGCTTAAACAAGTCAGAACATGTGACCTTTAACCACGTGCTGATGTGTGAAGTTGCTCATCTTGGCACAAGGGATTTCCTTAACTGAAATAGATAATCATCCAATAGTCTCTCACCTTCCTTGCAAATCTAACTCCTAGTGTTAATGAGGTGAACTGGTTCACATCCTTCATCATCGAACAAGAGTGCACACCTTACCATGTAATACAATGCGCTTATACTGTACAGACCTTGGCTGCCTCACATTATTGCACCTTCCAGTCATAGCATTTACATGTGTAGGAAGGAACTGCAGATGCTGGTTTAAAACAAAGATAGACACAAAAATCTGGAAGTAACTCAGCAGGGCAGGCAGCATCTCTGGAGAGAAGGAATGGGTGGCGTTTCGGGTTGAGACCCTGCTTCAGACTCTACATTACAGGTTGAGGTCATCAAGGCCTATAAACTCTGAGACACCTAGTACCATGCGCACAGTGTGTGTGGGCGTGCAGAAGATGTTCTTAGAATGGTGAGGAACAAAGCAACTGTATGGCCAACAACAGGCCTTTCCCATTGGATTGATGAGGCACAAGGCACTTATTGGCAAAGAGTTAATGATGATTGGGACTCAGCTCCTTGCTGCAGGTTTCCGGTGATGGAGGCATGAAGCAGGAACATCAGAAAGCAGGGGAAATATGAGCTGTAGCACTGGGAAGATTGGAGGCTGAAAATAAATTGGGGGTGAGGGAGATTAGAGACCATGTTAGCAAGTGATGATGTTGGAAGGACCAGCAATTGAGGGGAGATCAAGAGTAAAATAATCAGGTGTAAAAGGGATGGCATCATGGTGGGTAGAGGTGCTGTTTGGATGTACAACTCCATCCAGGGAAATATTCAGGCAGATTTATTTGGGAAAACCAACCTTATTGATAGCAGATCATTTTTGGGAGGGATGTTATTGGTGCAAAAGACACCAGCTTCCACACAACAAACCATTTTTGTAGGAGGATGCTAAATGTGATATTTGACCCGAACTCGGCCAAAGCATGCTGTGGCATGGACATTTGCCAGCAATGTTCTGTTCTGTCTGAATATAATTCAAAATGATCTTTCAATCAGAGTTGTTGAAACCTTTTCAAGGTCCCATAATGAGGACCTAGCCCCAGAAGAAAAAGTTTTGGTGTGTCTATACAAACTGTTGCGTCATCTATCTCTATCTATCTATCTATCTATCTATCTATCTATCTACCTATCTATCTACCTACCTATCTATCTATCTATCTATCTATCTATCTATCTATCTATCTATCTATCTATCTATCTATCTATCTATCTATCTATCTATCTATCTATCTATCTATCTATCTATCTACCCACCCATCTACCTACCTATCTATCTATCTATCTATCTATCTATCTATCTATCTATCTATCTCTATCTATCTATCTATCTATCTATCTATCTATCTATCTATCTATCTATCTATCTATCTATCTATCTATCTATCTATCTATCTATCTATCTATCTATCTATCTATCTATCTATCTATCTATCTATCTACCCACCCATCTACCTATCTATCTATCTATCTATCTATCTATCTATCTATCTATCTATCTATCTATCTATCTATCTATCTATCTATCTATCTATCTATCTATCTATCTATCTATCTATCTATCTATCTACCCACCCATCTATCCATCTATCCACCCACCCATCTCTCTATCTCTCTATCTCTCCTATATTGTTTCTATTGTATTATATTATATTCTATTCTCTTCTATTCTATATTCTAATCTATATTCCATACATAACTAAAACTCTGATCTTGTTATATTCCGTTTTTCACGGCCTTTCTATTTGCGCAAAAATAGTTTGCGATAGCGCTACAATTTGTTGCCTTTTCACTTACAGCTCTCATGTGCGGCGAGTGCACCAAGTTTCGTTCTGATCGGTTGAATGTCATAAAAGTTAGTAAGGTTTAAAAATCTTAAAAACCACGCATGCGCAGATCGATTTCTTCTCCTGCCATTCAGCGCGCGTGGATTAGTCTCTTCCCCTGTCACTCCCCGGGACAGTCCGCCCCTTCCTGCGCCATTGCGTCTTTACTGGAACTGAGGGCGGCCGGCAGAGGTTTCCAACTGGACTTTCATGGGACCCCAAGCAGCCGAGCCCCAATCAGCAGCCCAGCCCCAAGCAGCAGCCCAGCGTCGGAGACCCAGCCCAACCTGGAGTCGGAGATGTCGCTGATGTCGGCAAATTTAAAGCGGAGATTCTGATCCCGGTGGAGGAGAACGACCAGCGCCCGCTGTGAGTCCCCATCGCACTGCCAATTCCAACCACTAACCTGTTCGCTGGCTCCTCCCCCCTCCCCCATGATGCCCACCTCTCCCCCTTGGCTCTTTCCCCGTCTTTTCTCCTAGCTCACTCCCCCGTGCCCACACATCCCTCCCCCCCGCAGACCCCCTGCCTGCACACACCCCCCCCACACGCACCCCCTTGCACACACACACACACACACACACACACACACACACACACACACACACACACACACACACACACACCACACACACACACACACACACACACACACACACACACACACACACACACACACACACACACACACACATCCCACACACAGCCCCTCACACACACTGCCCCACACACCCTCCGCCCCCCCCCACACACACCCCCACCGTGCACACCCCCCCCCCCGCCCATGCACCCCGTCCCTACAGACCCCCCTCCACCCCTACCCCCCCCCCTCCCCACCCCCCCATACAACACATAACCCCCCTCCTACCACACCCCCCCCATACACACATAACCCCCACACACCCCCACTCCCACACCCCTCCTGCCCATCTCGCAAACCCCCCCCCCCCACCACCCACATCCCTCATCAGCCCCTCTTGCAACACCCCCTCCCCCCCCCACATCACACTCTCCCCCCTCCTACACCTCCCCGTGCACACACACCCATCCTCCCCTCCCACCCCCACACCCCCCCGCCCACGCACCCCACTTCCCTCCCCCCTCCCCTCCCACACAAGAAGAGGAGGGGAGAGGAGTGCTCGAGGGTGAGGGGAAATTAGCCGCACCTGCGCAGTTAGGGGCTATGTGTTAGTGGTGCAATATTGCGTTGGGGAATTGGTTTGCTTTGGGGGACCAGGTCTCCCGTGTGACTGGGACCCAATGGGTCCCACTTAGTCTATTCTACTATATCTTTCTGGAATATGTGGCTTATGAAATATTGATTACATTAAAAATTGATCATTTTTTTTGTTAAAGTCAAATCCTTCCCACAATTAGCATTGGACGTAACAAATTTCAAATGCCAGAGGCAACGATAACAGATTCAGGATATAAAGTATTCAAGTGGTAATGATGCTGGCTTTTGGGGATTTGTAAATAAGCAACTTACTTAGTGTAATGCAGAAAGAATCATAATTGGGTTTGATGATTGCAATAAAATTGATTGTTTTCACTCTCCCATCATTTTATATTCCATCAATATTTCTCCATACTCTAGAATAACTGTACTGGTACAAAATTGCAACTATTGTGCATCCCAACGTTAAAAGCTAACACGTCGGTTATTGCCGTGCCAAATTCCCAACAAGTCTCCTAGTCCTCCAACAATGAGTGGAATTTCCCTTGAGAAAACACATTCTACACTACTAAGGTTTTTAAAGCTGAGAAAGAATAATTCTGATCAAGAATAAATTGATATGGGGCTGAAGCATGCCTAGACAATGCATTACAAAATTAAAAAGGCATTCATTCTCCTTTAAGTCCTGGAATGGTTGTTCACTCTCTCTCATTCTTGATGGGCTATCTATTTTCTTAAAGAAAGAAATACAACTAAAACATCTACATCGTAGAATTAAGGGTCTCAGGACAAGACTGTTCTGGCTTGTTAATTTAATCAATTCTCTGAATAGAATGCCAGAGGAATAGTTAGTTTCTCAGTTCAGGGTTTTAGAAATTAAAGCTATCATTTTAAAACCGTCACTAAGAGAGTAAAAGTTATGAGAATGTCAGGAACTCTTAGCTGCAGTTAATGATAGGGACTAAGTCAGAGGAAATATTTACTCCAATCAAAAGCTGACACTTGCAAAATCGTATTATGTTTTCCATGGTTTGGTAAAGGAAGCATGCAGGTAGAGCAGGCAGTGAAGAAAGCAAATGGCATGTGGGCCTTTATAGCGAGAGGATTTTAGTATAGGAGCAATCAGGTCGTACTGCAGTTGTACAGGGCCCTGGTGAGACTGCACCTGGAGTATTGTGTGCAGTTTTGGTCTCCTAGTTTGTGGAAGGACATTCTTGTTATTGAGGGAGTGCAGGTTAATTCCCAGAATGGCAGGACTGACATATGATGAATGGGTCGACTGGACTTATATTCACTGGATTTTAGAAGGATGAGAGGATATCTTATAGAAACATATTAAATTCTTAAGGGATTGGACAGGCAAGATGCAGGATCAGTGTTCCCGATGTTGGGGGTCCAGAGCCAGGGGTCACTGTTTAAGAATAAGTGGTAGGCCATTTAGGACTGAGATAAGGTAAAACCTTTTCACCCAGAGAGTTGTGAATCTGTGGAATACTTTGCCATAGAAGGCAGTGGAGACCAATTCACATAATGTTTTCAAGAGAGGGTTTGATATAGCTCTTGTAGTAGCCATTACAGCTTAGGACTAATGGAACCAAGGGATATGGGGAGAAAGGAGGAACGGGCTACTGATTTAGGATGATCAGCCATGATCATATTGAGCTGGCTCGAAGGGCCAAATGGTCTACACCTGCACCTATTTTCTCTGTTTCTATGTAGATATGTTTCTACTTCTTGTGGTAGCAGAGTTTGCAGGGAATTGATCGGTTCAGTTGCTGGGAGTTTATTTATAGGCATCATCTAATAGACATTTCTTCATGTTATCTGCAGGCAAGAGTGATATTGCCTTTTATTGCAACGGCCATCAAGTACAAAAACAAGGTCGTTTAGCTGCAACAATCCAGGGTATTGAGCTTAGCATTGTGTTTTAGTTTATTTTAGAGATATGCTTACCTTGAAGGCAGAGTAGAAATGTTCATCAGATTAATTCCATGTCTGAGGGTGTTACCTCATGAGAAATGTACATATACCAATTGAAGTTCAGTAAATGAAACATGATCATGATGGCAGCATGGTGTCGTTGTGGTAGAGTTGCTGTCTTACAATGCTTACAGTGACAAAGTCCCCGGTTCAATCTTGACTACGGGCGCTTGTCTGTACGGAGTTTGTACATTCTCCCCGCGATCTGCTTTGGGTTTTTTCTGAGACCTTTGGATTCCTCCCACACTCCAAATACATAGAGGTGTGTAGATTAATTGACTTGGGCATAAATTAAAAATTGTCTCTTCTGTGTGTAGCATAGTGTTAATGTGCAGGAATCGCTGGTCGAAGCGGACTCGGTGGGTCGAAGTGACTGCTTCCAAACTGTAGCTCCAAAACTAAACTAAACTAACATTAAATCTCACTGAAACATAAGATCCTGAGGGGGCTTAATAGGGTAAGTTCTGACCGGAGTTTTCCTCTGGTGGGGATGCAAGAATTGTGGGACGTGCCTCAGCAGAGTGAGACACCATTTAAGAAGCGAAGTGGGAAAAATGGCTTCTGTCTGAGAGTTGTGAATTTTTGGAATTCTCTCCTCAAGAAAACTAGGGAGCTGAGTCATTCAGTAAACTCGAAGCTGAGATGGAGATATTAATACTTGGGAAATCAAGGCTTATAGAGACCAAGGAGAAGAAAGGAGCCGTGGCAATGTTCAAATCAGCCATAATCATATTGAATGGCAGAGCAGGCACCAGGGATGTATGGCCTGCTCCTGCTCTTCTATCCAATGTTCCAATGCTTGTTTGAAAGCTCATTGGTTTCTCCTTCACCGTCATATTTGATCAAGTGAAGCTTGACAGAAGACTGCAACTGAGGCTGGGATTTTGTTTTAACCTTTTGAAGGAATGTGACTGAAATAAAGAGCCATTTATCGTGCAAAAAAACAAGGTGGAACAGCTTACTTTTGTCGTCAGTAGCTAACTACAGGGCCTGTCCCACGGGCGTTAATTTGCGCAACATCATTTACGCATCACGCCGCTCGCATGGCACGCATTACGCGCGCATGGCATGTGGTGAGACGTAGTGGCGTAGGCAGTGACGCGCGGTAGTGCGTGGTGCCCAATTATTTTTTATATATTTATTTATTTATTTTTATTAGAAGTACAATAATTTACAGTAATACACACCACATATATCTTATTACATTTGTTGTACCCCTTCATTTTTTGAGCTTTAAGAAAGATAGAAATAAAAGAAGTATGGAAAGTGAGAAAGTCGTGAAAGTGCAGGAAAGTGTTGGAAAAAGAGAGCCCATTAGAGAGAGAGTTAGAGAAGAAAGTTAAGAAATAGGCCCTAGAAAAGAAAGAAAGAAAGAGAAACAATCGCTCTATTATAAAAAACTTCGCAAAAAGGGATATACCACCCATATTTTTCATCCCCCGTTACCAGATCCTGGCACCATTTATTTTTTAAATTACTATTGCACCTTAAGCTTCTAGTAAGCTCATAAATGCAGACCACGTCTTTTGGAAGTGGTCTGCTTTGCCTGCGAGGAGGAGTCTCATATCTTCCAGGTGTAATGTTTCGAACATGTTTGAAATCCACATTTTTATTGTTGGTATAGGAGCGTTTTTCCAGAATTTGTGAATAAGCTTTTTTCCCCGTTATTAGCTCGTAATTAAATACATTTTTTTGAAACACGTTTAGTTCAGGGCTACCTTGGCGCCCAATGACTGAAATAAAGAGCCATTTATCATGCAAAAAAACAAGGTGGAACAGCTTACTTTTGTCATCAGTAAATAATCACAGGGCCTGTCCCACTTGGGCGTTATTTGCACGTCATTTACGCAACATCATTTACGCATCACGACGCTCGCATGGCACGCATTACGTGCGCATGGCAAGTGGTGAGACGTAGTGGTGTAGGAAGTGAAGCGCAGTAGCGCGTGGCGCCCAATGATTTTGGGATTCTCATCTCGCCACCTGCGTGATGCGCAAATGACTTCCGAGTGGGACAGGCCCTTACATTATTGACACTCATCTCGTTAGTGCAAGTCTTTATTACCCTGTTCAATCTACAGCATAAAGTGCTAGGTATCCAATTAAGATTTTTCCACAAAGAATTTCAAACAACATACATCAAACTTACAATTCTGAAATGGGATACATGTCTGGGTGTTTATATAATTCATGTTATTTTTTGTATTTAAGTCACCTCAGCTATTCAGTATATTGTACTATCACTTTTACTCATATCTAATATTATTTACAACATCTATGCTATTCACCCTGTAGCATGGTCCACGTTCTAAATGGATGGTTATATTAAGTACTTTTGTAATTCTCAATGTAATAGACAATTTAATGAAAAACACCCAGAATATTTTCTATAATCTTAGCTCTCATCATTTCTTTGGCTATTTAACATGACAAACCAACTAAATTCCAATCTACAAACCGCACTGAATGGACATGGGACTTTAATTTAGTTTAGTTTAATTTAGAGGCCCACGGAAACAGGCCCTTCGGCCCACCGAGTCAGCGCCGACCAGCGATCGCCACAGATTAATACTATCCTACATACACTCGGGATAATTTACAATTTTCACCGATGCCATTTAACCTACAAACCTGTAGGTCTTTGGAGTGTGGGAGGAAACTGGAGCGACTGGAGAAAACCCACGTAGGTCACAGGGGAGAACGTACAGTACAAACTCTGTACACACAGCGTAGTCAGGATCCACAGTGTGTGTACATTTCAGAAAATCGACACTACAACTTGGCCTTAAATGCAACCGTTTTTAACATCATAAGAACAGAAGTCATTCTCACTATAAAAGGGTCAGCTAATCAAGATGGAATAAGCCTTTATCTTGTAGTTTGTCATACTTATGGATAGGACAGATTTGGCACATGGATAGGTCAGGTTTGGAGAGATATGGACCAAATCCAGGCATATGGACCAAATCCAGGCATTAGTGTTGTTGGGACATGTTGGCTGCTGTGGGCAAGTTGGGCCAAAGGGTCTGTTTCCACACTGAATCATGACTATGACTCTATGACATATGGAGAGAGGTGAACAGACTTCCAACCATGCACAGAATTATGAGCCCATATTTTTACCACTTTGTAGATGCTCCATTTATAATCTTTATACCTTTTTTGTCAGTACATTTTCCACTATCCCTAAATTATCTAAATTGTGTTAATTCGATTAACGATTGGAATATTGATTAGTCCCAATTTCTTTTGTCCATCTGTGCAGTTAGCTATTAGAAACATAGAAACATAGAAAATAGATGCAGGAGCCCTTCGAGCTAGCACCGCCATTCAATATGATCATGGCTGATCATCCTAAATCAGTGCCCCGTTCCCGTTTTCTCCCCATATCCCTTGATTCCGTTGGCCCTAAGAGCTACATCTAACTCACTCTTGAAAATATCCAGTGAATTGGTCTCCACTGCCTTCTGTGTTGGAGAATTCCACAGATTCACGACTCTATGAGTGAAAATTTTTTCCTCATCCTAGTCCTAAATGGCCTACCCCTTATTCTTAAACTGTGACCCCTGATTCGGGACTCTCTCAAAATCAAGAACATTTTTTCCCGCATCTAGCCTGTCCAACCCCTTAAGAATTTTATACGTTTCTATAAGATACCCCCTCTTATAATACTATTAATGTGCCTAAACTAAAACTGACACAATTTAATTTTCTTCCACAGGTAGCAATATTATAATGTCCGAATATTCCGCATTTAAAATGTTATTACATGGAATGCTCTGAAAAAATGGATTAAACCCCCTGCTCTTTTAGGGAAAGAGTGCCATGAGATCTTTCATATCAACGAGAGGAGAGACAGGCTTTAGGTTCCACGCCTCATCAAAAAGATCATGCCTTGAATGGTGCTGAATACCTTCAAAGTTGCACTAAAATGCATGTCTAGATATTAGTGCTCATCTGTCACATTTGACCTCACAACAGTCAGAATGACTAAGCTAGCAACCAAGCCACTACACATGCTTATGAAACACTAAAGGGCCTGTCCCACACGCGACTTTTTCAACATGTTGAAAATCCAGCGGCGACCAGAAAGACGTGACGACTCTTTTGGTGACTAGGAGACTACTCATGACCATACAGGCAACACCCTGACGACATGTCGTGGGATGAAGCCTGTATGGTCATTAGTAATCGCCAAAATAGTCGTACCTTGTTCTGGTCGCTGCTGGATTTTCAACATGTTGAAAAATGTTGGCGACCTGTAATGACCTACGACGGATGCCGGCAGTCGCCAAAATAGTCACGTAAGTGGGACAGGCCCCTAACTTTACCAAAGGAGCCTAACACAATATAAATTATGCACAGCCATATGGACATATTATTATTAAGCGCCACACAAAAAAACAAACAATCAACTGTTCTTCAGTTTTAAACCCATTAAAATGGATACCCTGGGACTGGTTTAGTCTTTGTGATAGAAAACCACAGATCAGAACTGTTATTGTGTAGCATTTCTTTAATGGCAAAAAATGCCTAAATTAATCAAATCATTCATTATCCATGAAGCAACTGTTAGCTCCAGATGTTTCTGTGTGGTTTCTTTGCACAGAGCATCAAACAGTAGAGTTTAGAGTTACAGCGTGGGAATAGGCCCTTCAGCCCACTGAGTCCATGCTGACCATCATTCACCCGCACACTAGTTCTATGTATTCTCAGTTTTGCATCCTCCACAGTCGGGGCAATTTACAGAAACCATTTAACCTACAAACCTGCACATCTTTGGAATGGGGGAAGAAGCCCGAGCACCCAGAGATACACAGTGGTCGAGATGCATACATGCCTGCGGCGACACCTAGTAGAGGGTTGCCGATTCTTCCCACTCCAGCGGAGTGGTTGAGAAGGTGCTACAGGAGTATACACATGTGCCTGAAGCAACACCTGTTTGCAGGGTTGCCATTCCTCCCACTTGGTTCACCACAGTGGTCGAGATGGTGCAGATATACATGCACACAGGCCTGAGGCAGCTCCTGTTGCAGGTTGTATAGGTCCTCCAATGCGGATGTACAGCGGATGCAGATGGAGCCACACATATAAGATCGTGGGAAATGGTGTCGAACAACATGCTTGGTACAGAGGCATGTACAGGCAAATGGAGATGATGGATGGTGATATCTGCTTCAGCTGCGATTACTCCCACTCAAAAAAGAGTGTCTAAGGTTAGTATGGATTAATTCCAAACAAGAATCCGAACATGACTATGTGCCGGGATCCCATGCTCAATGCATAAGGTACGACGATCATATGAGGGAAAGCAGTGGGTTTTGCCTCTAAAAGTTGCTGCTCAGTCGGAGATGGACAAGCCACTACACAAGGAGTTGGCCAGCAGCATCAGCGATCTAATGGGAATGACAACATGGGCAGAGTCTGCGAATGAAATTTTGTTTGGAACTCCAGCAAAGGTAAGAGGCCTGGAGATAGAGACGCTGGTGTAGGTCTCGTTATTTACCTCCATGGAAGTAATTATGGTACATGAACAGTATTCAGCATTGCTAATGTATCTGGTCAGGAGGTTTTTCATGCATTGTCAAGTCTTCAGTCATACGTGTGACATAGCTCCATTCGCTACATGCTCAGCTCTAAGTTGATACGCTATGGTGGTGGCAGATGTTAGTCACATGGCAATCAAGTCAAGTATCCTGTCGTAGTTGCCTATGTTGTTTGCTATTAGTGTATCATCAAGTTCAGATCAATGTCAGATCAACCCAAGTTCAGATCAACCCAGAAGGGGTGTTAGACCACACGATATTTATGGAATTCTTTGCCTCGACAGTAGGGTCTTTATATATAAAGTCTTGATCCTGCTTTAGAGTTTCTATGGTCTAATTGGTCTATGCAACTTTCTTCCCGGGGTTTGTTGGGAATGATAATTCAATTTTCTATCGCAATGGCAGCAGACAGTCAGGGTGGGCAGTAGGACATCAAAAA
Organism: Leucoraja erinaceus; assembly: GCF_028641065.1. Lineage (NCBI taxonomy): Eukaryota > Metazoa > Chordata > Chondrichthyes > Rajiformes > Rajidae > Leucoraja > Leucoraja erinaceus. The sequence continues at coordinate 74,823,980 of NC_073382.1, forward strand.
CCATAGCCGTGAGCACTGGCTCGCCCCAAGGCTGTGTCCTAAGCCCCCTGCTGTTTAGTCTGCTTACACATGACTGTACTGCTAGACTCAACAACAACTTCATCAACAAGTTCACTGATGACACAACAGTGGTGGGTCTCATCAGTGACAATGATGAGTCGGCATACAGGTTGGAGGTGGAGCTGCTCACAGGATGGTGCAAATCCCACAACGTCATTCTCAACGTGGGAAAAACTAAGGAGATGGTGGTTGACTTCAGGAGGGAGGGAAAACAACACCATACACCTCTGCACATCGATGGAGCTGATGTAGAAAGGGTCAGCAGCGTGACGTTCCTAGGACTCCACCTGTCAGATGACCTGACGTCCATGACCAACACCACAGCACTGGTCAAGAGAGCCCAGCAGCGACTACACCCTCTCCAAAGACTACGGAAAGCAGGTCTCCCCACTACACACCTACAAACGTTTTATAGGGGGACAATCGAGAGCACATTAACCTACGGCATCACTTCCTGGTTCGAGAGCTGCAAGGTGTACGAACGGCACCAACTAGACAGGATTGTGAAGACTGCCAGCAGGATTATTGGTGCTCCATTCCCTTTCCTGCTGGACATATACAGGAAGAGATGTATCAGCAGAGCCATCTCCATCATCAAAGACCCCTACCACCCATTGCATCACATATTCTCCATCCTGCCATCTGGGAAGAGGTACAGGAGCATTAGCTGCAAAACCAGCAGGATGCTCCTCAGCTTCTTCCTGCAGGCTATAAGACTGCTAAACGGACTTTGCCCCCTGCCAAAGTATCGCGCACCAACCACCAACCTGGACACACTGCAGCAGAGCCACTGTCATGCCGCTGCCAATCGGAACGCCTGTTGATGTTTAGTGGAGAGTAGAGTGTTTAATTTGTTCATGATATATGTATTTGTATTTCTATTTATTTTTTACTGCACATTGAATGGACACTGGTTGAGCAACATTTTTTTTGTTTCCTCTGGGTATGTGAGTACTCAGGAAAATGACAATAAAGATATACTATACTATACTATAATTTAGTACGCATGTGTTATAGACATAACCTTCTGCTGATGCAGCCTGTGGCTTGGGAAATCAGTTTTGCAGGATGACAATCAAGGATGGCCTGCATAATCTGAATGGATTGTTTTATGGTTGGTTTGCCACACCGACGCATGGATATGTTCACTCCAGAGTATGGAGATAGCACCGGGAAAGTAGGACATTTCTTTTCAGGAGATGGGAAGTGTTTTGTTTCATGCTGATATTCCATAATACGGTATGGTTTTGATGTCTAAGAGTTCATTCTTAAATGATAATACAATTGTATTGGGCCATTAATTGTATCCAATATGTTTCCTGTCATGTTGGTGGCAGTGAACGGGGTCACTCTGATGGGTGTCACCCACGATATCGAGTGTGTAAGCAATATATTTAATACAGGACAAGCACAAGCAGTATGGATTTAACATTGTGTTAACAATGCTTCACCAGGTGGTTCCAGCTATATCCTTAGTCATGGCTCGATTATCGACACAATGAGTGTAGACAGTGCAAAAGTACGGCTACACAGGATGGAAGAAGCTGGAGATGCCATTATGTTTTTGCATATCTCATCTCAAGCAGAGCAAACCAGGGGTGAGAAGGGTTTAGGATCATATTTTGGCTTTTCCCACGGGTTCACTTCCATGGGAAGGGCACACTAGCTAAGATATCAATGTTACCAGAGGCCTTAGAGGTGTGGAATTAGCATTGGTTTTCTGATTATGCAGGTATTTACACTGACAGTTCTTAATCCCATTTCCACAAGGGCGGCATCGGCGTCAGAAAGCAGGACGTTCCCATCGATCTTATGGTTGTGGCCACAGGATGGTCAAGTAAATTGTTTTGCAAAAATTCTACCATAAAGTCGATTGCCGACAAGGGGCTATTTTGCCCATTCTGTTTGAGATCAGGTTTTCACAGTTTCCCCTGGGATAGAGGGGTTACTATTGATTTCATTATGTGGAAAAGTCATGAATATGTTTGCAAACAATGACATGCTTAATGCACTTTTTAGTCACTCATTCTAAATCAATCAATGCAATGTGACGCCGGATTTGAATCTACAGCATGAAATCACAGTGCTTTGAAATCTTCACGGAATCACTCGCGTGACTCCGAAGTAAAATTGTAAATTAAACGAGAACATACCAGTTTGAAGATTGATCTTTATTTTATGAGGAGTCACGTTGGTGATTACGTGCCCACCACGTCCAACCCTCTCTCTCATAAAAAGGTCATTTCTTGGTAGTTCTCATGTTGCTGATCTTACAATGTTACTTCGATCTGCTGTTATCTGTGATTTCATACCGCTGCTTTGAAGATTGATGTGCATGCGGACTGGACGGGGTTCTTCACGTAATCACCAACGTAACTCCTCATAAAATAAAGATCAAACTTCAAACTGGTAAGTTCTCGTTTAATCTTACTATTCTACTCAGCCAATCCTTTTCAAGGAGGGTTGGTTTATTTCTGTAGCTGGCCACTATGATGGGCTGTATTACTAACTGACCATTATGCTGAACTTTACAGTTCATTTGTCTACATGTCTCCAAAACTTCACCCGAGTAGGTTCTCAGTTTGACCTTACTCTCAAACCATGGTATCTGTGGGAACTTTGTTTTGTACAGGTCCTTGCTCATGACCGAACAATCTGCTGCCGTGTCAATACACATATCGATTAACTGTTCATTTACCAATAGTTTATTTCGAAAGTCCTTGCCTTGACTGGTTGTAGACTTATAGATGTCGGTTGCATAAATGTAGTACAACCCAAGTTCATTTCCATCTGGGATCACCTCCAAGTTGTGAACTCCTCTCTGGTGTTGTCGCTTGATTCTCGCAGATTGTTGGTTTCCTGTTTTAAGCTTGGCCTGACATGCTGATGCAATATGGTCTTTCTTCTGGCAGTTATAGCACTAGGCCATTTTGAACTGACAAAATTGGAATGAGTGGTTACCATTGCAACGATAACAACTGGCTGAACTCGGCTCCCCGCCATACTTTGGTTTTGGTTTAGCACTTCTTGGTTTGGTCACAGGCACTGCCTTGTGACTGTAAATGGCCACTGCAGCTCGTGGTGGACGAAACTCGTGAGCATTCTTTGATGCTATCTCCATTGTGGTAGCAATCTTGCATGCTTTCTCAAATATAAGATCTGGAGTGTTCATGAGTTTGGACTGAAGTCGTTCATCCACTAGACCACAAACAAATCTGTCACGTAATGCTCGTCCAAGAAAGGTTCCAAAGTTACAGTGCAAAGTCACGTTTTTCAAGGTAACAATGTGCTCATTGATTGTATCATTCTGCTTCTGGTTTCTAGTGTCAAATTTTCAGCTTTCTGCAATTTCCAGAGGCTTTGGGTTGAAATGCTCCTCCATCTTCTCCGGAGATTCGGAGGCTGCAACTGCGGGTCTGGCGGACGGCGGCACCGGGAGCCCGCAGGTCCCTGGAGGGAGACCGCTTTTCAGGGCTCCTGCAACGGCGACTTCTCCCGCCCGAGTTGCGGGGATGAAGAGCTCCTGGAGCGGGGCCTGACATCACCGCCCCGCGCGGCTTGGAATAGCCGCGGGACTCTGCGAGCACACGCCGGGGGCTCTAACACCAAGACCCGGTGTGCGACCTCGCACCACCCGGCGTGGCTTTAATGGCCGTGGGCTTTGACTTCGACTGACATCGGGGGGGGGAGAGTGCAGTGGAGAGATAAGTTTTTTTGGCCTTCCATCACAGCGATGTGATGGATGTTTATGTAAATCATGTTGTGTCTTGGGTCTATTTGTTTGTAATGTATGGCTGCAGAAACGGCATTTCGTTTGGACCTCAAGGGGTCCAAATGACAATTAAATTGAATCTTGAATCTTGAATCTTGAATCTTGAATCTTCATAATGCAATTGAAAGGCACATCTTTTGCCTTTATGGGCGCAAGGAGAGTCACAAGTGTGCCGTACACTTCAGGACCGATCTCCGTGAGCTGAATCGCTTTCATGCGTCCGTAAACTGCCTTATTTGTATCAGTCACTATCTCTCCTTCACCACTAATCTCCAATATATTGTTTGCCATGAAAAACATGTTCGCTCTCTCATATAGGAGCTGAACGGCTCTCTACTCTTGTCAAAAGTGCCAAGTTTTCGGATGTAGCCTGTGGACGCTGCCATTGTGTCGTTCTCTTATTTTTAAAGTCCGTTCAAAAACCCTGATTTCCTCTCTGTTCTGGTGTAACAATTCACCTAAAACAGCTGTATAAAGGCCATTCAGCTTGAGGAACTCGACAAAAAAAATCTTATAAAATCCCTAGGATGGCATTTTGCCACGTAGACACCACATACACCACAAACTCTCGATGATTTGTCCAGCTGCTGTTTTAAACTACAATCCCCTGCATAGAAGGATCTGCGGCCTATCGTGTCCAGCTCACAAACAACTGTGACACAACTCCGTATTTATTGTTTAAAATGTTAAACAATACTACATGTTGCGAAACAGTTCTGCACTGTATTTAAAGGATGAGTTCACAAACACTATCCCATCCTCGTCACCAATTTTGTTATATTCCGGATGGCAGAATGAATAACAACTTACACGCAGGCTGCCTGGATCACAAGAGAGATTTATTACCCAACATTCCCTACTTATATTGAGCACCAACTCATTAGCATATATATGAATATGTATGAATACATTACAAAAATTACATCACAAAGTATCTACCAGGGATTTTATGAAGTTAGTGCCCAATTCAACATGTCCAGTTAATCCAGGGAGTTTGATGAAGACTGAAAATCTAAGGCTGGAAATGTACAAGGGAAGACAGATGTTGGTTATTATCTTGGAAGACAGAAAAATCAATGCAAAAATAATGACAAGAAGTGGCTGGAAAATAATATCAGCATTAGCTCTTGCAAGGAATTTGGAATAAATGAATACCATGATGCTCAAGGTCATTAATTATAGATGTGATGCAGAAGGTGATGTAATGAGGCCCAACTGGGACAAAACACAATATTAAAGTGCTTTGGCTATTTACGATTTGAATGGAAAAGCCACAATTAGGAGATAAATCCAAGAAATGGCAGACAGAATATTCGACCATAGTTCTTGAGAATAAGCGTAGCTTTATTATAAAAAGCATAATGGCATTTAGTTTTTCTTTAACTTGTGCCAAAGTTGTGTGCACTTAGTCTGTTCTTGTCAATGATCAGACACACTTAAGCATTTTCGGTAATAAATCAAAAGGCCTGGTTCACTTAATGTTCCAAAGTAAAATCAGAAAATGCTCGAGAGAGAGAGTAGATGAGGCAATGTTTGAAATAAAGTTAAGATTTCAAATCAATGACACTTCATCAGAACAAGCTAGTTATCCAGTTCCTCCTCCTCCTTCCCATCGCTCCAGAGATGCTGCTTGATCTGCTGAGTTACTCCAGCATTTTGTGTCTACCTATCTGAAGTCAGTGCTGATTTCAATTAACAATAACATCCCAATTAGGAAGATCAGATACTGTTTATGATGGGCTTCATTGGAACAGAGGGGACAAATATGGAATATCAACATGCGGAGTGGTTTGGAGAATTAAAGTGGCAAGTAACTGGTAGCTCAGGGTCATCCTTGCAGACTGAATGGAGATGCAACACAAAGCAATCATCCAATCTGCATTTAACTTCTCCAATGTGGAGCAAGTCCCATTCCGAGCGCCGAATGCCGTACCTTAAATTGAAAGAAGGACAATAAATCACAGCTTCATCTACAAGAACTGGTTTGCTTTCTTTTCGTTGACAAGGGAAGAAGCAGAAGAACAGATATTGCATTTCTGTGGCTGCATAGGAAGGTGGAGAGAGATGGGGGTTGAGTGTTGGTGCACCTTAAACAACAAAGCTTGGAAGAGGGAGAGAGATGGGGACTAGGAGTTGGTGCATCTTAAACAGTGAGGCTTGGAAGGATTGGTGCCTTTGGAATTCTAAAAGCAGAGGAGTGGAGGAATGATTCTGGTAGTACCATCACACTGAATTTGGCCAAATTAGAAAGATGATCCATTAACCACAGATGCTGGTTAGATAGAAGATGAAGACAAAGAGAACACTATTTTACTTCGGAGTTACGTGAGTGACTATGTGAAGAACCCGTCCAGCACGCATGCACGACATGAGCATTCACGCAGTGCAACAGCGATGAACGGGAGTACGGGCGCTTTCGCTACAAGCTGAAACAACGGACCGTTAGTTAAGTACTTACCCACAGGTTCAAGTTGCCAAACTTTGCTCTTCTTTGTGCTCCAGGGGAAAACTGGAAAGAGCAAAGCAGCACAGAGGAAACAGCCCCGTTTGACTCCAGGGAAGGAGCGTCCCATCAGTGGAGGGGGCACCTGGACCGCACATGCTGCGGTCCACAGACACGGGTACCAGTCTGCTAGAGCTGCCTGACCAACACTAGCGGACTGGAGGGAAATCAACATCAAACCGGCTGGTAATCCCTGCAACTCCGACAAGGACACTCGCCACCCGAGAACAGGCAGCCGCTTGAGCAAAGTTGGAAACCAATCATCGGGTTGGAGACAGACACACGGAAGACGGACAGCCCAGCTCATTCAGAGAGCCAGCACATCAAACTATCGCCCGAAAGCGAGAAAGGTCTGTCTCCAAGCCTTAGACAAAGGTCATGGAGCAAAAAACTCCAGCGAGACTTGCCTCGGGAGCTGGGGCAAGCTCGCCAAGGGAACAAAAACACTCCTGCTCCAGTGCACTAACAGCACTGGCCATCTCCCTCATCAGAGGAGATCGATGGCGACCAGGGCTGGGCTGGTCAAGAAGAGTATCACTGGCTGAACAACATCGGGAGTATGCTTGAGGTACAGGACCAGGAATAGCTGCTGGGTGTGAGTACCACTACGTGGCTACACCACAAGCGAGATGGCCGTTACAGCCTAAGTTGGCGGCCAGCTTACTACCTGTCTTTTCTAAAACACCCTGTTTCTACTGTACAACACAGTATGTGATTGGCAACCTCTGGAAGGAAGCCATAAAACCTGCCCTGAACCTCAACAATTCACAGGACTGTGAGAACGCCAACCTCACAACCACAGATCCTGCTATCTGGCAAAGTTACTAAACTAAGCCTAAAAACTGGACGAAGTGTCCAAGATATTCGGCATCATGAGGGCAGGAACTGGAATGAGCAAACCACACAAAACCAGACATCAGTACCTCCATGCATCCACCAGTAGGCGTCTACTTATGGTACTGGTGAAAGCTCAGGGCCCGCATGCCAGTCCCCGCAAGCCTTTTCAGGCCAGGGCCCAGAGCGGGCCCCATGGGAAATGCGCCACCCCCCAACAACACCATCTCAACAGACAAGGAACCAGAAACCGAAGAAATTAGAACACTACTAAAACAACAGTGGAGGTAGGAGAGTATGGTTCCTACCATCACATAAAAGGTGAAGGGTTTGTGCTAACAGAGGGGGGGGGGGGGTGAATTAAGAAAACTTGCCACCAGTTCAGCATGCACCCCAAAGCGGTTTTTCCTCCCACTAAAAAGGAAACATGAGGGACAAGCTGAACTGGAGAAGACCTACAAAGGGGTCATAATGAAGTATTAATATGAACCTTTGGAACCATCTAAATATTTACCAAAAAACCCAAAGATGGTGAATATCGCACCATCATTGACTTGACCACTTGAATATTTTTCACCAGGTATACTCACTTTCAACACAACAAGAAATCCATGAGGGGGGAGAAAAAAGCCTTATGGGTCAGCCACAAGAAACCTTATGGTCGGGTGACGAGCCAAACTATCCCAAGATGTGCTCAAGCAGGTACTGGGAGCTGCTGGATTAAATACTAACGTGTATAAATCTCACTCCACCAGGGCAGCATCCACATCGGCGGCTAAGAGGATGGACGCGCCTATGGACCACATCCTGGCTACAGCGGGGTGGTCATGGGAGAAAACTTTCCAAACTTTTTATAACAAGCCGCTGGCAGAACCTGTATTGTTTGCAGAAAAAGTAGTAGAATCTGCAAATACATAATTTAAGCCCGGGAGAGCATTTTTGGTGTTGTTATTGTTTACTAAACACCATTATTGTTTTTACAAACAGATTCATGGTTGATTACAATAACATACTTCCTCCCTCAAATGACTTCGGCAGCGAGTCAAGTATGAACTGTTACACGGTTTGAAATCACAGAGCTTTAAAACCTTCACGTAGTCACTCACTTGACTCCGAAGTAAAATGGTAAGATTAAACGAAAACTTACCAGTTCGAAGTTTGATCTGTATTTTATGAGGAGTTACGATGAGGGATTATGTGCCCTCTGTTCCCACCCTCAATTATAGAGATCAACTGGTATTTAAGTTCTCCTTTTCTTTACTATGTTTATTTCAATTATTGTGTCTTCTGTGATTCCACACCGCTGCTTTGAAGTATGCCACGCATGCGTGCTGGACGGGTTCTTCACGTAATCCCTCATCGTAACTCTTCATAAAGTACAGATCAAACTTCTCGTTTATTCTTACTGTTTCTTTTCTGAGTGAGAAACATAGAAACATAGAAAATAAGTACAGGAGTAGGCCATTCGGCCTTTCGAGCCAGCACCGCCATTCAATATGATCATGGCTGATCATCCAAATTCAATACCCCGTTCCTGCTTTCTCCCCGCATCTCTTGATTTTGTTAGCCCTATATCTAAGAGCTATATCTAACTCTCTGTTGAAAAGATCCAGTGAATTGGCCTCCGCTCTGTGGCAGCAAATTCTACAGATTCACAACTCCCTGGGTGAAAATGTTATTCCTCATCTCAGTCCAAAATGGCCTCCCCCTTATTCTTAGAAAATAACTAAAATGTAACAATTGGAATGGATATGATTTAGAGCCAGGACAATGTGGTGGATCGGAAGCTACAGTTAAGGAAATGGTTCATAAGTTACACTGGTGACCACAGTAAAAAATGGCATCACACAATGGAACGTTCACCAGGTGCTGGGGCTCCAGCAAAGATATATGTAAATGAATCAATTTTTGATTTGATTAAAAATGTGTACATAAACACAACGAAATGTAATCAGGAGTTTCTATAAGATCCTGCCTCAATCTTCTAAAATCTAGCGAGTACAAGCCGAGTCTATCCACTCTTTCTTCATATGAAAGTCCTGACATCCCAGGAATCAGTCTGGTGAACCTTCTCTGTACTCCCTCTATGGCAACAATGTCTTTGAGCATTGGGCATTGTGACATCACACGATGGAACGTTCACCATGGGCTGGGGCTTGGGCTGCTTCTATGGGTGAGAAGCCAGTTATTTTTTAACTATTGGGGGGGGGGAGAAGGATTTGATTAAAAATGTGTACTTAAACATGACGAAATGTAATGAGGAGCGGATACTTAGAAAGAAAAGTGAAATCTCTACTGAAATGGAAAAGATGTCGGCGATTCTGCGTCTGGTTTAGGATTTGCAGGGAATCAAAGGAAGAAAGGCGGCTGGCAGTCGTCCATGTAAATGGATCCATTCCGATTGGACATCTGCGAGTATTGGGCATTGTGACATCACACAATGGAATGAATCAAAAGGCAGAAAGGCAGCCGGATGGATGGCAGGCGGCAGGCACAGACTTTTAAATAATAACTAGACCAAGTGCAGACCTGTTGGGTCTGTTTCCCCAAATAGCGTTTGCGGGGGGGCAGGGGAGGCTGCGGCATCAAACTCACATTAACCACCTCCCAAACACACAGGTGGGGGGATGGGGGTTGAGAAGAGGGGAGGGAGGGGAGAGGAGGAGGAGGAAATGGGACAGATTTGGGAGGGAAAGGAGAGCGGGGTAGGGGGTGAGAGAGGGGGATGGGGAGAGAGAGATGTAGGGGAGGGGGAGGATGGGGAGGTAGGAGAAGGAAACATAGAACCATAGAAATTAAGTGCAGGATTAGGCCATTCGGACCTTCGAGCCTGTACCACCATTCAATATGATCATGACTGATCATCCAAATCAGTATTCTGTATCTGCCTTCTCTACATACCCCCTGATCCCTTTAGCCACAAGGACCACATCTAACTCCCTCTTAAATATAGCCAATGAACTGGCCTCAACTACCTTCTGTGGCAGAGAATTCCAAAGATTCACCACTCTCTGTGTGAAAAATGTTTTTCACATCTCTGTCCTAAAGGATTTCCCCCTTATATTTAAACTGCGACCCCTTGTTCTGGACTTCCCCAACATCTGGAACAATCTTCATGCATTTAGCCTGTCCAACCCCTTAAGAGTTTTGAACATTTCTATAAGATCCACCCTCAATCTTCTTAATTCTAGTGTGTACAAGCCGAGTCTATCCAGTCTTTCTTCATATGAAAGTCCTGACATCCCAGGAATCAGTCTGGTGAACCTTCTCTGTACTCCCTCTATGGCAACAATGTCTTTGAGCATTGGGCATTGTGACATCACACGATGGAACATTCACCAGGGGCTGGGGCTCCTGCAAAGGCATATGTAAATGGATCCATTCAGTGGTCAGTTGTACAGGGTCTTGGTGAGACCACACCTGGAGAATTGCGTACAGTTTTGGTCTCCAAATCTGAGGAAGGACATTATTGCCATAGAGGGAGTGCAGAGACGGTTCACCAGACTGATTCCTGGGATGTCAGGACTGTCTTATGAAGAAAGACTGGATAGACTTGGTTTATACTCTCTAGAATTTAGAAGATTGAGAGGGGATCTGATAGAAACTTACAAAATTCTTAAGGGGTTTGGACAGGCTAGATGCAGGAAGAAAATTCCTGATGTTGGGGAAGTCCAGGACAAGGGGTCACAGCTTAAGGATAAAGGGGAAATCCTTTAAAACCGAGATGAGAAGAACTTTTTTCACGCAGAGAGTGGTGAATCTCTGGAACTCTCTGCCACAGAGGGTAGTTGAGGCCAGTTCATTGGCTATATTTAAGAGGGAGTTAGATGTGGCCCTTGTGGCTAAGGGGATCAGGGGGTATGGGGAGAAGGCAGGTACAGGATACTGAGTTGGATGATCAGCCATGATCATATTGAATGGCGGTGCAGGCTCGAAGGGCCGAATGGCCTACTCCTGCACCTAATTTCTATGTTTCTATGTTTCTATTCCGATTGGACATATGTGAACATTGGGCATTGTGACATCACACAATGGAACGTTCACCAGGGGCTGGGGCTGGGGCTGCTTCTATGGGTGAAAAGCCAGTTTTTTTTTAAATATTGGGGGCGGCGGGGAGAAGGATTTGATTAAAAATGTATACTTAAACACGATGAAATGTAATGAGGAGCGGATACTTAGAAAGAAAATTGAAAATCTCTACCGAAATGGAAAAGATGTTGGCGATTCTGCGTCTGGTTTCGGAGTTGCAGGGAATCAAAGGAAGAAAGGCGGCCGGCAGCAGTCCATATAAATGGATCCATTCCGATTGGACATCTGCGAGTATTGGGCATTGTGACACCACACGATGGAACGAATCAAAAGGCAGAAAGGCAGGCGGGCGGACGGCAGGCGGCAGGCACACAGTTTTAATATATAACTAGACCAAGTGCAGACCCGTTGGGTCTGCTTCCCCAACGGTGTTTTTGTGGGGGGGGGGGGGGGGGGGGGGGGCGGAGGGGGGGGGGGGGGGGGCGGGGGGCTCACACTCACATTAACCACCCCCAAACACACAGGTGGGGTGTGAAGAGGGGAGGGAGGGGGAGAAGAGGAGGAGGAGGGGAAACGGGACAGATATTGGAGGGAAAGGAGAGCAGGGTAGGGGGTGAGAGAGGGGGGGGAGAGAGATGTGGGTGAGGGGGGGGGGGATGGAGGGGAGGGGGGAGGAGGGGGAGGGAGGGAGGGAGGGGAGGGGAGAGGGTGGTTGGAGAGAGGGGGAAAGAGTGGGGAAGGAGAGTGGAGGGGGGAAGGGGGGAGGAGAAAATTGAAGTGGAAGAGTGGGAGGAGAGAGGAGGGGAGGGGAGAGAGATGTGGGGGGGGGGATGGGGACGGAGGGGAGGAGGGGGAGGGGTAAGAGTGTGGAGGGAGGGGGAAGAGTGTGGAGGGAGGGGGAGAGAGGTGGGGGGGAGAGGGGGGAAAGAGTGGGGAGGGATAGTGGGAGGGGGGCGAGGTGGAAGAGTGGGGGAGGGTCAGAGGTGTAGGGGGAAGGAGTGGGGGGAGAGAGGGGAGGGAGGGGGAAGGGAGGCGAAGAGAGAGGGGGTGGGGAGGGAAGGGGTGGGTTGAGGGAGAGAAGTTGAAGAGTGGGGAGGGACGGGTAGGGGGAGTGGTGGAAGAGGGACAGAGGGGTAGGTGTAAAGGGGCGGGGAGAGAGGGAAGGGGATATGGTAGAGAGTGAACGGGTGGGGGAGAGAGGGATGGGTGGGAGAGGGAGAGGGGGTGAGAAGAGGGAAACTTAGAAACATAGAAATCAGGTGCATGAGTAGGCCATTCGGCCCTTCGAGCATGCACCTCCAATCAATATGATCATGGCTGATCATCCAACTCAGTATCCTGTACCTGCCTTCTCTCCACACCCCCTGATCCATTTAGCCACAAGGGCCAAATCTAACTCCCTCTTAAATATAGCCAATGAACAGGCCTCAACTACCTTCTGTGGCAGTAAATTCCAGAGATTCACCACTCTCTGTGTGTAAAATGTTTTTCTCATCTCGGTCCTAGAAGATTTGCCCCTTATCCTTAAACTGTGACCCCTTGTTCTGGACTACCCCAACATCGGTTTCTATAAGATCCCCCCTCAATCTTCTAAAATCTAGCGAGTAACAAGCCGAGTCTATCCAGTCTTTCTTCATATGAAAGTCCTGACATCTCAAGAATCAGTCTGGTGAACCTTCTCTGCACTCCCTCTATGGCAAGAATGTCTTTGAGCATTGGGCCTTGTGACATCACACAATGGAACGTTCACCATGGGCTGGGGGTCGAAGGGCAGGAAGGGGAGAGGAGGAGGAGGAAACAGGACAGATTTGGGAGGGAAAGGAGAGCGGTGTAGGGGGTGAGAGAGGGGGATGGGGAGAGAGATGTGGGTGAGGGGGGGGGGAGGAGGGAGGGGGGGGAGAGGGTTGGGTGGAGAGAGGGGAAAGAGTGGGGAGGGAGAGTGGAGGGGGAAGGGGGGAGAAAAGTGAAGTGGAAGAGAGGGAGGAGAGAGAGATGGGGAGGGGAGAGAGATGTGGAGGGAGAGGGGAAGGGTGTGGAGGGAAGGGGAGAGAGGTGGGGGAGAGAGGGGAAAGAGTGGGGAGGGATAGTGGGAGGGGGAGAGGTGGAAGAGTGGGGAGGGTCAGAGGGGTGGGGGAAGGGGTGGGGGTGGAGAGAGGGGGAGGGGGGGAGAGGGTGGGTGGGGGGGAGGAGAGAGGGCTGGGGGAGGGAAAGGGGGGAGGTGAGGGAGAGAACTGGAAGAGTGGGGGGAGGCTGGGGCTCCTGCAAAGGCATATGTAAATGGATCCATTCCGATTGGACATATGTGAACATTGGGCATTGTGACATCACACGATGGAACGAATCAAAACGAAGAAAGGCTGCCGGTAGCCGGACGGACGTACGGCAGACGACAGGCACACAGTTTTATATATTAATAGAAAGATAGATAGATAGATAGATAGATAGATAGATAGATAGATAGATAGATAGATAGATAGATAGATAGATAGATAGATAGATAGATAGATAGATAGATAAACTTCATAAAGGTGTTGCATAAATGAACGCCTTTTTCAAAAGATGGACTTCTTGTCTTTCTGTTATCTAATGCTCCCCCTGGAAATAGATAAAAACTAATGTCTTCTTTTACATAAAGTAGCAATGTTACAAATGTTGAGATTTTAAAAATCAAGTCCCATCAGATAAAGCATAAAAATAATTTTAATTTGACACCTAATTCACTTTCATATCTTCAGTATTAAAAAGGTTATGACCATTTTCATACTCGGAAATTAGCATCTTGTTCCCTATTGCTTTTGCATGGGCTTAACACAAACGCTGTGATCGAGGACAGTCACAATACCTTTCTTAAAAATTAAGGGAACTGAATTAAATTTTCAGTTATTGTAGGTTGAAGCATATCCGTCCCGTTGAAGGCATTGAGGGTTTTTCGAAGTCGCGTTTTATTTTAATCCAAATATTAATTTGTCCAGCAAATTTTTTTTTAAATATAGCGCAAAAGAAAGTCCGATCGATTTTTCATCAGCAGCTAGCAGCCCGTGGAAGTCTGCATCTGACAGGCAGTAGAAAACAGCATTTTATTCCCGGCCCCCCCAAAGGCGCCAAAGTCGCGCACACGGCCAGTGGCAGAACCCCAACACCGCTGAAGGTAACTATTGTAACATCGCTACATAAAGCTGGTTCATCTTGCTATATAGTTACATGTATAACTGTATTCATATTGCATACAGTAAGTAATTATTTGAGATAAAAGTCCTCTGCAGAGGTGACCAACATCAGAAAACAGTAATCCTTGCCATGAATGGCACTCCTGTGTTGAATTTATTTTTTTAATAATATCACCTTCTATAAATTAACATTAAATGCTGTTATCTATTTTCTGGGCTGGAACAAGAGATAACAAATATTTTTAAACACGTATTGGTCTGATTAAGTTCTATGATTTCAGGAAAGATGCTGCTGAATATTTTTTCAGTAACACTTACTCAGTAGCACAATTGCTCATTATGTTGTTTTCAAATGCAATGAGTGTTTATTGAATAGACCTTGTGGAATGCATGAACCCATTCTGGGATTAGTGCCCCTGGCTAGCCAGTCACACCATGCAAAATTCATAGTCTGTCTACTTACACTGAATATCGAAGAAACCATGGAAATCAACAGCTGAACCATTTGACAAAATTGTTTTGTCACCTCAGCTGTTATTCGGCATAAATGCTTTTCATCAGTCGTATAATTTAATTTTGTTGATTTCAAAAGTAATTATAATAACACCGCTTGCCTTACATTAACAATTAGCTTCAGATAAATATTATGACAGCTAAAAACAGCATTGTATAAACCTGTACCATCGAATTAGTCGTCTCCAGCTCCGTTCTTTTATTTCTGTGAAGTAAGAATATTTTTCCATTTATAATACCGTTATTTCTGAGATACTCCCATGTAAAGAAATCTAGAATTTTTCTCTGGAAATACATGCTCCCACTTAAATTTTAAAAAAGCATGAAAAAACACATCTCACTCCCCAGAGGTTGATTGCCTGCCTTCTATAAACTGTCACTCCAACAAAAAGTAGATTCATCTCCCAGTTTCAATTATGGAAGAACCAGCGCTATCATTTCCTTTTAATAAAACATTTTATCTTCTGTTGTGACAATCAAAAAATCCTGGACTCTAATGAACAAAATGTCAAGCAGTTGTTGGCATTAAGGATAGCTGCAATGTTTCTCTAGGTCATGATGAAACAATTTAATGAAGGGAAATTAAAAGGCAGTGTTTATTGTTTGCTAAGACAAGTCTTATCAGAGTTCGCTCTGAATTTATGGCCTTAATTTACACTTGATATAAAATATAACTTTCCTGATTTTAATATATCACTTGTCTTTCATAAATCTGCCACGATCGAAGGCTGCTTTTGTGTCATCATCCAAAGCAATATTTAATTCTAATGGAAATTCAGCTAAATCACCTTATTTAGTGTTTGGAATAAATGTGACATATATGTGACATTATAATACGTCAAGAGAATCATAGCTGCCTGGAAATTTAATATGAGATTAAACATAACCTGTACCATCGAATTAGTCGTCTCCAGCTCCGTTCTTTTATTTCTGTGAAGTAAGAATATTTTTCCATTTATAATACCGTTATTTCTGAGATACTCCCGTGTAAAGAAATCTAGAATTTTTCTCTGGAAATACATGCTCCCACTTAAATTTTAAAAAAGCATGAAAAAACACATCTCACTCCCCAGAGGTTGATTGCCTGCCTTCTATAAACTGTCACTCCAACAAAAAGTAGATTCATCTCCCAGTTTCAATTATGGAAGAACCAGCGCTATCATTTCCTTTTAATAAAACATTTTTATCTTCTGTTGTGACAATCAAAAAATCCTGGACTCTAATGAACAAAATGTCAAGCAGTTGTTGGCATTAAGGATAGCTGCAATGTTTCTCTAGGTCATGATGAAACAATTTAATGAAGGGAAATTAAAAGGCAGTGTTTATTGTTTGCTAAGACAAGTCTTATCAGAGTTCGCTCTGAATTTATGGCCTTAATTTATACTTGATATAAAATATAACTTTCCTGATTTTAATATATCACTTGTCTTTCATAAATCTGCCACGATCGAAGGCTGCTTTTGTGTCATCATCCAAAGCAATATTTAATTCTAATGGAAATTCAGCTAAATCACCTTATTTAGTGTTTGGAATAAATGTGACATATATGTGACATTATAATACGTCAAGAGAATCATAGCTGCCTGGAAATTTAATATGAGATTAAACATCGTGAAGACTGTAGGACTTCAATGCTGAGCATGCACTGAGTGTTTGAGTGTTTTATTTGTAAGTGACTTGAAATATAGGAAATATATGAAAATAATTTGTGCACTATCCCCCCATGTATATGCCTTAACTTTCTGTAATTCTTGCTGAAAGAATTTATGGAGGACGTTACGGGGGAATCCAAGAGCTTATGGGGCAAGTATCAGAAGTAATAGAAATCGAGCAGCAGGCTGAGAAACTTACCATCATTGCAGGCATCATTGAGTTGGTAGTAACAGTCAAAGGAGGATAAGACCGTATGACACACAAAGAAAAATATTCCGATCCAGTCTGATAAAAATGTTATTCCAAATTCCAAATTCTTACAGCACAATCAACATATATTGGTAAAATAACACGCAGAGAGGTTCAGAAATGTAAGAGGTGCAGAAAATGAACGATACATTATATAGTAGTACAATTCCAAGCTTCGAAGACTCAAGGGCCTGTCCCACTTGCATGACCTAATTCGCGACCTCTGCCGAGTTTGCCCTTGACTCATACTCGCAGCATGGTTGTCACAAAGTCGTAGGAGGAGAAGGTCGTAGGTAGGTCATGGGTAGGTCGTTATGCTAGTCGTAGGTACTCGAGACATCAAGTAGGTCGGGGAGTTTTTCAAGCCTGATGAAAAATGAACCAGGTGAGGTGCAGGATGATGGCCCGATGGAACCAAGTGGAGGGTGGGTGGTGAAGGGTAATTCAGAGTCAGAGACAGGTGGAAACATCTGAGGAATAAATATTAGAAAATTCAATGTTAATACTATTCGATTGTTGGTTACCCATGTGAAATCTGTGTCATTGTTCTTCATGGTTGGCATTGGCCTCATTCTGGTGGTTGACCAGGCCACAGACAGTGGGAATAGGAAGGAGGGTTAAGGGCCTGTCCCACTTGGGCAACCTATTCTGCGAGTTTAGAAGCCCTGGTAGCTTCAGCCTGCTTCTCTTTCACTCTGGGTTTGTGGGTGAAAGCTGGAAGCACGCAAAAAAAAAGACAAAGTCCAGGCGGCATCTCCGGGAGATCAAGGGTAGGTGAAGTTTTGGCTGCCCTGGACTCAAATTCGCAGCATGGTCGACACGAGGTCTTAGGAGGTCGTATGAGGTCGCTGGAACTCTCCTTCATGCTCGAGGGAGGTTCCCGCCTACTCGCGGCCTCTGCTAGGTCGCGGAAAAATTTTCAGCATATTGAAAACATTTCCGCGAGTACAATTTGGTCGGCACGGGTCTTTTTCACTCATAGTGCAGAGGAGTGGGGTCGCTATTTACTTATAGGCAGTCGAGGGCAGCCATATCCTTTGCTGACAGGGCATTTTGATTGACTAATTGGAGTTTCACGACCTAGGAAGACCTACCGGTAGGTAAAATGTCCGCTAACTTTATTAAAATTCTTAAAATTGTGTCCACTCCTTCTCCACCCCCTTCTCTCCCCTTCTCCTCCCATTCTCTCCCCTTCTCTCCCCCTCCTCTTCCCCTTCTCACCCCTTCTGTCTCCATTCCCTCTACCTTCTCTCTCCTTCTCTCCCCTTCTACTTCTCTTCCCTTCTCTCGCTTCGCCCTCCCCCCCCCACCCCCCGCGCTCTCTAAAGGACACGGTACTATGCGGCAGCCATTTACCTTCCTCTTCATTGCGCAGATAGTGCTCCTCCGCTTTCCCTGGCGCTGGAGGCATTATCCCTGGTTCCTCCGCTTTCCCTGGCCCAAACCTTCGCGATATGTTTGTGTTTGTGTGTGTGTGTGTGTGTGTGTGTGTGTGTGTGTGTGTGTGTGTGTGTGTGTGTGTGTGTGTGTGTGTGTGTGTGTGTGTGTGTGTGTGTGTGTGTGTGTGTGTGTGTGTGTGTGTGT
The DNA here is from genome assembly GCF_028641065.1 of Leucoraja erinaceus. NCBI lineage: Eukaryota > Metazoa > Chordata > Chondrichthyes > Rajiformes > Rajidae > Leucoraja > Leucoraja erinaceus. The sequence goes on from NC_073382.1 coordinate 74,842,344, forward strand.
GTGTGTGTGTGTGTGTGTGTGTGTGTGTGTGTGTGTGTGTGTGTGTGTGTGTGTAGTTGGTAGATGCAGCTCTCGGTTCGGTCGATCCAGCTCGCGGTTTCAACGTGGTCGGTCGATCCAGCTTGGGGCTTTCCAAGCGAGAGCCCTCGAGCTTGAAGGTCGAAGGCACTCTTTGAGCACTCTTCGCGGAATAGGTTGCCCAAGTGGGACAGGCCCTTTAAAGTGAGAGTGGGTACTTCCCAAAATGGTCACCACATTTTTACTAGCCCGAAGGCTCGTCGGTCAGTGGGACTAGGAATCCACACAAAGTCTCATCGGATGGCAGAATCAGGAGGGAATTGGAGACGTCGAGTGCTAGGAATGGGTTGGAAGGAGGGTAAATTAGGATAATGCCTCCAGCGCCTTCAAGGTCGGCTGTAGGAAGTACCTCCAGGACACAAAGATGGCTGGGCGAGGAGAGGAGAAGGTTGCCATTTTGCGGGAACTGCTCCAGTACATCGAGCACCAGATTTATGGTATGAGTGCAGGCAGGTGGGACTAAGGGAAAAACGATGTTCAGCACGGACCTGTAGGGCCGAGATGGCCTGTTTCCGTGCTGTAATTGTTATATGGTTATATTTAGCTCTTTGAATAATGCTGCCCAAAATGGCGGCACCTGCATGTGCAATATGTGCAACATGGATTTCACTGTGTAGTTGCATGTGTGACATGTAAAGCACTATTGAACTGTTAAATTATTGGGCAGGAGATGGAAGTGGACAGTGCAGGATTGGAGTTGTATCATTTCAGAAGCTGTGGAGACATGATCATACGCTGTGATGAGATCTGCAATGGTCCAGGAGACAGTGATCAAGAGAGGTCAATCTCTCAGACCACAATGGCACTGCCAATGTCTGTAGATTTGATGACTTGTTGGGATTGGTGAGAAAAGAGTGGAGAGTTGCATTTTTGGAAGGGGTGAACTTCAAAGTATCAAAGTATCAAAGGTATTTTATTAGTCACATTCACATACACCCAGGTGTAGTGAAGTGAAATGCTTTTTTGCCATTTTGCAGCACACAAAAAAAAGAATACAGACATAACATCAATGAGAGTCTTAAACACATAGAACATCCCCCCACAATGGCTCCCACCATGAGGGAAGGCACAAAGTCCAGTCCCCAACCCCAGTTCACCCATAGTCGAGCCCATTGAGGCCTCCACAGTTGCCTCTACAGAGGCCCGATGTTCCTGGCCGTTCTCGCCGGGTGATGTTGGACCCCCTCGAAAACGAGATGACTGTCCATCTCAAGGGGTTAAGAGTCCTCCCAGCGGCATGGGAATCGTGGAACGGCCGCTTCCGCACTGGAGGCCACGGCTTCGGAAGCCGACAAGGCCGCGCCGGTTGGAGCTCCACAACTGGCGATCTCGTCGCGAGATCCCAGGCTCCCGGTTTAAAGTTCAGCGCCGCTGCCCGCAGCTGGCCGCTCCACAGACCCGCAGCTCCACGATGTTGTTCCCGGCGGTTTCAGCTCACCGGAGCTCCAGCGCGGCGACCCAGGCAAGGCATCGCCCACTACGCGATAGCGCTCCAGCGCTGTGCTGCCGCCGAAAGCCGTGGTTCTGGGCGGTCCCCTCAGGAAACGCCGCTCCAGGCCCGCTGGTAGGCCGCGAGGATGGGTCGAAGCTGCAGCCCGGAGAAAAGCCGCCTCTCCGACCAGGTAGGGACCCTGAAAGGTAGTTTCCCCCCCCCCCCCCCCCCCCCCCCCCCCACATAAAAAAAAAGTCTAGACCTCCAACGAAACACTTTAACTAACTTAAAATTAAAATAAAAGATGAAGAGACAGACAGCTACTGGCTGGGCAGCCGTGCACAGGACAGCGCCCCCGACTTTGGTAGTGGGTGAGGGAAGCGGAGGTCAAGGCAGTTGATGTTGTGCCATCCATTTGAAATGGAAATGTCAAGTGAGGTTAAAAGACCAGAAGGAAGTGTCCAAGAGGAAGGCGAGTGTGGATGTGACAGAGGATGAACAGGGCTTATTGGGCCTGGACCTCATTGAATTGTGGGCACAGGAGTATGGAGGTGAGGCCTCTGCTGAGGACTGAGAGTGCAAGGTTGGTGGAGATACAGCTGGGGTTGGAGATAGGTTTAGGCTTTAGGTCAGGTGGGGGTTAATGGAGAGAGAGCTTGGGGGAGTCACGGAGTGTGGGGAGTGGGGAGAGAGAAGGGTGAGTGTTGTTCTGGGGATGGGATATAAGTTAAGAGAAGAGTGGGGAGTGTGGTGGATCCATGGGAGGATGAGAGCCAGGGGCTCTGTGAATTGCTGTGGGCTGAGATCTGGCAATGGGCAAGAGAGTGGGAGGACCTGCTACTTGACCAACTGAATTCTTCCAGCAGTTCATTTTTCTGCTCTACAGTTTTCTTTTTTCCAAAGGTATCACTTCATTAATATGTTTTAAACTATTCTATTCTAGCTCGGGACTGACTTTAAGCCCCACCACGGGGATGTGGACTTACCATCGGAGCCGATTCCCTGCGTGGGATCAACGCCCCAACCGCAGCCTGCGGATTTCAACATCGCGGAGCTCGCAGTCTCGGGTAGAGACCGAGTCGGGAGCTCCAAAGTTGCAGACGGTTTCGACCCGGGGTCCGATCGTCCGGCGCGGGGAGCTGAGATCCCCTCGATGCAGCAGCTTGATCACCCCGATGCAGAGGGCCCATCGCGATCTGTGGGTGTCAAGATCATCCCGTCAACAGAAGGCTTGAGGTCCCCGACCGCGAGAGAACAAAGAAGGGAAGAGATTGATCTTCTTTTCGCCTTCCATCACAGTGAGGAATGCGGAGGAGTCACTGTGGTGGATGTTTAGGTTAAAATGTATTTTGTGTGTTCTGTATGACTGTATGGCAAATCAAATTCCTCGTATTTTGCAAAACATACTTGGCTATTAAAGCATGATTATGATTATGATTACCCTTCTCCTATCCTGTTGTAGTGGCCATTTGGCTTGTTTTGTGTGTCATTAATTTGGCATGTGTCTTTAAATTTTAGACTGCCCATTATATTGTGGGTGGGATTTATGACGTATTTTAGGGCATGTTTGGAGCTAAGTTTCTTGCGCAGAATCTTAGTTTTTAGTGCAGTTTGGGACCAGCACAGGGAAGGTTCACCGTTTGACCATGCGAAGTGTAACGGATACACGAGGAGTTTTCTAAACTTTTTTATTTGTTTTTTTAATTTTATTAGAAGTAAGTAGTCATTCAGATTCAGATTCAGATTCAATTTTAATTGTCATTGTCAGTGTACAGTACAGAGACAACGAAATGCATTTAGCATCTCCCTTGAAGACCGACATAGCAAACGATTTTTTTACAAAAATAATAAGTGTCCGGGGGGGGGGGGGGGGGGGGGGTGGTGATTGGCAGTCACCGAGGTACGTTATTGAGTAGAGTGACAGCCGCCGGAAAGAAGCTGTTCCTCGACCTGCTGGTTCGGCAACGGAGAGACCTGTAGCGCCTCCCATATGGCACCAAAGTGTCTAATATATATTTTCATAATACATTTTATGTACAACTTCTTTTTTTTTTGTTACATTGAAAAAAGATTAGAATAAGAAAAAGAAGTTAGATGGTAAAGGATAGAAAGATGTGAAATATATAGTATGTGAAGAAAGAAAACGAGTAAATGAAGAAAGTTGAGAGAGAAAATAGAGAAAAGAAACAAAAATAAAAAAGAAAAGGAGATCATTATTTATAATTATTTCTAAACTTGAATGCAATAAGCTGGAGTTCGATGAAGATTATAGTGTACGAGTCGGAAGAAGTTTGGATGTATACCTTATGGTTTTTCATCACCAATAAAGAATCTATTGATCAAAGGACTGTGTTATGAAGATTTATCTGTGAAGAAGTTATGAAGGCCACGACGGAGAGTTTGCACGCGTATGACAACATTTTCTTTAACCATGCAGTCCACTTAGCGGCTAGACGGAATAATCTCTTGAACGTTATAAAAATCTGCCGCTACACCTGTAATTCCTCGTGCTTGATCCAAATCTCCCACCTTTTAAAAAAACTTAGGTTTTTACAAAGCTCAGCTCATAAGCAGCACGAACTTAACACACAATTATTTTTGAAAAGAACAGATGGAACTGAAGGAAGCAGTTCAAAGGTGGAAAAGGGAGTTTCATGTTGGAAGAAATAGGATATAACCCAAATTAATCTTGGAGTAGATTGCAGTAGCTATAAATAGAAAGGATATGATGGAATAATTTGAGATAAAGCTGCTTCACTGGGTAAAAGTAAAATAGTTTTGGCAAAGGGTTGATTGCTCGGTAATAAAACCAAAAAAATGTGGAGTTGGGCAGGATCTATGGAAAGAGAATTACCTGTAGTTTCATGAGTCAAGAGAGTTTAACACAGCCTTTCCTGTTTGTGTTAAACCTTGTCAGTGTTGATGCACAGGAATCAACCAGGATTCAAGAGACAACAGTCAGGAATAGTTGAGCCCGACATACATGCTGCATCAGAAAGAACAACAATTCTGAAATTGCCCACCAGGTCAGGCAGCATCTGTGAAAGGAGATGTTTGATATCCGCAGTATTTTTTTTTATTTTTATGGTAAGCTACAATCCTGGGCTTTTCTATTTCAAATGTTGTCAAGGCCTTTGCATAACAACATGAAAAATATTTCCAACCCCACCGATCATTAGTAAATGACAGCTGTTAGGCGGGTCGATTTGAGTGGTTTTGGATTAAGCTGGAAATCCCAAAAGATTCAAAGTGTGCTAACCTTCACAAATGTTGTGTTCTTTAAGGCATTAAGAGGCAGGAGGTTAGTGTAGGATTGTGGTGCTGAAATAAAAGATCAGCCATGACCTTAGCTGACATAGTAACACCCCCTGTGTAAGGCTGCTCCTCACAACTCTAGTGAACCAGGTACAATCCTGACCTGTCAGTGTGCAATTTGTATATTCTCCCAAAGATAGACACAAATGCAGGAGTAACTCAGTAGGTCATGCAGCGTCTCTGGATAGAAGGAATGGGTGATGTTTCGGGTTGAGACCCTTCATCAGGGGTGAGGGAAACGAGAGATATGGAAGGGTAAGGTATGAAAACAAAGGTCCCAAATTGGATGAAGTTCTTCCTATGATGTGTGGATTTCACTGGTGCTCCAGTTTCCTCACCTATCCCCAAAATATCTGGTTTGAGAGATGAATTGGTCACTCTAAATTGTTTCTAGTTTGAGTTAAGTTGATGAGAAGGTAGGGAGAATTTTAAAAAAAAGATGGCATTAGTGCAGGATTTGTGCAATTGGGTGCTTAATCGGTGTGAGGCTAAAGGGTCTGTTTCAATGCTGCAAGACATTTTGACTCAATCACTGGTGGAGCAAGCATGAAAGAATGTCCCCTCCATGAAAAAATGACATCCTCCTATATCATCTTAAACTCTGGAAAGGTGTGGTTATCAAGTATTATTCAGTGGCATAAATGGATTTTTTTTTGAATGGGAAAAATGTAAAGTGGATATTCAGTCGATGCCGTTCATTTTGTAGCTTTGTACAAAGTCAGTACTTTTGATCCACTCTTGACAAGAGTTGAAGACAGAAAACTGACAAGAGAGTAAAAAGAAGGAAACTGATTGTTACCAAATAAAGTTGCTGAGAAGAAACTTCTTGGTAGATACGAGATACTATTAAAGAGCTTCAAAGTTTCAAGTGAGGAAATGGTTATATGTCATCATGATTAAATTCCTAGCTGAAAAATTCCCTAAACATTTCTTGTCAGAGACATCACATTCATATTTAGATTTGTTTATTGTCATATACAGCGGGGTGCAATGAATTTCCTTCCTCGTATGCAGCACCAGTAGTAACATTATGTGCACAATAAACACGACAATGAATGCAATAACAGCAAAATGCTGCAAATATTATAAAACAGACTTCACTAGTATAATCAACAAAGCCAGAGTGCAATAAATGTATAACCAAATGAGGTGGAGATTCAAGTAAGAGCACATGGCTGTATTCTTACCTGAAAGGGGTGATTGGTATAATAGTCTGATCGCCGTGGGAAAGAGTTGTTCTGGATTTCAGGCTCCTGTACCTTCTCCCAGCAGATAGATGAGAAAAAAGGGAACATCCTTCATTGACGATGCTTCCAGCCTTCTTGATGCCAAAAATGGTGAAGGAGGGCTGGATGGAAGGAAGTGACTAACCTGTGATGGTCTGCTGCCTTGTGTTCTCCGCTCCCTGCAGGTTCAGGCAGTGAAGAGCAGTACTGTTGCTATTTCAGGCTGAGTTGTAGCCCGGCAAAGTATTCTTCATGGAAGTATCTGTAGAAGTTTGAGAGAATTCTCGAGGATATGTTAGATAAACAGAGGAAATAACATAATGATCATAGAGCTCGTGTGCATTTTTATTCTAATATTACAAAGAGTGTTTTGAATGTTTGAAATAAACACATTCAAAATATAACATTTAATCTGTTTATATGTGATAATAAAATATAATAGTTTAACACTAAGGCAAAATTATTACAGTCATCCAACAATACATTTTTTGAATACTTTCATTTTTTTTGGTCAGCTTTTGTCTTAAATAACTTCAGCATTGAGTTGTTGAATATGCATTTCCCTTTCGTTCATTGGCATTCGATGACTTGATTCCATTCTAGTTGTGCATGTTTAAAGTGGCCAATGAAAGCAACATCAGAACTCCGAGAACTTGGAAAACTTGTTGAATATGTAAACCGTACAGGACACATAAATCAGATGAACTGGAAATAATTCAGTGAAAGATTTCAGCCAAAATTGCCATTATCCTAAGTACTGTAAAAAAGCTTGCAACTGTTTCGATCACAATTCATTGTCAGAGACTTTACCAATGTGGTGCTTTTGATGTTTAGCCACTGTTGGAATGCAGTAAACAAAGCTGTCAAATGGCACACAGTTAGATCCCATTGACAACTGGTAAATAAAAAAAGCAGATAATTTAGTGTTGTTCATGTGATGAATCTTGGCCAGAACAGCAGTAGTTTTCTCCAGTTCTACTTGAAATGCCATCATGAGATCTTTCATGATCACTTGCGCGGACAGATGGTGAATCACACCTTTAGCATTCCACTGGACTGTTTGTCTAAATTAATTCTCTTGTGTGGGACTTGAAGTCAATAGGTTTTGTTTCACAGCCAAGAATTAATGCACTGTGCCAAGAATGATTCCTAAATCTGTATTAGACAAAAAGCTGGAGAAACTCAGCGGGTGAGGCAGCATCTATGGAGCAAAGGAATAGGCGAAGTTTCGGGTTGAGACCCTTCTTCAGACTGATGTCGGGGGGGGAAGGGGTGAAAGTGTGCAGTAGGAGGGCTTTGAGACCATCATACTTGGCAGTCACGGGTTGGTTCTGCAGAAAAGACTGCAGACGTGCAGCTGACTCCTGTGTCAGGGCTCCCACCACATGAAAATATTTTGTCTCGTCCGCGATGATGCGGCACAGATGGAACTGCGCTTCCACATGTGCAAACCACACTTGCGGCTGCTCAGGCCAAAACAATGGCAGCTTGAGACTTACGCCGCTCTGATGGGCGTCGGGAACGGCGATGGGAACTGAATCGTCCTGCATATCGGCGTCCAATATCAATTGGGTGCGTCGTGGTCACCAATTTAGCGAGTCGAGATGATAATTGGTTTCCAAACGAGCTTTATTGGTAAAGCGGTGAAAACAACGGAGATTATACAACCGCTAAACACAAAGGCTCTTACCACAATGGTGGTCAAAAGAATGAATAAAGCTTGCCCAGAAAATGCGCGAAAACAAAACCCCTCCCCACAGTCACATGACCAAAGTAGCCAACCGCAGGGTTTAACTACTCACAGGCACCAGCAGGTGCCGCTACAGAGGTATAATTATTTGCAACTGCAGATTGATATTACTTTAGACTGAATTAGTATAATTAAAATAAATGACGGCAGATGTTGGAAATCTGAGATAAAAACATAACATTTTCTGAACACTTAGCAGATCAGGTAGCATCTATTGAAAGTGTCTGTGCCTAAATCTTCTCTTTCCATAGATGCTGCTTGTGTTGTGGAGTATTTCCAACATTTATTTTAAAATTATTTTTGGTGTAATTTCAGAACCGTAAAGGATACACATTTTTGGACACATTGAAGGATGGGGAATACTCAAAGGGAATGCCATATTAGTGGTACAAAAATAATCACAATTCTGGAAACCACTGCTCTGCCGCAGAAGGCAGTGGGGGGGAATTCACTGGATGTTTTCAAGAGAGAGATATATATTGCTCTCAGGGCTAACAGAATCAAGGGATATGGGGAGAAAGCAGGAACAGAGTACTGATTCTGGATGATCAGCCCTGATCATATTGAATGGTGATGCTGGCCTGAAGGGCGGAATGGCTTACTCCTGCACCTATTTTCAATGTTTTTATGTTTCTATGCTAGGCACCTAAATGATTGATACCCTGTAATAGTCTCTATTCTAGATGTCTGTGAGGGCCCAGTCATTAATTGCACTCAGATTTCTGAATATTAGAAATATTGGGGAAATAGACATAGGACAAGAAAATGGGGTTGAGGCAGAAAACCAGTTAAGATATCAAATGGAGAGCAGGCCAGACTGGGACTGCATGTCTACGGCAAATGAAATTAAGGGAATCGAGGAAGTGAAAGCAGTTTGTTAACTTCTGTAAAGAAAGGGAACAATAAATGTTGTTAAGCAAGTGATCTTTGTGATCAGTTTGTGACTGGCTGCTTCTGCCCCTGTCCCACTTAGGAAACCGGAACGGAAACCCCTGGAGACTTTGCGCCCCACCCAAAGTTTTTGTGAGGTTCCCGGAGGACCCCGGAAGTTTTTGTCAGTCTCCCTAATGGTTGAAAGTGGTTTCCGCTTCTTCTATGTTCCGGCAATTATTTCAAAAAAATCAAAACCGGCCGCGACTAAAAATAGGTTGCCGTTTAAAAAAATTGGTAATTTTTTAGTCAAAGCCGGTTGTGATGCTAGTTGGAGGTGGTTGCCGGAGGTTGCAGGTAGTGGAATAAGACCTTTTTAGTCGCGGCCGGTTTTGAATTTTTTGAAATAATCGCTGGAACATAGAAGTGGAAACCACTTTCGACCATTAGGGAGACTGACAAAAACCTCCGGGAACCACACGGAAACCTTGGGTGGGGCGCAGAATGATTAGTATCCGTGATTGTTTGCCTTCTGCACAATCCAAACTTTCCTTAACTAAAGTGCCAATCCAAGGCCCTCTTTATCTTTTATTAATGGCATCAAAAATTGGAGTTACTTTAAATACCTGATGTTAAGTCACTTTCATAATTGAGCCAAAATGTGTGGGAAGGAACTGCAGATGTTGGTTTACACCAATGATAGACACAAAATGCTGGAGTAACTCAGTAGGACAGAAATGCTGCCGGTCCCGCAGAGTTACTCCAACATTTTGTGTCTATCTTCATGAAGGAGCCAGTTACATTGCTCGTGTTAGTTTGGCTGTTTTGTTTTTAACCTGATATCCAGGCTATTTGCCCCAAAGTTAATCCAGAAAAGGGAGCTCAAAATCCACACTCCTTTGGAGTGTTAATTTTTTTGCAGTGTGGAAACATTTGCAGAATAATTCTGGTTTGCTCCATTGCCCTCAAAGCAATCATTGCAATGACTGAGGAGCAGCAACAAGCAAATGTATAGAAGTAGCAAATTCACGGTTCACTAGTCACCTAATGAACAGTTGCAGAAGATATCAGCGCATCATGGATAGTTTGATGACATTTCAAATAAAGATTAATAGAGAGAGTGCTGTGCTGGTGGACCATAAAACATATCATATATTTATTACAGATATAAACATAAAGTAAAATGAATACTAAAATGGTTTGGTAAAAGACTGTATTTAATTTAGCAATGGTGAATACATTTGCAATTAACCTCTATGGCATGACAGTCTACCTTGTGGTCCGCTGTGAATTGTATGAAGATTGGGCTCATATTTAAGGGGTTGATATGGGATGGATGCTTTTTAGCCCAGTGGCAGACATACACCTGACACAGCTGTCCTGCCCTGATCATTACAATGTCAACAAGATTTTCCAACATCCTCTGTCTACCCAGGAGAAGGCCCTTTGCTGTTGCTTTGCAATAAGCCACGTTTTGTAGTTCTATATAATTCAGCGCGACGTGAGTGAATTCAGATTTTTTTTAAATCCGCAAATTGTGAAACCAAAATATTGCACGAATTATGAAGTTATCAAAATTCCAGTGTGGTTCACCGGCAGACATGAGATATTTAGGATGCATGTGGAATAATATCATTCATCATTCAATGGGTGGAGGTGAGATATACCCACTTGACACGCATTCTTGTCTGGCTACTGCAGTGAGTTCTGAGGATGGCTGCAAGTTCACATCGCATTGCAGTGGCAGCTTCTGTGATGGCCCACTTTGTCCATTACACAAACTGGAGCTCCTCGTGTTGGGGGAAGAGACCCATTCCTAGAGATGCTAAGGATGGACAAGAAAATTCCCTTCTGCAGGCTCAATGCCACCAAGATTGTTCACAGTACCACACTTCCATGTACACTTCTTCTAGGAGCAATGTATTCATCATCATCATCGGCAGTCACTTGAAATGAGCATGACTCTCCTCTCATGGAGGACGCATGTGCATGACTTTGTTTAATGTGGGGAGCCTGGTGCACAGACAGCCACCACATGGTCCTTGACAGATCTTGGTCAGAATCCAGTACCATGGAATCCAAGATGACCGGGGACCCTTTCATGCTGCAGCCTTCATCCGCCTTCCCAGACGTTGTGACGCTCCACTAAAGTCAGCCATCATCCTCTGCCAGTTTCACCGTTGAAGTCTTGGTTGGATTGCTCTTTGCCAGAGACCTCCCCCTCAACCTTACCGCCATGGATAGCCCTACCAGGAGCATAGCTTCAGACAGCATCGCTCTCAGGATCTCAGGTCCCCACAAATTTCTCCACCACGACAAGGTGACAATTCATGGAGAATGTATTCATAAGGTCATAAGGTCATAAATGATAGTAGAATTAGGCCATTCGGCCCATCAAGTCTACTCCGCGTTCAATCATGGCTGATCTATCTCTCCCTCCTAACCCCATTCTCCTGTCTTCTCCCCATTATCCCTGACACCCATACTAATCAAGACTGATGTCAGGAAGCTGCAGTCACAGAAAGTTTCGACCAGCCCCGACCCGGGGTAGATCGCCCGGCGTGGGGGGGCTGAGATCCCCCCAATGCAGGAGCTTGATCACCTCGACATGGAGGGCTGAACGCCGCCAGCTATGGGAGCCAAGATCACCCCGTCAATAGAAGGCTCGAGGCTCCCAAACATAGGAGAACAAAGAAGGGAAGAGAATAAACTTTTTTTCGCCTTCCAACACAGTGAGGAATCTGGAGGAGTCACTGTGGTGGATGTTCATGTTAAAATGTATTTTGTGTGTTTTGTAGCTTTTTATTGGTATGACTATGGCAAATCAAATTCCTCGTATGTTGCCAAACATACTTGGCTAATAAAGTACAATTATGATTATGATTATTATTATTATGATTATCTATACCTCAGGCTTAAAAATATCCATTGACTTGGCCTCCACAGCCTCCTGTGGCAAATAATTCCACAGATTCACCACCCTCTGACCAGAGGAATTCCTCCTCATCTCCTTCCTAAAGAAACATCCTTTAATTCTGAGGCTCTGACCTCCAGTCCTAGACTCTCCCACTGGTGGAAACATCCTCTCCACCTACACTCTACCCAAGTCTTTCATTATTTGGTACGTTTCAATGAGGTCCCTCCTCATTCTTCTAAACTCCAGCGAGTACAGGCCCAATGCCATCAAATGCGTATTAAAAGGTGGTTTTCAAAGGGGGTACTGCTTAGGCAAAGGAAATGCAGATGCACCTCTCTGCCACTGATCTATCCCTCCCTCCCGTCTGCTTTCCTCCTCCCATTTGCCCCTCGATCATGGTGGGGGATCATAAATGATAGGTTTACTACGGGCATCAATACGCATATAACGCTCAGTGTTGCTGAATCTGAAGCACACAATACTTTGTTTTATCTTTTTATGTTTGCCGTTGGAGAGCTGTGTCGAGTGAACTATTGAATTCCAGTCACTGTAGATTGCAGGGGCACTAATTAGACAAACTTTGTGGAGGTAAATTTGACATGACTTGGAACTTTCCACAGTGCAATGTGCAGTATCAAAACAAAATCCCAACGTGTAGCAAATGATGCAAATAGTTAAAAACAAGTGCCCATTAGCTCTAATGAGACGGGAAGAGATGAACTGATGAAACCCAAACAGACATCAAATGAAATGATTAATTGGTAAATATCTACTTGCTTAATAATTTAATTTAATTCAAATTGCAGATGCAATCAGCCACAAGGGCTCTTCTGTTTTTGGCCTATTTATGCGAATAGTTTAAAACACTGTCCTCAATCTAAAGAAGGGTCTCGATCCGACACGTCACCCATTCATTCTATCCACAGATGCTGCTATCTCCCTGAGTTATTCCAGGATTTTGTGTCTATCCTCAGTGTAAACAATCATCTGCAGTTCCTTCCTACACAAACATCCCAAGCAATAATGTAATGACCTCCAGATCATTTATTTTTACCTTTGTTGGCTGAGGAACACATTTCTTCTTAAGCAACTCCTCAGGAAAAAGGGTGACTTGCTTCCTATTGCAGTTCGGTGTGTTCTGACGCAGCTGAAGAAATTAGCGTAGGATCTGGGCTGGTTTATTGGAAGTGGTCTTTAATTCATCATCAATGTCTAATTTCACCAAGAATTGACACCTGAGATAAGATCAGTGTTCCATGCGTTCTGCAGTCTTATTTTGGACCTTCGTGCTCAGGATGTGTGGTATGGAGTGGGAGCAGATTTTTGCAGGACCTTCATTTTGAGGATGTTTTGTGAAAAGTGCTTTCTCTCGTATTTCAATGAACAACGCACACTAAACCTCACTACATCAATGAGTTCAAGTGTGCACAGAACGCCAGCGTTGTCGGTATACTGCAGCTTAGTGACTGACTTTACAGGCTCGCCGATCGTTTCATTGAACAACTCCGCTCAGTCCGCCTTAACCTACCCGATCTCCCAGTTGCTCAGCACTTTAACTCCTCCTCCCATTCCCAATCTGATCTTTCTGTCCTGGGCCTCCTCCATTGTCAGAGTGAGGTCCAGCACAAATTGGAGGAACAGCACCTCATATTTCACTTGGGCAGGTTACACCCCAGCGGTATGAACGTGGACTTCTCTAATTTCAATTACTTTTTTTAAATTCATGTGTGTATATATTTATATTATGCTATATGGACACACTTGTCTGTTTTGTAGTAAATGTCGACTATGTTCTGTGTGCTGAAGCAAAGCAAGAATTTCATTATCCAATACAGGGACACATGACAATAAACTGACTTGAACTTGAACTTGAATTAACCCTTGGTTTCCCTCTCACTCCATCCCTTCCCTTTCCCAGTTCTCCCACCAGTCTTACTGTCTCCGACTACATTCTATCTCTGTACCGCCCACTCCCCTGACATCAGTCTGAAGAAGGATCTCGACCCGAAACGTTACCCATTCCTTCTCTCCAGAGATGCTGCCTGTCCCGCTGAGTTAATCCAGCATTCTGTGTCTACCTTCGACTTTACAGTTACCTTGGTTTTGATGTGGAGGTGACAGATGTTGAATAGTTTCCCATTGATTTTGTGGATTAGCTCCACTCCATGGTGTTGGACGCCTTCAGCAAGATTGTATTACACATGATGAAACAAAAAATGAACCAAAATAAAACAGACTGAAATCCTGATCCCAAGGTATTGTGAGGAATCCAGTGTGTGCTGAACTTTTCAACAGAGTGCAATCTGGAAAGTAATTCCTGAAGCTATTGTCTATGCAACACAAGCTTTTCTTCTCAAACCCTGCTGTGCGATTGTGTCACCAAGTTAACACGTCATCATATGGATAATACGATGTCTCAGATGCGTGTGAGTCTGCCCACAAAAGGTATTATGAGTGTAAACATTGATTGAAATATTTATGAATAAGTTTTAGACTGGTGATAAACCTACACTTCTCTCCATCACAGCACTTTTGCTCTTCTAATGCTCGGACATTTTCATTCAATGAACAAGCAGGATGGAGGTGGTGCAATCAAAGAGGAAAATTATGTCAAATATAAAATGGCATGGATGTGATTTTCACAGGAGCAGAAAAGGAAAGAGAGGGTGATTTGGAAGGAGCAATAGAAAGAGTGGTTGCTATGGTGAACTCTGTCATAAATTATGGAGAGTTAAAAAATAAATAATGTTTAGTTAAAGGACAGCGAACAGGGGAATTGCGAGCAGAATTGACCATCTGTAAGGAGAGTGAGATTTACCAGGCACTGCAGTCCAGACCAATGTAATTTACGATTAAAATACGATTAATTTACAATGTAATTATGTAATATAATGATCTATTGGAGTAATTGCAAGATATTTTATACCATAGCGCAGCAATTTGTGGTGTTTCATCAGGTGTAAATAGACAATAGGTGCAGGAGTAGGCCATTCGGACCTTCAAGCCAGCACCGCCATTCAATGTGGTCATGGCTGATCATCCATAATCAGTACCTCATTCCTGTCTTTTCCCCATATTCTCTGACGCTGCTATCTTTAAGAGCCCTATCTAGCTCTCTTGAAAGTATCCAGGGAAACGGCCTCCACCGCCCTCTGAGGCAGAGAAATCCACACTCACAACTCTCTGTGTGTAAAGGTGTTTCCTCATCTCTGTTCTAAATGGCTTCAATAAACCATTTTAAAAGCGTTATAGTGAGAGACTAAACTGATGTTCCTCCTCCAGACGGGTTCAGGAAATATTTGGTTGAGGAGAAACTACTTGCATCTAGGCAGAAACGTTGAGGAAGGCTTGCGGTGATGATACATCTTTGTTTAACTCTGGTCTTCCCTGTGATAGCTTGCATTTCACAATATAGAACAGATATATAATGGAGACCATTAGCTGAGGAATCCAAATTAGATAATGATTCTCATCTATAACAAAGTTAATAGCTGAAAAGAACTATTCCATGGCTGAATATGCTTCCAAACTTTCTCGGAGTTGATTTGTGGTAAATATCATATCCTTTGTGCCTTTTAACAGATAATATGCAGACTGTGACTTCACGAGTGGCTCTTTAATGTGAGAAGGCGGGTGGTTAGAGAGAGAAAACAAGGGCTATCTGAAGTTAAATAAGTCAACGTTCATACCGCTGGGTATGATCCAAGCTCAATCGCTTGGGTAGTCTACACCCCAGCGGTATGACTGTTGACTTCTAATTTCAGATAGCCCTTGCTTTCTCTCTCAATCCCCTCCCTTCCCAGTTCACCCAACAGTGCGACTGTTTCCGCCTACATTCTATCATTGTGCCACCCCCTCCCCTGACATCAGCCTGAAGAAGGGTCACGACCCCAAGCGTCGCCCATGCCTTCTCTCCAGAGATGCTACCTCACCCGCTGAGTTACTCAAGCATTTTGTGTCTACCATTGATTTTAACCAGCTGCTGCAGTTCTTTCTTACACCATTTTGTACTTGCTTCTTTCACTGCTTCTTCTCTTACTGGTGCATTAATTGCGGGAAGATTGGAGCGATAGTCAGGAGGAAGTTTCCTTGCCTGAATTTCTCTTGAAGCCATGAAATCTCATGCTTCTGAAGTCCACGTTGAAGCCTCCAGGCTCATGCCTGCATATTGCTGGCCGGCCCCTTCTGGTGAGCCTGTCCTACTAGTGAGACAGAACACATCCAGAAACTGCGATTGAGTCATCTGGCATGTTGTCTGCCTAGTAGTGATTACCTGGGTATGATTATGTGAGGTGGTTGCTTGATTAAATATGTGAAGCTTGTCAATTTAGATTTGGCCCCCAGATGTTCATGAGGAGAATTTTACAAGGTGATTAGATTTGGAGAATATTACCATGTCTATTTTAGTGCCTGGTGATACTTTTGGTTTTATCCTTTTTCTATTCCAATGTAGTGGCGATGCCAGCCATATCAAAGAGATTCATATTAGTCATTCTTTGTTGCTAGATCAACCTGAAGAGTGTAGATGTTATCACCAGAAACAATGACAGAGATGTTTATTTTTATTTTTATGATAATCATAACAAATGAGTAATGTATTTGTTTTGATTTATTGCAATTAGTAACTAATATTGAATCCCGCAGCTGCCTGACAGTGATTTAAATTCAGGCCTCTGATCTGTTAGTTCAGGCCTCAGGGTTACTTAATTATTGCACTAAATATTTTAATTATTTATTTTAGCTTTAATAGTTTTTCAATATTTCTGAATGTCAGTGAGAATTTCAAGATCTGTGCAGTCTGGGGCTTTGTAGATCACAGTTTGATGTACAGCCAATATTATGAACATTTCCAGATTAGTTTAGTTTAGTTTAGAGATACAGCGCGACCATATCCATATCGGATACAACCATATCGATATTGGCCCACCGAATCCATGCCGACCAGCAACCCCTGCTCGTTAACACTATCCTACACACACACTAGGGACAATTCACAATTTTACCAAGCGAATTCACTTACAAACCTGTATGTCTTTGCAGCATGGGAGGAAACCAGAGCTCCCGGAGAAAACCCACGCAGGTCACAGCGAGAACTTTCAAACTACATACAGACAGCACCCATAGTCAGGATTGAACCTGGGTCGCTGCACTGCAAGGAGATGTGGTCAACCAGACACTGCTCTGGAACTCATCCCCTAGCTCCAGCTTCTGTGAGTTAGGCATCCAGTGAAGTTAAATTGAGGGATAAGAGGAACATATTTAGCCGGTGAAGCAAGGTAGGCTCAATCAAATAAATCTGCCAGTTTATGAGCCTAATCTATTAGATTATACATTTTTTTGAGCATCAATAATAATATATTTTATGGTAATTATTACTTGGTAACATCTCTGATAATAATCCACAATTATTTAATACAGGTATATGTTATATTATTGTGAAATCTACATAATAAGAATTAAGTCTGACTCTAGGGAGATTAAGCAATCTATAATGATTCACTGAAGTTCTTAAATTGAACTAGAAATGTCTGAAAAGCCAATTAGATCAACATAAAAGATTCTGTGGAATTCAAAAGAGAACCTAAATTTGTCTCCCAGAGGTTATCACATAACTAGCACCATTAAAACTGGTTATCTACCATTATTGCTCTGCTATTTATTGGAGTTTTCTATGGTTAACTTAGTTGCTGCATTTCCTACATTACAACAATGACTGCAATGAAATTCCGAGACTGAAAGAAAAGTATTCTATGTTTCTGATTCTTATCATCCAAACAGCGAAACTAACAAGGGAGATATTGGTTTCCGAGCTGGTGGTGGGGAAACTAGTTACACTCTCCTGGTGGTGTTAAAATCTGGGCCGAGCTTTATGTCAGACCTGTGAAAGAGAGGCATTTACAAAAATTAGAACCATATAACTATTTATATATAGTTTAATGTTTTGGAGACATACAGCACAGAATCAATCCCTTTGCCCCTTCAGCCTGACCATCAACCAGCCATTTACTCTAATCCAACGTGACACTAACAAGAGATATAGACAGCTAAAGGGAGATATAATTTGTTCGATATTTCTCTACATTACCATCTATATCTCTCGTTTCCCTTTCCCCTGATTCTCAGTCTGTAAATGGGTCTCAACCTGAAACGTCACCTATTCCATTTCTCCAGAGATCCTGTCTGACCCGGTGAGATATTCCAACTACATAAAAGTTAACATAAACATCCACCACAGCAGATTCCCCACATTCCTCACTGTGATGGAAGGCAATAAAGTCCAATCTTCTTCCTCTTTATTCTCCTGCGGCCGGGGCAGTCGGACCACCCGTCGGGGCGATCTAAGCTCCCGCAGCCGGCGATCGAAGATTCCGCATCGGGGCGATCAAAGCTCCTGCAACTTGGAGCTCCCAAAGCCGGTCTCTAACCAGGGACCATGAGCTCCACAATGGTAGTTCCGCAGGCCCCCACGGTTGGAGCTCCCGAAGTGGGTCTCCAGCAGAGGCAGCCAGCTCCTCGATTGTTAGGCCGCAGTGCGGACGAGGATACCATACGGAAACAAAATGCACCTCCATCGAGGCAAGGGAGTTAAAAAAAGTTTCTGCCAACACCCACCCGCCACCCCCACCCCCCCAAACCCTCCAAACCTCCACATAAAACAAGCTAAAGATCACTAAAATAGTAAGATTAAACGAGAACTTACCAGTTCAAAGTTTGATCGTGATTTTATGAGGAGTACGTTGAGGGAATACGTGAAGAACCCCACCAGGACGCATGCGTGTCATTCTTCAAAGCAGCGGTGTGAAATCACAGATAACTGTAATAACTTAAACATAGTAAGATTAGAGAAGAAATACCAGTTGAGTATATGATCATGGATGGGAGCGGAGGGCACGTATTCCCTCAACGTACTCCTCATAAAGTAATGATCAATCTTCGAACTGGTAAGTTATCGTTTAATCTTACTATTTTACTTCGGAGTCACGTGAGAGACTATGTGAAGATTTCAAAGCTCTGTGATTTCATGCCGTGGAAACGAGTCCATGCATCACATCTGCCTTAATGACTGTAGGAGGAATTGTGTCAACATAATTTAGACATGAATCTGACATTGAAATCCATGAAATTTATTAACACAAAATTATAGCCCCTCTTTATGGGGTAAATTAAATTACAGAACTTAAAATTGTTTCTGCAAACATTCCAGGTTTAATGACTGGTTTATGATAAAATAGTTGGAATGTTTTTTCCCCTGACCATCCTGCTGTCTTGAGGATTTGGTCCATTGGTACATCCAACTGCATAGCTGCCGATGTAGCTGCTGCCCTGGTGGAATGAGAGTTAACAATATTAGTATCCACCCCAGCCTGTGTTAGAACCTGTTTCAGCCATCTTGAGATGGTCTGGACCATCACTCTTTTGTGTGGTTGCTTATGGCTGACTAAAATGCCTTCTCATTGCCTCTGATGATTTTCGTGTTCTCCATGTAGAACGACAAATGTCTTACTATACAGAGACGATCATCTGTTGGGTAAGACCTAAATTCTATATTGAGGCCTGCTGATCCCTGTCTGTTCTGCTTCACTAATTCATAAATATGAAACGTAATATTATCAGATGAAGAAGTCAAGTTGTCCAGTCTTAATTTATGTTATGACTGTACCCTTTGTGCCGTGACCAATGCCATTAGCATGACTGTTTTTAATGTCAGTCTATGTAGGGACAGAGCTGTTGCTGGAGACCAAATCCTGAGCATCTTCAGGACAATACTCACATCCCATATTTGGGAGTACCTGGTTCTTGGGGGATTGGTATTAAAAATTCCCCTCATAAGTTTTGTTACCAGTGGGTGAGTCCCAACAGAGTGACGCTCTGTTCCTTGCCATAGATAAGTTGACAGAGCACTTCTGGCGCAGTTAATGGCACTATAACTGAGCCCCTCATCATAATGGAGGCCTGCCAGATATTCCAGAACAGACGGGATGTTCATTTCTCTGTAGGTGATGCTGTTTTTGTGACAATGCATCTCCCATTTCCTGATATAGACCAGATACTGTTTTTTGGTGGACTCTCTGTGGGCCGCTGAAATCATGTTCACTGTTCGGTCCGTCAGTCCCAGCTGTTGTAGAGGTATTTTTAAACTACAAATTAATAAATTTGAATAGTTATGGCATGGGTGGCTAACCCTCATTACGGGATGAACCAATAAGTCTGGTCTATTCGGGATGGTGATACATGGTTCTAATACCATGTTCAGTATTACTGGGAACCATGGTTGAGTATGGTTGAGCCAATTGGGTACTTCCAAAATATCAGACGCAGAGTCTTGCTGTATTTTCCTTAATACCCGACTGATGAGGCAGAAAGGAGGGAATGCATAAATAAACAATTTCCCCCAATGCAGCGAAAATGCATCTGTCGCCACTGCCCCAGGGTCTGGTTCCCACGAAACATAGTTTGATAACTGGTGATTAAGCCTGGATGTGAATAGATCGATATCTGGTGTTCCATACTGTGCTGTAATATCAGCAAATACTTTTTTATTCAACATCCATTCGGTGTTTTCATTAAATTTGCGTGACCTGGTGTCTGCCACTAAATTTAGTTTACCTGGTAGGTAAGTAGCTGATATCCAAATATCTCTCTGGATACACCATTGCCAAATTGTATTAGCCAGATTGTCACATGATGTCGATTTGTTTCCACCCATGTGGTTGATATATGCTACCACGGTGGTACTGTCAATCTGTAGTCTAACATGCTGGTGATATGATCCAGTACAATATGACTTTAGGCTATAGAATGCACCCAACATTTCCAGGTAGTTTATGCCCAGTGTTAGTAATAATGATGCCTCCTGAGCAGCCCATCTACCTCCACAGCTGGAGATGGAATTGGTGGCACCCCAACCAAGTGCACTGGCATCAGTTTGTAGCACCATAGAAGGGTTGCTGATAATGATTGGGTTGAAACAAAGCCAAATGTTATCTATCCACCATTTTAGTTCCATTATAGCTTTGATTGGCAGCTTCATTGGTCAGTCAAAATGACCAGCATTAATTTTGACTGCTTGTATTTTCGCTCTCTGTAAATTTTGGTAATGTAAAGGTCCAAATTGTGTGGCTGGAAAAGCAGCCACCATTTTGCCAATTACTTTTGATACCAATCTGATGGACGGTTTACTGATGTCAATGAGGTTGCAAGCCTCTATTAAGTCTATAGCCTTTCCCTTTGGCAAAGTCACCGACATGTGAACTGAGTCAATGGTGAACCCCAAATAGTCCATAGTAGTGGAAGGCGTTAATTTAGATTTAACAGGATGGATGATAAACCCCAGTTTTTCAAATAACTGTTTTGTGGCTGTTACAGTTTGTTTGGCCAATTCCAAAGTTTTGCCCACAATAAGTATGTCATCTAGATATGCCATGACCATGTGTTTTCGTTTCCGTAGAAATGCTAGGGCTGGTTTCAATTTTTTTGTGAACAGCCTGTGGGCTGATGTTAATCCATTTGGCAGCGCTCTATACTGTCAGCGCTGTCCCATCCAGTTGAATTTTAAGTAACATCTGTGGTCACCTCGTATAGGCACTGAATAGTAAGCATCTTTTAAATCGATGCTAGCCATGAAGTAACCTTTGCAAATCAATTGTTTAGCAGTAACAAAGGTTTCCATTTAAAAATGAATATATTGTACAAATGTATTCAATTTGGTCAGATCTATGATGATGCGACACCACCATCTTTTTTGTTTTTGGTAAAGATATTGGACACAAATTCTTGCGGTTCGTGTTGGGATATTTCAATTACCCCTTTTGCGTAAGGCCGCTCCAGTTCAGCATGCGCTTCTGATTATTCTTTACCGGAAAGTACGAACATTCGGTTCGGTATATGTTGAACTGGAGGGCTGTACTTGTGTATAAATTCTATGGTATATCCCTGGATACTGCTTAAAATATAAGTGTTGGTAGTTAACATACTCCATGCATCCAGAAAGGAATGTAATCTCCCCCCAACCTCCACGCTCCCTGCAATTTGCAGGAAACCAGACCCACCTACCTCCATAGTTACCAGTGGCAGGTTTACTTATTTTTGTAAATCCTTCGTTGATGTTGAGGCGGTGGTGTCTGGGTTTGTGGTTTGGTTGATGTTGGAGGTTCGCGTATCTTCCAAGAAGGCCGGCCTGGGCCATGGCCTAAAAAAGACTCATGTTCGGTGTACCGGACCTTCGAGCTTTCACCAGTCAGTCTTGTTCTACTGGTGGGTGCGTAAGGGTGCTGTCTATGGCCGTAGTGGGTTTTTGATGAAGTCCCTTTTATGAGTCCCAGGGTTTTTGCTTCCTCATCGAGCTCCTTGACTTGCTTCGATAGGTTACCTCCAAATAGTAGAATTGGTGGTTTTACGTTTCCAGGTTTGCACAGACCCGCGAATTTCGGGTTTAAAGTAGGTCGGATGGCACTCTTCCTGATGCTGTTTATTTCATATTGTGTGTTGCAAAGCAGTGCCAGTGCATCCTGTTGGGCGGGGGCGGGGGGGGGCAGAGGCAGCGGTAGCTGGGACAGAGGCAGCGGCGACCAGAACTCGGAGCTGGGGCGGCGGCAGCGGTGGCCTGGCCCGCGCTGTTTTTATACTCACAGCTCCAGGTAACCCCTCCTCGCTCCAATGGCTCCCCGGGCCTCTTAATTTTATTTAAAAAATTTATTCAACAATTTTTTTGTGCCCCTAAAAATTTAGCGCCCGGGGCAACCGCCCCACTGGCCCCCCCACGCTACGCCACTGCACGCATGCGTCCTGGCGGGGTTCTTCACGTAGTTACTCACGTGACCGAAGTAAAACATACATTTAACGCATACTATTAAAACAACAAAAAAGGAAGGGACAGACAGACTATTGGCGAGGCAGCCATTGCTAGCGCCACCTGGTTGTTCAATGTCCTTAACAGCTTCATTGAAGTAAACCATGAAGGTCATTGACTGGTAGGAGTCTCTCACTTGTGCACAACATGCACCTCGAGAACACGTGCAATGTGCCTGATACGCCCACAACTGCTGTTTCATTGTAGTGACTACATCACATTTGGTGTGGTTAACTGTGACAACAACATTACCATCTGTGTTGTTGCATCACCATTAATGTGTTTCTTCCACAGCTTGCGAGTGCAACTCTTTTTTTGTTTTATATTGTCATATTCTTGGGAGACCATTGTGTTCATTTCTGGGTGCATTTGTATTCAGTGCAAGGCACCATGTTATAGGAAAGGTGTTGTTAAGCTGGAGAGGGTACAGAGAAAATTCAAGAGGATGTTGCCAGGACTAGAGGGGCTGAGCTACAGTACATTCAGAAAGTATTCAGACCCCTTCACTTTTTCCACATTTTGTTACGTTACAGCCTTATTTTAAAATTGATCAAATTATTTTTATTTATCATCAATCTACACACACAATACCTCAGAATGAAGAAGTGAAAACAGATGTTTAGAAAGCAATTAAAAATAAATAACTGAAATATCACATCTACATAGGTATTCAGATCCTTTTCTATGACACTCAAAATTGAGCTTAGGTTCATCGCGTTTCCATTGATTATCCTTGAGATGTTTCTACAACTTGATTGGAGTCCACCAGTGGTAAATTAAATTGATTGGACATGATTTGGAAAGGCATACACCTGTCTATAACAGTTGACAGTGCATGTCAGAGCAAAACCAAGCCATGAAGACGAAGGAATTGTCTGTTGACCTCCAAGACAGGATTGTGTCGAGCCACAGATCTGGGGAAGGATATAAAACAATTTCTGCAGCATTGCATGTCCTGAAGAGCACAGTGGCCTCCGTTATTCTTAAATGGAAGAACATTGGAACAACCAGGACTCTTCATAGAGCTGGCCGCCCGGCCAAACTGAGCAATCGGGGGAGAAGGACCTTGGTCAGGGCGATGACCAAGAACCCGACGGTCACTCTGACAGAGCTCCAGAGCTCCTCTGTGGAGATGAGAGAACCTTCTGGAAGGCCAACTACATCTGCGGCACTCCACCAATCAAGCCTTTATGGAAGAGTGGCCGGATGGAAGCCACTCCTCAGTAAAAGGCACATGACAGCCCACTTGGAGTTAGCCAAAAGGGTTGTTTTCTCTGGTGCTCTGGTCTGATGAAACCAATATTAAACTCTTTGGCCTGAATGCCAAACGTCACATTTGGAGGAAACCAGGCATCGCTCATCACCTGGCTAATACTATACCTACGGTGAAGCAGGGTGGTGGCACCATTATGTTGTGGGGATATTTTTCAGCGACAGGAACCGGCAGACTAGTCAGGATCGAGGGAATGATGAACGGAGCAAAGTACAGAGAGATCCTTGACGAAAACCTGCTCCAGAGCATTCTAGACCTCAGACTGGGGCGGAGGTTCACCTTCCAACAGGACAACAACCCTAAACACACAGCCAAGACAGGGAGCTGAAAATAGCTGCGCATCGACACTCCCCATCCAACCTGACAGAGCTTGAGAGGATCTGCAGAGAAGAATGGGAGAAATTACCCATACCAAATAGGGTGTGCCAGGCTTGTAGCATCATACCCAAGAAGACAAGGCTGTAATCGCTGCCAAAGGTGTCGCAACAAAGTACTGAGTAAAGGGTCTGAATACTTATGTAAATGTGATATTTCAGTTATTTATTTTTAATTACTGCAAAATGTTTTAAACACATGTTTTCGCTTTTTTTATTTTGGGGTATTGTGTGTAGATTGATAATTAAATAAAATGAATTTAATCAATTTTAGAATAAGGCTGTAACATAACAACATTTGGAAAAAGTGAAGGGGTCTGAATAATTTCTGAATGCACTGTATAAGGAGAGGTTGAGTAGGCTGAGACTCCTTTCCTTGGAGTGCAGGAGGATGAGGGGTGATCATATAGAGGGGTATAAAACCCTGAGATGATTAGATCGGGTAGGTGCACAGTCTCTTGTCCAGAATAGGTCTATTGGGGACTAGAGGACATAGGTTTAACGTGAAGGGGAAAAGATTTAATAGGAATCTGAGGGGTAACTATTTCATACAAAGGGTGGTGGGTGTATGGAACAAGCAGCCAGAGGAGGTAGTTGAGGCTGGGACTATCCCAACATTTATGAAACAGTTAGGCAGGTACATGGATAGGACCGGTTTGGAGGGATACGGACCAAACACAGGCAGGTGGGTGTACTAGTGTAGCTGGTATATGTTGGCCGGTGTGGGCAAGTTGAGGAGAAGGTCCTGTTCCATGCTGTGTCACTCTATGAGCTATGCCATCAGATTTTCCCTGCCAAGAACAAGAGGAGCAAAAGGAGGATGAGAGGTCACAAGGGGATAAGAGAAGACGTGGATGGTGCTGATAGAGAGTACCTCAGGGGTTGACAATGTGACGGATGAGGAAATTCTGATGGTCCAGGATAAATTGTCGGTGATATTTTATGCCCATGAACCTGAAACTCTCAGCCATCTCCACTTCAGCTCCAGGCACTTGTCAGGAATCTGGACTGCAGGACTCCCTGTAGGGATAACAATTCATGCATATAGGCTACCTGACAAAACTCATCTCCAAATTCCTGGACTTGGGACTCAGCGCTTCTCTCTGCAACTCGAGTCTCAACATCCTGACACATAGACCACAATCAGAGGGGCGACAACAAACATCCTCCATGACAATTCTCAAGGCTGATGCCCCACATGGATTCTTATACTCGCTCTCCACTCACTACTGAGCTGCCAAACTCCATTTGCAAGTTTGCGGGAGGCATCACTGCAGTGGACTGGATCATGAACAATGATGACATGGAGTGCAGGAAGGAGATAGAGAGTTCAGTAACATGGTGTCAACCTCATTCTCAATGTCAACTGGATGAAGGAGCTAATTGTTGACTTCAGGAAATGAGGGGGTATACAAGCCCTAGTTAGCATTAATGGAGTTGAAGTGGAGATGGCTGAGAGTTTCAAGTTCATGGGCATAAAATATCACCAACAATTTATCCTGGACCAAGAACATTGAACCTATGGCCTAGAAAGCACCCCGATGCCTCTACTTCCTCAGAAGACAAAGGGAGTTTAGCATGTCTCCAATTTCTTCAGATTGGAATAGCACCTATCCATGTCCTCCAGAGATGCTGCCTGATCTGCTGAGTTACTCCAGCATTTTGTGTTTTACGTGTGACTGGGGGCTGTCTACCGATTTGTATAAGTTTATGTGATAGGACCAGAATTAGGCTATTTGCCCCGTCGTCAACTCCGCCATTCAATCATCTCTCCCTCTCGACCCCCATTCTCCTGCCTTCTCCCCTAACATCAGTACTATTCAAGAATCTGTCAATCACTGCCTTAAAAATATCCATTGACTTGGTCTCCTCAGCCGTCTGTGGCAATGAATTCCACAGATTCACCACCTTCTGACGAAACTATTGCTTGCAGCAATGGGAGAGCAGAATGATTGCTCAAACTGTTTGACCCATGATAATCTACTAGTTCCTTGAGACCCCTTTTAGTAAGCAAGTTCATGATGTGAAACTTGCCAATTGACTGCCAAACACCCGTCTTGCTACGGCATTGCTGGCAGCAGGCTCACCAGTACCACACAGCCACCAAACCCCTGATTTCACTCACCACCATCATCACTGCATCTCAAGCTTGACTGAGAACGGAGAGTGCATATGCACCCAGATATGAACCAGAACAATTAAATTATAACCTACCACAGCTTTAAAGGCCCATCAGATGCAACAACGCAAACCACTACAATAATACTGTGAAATACTATGAATGTACTACAATAATACTATGCAATACTATGAATCTACTACAATAACTAAAATGTGAATATGTGCAAAATCCATAGCATATAAAACTAGTGCATAAGATTGTTACTGTCATGTGTAATACAAATGTGCTTTAGCTAAACCTTTAGTGAGTCGAAACGTTAGGTGCTGCTTTCCCCTTGAATTAATAAATATTGCTGGACTGCAGCAGCCACATGATGGTGAAATATTTAGACTTGTGTCTCAGTGGCCTTGCTGCTCTGACAATTTGCATCTGACCCGCAGTGTGAGGTTTATTATTAACTTGCAGCTCTCACCCCCGCTTGTTTTTTTTCCTCTCTCTTACAATAGTTCTCAAGGTCACCTTTGCGGGAAGGACTCCTGTGAGAGGCAGAGAAGTACAAGGAAGGTCACACGGTGAGATACAGAATCCGTTCTACATTGGCTCTTCTCTCTGACTACCACTGCTATGCAGGAATTGAAAAGGGCAGGATTATGCCTGAGACTGTTCATGAGAATATTGGCATGTGCAGGAAAATGTGACACCATATTGATCAGATCCATTTATTGCAAGCTGTGAACCCAGTGCTCCCAAGGCCCTGTTTCTTTCAGTTGTGGAACATGAAATGGCCATTTGTTGCAATGGCTCAAAATGATCTTATCATGAGGGATATATTATTGCTGAATGATTGTTGATTTCCTTGTCTCAAAATGTAATGCTTTAAGGGCCTGTCCCATGAGAATGCGACTCCATGCGGTAAGCGCGAACTAACGTGGTCGCTTGAGTCGTACGGCCTCGCGGGGCCGGTCCCACTTCGATCGCCGGAGCCATATGGAATTGTGAGGAGCTGGTCCCGACATCGCTCGGGGCTCCGAAAAACTGATCATGTTCAAAAATTCCGTGCGGCAACGGCCTGCCGGCCCACAGCCGCCTCGACGCCGTACGCACCGCCTCGACGTGCATACGCAGCGTCTCGATGCCGGAGCAGCGTCTTGACGGCGTACGTCACGTGCAAACTTCACGTCATTCACTTGACGTCAGCGCGGCTCCCGCTTCTGGTTTGGTCGTGCTCGCCGCATGCAGTCGCATGCTGGTGGGACAGGCCCTGTACGGGGATCACTCGACCACTGCGTGGCACCCGCTTCAGGTTTGGTCATGCTTGCCGCATGCAGGTCGCATGCTCGTGGGGCAGGCCCTTTACCCATCCAATGCTAATCTTATGAGAATGCTTGAACTGTGTTCCCCTGGGCTGCGAATGGTTGCAGTGTTGACCAGCCACCATTGATGGTGAGCAGCATGTTCAAAGGATCCCAATCCCAAGTAGAGTAGAGATCATGTAGGAAACACCCATGGAGTGTATTGTCTTTTAAGGATGGGGTTGTTGAAGTGAGATGTTTGGTTCAGGAGGACATGAGGAGATTTTATGTGTCATCTTGGTTCTTCTGACTGATTATCCATGTATATGTTGGTGTTTTAGGTTGGAATGTGGAGGGGTAACTTAGTTTGCACTCGGAATTTTTATTTGCAGATCTCTTAGATAATTGTCTCTTAAAACCGTGTTAAGCCAGTGCCTGCCTCCTCCATTTTTTTAGATGAAGCATGGTGCTGATTTTGTTCAGTTTAGATTAGTTTAGATTATTTTAGAGATGCAGCATGGACACAGGCCCTTCGGCCCACTGTGTCTGCACTGACCAGCGACCCCCCACAATAGCACTAACCTACATGCACTAGGAACAATTTACATTTATACCCAAGCCAATTAACCTACAAAACCTGTATGTCTTTGGAGTGTGGGAGGAAACCGAAGATCTCGGAGAAAACCCACGCAATTGCGGGAAGAACGTACAAACTTCATACAGGCAGCACCCGTGGTCAAGATCGAACCCGGGTCTCTGGCGCTGAAAACGCTCTACCGCTGCGCCATCATGCCGCTCATGTTAATTTTTTTCCATCCTTTGACTCCTAAACCTTTTGCTCCAGCTTCCAGATTCCACCACATGGGCCCCATGTTCTAGGTCTCCTTGCACCTCTTCATCAACTCTGACTACTCTCAGGAACTGGCAGGCGTGCGTAGCATGCAGCAGTTGATGCTGAACTCTCCACGTTTCTTTGGATTGTGCCATAGGATTTCCTGGAAGCGATGCAGATCTCAGACCAAGCAATCTTCTAATCCATGCTATAAACATCTGTTAGACCAGGAATGTACCAGTACAGAAGTGATACATATGTCAGGCTTGGGGCACCAAATGTTATTTTCTCTTTCTCAATACACGAGCACCTACATCATGCCTACTAAAATGGCTGTGTTGTGTCAGCTAAGCAGCTGAATTTCTCGACAAATAAAAATGTGGAATAAAGACAAAGCTCAATCAACTGTGGAAATTAAGTAAAAATCAGCTTCCCAGCTGACCTGTCCTAGTATGATTGCAGAGTAAAGAGCTTTGCAGCCAACTATACACTTAATGACATTAATTGCATAAACAATACAGTGTCAGAACACTGCTTGACTGTTCAACTTGGATGCTTGCCACACATTGCATTTATATCATGTTCATTCTGTTCCAGTTCATGGTGCACAATTTGCTATTGCAATGACAGTGACTCTGTTCAGAGTTTGTTCATTTCACTCTGTTAAACTGACTGCAACTTCTGATGTCTAGATTGTTAAAGGACAAATTTACGAGGGGGTTTGCTGCAGGCTTCAGACATGCAATCGAAATAAGTGTTTTGAGGACAATTTCACTGTTTTGCTCACTGTTTTGCTGCAAACATCATTGACCAAGCTAGCTGAATGAAGTGCAATTAAGTTTTAATAGTGTGCTAAATCATAACTGTTGCCGTAGAACCTCTCTGACCCCGAGAAACTAATTTTAGAAATGTGGAGTTTTATTCAACCATCTCTTAATTAAAGGAAGAAAAATCTTTTATCGTATTGAAAATAATAAAATCATTATTATTTTTGAAAAACTTGATATTTCATCCTCCATCTTAATCCCAAATAAATGGCCATTCTTTAGTCCACAGTGTAAAATGGTTAATAATTGAGCTGAAATTCATACCGTTTACTTCCCAGTTTGTTTCCAATAAGAATTTATAATCTGAAGAAGGGTATCGACCCAAAACGTCACCCCTTCCTTCTCTCCAGAGATGCTGCCTGTCCCGCTGAGTTACTCCAGCTTTTTGTGTCTATCTTCGGTTTAAACCAGCATCTGCAGTTCCTTCTTACACACAATTTATAATCTATTTGGTTCTTCGAAATGCTTGACCATTCAACTGTTGTGCGACACCATCTGGCAGCCTGTAAGTCACATCAGAGGAAGTGGCACAGGGCTGTTGACTGCCAAATCAGGGCCTGTGTTTTGCATAAGAATTAAACCACTGAGAGGCCTTATTTGAACAATATAATCCATTAATGAAGGGTCCAAATGCTGGATCAGGTAGCATCGCAGGAGAATGTGTATAGGTGGCTTTTTGGCCAGGACCCTTCTACTGACTGATTATGATGGGGGAAGGTGTGGGGGACAGAAAGGTGGGGCAGGACAGAGCCTGGCAAGTACTGGTGGATAGACACAAAATGCTGGAAAGGCAGCATCTCTGGAGAGTAGTAAAGGGCCTGTCCCACTGTGGTGAACTAATCTGCGAGTTTAGAAGAGTTTGCCCTTGACTCAAACTCGCAGCATGGTCGACACGAGGTCTTACGAGGTCCTATGAGGTCCTATGAGGTCACTGGAACTCTTCTTCATGTTCGAGGGAAGTTCCCGCATACTCGCGGCCTCAGCTAGGTCGCTGAAATATTTTCAGCATATTTAAAACATTTCCGCAAATAGAATTTGGTTGGCAGGGCTCTTTTTAACTCGTAGTGCAGTGGAGTGGCGTTGTTATTTTGTTACAGGCTGTCAAGGGCAGCCGTAGGCTATCTCCTTCGCTGACCAGGCATTTTGATTGGCTCATTGGAGTTATCAGGACCAGGGAAAACCGACCGGTAGGTAAAATGCCTGCTAAACATTATTATCTATATTACTAAAAGTCTCATTTTGACCACTTCCTGTTTGCACTGCATATTGATTTTAGAAAAAAAAGCTACCACTTACGGCTGTGATTTTTGGCCATCTTTCTCAGAATCCCCCTCCGCTGGGCAGGACAAGAGGATTTTTCCCATTGATGAAAGATAAAATACATTAATGTTTAAAAAATGTTGAGATTCTCTCCCCTGTCAATCACACCATGAAGGCCATGCCCCTTCCAGTGGGAGGGGGAGGGACTATAAAACCCGGAAGTGTTGAGTGTCTCAGTCAGTCTCTGCAAGATGGGGCAGCGAGAGGGTCACGTCTCTCAGTCTGAGCTGTGAATAACACTGAACACATGTCTACTAAACTGTGAGTGCACTTAATGTGGTTTGAAAATGTAGTTTGAAAATGCAGTTTGAAAATGCAAAAGTTGTTTGTTGGTTTGAAAATTCAAAAGTGTTGGGTGCTTTAAAAATGCTAAAGTGTTGGTTGCTTTGAAAATATTAGAGTGTTGCTTACCTGTCTTATGGAAAATGCTAAGTGTTGCTTGCCTGCCTTATGGAAAATACTAAAGTGTTGCTTGTCTGCCTTATGGAAAATGGAAAACGGTTGGTTGCCTGCCTTATGGAAAATGGAATAGGTTTGGCTGCCTGCTTTATGGAAAATGGAAAAGACTTGGCTGCCTGCCTTATGGAAAATGGAAAAGGCTTGGCTGACTGCCTTATGGAAAATGGAAAAAGGTTGGTTGCTTGGGGGGGCGGGAGGACTATAAAACCCGGAAGTGTGGGCCTGGCTCAGTATCTGCAAGATGGGGGAGGGAAGTCATGACTCTCTCTCTTTGGTGACCTTGCACCCTGCTTGAAATGGTATGACACTGCATTTGAATTTGGTGGCCTTGCACCCAGCTTGAATTGGTATGAATTGGTATGAAACTGCACATGAGTTTGGTAGCCTTGCACAGTGCTTGAAGTTGTATTAAACTGCACTTGAGTTTGGTGGCCTTGCACCATGCTTGAAGCGGCATGAAACTGCACTTGAATTTGGTGGCCTTGCACTCTGTTTGAAGCAGCATGAAATTGCACTTGAATTTGGTGGCCTTGCACCCTGCATGAAGTGGCAGGAGCCTGCACTTGAATTTG
Source organism: Leucoraja erinaceus (assembly GCF_028641065.1). Classification (NCBI taxonomy): domain Eukaryota; kingdom Metazoa; phylum Chordata; class Chondrichthyes; order Rajiformes; family Rajidae; genus Leucoraja; species Leucoraja erinaceus. Next base: position 74,873,852 of record NC_073382.1, read on the forward strand.
TTGGCCTTGCACCCTGCTTGAAGTGGCATGAAATTGCACTTGAATTTGGTGGCCTTGCATTCTGTTTGAAGCAGCATGAAACTGCACTTGAATTTGGTGGCCTTGCACCCTGCATGAAGTGGCAGGAGCCTGCACTTGAATTTGTTGGCCTTGCACCTTGCTTGAAGTGGCATGAAACTGCACTTGAATTTAGTGGCCTTGCACCTTGCTTGAAGTGGCATGAAACTGCATTTGAATTTGGTGGCCTTGCACTCTGCTTGAAATGGAATTTCAAGGAATAGCCGTGAGTCAACTGTCAGCCCACCAGCTGTGAGTGAGTGAGCAGCCAGCACATCAGGCTTGAGTGATTGAGCCACCATCCCAAGAATCCATTCATCCATTTGACCCACAATATCCATACTAGCCCTGTGCAAACCAGTGCCTATAGCCCACAACACCCATACTAGCGCTACAGAAAGTCGTCGCCCCCCCCCCACTGGCTACCAGAATTGGTGGAGAGGTGGAATATTGCATTGGGGGACCAGCCCTCCCCTGTGAAGCTGGGGCCCAACGGGTCCCAATTAGTCTAGTACTTCTTAAAAGTGTCTCCACTCCTCCACTCCTTCCCCCCTTTCCCCCCCCCCTTCTCTGCCCCCCCCTCCCTTCTCTGCCCCCACCTTCTCCCCCCCCCCCCCCCCCGCTCTCTAAAGGACTTACAGTTACCGTGGCAGCTGTTTACCTTCCTCCTCATCGCGCAAACAGTGCTCCTCCGCTTTCCCTGGCCCCCGGCGTTGCGATGTGTTTGTGTGCGGTCGGTCAATGCAATTCGCGGTTTCAACGCGGACGGTCGATCCAGCTCGAGGCTTTCCAGCCGAGTGCCCTCGAGTTGGAATGTCAAAGACACTCTTTTTAACTCACCGATTAGGTCGCCCTAGTGGGACAGCCCCTTAATGGGTTACATTTCGAGTCGAGACCCTTCTTCGAACTGAGTCGTCACCCATACCTTCCCTCCAGAGATGTTGCCCCTCCCGCTGAGTTGCTCCAACATTTAGTGTCTATCTTCAGTGTAAACCAGCATCTGCAGTTCCTTCCTACACCAGTGGATACAGGTGAGAGGGGTTTTCGGATAGGCAGAAGATTGGACAAAGGTCATGCATGAAAAATCAGAAGGTATGAGACAAAAGGATTAAAGAATTGCGAATTGTGAAGCTAGAGGAAAAAATGTAAGCGGGATGGGGAGGGTGGATGTAGGGCACAGGGGAGGGTGGAGTGAAGTGGGTGTTGGGTTAGAAGGAAGGACAGGGAGGGGGTAGGGAGGACGGGAAACGGGGGTCGTAGAATCCTAACATTGGATATATCAATTACCTGCAAACCTGTATGTATTTGGGATGTGGGAGGAAACCGGAGGACCTGTAGGAAAACCACCTCCCGATCAAAGTCAGAGGGAGTACGTGCAAGCTCCACACAGACAGCACCTGCGGTCAGGATCAAACTTGGTTCTCGGGCACTGTGAAGCAGCAGTTCTACCAGGTTGTCATATGTAAAGCATCTTCTCCACACCCTTTCAGTCTTTCGGCTGAGTCATTAATTATGTTAAAGTGTTGCTTGATATTATTGAAGAGAGTATCACTTTAAATGGGAATATGATCCGTCAGCAAAGACAAATTGAGAATATGCACCTATCAAGTAAGAATTGCTTTTTTTTTAAAGTATACGTATTAAAGAGAACATTATAAGACATAAGATCTGTTCTATTCCCTTGTTGTGCCATTCAAAACATTGATTATTAAGTCAGGGTTGACCTTGAGAAGAAAAGATTGATGTAGGTTCAAAATTAGGCTGCTGAACTGCATGCGGCTGTCAAAACTTTGTGATAGAGCCAAGAAAATTAGGGCTGATCTTAATAAGCAACATTGCTGCTCATTTCTCTGTCCCTGCTTGTAGAATTTATCTTAGAAGTAGCTAGATACCCAGAAATGAACCCTTCTTGTGAATCCTATGAAGAACGATTTCCCAGCACTTAATCATTAAAATGAGCAGTAAGAGAGGCATATCTTTACATGGTGTGTATTTGCTACGCTCCATTCTAACCCCTTATCCCACACTTCCCCACACTCCTTTCCTCTTCTGATATTGTGTAACTCTGAACAGCTAGAAGTCTCGGTGGCACAAACAATACCATCAAAATTCAGCCCGACTCCAGAGTCTTTGTTTGGGGAATCTGTTCCTATGCTCCAATATAGTCCACTCCTTCAGAAACTCTGATCAATCTCATCAGAAGACATTTGTTATTGTCAGTTTTGAAAGCTTAGATCTACTCAGAATGGATCAAAAGTATGCACTAAATTATTCAACCTCATGAATGTAACCGTAATACAGTATCTCTCGGGGTCAGAAGCCATGATAATTGGCCTCTAAACCCAGTTGTAATTTAGCCTGATTTTGCTATCTAGTTGGAGGACGATGAGACAATTCATGTTCAACCCTGATGGTGATGTTAACAGCTGTAGTATAGTTTTTAACATCTCCAGCAACACTTGACATCTAATTACATGCTCACCAAACTCTTGCTTTTGAACAAATGGAGTAATACTCCAATTAATATTTTGGGAACAGCATGAATCAAAGAATTACAGCCCAATTAGGCTAAAATGGTGGTTGAAAATGTTCAAGGATATTTTTACAGGATCTTATTAATGTTTAGCAGAATATCATAGAGGTTTTAAGGAGTAGTCAGCATGGTTTCTGAAGCAGTTCACATATATACCCGCAGAATTCTCCTTACAGTAGGCAAAATAATGAGTGAACATGGGATGCAATGAACAGAATTGATCTTGATTTTCTTAATACCTTTTGAAGATGTTTTTCATGGAAGGTTATAAATTAAAATTCCTACAACTGATGAGATATTAGTAAAATAGACCAAAGGGCCAGGCAAGATTGCGAAGAATTGATGAGACATTTAGGTCCTGAGGCAATGGGAGACTGTAACACAGTGGCCAAGTTAGGCTTGGAGTGATCAACCAGAGCCATCAGTGCACCTTCCACCATAGCAACTGGAAATGTAAGTTCTGGTAAAGGTAAAATCATCAAGTGATAGGAGCAGAATACGACATTCGGCCCATCAAGTCTACTCCGCCAATCAATCATGGCTCATCTATCTCTCCCTCCTAAACCTATTCTCCTGACTTCTCCCCATAACCCCTATCACCCATAATAATCAAGAATCTATTGATCTCTGCCGTAAAAATATCCCTTGACTTGAATGCAGGGGGGAACAAAGATCAGGAACATGCTTACGTGTGTGACGGAGCCAGGGTTGAAGAATGTAGTTAGGTTTAGCCGATGCTGGGGGCTTGGAAATATAGTTAGGAATGCGGCCAGAGATAGGGAATAGAATGAGTCTGGGGAGGTAAAATGGTTAGCAACCGAGAGATCCCACAGGCTTTGGCCAAGCGCAAGTGTTCAGTGAAACAGTTGCCAAATCTACACTTGGTCTCACCGATATACAGGAGGGCACAGCAGGAACACCTGATGCAGTAGATGAGGTTGGAGGAGGTGCACATGAATCTCTGTCTCATCTGTCAGGGTCCATAGATGGAGGCGAGCGAGGAGGTGCAGGGACTGGTGTTACATCTCCTGTGATTGCAGGGGAAAGCACCCAGGGAGGAGATGGCTTGGGTGGGAAGGGATGAATTAACCAAGGAGTTGTGGAGAGAGCGGGCCTTGGAGTGGGCAGAAAGGGGTAAAGATGGGAAGATGTGATGAGTGGTGGGATCACCTCGTAGGTGGCGTAAATGTCGGAGGATAATGTATTGGATGGGGAGTCTGGTGGGGTGAAATGTAAGGACCAGGGGAACTGGATCGTTGTATCTGTGGAGTGGAACCAGGAGCAGAGGTGGGGTGAGGGACCCATCTATGACAGAAGGAAGGATCATGTTTACTAAAAAGAGGGATGGAATGCGTGAGACATAGATGGGAAGATCTAATTGGGGGAGTGTGGGGAGGAAGGGAGGGAAACACACAGGGTGGTACTTGGCTGGATGATAGGTGGGAGTAACAAGGTGTGAGAGAGTGCCAGGGTGGATAGTAAAAGAGAGAAAGGTACAGATTGGTGCATGTTGCCTAAATATTGGTGAAATCAATGTTCATACTGCTGGGACGTAGGGTATCCATGCTGATTATGTTCTATCCATATAGTTTGCATTTTCCTCACTCTGGCAGTGGAAGAGGCCGACGACAGGCATCTTTGTTGGAAGGGGAATTAAAGTGATTGGCAACCAGAAGATCTAGATGGCCACCATGGACAGAGTGAAAGTGCTGGGGAGAGTGGTTGCCCGGCCTGCATTTGGTCTCACCAAAGCAGGGGAAGCCATATTGTTGCCATTGAATGTAATAGATGAGGTGGGAGGTTGGCAGGCAAGTCACTGAATCACATAGCAGGGATGTTTAGGTCCCTGGATGGAGGTGAGAGTGGACCTCATAAGGACCTCATACTTTGGCTGGGGAAAATGGCTGGGAAGTGGGAGGTACAGATGGGAAGGATGAGTGAACAGGGAGAAAGCAGAAAGGGGTGAGTATTGGTGTCAAGATCACATTCTATCTGGTGGAAATGATGAAGAATGACGTGCCACATGCGGTGGAGGCTGGTGTAGTGAAAAATAACAACTAAAGGGCTTGTCCCACTTTCACAACCTAATCCACAACCTTTTTTACTCGTGGATATTTTTCATCATGCTAGAAAAAGCGCCCCGACCTACTTGATGCCACGAGTACCTACGACTAGCATCACGACCTGCTACGACCTACCTACGACCTCCTACGACCTCGTGACGACCATGCTGCGAGTATGAGTCAAGGGCAAACTCGGCGGAGGTTGTGAATTAGGTCATGAAAGTGGGACAGACCCTAAAGCGAACTCTACCGGAGTTAAGGCTAGGAGGAGGGATCTAGAAATCTCCAGTGTTTTGTTAATTTTCCATTACTATTAAATTTAATTCCCCTACCTAATTTTATTTAGAACTTGAGCGTGATCTGTAAATGATACTGTCATATACCTCTGGCACATTCTTTCCCCATCATTCATGCATACTTGGTAACTTAGGATAATACAACTATTCCTGTCCTTTGTGAGACATCCTTTCATTAATATAAACCCATTTTAATTCCACATGACAACTATTGCCTGCAGCTCATTCAGTTTATTGGTTACATTATGGATATTAATATGCATGTGATTTAATAACTCCTTTTCCAGTTTTATTATTTTCTTCATTCCGGACCCTGTAGTCTTATGCCGCTTCTAATTTTACTGCCACTTATTACTCCGCCCAATCATCTTCCTTGCAGTCTGATGAAGGGTCTCAACCCGAAACATCACCCATTCCTTCTCTCCAGAGATGCTGCCTGTCCCGCAGAGTTACTCCAGCATTTACATAGAAACATAGAAAATAGGCGCAGGAGTAGGCCATTCGGCCCTTTGAGCCAGAACCGCTATTCAATATGATCATGGCTGATCATCCAAAATCAGTACCCCATTCTGGCTTTTTCCCCATATCCCTTGATTCCCTAAGAGCTAAATCTAATCCTCTCTTGAAAGCATCCAGTAAATTGGTCTCCACTACCTTCTGTGATAGAGAATGTCACAGATGCACAACTCATTGGGCAAAAACGTTTTTCCTCATCTCAGTCCTAAATGGCCTACCCCTTATCCTTAAACTGTGACCCCTGGTCCTGGACTCCCCCAACATTGGTAACATTTTTTCCTGCATCTACCCTGTCCATTCCTCTAAGAATTGTATTTGTTTCTATAAGATCCCCTCACATCCTTCTAAATTCCAGGGAATACAAGCCCAGTCGACCCATTCTTCATTTTGTGTCTATCTTCGATTTAAACCAGCATCTGCCGTTCTTTCCAACACATTCCATTGCTATTTCTTAATTTTCCACCCCATGACAAATCTTCCTTTTAATGTCACTTGTTAACCTCATCGTGAGAAACTATGTACAATTCTTTCAGGTCCATGGTTTCAATGTAAGGCCTTCAAGGTAGTGCCTGTTTCTACTCTGTCTGACTGTGACTCCATACAGCATGGAAACAGGCCCTTAGACTACAAGTCCACTACAGGCAATGATCGACCAATACTTCATTATCAATGGTAGGATCCAAAGATCTGATTCTTTGTTTTCCACCCCTTCCCCAGTCACAAACTTAATTGAAGGTCCAAACCTTCTGAAAATACCACTGAAATGCAGAGCTGTGAATCGTGAGGAGTCATGCCGAGATTCAATGGTTCAATGGTGCTTTATCACATGTGCAACTGCACAGTGAAATTCTATATGAATATTTACACATTCAGGTGCCACCATGTTTTGACGTCATTTCAGAATTCCAAAGTCCTGTCCTCCTGCACGCTCGGACTACTGGAGTATTTTCCGATCCAGGTAAGCCCCATGGTTCTATCCCCTACTCCCAATTCCTCCGTCTACACCGCATCTGTGGCCAAGATGAGGTGTTCCATACCAGGATACCTTAGATGTCCTCATTCTTTAGGGTATGGAGGTTCCCCTCTTCTATCATAGATGAATCCCTCACACGTCTCTTCGGTAACCTGCAGCTCCACTCTTGCTCCCCCTCGCCCCCAGTCAAAACAGGGACAGCGTGCCCCTAGTTCTCACCTTTCACCCCATCATTCATCACATGAAGCATATAATCCTCCGACATTTGCCACCTCCAACGGATCCCACCACTAGTTACATCTTCCCAACTCTACCCCGTTCTGCTTTCTGTAGAGACCATTCACTCCACAACTCCCTGGTTAGCTCGCCCCTTCCCACCCAAACCACCCCCTCCCCAGGTACCTTTCCCTACAACTGCATGAGATGCAACACCTGTCCCGATATCCTATAAACTAAGTGCAGTCTGGGCGATCGTTTCGCTGAACAGCTTCACTCAGACCACCTTGACTTATGTAAACTCCCAGTTGCCAAACACTTTAACTCCCTGTCCCATTCCCACACTGACCATTCTGTCCTGGGCCTCCTCCATTGGGTGAGGCCAAACGCAAATTGGAGGGACAGCACCTCATTTAGTTTAGTTTAGTTTAGAGATACAGCGCAGAAACAGGCCATTCAGCCCACTGAGTCCGCACCGACCTGCGATCCCCCACACTAACACCAGTCCTACACACACCTGGGACAGTTTACATTTATACATTTATACCAAGCCAATTACGTCTGTGGAGGGTGGAAGGAAACCAAAGATTTCCGCGAAAACTCATGCAGGTCATGGGGAGAACGTACAAACTACGTACAGACATGCACCCAGTAGTCAGGATCAAACCCAGGTCTCTGGCTTTGTAAGAAAGTGGCTCCACCACTGCACCACTGTGCCACCTGATCGAGTATTTTGCTTGGCATATTTCACTTGGGCAGCTCACAACCCACCAGTATGAATATTGATTTCTCTAACTTGCATCCCCAAATTCTCCGTCCCTCCCCCACCCTAATTGTTGTACTAACTGCACTGTTACCCTGTTGAGTTTCACCATCTGTATAACTTGTTATCACCTTCCCCACAGTCAACAATGGACCATTGTGAGCTCCACCTTTCTTTGATCATTGCTGCTTTATCCGTATCTTTCATTCATTTGTTCTATGTACCTTCTATAGCTCTCATTTCCATCTCCCCTGATTCTCAGTCTGAAGTAGGATCTCAACCCTAAACGCCACCAATTCCTTTTCTCCAGAGATGCTGCCTGACCTGCTGAGTTACTCCAGCTTTTTGTGTCTATCCTTAGGTAAGTCAATTTTGAATGTTGAATCCAAACTACCAGGTTTTCATGGATCCCATTATCTTAATCATCTGGATCAGCCTACCATGAGGACTTAGTCAAATGCCTCACTCAAATCCATATCATTTAATTTAGTTTAGAGATACAGCGCTGACACAGGCCCTTCAGTCAACACCGACCAGCGATCCACACACATTAACTCTATCCTACGCACACTGGGGACAATTTTACAATTATACCAAGTCAATTAACCTACAAACCTGCATGACTTTGGAGTGTGGGAGGAAACCGAAGATCTCTGAGAAAACCCATGCAGGTCACAGGGAGAACGTACAAATTCCGTCCAAGCAGCACCAGTAGTCGGGATCGAACTCGGGTCTCCAGTGCTCTAGGTGCTATAAGGCAGCAACTCTACCCCTGCTCCACTGTGCTGCCCTGATAATTCATGATACTTTGTTTTAAATCTGCCTATTTACTTTTTTTTTTGATCTACACACAGATTCCAACAGGTTTAATCTGGCAGGGAAAACCTCCCTCACTATAGTTAGATGTGAAGATGACGGGCATGATACTATTGGAGCCTAAATGCGCAAAACCACCATTTGGGCAGATGTCTATGCTGTCCAGCACTTCAAATTACAAATGGTTGTATCAAGGCATGACTACCGTGAATTCTGGGTCACACTAGGGTTGTAGCGTGTAGAAAGAGTTAAAATCAAGGGCAAGAATGTGATAAACTGTAAAGACTGCCATGGTAGAAGCTCTGATGATGCTCTTCATTTAGTACCAAGATTATTGCTAATAACAGGAGAGGAGAAAAAATCAAGCCCATTGTTCGGATTTACTTGAAATCAATAATCCTGCCGCTGCTAGATTATCTGCCTGATTACTCATGCAACCGTATTCAGGTAAATCCTCCGGGAAGTTATCTTAATTCTGTGTGTTCTATGTTAGTGCATTTTTATTATTTTATATTTCCATACAATCTACTCTTTTTCATTTTAAATTATTTTGGCACTGGGATGCCATTTTGCAGGGTACATTAACATTAATTCTGAAAATAATAGCAACTAAAGTTTTTTTGTTATTTAGTGAGATAATATGGTTGAGCAATTCTGGTGCTACCTACCACTACCTTAATGCAAATAAGTGTTATCAGAATATAATAATGTATACACAGATTTTATATGCATCTTCGGGCTCCAATTATGTATTTCATTTATGACCTACTGTGGATATGCCAACACAACCGCAAGTTATGTGAATTTTTTAATACAAGCATTCTTGGCCCATTGGATACATATTCAGTAGAATAGTTATTCATCCAGGAACTATAAATCCATTACAAATAGCAGCGATAGCTCGACTTTAACTAGCCGAATATGTGGACGGAAGGCATAGATCCAACAAATCATTTTTGCCTGGGAAATTATAAAATGTTTTGGAGATGCTAATATGATAGCTTTTAGCATTTGTTTTTCACTGGAGTTGGTCTCCAGAGTACAGATTTAGCTAAAAAATATGAAGCTGGAAAGGACATAACCTCATAATAACCTTGTAATTAAAGCGCTCCCACATCTTGTTAACATTAATGTTGTCAGTAACTGATGGATTTACAATAAAGTCAGGGGCTGCATTGCCAAATCTATGACAACCTTAATCCCATAATTCCCGGATTACAGCTGCTCCAACATTGTTCTTAAAAATACATCCTCTGCAGTGCCGTCAAATCACCGATTTTTATATTTCCACTTATCATAAAGGCAGGCTTCATTTGTGATGCATGCCCCAGTACCTTGTATTCTATTTTTGTTGCAGACTCAAATGTATTCACTTGTGGAGGCGGTGATGGAGCTGCTACGAACAACAAAGAAATACCATTTGCTTGAAGAACTGATCATTTTACGATTTTTGCTTTGATCAAAAAAAGACAAATTTTTCATGAAAACAAATATCAAGTAAAGAGAGGTTGTGGAATAAATATCTGTGCACTGATACTCTTGTCAACGTTACAATCTTGTCTTATTCCCCTACCAGGTAGTGGGATTACCCCAAGGTGAGTATGACCACATTCTACCCATCCATTGCACCCCCCCCCCCCCCCCCCCCCCTTGACGACCCCCCCCCCCCCCCCCCCCTCCATCCCACCTTTGAGACAGAGAATGGTAGATTTGATTTGGGAAAGAAGAAAAGAGCAATAGAGGTCATTTTGCGGCTTCAAAAATGAAAATTGTAACCTCTATTTTTACTACATACATACATCTTTGCTGGTTACCCTTTAAAAAATACTAGGCTAAGTGCGACCCGTTGGGTCCCAGCATCACTCGAGAGGGCTGGTCACCCAACGCAATATTCCACCTCTCCACCAAATCCAATATTGGTAGCCAGTGGGGGGGAGGGGCTTTCTGGTGCGCTAGTATGGGTGTTGTGCGCTGAAGGGACTGGTTTCCAGAGGGCTAGTGTGGACATTGTGGGCCGAATGGATTCTTGGGCTGACGGCTCAGTCACTCAAACCTGTTGTGCTGGCAGCTCACTCACTCATGGCTGGTGGGCTGGCAGTTTACTCATGGCTATTCCTTGAAATCCATTTCAAGCAGGGTGCAAGGCCACTAAAGACAGCGAGGCATGACCTCTCCCTCTCCCTCTCCCATCTTACTCAAAGATGGCCAAAATTCACAGCCATACGTGGTAGCATTTTTTCTAAAATCAATATAAAGCGCAAGCAGAAAGAGGTCAAGATTTGACTTTTAACTATATAGAAGGCAAGGCAGCTCTAATTAGGCAAGGCAGCTCGCTTTAGCACTTCCAAAACCAAAGGCAACACAGCTTACTTTAGCACTTTCAAAACCAAAGGCAAGGCAGCTCACTTTAGCACTTTCAAAACCAAAGGCAACACAGCTCGCTTTAAAACTTTCAAAACCAACGGCAACACAGCTTGCTTTAGCACTTTCAAAACCAAAGGCAACACACCTTTAACACTTTCAAACCAAAACAAACTTTTGCATTTTCAAACTATATTTTTAAACCACATTAAGGGCACTGACAGGTCAGCAAAACCACTCACAGTTTAGTAGACATGTGTTCAGTGTTATTCACAGCTCAGACTGAGAATTGCGCCTCTCGCTCCCCCATCTTGCAGAGACCTGAGGTACCTCCACACTTCCAGGTTTTATAGTCTCCCCAGAAGGGGCGTGGCCTTCAGGAGAGAGAAACTCAACAGGACAGGCAGATGCACCGTAAGGAGAGAGAAAAAAACAAGAGGTTTACAGTAAATGTAGTTATTTCAGCAGTAGAGGAAATGCAGAGGTAAGACAGAGGAACTCATGGCATGGATTGACTTGGAGGATTGGAAAATTATAGCCATACCAGAAACATGCAGAGAGAAGAACTGCTCAATATTCGCAGCTCACTATTCCAGGGTATAGATGTTACAGGCATAGTGAAGATGCTGTTAAGAGAGTAGTGTGGGGTGGGGGTGGGGTGTTTTTTGTTCCACCGAACTACAGTGAGGAAAATCTTGTGGGATCATCCAGAGAGGTTATATCAATAGAACAGAAATAGGAAGGGAATGCACCTCTTGAAACCTCGTCAGCACCTCGAAAAACCTTGTCTGCAGCATTTGGTAATACCAGTTAGGCCTCACCTACATTGGTGAGACTATTCGTAGACTAAATGTGTATGAAAGAACTGCAGATGCTGGTTTAAACTGAAGATAGACACAAAATGCTGGAGTATCTCAGCAGGAAAGGCAGCATCTCTGGAGAGAAGGAATGGGTAAAGTTGTGGATCAAAACGCTTCGGGTCAGGTCTGAAGAAGAGTCTCGATGCGAAATGTCACCCATTCCATCTCTCCAGCAATACTGCCTGCCCCACTGAGTTACTCCAGCATTTTGTGTCTAATTGTAGACTAGATGACTATGTTGATGAACACTTACACATCAAGGTCTGCTGGATCTCCCGCTTGTTAACCATTTTAATGCCTCCTCCCATTCCCATAACAATCTTTCTGTCCTTGACTTCCTTTATTGCCAACATTTCTTCCCCATGCCCCCCAGTGAGTTGCCATTTGCACCCCTTCTCCTTCCCATCTCCCCCCACCCCCCCTCCCAGTCTCCCTGGTCCTTTCCCCTCCTTCGTACCCTGAAGTCCCATCCCCGAGTCACAATTATCTTTCCCCTCCCTCCTTTCCCCTGCTCCGTGAGCTCGTTTTTTCCAGTTTCCTCCCTGCTACTCCAATCAGTTTAAAGATGGCCCCAACCCAAACCATCGGCCATGCATTCCCTCCCCAGCCTGACCCACTGGGTTCCTTCAACAGCATGTTAGAAACATAGAAAATAGGTGCAGGAGTAGGCCATTCGGACCTTCGAGCCAGCACCGCCATTCAATATGTTCATGACTGATAAATCAAAATCAGTACCCCGTTCCAGCTTTCTCCCAACATCCCTTGATTCCTTTAGCCCTCACAGGTATATCTAACTCTCTGTTGAATATAATGTGTAGGAAAGAACTGCAGATGCTGGTTTTAATCGAAGGTAGAAACAAAATACTGGAGTAACTCAGCAGGACAGGCAGCATCCTTTATTTCGAGTCAAGACTGGGAGTCGAGACTGTTTCTTCAGATCTGGGAGTATAAATGTGCGGTTCCCAAAACGTGGTGGGTCAGGTGGCCAGCATGATTAAGAAGGACAATTTCATTGGGAAGAGCATAAGGTACAAAAGATGATGCATCGCGACTTGATTAGACCAAACTTGGAAGACTGTGTGTATTTCTGGTCACCAAGCTGTACAAAGGGTGTCAATAAGTTGGAAGATATGCAATCAAGGGTGTTGCCTGGGCCTGTGGGCTTGATTTATAGAGATTGGATAGGCTGGGACATTTTTCTTTGGAGCATAGGAAGCTGAGTTGTGATCTTATTAAATTATCATGATCATGAGGGGCATGGATAAGGTGAATTTTCACAGTCTTTTCCCAGAGTAGTAGAGCTGGAGGCAGCAACTCTGCTGCTGCGCCACCGTGCCACCCAAAAGTTGAGCAAATAAAACAGGAGAATGAGAATTTGATCCCACAGTGGAATGTGGTTTCATGTAATGTAAATGCTTTATTGTGCTCTCAAGATAGAGATGGGTCCAATGATGTGTTAAACTCATTAAGACTCAAGTTATTTAGAATTTGCGTTTCGTTCAGTAAGGATCATTACATGTGGCACTAATTTTCACTTCCAGCTTTGTGTTTTTATGTTGTAATACTTGGACACAAAATTATATGCTTTCCAATTACCTTGAAATTAGATACATCTGGTCATATTATTTTAAGCCTAAATTGCCCTTTCAAAGAGCGTTCTGCCAATGTTGGAAGATTTGCAACAATTTCGGTCTGAAGTCCCTCCCACGGGTAATTGCTCTGAGCATTTATTGACGCGGCTTGCCCTAACATTACTCTCATTTCCCCATTATATTTTATGCACGTATTAATGTCACCAATGTGCATGGCTCTTTTTAATTATTTAGCAGGAGGAAATGCGTCGAAAGGTCGCGACTTACGACCTTCGCAAACAACTCGTGTTAAAATGCAGGGGACGTCGCATTGGAAGCAGTGAACTGTGCATGAATTGAGTAACCCTTGTTTGGCATGTTTTTAATGCAAAAAGGCATCCCTGTAAGCTTTATTTGGGGAAAAGAAATGTTATCAGCAGAGCTCCGCAGAGAAATTATAAGATTATTGCAAATTGCAGACCACACAATCCGTGACCCGATGTTGCCACAGAAAGCAGGCATTCACTGGTGCACAGAACACCTGTTCCACCAGAAGAGTCCTGGGCCAATATTGTATCAAAATTCTGTTTTCCCTCTCGCCTCAATTCTATCATATTGAGATGGACATAAAATTTTACATAAAATGCTGGAGTAACTGAACGGGACAGGCAGCATCTCCGGATAGAAGGAATGTGTGACCCATTCCATCTCTCCAGAGATGCTGCTTGGCCCGCTGAGTTACTCCAGCATTTTGTGTAAACCAGCAGCAGTTCCTTTCTGCACACTATCATGTTGAGATTTCTTCAAATAGATCGACCCACTTCTTATGCGTCAGTGCCGGAAGGCATTTACCACTGCGAGTCCGGCCTCTGGAAATGCATAGGTTGGGTGTTCATGGCCTTGAAGATGATCACACAATGTAATTATTTTTGAACTCAGCGATGTGCCATCTTTGAATCTGGCATTACCATTGTGCAGAACACCCAGTCAACACACCGAAAAACTCTGAAGTCCAGTTCTTAGATCTTAGGGTCATATAGGCATAGTGTCTTACAGCATTAAAACAGCCCCTTTGGCCCAATTTGTCCACATCCTTGTAAACCTTGCCTACCCATGTATTGTATTGTATTGGATTTTAATGACCACACAGCCAGGCTGGTGGAATTTGTTATCAGTACAGCTCGGTACAGGTTCCAACATTTCATCAACATTAAACATATAACATAGATATACATAGAGACAGACACATTACATAATACATAAGGGCCATGCTTATTCTTATTCCTCACCGTACAGAGTTTAAAATATTAATTGCAGTGGGAATGAAACTGTTTTTGAAGCGGTTTGTTTTGGAGGCAATTGTCCTGTAACGCCTCCCAGAGGGCAGTAGCTGAAAGGCATAGTGTGCAGGGCGAGTAGGATCAGAGATGATCTTGCGGGCTCTGTGTAATGTCCGTTTGTGATAAAGTGATTCAAGGGATGGTAGGGGTAAGCCAATAATTTTTGATGCTCTGTTGATGATGCGCTGTAATTTCTTCCGGGAGACTGAGTCGAGACAGCCGAACCAGACTGTGATGGATGAAGTGAGGATGCTTTCAATGATGGCTGTATAGAAGCGGAGCATGAGATGAGACCTTGCTCTGAACTTCCTGAGCTGTCGGAGATGGAAAAGTCTTTGCTGGGCTTTTCCATAGATGTGGTCTGCGTTTGTCCTCCATTTGAGGTTGTTGCTGATGTGGGTTCCAAGGAGTTTGAATGTGTCAGTGATGGAGATGGATTCACCTTTAATGAGCACAGGAGGTTTGGGGGATGGCTGGCGTCTTGGGTCGATGATGAGTTCTTTTGTTTTTGATGAATTGAGTAAGAGATCATGGTCTGTGCACCAGGTCACTGCTTGGTTGACCTGTGCACGGTATTCAGTTTCTTGGTTGTTGGTGATGAATCCTATGATGGTTGAGTCGTCCGCGTACTTGTACAGGTTGACGGAGCTGTGGTGGGATGTGAGCTGGTTTGTGTAAAGGGAGAATAGCCAGGGTGAGAGAACACAGCCTTGGGGTGTGCCTGTACTGAGGAACAGAGGGGAGGATGTGTTATTGTTGATCCTCACCCTCTGTTGCCTGTTCCAGAGAAATCTGTGAATCCAGTGACAGATGCATGGGTCAATGTTCATGTTCAGTAATTTATTGAACAGTTTGGCCGGGTTTATTGTATTGAATGCAGAGCTGAAATCCATGAACAGGATGCGGGCATATGTGTTTGCGGACTCCAGGTGGTTCAGAATGTGATGAGTTGCTAAGTTGACGGTGTCCTCAACTGACCTGTTGGCTCTGTATGCAAATTGGTATGGGTCCATGAGTGGGGTGGTGACAGTTTTCAGGTGATTGAGTATGATGCGCTCAAATGATTTCATGACTGCCGATGTCAAGGCAATGGGTCTGTATTCATTGAGGCAGGAGATGGTCTTGGTCTTGGGAACCGGTATGATAATGGATTCTTTGAGGCAATTGCGTACTGAGCTTTGACAGAGGGAGGTGTTGAAGATGTTAGTAAAAACCCCAGCCAGTTCCGCAGCACAGTGGTGGAGAACGGAGGGGTTGATGTTATCTGGCCGGGGGCTTTATTTATCCCCTGAAGATGCTCCTCACCTCCTCCTCGTAGATGGTGAAAGGGGGGGGGGGGGGGGGGGGGGGGGGGGGGGGGGGGGGGATGGGGTGGAGCTGGTGGAGCTGGTGCCTGCTCAAACCTCCCATAGAAAAAGTTGAGTGTATCAGGAAGCTGATTGTCGCTGTCAGGTGTGGGGGTGGGTTTCTTTTTGTAGTTCGGCATGTTTTGGAGTTTTTTTCCAGATGAAACGTATGTCACTAGTAGTGATTTGTTCTTCTAGTTTAGTGGCATAGTTAGATTTGGCTCTTCTTACAGCAGATCTCAGTTTGTATTTGGCAGCCATATATTGTTTTTGTTTCCTGCCAGATGTGCTGAGTTTTTCTCCTTGCTTAATTTTTTAATGTCCTTGTTAAACCACAGTTTATTATTATTGTAGTGTTTGTCTTTTTTGAGTGGTATGCACAGGTCCACGCAGTAGTTAACGTATGACGTCACTGCGACGGTGGCGTCGTGGAAGTCACCTGCAGCATGGAAAACATTCCAGTCTGTGCACACGAAACAGCCCCGGAGTTTTTCGATGGCTTCAGGAGACCAGCACTGGACAAGTTTTGTTGATGTCTTGGATGATTTGACTTTTTGCCTGTATTGTGGAATTAGCAGCAGCATTGCGTGGTCGGACCTGCCCAGCGGAGCCCTCGGGAATGCACGGTAAGCCTCTTTGATGGTAGTATAGCAGTGGTCCAGCGTGTTGGTCCCTCTGCTGGGGCAAGTTACCTGCTGATGGTAGCCGGGGGTCTCAGATGACAAATTGGTCTGGTCCAAATGTCTTTTAATGTTGTTATAGTACCTGCCTCAACTACCTCCTCTGCCAGATGGTTTTATATACCCACCAGCCTCTGCGTGAAATAGCGGCACGGTGGTGCAGCGGTAGAGTTGCTGCCTTACAGCGCTTGCAGCACCGGAGGCTAGGGTTCAATCCCAACTAAGGGTGCTGTCTGTATGGAGTTTGTACGTTCCCCCTGTGAGGGCATAGGTTTTCTCCCACACTCCAAAGAAATACAAGTTTAGGTAAATTGGTTTGATAAATGGAAAAATTGTCCCGAGTGTTGTGTAGGATAGTGTTAATGTGCGGGGATCGCTGATCGGCGCAGACACGGTGGGCCGAAGGGCCTGTTTCCATGCTGCATCTCCAAGAACCTGAGAGGCAACCTTTTAGTTTAGTTTAGTTTAGTTTACTTTAACTAAACTAAACTAAAAGGTTGCCTCTCAGGTTCTTATTAAATCTTTCCCCACTCACCTTAAACCTACTGTATGTCCTTTGATTCTTGATTCCCCTGGGTAATAGATTCTGTGCATTCACCGAGTCTATTCCCCTCATGATTTTATGCACCTCTATATAATCACCCCTCAGCCTCTTCTGCTCCAGGGAATAAATCCTAGCTCACCTTGCACCTGATGCCATTGACCACTGGCAACACCCTCATGAATCCTTCGTATTGCAGACAGCAGATGTATTTTACCAGCATGAGATGAGTTGTCCCTTTTACACCGCTAGACCTTTCTCTGCCTTGAAACAACTGGTGATTAGAGTTATGCAGATGTTAACCTGGGGCGGGAATTATCGTTCCAATCGTGTTGTTCCCTCTGATAAGGTTCCAGTAAAATTTTAAGTTTCCTATCTTAGACCAAAAACACAAAATAACAGTTAACAGAATTTTTCCAATTACTATCTGCTACATTTAAATTTTCTGACAGAAAAGCACATTGGAAGGAAGCAATTTTTAAATTCATTTTAGAGTAGCCAATTCGGACGACAATTTTTTCCAGAATTTTAAACATCCAGATTGCATGTGAGATATCTGTGAAACGTTGTTGAAGCGGGTTTCTTAGATTGTTCTTTCTACAAAACAAATTGTATTGCAAGTTGGGAGATCTCAGCAACTGTTCAGTTTTAATGGCTATTTGCTTTAAACGCAACAAAAAATGACATAAGTGAAAGTGTTAATAGTCTCATCTGCACCTTGATGAACAACACTGGATTCTGGTACAACCCTTTCAGGGCATCAAGAAGTAAAAAGGCCGACAGGAAACAGACACCGTTTTCCAAATGGAAGGACACAGTAGAGTCATAGTCTTTAGTTTAGTTTAAAGCTACAGGGCAGAAACAGGTCCTTCGGCCCACCGAGACCACACCGACCAGTGACCCCCGCACATTAACACTATCCTACACACACCAGGGACAATTTTACACATACACTAAGCCAATTAACCTACAAACCTGTACATTTTTGGAGTGTGGGAGGAAACCGAGGATCTCGGAGAAAACCCATGCAGTCACGGGAACAATGTATAAACTACATACAGACAGCACCCGTAGTTGGGATCGAACCCGGGTCTCCAGCGCTGCATTCGCTGTAAGGCAGCACCTCTACCGCTGCGCCACCATGGCCGCCATAGAGTCATAGAGTCATAAAGTCATAGAGTGATACCTTGTGAAAACAGGCTCTTTGCCCAACTTGCCCACACCGGTCAACATGTTCCAGCTACACTAGTCCCACCTGCCCGCGTTTGGTCCATATCCCTCCAAACCTGTCCTATCCTTGTACCTTTCTAACTGCTTCTTAAACGTTCCCAACCTCAACTACCTCCTCTGGCAGCTTGTTCCATACACCCACCACCCTTTGTGTGAAAAAAGTTACCCCTCAGATTCCTATTAAATCTTTTCCCCTTCACCTTAAAACTATGTCCTCTGGTCCTCGACACCAAGAGTCTGTGCATATGCATCAAAACGATTGCTGACGGCACGAAGAATGTGGGCAGCTCATGGTCAATCAGGTTGTTATGCTGAATAGATCCTGACACTGCCATATTTGTTGCTTCACACTGCAGCCAATGCCCTTCCATAACCTTCCATGGCTGAACACACATTGAGTAAATACAAAGGGCCAATTAATTAAAGAATATTTTCTTCTGGCTGGTGGTGCAATTCCATCAGCTTTGGATGTTATTCTAAATATTAAGAATTTCACTCATCCTCAGGGATGCTGATGTAAAATCCAGTTCCATCCAATTGGTAATCTAGTGGGCTCCTCTTGGCAGTGAGTGCGATGAGGAAAAATGGCAGTGGGCAACTTGTTAGGATAGGAAGATTTGGAGAGGGGTGGGGGAGGGGGAGAGGTAGGGAGCACGGGGTGGTGGGAGAAGGTGGAGGACAAGGACAAGGAGCAAAGTGTGCCTATGAGTATTAAGTCATGTGTTTGGGTAATATGACTGTTGAACGTGAGCTACGAGTTCATGTTCATAAGTAATAGAAGATGAATTAGATCATTCTGGCCCATCAAGTCTACTCCGCCACTCAATCATAGCTGAACTATGTCTCCCACCTCAACCCCATTCTCCTGGTTTCTTCTCATAACCCCTGACACCCGTACTAATCAACTAGTCTATGCAAGCTGGGGCCCATAGATGCAAAGCCTGTGACAGATTTAGTGTATGAGGACAGAATAAAGAGTATTACATAGGCAGAGACTATTGACTTGGTCAGTATGGAGGTTTGGTGCTTTGAGCCAAAGATGAGAGTGGTGGTGCAATGGATATGAGGCACTTAAGGCATTTGAAGATTTAGTTTAGTTTAATTTAGAGATACAGGGTGGGAACAGGCCATTCGGCCCACTGAGTCACACCAGCCACCGATCCCCGCACATTAACCTATCCTACACACACTAGGGACAATTTACATTGACACCAAGCCAATTAACCCACATACCTGTACGTCTTTGGAGTGTGGGAGGAAACCGAAGATCTCGGAGAAAACCCAAATGGTCATGAGGAGGACGTACAAACTCCGTACAGACAGCACCCATAGTCGGGATCGAACTCGCGTTGCTGGTGCTGCAAGCGTAGTGTCAGCAACTCTACCGCTGCACCAACGTGGCTGTGGCCTCTGATGTTCTCTCTCCTTTGTGTAGGATCATTCAACATGTTTTCATTGCTATTTACAGGCCCTTGCCCCTTCACCATCTTCTTCCAGTGCCTTCAGAGCATGTGGACGTAGGCCTTCTACCCATCCTGAGAGCAGAATATCACTCGTTTTCATCCGTCCCACCAGGATCACCAGCTTAAAACAATTTTGACACTGGGTCCACCCCATTGTCAGTCTTTGTTGAATCTCCCACAG
Source organism: Leucoraja erinaceus (assembly GCF_028641065.1). Classification (NCBI taxonomy): domain Eukaryota; kingdom Metazoa; phylum Chordata; class Chondrichthyes; order Rajiformes; family Rajidae; genus Leucoraja; species Leucoraja erinaceus. Next base: position 74,893,658 of record NC_073382.1, read on the forward strand.
CAGATTATTTTGAATGATTTCAGACCTACCTTTCTTTTTAAAAGTTAGTAGCTTGTTTTCAAGAATGTGGGCGCTGGCAATACTGCCCCCCCACTGATTTGTTGAATGAATTATGGAAATCTGTTCACTGTAGGAAGTTGGGGTGTGAAATAATGGCACAGGTTATATGAAAATGGCATGCAATTACATTCTCCACATTATTTTGGAGTTTTCCAGCTCATTGCTCCTTACATATCAAATCACTAGTGAACGTTTGAACAGTTTCTAGGAAACCTATTGTTTGTGCAGAGACAGTAGGGAAAGAATTGCACAAAATAATTTTTAAAATACTAAGATTGGTGGGAAAATCATGGCATATTAAAAGCTCATGTTCTTGAGCGGCGTCAGCAGCAAGAAAGAGTTGGGGGAGGGGGGAGGGTAGGGAAGAGGTGAGGGGGAGGGGAGTGAGGAGGGGAATGAGGAGGGGTGGGGAGAGATGAGGAGAGGAGAGGTGAGGAGAGGAGGGGAGAGGGCACTCCCCTGACATCAGTCTGAAGAAAAGGTCTCGACCCGAAACGTCACATTTCTTTTCTCCAGAAATGCTGCCTGTCCCACTGAGTTACACCAGCTTTTTGCGTCTATCTCCAAGAAAAGGTGTGTGATTAGACAAAATACAATTCCCTTAGAACAATTACTCAGTGACAGCTAACAAGAACCATTAAAATTGGAACATCATGCTAAGTTAGGCACTGCAGATAGAAGCCTAATGAAGATTTGACCAGATGACGAGACCTTACTAAAAGAAGAATCAAATAAAATTCAAGAACTGATCACCCTGCTGCCTTGACGTTGATTCCGTGGTTTAGTGGTTGTATGCATTGGTTGATGCTGTCTTTATTCCTGTATTCACTTCTTTTTTTAATGTTGTGTGCAATGTAAATCATTCAGAGTGACTTTGATTAATTACCATTGGGTGTATAATGACCTTCTTCAGCTGGCAGCTCTCCAGATCTATGAATCACTGGAATATTTGTTTCCTTCCAGATTGAGCAATTGGCACCAATGTGAAACAAAGCAAAAAGGGGCAAGAAGTGCCAGCTTGGCAATGCAGTGGACATCGAAGAAATACACGCAATATCACACTTACTGATTCCACTGCTGATTCAACTATGTGTCTGATTAGACAGAAGCTTCACAGAAAGGTCATTATTAACACACACCACATGTTGGAACAGTACTAGATGACTCCCTCAAGTGTCAGGACTGCCATCAGTTAAAGTCACTGCCACGTTGAACTATCTTACAATAGGGTCATATAATCTCCTCTTGTAGATATCTTCATTCTGAGTTAATTTACAAAGAAGACGCCTGATGCCATTTTTTTTCCTATTCAGGTGCCCAGCACTATGAACCAATGTTATGAATTAATTTAACACTAACACTGTATCAAACACAGAATGTGAGCTACACCCCATGATGTCCCTACATGGAGGGTTGGATGGAAAAGCTGCATTCCATTAACACTCATTTGTGAAAAATAATTCACATCATAAAGAAATAAGCTAAAGTCGAGAATATACAGGGGGATAGGAATACAAGGGAACGGGTTAAAACATGGTCATAGACACCTTGCACTTCCTTATCTCTGTAGTTCCCTCTCCCCTGACTCAGTCTGAAGAAGGGCCTCAACCTGAAACATCACCCATTCCTTCTATCAAAGATGATGCCTGTCCCACTGAGTTACTCCAGCATTTTGTGTCAATCTATAGGATAGGAATATGAACTTGATCCAATGATCTGGTCCTCATATGATGTGAATGGTATAAGGCTGACCAAGTAGCTGAAACTAAGCAAACCTCTCAATGCAAATCCAACAGGAGAACGGTCCAACTCATCCAAGGCTGTTAAAAGACAATGTGGCAAAAAGAGTTAAAGAGACAGTTGCAGAAAGTGATGGAGATGGAAAACTCAAGTGTGTATGATGGCAAGGTTGTTGATCCCATCTTGAGATCATTTCCAAACAGATAGCACCAGGCAAGGAAGATCAAAATGGGCCGGGTGTTTACCTATCCATTCACATTGATGCCATAAATGATAATCCTGGCTACTTGCATTGATACCATTTGTAATCACCTGTAAGACATTCACTCTTTGTTGTGGTGCTGCCTGTATGGTCAGCGCATTGCATTGAATAAATCCCCTTGGTGTTCTTTGACGGCTGCTGCAAAGGCTTTCCAGGGTTTTGTCTGAACATTTTGCTTTGTACTATTGCCTAGCAATTTCCATTTCGGAACTGAATGATCATTACATATGAAAGAGCGCGCTATTATTTCACTAATGATGGTGCCTGATTGCAGCAAAATTCTGATTATATTCTCAGAATTTAGTAGTCATCATCAGTAACAGAAAAAGCATGCTGGAAGCACTGTAAGGGAAATTGAATTGTACTAACTCAATTATTATATTGGTGGCCTGAATTTACTTTCATTTCTGCACATTCACCTTAACTTTTTGTTAAAAATCATTTTTTAGCACTTACTTTTCTTAGTGAATTTAATTTGACGATCCAGGCCTGCATTAACTTTTATGCATATCTTTCATTCATTGTTCTTTATCTCTCTACATCACCATCTATATCTCTTGTTTCCCTTTCCCGTAATGTGTGTGGAAAGATCAGCGCAGAATGACTAAAATCCATTTGTCTTTGGCCCAAATGAGCTACAGGTAACCTGGACCAAATAGAATTGAACTGCACCTATCACTGGTCAGAGGGCTTGGGTTTGCTGCCTGCAGCAGTTTTGTAAGAACATGCATTTTTATACCACCTTTTATGACTTAAAGGTGTCCTAGTGAGCTCTGTGACTAAATTAAGTACCTGATTTTTACTCAATGTTCCCGGAAATGCAGTTGTCAATTTGCACACAGCAGGCTCCCCCAAACAAGAACAGGATTCTGATCAGGTTATTACTATAATTGCTTCTCCAGCAATAAATGTATTCAAGGAAATTCCACTTTTCGGTAAGTTGTGCTGTTTGGTGTTTAATGCTACCCAAAAGAGGCATTGGCTTCTGCTGGTGCTGCAAACAATCACCAATGTCCTTAAAGGATCATGTCTGAAGAAGGGTTTCGGCCCGAAACGTTGCCTATTTCCTTCGCTCCATAGATGTTGCTACACCCGCTGAGTTTCTCCAGCTTTTTTGTGTACCTTCCTTAAAGGATCATCTCACTTCTAACCATAAATTGTATTCTTACATTTAATAGGTAAATGGCCATTCCTATGCCTCTTTGCAAAAGTGTTTCACATAATCACAGCAAATGTAAGTTCAGTTGGTTGACTGTTCTTAGACACCTAGATTTAGAGTCATAGCCAGAGAGTCAGAGAGTAGTACAGCATGGAAACAGGCCCTTCGCCCCAACTTGCCAGTTGGGTTTTCTCCGAGATCTTTGGTTTCCTCTCGCACTCCAAAGACATAAAGGTTTGTTGGCTTTCTATAAAAGTAAATTGTCACTAGTGCGTGTAGGATGGTGTTCATATGCAGGGATCGCTGGTCGGCGTGAACTGGGTGGACCGAACGGACACTCCACGCTGTATCTCTAAACTAAACTAAACATCAGAATTATCCAAGCTTAGAAGAAGACTTTGTTGCCTCAGTCATTAGTTCAATCTGTGCTTGACTCCTTAGTTATGGGCATTGCAGTTTTGTTGTCTCCACGAGCATGTTTGTGTGGTTATTTGGGAAAAGCATCCATGATTGTGTCAGGAGTAATGATCTTCAACGGTGTAACTGTATTGGGACAACAAAATGGCTTATTGTAATTTAGAGGCTGCCATGATCTGTCACCAAATTGAAACATAGATAAAACAAGTGCTTTTAGTCATTCTATGTCGAAAGTGAAAAATCTTCCAACAGAAACTGATGAAACTTCTATCCAATAGTAATTTTTCTTTATCTATCTGCACATAATGCCTCTTGCTTTTATTTTAAGTGTGGCACAAATGCGTTCTACTTCTCTTGGCATGCTTGATAGCAGGCAAGTGAGTAGATACCTTGGTTGGCATGGATGGGTTGGGGTGAAGGGCCTGTTTCCCCACTGCTCGATTACTCAAGAATGCTAACTGCATTTTATGTCACAAATAGATGGTTGGATCTCATTCTGGAGGAATCACCTGCCAGGATTCAGCAATCCTGTTATAAAATCCTTAATCTCTACTGATTGATTTCATTTCCATCCTGAAATCCTGCTGCTCCCTCCATTTCCACGCGTTGTATAAACACTGTACAAGTCTTTATCAGACTTTATCAGAATCAACAAATGTTTTTGATTTTTTTTCTCTGCACTTTCCTGCTGAAGTCATTTTCTTTGTGAAGGAGACACATTATTAACACTGCTCAGTTTAGCAGTTTTGGTTTTAAATCTGGTTGTCATTTTCATCAGTCCCCTTTTGAAATGTTTAAAACACCTTATAGCATTGCTCTGAATAGATAGTCGCATCCGCAATGGTAATCTACACCCACTTAATGAGGTCTTGGTTAAAGGAATTAAGCTCATACTTGTTCCTGGTGTCTTTAGGCTACAGTTGTCAGGATGCCTAGGGGTTTTTTTGTGTTATTTTCAAGGGGTGCCATTTTTGCATGTAGGATCAAACATAAGATGCTGCGGGTGAAATTTTGGCTCGAGACCCTTCTTCAGACTGAAGAAGGGTCTCGACCCGAAGTATCACCCATTCTTTCTCTCCAGAGATGCTGCCTGTCCCGCTGAGTTACTCCAGCATTTTGTGTCTATCTTTGATTTAAACCAACATCTGCAGTTCTATTCTAAATAAGATGTTCTGGTACTGTTTGCATTTGGGGCAGAATGTGGTACATAGAAGAATCTGTGTAACAAGAGGGAATCTTTGTAGCATGAAATTCAAACAAATTATTTTATATTAGTGCACATGATAAGTGTGACACCGCCAAGGCCAGTATAACAATATGGACTTAATTTATTCATCAATTACGCCATCCCACTGTGCCTGGCTAAAAATAATATCACCAAATTTGCAAAGCCTGGATAAATCCTTTTCTACAATGATACAATTGTTCGCTCACCCCATGTTCTTCAATTCCTCATACCAAACTATTTCAACTGTCTGTCTTGTGAAGTAATTTTCCAATTTCAGAGAATGAAACGGATTTGATTATCTGAGGTGTCAATGCCAATCTGCCACGATAGAATAGCCTGTGTCTGCACATTCTCCTCATGATCCTCCATAATTTCAAAGTATGATTCTATGGGGAAAAAAAGCTGTTTTCTCCATTCAGCTGTGGAGAGGTAATTGTAGTTTGCTTAATTTTACTGTCATAGACTGCCTATATATCCAGCCTGCACTCAAACTACCATGTTGCCTCTCTCCAATATTAGCGATGATATTGCTACGCTCGAGCTTTCTCTCTGTATAATGATCTATTCTTCTGAGGTTAATTTTCTTGGACAATTTGCAATTATCAGCGCCTCGCCGTCTTTCACAGTTACAATGAGTTCCACTGCATTTTTAATTGCTGCTGCCCGAGTGCTGCTCGTAAGTTTACTGTCTTATTGTGTCCAACAGTTGTCATGATCTTCAATGTCCCAGCCATCTTCAGCTCCAGCAGTTCTGCACAGCCAAGTTCTCTGCAGTTTTCTGATTGTTTTCTGTTCCCTAGTGTATGTCTGCTTGAGCCAAGCCTGACGGAACATAATATTCATAATAAGGTCAAATATCCTACAAAGTATAAATCCTTGCGATTGAGTTGGCTTTGTACTTGCCATGGCTAGGTTGAGTTTGGGGGCATGGTTTTGTTTTATACCTGAACAGATTGTGACTGCATTCTGTACCATCAGTCACCAGCCCTCAGCTTCTTGTGAAGATTTCTTCAAAGTGGCCAATGCCCCTTCTCTCTGCCCCCAATATTTGTTTTCTTCTCTTGTCCATCCTCGTCCGTGGTTGAGTTGCATGGGGAGGTAGCCTGTGTGGAGCGATTGGTGAGTTGGTGAATGTTGCGTTAGAGGTAAACTTCAAGAAACAGCGGGACCTCTGTAATCCCCCTCAACATTTGGTAGGAAGTACATCTATTCATTTTTGAAACAATTTAGCTAGGAGAAACCAATTAACATACCTCCAGTTCAATGTGATGCCACCATCAAGAAACATGATTGATTATTCTTGAAACATCAGAGCTCGTGTAATCAAGAAAACCTTTCTGCCAACATAGTCTCTAGCTTTGGCCTGGTTTTGCTGTGAAGGTAGTCCAAGTATCTAGCACTGATGCCTGAGCAACAGTGCCAAGGAGGAGTTGGTCTTGTGAGACAACAGGTTCATGCCAGCCAATTACAATCTTTGGCATTTTCCTGGGCCCAGTATCTGTCATTCTGCAGTCAACCAGTAAAATCCCACATGATACCAGTAGGCATTCTGGCCACCAAACCCAATAGGATTGAAACCTAAACTTGGTTGTTTTTCCCCACCTCCCCCACATCTGTTCTGAAGAAGGAGATACACTGATGTTTCTACTAACTTCATTCATAATTCCAAGGATACATAATGCGGCTAAACATGAAAGGTGGCGTCTTCCAGAACCATACTGTCTGTCGGTATATATTCTCAGAGATGGGCCTCAGAGCCATCATACACAGGAACATATAACCCTAGAAAACAGGAGAAGGAGTTGACAATTCAACACTGCATACCTGTACAGCCATTGAGCATGGTCATGGGTGAATTTCTAGTTCAATGTCAATTTCCAGTACAATCATCATATACCTTGATTGCCTTAATATCCAGAAATGTATATCCAGAAATGTATCAGAAATGTATCACTCTCTGTTTTGATCAAACACAATAACTGAGATTTCATAGTTATTCAGGATAGAGGAGTCCAAAGATTTATCACCTTCTCAATAAACAAATATTTCCTCATCTCAGTCCTTAGGGGCCTACCATTAACTATCAGTTTATTTTAAGACTTTTTGGTCTGAAATATCCTTCTTATATCTGATCTGACAAGTCCTATAATTTATTTACAGGTTTTAATGAGATTTATTTTTATTCTTCCAAACTACTCCACTTAATTAATTCTCGTGTGGCAAAGTCACGTGAATATTCATGGCACTCCCTTACAAACGTTATTAGTTAAGGACAGTAATGTTTTACACAGTATTCAATTTCTGGTCTCATCAAAATCCTGTATACATAGAAACATAGAAAATAGATGCAGGAGGAGGCCATTTGGCCCTTCGAGCCAGCACTGCCATTCATTGTGATCATGGCTGATCATTCACAATCAGTAACCCGTGCCTGCCTTCTCCCAATATCCCTTGATTCCACTAGCCCCTAGAGCTCCATCTAACTCTCTTTTAAATTCATCCAGTGAATTGGCCTCTCTGTGGCAGAGAATTCCACAAATTCACAACTCTCTGGGCAAAAAAGTTTTTTCTCATCTCAGTTTTAAATGGCATCCCCTTTATTCTTAGACTGTGGCCCGTGGTTCTGGACTCCCCCCACATTGGGAACATTTTTCCTACTTCTAGCTTGTCCAGTCCTTTTATAATTTTATATGGTTCCATAAGATCCCCTCTTATCCTAAATTCCAGTGAATACAAGCCCAGTCTTTCCAATCTTTCCACATATGACAGTCCCACCATCCTGGGGATTAACCTCGTGAACCTATGCTGCACTGCCTCAATAGCAAGGATGTCCTTCCTCAAATAAGGAGAACAAAACTGCACACAATACTCCAGATGTGTTCTCACCAGGGCCCTGTACAACTGCATAAGGACCTCTATATTCATATACTCTAATCCTCTTGTTATGAAGACCAACATGTCATTAGTTTTCTTCGTATTTTGTACATATTTTGCTGGAAAGCATAATACACTGTTTGTCTTCTAATTGATTGCTTCACCTGCATATCGGTCCTGTGCACAATTATGTCCTCTTTGAACATCAATGCAACTTTATCTTGCAACATTTTCCAATTACACTGCTTTATCTTCACTCTGTTGTGGACCTCATATTTTTCCATGTTATATCACATCTGGCATGTTCACATAGCTTTTCCATATTCCCTCAATTCTCTTCACTCCTCCTCTGCACAATCTGACCTGGCTTAGTATCATCAGCAAGCCTGGAAATATAAGAGAGGTGCAAGAATCTTCAGATGCTGGTATCAGGAGCAAAAAAAAGGAGAGGAGGTGGTAGAACACATCAGGTCAGACATCATCTGTGGAAGGAAATGGACATCTGATATTCTGATCGAGACCTTCATCTGAATTAAAGGAGTAAGGGGAAGTAACCAGTGTAAAGAGGTCGGGGAAGAGGTGGAACAAGATCGAGTAATAGTGAGATACATCTGAGGAGGAGTGGATAGGCAGGTAACCAATAGGTGCTAGAGGGAAGGATGGAAATAGCAACAGAGGCTGCTATTTGGTCAGACTTGGAGGTGATATGTGGAGAGCAACATGCTCCAGATTCTAGAATCTGATAGGAAAGGAAAGTCTGAAGAAGGGCCTCGACCCAAAACATCCTTCTCTCCTGAGATGCTGCCTGTTCCGCTGAGGTACTCCAGCATTTTGTGTTTATTTTCAAGGAAATGTTATATCTGATTCCCTCAGTCAAATTATTTAAGTAGATTGTGAATATCTGGAGCCCACTTAGTATCCCAGTGGAACTGCACTCCTCACAACTTGCTAACTTAGGTAGGATCCATTTATCTCTACTCTATGCATTAAGTCAGAAAACCAATGCTCAATTTGTGTCAGTACATGACCAACTCTAATCTTGATAGCCAACCTCATGTGTGGGACTTTATCAAAAACCTTCTGTGCTGCATTATTCACAGGTTCTCTCTTACCCATTCTACAATCACATCCTCAGAGAACTCCAGTAGATTAGTCAATGGTATTTAACTTCTTAATCTTAAATCTCTAATAACTCTACGTAGCTCTATTACTTTTTCCCCCAGATGCTTAGTTATTAGATCTTTTATTATAGATTCTAGCATTGTTCCTGCCATAAAATTGGGTAAAGATGTAGGTGTCCTCTGTTACTTTCTCTGAGTAAAGACATGCGATAGCTGTACCTTTCAATCCGAGTGGTGATTGATTCACAACATGGTTTTTTGTGCTTGGGCGATTTACATTGGCTGGAAAAGAGGTGATGTTGTGTTAAATGCTGGAACCAGTTCTTGCAGACCAAATAACCGGAAATTTCAGGGTCATGTCACAAGTGGGATGTTTTAATATAGTAAGAGGAATTTCCCCACTGATGCTGTCTTGGTGCTTCAGATGTCCAAAGTGGCTGAAAGTTGCACTTTGACCTGCAAGTCACAGGATCATGAATTTAAGTTCCTTCTGCAGTCTTAAACAAATAATCCGGTCACAAGCTTCAATGCAGTCTGAAGGGATCCAGCACTGGGCCATAAATGCAATTTTTCTGATGAGATGCTGGAGCAAGGTATAATCTGACCTCTCAGTGGATAGAAAATATCTCTTGTCACTACTCCGGGTAGTGACAAGGGATATTTGTGAGTGACCTGCTCATTATTTATCCATCAATGCATTCAAACTCTAATCTTGTTTGCCTTTGACTTATTTAAAGTGGAGAAAGATACATTTTTTGAAAGATCAGAGGATTTAAGCTCTTGGGGGACTGGTACTGAAGAGGCCTGGGAAAAATCAGTCATTATCATATTGAATGCCAGGCAGGCTCGAGGGGCAGAGTGGCCTACTCCTGCTCCTAATCTCATGTGTTTTTATGCCATTCCCCCAATACATCCCCATTTGAACAATTTACCTATGTTAACACTGTGACCACAATTTTAAGTCTTTTGAAGAATAGCAAGTTTACTGTTAGAAAATAATTGAAATGCGAGAGGTTTTGTTTAATACTTATCGGAGCATGCCGTGTGGTGTTGACAGATGTGTGAAACTCACTCCATGCTGTGCGTGCTGGTTTAATAGACAGCAGTAATATCTCACTGAATCTAGAGCATTTCTCATTTTAGTTTTATTCACATCACAAATAATTTTGAGGTTATTAAGCTATTTGGAAATTGCAAGTATAAGCTTGCTCTGAATAGCTGTGACCAGCGAGTCCCTGCATGCTTTGAGTGTCAATAATCCTTCACAATAAATGCTGATGCTCAATGTGAGCTTTGAAATGAGGTCAAGGGAAACATCAGCGTTTATTTTAATGTAATTATTGCACTTCTACATGTATTCATAGCAACAACTTTGGAAAATGTTTCTGTGAAAGTTAAGTATTATTGAAAATTAAGTTGTTTTGCTGCCTATGCAATTATAAGGCTGCTCTTGATAACTGCTCTAAAGACAAGCATCATCCAGGAGAGCAGAAAAACCAAGTTCATCTATAAAATTTCATTTTGAAATGAAGTATCATTCTTACAATGGAAGAGGCCCTGTACCTGTTCAGTGGATGCACATTAAAATCATGGGTTCTCAGTGATGTTCATCCCAGCAAATCCTTGTGACTGGAAGTGGCATGTTATTCATCATCTTACTGCACTTTTCCTCAGAATAAAGAGAGCCATTTGGCTGATGGCACTATAAGAAAGATCCCATCGGTCCCTCTAAGAGCGATCACATCCATCTTATTATTTCACATTTCCTTATACTCTCATTCCTCACCATTACCTTGCTTCCCATGCCCACCCCCTCCCCCACTTACCCCCCCCCCCCCCCCACCACCACCACCACCATGACCCATCTCTTGCACTATTTCTCCAATCTCTCACTTTCTGCTAGGTTTGAATTACACGGGCCAACTTACCAAGGAAACAGCACATTTTTGAGATGTGGGATGAAACCGGAACCCCGTGAGGAAACAATTCCTACACAAAGAGAAGATGCAAGCGCCATACAGCCAGCACCCATCATTTGGATTGAAACCAGTCACTGGAGCGATGAGATGGCCATACTCACTACCTGCTATCTCCCTGTACCTGATGGTGGTTAGCCCAGTGAACACTTCTATTTTTTTTAACAGAACTGCAGATTGTTTTAGTAATTGTTGAACTCGTATACCACCCTGAACCTCACAGGAGATTAGTTTGGTTCAATAGAATGACAGTTTGACAACCTACCTAATGTTACACTTATTTGAATGGCCAACTGCACCACGGCACTGAATGGTTGATGCCTGAATGAGCTTCTCTGTTCATACAGCTGAATCACGGAGCCAAGAGATTCAAGAGTGTTTTACTGTCAGATGTCCCAAATAAAACAATGGAATTCTTACTTGCAGCAGCACAACAGAATATGTAAACATAGTACACTGTAAGCAATATAATAAATGAGGAAAAATAAGTTCAGAGTGTGTATATATGTAAATATATACATTATCACATATACATATATATCGAGATTAGAATTCAATTTAAAATCATTCACGGGGAGAGCGTACAAACTGAATACAGACAGCATCCGTAGTCAGGATTAAACCCGTGTCTCAGGCTTCAGGTCATCAGGCTTCTCATCAGTTTTTCCATAAGCTAGGGTACTTCCAATGCACCTCTACCCCATTGCGGACATTGGACTTTGTCTCTGGAACTGATGTGTAACAATGGTGAGAATCATCTTCTGCACTCTGTACATTCACCTCGTCTCTACCAATTGTACATGAATGTAACAATTTTATTTCTGTCTAATATTATCTGATCTGATTGAATAGCATGCAAAACAATAATTTTGACCGTATCTTGGTATACATGACAGTAATAAACCTAAGCCTGAAGAATGGAATACTGCTACTGAGTGGAACGGGGGTACTGATTTTGGATGATCAGCCATGATCATATTCAATGGCGGTGCTGGCTTAAGGGCCAAATGGCCTACTCCTGCACCTATTTTCTATGTTTCTATGTTTCTAATACAATGGCAGAGGTAGGCAACCTCCAAGAATATAGAAAATTGGGAATATGTTTTACCAAGCAGGGGAAACATTTTACAGATTCAGCTACCTTGACATGAAAGAGATCTGAGGATGCCAACACTCTCTGGAAAGGAAATGACACTGAGGTGTGTCAACTGGACCACACAAATGTGCATAAGCTTTCGATCAATTACAAAGCATTCCCCCCTCCTGTCTGTAGCATTTACATCACAGAAAGCTTATCGACCCAAACAAAAGGCACAGAAAGAGGCTGAAACTGCCATGTACCACTCCATGAAAGAGATGAGCTGAAGCGTTGACTCACTATTCAGCCTTCTGTAACATGGACAGATCAATTACTTCAGAGAGGATGCAGGTACAGATGGGTCTCATTATCCAGCTATTCTACTGTGCTCCAATACAGAGTATCAGTTTCTTTTCATGTTACTTCAAATGTGTCCGACATTCATTTTCTTGCTCTGCTTTCTCCAGGTCTCCCATGAATTTCTATGTGCTCATTGTTGACGTACGTCAGTCCATTAGTTGTCGAAATAATGCTGACAGTGGCTTGTAAACCCACTTGCAGAGCAGAAGAGGATGCTGCAGTCTGATGGGGTCTAAATAGGCAGTTTCCAAAATTATGATGCAGGTTTAATCTATTGTTTCCTGCACTGGCAGCATCCTAACATTTCACTGCTTGCAAATTTACATGGATGTTGCATATAGTCAGGGCTACCTGTAATATTGATTTTCTTCCTACAGGAGACCAAAGTTAGAACCGCTACCACATGTCAAACTAGCCCATACATCTTAAAGCCAGCCTGTAATTTTTATGAGTGAATGTGTAGGAAGGAACTGCAGATGCTGGTTGAAATCGAAGATAGACACAAAATGCTGGAGTAACTCATTGGGACAGGCAGCATCTCTGGAGAGAAAGAATGGGTGATGTTTCGGGTCGAGACCCTTTTTCACATATTGTCTATCTTCGATTTAAACCAGCATCTGCAGTTCTTTCATACACATTGTTTCTCTATCTTCGATTCTTAGGAGGGAGGAACATTGTGGTTGGAAAAGGAACAGGAAGACCATCACAGAGAGCATTGCTGCACTAAATTTTGAGTGGGAAGTAGAAAGAGGCAAGTTCTTTTCTTTCTGTTCAGGATGGAAGGCTTTCAGGCATACAAAGGCCTATTTCAGTCATATTCAGGCATATTTGCTTTTGAATCTTGGAGGCTTATGGGAGCATTGTTAAAGAATTAGCTCAGGGTCAGAAAACAGAGAATCAGTGTAAATGTATTTCTTTCAGGTCGGAGGATTGTCGTCAGAGTTGCTTGGTTTCAATAGGCTGCTCGGTTTAGGCCCTGTAACCATTCTGTTTTCTCTTCTGCACATTAGTTGTGTTCACCAACACTTGCATATGCAACATATTTACTGAAGAGTGTAGGATGGAACTGCAGATGCTGGTTTAAACTGAAGATGGACACCAAAAGCTGGAGTAACTCAGCGGGACAGGCACCATCTCTGGAGAAAAGGAATGGGAGGCGTTTTGGGTCGAGATCCTTCTTCAGACTGAAACATTGTGCACATTGACAAGGAGCACAAAGGCAAACCACACATTACAGCCTTTCAGGCAATGAAATCCTTCCTTCCTTCACAAAATTCACAAATCAATGCCCAAAACCTTGCAATATGGAATAAAGTTCACATTCACAATAATAATACTAATAATAATATATTTTAGGTAATTTAGATTTAGGTAATGCAGCTTCCATCCGACATCATAACTTAAGTAACTACTAACATTTAGGTTAAGATATCCTGAGAACATGGTTTGTACAAAGAACATTAAAACAGTAAAATAGTAAAAACAGACTAAAGTGCAGATGTGTCTGTGCGACGTGACCATCCGAGGAAGACAGTGCGTAGGGGTGGGGGGCACTCAGTAGGGCCAGTTCAGAGCAGCTATAGCTCTGGGAATGAAGCTGTTCCTGAGTCTGGAGGTACGGGCGTAGAAGGCCTTGTAACGTCTGCCGGAAGGAAGTAGTTCGAGCAGTCAATTACAAGGGTGTGAGGAGTCTTTGTGAATGCTGACGGCCTTCCTGAGGCGCCGTGTGCAGTAGATGCCCTCCAAGGCTGGTAGCGGTGTCCCAATGATCTTCTCCGCTCTGTGGATGATGCCACATTTTTACAAAATTTATGTAAAACAAGTAATAAATAAATAAATGTACTTTGTTTTTCACCTCACATTTCTTAACCCTTACGCAGATACCACAACTTTGCATCGTGAAAAATCGTGATATGAACCATGTTTTTATGAAGACAACCTCCCTCTTCTCACCATCACGTGTGGATTGTCTGCATTACAGATATTTCTGATACTGGAAGTTTGAGAAACAATGGCAAGGATAGTGATTATCTGGATGATGAGATGGAAAGAATAAAATCTACACATACAATGGACAATATGATACTACCAAAGGCATGCTCATCACAAAATATGAGATTTGTTTAAGGAAAACATTACTGACTCACAGTTGATACAAAAAGCTGGAGTAAATCAGCGGGACAAGTAGCATCTCCGGAGAGAAGGAATGGGTGACGTTTCCAGTCGAGACTCTTCTTGAGACTGAGTCACGGGAAATGGAAATGATGATGTAGAGAGATAAAGAACAATGAATTAAAAATATGCAAGTAAGTAATGATGATAAAGGAAACAGGCCATTGTTAGCTGGTTGTTGGATGAAAACGAGAAGCTAGTGTGACTTGGGTGGGGAGGGATACAGCGAGAGGGAATGCCGGGGTTTCTTGAAGTTAGAGAAATCAACATTCATACCAATTGGGCTGGAAGCTATTTCCTTTATCATCGTTACATTTTTGCATATCTTTTATTAATTGTTCTTTATCTCTCTACATCATCGTCTATATCTCTCGTTTCCCTTTCCCGTGACTTTCAGTCTGAAGAAGGGTCTCGACCCAAAACATCATCCATTCCTTCTCTCCAAAGATTCCGCTGTCCCGCTGAGTCACTCCAGCTTTTTGTGTCTATCTTCTGTTTAAACCAGCATCTGCAGTTCTGTCCTACACACCAAATCAAATTTGATTGTTGGGACATTTCAAGAGTTTCATGCTTGCTGGTGTAATTTTTCACTCCCAATTTATTTGACTTCCTGTACTTAAATTCGCCAACTATCATGACAAGATTCAAAGTTAGGATCATTGTTGAAGCCCAGTATCCTGAGTACCATGCTACTCTCTCATATATGAATGATAATGTTTATTACAAGCAATTTGAAAGGCTGCACAAAAACAGAGAGACATGGGTGTGCATGTATATAAATCTTTGAGAGGGGCACAACAAATAGAGAGAGAGGTTGAGATTGAAGCATACAGGATACAGAACCACTAATCACCAAATTGGTGATTACTGGTGTTCTTTGTAACCAAAAGGTTGCTATGGTGAATGCTTATGCACCAAATATTGATCACCCTGAGTTTTTTAAACAGTTAACTGCATCCTTTCCAAATTTAAATGAACACTTTTTAATAATGGGTGGAGATTTCAACTGTTGTTTGAAGGCCTTGATTGACAGATCTACATCTGATCATGTGCTCCCAAATAAATCAGCGAGTTTTATCAATTATTTTTTACTTGACTGGAATGTTAGAAGTTTGGAGATTCTTACACTCCAATGACAAAGAATTTTCTTTTTTTTTCTCATGTATATCATAGTTATTCTAGGATTGACTACTTTATAATAGATTCTCGGCTAGCTTCATCGGTCACTGCATGTTAGTATGATGCAATTGCTATTTCTGATCACGCACCATTGAAACTATCAATCAAACTACCTGATTCCAAGTTTAGTGCTAAGCAATGGCGATTTAATGCTACTTTGCTTCAAGATTTAAATTTTGTTAATTTTATTAAAGATCAGATTGGTTTCTTCTACTTAACAAACTCTACTGAAGAAATATCCAATGGTGTAGTCTGGGATGCTTTTAAGGCATATATTCATGGACAAATTATTTCCGAAGGATTAAATAACAAACTCATAAAGAAATACGTATATTGGCTGATGAGATTAAAGAAATTGATGAAAAATATTCAAAAGCTCCTAGTTTAGAGCTCTATAAGAATAGAGTTGAACTTCAATTGAGATATGATATGACCAGCTACTTAAAATTAAAAGGCAAATTTATGTACATGGTGAAAAATCTGGTAAATTACTCGCTAATCAGTTGAAAGCTGTGTCGGCCAAACGTCTGATTACTAAAGTGAGTAAATGGGTGAGTACACTAACTGTAGACCATGATGATATTAATAAATCCTTTCAGGAATTTTATACCTCCCTATACCAATCAGAATTTCCTACTGATCAGACAGGTTTTATTAAAAATCGTTACTCATACTTTAATGTTAGGAGATTAATGAATATCGTATATAGCGTCAAATAAAACCCCAGAATGTGTCATTTCACTTGGTGCCGAGAAGGCGTTTGATAGAGTAGTTGGGGAATACTTATTCAATACACTTGAAAAATTTAAGATTGGTCCAAAATTTATTTCTTGGACCAAGCTGATATATCATATACCTCAGGCTTCTATACTTACCAATAATCAGAGATCCCCTTTTTTCAGGCTCTTTCTAGGTACTAGACAGGGCTGTCCTTTAAGTCCTTTACTGTTTGATATTGGTTTGGAACCTTGGGCCACCGCTATTAGGGAATCCCCTAATATTTTTGGTATTGTCCGTGGGAATAAGATACATAAGCTACCTCTTTATGCAGATGATCTGTTATTATTCATTTCTAACCCTGAGAAATCTATTCCAGCAATAGTAGCATTACTTAATCAATTTAGTCGTTTCTCTGGTTATAAACTAAATCTTACTAAGAGTGAGCTTTTTCCATTAAACAATCTAGTTTCGAATTATGGACAGTTTCCACTTAGATTGACTACCGAAAGTTTTACTTATTTAGGTATTAAGATTACCAAGAAACACAAGGAATTATTTAAAGCTAATTTTACGCCTTTAATTGACCATATCAAACAACAGTTTACTAAATGGTCACCAATGTCCTTATCTTTAATCGGCTGAATCAATGCTATTAAAACGTTTATCTTACCTAAATGTTTGTATTTATTTCAGACAATACCAATTTTTATTGCCAAATCTTTCTTTGATATTATTGATTCTAAAATTTCTTCATATATATGGCAGAATAAAAATTCCAGGCTAAGTAAAAAATACTTACATAAATCAAAAAAAGACGGTGGTTTGGCACTGCCGAACCTTAGATTCTACTATTGGGCAGTTAATGTTCGTTATTTAACGTTTTGGACAAAAGATTTAGAAGATACCCAATGCCCAGGATGGATAAATCTTGAATGTGATTCTATACAAGGGCTATCATTGGCTTCTATTCTAGGGGCCTCGTTACCTTTTACAATTACGAGATTGAAAAAAATATACGACTAACCCAATAATAAGACATACATTTCAAAAATGGTTTCAATATCATAAGTTTTTTGGACTGAATGATTTCATCTTATCGAGTCCTATCATATCTAATTTTCTCTTCCAACCTTTTAGTACTCATCAAGCCTTTATGTTATGGAAGAGGAAGGGATTTGTTTTTGGATGGTTGTTTTATGACTTTCGAACAACTCTCCAATAAATATAATTTACCTAATTCAAACTTTTTTAGATATTTACAAATTAGACATTTTTTGAAGGCTGCTTTTTCGTTGCCACATCAAACTGAAATATTGGAATTTTTTTTAACATTTGAACCCTTATCAGAAAGGATTCATAACGACTATATATGAGTTGATTTTGAAATTACAAATAGATATATTTGAAAAAATTAAGAATGACTGGGAAAGAGAACTCCAAATTTCTCTATCTATAGAGAAATGGGAGAGGATTCTTCAATTAGTTAATACTTCCTCAATGTGTGCAAGACACGCTCTGATACAATTCAAGGTGGTTCACAGAGCTCATATGCCAAAAGATAAGTTTGCTTGTTTTTATGGTCATATAAATCCTACCTGTGACAGATGTAACTCTGTAGTGGCCTCACTGACTCATATGTTTTGGTCCTGCACACTTTTGGAAAAATATTGGAAAGAAATCTTTGATACTATTTCTGTAGTTTTAGGTATTGATTTACAACCTCATCTATTACTGCAATTTTTGGGCGACCAATGATAGATTCAATTAATTTGTCCCGTTCCGCCCATCGGCTGATTGCTTTTACCACACTAATCGCCAGAAGATCTATTTTATTTAAATGGAAAGACTCTAACCCTCCAACCAAACTACATTGGTACTCTGAAACGATATCATGTTTAAATTTAGAAAAAATCAGGAGTGGCATTGTTGAACCCTTGGTTAAATTTGATAAGACTTGGGGAAGGTTTATTCAACAATTTCACACAACATAAATTACTCCCTCCAACCATTATAAAAATTATTTTACCTTTATATGGTGGAACAGACTTGATGACAAACAGGGACTTAAATTGTTGAAATTCTCAGCTCAGATTCTGTTTTGCTTTTTTTTTCTCTAGGTTAGGGGGGTTTTGTTTCTTCCTTTTTTCTCTTTTTTTCTTTTTTTTCTTTTTATCGTTTTTTTTTTCATATATAAGTTTTCTTTTAAACATTCAACTATATTTACATAGAGACCTATATTCAATGTGTATTTTGACACTGGGCTCATATTTAGGTTATACCTGTTATTAATGTAATCCTGATCCTTATGTATCAATATCATTGTTATGTTTATCATTA
The DNA here is from genome assembly GCF_028641065.1 of Leucoraja erinaceus. Classification (NCBI taxonomy): domain Eukaryota; kingdom Metazoa; phylum Chordata; class Chondrichthyes; order Rajiformes; family Rajidae; genus Leucoraja; species Leucoraja erinaceus. Next base: position 74,912,341 of record NC_073382.1, read on the forward strand.
TTATTTTTGTTTTGTTTTATTGTTCTGTTTTTGTTTTGGGTAAAAAAGCTAATAAAAAGATTTTAAAAGAAAGGATACAGAACCACTTAAGTAACGACATTAACTACAAAGCAGAGAAATGATGCTGAATTTTCATTGAACACCATGACTGGTGTGTTGCATCCAGTTCTGGTCACTGCACTCAAAGGAAAGATGTAATGGTCCTACAGAGGGTACAGAAGAGATCAACTCAAGTAGTTTCAGGAGGAGGGAGTTCAGCTGCATGGTTCAAAAAGGATGGAGTTGTTCCCCTTAGAGCAAAGAGGATTGAGTGGAGATTTGATAGGAGACTACTAGATCTGGCAGGTCTAGTTATAGTAAAGAGAAATAAACTTCTGATTATCAAACAGTTCAACATAGTTCTTAAACGTGTGAGCGGAGAGACAGATGGGTGTAAAATGAGGGTAGAAGCAATTGGTAGCAAGGTGAAAAGTAAATGTGGCAGGCAGCCAAATCCAGGGCAAAAATCAAAAAGGGCCACTTTTCAACATAATTGTATAAGGGGTAAGAGTGTTGTAAAAACAAGCCTGAAGGCTTTGTGTCTCAATGCAAGGAGCATTTGTAATAAGGTGGCTGAGTTGCATGTGCAGATAGCTATTAATGACTATTATATAGTTGGGATCACGGAGACATGGCTCCAGGGTGACCAAGGCTGGGAGTTGAACATCCAGGGATATACAATATTCAGGAGGGATAGACAGAAAGGAAAAGGAGGTGGGGTAGGATTGCTGGTTAGAGAGGAGATTAACACAATAGAAAGGAAGGAAATTAGCTTGGAGGATGTGGAATCGATATGGGTAGAGCTGCGAAACACTAAGGGGCAGAAAACGCTAGTGGGAGTTGTTTACAGGCCACCTAACAGTAGTAGTGGAGTTGGGGATGGTATCAAACAGGAAATTAAAAATGCGTGCAACAAAGGTAAAACAGTTATAATGGGTGACTTCAATCTACATATAGATTGGGTGAATCAAATTGGCAAGGGTGCTGAGGAAGAGGATTTCTCGGAATGTATGCAGGATAGTTTTCAAAACCAACATGTAGATGAACCAACGAGAGAGCAGGCTATTCTAGACTGGGTATTGAGTAATGAGGAAGGGTTAGTAAGCAGTCTTGTTGTGCGTGGCCCCTTGGGCAAGAGTGACCATAATATGGTTAAGTTCTTCATTAGGATGGAGAGTGACATTGTTAATTCAGAAACAAGGGTCCTGAACTTAAAGAAAGGTAACTTTGAGGGTATGAGACGTGAATTGGCCAAGATAGACTGGCAATTGATTCTTAAAGGGTTGACGGTGGATATGCAATGGAAGGTATTTAAAGACTACATGGATGAACTACAACAATTGTTCATCCTAGTTTGGCAAAATAATAAATCAGGGAAGGTAGTGCATCCGTGGATAACAAGGGAAATCAGGGATAGTATCAAAACAAAAAATGAAGCAAACAAATTAGCCAGAAAAAGCAGCCTACCAGAGGACTGGGAGAAATTTAGTCTGGCAGAGGAGGACAAAGGGCTTAATTCAGAAAGGGAAAATAGATTATGAAAGAAAACTGGCAGGGACATAAGAACTGACTTCAAAGGTTTTTATTGATATGTGAAGAGAAAAAGATTAGTTAAAACAAATGTAGGTCCCTTGCAGTCAGAAACAGGTGAATTGATCATGGGGAACAAAGGCATGGCAGACCAATTGAATAACTACTTTGGTTCTATCTTCACTAAGGAAGACATAAATAATCTGCCGGAAATAGCAGGGGACCATGGTTCAAATGAGATGGAGGAACTGAGTGAAATGCAGGTTAGCCAGGAAGTGGTGTTAGGTAAATTGAAGGAATTAAAGGCCGATAAATCCCCAGGGCCAGATAGGCTGCACCCCAGAGTACTTAAGGAAGTAGCTGCAGAAATAGTGGATGCATTAGTGATAATTTTTCAAAACTCTTTAGATTCTGGAGTAGTTCTTGAGGATTGGAGGGTAGCTAATGTAACCCCACTTTTTAAAAGGGGAGGGAGAGAAAAAACGGGGAATTACAGACCAGTTAGTCTAACATCGGTAGTGATGAAACTGCTAGAGCAGTTATTAAAGATGGGATAGCAGCACATTTGGAAAGTGGTGAAATCATTGGACAAATCAGCATGGATTTATGAAAGGTAAATCATGTCTGACGAATCTTATAGAATTTTTCGAGGATGTAACTAGTAGAGTAGATAAGGGAGAACCAGTGGATGTGTTATATCTGGACCTTCAGAAGACTTTCGACAAGGTCCCACATAAGAGATTAGTATACAAACTTAAAGCACACGGCAATGGGGGTTCAGTATTAATGTGGATAGAGAACTGGCTGGCAGTCAGGAAGCAAAGAGTAGGAGCAAACGAGTCCTTTTCACAATGGCAGGCAGTGACTAGTGGGGTACCGCAAGGCTCAGTGCTGGGACCCCATCTATTTACAATATATATTAATGATTTGGACGAGGGAATTGAATGCAACATCACCAAGTTTGCGGATGACACGAAGCTGGGGGGCAGTGTTAGCTGTGAGGAGGATGCCAGGAGGCTGCAAGGTGACTTGGATAGGCTGGGTGAGTGCGCAAATGCATGGCAGGTGCAGTATAATGTGGATAAATGTGAGGTTATCCACTTTGGTGGCAAAACAGGATAGTAGACTATTATCTGAATGGTGGCCGATTAGGAAAAGGGGAGATGCAACGAGACCTGGGTGTCATGGTACACCAGTCATTGAAATTATGCATGCAGGTGCAGCAGGCAGTGAAGAAAGCGAAGGTATGTTAGCATTCATAGCAAAAGGATTTGAGTATAGGAGCAGGGAGGTTCTATTGCAGTTGTACAGGGTCTTGGTGACACCACACCTGGAGTATTGCGTACAGTTTTGGTCTCCTAATCTGAGGAAAGACATTCTTGCCATAGAGGGAGTACAGAGAAGGTTGACCAGACTGATTCCTGGGATGTCAGGACTTTCATATGAAGAATGGCTGGATAGACTCGGCTTGTACTCGCTAGAATTTAGAAGATTGAGGGGGGATCTGATAGAAACTTACAAAATTCTTAAGTGGTTGCACAGGCTAGATGCAGGAAGATTGTTCCCGATGTTGGGGAAGTCCAGAACAAGGGGTCACAGTTTAAGGATAAGGGGAAATCTTTTAGGACAGAGATGTCCAAACCTGTCTAACTGTTTCTTAAACGATGGGATAGTCCCAGCCTCAACTACCTCCTCTGGCAGCTTGTTCCACACACCCACCACCCTTTCAGTGAAAAAGTTACCCATCCTATTAAATCTTTGTCCACTGGTCCTCAATTCCCCTACTCTGGGCAAAAGACTGTGCATCTGCCAGAAATATTCCTATCATGATTTTGCACACCTCCATAAGAGCACCCCTCATCCTCCTATGCTCCATGGAATAGAAACCCAGCCTTCCCAATCTCACCCTATAGCTCACACCCTCTAGTCCTGGGAACATCCTCATAATTCTTTTCTGAATCCTTTCAAGCTTGACAATATCTTTCCTATAACATGGTACCCAGAACTGAACTTAATATTCTAAATGCGGTCTCACCAAAGTCTTATACAATTGACCTCCCAACTTCTATACTCATGTGAGGGTAAAACAAGTATAAACAATCAGGGCTTTCAAAGGGAATTAGATAATTATTTGAGGGAAAGTAATTTGCTAGGCTGCTAAGAAAGATGTGGGAATGGGCCTGAATGAATTATTTTGAAAGGAGCTGGCATGGATTCAATGCAGCAAATAGCTCTGCATCTGCATCATAATGATATTCAGATTTGGTGCTTCCAAAGGCAGAATCAGCAGAAAGCCATGGTTCTCAGCAGTCAAGCACCTTGCATCTGCATGTTCAACAACATCATAAATGAGGTAAAGGTGAGTGAAGGCAGCTTCAGGTAGCATGTCCTATCAGCTGCAGTCAACAACCTCAGCTATTCCTCAATGTGCTGCACCCTATCAATAATCTATCAATATCCCCTACCAAATGAGATACATACATACATAGATACATACATAGATACATAGATACATAGATAATAGGTGCAGGAGTAGGTCTTTATACTGCATCTGCCATGCATCTGCCTACTCACCCAACCTGTCCAAGTCACCCTGCATCCTCATAGCATCCTCTTCGCAGTTCATACTGCCACCCAGCTTTGTGTCATCTGCAAATTTGCTAATGTTACTTTTAATTCATTCATCTAAATCATTAATGTATATTGTAAATAGCTGCGTTCCCAGCAACGAACCTTGCGGCACCCCACTAGTCACTGCCTGCCATTCTGAAAGGGACCCGTTAATCCCTACTCTTTGTTTCCTGTCTGCCAACCAATTTTCTATCCATGTAAATACCCTACCCCCAATTCCATGTGCTGTAAATTCGCCCACTAATCTCCCGTGTGGGACCTTATCAAAGGCTTTCTGAAAGTCCAAGTACACTACACCCACTGGATCTCCCTTGTCCATTTTACTTGTTACATCCTCAAAATATTCCAGAAGATTTGTCAAGCATGATTTCCCCTTCGTAAATTCATGCTGACTTGGACCGATCCTGTTACTGCTATTCAAATGCGCAGCTATTACATCTTTAATAATCGACTCCAGCATCCTCCCCACCACAGATGTCAGGCTAACTGGTCTATAATTCCCTGCCTTCCCTCTCCCTCCTTTATTGAAAAGGGACATATGCAGAATCTATAGAAAATTGGAAAATGATCACCAATGTGTCCACGATTTCTAGATCCACCTCCTTGAGTACCCTGGGATGCAGACCATCAGGCCCTGGTGATTTATCCGCCTACAGTCCCATCAGTCCACCCCACACCATTTCCTGCCTAATGTGAATTTCCTTCAGTTCCTCCGTCACCCTAGGCCCTCTGGCAACTAGTACATCTGGGAGGTTGTTTGTGTCTTCTTTAGTGAAGACAGAACCAAAGTACCTGTTCAACTCATCTGCTATTTCCTTGCCCCCATAATGCATTCACCTGTTTCTGTCTTCCAGGGACCCACATTTGTCTTATCTAATTTTTCCTCTTCACATACCTAAAGAAGCTTTCACTATCCTCCTTTATATTCTTGGATACCTTACCTTTGTACTTCATCTTTTCTCCCCGTATTGCCTTTTTAGTTACCTTCTGTTGATCCTTAAAAGTTTCCCAATCCTCTGGCTTCCTGCTCATCTTTGCTGTGTTATACAACTTCTCTTTCATTTTTATACTGTCCTTGACTTCCCTTGTCAGCCACTGTCGCCTCTTACTCCCCTTAGAATCTTTCTACCTCTTTGGAATGAAATTATCCTGCATCTTCTGTATTATTCCCAGAAATTCCTGCCATTGTTGTTCCACCATTATCCCTGCTAGGTTCTCTTTCCAGTCAATTTTGGCCAGCTCCTCCATCATCCCTCAGTCCCCTTTATTCAACTGCAATACTGACACTTCCAATTTTACCTTCTCCCTCTCAAATTGCATATTATGGTCACTACCTCGTAATAGTTCGTTTACCTTGAGTTCCCTTATCAAATCCGGTTAATTACACAACACTAAATCCAGAATTGCCTTCTCCCTGGTAGGCTCCATTACAAACTGCTCTAAGAATCCATCTCGGAGGCACTCCACAAACTCCCTTTCGTGTGGTTCAGCACCAACCTGATTTTCCCAGTCTACTTGCATGTTGAAATCTGCCATAATCACCATAGCTTTGTTATATGCTAATTTTAACTCCTGATGCAACTTGCACCTTATCTCCAGGCTACTGTTTGGGGGCCTGTAGATAACTCCCATTAGGGTCTTTTTACTCTTACAATTTCTCAGTTCTATCCACAATGACTCAACATCTCCTGTTTCAATGTCACTCCTCGCAAGGGACTGAATTTCATTCCTTCCCAACAGAGCCACCCCACCCCCTCTGCCCACCTGCCTGTCTTTTTGATAGGACGTATACACTGAATATTCAGTTCCCAACTCTGATTCTCTTGCAGCCATGTCTCTATAATTCCCACAACATCATACTTACTGATTGAACCTCAAGCTCATCCACTTGATTTCTTATACTTCGCGCATTCATATATAACACTTTTAATTCAGTATTCACCTCCCCTCTCACATCAGTTCCTATTTCACCTGACCTTACTCTCTTATCCCTTCTTGAACTTTCCATCCCATTAATTCAGGTGTCTTTTGTACCTTTTCCTGTACTCTCGTTTCCTGTACTCCATCCTTATACTTCCAATTTGTCGACCCCACCCTCCCGCTTTTTAGTTTAAACCCACCCATGTAGCATATACCTAGCACTCCAAGCTTCACACCCAATGCTTCACAGCTTGCATGTACCCGAGTAATTTGGCCGTGACAAGTACATTACCAAAACATATTTAGAAGAATGGTGATCTTCTTGAATTAGTAAACCTAAAATCCGGACTAATGAACCAGACATAAACGTTCAAATTCCAGCATGGCAGCTGGGGAATTTTAAAATCTGGTTAATTAAATAAGAGTGAAGTACAAAACTACTATCAGTTCTGGTGAACATCAATTTAACAGATGGTGAGAGAAACACATCTGATTCACTAATGTCCTTTGGGGGAAGAGATTTGCCATGTTTACCTGGTTTGACCTACGTGCAACTCCCTATCCACACCATCACCTTCTGAAGGGCAAGTAGGAATGGGCACTAATTGCTCACCTTGTCAACAATACTCAGATCTCAAAAACATAAATAAAATTACTCTTCTCTTAGTAGCAGGAGCAGGTGCTATATAACAAGAGCAAAGATAAAAAGAGCTGGAGGAATTCTGTCGGTTAAGCAGCATCTATCGAGGGAATAACACAATCGATGTTCAGGATCAAGACCCTTCATCTGCACTAGATTGTGGGTCTCATCCCTAATGGTCGATGGTCCTTTACTCCCCACAACTGCTGACTGACCCACAGTTCCTCTTTGCTTTCAGCATCTGCAGCCTCTTGCTTCTCATTATGTAACCAAAGGCAGCAGCAATTCTGCAGAATAGACAATAGACAATAGGTGGAGGAGTAGGCCATTCGGCCCTTCGAGCCAGTACCACCATTCAATGTGATCATGGCTTATCATCCCCAATCAGTGCCCCGTTCTTGTCTTCTCCCCATATCCCTTGACGCTGCTATCTTTAAGAGCCCTATCTAGCTCTCTCTTGAAAGTATTCAGAGAACCTGCCTCCACCGCCCTCTGAGGCAGAGAATTCCACGGACTCACAACTCTCTGTGAGAAAAAGTGTTTCCTCGTCTCCGTTCTAAATGGCTTACCACTTATTCTTAAACTGAGGCCTTGGTTCTGGACTCCCCCAACATCAAGAACATGTTTCCTGCCTTCTAGCATGTCCAAATCCTTAACAAAATGATATGTTTCAATAAGATTCCATCTCATCCATCTAAACGCCGGAGTGTACAAGCCCAGCCGCTCCATTCTCTCAGCGTATGACAGTCCCGCCATCCCAGGAATTAACCTTGTAAACCCTCAATAGCACAAATGTCCTTCCTCAAATTAGGGGACCAAAACTGCACACAATAGTCCAGGTGTGGTCTCACTTGGGCCCTGTACAACTGCAGAAGCACCTCTTTGCTCCTATACTCAACTCCTCTTGTTATAAAGGCCAACATGCCATTCGCTTTCTTCACTGCCTGCTGTACCTGCATGCTTACTTTCATAGACTGATGAACAAGGACCCCCAGATCCCATTGTACTTCCCCTTTTCCCAACTTGACGCCATTTAGATAGTAAATCCTGTTTTTGATACAAAAGTGGATAAACTCACATTTATCCACATAAAACATCATCTGCCATGCATCTGCCCACTCCCCCAACCTGTCCAAGTCACTCTGCATTCTCATACCATCCTCCTCACAGTTCACACTGCCACCCAGCTTTGTGTGATCTGCAAATTTGCTAATATTACTTTGAATCATAGAAACATAGAAACATAGAAACATAGAAATTAGGTGCAGGAGTAGGCCATTCGGCCCTTCGAGCCTGCACCGCCATTTAATATGATCATGGCTGATCATCCAACTCAGTATCCCGTACCTGCCTTTTCTCCATACCCTCTGATCCCCTTGGCCACAAGGGCCACATCTAACTCCCTCTTAAATATAGCCAATGAACTGGCCTCAACTACCCTCTGTGGCAGAGAGTTCCAGAGATTCACCACTCTCTGTGTGAAAAAAAGTTCTCCTCATCTCGGTTTTAAAGGATTTCCCCCTTATCCTTAAGCTGTGACCCCTTGTCCTGGACTTCCCCAACATCGGAAACAATCTTCCTGCATCTAGCCTGTCCAACCCCTTAAGAATTTTGTAAGTTTCTATAAGATCCCCTCTCAATCTCCTAAACTCTAGAGAGTATAATCCCTTCATCCAAGGTTACTGCGCTACATCGCCTTAAAGTAGATAGTGTTTGCCTATGTGGAGCGACTATTGTTTAGGCCTTGAGCAATGGGAGGCATGGGGTGGTGTCAATTTTCCATATTTTTGTCAAATCCAACCCTCCCTTCCATCTACTCTCATTTCTGGTGCTTAGTTTAGTTTAGTTTCGTGATACAGTGCGGAAACAGGTCCTTCGGCCCACCAAGTCCACACCTACCAGAAATCCCCGCACTTTAACACTATCCTCCAAACTAGGAACAATTTAAATACATACCAAGCCAATTAACCAGAGAACCCTCTACTTTTTTGCAGTGTGGGAGGAAAGAGAAGTTCTTGGACAAAAACCCACGTAGGTCACGGGGTGAATGTACAAACTCCATACAGACGGCATCCATAGTTGAGATTGAATCTGGGGCTCTGGCGCTGTAAGGCCATAGCTCTACCGCTGCGCCACTGTACTGCCAGTGATGTAGAGACTGCAGATGGCAGATGGGGCTATTTCCACAGCCCACTTCCCCCATGTGTCTTCCAACCTATGTGTCTTTTTTCTATTTTCAGATAGCCAAGAGCTGCAATCTGGATAGGCACTGGGGAAAGAGCAAGAAGAGAGTGAATGTGTCACTTGGTTTCTGTCGTCCAGCTGCCAGCTGTGATACCGAGCAACTGCATAATTTACAGGCAGGACCTACTTGCGGTGAATCACTGAGCAGGAATGGTTTGCAGCAGCATTAGAAGAGAAGGTGCCAGCTGCTGGCAGGCAAGCTCACACACTATCCCAGATGACTCAGGGGAGGTCAACTCACTAAAGACATCTGATGGCTATGCACAATACACTGGCATCGCGTTTTGCTTATTGATGAGGCTATCAGGATGCTCGCTTGCACAATCAAGGTACTAGTTTTGTAACTGGGTTTGGATAGTTGCAACACAAGTGGATACAATGGTAAAGAAGGCAGATGGTATGTTGACCTTAATTGGTCAGGGCATTGAGTATAAGAGTCAGAAATTCATGATACGATATGCTACGCTATGATAGAACTTTATTTATCCCAGGATGGATATTGGTCATAAAATACAAGAAACGTGAAAAAAGAAATTAAAGTGACGAGTGGAAAGGATTGGGGATAGGCACATTTTGGGGATGGGGGAGGGGGTCAGTCTACCCATGACAGAAGGCAGAGGAGTTGTACAGTTTGACAGCCACAGGGAAAAAAGATCTTCTGTGGCGTAATGTACTGCCTCTTGATGGAACAATTCTGTTGCAGAAGATACTACTCAGGTTGACCACTGCGTCATGGAAGGGGTGAGCTGTATTGTCCAGGATGCTCCGCAGTTTGAGGAGCATCCTCCCCACCAAGCCCACCTCCCATGAATCCAACTCCGCCCACAGGATGGAGCCTGACTTCCAGACGGTGGAGTACAGGAAGGAGATCGAGAAGCTTGTGTTGTGATGTAGGGACAACAACCTTTCTCTCAACGTCAGCAAGACAAAGGAGATAGTGATTGACTTCAGGAAGCAAAGCAGTACACATACTCCAGTTTGCATTGACGGCACCAAAGTAGAGATGGTCGAACATTTCAAATTCCTTGGTGTCACTATCACCAACAAGTTCTCCTGGACCGCCCATATTGGGGCAACGACCAAGAAGGCACACCTATGCCTCTACTGCCTTAGAAGGCTGAGGAAGTTTGGCATGTCCACGACAATTCCCACCAACTTCTACAGATGAACTGTTGGAAGCATTTTATCAGGATGCATCACAGCTTGGTTTGGGAACAGCTCCAACCAAGACCGCAAGAAATTGCAGTGAATTGTGGACGCAGCCCAGACCATCACACAAACAAACCTCCCTTCTATCGATTCCATTTACACCTCACGCTGCCTTGGCAAGGCCAGCAGCATAATCAAGGACAAATCACACCCTGGCCACTCCCTCTTTTCCCTTCTCCCATCAGGCAAAAGTTATAGAAGTGTGAAAACGCACACCTCCAGATTCAGGGATAGTTTCTTCCCAGCTGTTACAGGCAACTGAATTATCCTACCACAACCAGAGAACAGTGCTGAACTACTATCTGACTCTTTGATGTCCCTCGGACTATCCTTGACCAGACTTACATGACTTTACCTTGCATGAAACGTTGTTCCCTTATCACATATCTTAACACTGTAAATGGATTGATTGTAATCATGTATTGTCTTTCTGCTGACTGGTTAGCACGCAACAAAAAGCTTTTCACTGTACCTCAGTACACATGCCAATAAACTGAACTGATGAGCTTGTTAATGCAGCTTTATTGGACTTTGGTTAGGCCACATTTGGAGCATTTGGAATTTTGGATGCAGTTTTGGTCATCCCATTATAGGAAAGATGTCGAGGCTTTGTAAAAGGGGTAGAAGAGATTTACCGGAATGATGCCTGGATTAGCAGGTATTAGCTACTAGGAGAAGTTAGAAAAACCTAGATTTTTTTCTGAGCCTCAAAGGTAGATGGGAGACCTGTATATAAAATTCTGAGCCGCATACTTTAGACAATTTGAAGAAGGGACTCGACCCGAAACGTCACCCATTCTTTCTCTCCAGAGATGTTGCCTATCCCGCTGAGTTACTCCAGCATCTTGTGTCTGTAGACAGGTAAAACCTTTCCCATGATGTAAATGTCGAAGACACGAGGGCATAGCTTTAAGAACAAAGGGGGAAAATTAAAAGAGATGTGTGAGACAATTTGATTACACAGTGCCTGAAATGTGCTGTGGGGGTGGTGTTGTAAACAGATACAATGGTGGCATTTCAGACTTTTGGATAGGCACATGAACATGTCGAGAATGTAGGGATAGAAATTATTTGCAGGCAGATAACAGTTGGTCTTGGCATTATGCTCAGCACAGCCATTGTGGACTGAAGGGCCTGCTCATATGAGGTACTGTTCTATGTTATTTGTTCATGCAATAGGCATGGAAGATGAGGGAAGATGCATGTTTTGTGGATAAGCAAGTAGTGTAACTGTCAGGGATTTCCAGACAAATTGAACTAGCTCAACAACTACTATAAATTCAAATTCACACATGCACTGACTACACCGCCCAACACAGACTTCCATCTGTATATATGTATATATGTATGTAGCGCCTCAGAATTTGTGCACCTATTCCCCCCCCCCCCCCCCATCTCCCTTCTGTTTTTTGTTTTTTTTTTTTCTGTTTCTTGTTGTTTGTGCTAAATTGTATGTATGCACTGAGTACGAGCAGCTTTCAGTTTCACTGTACATGTATAGTGACAATAAATGGCATATTCATATTCATTCAAGGTACCCCAGTCAGCATGGAAGGGTTGGGCCGAAGGGACTGTTTCCATGGTCTTTAACTCTGTGACTGCTGAGGGAGGTTGAGGTATAGGACAGTCTGTTAATAGGATAGAGTGACACCACACACAAACTGGAAAAACAGTACCTCTTGTTCCACCTGTGGAGCCAACAACCTAATGGCGGGCATGGTTGATGCAGCGGTGGAGTTGCAGCCTTACAGTGTTCACAGGGCCAGAGCCCTGTGTTCGATCCCAACTACTGGTGATGTCTGTACGGAGTTTGTATGTTCTCACTGTGATCGCGTGGGTTTTCTCCGAGATCTTCGATTTCCTCCCACTCTCCAAAGACATTCAGGTTTATAGGTAAATTGGCTCGGCAATAGTGTAAATTGTCCCGAGTGTGTGTAGGATAGTGTTAATATGCGGTGATCATTGATCGATGTGGATTTGGTGGGCCAAAAGGTCTACCTGCCTGTCTGTATGTTTGTCTCCAATTTCAAGTAAACCTTCTCAACCCCCTCTTCTAATCGAGTCCACACACAAGATTAGAAATTGTTCAGCCAAAGCTGAACACACTTCTCGGTTCTGCACAATGGTGTCTGTCTTGCGCTTCTTGTGCTTCTTGTGCGTGGTGGTGGAAAGATTGGTGGAAATGGGGCCGCGACTCTGATCCCCCTTATCCACTCTCTCACAATGTGCACACCTTTCTCCCACCACTCTTCCCACCCCATTCCTTTCACCACCTCATTCACCACCTCATCCGTTCATCCCTCACTCCCCCCCCTTCACTTAGAATCCCAATTTCCCTTTTATTCCCCCTATTTAATAATAATAATAATAATAATAATAATAATAATAATAATAATAATAATATAGTATAATATACTATATATATAAGTATATATAATAATATAATATACTATATATATAAGTATATATAATTATAATAATAATAATAATAATAATAATAATAATAATAATAATAATAATAATAATAATAATAATAATAATACATACTTTATTAATCCCCTTATTCAGGGGAAATTCAGGTCCTTGCCCAACACTAATAAAGATACAACAAAGCATTAAAGAAGAAGTTTACCATTAAAACATAAAAATATCCCCCACAATGGTTCCCATTGTGAGGGAAGGCACAAAGTCCAGTCCCCACCCCTATTTACTCTTTTCTCCGACTCCTTCCATCATATCCCTTTCTCTGACTTTACATTTCACTACTCCCTTCCTTATTTGGCACCATTTTCTCCCAATTTCACATCTGCCTCGTCACTATCTATACACATTTGCTTTTCACCCATCTTCACCTGTATCAACCTAGATCTTGACAGGCATTGCACCAGCCCTACCTCTTTTTCCCAGCATTCAATAGACATTCCCCAACTCCATCAATATGAAGAAGAGTTCTGACCAGTAACCCTATCTGTTCATTTCCCTCCGCAGATGCTGCCTGACCTGCTAAGTTCCTCCAGCACTATCTTTTTTTGCATTGGGATGCTAAGTTTCTTTACGCAAGTACTGTGATCGGAAGAGATCCAAAGATAACCCACTATTCCTCTCGCCATTCTTTGTACTCTGCCCCTCTCGATTCCTAGCTGCTGGTTGCATGTACAAAGAGAAAGAAGGTGCCCAAATTTGTGCAGCATGCAATGGTTCTGTCAAGTATGGAATCCCTCCTCTCTTTTAAGTGATCTAGTCTGCAATAATCCTGTTTTAGCACATCATTGATCATCCTCCTCACATTTTGAGGCCAGCCTGGTATCGGTTATATGCATACTGTCCCTGCAAATATGGTTGTTGCACTGAAGCCACCAAGATTTTCCCAGTAGAAGTGGGATGCAGGGGGATTTGTTGCTACATCTATGACCAGTTTATTGAAGAAAATGGGGGTGAGGGGTCGCTCCCTCCAACAAGCAATCAAGTCATTGTCAAATTCAGCGGGAAAAAAAAAACAGCAATTGGCTTTGGATTAAAAGGAAAGACAACAATTGGGCTGCAAGATGAAGACAGGAGGGTATGGAACTGAGGGGGGTGTACCTGGGACGCCAGGTATCACCGTTGAGCCCTCTGGAGATGTTGTGGGCTTATCAATGAAACGTCAAAGAAGGAGGGTGCCCACCTGATGACCCCAGTGACGTACCTACCCGACCTTTCACCACTCCAATCCCACTGCCAATATCAAGAGTGCCGACTTATTACAGGGAACAAAACAGCAAGTCCTATTAGCTCTACTCAGTGATACTGTCGTTGCGATTGCTGAAATGAAGACATCACGGTGGACTGAATGAGATATTGTGGCTGTGCCAGGAAACTGGGCAGGCATTGGTCTGATGCATTATGTATGGCTGGATGCAGAGGCATTGGAATCACTTTCATTTGCTGCACATCTCAGCGTTGACATGCAGCCCATCTATTGTAATAGGACACTATCCACCATGGACATGCCAGCAATCTATGCAAAGCCATGTGCTCACTGTCCTCTGGCGAAAGAGAATGCAATGTAGTCTTTGAAAAGGTAGTTTTAATATGCACTTATACAGCGGCAAAGTGCAGCCTGTTGAATATTGTACGTGCCTCCAATTCCAGATTTGGAATATCCTGGTGTATAATAGCTGGACATGGTCATATTAACGTCCACTGGGAACATGTTGTTTACCCTTTCAACCAGTGTCTGCAATAGTGAGAAATTTCAGTATGTTCCTTTGATGAGGAACTGGTTATAACCCATTTTTCACTAGGGTAGAGATCAGTGAATCCCCCCCTGAATATTACCCATGAATATGGTCTCCATGTCAAGAGCCGAGTCAAGAGCATTTTATTGCCACATGTCCCAAAATGGAACAATATAAATTCTATATATACATTTATTCATGGATCTATTCATTTATTCATTTACTAATCTACGTATCTATTTATTTATTTATTCACCTATTTATTTATCTATGTATGTATATCTCTGTTTATTCACTAATTTGTCTATTAGTCATTTATTTATTTACTTTAATATATTTATTTATCAATCTATTTACTCATTCATATGTCTGTCTGTCTGTCTGTCTGTCTGTCTGTCTGTCTGTCTGTCTGTCTGTCTGTCTGTCTGTCTGTCTGCCAGCCATCCATCTATCTATCTATCTATCTATCTATCTATCTATCTATCTATCTATCTATCTATCTATCTATCTATCTATCTATCTATCTATCTATCTATCTATCTATCTATCTATCTATCTATCTATCTAATCATGTGGTCCTTCCTGATGCTCAATCCTGAGAAGGGAATGGAGGGTTATGGTATGAGTGCAGGCAGGTAGGACTAAAGGGGAAAAAAATGTTCGGCACGGACTTGTAGGGCCGAGATGGCCTGTTTCTGTGCTGTAATTGTTATATGGTTATATGGTTAATCTCTGCTGTTGTCCAAGGCAAATGTTAACTAATCCACCCATGGCACTTAGATCAACCTGTGTATGTGGAAGCGTTGAAGCAGAAGAAAGCCCAATGAGGTCTGCACGCCTGTTCTTTTAGACTTTAGCAGCATTGTAATTCCAATGCATGAAGAAAGAAACACTGATAGAAATTGTACCAATATGTAGAAATGAATATGCAGTTGATCTCAATGTAGTTGAAAAGCCCTTTAAGTAGTGATGGTTATGGTGGTGGCATTTGTGGAGATTGGGGATTTGAAGTTTCTATTGCTTAAAATGTGTCCAGATTGAGAGTAGACATTTTGATGAGGCATCTGAACCGCCGAGGTATCAGCAAATTAGGATTGAATTTTGTTTAAAATTATGACTCATTTGTCTTGCACATTGCATCAGGCAGTATCTGCTGACATTAACATCCACAAACACATGATAGGGGACATGATTTAATTCCCCATGGCACTTATGAAGAGATGCTCACAGAATCCAGAAGTAAGAAACTTAATTTTGTCCCACTGACGAATTTCATCTCAGAGTATTGAGTATAAAGGTTGGGAGGTCAGGTTGCAGTTGTATAAGACGTTGGTGAGGCTGCATTTAAAGTATTGTGTTCAGTTCTGGACACCGTATTCCAGGAAAGATGTTGTCAAACTGGAAAGGGTACAGAGTAGATTCATGTTGCCAGCACTAGAAGGTCTGAGCTATAGGGGGAGGTTGAGAATGCTGGGTCTCCTTTCCTTGGAGTGCAGTAGGATGAGGGGTAATCTTTTGGAGGTATACAAATCATGAGAGGAATAGATTGGGTAGATGCACAGAGTCTCTTGCCTAAAGTAGGTGAATCGAGGAGCAGAGGATATAGGTTTAAGGTGGAGGGGAAAATAATTTATGGGAATCTGAGGGGTAACTTTTTCACACAAATAGTGGTGGGTGTATGGAACAAGCTGCCAGAGGAGGTAGTTGAGGCAAGGGCTATCGCAACGTTTGAGAAACTGTTAGACAGGTACATGGATAGGGCAGGTTTGGAGAGATATGGGCTATATGCGGGCAGGTGGGACTGATATAGTTGTGACATGTTGGTCGATGTGGGCAAGTTGGGCCAAAGGGCCTGTTTCCATGATTATGATCTGACACTAACTCCTTTCTTAATCACTCCCAAGAAATGTGGTACTCTCTCTCTACCAATGGCAATGTTTCCATTGACATGGTTTGCAAGATTTCAAAGAGGTTCATGGCAAAGGTACGTGTGAAGCACAGGTCAAATATTGAATGGTGATACTGGCCAACAGGCTGAACAGCTTTGGCCTACTCCTATCAGGCTTACAGAGGAAAGCTTACACTTTTGTTGACTTGTTACTTGTCAAACATCAGCTCAAATATGTTCTTCGTTGGAAGCACTGGTTTATAGAACTGATTCATGGCATTGCGAAGAAACAATTCTCCAGGAGTGAGAGAGAAGAATTTTACAAATACTAATGAATGCCAAACGCTTCCAAGTAAATATGTTATTCTTCATAGATTGCTGAAAAGTGTACAAGCTGTAAGTTAAAGATTAGACTGCAAATGTATAAGCATCTACATGTTGCTGTAATTAAGCTTCTTATGAGAATTAAATAATCCATAGGTTTGTATATTTCTGTGCATTTTTATGAGGAAACTAGTTGCCAAATGGAAAGATAGCCAAAAATGTTGGGATTTAGTAAGTAACATGCAAAAGGGTAAAGTGCACACATCTCCCCCATTTTTAAGGATACCAAGTTGTTTTCCAATCTTAATCCAATACATTTATCCTCACTAAGACTTTGTTACAGGTATTGTTTTTTTTTAATGCATTATGATGACATGAATGGAAAACACACATAATTATGACTATAATTGAGGGTTTAAAAAAAGTCTCACATGATAGTTAAATAAATTGTAACTTTGATATTCCCACTTAAGAAAATTAAATAATGGGGTATTTACCTTGAAACTGAAGAACGTTTTCAATTCCCATGTCCAATTATATACTAATAAGATTTTAACAGTCATCTGGGTTTAAATCAATATTGTGTATAATTCTGAGCATAATATTTGTCTTGCCAACTGAATTCACTCATTGGGGAGCTGTAGATTGGCACTAAAGAAGGGCAACACTGATTGCTTTATCCATTGCTTCATGGATGGTACCTTACATTGTGTTTTTGAACGATAGCAGTATATCCACATAGAAAGTTCCCGACAACCACAGGCTTGATCGGGCTTATGTTTTATCTGGGACTGAGCAGGCAGGAACATGGATAGGAAACTTTAAGAAGGGATTTGGGACAAACATGGATAAGTGGGATAGAACTGCTAGTCCCGCTGAGTTGCTCCAGCATTTTGTGTCTATCTTCAGTGTAAAACAGCATCTGCAGTTCCTTCCTACAATTGGATAAATGCGTTTACATGGGGCATCTTGGTCGGCATGGACAAGTTTGTCAAAGGGCCTGTTTATGTGCTGCAACATCGTGATCTGATCGGGTGTGGGATCAGGATGGGTTGAGTCTGTTATCAGGAGAGGAGGAGTCAGGAAGATAATTTGGACGGGGAGAGTTGAACGGACAACGTTGTCACTGAAGGGGATGGTTCGGAGTGATCTCAAGGATAAATACTTCCTGGGGAAGTTGTTGGAAACTTTAGGCATCCTCACAATGTCCAGGTGAGGTTGGACCCCTTTAGTCCTGAGACAGACCAATTGCATCCATTTCAGATGTGTTGGAAGGAACTGCAGATGCTGGTTTAAACTGAAGATTGGAGTAAACAAAAGCTGGAGTAACTCAATGGGTCGGCCGCATCTCTGGAGAAAAGAATTTGGTGACATTTCGGGTCGAGACCCTTCTTCAGGGTGATAGTCATGCGAAACGGCTGAATCTCCCCCTGACTTTCCCGTGACTCTCAGTCTGAAGAATGGTCTCTACCCGAAATGTCACAAATTCCTTTTCTCCAGAGAGCTGTCTGAACTGCTGAGTTACTCCAACTTTCTGTGTCCATCTTTTGCATCAATTTCAGGACTGTTTCAGTGCAAGATGTTCACAGGTTTCATGGGTGCCGATCAACTTTGCACAACAGGTCTAACAGTGCATTATGCTGCTGGATGTTATTGCACATGCCAGCAGCAGAGCATGTGGATGATTCCAAACAAAAACCCAGAAGAATATATCTAGCCCATGAGGGGCCCAATTGCATCAGACAATGCAATTTTAGATAACTTCTCTCATGAAATACAGGAACTATTATATTGCATGATGACATTTTAATTTATTTTGAAAGTTTTCATTTATTTTGGACATGGTATTCAATAGACATATATTAGCCAGAAAGTTTCTCTCCCTTGATATAATGTTGCATGAATTTAAATCTGTCAAGGGAAAAGTGATGCTTTTTGGAAGTTAAATTAGGGCAGGACCTACACTGTGAATGGCAGAGCCCTGGAGAGTGTTATAGAAACATAGAAACATAGAAATTAGGTGCAGGAGTAGGCCATTCGGCCCTTCGAGCCTGCACCGCCATTCAATATGATCATGGCTGATCATCCAACTCAGTATCCCGTACCTGCCTTCTCTCCATACCCCCTGATCCCCTTAGCCACAAGGGCCACATCTAACTCCCTCTTAAATATAGCCAATGAACTGGCCTCAACTACCCTCTGTGGCAGAGAGTTCCAGAGATTCACCACTCTCTGTGTGAAAAAAATTCTTCTCATCTCGGTTTTAAAGGATTTCCCCCTTATCCTTAAGCTGTGACCCCTTGTCCTGGACTTCCCTAACATCGGGAACAATCTTCCTGCATCTAGCCTGTCCAACCCCTTAAGAATATTGTAAGTTTCTATAAGATCCCCCCTCAAGCTTCTAAATTCTAGCGAGTACAAGCCGAGTCTATCCAGTCTTTCTTCATATGAAAGTCCTGACATCCCAGGAATCAGTCTGGTGAACCTTCTCTGTACTCCCTCTATGGCAATAATGTCCTTCCTCAGATTTGGAGACCATAACTGTACGCAGTACTCCAGGTGTGGTCTCACCAAGACCCTGTACAACTGCAGTAGAACCTCCCTGCTCCTATACTCAAATCCTTGTGCAATGAAAGCTAACATACCATTCGCTTTCTTTACTGCCTGCTGCACCTGCATGCCTACCTTCAATGACTGGTGTACCATGACACCCAGGTCTCGCTGCATCTCCCCCTTTCCCAATCGGCCACCATTTAGATAATAGTCTGCTTTCCCGTTTTTGCCACCAAAATGGATAACCTCACATTTATCCACATTATACTGCATCTGCCAAACATTTGCCCACTCACCCAGCCTATCCAAGTCACCTTGCAGTCTCTTAGCATCCTCCTCACAGCTAACACTGCCCCCCAGCTTAGTGTCATGCGCAAACTTGGAGATATTGCCTTCAATTCCCTCATCCAGATCATTAATATATATTGTAAATAGCTGGGGTCCCAGCACTGAGCATTGCGGTACCCCACTAAGTCACTGCCTGCCGTTGTGAAAAGGACCCGTTTACTCCTACTCTTTGCTTCCTGTTTGCCAGCCAGTTCTCTATCCACATCAATACCGAACCCCCCAATGCCATGTGCTTTAAGTTTGTATACTAATCTCTTATGTGGGACCTTGTCGAAAGCCTTCTGGAAGTCCAGATACACCACATCCACTGGTTCTCCCCTATCCACGCTACTAGTTACATCCTCGAAAAATTCTATAAGATTTGTCAGACATGATTTACCTTTCGTAAATCCATGCTGACTTTGTCCAATGATTTCACCACTTTCCAAATGTGCTGCTATCCCATCTTTAATAACTGACTCTAGCAGTTTCCCCACTACCGATATTAGACTAACTGTAATTCCCCATTTTCTCTCTCCCTCCCTTCTTAAAAAGTAGGGTTACGTTTGCTACCCGCCAATCTTCAGGAACTACTCCAGAATCTAAAGAGTTTTGAAAGATTTTTGAAAGATTATTACTAATTACTAATAGAACACTCTATAATGATGCAGGTTGACATGGTGGTGAAGAAAGGCATAAGGCACACTTATCTTCATTGGGTAAGGCAATGACTACAAGAATTGGAACATTATGTTATTGGTGAGACATTGGTGAGACTGCACCGAGAATATCGTGAGCAGTTCTGGCCACCATATTATAAGAAGAATGCGAGTAAGCTACAAAGGGTGCCGCAATGATTCAAGAGGATGTTGATGGGACTGGAGGGTTTGAGCTATCAAGAGAGAATTCGCAGGCTGGGACTGTTTATCATAGAGGCTGAAAAAAGGCACAAAGGAGGCTGAAGAAAAGTCAGGCAGCATCCCTGGAGAACATAGATAGGTGACAATGCGGGGTGGTAGCCTTCTTCAGACTCATTTCAGAGGCGGGGAAGGAGAGGGGGCTGAAGGGTGACAGGTTTAGCAAATCATAAGGGGCATAAATAAGATGAATGGTCAGAGTCTTTATCCCAGGATAGTGTTGTCTAAAACTGCTGGGCATGGGTTTAAGATGAAAGAGGAAAGATTTAAAGAGGACTAGAGAGTACATTTTTCACGTAGAGGATGGTAGTTATATAGAACAAACTGGCTGAAGAAGTGGCAGGGCAGTCACAAATGCAATGTTTAAAAGCCACTTAGACATGGACATGGATAGGAACGGTTTGGAGGGAAACGGCTAAAGCACACACATGGGACCAGCTTCAGTAGGCATTTTGGTTGGCATGGCTGTGTTGGCTCAGTGTCTTTTTCATGCTGTACAGCTCCATAACTTAATCTTTTACCTGCAGCTGAAGGATTAGGTTGGGCTTTGGTTATTAAATCTGAAAAAATGGCACCTCTGACTAAATGGCATTGCAGCGTTATTGTATCAATTGGTCAAGATTTCTGTGCTCAGGCTCCTCGGGTGCGACTCAAACCTACATCTTCTGATTTAGAGTCAATGTGAGTCAAATGATAAAGATATCCATGCTGCACAGGAGTGGTGTCATTTCTTAATGTATGTGTAATCGACTTCACTGTCAATGAAAGAGAAAATAGCATCGCCCCAGGACAAAATAAATGAAATAATCTCAAAGAGGTGACATGGAAACAAAAAGAATAAACAAAAGTCCGATGCACACACTGAGACCTTGTGGTATTAAAAAAACACACACTTGCCTTGTGTCCACGAGTTTTAAGCTGCACAAAGTAGCCCATGAAGGAGAGTGTATTCAGACCTCAAACATCTCAACCTTTAGTATCTGCCCCTTCAACCAGCTAAAGAAACGGTCTTTAAAGCTAGAAGGATATTTTTAGTCGACAAAATTATAATGGGCCAGAAGTACGAATGAATGAAGCAATGTTTCATTGTGTTACATGAGCAAACATTTGATGGAGAGTGAATCCATGCCCATTCGAAGCAATGTCATCCTTTATTGTCTGTCCATTATTGGAGTCTTTAAAATAACAGTTGGTGCTGACATTGTTGTTGATGTTTGCAGGCACCAGCTGTCGACCTGGTATTGTTGCTTTCTGCTACCATCTCAGTTTAGCCTGCATTTCTTAAAGAAGTGATCACTGGTGATGTCAAGATTATTCATGGTGGCATTGTGCAATCATGAGTAATGGATGTCTCCTGGATACACCATAGGTCTTGGCGTTAAGATAGAAAAGACTTTATTGGCAGTGGGAGTACAAGACCTTTGTCAAACCATGATGATATGGCATGGGACAGGGAACTGTGGACTGTAAGCTTTTCAATGGCTTTGCTTATGTCATTAAGTTAGGGTATCTTCCTTATCATGCCTTATGCTACTGACTGGATCAATGGCCTTAGTTGCTGGCTGGTCACTACTGTGCCACCAATCACCATTCAATTACTTTCATCAGTCAGTACTCCTGGGTTAACATTAATCAACTTCATCTCATTCTCAGACACTAATGGGCCTGTCCCACTTAGGCGAGTTTTTACGCGGCTGCAGGAGGCTATGCAGTCGCCACACGGTCGCCATATGTTCGCGGAGAGTCGCCTTCATGGTTGTGAGGAGTTCCCGCATTCTGGGACATGTTCAAAAATTAGCGGTGACTAGAATGAAGCTGCCATTGAGAGTAGTGAAAATTCTCGAGCCGCAGGTGGGTCGCAAGGAGGTCCTAGTGGGTTGCCAGGAGGTCGGAGGTTCTCGGAGATTCTCATTGGTTGTAGCCGGTGCTGACCGGTGAGTTTAATTGGCTCATTGAGAGAAAAAAAAGGTAAACAGTAGTTTTCAGAACCAAGGGTAACCGATCGGTAATGTCAAATGTCCACCGAACTTCACATCCGTGTATCTCTGGCTTCTTAAAAGTTGTCTACACTCCTTCTC
This sequence comes from Leucoraja erinaceus, assembly GCF_028641065.1. Lineage (NCBI taxonomy): Eukaryota > Metazoa > Chordata > Chondrichthyes > Rajiformes > Rajidae > Leucoraja > Leucoraja erinaceus. The sequence continues at coordinate 74,934,858 of NC_073382.1, forward strand.
CCTCACCCCTCTCCCCCTCTCCCCTCCCCCCCCTCCCCCTCCCCCCCTCTCCCACCTCTCCCCCTCCTCACACCCCCCCTCCTCTCCCCCCTCTTTTAAAGGACTTACTGTACATTGTGCTTTAGCCATCTTTTTACAGTGCCAACCTTCCTGTTCATCGCAGTGTGTGTCTGTATCACCTTGGCTTTGCACCATGTGATTTTTACTACAGCAGAGGCTGTCCAGTACCTTGACTTTATTCCAGCACTCAGAATAATCCCATTAACCCCATTCCCCCTCTTATATATCCTTAAGGGGCTGTCCCACTTGGGCGACCTAATTTGCGAGTTTAGAAGAGTTTGAAAAAATGACATGTCGAAGACCTCCTTCGACTATGTAGACAGCCTTCGACAATGTTGAAGACCAGCTTTGACTAGCTACGACCAGCTACAACTAATTTCGGGAAAATTGGACACCGAATAGTGGAGAATGAAGACGACCTCCTTCGATCTCCTTCGACCTCCCTTCGACTATGATGAAGACTATCTACGACTACCTTCGATTACCTATGACTAACATGCCGACCTACTACGACCTACTCCGACTAAACCTACGAGTAAAAAAAGTATTGATGTTTTCCATTGCGACCTTTTTTTACTTGCGAGCATTTTTTAACATATTGAAAAAAACGCTGCGACTTAGCTGAGGCCTCGAGTACGCGGCGACCACTCTCGAGCATGAAGGAGAGTTACGAAGACCTCCTATGACCTCGTGTCGACAATGCTGCGAGTATGAGTCGAGGGCAAACTCGTCAGAACTGGCGGATTAGGTTGCTCAAGTGGGACAGGCCCTTTAATTTATTCACTGTCACGTGCCAATTCATATCCCTGATTCTCTCACCAGCTAGGGGTAATTCACAGAGTCCCTCCACAGTAAGATGAATTTGCAGTAATAGTCCTTGCGATGTGGGGAGGTTCCAGAGTGTTGGTGGAAAGCCATGAGAGATTCTGAAAACGCACTTGCATCCAAGATTAAACCCAGTTTGCTGGAGCCACGCAGTAACTGTACGATTATCATTACCACTGTTCTCCACTGTGAACACCTTGAGTAAAAGTGCTGTTCATGGCACAACCTTATCAACCTATAAGAGCTGTGTTTCCCGACATCTTCATCTTCCAAATGTGTCTTTTCTTCAGCTCCTCACTTGAAATATGGTGAAAGAGATGTTTCTTCAAAATGGTAAAGTTATGCAATAACAGCACAATACCCTGTTCAGCTGCTTTCAATGATGGAATTTATCTTTGAAGTGAACGCCTCAAGAACTAGTTCTTGCCTTGGGGAGAAAGGGGAATCGCTGCCAGATTGCTCTGGATGACCCTGAATGTTGTTGACAGCTCTGGGTCCTCCTTCTGCACTCACTCCCAACAGCTTGTCCTATTTCACATGCGTCTGCACATTGTCCTATTCATGCTAGTTCCTACAAGAAATACCCACTCAACTCTGGGAGTAACAAATCGGTGTGGAAGCTTGAAGTCAGGCAAAGGTAATCCAGAATTGTCTGTCTGTACAGAGTTTGTACGTTCTCCCCATGACCGCGTGGGTTTTCGCCGAGAACTCCGGTATCCTCCCACACTCCAAAGACGTACAGGGTTTGTAGGTTGATTGGCTTTGTTTAAATGTAAATTGTCCCTTGTGTGTGTAGCACTTGTGGTAATCTGCGAGCATCGCTGGTGTGGACTCGGTGGGCCGAAGGGCCTGTTTTCGTGCTGTATCTCTAAACTAAAGAATTTGTTTCAGGATTTGCCTTGTAGATTTCTGAAAGCTGAAACAACTGTGAAAAATGTGGAAAATTATAACAGCAAGTAGAAGAATTAAATCAACAACTAACCTGCAATAAGTAGTTGATAATCCCTTTAAATAGTGCAAGCAGGGAGTCCTTCATGCAATATTGTGTTCATGCTTGTCTGGTTATTGGCAGCAGCAGGAAAGAATGTTATCAAAAAGCCAATTGCTAAACATTTGCCACATGGATCAAGTGAAAAGGAAAATTGTTTCTGAATCCTTCTATCCTTTCTGGAGGTGCCAGGGTATGAGTAATGTTCTCTCCAACCTTGTTCACCACACATTTGCACGTCACCCAATTAAAATTACTGTGTGTGTGTGTGTGTGGTTTTCACACAGTGCCGTACACTTGGGACTCACAACTCACATTACTGTTAACAGACGAAGTAGCTTACTTGTGCATGGCAAGGTTGCAAGTAAAAACATTATTTTAAGGTAATGAAGATCATTAAAGATCAGTTAATTTGAATTAGTTGAGAAAATAATATTAAAGTTAAAAGTAGATCAGGCAGAAAATGAGGAAGGAGTGGCATGGGGGAATCTATCTCCTTGAAGCCATTTTTGCAGCTTTTATCACGTTAGTAATTTGACATAAAATTGCTACCTGCAAGGAAATCATCCACTTTACTTTTTATAAGAAGCCAATTCTTATATACTTTAAATGCTCCTCACATAGTTTGACAGAATCTGGAATTCAGCCACAGTTTTTTAATCAAGAAGACATATGTGGAGAATACACTTAACAATGAATCTGCAATTCTCTGGTCTCTGAGCTGTTTCTGAAATGTCTTGCTGTTCCTCCAGGGTCATTGTTAGCTTTACCATTGCACATGTGAATAGCTTTTCACCCCTTCACGGAATTGGTTTATCAGACTTTGGCTGCACTGCTCTGGTTCCTCACTCTTTAAATTTCTTGCTTCAGTTTCATCCATTTACTCACCCGTTTGCGATTTGTCATGTCAGGTTTACTTATCTTTGCCGAAGTTCCTCTTAAGCTTTCAGATTGTAATACAATGGTTAATTGTGAATTTCTCATCTCGATTCTGATAATAGACTGGCTCTTAAAAAATCATGTTGATTTTGCTGTAAGGATATCAGCACTCAGTTATCAGGGACCAAATGGAATATTAATATTTGCATGATGGGATATGTGGAATTAAATGCCAAAATCAGGAAGTTTCTTTTTGATTTTCCCTCTTAACGTTTGCACATTAATGAACCGCGACTCAGCCATTTTTCAGTGTTAACTTCTGAATGAACTGCAACTTTACCTCAAGTGTCATGTTGTTAAAAGGGATTTAACTTCCTTAGAGGTACAGCCACATCGATACTATTACCAATTTAAACCAGTTTTACTGAATGCCACTGGTTCACAGGTAGATTGCATTGATCCCTGGCTGGGCAGCAGTGGCCTGCAGTTGACCTGAAATGCGAACTTTGATTCTCTAACCATAGACTGAAAAATGTTCTTAGATCTGCACATTTAACATGCTGTTCTTAATGGTGTGCAGATCACATCAGGGTATATAGTGGCAATTCAATTTGATGTGGAGACTGAAGGAGAGAGTTCAGATGTTCTCAATGTGACACTGGAGTTGTTAGCAGAGGACAGAATTCCAGGATGTATTGGCCTGAAACTTAATAAGACAATAGTTGGATAACAATCACTAGAGTTTGCTGGGCACATCTCATTAGTGCTTCTCTCAGAATGAAATCAGTGTGTCTCCCAACAGGCTGGCATTGTCTGGATCTCTGGCCACCACCCTCCAGGACAAGGGCCAGGAGATTCCACTGGGATACTTGTGTCGCAAGGAACTATAGATGCTGGTTTAAATCGAAGATAGACACAAAATGTTGGAGTAACTCAGTGGATCAGGTAGCATCTTTGGAGAGAAGGAATGGGTGACCTCACCGATTTCATCTCTCCAGAGATGCTGCCTGTCCCGCTGAGTTACTCCAACATTTTGTGTCTATCTTCCACTGGGATACTGATTGCTGCTAGATCAATGGGAAGACACTGCTGATAGGCCAAAGCAGCATTTGCGCCAATCATTTGACACCAGTGGTCTACGCCTCTCACACAAACATCGAGGTGGAGATTCTTCTTTCATGTTAAACAAACACGGCAGTATCTGAAGAAGAAGGGTCTCGATCCAAAATGCCACCTTATCCTTTTCTCCAGAGATGCTGCCTGACCCGCTGAGTTACTCCAGCATTTTGTATCGATCTTTGGTGTAAACCAGCATCTGCAGTTCCTTCCTACACGACTGTATCATTATTCTCTATGTATCTTCTCAAAGATTTAGCACCAATGACTTCAAGGTCAAGCGAAGAACATTTGGCAGTCTGTGTCCTTTGGTGTAAATGATCAAACACAACTTTCAACCTTCTAAGTAAATACTCCTATTCCATCAGTATCTCCACCTGAGTATACCTTCCCAATCTGATTACAGTGCAATCCACATGTCATCCTATTGATTCCTGCATAGAAACCACTCACACCTCAGCTACACCTCAGTCGCAAGAAGTAATTTGTTCTCTCTCTCTTTTGTACACACATGTACACACACACGCACAGCACACGCACATAACACATACACATGCACTTAATGACAGAATAAATGACAGAAGAGGGGGAGTGACCAATTAGTGAGCTTATCTTCCTTTGAAGAAACAGTGTTGGTCGTGATAAGGGGAGAAGTGGAAGAAGCCATGGTTTCGATGACAAGAGAGGGGCACCAGACCTGATACTAAAGTAAAATTCATAAGGTCATCATAAGTGATAGGAGTAGAATTAAGCCATTCGGCCCATCAAGTCCACCATTCAATCATGAGTGATCTATCTCTCCCTCCCTCTTAACCCTATTCTCCTGCCTTCTCCCCGTAACCTCTGACACCCATCCGGTATCTGTGGGAAATGGAACAAATGCCTAACTCTTGGCAGATCTCAGTGGATTGAAATGTCAACATTTCCTTTCCCCTCACAATTTCTGCATGACCAACAGAATTCCTCCAGTAGTTGGTGCTTTGCTCAACATGAAACCAGAAACTGGACATAGTAGGCGGAGGTGAAGGTCTCCTATCGGCTAGAAGTAACACGATTGATTTATGATAATCTTTCTGGGGAATGGACTGAAAGGATTGAGGGTCGATGGTAGATTCTGATGTATCATGCAAAGTTTATTGTGTGACAGTACGCTACTCTGCATTCTGATGAGGGCGTTGTCTAAAAATCAGTCTTCAGCTAATGTGGAGGGGAATCTTCCACTTGGAACCTATTTTTCTACACCTCTCTGGTATTCCTCCGACCACTCTTCAACTTCCTCCACCTTTTATTACTTCTGAATTTGATATTCTGCTACAATGCCAGTGGCAGCTGACTCCTGTTGATTATCATGTAGGAGGCAGCAAGAGGCTTTTGTTCTGGAGTCCTCCCTGCCCGTCTTTCCATCTCTGGCATTGACCTGCTTGGTGTCATGCCTTTCCCTCATTTCCCTCCCGTCCAATGGAATGATTTGAAGCCCCTTTAACAAGTTTCCAATCTTCTATAAAATTCTGAATGACGTGGAAGAAGACTTCAATCACTGCCTTTAGATAACATTCCCCAGGGAATACCCAGAGTTTGAGTTGAAATAATGTTCAAATAAATTAATAATGTGGCCCAGAATATCCCAAAAGCCCTCGTCAAACACTGCCTGTCCTCAGCCGCAAATGAACATTGAAAGCTGATCACGGCTCTCAGTAGCTTTCAAAATCCTCAACGTTGACTTATTTACTGTTGTTCACTGGTAGCTTTAAAAAGAGCAATTAATTGAAACATTAAACATCAAAATGGCATGCAGCCTCCTTAATGAGAATTAGGAGGCAATTTAAATGTCAATTGGAGCTTAAAAGGAGGCGAATCTTAGTGGGAATTTTAAACATCTTAACCAAGGAGACATCCTGGATAAAACCAAACCAACCTGCACAGAAATTCAAATTTACATCTTCACTCCAACAGAGACTTATCAGCATCCTAGAATATGCAGGGAAGGAAAGAACTGTGTTGTGCATTCCTCATTGAAAATTTGTCCATCTGATGAGTGAGTGCAATGCCTCCTTGTGTGATGCTGTCACACAAACAAGACCTCAAGCTATGAAACTCTACAATCTCAAATAAGCTCTGAACTACAGTAGACTATTATTATAATTGTTGTTATTATTACACTCCTATTGTTTGTTTTTTGTGTGTGCGTTTTGTGTGTGTGTATATGTATGTATATGTGTGTGTATATACATATATATATACAGGTATGTGTGTATTTGTGAGTGTGTGTATACATACACACTGATCTTTTTGTATCTCTCGTTTATCATATTGTTTACAATGTACTATGTTTACATATTCTGTTGTGCTGCAGCAAGTAAGAATGTCATTGTTCTATATGTGACATATGACAATAAAACACTCTTGACTTGACACTCTTGACCTCCTGACAACTCCCCCGTGGAGGGTATCACATTGCAAAAAAGCTGTAGAACTCTTGCCTCAAAAACCAATGTGACACCTTTCAGAATTAAGAGACTGGCAAAACATTTCCAGCATTTGACATTCAAATTCAGATTTTGTCACCTGTGGTTCAATTGTGAACTCTTTTGCTTCTGTATCAGAGGCTATGGGCCAAGTATGAGCAAAATGTTCTTGGCCGACGCTCCAGTTAAACATGGAGAGAAACATGGAAACATTATCTAATTTCCTGACTTTCATTTGAAGCATTAAATTGAAGACCCACCTGTTCTTTGATGAAAATAATTATTATGAAGAACAAGAGATCAGGCAATATTGAATATATGTCACTTAAAATGCTGATTATTTGGGCATTATCATGTTCATCTGTAAGAAAGCCTGATGACAGTAATTAGCTGTTATCTTTCTATTTCATAACGTTAACTAAAAATTCTAATCTGGGTCAAATGCAAACTGAGTTTATTACATGTGTAGTTTGAAGGAAAACTTTACATTAGTTGTTGGTAATTTTTGGAAGAAGAGCCACAGATTGGGGGCCTCATTCACATCTCATTTACATTTGCAGAGGCCAATTCATCGACAATACACATGTCTTTGGGATATGGGAGGAAACAGGGGCACCATGAGGAAACCCAATGCGATCACAGGGAGAACAAGCAAACTCCACACAAACAACACCTGAGGTCAGGATTGAACCTGGATCCCTGGCACAGTCAGGCCGCAGCTCTCCCAACAACAACTCGTCTATCGTGGAACCAGCCAATGTTCACTCATAAAACTGAGATCCTAATCAATACAAAGGGCAAATGTGTGTTCTGTTTTATTACTGTCCAAGCCGTAAGGCAAGAATATAACCATCCATGCAAGATATAACATTGAGCCGGTTGCGAACACGGGTTCCATGCAACATATTAAAATGTTCTCTTCACCATTTATTCTGGAAAAACACACATAAAATTTTGTTTTTGCCCCCTCAAAGATAATCAAATGGAAATCTTCAACCACTCTGGACCTTTACATCCTACTTTATATATTTTTGATTGGCCTAACATCATATCACGTCTGCATCAAAAAAGCAAGCACATTGACATTTTATATTTATCCCAATGATTTCATAACACTTTCCAAACATGTGCAACCAATTGCTTCAGAAGGTGATAATCTCGATCAATTCATTATTCTGGGACGAAAAATAATCCCTCAGATTGATGTTGCCAGCCTAGAGCCGTAGAATTATACAACATGGAAACATGCTTTCCAGCACACCGAGTCCATGCCAATCCTCAAGTAGCCATTATACAAATCCACTCAAAGATAGACCCAAAAAGCTGGAGTAACTCAGCGGAACAAACAGCATCTCTGGAGGAAAAGGAATGGGTGACATTTCGGGTTGAGACCCTAAACCAGAATCTGTAGTTCCTTCCGACACATACAAATCCACTCATTCCCATTCACTGCCTTAGATTCCAACACTCAGTTACAATCTATGAGAAATTTACAATAGACAATTAACCACGTAGCCACAGGGAGAACTTACAAACTCCACACAGACAGCACCAAAAACTGAAATTGAACCGAGACTGGAACTATGAGGCAGCAGCTCAACTGTGCTGAGCAAGGTGGCTCTTTGTTTCCGGAGTAAACGACAAAAGCAATGAGACATTGGAGAAAGTTAGAGCAGTGCTGTTCACATCCGCTGGAAACTGATTCATTTTGGCACTTTTCCTCTTATCTAGAACCGCTACAAAAAGTTGTTTGTGTCTTTAAATGCAGACAATTTTACAACCAAAGATGACAACATTTATTTCCCTTTAGGCAGCACAATTGGGCAATTAAAAAGCTTCTGCATTTTGATCAGAAGCAGAGTCAGAATCTAGTCATTGACCCATATACTACTGAGAAATGGAAATGGTGGCCTAATAAACTGACAGTCATGAGTGCGTAACAAGTATTTCCAATTGTTTTAATGATTTTCCTAGTATTTCTGTTTTAGTCTTCTGCACTGATATGAGAAAGGTGAGTAAACAAAACATTTTAATTGGAGTGAATAATTCCATATAATAATTTGCTTAAAAGTGAGTTAGATGTGCAGAGGTATATCACAGCATCAAGGCCTCCTTTCCTCTTACTGGAAAGGATTGTCTCTATTCAGCAAATAGGCTGTATCATGCGGATTATTTTTTGTTGAAAAGGTCTTCCAAATTGGCAATTTAAACAAAAAATGGAGTCAGTGAATTGATGAGTACAATTTGGTGCAGTGCTTGGTTAACCATTAAACCAACTTAAAGAATTATATCTTTATTTCCAATAATGAATGTACCGTTACTTCTAGTTAAGTGTGGCATAATGATACAATACAGAACATAAGAAAATTGTATGACTGAATTTTCTTATATCACCAAACTGAATATAATTCATTCTATAGGATGTCATCTTTTTGGAAAAACAAATCAATTTACATTTCTGTAGAGATGTTTTTGACCTCAGGGAGATCCAGAGATTTTGCAGCCAATGTATCTGCAGTGAACAGCAGCAGTTAAATAAGCAGCAGTTAAATACATGGCTAGATTTCTTATTGTATCAATTGGTTGAATGCGAAGTATTGGCTCAGGATATTAGGATAACTCAATCGCTCATCTTTGAATGATGTATTGGGATCTTTTGCATCCACTCGGGAGGCCATGGTTTGACCACTCATCTGAAAAACAGAGACTCAGATACCTCCTAATTGATGCCTTTAATTGTGTGTCTGGATTATGTGTGTTGGAAGGAACTGCAGATGCTGGTTTAAACCAAAGATAGACACAAAAAGCTGTGCTAACTCAGCGGGACAGGCAGCATCTCTGGAGAGAAGGAATGGGTGCTGTTTCAGGTCAGAAGAAGGGTTTCGGCCTAAAATTTCACCTATTCTTTTTCTCCAGAGATGCTGTCTGTCCCACTGAGTTAATCCAGCATTTTGTGTCTAGATTATGCACTGAATCCTCCACAATGAGGCAGAAGTTACTATAGGATTCCACATTCAGCCAGAGGTTCCCAGAAGCAAAATCAGCAAGCTGGCAAAGTTTTGAAACTCAAAAGGTTGTGGCTAAATGTACTTTAAGTTATGCTGGATATACAAAAATGTTTTCAGCACGTTGCCTCCAAACAAATTATGGGAGTCAGTAAAGTTACATGATCCAGTGAAAACCAAAGTTGTTTATATTTGATAGTGACTATTTATCATTCAACGTTTTGACATAATTCCATTAAAAACATTAGTGTTAATCTGATCTAGTCATGTCATCCTTAATCTTCTAGCTCTTCATGCAACTGGTAATACAGTGAGACCATCTTAAGACTTGCATGTATCAAACATCCTAAATATAACCCTACAGAGCACAAATATTATATAACTAAGGCAAATGCTACCATTTTTCATATGTCTAATTCCCAGTCCATGCAGTTTAAACATGTTATTTAGCTTTGAGAGATTTTTTCAGTTTTAAACCCCAGAATACGTTACCAAAGAACATATGCAGTAGTTTGACAGGCTTTAGCCTGTTTTGTGAGTGATATCCCTGTCATGGGGATGTCTCATTTACTAATCATTCTAAAGTGGTCATGCATAGTCTAGAAAGGAAAAGCCCACGTTATATGGAGATTCATTCCTGGGGACTGTAAAGACTATGAGTGTACATTGACAGATTTTAAACCACTTGTTGTTATCTTGTTCAGCCCAGTACATGTGCGATGGTGGCTTTATAGGTAGCTGTAAATACAAACCTGACAATAGCAAAGCAATAATCATTCAAAGTATTAATTTCATACACCAAGATTGTAATACAAGGAGTTAAAAAAATCTCACACTCAGCTTGCCCCCCAACCTCCGGGACTCCAACAAATGTACTTGTATCTGTAGGCATCTAGTCTCCAGGCCCTGTGATTTTCCTGCCAAATAAATGGAAAGATGTCTAGATAGTTTTAACAAGGCTTGGCATTTAAATAGCCAGGTCTCAATTGGAGCCCTGGTTGTTTCTGAGTCACATCATTATATTACCACAATAAAATTGTCTTCTAAATTAGAGATGGAAATATTACCAACTGGACTACAGTTGGGAACACACAGGCGTAAGATAGTAAGGGATGAATCTCTGTTTAGCTATTTGTAGAATAATCTTGGTAAGAAACTAACGGAAGTTGACAAGCATTGCTTCAGTCATCACTTACTGCCTCATATTGGCAATATACTATTATATAGAACTGTTCACAATCAATGAGATATCTTTACCTTGTTACATGTTTTATGCCAAGAAACAATATTTGCAATCAGGTTTGATTTATCTTATAAACGCAGTAGTTATACTTTGTAATATTGATTCTTGCACTTTTATTAAAAGTTTATATTTCATATCTGGTTAATGTACCATTTTATGGCACTTCCTCTTCAAATAAATGACTATTTTACAACTGTGTTTAATATACATATATATTCCTCCTTGTTTAGCGACAATGATGATTGAAAATAAAAAAGTTACAATTGATATAAGATCTTTTAACTGCATGATGTTCCAAAGAGCTTCACGGTGAATAAATTAGCTTCATTCGTTAACAATCCTGGAATGCAGCAGAACATTTATGCACCATCTAACAGTAATGAGATAATGACCAGCTAATCTAGTTCAGTAGATAAATGTTGGTCAGGATCAATGTTAGGGAGAAATCCCTCAGTATTGTGTCATATGATTGTTATATTCACCCACGGCTAATGGCACTTAAATGTCTGTCCCTCATTACTACATTGGCAAGTCAATTTAGATATGAGATGTTCGTCTCTGGAGGGGGACCACAAACAATTATAACAATAGTGAAAGGCGTGAAAAATACAGCAAGTCAGGCAGTATCTGTGGAGTGTACGGCAGAGGTAATATTTTGATGATTATAATTGGAAAAAAAAATCAGAAATAAAACATTTTGATCAGCATGGACGATTTTGGCCGAAGGGCCTTTTCCCATGCTGTATGATTCTACGAATCTTCACAGCAAGTTTAAATTTGCTGATAAAGAGGGAGAGGTGGAGAGAAAGATTGTAAGAGAGAGAATGTGATGCAGGCTGAGAAAGGATGGTTAAATTAAGGAATATCAAGTTATGTACCTGGAAAAGGTTAGATTGGTAGAGAGGAATTAAATCAGAAATACCCCCCAAAAAAGCAAATGAACTTTATGGTGGAAACTTGAGAAAGAAGGATAGCAAAACATAATAACTGAAATGTAATGTATTCTGTGTTAAGTCCAAAAGTGGCAACTTGCCAATTTGGAAGAATAAGAGCTGCATAAGAATAATAAACTTGGGATGAGCTTTGTACTACGAGTGCAATGGGCCAAAGACAGAGAGATCACAGTGGAGTGAGTTAACAAATTAAATTAACAGCATCTGGAAGCTCAGGTTTAATATTGAAGGCTGAATGGAGGTGTTCTCTTAAAGTGATCACCTAATCTGAATTTGGTTCCTAATGTATTGAAAGGAACAACGTGGACATACAGTGCACTGTCCTAAACTGGAAGAACATAAGTAAACTCTTGCTTCCCTGGAAAGATTTATTTGGTTCTTGATTGGTGCGAGCAGAAAGATTGAAGATCTGGCAATGGATTCCTTGCAGGTGCGTAGGTTGGTGCAATAAGAAGTGAAGTGAGTATTGATGAGTAAACCAGAGCATCTCAAAGGAAACTGTCCCTTCAAGAATGCTGAAAGGAAGGAGAGGAGGAGATGCCCAGTGATGGATTCTTATTGAAGATGATTAAACCTAAGGATGCTGCTCCATTGAATTTGGAGGATGGTGGGTGGAAGGTGAGGACTAGGGTAAGAGAGAGACATGTCATTGTGAAGACAGAAGTGTTGGAAATAAACGTGAGGTTCAGGCTTCTGTCAATGAAGGTGGAAGTTGATGTAAATAGAATGGCATGAAGTAAGATTGGAGGGTGGCAAATGTTGTGCCTCTTTTCAAGAATGGCTGCAAGGAAAATGCTGGGAACAATTGGTCGGTGAGCATAACATTTGCAGTTGAAAAGTTACTAGAGAGTATTCTGAGGGATAGGTTATACAGCCATTTGGACCAGTTGGGGTGATTAGGACAGCAAGCATGGTTTTGTATGTGGAAGGTCCTGTCTCACAAATCCAATTTAATTTTGTAAAGACGTGACAAAAAAGGTAAATGAGGGCAGACGTGTGTTCATGGATTTCAGTAAGGCAATTGATAAGGTTCCGCATGGTAGGCTGCTCTGGAAGGTTAGATCGCATGGGATCGAAGGAGAAATAGCTGAATGGATAGAAAATTGGCTCCATGGAAGGAGGCAGAGGGTGATGGTGGAAGGTTGCTTCTCGGACTGGAGCCCTGTGACTAGTGGTGGGCCCGTTACTGTTTGTCATCAATGATTTGGATGAGAACATACAGGGCAAAATTAGCAAGTTTGCTGATGATACAAACGTGGGTGGTTTTGCAGATAGTGAAGATGGTTGTGAAAGATTGCAGCAGCATCTGGATCGATTGGCCAGGTGGGTAGAGGAATGTTTGATGGAATTTAATACAGAGCAGTGTGAGGTGTTGCATATTGGGACTCTAACAAGGGCAGGACCTACACAGTAAATGGTAGGCCTCTGGATAGTGTTATAGAACAGAAGGATCTGGGAGTGCAGACGCAGGGTTCCTTGAAGGTCGAGTAGTAGGTAGATAAAGTGGTCAAAAAGGATTTTGGCCCATTGGCCATCATCAGTAGAGTATTGAGTTTAGAAGTTGGGAGATCAAGTTGCAATTGTATAAGACATTGGTGAGACCACATTTAGAGACCGCATCAGTCTGAAGAAGGGTTTCGGCCCAAAACTTTGCCTATTTCCTTCGCTCCATAGATGCTGCCTCACCCGCTGAGTTTCTCCAGCATTTTTGTCCGCATTCTCCAGCATTTTTGTCAAGCGTTCTACCCGCATTTAGAACATTGTGTTCAGTTCTAGGGTACCATGTTATTGGAAAGATATTGTCAAGCTTGAAAGGGTTCAGAAAATATTTAAGAGGATGTTGCCAGAACTGGAGGGTGTGAGCTATAGGGAGAGGTTGAGTAGGCTGGGTCTAAATTCCTTGGAGTGCAGGAGGATGAGGGGTGATCTTATAGAGGTGTATAAAATCATGAGAGGAAAGTACAGGGTAGATGCACAGAGTCTCTTGCCAAGAGTAGGGGAATCGAGGACCCGAGGACATAGATTCAAGGTGAAGGGGAAAAGATTTAATAGGAATCTGAGGGGTAACTTTTTCTCGCAATGGGTGGTGGGTGATTGGAACAAGCTGCCAGAGGAGGTAGTTGAGGCTGGGACTATCCAATCATCTAAGAAACAGTTAGACAGTTACATGGATAGGACAGGTTTGGAGGGATATGGACCATGCGCAGGCAGGTGGGACTAGTGTAGCTGGGACATGTTGGCCGGTGTGGGCAAGTGGGGCTGAAGTGCCTGTTTCCACACTGTATCACTCTATGACTTTATGACTCTAATGAGTGAACACAAGCAATTGGTCCAGTCAAAATGGCATCACGAGTTCAGCAACAACAATGATAAGATTAGGAGAGTGGATTAGATGAAGTTTAGTGTCGCTTAATTTATAGATACAGCGTGGAAACTGGCCCCTCGGCCCACTGAATCTGCATCAGCCAGCAATCCTCGCACTATCCTACAAACACTAGGGACAATTTACATTTATACCAAGCCAGTTAACCTACATTATACCAAGCCAATATACATCTTTGGCATGTGGGAAAATACCGAAGATCTCGGAGAAAACCAATGCAGGTCATGGGGAGAACGTACAAACTCATTACATACAGCACCCCTAATCAGGATCAAACTCTGTGTCTCCGGAGCTGGAAGGCAGCAACTCTACGGCACCATAAAGGAAGTATTGTTGTAAGAAATCATAATAAAAGCAGCTGAAGATTTGCACTGGACTCTGGTCACAAATGTATCCCCCAAAATGGATATAGGGGAATCAAGAACAGGATAGAAATAATTTGAGAACCCACAGGGACCAGCAGAAAGAAACATCCTATGATGCCACAAGCTTTTCAAAGTCACTCAGGAAGTATTTTTCTCACAACGTGAATTAGAGTCATAGAGTCATGGAGTGATACAGTGTGGAAACAAGCCCTTCAGCCCAACTTGCCCACATTGGCCAACATGTCCCAGCTACACTAGTCCCACCTGCTTGCATTTGGTCCATATCCTTCCAAACCTGTCCTAACTATGTACCTGTCTAACTGACTCTTAAATGTTGGGATCGTCCCTGCCTCAACTACCTCCTCTTGCAGTTTGTTCCATTCATCCACCACCCTTTGTGTGAACAAGTTACCCTCAGATTCCTATTAATTGCAGCAGATTTTAATCTACACTTCAGGAAAGGTCTTTTGGATAAATGGTTGAGACAATAGGAATTCCATATCCATCCCACTAAACAATAAAACTATTATGCAGCCTTTGCTGTTGTATTACAAAACCAGCTTTAATCAAAGGTTGACTCTTACGCCATCGGGCCATGATAGATATCATTTAATCCATCTGAAGCAATGATAGATAAACGGAAAACATTGAAATGAGAAACAAAGTTGTTCAAGTAATATTTTAACATTATACAAAAAAATGTATCATACATTCCTGTAAAAGATCTCTAATGATCTGGATCAATGATTTTCCAGAGGATCTTAGTGAATTATAACCAGTACACTTAGAGATTACAACTTAGTCAAGTACAATTTAGTCTAACTTGGGCCAATCATATTTGAATAAATCAGAAATAAAAAATCTGAATCCTCCTCACCCAGAAATACATATTTAATATTTTCTTTGGGGCAAC